>NC_066580.1:214329026-215579026 GCF_024323335.1 Lathyrus oleraceus
GTTGTGTTCTCGGTCAACACGATGAGACAGGTAGGAAAGAGCATGCCATATACTACCTGAGTAAGAAATTCACAGACTGCGAGTCAAGATACTCAATGCTTGAAAAGACATGTTGTGCACTTGCATGGGCTGCTAAGCGTTTGAGACAATACATGCTGACTCACACAACCTTGCTGATCTCCAAGATGGATCCAGTCAAGTACATATTCGAGAAGCTAGCTCTCACCGGAAGGGTTGCTCGTTGGCAAATGGTACTGACAGAGTACGGCATCCAGTATACATCCCAGAAAGCCATCAAGGGGAGTATTCTGTCAGACTATCTTGCTCAACAACCGATTGAAGACTATGAGCCAATGAAGTTTGATTTCCCAAATGAAGATATCATGTTCCTCAAGATGAAAGACTATGAAGAGCCAGTTGTTGAGGAGGGACCTGGTCCAGATGAAAAGTGGACGCTAATGTTTGATGGGGCCGTCAATGCTAAAGGAAGTGGAATTGGTGCTGTCATTACCACTCTGAAAGGTGCCCACATGCCTTTCACCGCTCGTCTGACTTTCGAGTGCACCAATAATGAAGCTGAGTATGAAGCTTGTATCTTGGGTATTGAGCAAGCCATTGATTTGAGAATCAAGACTCTGGACATCTTCGGAGATTCAGCTCTAGTGATCAATGAAGTGAATGGTGATTGGATTACTCTCCAGCCTAATCTGGTCCCCTACAGAGATTACACGAGAAGACTGTTGACTTTCTTCACAACAGTAAAGCTATATCATATACCTCGTGATGAGAACCAGATGGCAGATGCCCTTGCTACTCTATCCTCCATGATCAAGGTGATTCGGTGGAACCATGCTCCCAGGATCGATGTTACGCGCCTTGATAGGGCCGCGTATGTGTTTGCTGCTGAACTGGTAGTTGATGACAAGCCCTGGTATCACGACATCAAATGCTTTCTGAAGAATCAAGAGTACCCTACAGAGGCATCCAACAATGACAGAAAGACTTTGAGAAGATTGGCAGGCAGTTTCTTCTTGAACAAGGGCGATGTGCTCTATAAGAGGAACTTCGACATGGTTTTACTCAGATGCGTAGATAGACACAAAGCAGACATGTTAATGCAGGAAGTTCATGAAGGCTCTTTCGGTACTCATGCCGGCGGACATGCAATGGCTAAGAAATTGTTGAGAGCAGGTTATTACTGGATGACCATGGAATCGGATTGTTTTAAATATGCTCGGAAGTGCCATAAATGCTAGATTTATGCTGATAAGGTGCATGTGCCGCCAAATCCTCTGAATGTGATGTCTTCTCCGTGGCCATTTGCTATGTGGGGCATTGATATGATTGGAAATATTGAGCCGACTGCTTCCAATGGGCATCGCTTCATCCTTGTTGCCATCAATTATTTCACCAAGTGGGTCGAAGCAGCGTCGTTTGCGAATGTCACCAGACATGTGGTTGCCCGATTCATTAAGAAAGAAATCATTTGTCGTTATGGGATTCCCGAAAGAATCCTTATTGATAATGGTTCTAATCTCAATAACAAAATGATGAAGGAGTTGTGCCAGAACTTCAACATTCAGCATCATAATTCTTCCCCCTATTGTCCTAAGATGAACGGTGCTGTTGAGGCAGCAAATAAAAACATAAAGAAGATCGTGCAGAAGATGGTCGTTACATACAGAGATTGGCATGAGATGCTACCCTTTGCCTTGCATGGATACCGTACTTCAATACGTACGTCGACCGGGGAAACCCCTTACTCCCTTGTGTATGGTATGGAAGCAGTCCTACCTGTTGAAGTGGAGATTCCTTCTCTAAGAGTCCTGTTGGATGTCAAGTTAGATGAAGCTGAATGGATTCGAACAAGGTTCAATGAGTTGAGTCTTATCAAAGAGAAGCGATTGGCAGCCATTTGTCATGGGCAGTTGTATCAGAGTCAGATGAAGAGAGCCTTTGATCAGAAAGTGCGTCCTCGGTGCTTCCAAGTCGGAGATTTGGTGTTGAAAAGGATCCTTCCTCCTCAGACAGATCACAGGGGCAAGTGGACTCCTAACTATGAGGGACTGTATATTGTCACCAAGATTTTTGATGGTGGGGCCTTAATGCTTGCAACTATGGATGGTGAAGACTTCACTTCCCCTGTGAACTCAGACGCAGTTAAAAATTACTTCGCATAAAATAGACCCGCTGGACAATAAAAAGAATAGTCCAGGCAAAAATGGGCATCCCGACGAACCAAGAAAAGAAAAAAGGTTCGGGCAAAAATTAGGGATTAAAATTGAAAAGATTGTACACCTGCATCCTCTTGATGAATTGTTTATGGATTCATGTTGTATGATAGAAGATCTTTACAATGATGTGCTTGATTTGCAATTCTGGACATGTTGAAATTTTCTGGAAATTCGAGGATGAAGATCTTCAAGATCTTCATCATGTTCATAGTCACCTGCACATTACCTGCGAATTTTGCTAGGACCTTCATACGTTTGTTGCGAATTTACCTGCGTGTTCATCGTGTTTCCTGCGGATTATGCATGCATGTGATGTTAGGGTTTAAATGAAACGACCGCGTTTCACATACGCGCGCTTCAGTTCGAAAATCGCCTGGCTTCGATTCCGACTTGTGACATTATTTCAAAAATGCTTCATGATTATTTGTTTTCCCTCCATTCATTTCCATATGCATGCTTCATCATTTTTTTATTTTTTCTCCATCTTCCAAAATTCATAAATAATTGAAAATTGATCCAAAAAATATGAGGATTTTTGCATCATGTCACATTTTCTGCCTAAACTTTTATGAACATTTTTCCATAAATTGTGCATGGGTGGAAAATAAATTTGTGCTAGGGTTTGTGAACATGTATGCATTTTGTACATTGCCTTGCCATATCTTTTGTGAAATGCTGAGTTTTTATCCAATGAATCTGAAAATTTGCATGATAAAACTAGACAAGTTGCTTGACATTTTGGTGTTGATTTGGTATTTTTACCATTTGCAATTTTTGTTTTATAATCATGTGAATGTAGGTGTGACAATTTGTGTCACACCTTTGTTTGTTCATTTTATGTGATGTGATTACCGTATCAAATGATCTCCAATTGTCCTGATTTTTTGTGTGATACATATTATGAATGTTGTGAATGAACATGAATTTTCTTGGAATTATTTGATTGATTTCTGATTTAATTGAGATTTTTCATTCTGGTTGGTCACATTTGAGCTTTAAAATAGTCTTGAACTTCAATTGATCATGAAATGGATTTGGTATATGATATTGATGTGAGACCTTTTGGATTGTTTTAAGATATTGATCATGTTTGAGCTTTGATTTTAGGTTGAACATCCAAGTTATATGGTTCATGATGCTCCATCATTTGAGCATTTAATGTTTGCCTTTGGATACTAACATTGTGTGTTTTGTAGGGTTGTTAACTCATTTGAGCTTGACTTGTGGCTTATGCCTTTGCTTATTGGGTTTGACTGTTGATGTTAACTGTTGGTTGTTTGTCTGTATAGTTGTACTGATTTGTTTGATGTTTCCACAGGTACATAAGTTGCTTAAGTTCATTTTGAACTTGCTTTTGCTTGGTTGCTTAACCACTTAGGTATAACCTCTAATCTTCATGTAGTCTGGAAGACCTGTCCTGTTATGTGGGCAGGCACCTGTCTGAAGTCCTCCTTAAGAGGCAATGCTTGTGATTGTTTACTCTTTGTGCCAAGCAAGAAAAGTCCTCTTATGAGGCAATTGGTAGATAAAAGAGATGTGTAGTCCATCTCCTACTATTCAGTGTGTCATCCCTTTGCTCACATAACATGTTGATGCATTGTGGATACTAACCCAAAATCTTATACAGTCATATCATTTATGGAGAAGAGTTCCAACTTTCTGAACTCCCACACATTCTATTATTCAAAGCTCTCCCTGACCAGGGATAAGATCTATGAGGCACACCCCTCATCTCCATTTCATATGCTTCACCCTAACTCACAATGTTAGGGTTAAGAGCACAACATACCCCATTCCAGTTGACTTTAAAGTCTAACCTTGCTTGAGCCTAATTGCTTGTATATAGTGTGTGCTAATTGACTTGTTTGTCTGCTTACTTGACTCATCTGTGCATATCTGCTTGAGTGTGCCTTAGTGCATTTATCATCATCGCTTGTATATCATTTCATAAACTTTGCTTTGTAGCATTTTTGCTTTGTCCATGGAGGAGACAAGCATAAGTCCATTACTTGGCAGTTGTTCCTATGATATGGTGGGAGATTAGTATAAGTCCATTGATTGGCATATGGTATCTTTGTTTTCTTTTAGGAGATTGGTGTAAATCCATTGATTGGTATCCAGTATCCATGTTTGTTTGTGAGATTGGTGTAAGTCCATTGATCGGCATCCAGTATCCAGTTGCTTTGTTGTTTATTTGTTATTGCTCATTGCCTATTCCAAAGGAATCCCTTGGATCATCTACATATGATCTCAAGAGGTGAACATCTAAGAAGTTTTACACTCCCTCACCCTCCCACCTTTTGTTTCTTTAAACCTCCATTTGCATGCTAATCCAAAACCTGAAAAATATTGTGCAAACATCGTCATTTCTTTTCAAATTAGAAACCTAGGCTTTAAGCCTTTGACTTTTTTTTCAAACTCCATTTCATAATACTTCTTTTGAATTGAATTCTAATCATACTTTGACCATCTTTTGTGAATAAATCCTAATTGGTTAATCCAACTCATTCAATTGTTTTGTGGCTTTGTCCATTCTTGATAAGTTTTCATACATTAGCCATAGGTTTGATTTATCCTAGTTGGTTGATGTTAATCTCACCTTTTGTCCTTAGTGATTGAATTGTAAGACTTCCTTGCTTATTATAGGGTTAACCCCTCACTAGCAAGTTGAAGCTTTTCTCACATGGTGGACTTGTTGTTTGTATAAGGTTGAGTTTTCTCCCGTGGATAACGAAAGACCTTAGGGCTTTTGTTTTAAAATGAACCCACTCATATTTTGGAAATCTTTTAGCCGAACTACGGCATTTGATCCTTACCTTTCATGGAAGGTACGTAGGCAACGTGTTCATCCGTTCAAACACAAAAATAATAACTTATACATTCTTTTCCCATCCCTTCCAT
The DNA here is from genome assembly GCF_024323335.1 of Lathyrus oleraceus. Classification (NCBI taxonomy): domain Eukaryota; kingdom Viridiplantae; phylum Streptophyta; class Magnoliopsida; order Fabales; family Fabaceae; genus Lathyrus; species Lathyrus oleraceus. The sequence continues at coordinate 214,334,162 of NC_066580.1, forward strand.
CCATGTTTGCACAATAAATATTTCATAAACAAATAACATTTCATTCAACAAGTGTGAAAAGGGCTCCCTAGGAGTACCTAGGACGTTTTGGGTGCCTAACACCTTCCCATTGCGTAATTTACCCCTTACCCCGATCTCTGATCTTTTCATTAGTTTTCTATGTGTAAAACTTCTTAGGCTTTTGTTCGCTTTTTAGCCATTCCTTTGGATAAATAAAAGTGCGGTGGCGACTCGATTCTTTGTATACTTTGCTTTTGATTTAATCAATAAATCATAAAGCGACGAATACACCGCTACAGAAAAGTGGCGACTCCACTAGGGAATGATATCCTTGGTGGTATTGCCTACTTTTCACCCTTGTTGTGTGATATTGTTATTTGTTATATGACATATTTTTGTACAATTTGGGATGACTGTATTGATTGTAATGTTTGAATTGCTTGATATACAATTGCTGTTTGCTTTGGTGATCTCTGTGAGATGAGTTCTATACCCGAACTCGAGTGCACCTTAGGATAGGAGAATGGCATAGTCTTGTCGGCTTGTGTGGAGTATTCCTTAACAAGTTGACTTGCGAGTCCATTCACTTGGTGGAGGTCATGTTGGATTAATAATGTCACACAAGTTATTTGTGGTTAGGCATTATTCTTTCAATCATGTGCCTTAGAAGCCAAGGACCTTAGTTTACCAAGCCCATCTTGGCCTATTTTTAGGACGTAGTGCGGAGGTCGTTCAGATGTAAGATCTGATGCGATTGTTACGCGATACTACACTCATAAGAGTCTCTCTTGAGAATATTTTTGGAATACGAGTATTCGTTCCTCCGATAATATTCGAAAGATGGGATGATGACTATGGGAACCTCTGGTAGAACATGTTCGGCAAGTTTAAACCCTAGTACACTCCCTTTGGGTGGTTCTTAACCGAGACTCCATGCTCGTGACTCTCAACAAACTCGTGATTCATGGTTGAGTTGTTCAGACATCCCTAATATCAATGGAACTTGGGTGTTGATAAGGTGTAAACCATAATCCACCAAAATGGATGGTTGATATTAAGGATGATTAAGCCGGTTCATGTATCGTTAATATCAATGGAGCTTGGGTGTTAATAAGGTGAAAACCATAATCCACCAAAATGGATGATTGATATTAAGGATACTATGAGCTTTCCCATGACCTTTGTCTGGTGTGCTTTGCTTGATCCTTGAGTGTGATTGTTGCATTCATGCATTCATGCATTCATCTGCATTCATGTCATCAGAAAAATCAGAAAATTTTCAAGGAACTTAAAGGGTTTATTTGCAAAATTTTCAGACATGGAAAGACCAAAAAGGAATACAAAGAAGTACAGCTTTAGACAGCCCGATGTGAAAGAGTTAAGGAATCTGACATCCTATGTATTAGATCCCTTGGGTTTCAAAGCTCGTTGTGGGAAACTTCTGCCTCTGTTGACTACTCAGGTTGACGAAGGGTTGATGAGTACTTTGGCTCAGTTCTATGATCCTCTGTATCACTGCTTCTCTTTCCCGGACTTTCAGTTGTTGCCTACGCTTGAGGAGTATGCTCATCTTATTGGGATCCCGATTCTGGATCAGGTGTCGTTCAGTGGCTTAGAGAGTATTCCGACTTCTCGAGAGATCACAGACTTGTTGCACATAGATGAATCTTTGATTAAAGCTAATATGACTACCAAAGGTGGAATTCAGGGTCTTCCTTCTTATTTCCTCATCGCTCAAGCTACTGTTTATGGGAAGGCCATGAGTGAGGATGCCTTTGAGGCTTTATTTGTGCTGCTCATCTATGGGTTGGTTTTGTTCCCCAACATCGACAAATTTGTGATGCCTATGTCTCTTTGCATCTGAGGAATGCAAAGGGTGGAGGAGTTATTGTGTGGTGTTTGCCTCTGTTGTATAAGTGGTTTATTTCTCACTTACCGCAGACGGTCGCTTTCAAGGAGAACAAGGGATGTCTACGGTGGTCTCAGAGACTCATGTCTCTCACTAATGATGATATCTCTTGGTATGATCGCGTGTATGATACTGTTCAGATCATTGATTATTGTGGTGAATTCCCTAATGTGCCTCTTCTTGGTACATGTGGTGGGATCAGCTACAATCCTATCTTAGCACGTCGTCAGCTTGGGTTCCCCCTAAAGGATAAACCTCATAACATTTTGTTAGAAGGTGTATTCTTTCAGGAGGGTAAAGATCCCCAAGGCCTGAAAGCTAGGATGGTTCGCGCTTGGCGCAAGGTTCACAAGAAGGTTAGAAATGAGTTGGGTCCGAAGAATTGCATTGCTTTGGAGCCTTATACTTCTTGGGTCAGACAGAAAGCTTCTGAGTACCTCATGCCATACGATTATCCGAGACCTACACCGTTGGATGTGGTTGGGCCTTCAACCCTCCCTAACCAAGGCGTAGAGGAGTTGAGAGACGAAGACATTTCACGTGCCTGGATCCGTGAAAGAGAAGAGTTGCTTCAGCAAATCAAGGAGAAAGACGCTCTGATTGAGGTTCTCGAGCATCAGGTGATCGATGATCCGAATGATACCTGGACTTCTCTGCTACCTCAGTCTTCCAAGTTCTGGAAGAGGAAGTATGATCGACTTGCGAAGGAGAAAGCGGATATGGAAGCAGCCTATGAGAGAGAGATCAAGAAGCTTTGTGCATCTCGTCTTCCAGCATCTCGAGCTTCTAGGGATCCATAGGATGTTTATTTTCTTTTTCCCTTGTAATAATAAAAAATGTTGTACTTCTTTGTCTCGAATATATATTTGATGAGATATTTTCCATATGCTATTAATTGCTTAAATTTCAAAATTTGCAAATAGAACCCTAAAAGTTCCTTGAAATAAAAACAAAACATATGCACGAGCATTGCATGCATCATTTTGCATGAGCAGGTGTCGTTCTTGGTCTTCTTGTCTGTGGCCTAACTTTGTGCTCTTCATTTATTTTGAAGACAAGCTGACTCACCGGTACTATACCAGAGCCAATTATGCTAGAGTGATGGATCAACTTGAACAAGAGAACAGAGAACTGAAGGAAGAGGTTGCCAGATTGGGTGCTCTGATGGAGCAATTGTTGGCTGCTCAACATCAACCTTATCCACCTCCTGCAACTCATCTCCAGAGGACCGTTATATCAGAGGTTGCTTCTTCAACCGTGCCAGCTGCTAGTGCCCATTTTGTGCCGAATGCCATGCCAACCGGGTTTCCGTGGGGTATGCCTACGGGTTTCATGCCTGATATTCCAGCTCCAACTTTTGCTTCCATGCCGGCATCTAGCCCGGTCCTTGCTGCTCCTCCTGTCGTGCATACCATTCCTAGGGTAGACGACACCATTTATCATTCTGAGCCGTCTGAGGGCCCAGATGTCAATGAAAAGATGGATGCGATGAATGACCAATTCCTTGAGCTGCATAAGGAATTGAAGACCCTCCGAGGGAAAGATCTGTTTGGCAAGTCTGCTGCTGAACTTTGCCTGATTCCCGGTGTGAAGATTCCGGTCAAGTTCAAAGTCCCTGACTTTGAAAAATATAAGGGGAACACCTGCCCTCTCGCTCACCTGGTCATGTATGCCAGGAAAATGTCTACGCAAACTGATAATGATCAACTTCTAATTCATTACTTCCAGGATAGTTTTTCCGGTGCGGCTCTTCGTTGGTATATGAGCCTTGATAGTGCAAACATACGATCCTTCAACGATCTTGGCGAAGCCTTCGTCAAGCAGTACAAATATAATGTTGATATGGCGCCTGACCGTGATCAACTCAGGGCCATGTCTCAGAAGGATAAAGAGACATTTAAGGAATACGCCCAGAGGTGGCGAGAGTTAGCAGCTCAGATTACTCCTCCGCTGGAAGAGAAAGAAATGACTAAGATCTTTTTAAATACTCTTGGTTCATTTTATTATGAGCGGATGGTTGCGAGTGCTCCCTCTGATTTCACCGAGATGGTGAACATGGGGATGCGTCTGGAGGAAGGTGTCCGTGAAGGACGATTGGCTAAAGATGAGAGCTCTTCTAAACGGTATGGGGCGTTTAAGAAGAAAGATGGGGAAGCACATGTTGTGCAATCCCATGCTAAACCAAGAAGACCCTCTGTTAAGAGGAAGCCTGTGTGTCACGCCAGCAACCAGCACCAGGTGGCTCATATAGCACCTGTTTTCAGAGATAATTCTCAGCAGTATCAGCAACATCATCAGCATCAGCAACAACCTCAGTACGAACAGCAGCATCGTCCACAGCAACAGGCTTACCAGCCTCGTGGTAGCACCAGTAATCAGGCCAATCTGAATTATGATAGGAAGAAGATCAGTTTCGATCCTATTCCTATGTCATATGCTGAGTTATATCCTTCCTTGTTGGAGAGGAAACTGGTTACACCCAGAGAGCCTCCGACTGTGCCTGCTAACCCGCAGTGGTGGTACAAGCCCGATCAACACTGTGTTTATCATTCCGGTGCTCCGGGTCACAACATTGAGAACTGCTATCCGTTGAAAACTAAGGTGCAAGACCTTATGCGATGCGGCATCCTGAGCTTTGAGGACTCAGGCCCGAATGTTACGAAGAACCCATTGCCCGAGCATGGGAAATCAGTGAACATGGTCCAGGGGTGCCCTGGGAAGTATAAAGTCAAATATGTGAGTCATATTCGACAGTCATTGGTCGAGTTGCATCATTTGCTGTGTTAGTACAATCATATGGAGCACGACCATGACAGGTGCCGCATCTGTTCTGTTAATAGATTGGGTTGTCGCCAAGTGCGAAGAGAGCTTCAGGAGCTGTTGGATGAGGGTACCATTGAGATTCTACAGAATCGAAATGTTGATGAAGATGAACCAGAGGTGAATGTGATTTCTCCTGTGTTCAAACTTCCTGAGCCTGTTGTCATCCGTTATGATGGTAGCAAGCCGAAGGTTTCTCCTTCTCTAATTATCAAGCCTGCAGGCCTTGTGCCTTATGCTTCGGATAGAGCTATTCCCTTCCGGTATAATCCCGTTGCTATGGAAGATGGGAAAGAAGTGTCGTTGCCTTCAACTTCCGTTGTTAATATTGCTGACGTGAGCGGGTTGACCCGTAGTGGTCGTGTGTTTTCTGCACCCCCGAAGCCTCATGTTGTTTCTGATTTTGCTGAGCGTCCGGTTGGGACTGCTGTGAATGTTCAGAACCCGACACTTGCTGTTGCCAAACCCTCCTCTGTACAAAAGACTCATGTTTCTTCTGTTGGCCCGAGTGGCATTGTGAATGGGGAATGTGATGAGATGCTGAGGCTCATCAAAAAGAGTGAGTACAATGTTGTGGACCAGCTTCTACAAACGCCGTCCATGATCTCCGTACTATCTTTGCTTCTGAATTCAGAACCCCATAGGGAGGCTCTGCAGAAAGTTTTGGACCTGGCTTATGTTGATCATGATGTCACAATTGAACAGTTTGACAGTATAGTTGCAAACATTACTGCTTGCAACACTTTGAGTTTCTGTGACGCTGATCTCCCGGAGGAGGGAAGAGACCATAACATGGCTTTACATATTTCTATGAACTGCAAGACTGATGCCATGTCCAACGTGTTGGTGGACACTGGGTCATCTTTGAATGTATTGCCAAAGACTACTCTTTCGAGACTGTCATATCAGGGGCCTCCCATGAGGCAGAGTGGTGTTGTTGTGAAGGCTTTTGATGGGTCACGTAAGACTGTGATTGGGGAAGTTGATCTCCCAATCAAGATTGGACCGAGTGATTTCCAAGTTACCTTCCAGGTTATGGATATCCACCCATCTTATAGTTGTCTCCTTGGTAGACCATGGATTCACGAAGCTGGTGCCGTGACATCCACCCTACACCAGAAGCTGAAATTTGTCAAGAACAAGAAACTGGTTGTGGTAGGGGGAGAAAAGGCTCTCCTGGTTAGCCACTTGTCTTCTTTCTCATATATTGATGCTGAGGATGAAGTTGGAACGCCTTTCCAAGCTTTGTCTATTGCTGAGCCGATTGAGAGGAGGTCTCCTTCATTTGCTTCCTACCGTGATGCGAAACTGGCCATTGAATGTGGTGCAGTTGCTGGTTTAGGGAAGATGATTGAGCTTGAAGACAATAAATCCCGGGCTGGCATTGGCTATTATTCTGGGGCATTCAACGAGCAAGGTTTGTTCAAGAGTGGAGGTTTCATCCATGCTGATCAAGCTGAAGAAGTTGCCGCTATCTTGGAAGAGGATGAAGGGGATTTGAGTAACTTCATCATACCTGGTGGTGTCTGCCATAATTGGGTCGCTGTAGATGTTCCTACAATCATTCATAGATCAGAGTAATGGTTCACTTTGTTCAAAACCCTTCTCCCATGCCAAAAGGAGAAGTGATGACATTGTTGGCAGAATTTATACAATGATATTTCATTCAATTAATGCATTGTTAAACATTTGTTTTTCCATTTGTTTTCACTTTTTTGCTTTTGCATGAAATCAGTGATCACAAAAAACCATAAAAACAAGAATAAAAGCAATCCTTTTCATCTGCATAATGGTTTGCTTGTTTAAATTCTGAAGCTTTTATTAACCAAAATCATTATGCAGGTTGTTTCTAAAACCCATTGAACATAATGATCCAATGCCATCTCCCAATTTTGAATTCCCTGTATTCGGGGCAGAGGAAGATGATGTTGAAGGTATTCCTGATGAGATTACCCGTCTCCTTGAGCACGAGAAGAAGATCATTCAGCCGCATCTCGAAGATCTGGAAACATCCAACTTGGGGTCTGAAGATTGTGTTCGTATGGTGAAGATTGGGGCACTTCTTGAGGAGTCTGTCAAGAAGGGGTTGATCAGTTTGCTACGAGAATATTCCGATATCTTTGCTTGGTCGTATGAAGACATGCCGGGTCTAGATACAGATATTGTGCAACATTTCCTGCCTTTGAAGCCTGAGTGCGTGCCTGTGAAGCAGAAGCTCAGAAGAACTCATCCAGATATGGCAGTGAAGATCAAGGAGGAAGTTCAGAAGCAAATTGATGCGGGGTTTCTGGTGACTTCTACATATCCTCAATGGGTGGCCAATATTGTGCCTGTGCCTAAGAAAGATGGAAAAGTCCGTATGTGTGTTGATTACAGAGATTTGAATAAGGCTAGTCCTAAAGATGATTTCCCTCTACCACACATTGATATGTTGGTAGACAATACAGCTAAATTCAAAGTCTTTTTCTTTATGGACGGATTTTCCGGTTATAATCAAATCAAGATGGCACCCGAAGATATGGAGAAGACAACATTCATCACACCTTGGGGGAAATTCTGTTATCGAGTGATGCCCTTCGGTTTGAAGAACGCCGGAGCCACGTATCAACGTGCTATGACTACCTTGTTTCATGATATGATACACAAGGAGATAGAGGTCTATGTTGATGATATGATTGCTAAGTCCCGAACGGAAGTTGAACATGTTGAGCATTTGTTGAAGCTTTTTCAGCGTCTGAGGAAGTTTAGACTTCGCCTGAATCCGAACAAATGTACATTTGGAGTCCGTTCTGGCAAGTTGTTGGGTTTTGTTGTCAGCGAGAGAGGTATTGAGGTTGATCCCGCAAAGGTCAAAGCAATACAAGAGATGCCTGCACCCAAAACTGAGAAGCAAGTCCGAGGTTTTCTTGGCCGCTTGAACTATATTTCCAGATTTATATCCCACATGACTGCCACATGTGCGCCGATATTCAAGCTCCTCCGGAAAGATCAATCTCATGATTGGACCGAGGATTGCCAGAAAGCTTTCGACAGTATCAAAGAATATCTGTCTGAACCTCCTATCTTGTCTCCACCTGTAGAAGGAAGACCTCTGATTATGTATTTGACTGTTCTTGAAGACTCGATGGGTTGTGTACTCGGTCAACAAGATGAATCAGGGAAGAAAGAATCTGCTATCTACTACCTCAGTAAGAAGTTTACTGATTGTGAGTCTCGATACTCCATGCTTGAGAAGACATGCTGTGCTTTGGCTTGGGCTGCTAAGCGTTTGCGCCAGTACATGATAAATCATACAACTTGGTTGATATCTAGAATGGATCCAATCAAATATATCTTCGAGAAGCCTGTTTTAACCGGGAGGATCGCCCGTTGGCAGATGTTGTTATCTGAGTATGATATCGAGTATCGAGCTCAGAAAGCTATCAAAGATAGTATTTTGGCTGACCATTTGGCACATCAGCCGATTGAAGATCATCAGTCTGTTCAGTACGACTTCCCAGATGAGGAGATTCTGTCTTTGAAAATGAAAGATTGTGATGAGCCTACACTTGATGAAGGTCCGGAACCTGGTTCCAGATGGACGATGGTGTTTGATGGCGCTGTAAATCAGTACGGAAATGGAATTAGGGCAGTAATCATCACTCCTCATGGCACGTATATTCCGTTTACAGCAAGGCTAACTTTCAAATGCACGAATAATATGGCTGAGTATGAGGCCTGTATTATGGGATTGGAAGAATGTATTGATTTGAGAATCAAACATCTTGATGTGTATGGTGATTCTGCCCTAGTTGTCAATCAGATCAAGGGTGAATGGGAGACGAATCAGCCAGGTCTCATTCCATATAGAGATTATGCGAGGAGGATTTCAACGTTCTTTACAGAAGTTGACTTTCATCATATTCCTCGAGAGGATAATCGGATGGCAGATGCTCTTGCTACGCTTGCTTCAATGATTGTGGTCAAGTATTGGAATGACGTTCCCAATATTGCTGTGATGCGCTTGGATAGACCAGCTCACGTATTTGCAGTTGAAGAAGTGAATGATGACAAGCCTTGGTATTTTGATATTAAGAATTTCCTCCAGAACCAGGTCTACCCGCCTGGGGCATCTGTGAAAGATAGGAAAACCTTGAGAAGGTTGTCAGGCAGTTTCTACCTCAGTGGTGAAGTGTTGTATAAAAGAAATTTTGACATGGTTTTGCTCAGATGCGTGGATAGACACGAAGCAAACCTGTTGATGACTGAGGTCCATGAGGGTTCATTTGGTACTCATTCCAATGGACATGCCATGGCAAGAAAGATGTTGAGAGCAGGCTACTATTGGCTGACAATGGAGTCTGACTGCTGCAAATATGTGAAGAAATGCCACAAGTGTCAGATTTACGCGGATAAGATTCATATTCCTCCGACACTTCTGAATGTGATTTCATCACCATGGCCTTTCTCTATGTGGGGAATTGACATGATTGAACCGAAAGCGTCCAATGGGCACAGGTTTATTCTCGTAGCAATTGACTACTTCATCAAGTGGGTTGAAGCCGCCTCGTATGCAAATGTGACTAGGCAGGTGGTTGTGAAGTTTATCAAGAATCAGCTAATTTGCCGTTATGGTGTGCCAGATAAGATCATTACTGATAATGGATCTAATCTGAATAATAAGATGATGAATGAGTTGTGCACTGAATTCAAGATTGCACACCATAATTCCTCTCCTTACAGACCCAAGATGAATGGGGTTGTTGAAGCTGCTAATAAGAATATCAAGAAGATTATCCAGAAGATGACAGTTACGTACAAGGATTGGCACGAGATGCTGCCATTCGCTTTGCATGGTTATCGTACATCTGTCCGCACCTCAACAGGGGCAACCCCTTTTTCTCTTGTTTACGGTATGGAGGTTGTTCTCCCAGTAGAGGTGGAAATCCCATCAATGAGAGTCTTGATGGAAGCCAAGTTGACTGATGCTGAATGGATTCAGAGTCGTTATGACCAGCTGAATTTGATTGAAGAGAAGCGTTTGACTGCCATGTGTCATGGTCAGTTATATCAGCAGAGAATGAAGAAAGCATTCGATAAGAAGGTCAAGCCGCGTGTGTTCCGAGAAGGTGACCTCGTGCTCAAGAAAGTTTTGTCTTTCGCGCCCGATTCCAGGGGCAAGTGGACTCCAAACTACGAGGGTCCATATGTTGTTAAGAGAGCCTTTTCAGGCGGAGCTTTGATGCTTACAACAATGGATGGGGAGGATTTCACTCGTCCTGTGAATTCAGATGCAGTCAAGAAATACTTTGCCTAAAAAAAAAGTATGCAAAAGAAAAACAGAATTGCTCGCTAAGTTGAAAACCCGAAAGGGCGGCTTAGGCAAAAATGAGCGTCTCGGTGGAGAACCCGAAAGGGTGATCCAGACAAAAGTTAGAGACATGAAAAAAAAAAGAATATTTGTATCCCGCTAGATTGAGTACCTCACCCTGGGGAAATCTAGGCAAAAATTAGGGATTTGGCAAGTAACTGCATCCTGACAAGACTTTCTGTTCTACAGCTGTCTTTTTGTTAGAGACTCTCGATTCGTCGTCAACTGAAGCTTCGGATACATCGAGATTCAAATTGGTAGAGAAAGGGTCATTATGTTCAATGTAGCCCTCTTCCAATATATATCACTGATTTCAAATTTGTACAGATCTATGGAGTCTTGCCATTTGTAGGCTACCATTCCATCAAATAAATTTGAGCTTTTTATCCAATTATTTGCACTCTTATTTGTTTCAACTCAACAAATGTTTTGCATGTTTTAATTGATAAAATGTCATTGTTTTAAACAAATAAATTTTTTCAAACTATTGTTTTAAACAAAGTGAACATTCACAATGATGAAAGGATACTTAAGAATTTCTCAGTGCTCTCTCAAGGGTGGCATGATTTCCAACAGGGTAAGACATTTGTTCATATTCCTGGCATGGTTGTATCCTCTTTCTCCAGATTGTTATTGGGGTTGTTCCCCAAGAAGAGCCTCTGTTGAGATCTTGTTCCCCAAGCAGGATGCTTGGTGAAGACTTCGTTTTCTTCTCCAACAGTTTTCTCCCCAGCATGGTTGCTTTTCTTTGGAAGATTCGGTAGTAGGTGGTTTGTGACCCCGGTACCCCATCACTCTTCCCAGTGCAGTTGCCAGCGGAGTTGTTGCTTCTCTCCTCAGCACTGTCACTAGGGTTGTTGATATGATATACTGCATTTGATGCTATGTCTCCAGCAGGGTGCTTGTTGAGGTTTTACTTCTTATCCCTTCAGCAGAGCAGTGTTTATTGTCCTCCTCGGCAGTTGTGGGTTTATTCTTGGAAGGTTCAGCATTTGGTGGTTGATCCCCAGCTCTCTTCCTCATCCTCAGTGGATTTCCCAGTTAAGCCGCCGGTAGATTTTTGATACGGTGGATTTTATCTGAGAAGTTTCCTGCAGAAGTTTGGGCTTTCCCTGCAGAATCCCTCAACAGAGTTGGTATCCCTAACAGAGCCAGAGTCCCTGCCAGAGTTGGTATTCTCAACAGAGTTGCTTTTGTGGCAGTTTCTGCTTGTTGAAATCTTTGTTTCCCTAGTAGGGTTGGTTGGCGATCTATCATCCTCAGATGTGGTTGATTTCCTGATGCTTTTGATCCCTAGTAGAGTGGCTTGTTGCAGAAACTATTTGTGTGATCTATTTTTCCCTCGGTGGGTGTATTCCCCAATGGAATGGCTGACAGTATTTCCCAGTAGAGTTGTTCTTGCAATCAGATTCTACATGGATGATCTGTTCTCCCTTTGTGGGTTGTTCCCCAGCGGAGTTATTTGGGAGTCGCTTTCGGGGCAGTTCTCGCCTGTGCAGTGAACTCTTGTTTTCCAGTTGATACTGAGAATCTCCCTGCAGATATCTCGGGATTTCTCCTTTTTCCCAACAGATTTGTCTTTGTGGCTGTTTATGCCTGTTGTGACTTTCTGTTCCCCAGTTGGGTTGATTGATGATCCATCACTCAGAGATTTTGTGATTTCCTTTGTTATCTCTGACCTCTTTTTCCTCCCCGCAGATCTTTGCTTTTCAGCATGTAGATCTCCAGCAGATTGGCTTTCCAGTTGTTTTTCTTCTGGAGGTGTAGTACCGGGTGTTTGATTCTTGGGCCTGTTTGTGTTAGATATGTCTGTTTTGTCAGCATTCATCAAACATAAATCACGCATATTCATGCATAATCATAAACATTCAGATATTCATGTTGCATTTTTTGCCATATATCTCTTGTTTGTTGTCTCCTGCTATGGGTGATATAGATCTCCACAATAGATCTCCCCCAAGCAGATGTCGGGTGTTTAAATCTCTCCATATAGAGTCAGCCCCATAAGCAGAAAGTGTCTGTCGTTCCTTCTGCAGTTCCCCACTGAGATATATCCTCGTGGATGACGGTTTCTTCCGCTTCCTCCCAACACATATATTGGGATGGATCTTCCTATTTGAGTTATATCCTCATTAGGACGAGTCTTGATTCAGTCTATCTTTTCGGTTCGACCCCGAATTGGCTAATTTGTCAACTGTTTCTCGTGCTTCCCTGGGGAATAAATGAATGAATTGCCCAGTAACCGGCAATAATTCTTTTTCTCCCCAGCGGAGTTTGGGCCTCTACCCTCATACTGGTAGTTGTAAGTCCTATGTTCCCTCTTCTTGGCGGAATTTGTGGTTATATACCTTTTATTCCTCAGCAAGAGTCGTTGGTTTTCTACCCAGTATTCGGTAGTTGTAAATCCTATGTTGTTGTGGTTTTATTCCCAATGGAGTCTGTGCTTTTTGTGGATAGTTGCCGGATGCTAGCAACCCTATCCCCAGCCAGAGTTTTGGTCTTCTACCCCGTGTTCGGTAGTTGTAAACCCTAATTTCTCCCCTTTCCAGAGTTAACCTTGTTGTTCATCCTAACCGATGATGGTTACTCTTTGTGGTTATCTTCATCCAGTATTCGATGTTGATATTCCTCCCTTGCTTCTGGATAATTGCCTTTTGCTAGCAATTGTATCCCCAGCAAATCTTCTTCTGGATAATTGTCGTTTGCCTGCAATTTTATCCCCGTTGAAGTCGCCAGCAAGTCCTTGTGGATAATTGTTGTTTATGCAATTCATCCCCGGTGAGTCTTCTTTCATTTACCCGTTTGCTTGCTAATGATTGTTGCTCTCTTTGATTGGTCATCATTATATACCTAGTTTTGGGTATCCCGATGCCTTTCTTTTCGGTCGATTTATCCTTTATTAACCCAGTAACCGGTTGTAGATAATCTTCCATGCGAGTATGTTATCCACGTTCTGACGGTAATGGGTATTATATCTCATGCGCTCTTTGGGTTTGTGTCCCCATTTGAGTAAGATTCGTTTTCCTGTTGCGGATTCGAATGTCCATCCTGTAAGTCGATATGCTTTTTCAAGCCCTCCTTTCGGATGATGAGTGTTTTGGCATATATACCAATTCACGCTTTGGTCGGTCACCTATTATATACCCAGTAACCGGTATCCCTGGTGTTCCTTCCTTTCTGCTCCCTATTATGACTTTGATCCCCTGTGGAGTCAGATTTTCCTGAGTTGATGTACCTTTTCAGGTCTTTCTCAGATGTTTGGTTGATTGATATCTCTCACCCTTATACCGGTCTTAGATATTCATTCTTCCTAAGCCTGTTACCCTTATATCGGTAACACCTCATTCTTTTTCTTTTTTCCCCAGGAGAGTCTCTTTGTTAGACCTTCTCCAGTGGGTCCTTGTGATGATTTTTACCCTTTTGTTGTATTGGCGTTTTCCCCAATATATGCAGTTTTTCCCCGGCAAGGAGATTCTTTGTGAGTCTTTTCCCCAATCCGAGTCCGGATTTTTATCCGAAGTATCCTTGTGGATAGTTTGAGTCAGCTTGTGTCTTTCCAATGGATGTGTCTTCCTTTGGAATTCTCTGTTTGTCCCCGGTGTGAGTCCTTCACTCCCCGGTGAGGTCTCCAGTCCAGTCGTGTTTTGTTCACGCCGTGTCTAGTTCTTGTTTCCCATAATCCAGAGTCGTGTCCTGCTCACGCTTTCTTTTTCCTTTTTCTATCCCCATGAGAGTCATGTTAGAGTCTCTGGTCCTGGTGAGTATATTACTCCGATGGATTATCTTTTCTTCTTTGTGGATCATTATTCCCCATAGAGTTTGTTTGTTTTGCATGCATACATCTGCATCATGAGGTCTTTTAGGGACCAAAATTTGTCTCATTACTGTTATTTAAGCCCATTCTACCGCGTCGAGATGAAGATTTCTAAACTTCACTTCTCCGGCTAGAATGACCTTAAATAGGGGCATCTGTAAGACCCCAATTTTGTCCCTAAGATCCCTCATGGCATCATATCATACCATATCATTGCCTCAAGGATCATTGTGCACCTTGCTTCCTTTCCTGTGGGTTGGTTATCTTTTGAGAGTGATTCTTGATCACCAAGCATGTTTTGCATTTGTATATCATTGTTTTTCATTTGTTTACTAACCAAAAAGTACAAAAAAATATGTCATCTAACCTTTGCCTTGCATATGAAATAACATTAGGTCAAAACAGTCAAAGGCAATCATTGAGCAATAGGTGGTGGCCATTCTTGAGAATTTGGACCCCATAATCATTCACAAGAGCTTACATGAGCTATGATATCATTTTGAATCAAAATCCCAAGTGGTAGAGGCTTGAATTTCTTCTGAACATAGCCAGATCATCTGAAGACCTAGAAAAGTCAACTGCCAAGTCAATAGTGGATTTGGAGGTGGGAAGTGATTAGAAATACTTCATTCATGTTCAAACAAGTCTCATTTGACATTTCAAACATCAACATTGAAGAAAATAAAGTCAGGTCAAAACTTTCCAAAATTAGAAAGTGACCTATAATTCAAACTTGCCAAAAAAGGAAAGGTTTTAACCTAACTTCAACTTCAAATTACATCATCAAGAAAGCTTCAAATGAAATTTTGTTGAACATGAAAGTTGTAGATCATTCTCTCCCATTTTTAAAAAGTCCAAGATCATCCAATTCTCATGTGTGGTTAAGGAGATATGATCAAATCATGGCAAAGTGTACTTGAAGATTCAAATGTGCATAACTTCTCAACCAAAGCTCCAATTCAAGTGGCTCTTTTTTGTACATTCTTCTCTTGACTTCTACTTTCCAAATCATGCATTGCATTACATCAATTATCATCACAAAATCATGTGCAAATTCACTTAATTTTTGGAGGGAAAATTAAAGTTTAAAATTGGCTAATTATTTGAACATTCTATCATTGCCAATAGCTCCAAAACAGGATTTTAAGTGAATTTGGATTGGATTTTCGTGCACTATTCACCATGCATTTCATGCATGAGGTGAATTTGCTAATTTGCACTTACACCATCATTTTGCTAATCCACTTTGCCAATTGCTTAAACATGATTAAGGGATGATTAATACAACATATATATAATAAATCCTAACTGCTTTTGCAAAAAAACATCACAATTTTCAGATCTAGATCTAGAATACCAAAAATTTTCTCTCAAAATTTTCTTCCGATTTCTTCATTGCCAATCCATTCTTCTTGCTTAATCCTTGTGTTTGAGTTATTCTTGAGCAGGATTACACATAGAACCAAAGGAAATCATGCAGCATTGAAGCATATTGAAGCTTGGAAGCAACAATGGCAAATCAAAAATTCTGTTGAATCGTGTGTAACTGAGCTGCAATTCCTCTTCCAATCATCCATACAAGAGTTCTAGAGGAGATTTTGAGCACTGCAAGGCTTGAACAACACCAAATCCAGTTCTGCTTCTACAAGAGGTTACAAATCGCATCTCATAATTTTGATTTTCATTGCCATATTATGATAGATCTTGTGATGCTGAGTAGTTTAGGCTTTGAATCGTGTGATTCCATGCTGTTTTGAGTGAGATATGGATGTTTGAAGTTTTGATGATGAAACTTATTCTCTTCGATTCATGCACGTGTGATGTTCTCTTGATGAATTGTTTATGGATTCATGTTGTATGATAGAAGATCTTTACAATGATGTGCTTGATTTGCAATTCTG
This sequence comes from Lathyrus oleraceus, assembly GCF_024323335.1. Taxonomy (NCBI): domain Eukaryota; kingdom Viridiplantae; phylum Streptophyta; class Magnoliopsida; order Fabales; family Fabaceae; genus Lathyrus; species Lathyrus oleraceus. The sequence continues at coordinate 214,349,956 of NC_066580.1, forward strand.
GACATGTTAAAATTTTCTGGAAATTCGAGGATGAAGAGCTTCAAGATCTTCATCATGTTCATAGTCACCTGCACATTACCTGCGAATTTTGCTAGGACCTTCATACGTTTGCTGCGAATTTACCTTCGTGTTCATCGTGTTTCCTGCGGATTATGCATGCATGTGATGTTAGGGTTTAAATGAAACGACCGCGTTTTATATGCGCGCGCTTCAGTTTGAAAATCGCCTGGCTTCGATTCCGGCTTGTGACATTATTTCAAAAATGCTTCATGATTATTTGTTTTCCCTCCATTCATTTCCATATGCATGCTTCATCATTTTTTTTATTTTTTCTCCATCTTCCAAAATTCATAAATAATTGAAAATTGATCCAAAAAATATGGGGATTTTTGCATCATGTCACATTTTCTGTCTAGAATTTTATGAACATTTTTCCATAAATTGTGCATGGCTGGAAAATAAATTTGTGCTAGGGTTTGTGAACATGTATGCATTTTGTACATTGCCTTGCCATATCTTTTGTGAAATGCTGAGTTTTTATCCAATGGATCTGAAAATTTGCATGATAAAACTAGATATGTTGCTTGACATTTTGGTGTTGATTTGGTATTTTTACCATTTGCAGTTTCTGTTTTATGATCATGTGAATGTAGGTGTGACAATTTGTGTCACACCTTTGTTTGTTCATCTTATGTGATGTGATTACCCTATCAAATTATCTCCAATTGTCCTGATTTTTTATGTGATACATATTATGAATGTTGTGAATGAACATGAATTTTCTTGGAATTATCTGACAGATTTCTGATTTAATTGAGATTTTTCATTCTGGTTGGTCACATTTGAGCTTTAAAATAGTCTTGAACTTCAATTGATCATGAAATGGATTTGGTATATGATATTGATGTGAGACCTTTTGGATTGATTTAAGATGTGTTTGATGTTGATTCATGTTAATTTTCAGCTTCTGTTTTAAATTTTTTCTCCATCTTTGACCTAGTGGTTTGCCTCTCATGTTTGAGCTTTGATTTTAGGTTGAACATCCAAGTTATATGGTTCATGATGCTCCATCATTTGAGCATTTAATGTTTTCCTTTGGATACTAACATTGTATGTTTTGTAGGGTTGTTAACTCATTTGAGCTTGACTTGTGGCTTATGCCTTTGCTTATTGGGTTTGACTGTTGATGTTAACTGTTGGTTGTTTGTCTGTATAGTTGTACTGATTTGTTTGATGTTTCCACAGGTACATAAGTTGCTTAAGTTCATTTTGAACTTGCTTTTGCTTGGTTGCTTAACCACTTAGGTATAACCTCTAATCTTCATGTAGTCTGGAAGACCTGTCCTGTTATGTGGGCAGGCACCTGTCTGAAGTCCTCCTTAAGAGGCAATGCTTGTGATTGTTTACTCTTTGTGCCAAGCAGGAAAAGTCCTCTTATGAGGCAATTGGTAGATAAAAGAGATGTGTAGTCCATCTCCTACTATTCAGTGTGTCATCCCTTTGCTCACATAACATGTTGATGCATTGTGGATACTAACCCAAAATCTTATAGAGTCATATCATTTGTGGAGAAGAGTTCCAACTTTCTGAACTCCCACACATTCTATTATTCAAAGCTCTCCCTGACCAGGGATAAGAGCTATGAGGCACACCCCTCATCTCCATTTCATATGCTTCACCCTAACTCTCAATGTTAGGGTTAAGAGTACAACATACCCCATTCCAGTTGACTTTAAAGTCTAACCTTGCTTGAGCCTAATTGCTTGTATATAGTGTGTGCTAATTGACTTGTTTGTCTGCTTACTTGACTCATCTGTGCATATCTGCTTGAGTGTGCCTTAGTGCATTTATCATCATCACTTGTATATCATTTCATAAACTTTGCTTTGTAGCATTTTTACTTTGTCCATGGAGGAGACAAGCATAAGTCCATTACTTGGCAGTTGTTCCTATGATATGGTGGGAGATTAGTATAAGTCCATTGATTGGCATCTGGTATCTTTGTTTTGTTTTAGGAGATTGGTGTAAATCCATTGATTGGTATCCAGTATCCATGTTTGTTTGTGAGATTGGTGTAAGTCCATTGATCGGCATCCGGTATCCAGTTGCTTTGTTGTTTATTTGTTATTGCTCATTGCCTATTCCAAAGGAATCACTTGGATCATCTACATATGATCTCAAGAGGTGAACATCTAAGAAGTTTTACACTCCCTCACCCTCCCACCTTTTGTTTCTTTAAACCTCCATTTGCATGCTATTCCAAAACCTGAAAAATATTGTGCAAACATTGTCATTTCTTTTCAAATTAGAAACCTAGGCTTTAAGCCTTTGACTTTTTTTTCAAACTCCATTTCATAATACTTCTTTTGAATTGAATTCTAATCATACTTTGACCATCTTTTGTGAATAAATCCTAATTGTTTAATCCAACTCATTCAATTGTTTTGTGGCTTTGTCCATTCTTGATAAGTTTTCATACATTACCCATAGGTTTGATTTATCCTAGTTGGTTGATGTTAATCTCACCTTTTGTCCTTAGTGATTGAATTGTAAGACTTCCTTGCTTATTATAGGGTTAACCCCTCACTAGCAAGTTGAAGCTTTTCTCACATGGTGGACTTGTTGTTTGTATAAGGTTGAGTTTTCTCCCGTGGATAACGAAAGACCTTAGGGCTTTTGTTTTAAAATGAACCCACTCATATTTTGGAAATCTTTTAGCCGAACTACGGCGCTTTGATCCTTACCTTTCATGGAAGGTACGTAGGCAACGGGTTCATCCGTTCAAACACAAAAATAATAACTTGTACATTCTTTTCCCATCCCTTCCATCCATGTTTGCACAATAAATATTTCATAAACAAATAACATTTCATTCAACAAGTGTGAAAAGGGCTCCCTAGGAGTACCTAGGACGTTTTGGGTGCCTAACACCTTCCCATTGCGTAATTTACCCCTTACCCCGATCTCTGATCTTTTCATTAGTTTTCTATGTGTAAAACGTCTTAGGCTTTTGTTCGCTTTTTAGCCATTCCTTTGGATAAATAAAAGTGCGGTGGCGACTCGATTCTTTGTATAATTTGCTTTTGATTTAATCAATAAATCATAAAGCGACGAATACACTGCTACAGCAACTTAGGCAAAAATGGGTATCCCGATAGATTGAAAACCCGAAAGGGCGATCCAGGCGAAAGTTAGGGATTAAGCGAATGACTGCGTTCTGAGTAGTTCTGAATCGCATCTCATGTCGATAACTGGAAACTTTCGAAAGATAGGAAACATTCCAATCACCCTTTTCAGAAAGTCGATCATCTGGAGGATCTTGAAGACGAGCGAGTCATAGCAGAATTGGAACCCGATAAAAGTCCATTTCACATTGCCATTAGATTAATTTCTGTTTTTTATCTTTTGTGCGATTACCTCTTTCCAGGGATTGCTTCCTGATGTAAATGCTTATTCAGAGGCCATTCAATCAATGAAATCATGTTATTCAGAGTATCTCTGTGTTCATTTTCATATTACTGTTTTGTTTGCAAAATGACGTCCGAATTTTTGATAAAACATTGCAACATGAAACATAAGAGCTTTACAGGTACATGCTCAATAAACATTTAAAATTGATGTAAATTCAGAACAGCAGATGATCACGGATGTTTCTCTTCAACAGGTGGTATTTGGTACCTTATCCCTGCAGAGCTGGTCCAAGCATGGATTCTTCCATCCCCAGCAGGTCCTCACTACTGTACTTCCCCAAGTTTTTGTTTCAGATTATACACTCCCCAGTAGAGTCTACAGTATCCAGACTGTGTATCCCCAGCGGAGTTGACAGTGCCAGACTGTATCTTCCCAGCAGAAGCAGCTGCTCCTCAGAATTCGATGCCAGATCGATGGTCTCGATGCTAGATTCATGGTCTTTTTCCTTGAAGCAGAATCTCGGTACCGTATCGGTGTTTGCCTCCCCTGCTGAGTCGTCTCTCTCGCAGGTTATGGTTGCCAGAACCACTGTCGCTTTCCTCAGCAGCAGGCTTTCAATGCCATTCTCTCCCCAGTCAGAGTCTAGGTATCTTGTTATTGCTAGAACACCGCGTGGCCGGTCATTTCCCCACAGAGTTCATTGTGCTGTGTATCTCCAACAACATTGCATGGGTCTGGAATATTGTAATCGTTCCCCAACATATTCCTTGCCTCGGCATGGCATTATCCTTAGCATTTTACATCCCTGCATGTAGAATCATATCGCATTGCATCCTCCCAAATCGCGTAGCATTTCCATTTTCATGGAGCATTATGCCATCGAAAAATTCAAACATACGCATGTGAATCATAAAACATACTTGGTGTCCCACGTGACAAGCCAGAAGGTTGTTTCCAGTACTCAGACTGAAGGTTGTTCATGACTTGTTATCCTTAGCATAGGTCGTTGGCCCACGTGCCGCCTCAATTATCATTTTCCCTATTTCTGCTGATACTGACAGGCATGAAAGTTCCCGGTATTCAGACTGAAGTGACATTCAGGCCAATTTCCGGTATTCAGACCGAAGTGGCATTCAGGCCAATTTTCCGATGTTCAGATCGAAGAAGTTTCCGACGTTCAGGTCGATGCAACTTGTGGCATTCATGCCAGTTTTCCGGTATTCAGACCGAAGTGGCATTCAGGCCAATTTTCCCGGTATTCAGACCGAAGTGGCATTCAGGCCAGTTTACCGATGTTCAGATCGAAGAAGTTTCCGACGTTTAGGTCGATGCAACTTGTGGCATTCAGGCCAGTTTCCGGTATTCAGACCGAAGTGGCATTCAGGCCAATTTCCCGGTGGTCATACCGATGTTAATAATCTCATATCTTTTGATGCTCAGATCGAAGTCATTTCCAGTATTCAGACTGATGAGCGGCGTTCAGGCCATGGTCATTCCTATGTTACGATTTATTTTGGTATTCAGACTAACATTCTTTTTCGGTGTTCAAACCAACTCTCACCGTACCAGACGAATTCTTTGTTGACGCTCAGATCAAGATTCATGTGTTACCATTTATTTTGGTATTCAGGCTAACATTCATTCTTTTCGGTGTTCAAACCGACTCTCACCGTACCAGACAGATTCTTTTCCAAGACTACTTCTTTGCCGATTCTGACAGGCATTGTTACTTCATGTTGCACATCAGTGTAAATTTCCGGGTTTTTTATTGTGTTCAATCTCTTGATACCTCGAAAGTGCGAAAGCCGCTGCTATCTTCCTTTCGGGTCTCCAGTTGATTGAATAGGGACATCTGTAATACCCCAAAATTTACCCTTCATTTTTCATGGAAGCATGGGATTGTGTCTTACATTTCATTAACATCATACTAGGTCATAGTCATTGCATACTGCATCAGTGACTTGGGAAATCAGGGTTTTGATTGATCACTCCTTACTAGAAGGAGCCCACACAAAGCAAGTTTGAGAATTGGACTTCATTTTCCAAATATGCAAGCCTCAAGGGTCTCAAGGTGGTCCAGGTATCTCATGGTGGTCTGTAGTTCATCAGTGGAAGAGTTAGAGCTCTCAGAGTGTGCATATGCATTTAATCAAAAATCAGGGTTTCATGGCTATCTGCAACAGGAAATGTTTGATGGGAAGAAAAGGGGGATCATTCATGTCATGATTAGAGAGGCATCTTTGCCTAAGAAGATCCACAATTATCACAGAAAGATCCATTGGCAATCAGTGCAATCAGTTCCTAGTCATTTTTGCCCTAAAACTAGGGTTTGGTATAAAACCGATTTATTTCTGATTCTTTGAGTGAAACTCATTTCCATGGCCCTCCACATGTCCACAAGGATCTACATGCAAAAAATCAGCTCTTTATTTGAGCTAGAGGTGCCTCAATTGATCAATGGAATCGGGAATCAGACAGTTTGGGAAAAGTCAACTGTGGGGTCAGAAAAGTCAACTCCTGACATTTTGAAGGTGGAATCTCAAAATTCATGCCTAAGGGAGCCTACATGTGAAATTTGATCAAGGTTGGATCATGGATTCATCATTTAATCAGGAGTTGGAAAAGTTACCAAATTTGGAAATAGTTGACTTTCCATTTAAGGCAAGTTTTCAAGGTTTTTGCACCCACTTTAAGCTTATATTCCATCAAGATGCAAGCTCCAGTGGAAACTTTCTCCAACATGAAAGTTGTTCCTCTTGTTCCAAGCTTTCTAAAGATATGAAGTGTGTTTCATTTGGATTAAAATTGAGAAAGTTATGCTTGGTTAAAGTGAGACATTATTTTAGGACACTTAGAAAATTTTCTAAGTCCCAAATTTGCAAAATTTGTCAAGACTTATGGGCCAGATTTCTTGCACTTAAAGGCATATTTTGAAACCACTTTCTTCATGAAAGTTGTACCTTGATATGTCCTCTTTCACACCTTTTTGGAACCACCCCATTTGGATCTTTGGTTTGGAAGATACACTCATCTAAAGTTGGTATCATAGGCTGAATTTTTTGACAGCATTTAGGCCAAACTGGCCCAACCATTTTGCAGCCATGAGACCTGAACTTTATGACCATTTTTCACCTCTTTCCACTCATCATTTCAAGTTATGTTCAACATGAAAAATGTTAAGTTCCATATCCTCTTTCTAATGTTTACATTGCCTTGCCATTTGGACATGTATTCATCAAGATATAAAGTCTTAAAGTCACCCTGTTGTGCCAGTTTTTATGCTGCACTAAAAATCAAGTCTAACCAAAAACGACCCACACACCACTCTTTACCTCATTTGGCCATTTTCTTTTGTTTAACTCACTTAAGTTTTGCTACAATTAGAGTTTACTCATACACCTCACTTTTACACATTTTTTGTTCATTATGCACATAATCAAAAACAAATCTTCCAAGCCCATTAGCCATCATTAAATCCAACATATATAAACATCATAAAACCCTAATCTGAGATGGAGGCTACCACTATTTTCAAGCAAGAAAGGCAAGAGGAAAAGACCAAGCTTCATTCCATTCCATTTCACAAGCATTGAAGCACCATTGAAGAGCATCTCATTTCCTTCCATTACTCCACTATCAAGAAGCAGTGGACTGTCTTCCACTAGGTAAGTTTGCTACTCTCTTCCATGGCCTTGCTTATTTCATGAATATTATACTTGTCACACTTATTCATGTCATTACCATGCTTACTTATCCATTATGCCATGCTTCTTTTTCTTCAAGCTTTTTTATGTTAATGTTATGCACTACTTGTCCATAAAACCCTCACCATGAGTCTTGGTTTTGAATTGGAATTCATGCTATTATTTTTTTTTCATTCATATCCATGTTCATATGCTTGCCTTGTTGTTCATTTTTCTTCATGCTAGATTCATTATTTTGCATAAAATAAAATACCATGATGTTCCTCTCATTTTATACTTGAGTTTTGTTTTTTACACCATGCCATTTGATGCACTAAGTTGAGAGCAATGTTGTTTGGAAGATGGAAGGTTTGGCTTGTGTTTTTGTGAATTTAACATGCTGCATATGTTGTTGGTACATTGCATGAAGCAAAGCCATGCGCGACCTGCCATAGCCGTCTGATCGTGTGCATGTGAAGTGATCCTGAGCGTCCGTCCATTAGTTTGTCTTCTAGTGACTAAAGACTCAGCTTGCCCAATTGATGTACATGTCACATGCATTTTTTTAAATGAATATTTACTCTTTTTTTTTGGGCTGTCACGCGTTACTGTTCCTATGGACCGTGGGCCTATGCACTGGCTATTCGCCCCCCCCCCCACACACACACAAAGCCCATCATTATTTCATTTCCATATCTTTCATTCATTTTTTTTATTATTATTCTGTTTTGTTTTAATTATTTAAAAATATTTCATTTGTTCATAAAAATACCAAAAATATTTTTTACTTTCCTTATTGTCTTATTTAATTTATTTTAATTTTTGTTTTCGTTTTTATTTAATGCTAATATTTTATTTCAACTATTTGTTTCAAATAGGCCATTTTAACACACTTTTTTTCATTTATTTTATTTTCATAACTTAAAATTATTTTTAGATTCTGATTTTTGGGATGAGGGTTGACCAATGTCTCATGGTCAACCTGACCTTTTATTGGAATTTTATTTCCCATTTTCATTTTATTTTGGATTTATTTTTGACCTAGTTTGCTTGGTTGACTTTTCATTTGACTTCTGTTTTATTTCAATTAATTTATACACCAATTTTCATTATTTTTGAAATCTTTTTGGGGGATGATGATGTCCTGACCCCACCTAACTTAATTTAATTTTTCATAATTTTTGTGATTAATTTACTATTTATTTGACATTTTTTAGGTTGACTTGACTTTTCGGTTGACTTTTGTATGATTGATGTTTGACATAGAGATCTTTTGATCCTCCCTTGTTAATATCATAGGCCATGTATTAGAGGCCATTCATCTTGATTTTATTTGATCCTTGCATCATTTCCCGATTAAATTATTCATTGATCCTTTGTGTGCATAGTTGTACTTGTCTGATTCATCTGATATTTTTTATACTTGTTTCTTCCATACATGCTTCCATTGTTTGATTGTTTAACATGTTTATACTTGTCATACATTGTCTAATGCTCATTATTTCATTCTTTGATTATTTGATTTGATCATATGCTTGTTTATATATCTTATCTGTCTAATTAATAACTGCTGCATACTTGTATGGTGTATGAGGCATTTATTCTTATTTATTTGATTTCCATGAACAATCCCCATTCATAACAAATGTATCCCCCTCCCATGAAGTGTATAATGTTTATTCTTTCATTATTTATTCATCTTTTAATACAAAGAATTAAAATGAGCATCCGATAACCATTTCAAAATAAGATCAAAACCTCGATCCAACGTCGAGTAATCATTTTTCAAAACTTAACAGAATCAGCACGTATTCATCCACCCTTTTGTAAGTCGATTGCTTTATGCATCGCCATCAACCTTGTAAGTCAATTACTTTATGCATCGCATCAACCTTGTAAGTCGATTGCTTCATGCATCGCCACCTACCCTTATCCCTAGCACCTCTCCTTGCTCCATTCGTCGATTCTTGTTCCATTAAGGAAGCACCCATTAGGTAGAACCCTTTGTACGATAACATAGGTAGGATTCCCATACCCTTTTGTATGATAACATAGGTAGGATTCCCATATTCTTTTGTATGATAACATAGGTAGAAGTCCCTTATTCTTTGCATGCTAACATTAGGTAGATGTTCCCATTTGTAAATCCTAATACATAGGTCCACATTGCATGAAAACTTTAGGGCAGAGCTTCCCTATCTTTAGACCTTTCCGAGCGTCTCCGATCTTGTGACATGTAGTCCGTTCTATTTCAAAGAGGTAATTGCCTAAGACTCGATTCAGCGAGCTGCGACACCTGCTGCTAGGATGTGAACACATTGCCCGCTCTCCTTTGACATAACTAGTGTCCTCATTTGTAAGTCCATGTTCAGATGGCAATCCCTATGTAGCCGAACTATGACAACTCTGATTCTCATGTTCAGATGAGATACGTAGACACGAGATGCGACGTCTTGCCGAGTTTGACTAATGACTAACAACTAATCCTTGTTTTCTTTCGCCCTTGTTGCGATCCTTTCTCTCGCCCTCGTTGCGATCGAGACTTTCCTTTTCTCTTACCCTAGTTGCAATCGAGACCCTTGTTCCCGTAGTTAGCTGAACTACATTTTTCTTTGATTCTCATTCCATATGAGATATGTAGGCATAAGACACGATGTCTTAGCGAGCACGCTTACCCTTTCACCCATAGGTAGCCGAGCTACGAAGACTTTGATTCTCATTCCAGATGAGATACGTATGCAGTGGATGCGACATCCGTGCGAGTCATTTTCTTTTGACCCTTTTCTTTTAGTAAATAATACATTAGATATTACATACACCCTTTAGACAAGAACAACAAGAGTGGATCCCGTAGAGTACTACGGACGCGTAGGGGTGCTAATACCTTCCCTTCGCATAATCGACTCCCGAACCCGAGATTTGGTTGCGAGACCTTGTCTTTCCCTTTCTCCAGGTTTACTTCGAGTGTTTCCTTTCCCTCCTTTAGGATAAATAACGCACGATGGCGACTCTTCTGTCATTTCTTTTTCGCCGGTTGTTTTTTCGCATACTATATATTTTTTAGGCTGCGACACCATTTTCAGAAGAAAGCAAAAAGTAAAAAAAAACAAAACATCATAGATGTGGATGAATATAATTATATTTTATTTATGATCAAATTAAAAATGCCTAAATAATGTTCTCTTCTCCCTTAGGCATAGGAGAAGGATTTTCTAAAACAAATAAAAAAAGCAATTACTTAGATTGATGCATAATAACAAGAATGTCATCAACAGTCCAATTGTTACAAGCTTTTCCCTGCGTCACAAAATTGGTGTAGTCTTCCTCTTCGTCATCCTCTAGCACAATAGCTAAGTGGTGTTCATTGCCTTGAATGAACCCTCCGCTATGGAAGCTGAGTTGCACATCATCATATCTGACAGCTGAAAAACCTTGCTGGAAGCCCAAACCGGTTCTGTTCTTGCTATCGGAGACCTCTACCACCTGTCCCCACTGCTAAACATTTCCATCTTCAACAATCTTCCTTGCATCTTTAAATGAGGACATCGGTGCCCCTAACTCTCTTTTCAACAACAATAGATAAGGCTTGGAACAAAGTTCCAACCTCATACTCAGCTTCAATATAAGAGAAAGATGGCAGGTGGCTGAGTAACAATGCCTTCTCCCCGCCAACAATGACTAACTTCCCATTCTTGACAAACATGAGCTTCTGATGCAACATGGAGGTAACAACTCTAGCCTCGTGGATCCATGGCCTTCCAAACAGACAGTTGTAGACCGGGTGGATATCCATTACTTGAAAAGTAATCTGGAAGTCACTCAGACCTATCTTCACCGGAAGGTCCACTTCACCAATCACTGTTTTGCGCGAACCGTCGAAAGCTTTGACAATCAAGCCACTATATCTCATAGGCGCTCCTTGATATGACAGTTTTGACAATGTTGACTTTGGCAACACATTCAACGAATATCCGGTGTCAACTAGCACATTTGACAAAGCGTCATCTATGCAGTTCATGGAGATATGCAAACCCAAGTTATGATTCCTACCCTCTTCAGGGAGTTCTTCATCATAGAAACTGAGATTATTGCAGGAAGTGATGTTAGCCACAATAAATCGAACTGATCGACCATAACATCATGTTCCAAAAAAGCTTGCTCTAGAACTCTTTGCAGTGCTTCTCTGTGCGCTTTTGAGTTCATCAACAAAGATAGTACTGAAATCTTTGAGGGGGTTTGGAGCAGTTGCTCCACCATATTGATCTCACTCTTCTTTATCAGGCTGAGTACCTCATCATCGTCATTAGGCTTCAAGCCGCTGGATTCACCAGACTAACACCTTGGAGCACTAATTGATTCTACAACAGGTATATCCACCTTCTTACTGACAGTCAAATCTTCTACATTCTTTGGGAACACCAGCCCAAACACACGACCACTGCGGGTCACCTTAGTAAATATCAACAATGCTTACAACAGAACTGGTCATAGGTAATGGAACCTCTTGACATTCTTTCACCATAGTCGCATTATTATGATAAGGAACAACTTTATCAGATGCATACGGGACTGGACCCGCCAACCGTATAACCAACGGCGATACCGATCTCTTGCTAACACTATTACTGCTGCTACTATCATACTAAATAACCACTCTCTCAAGAGTTTTTGAAACTGGTACTATTACATTGACATCGTCATCTATGTGACGGGATTGAATAATCTGGATCAAGCCTTCATCCATCAACCTTTGGATGTCTCTCTTCATAACCATACAACCTCTAGGATTGACACTGCAGATAGCACAACCATCATGGTCATGCCCACAATCACTAACCAAGCAAATGACCTTGTGCATCATCACCAAGGATCTTCTTATGAAGCGTACATCGAATACTTTGAACTCCCCTGGACAATCGTCCACCATATTAACGGATGAGTTTCCATGGGCAGGCAGTGAGTTAACTTTAACATTCGGCGCTCCATCCTCAAAGGACACCATTCCACTCTTAACCAGCTTCTGAACTTCATACTTGAGATGGTAGCAATTCTCTATGTCATGTCCGGTGCTCCTTGATGGAAAGCACAACGGAATTCCGGTTTATACCACCATGAAAGTGGTTTGGGAATTTACGGAGGATTTCTTGGTTGTAATAGGTTCTTGAGAACCAAAGAGGGATATAATTTTGCATATGTCATCGGAATTGGGTCAAAAGAGACCTTCTTCCTCTCAAAATTTTGTTGTTGATGATTGTTGGTATTATTGTTGTTGTAGGTGTTTGTTCGTTGATGTGGTTGTTGTTGTTGACGTTTTTGTTGCTGAACTGGTGCTGATTGATTTGCAGAAAACACAGTAATAGCTGAAGATACTTGATGACGATGTTGACGGGGTGGCTGATTTCTTCTTATCTGAGGCCTCCTTTGCCTTCCACTAGATACCGCATTAGCTTCACTGTCCTTCTTCTTGCTAAAACTGTTGCTATACCTCTTGCTAGATGACACCTCCTCTCTAGATAACCGTCCCTCTCAGACACCTTCTTTGAGCCCCATCCCCATGTCTACCATTTCGATAAAGTCACTAGGGGCACTGAAAATCATCCTCTCATAATAAAATGAGCTTAGGGTCTTGAGGAAGACCTTGGTCATCTTCTTTTCCTCTAAAGGAGGGGTAATATAGGTAACAAGTTCTCTCCACCTCTGCGCATACTCCTTGAGTATCTCTTTGTCTTTTTTAGACAATGATCTCAACTGATCTCTATTGGGAGCCATATCAACATTGTATTTATACTACTTTACAAATGCTTCGCCCAAATCGTTGAACGTGCGGATGCTCGTACTATCCAACCCCATGTACCACCTCAGAGCGACACCGATCAGACTGTCTTGAAAATAATGGATCAATAGTTGATCATTATTTGTTTGAGTAGACATATTTCTAGCATACATCACCATATGACTGAGTGGACATGTATTCCCTTGTATTTTTCAAAGTCAGGCACTTTGAATTTCATTGGAATCTTCACATTTGGAACCAAACACAATTCCGCAGCACTATTCCCGAATAGGTCCTTACCCCTCAAAGTTTTCAACTCCTTACGCAACTCAAGAAATTGATCCTTCATCTCATCCATCTTTTCATACACATCAAGGCCCTCAGACGACTCAGAATGATAGGTGATGTCTTCTACACGAGGTAAGGTATGCACAACAGGCGGCGACACAGACATGGTCAAGCTAGATGCCGACATAAAAGCAAATGTAGGTGCAAAACCTTCGGGCACAAAGTTTGGCGGCATTCCTCACGGGAATCCGACATGCATGTTGGGTGCAAAGTGAGCAGCAGTTGCAGGAATGGTAGAGGTAGCCACCTCGGAAATAACAGTCCTCTGAGGAAGAGGATTTGAAGGCGTTGGAGAAGATTGGCTCTGAGAAGCTAATACTGACTCCATCATGGAAGTCAGGCGGGATCTCCTCTTTCAAGGCTCTATTCTCTTGCTCAAGATGTTCCATGATTATGGAGTGATTGGCGCGATTATTGTATCGATGAGTCAGCTTGGCTGAAGCACATAAGAAGTACCAATGAGACATCTGGCGAAAGAGAAACCTGCTTATGCAAATGATGCATTAAATGCAATGCTTGATTGTTTTTATTTTTAAGGAGCTTACTATATTATTTGCAAATAATATATATATATATTATATATATATATTATATATATATATATATATATATATATATATATATATATATATATATATACACACACACAATAATAATTTCAACAATTTGATATGACCATAAAAATATCTTTTATTTATATAATGGAAGGATTACACTGAGTACATCTTTAGAAACCAAATGAAAAATACAAGAGAAAAGGAGACTAGTCATCCTAAGGATCCCTAACAACAACGTCAAAAGATATGACTGAAGGCGCGTACTTCTTTCGAATGCGTCAGATCTTGGTCTCAAAAGAAGCCTTCATCTGAGTCTTCTCGAGGACAAGTTGATCAACAATCTTCTTCCAAGCAACTGAAGGCTGAGGCATACTAGAGGAAGATGAAACCTCTGGTTCTCCCTGTTTCTTTGTCACTCGATCTTCAAGTAGCTCAATGAGTGCATATTTGTCCTTAGACTCAAGCTGCAACTCCTCATGCTTTTGGCTCAAAGCATGGAAACACTCTTCCTATATATCCTTCTCTTGTTTCATCTTGGCGAGTGCGTCTTCCAACTTCTCTACATCTTGGTTAGGGAGAGTTAATGGCTCAGCCACAACCATAGACATAGGTCTCTCACAAGCATAAGACATCTTCAACTCCAAAGCTCTCTTCTTCACCCAAAGAGTGTCAGCTTCCAAAGCTACATAATTGCAGGGACCAAGCTCGAATCTTCCTTTCCTATGCACATTATGTCAGGCATGCACAATCTTCTTCTTCAAATGTTGGGGATCTTTACCCTCTTGATAGAAAATACCTTCTAACAGTGTTATTAGGTTTGTCTCTCTAGGGGAACCCAAGTTGACGACGAGCCAAAGCAGGGTTATAGTTAATTCCTCCTTGTGTACCAATGAGAGGCACATTAGAGAATTCACCACAATAGTCAATAATCTCCAAACTGCTAAAGGAAGGATCATACCAAACTATATCATCATTAGTGAGAGACATAAGTTTCTGAGACCACCGTAGACATTGTTTGTTCTCCATAAAAGTATGTGTCTGAGGCAAGTGCGAAATAAACCACTTGTACAGAAGAGGAATGCAACAGACAATCGTTCCACCACCTTTAGAATTCCTTAGATGCAAAGAGAAGTACATATCCCCTAATTGAGTAGGCATAGGATTCCCAATCAAAAAAATTCTAATGGCGTTAACATCAACAAAACCGTCAATGTTAGGGAACAAAGCTAATCCATAGATGAGCAACACAAATATAGCTTCAAAAGCATCCACACTACCGGCTTGAGCAAAGGCAGTAGCTTCCTTGATGAGGAAATCAGATGGAAACCATAACAATCCTCCTTTCTTCACCCAATGAGCCTCTATCTCAGACTTATTTAAGTGAAGAGCTTCAGCAATAAGATGAGATATGGGAATCTCTTCGATTCCACTAAACGACACTTTGCTAGAAACAGGTATTCCCAAAATATGGCCATACTCCTCCAACATAGGCACAAGCTGATAATCCGGAAAAGTGAAGCAATGGTATAAAAGGTCATAGAACTGCACCTATACACTCAAGAGTCCTTCAACCACATCAACAGACAAGATAGACAGAAGCTTCCCATGATGTTGTTTGAAGTCCAAGGGATATAATACAAAAGATGCTAACTTCCTTAACTCTTTCAAATCGGGAAATCTTAAACTGTACTTCTTAGTGTTCCTTCGTCCGCAATCCAGGGTCTGAAAATATTTGCAAATAACACCTCAGTTCCTTGAAAATTCATTTCTGGTGTGATGAATGGTTATGATGCACATAAATGCATGAATGCAACAATCACAAATAAGGGATCACACACAAAACAAACAAACAAAGGTCAAGGGATGAATCAAGTCATTGTCAAGATCAATCAACATTTTGGTGGATTATGATTTACACCTTATCAACGCCCTAGTTCTATTCATATTGACAAGACTTGATTAGATCAACCAAGAATCAAGGGTTGGTTGTGAGTCACGTGCCTGGAGTCTTGGTAAGAACCATCCCAAAGGAGTGAACTAAGGATAAAAACCTATAGATCATGTTCTAAAAAGTTCCCAGAGTCTTAATTCCATCTATCGGATATTACAGAATAGGATGACTGACTCATTAACCCATAATATTCTCAAGAGAAACTCGTCTAAGTGTAGTATCGTGTAACAACTGTTATCAAGTTTACACCTGAACAGTCTCCGCACTACGTCCTAAATACGCCAAGAGGGGTTAAATGTTCTACGGTTCTCAGCTTCTCGGACCCCAAATTAGAGATAGTAATGCCTAACCACAAATACTTGTGTGACATTCCCAAATCCAAAAGGGTCTCTACTGAGTAGATGGGTCTCAAGCCAACTTGTTAAGGACTACTCCACACAAGTCTAACATGACTATACCATCCTCCTATCTTAATTGCACTCAAGTTCGGGTTAGAACTTGTCTCACCACTCAAAGATCACCAAGCACAACAAGCAGATTATATCATACAAACAAATACACATACATCAAATATACAGTTATATACACACAAAAAAGTAGGCTAAAACCACTGGAGACTACTCCCCAACAGAGTCGCCACTTAATTTATGTAGCGGTAAATTCATTATCATCAAGCTATGGATAAGCTAGACATCAAATAAACAAGAGTCGCCACCGCTCTTTTATTGTTTCCAAGGGAAAAGAGAAAAGTACGAACAAAACCCAAAAATAAGAAGTTTTCAAATCAAAACTAATAAAATGCCATAGATTACAACTAAGGGGGTTGGTTACACAGAGGGAAGGTGTTAGCACCCAAAGTGTCCTAGGGAGCCCTTTCTTGTGTGCATATTTGTTTTTGTATAAAATGATGTTTGCAAACAAATAGAATGGGGGGATGGGAAAAGAATTCATTAATTATATTTTTGTTTTTGACAAGACCTTCGGACTTGTGCCTACGTACCAGCATAAAAATGAGGGATCAAAACCTTGTAGTTCGTGGTATAAATTTCAAAGTGGATGCATTGTTTTTAACAAAAATTTAAGTTTGAAAGGCACAAAAGCCTAAAAAAATTGTTTGAACCAGTTAATTCTTTTTGGCTTTTGAAATTTTAAGTCAAGTATAGTTAAGTTTATTTACAAGTTTGATTAAGAAAATGAGTTTGAAAATGCAATGGCATAAGGCCAAAGTTCTTAGTTTGCAATAGTGGTCAAAGTTTAAAAATCAACAAACACAAGCAAAGAAGATTTTTGAATGGAGGGAGAGATTTTGAAATTAAAGAAGTGGGGAGGAGATGAAGAGACTAATCCTAAGCACAAAATTAAAAGTGAAGAGTTGAAAAGATCTGACCAATGGACTGCAATCCAATAGACAAGAATGTCATATAGAAACCCAAATTCCCTTGGACTTTTAGAAACAAGCAACAAATAATGCATAAAATATCAAATTGAAGAGCAAGGCATCAAATAAAGATAGCCACATCCAAGCTTAGTAACTCCATGATCTTTCTCAAATTTGCCCATGTAGTAGATGAATTCCATAATGCATAAACCACAAGTTCAAAATAACAGCTTCACAATGATCATGTTGCAGATGAACTCAAATGGATCTTCAATGATGTATCAAATGAAGTTTCAAATTGCAAGCACTTGGTTTCATGAAAGTTGGCATTGGCCAAGTCTTTTGCAAAGGGATATTGCCTAAATTCTAAGTCCAATTGTCTCAGATCAAACCAACAGTCCACACAAGATACTTTTTTAGGGTTTTTGTTCTTATTATGTACATTAATGGTCAAAGACCACACAAACAAATACAAATACACAAACAAAATATATCATAAAAATATGGTCCAAATGGACAAATTGAAAATGACATTAACATAAACAATTAGAATGGTATGAATAATGGCAAGTGAATAAAGTTAAAATAAATAAATTACATTGAAAGTAAATTACTTGAAATTAAATGTTAGTTGTTAATGAGTTAGAAGTTAGTATTGCTTTTGCTTTTGCTCTTTTGTTTAAGTCATTCTTTGGAGAACAATCGACCCACTTATCACAACCATGGATCTTTGAACCAAGACATCTTCCAAAGGAAGGAAAAAGGCCAAGTTTCCACACAATACCATGAAAGAGGGGAGACTTACAATCTCACTAACTAGAATGTTATGCCTTTTTATGTCAATATTTAGCGCTATGTTAAGCAATCATAATTAGACTTATGTAGAAGTCACAACTATTTGAGGTCGGGCAATAGAATTTTGGTGTTAATGCATGTTGGAGACATAGTATGATGAACTATGCTCATGAAACATACCACACACAAGAAGAATATGCAAATTGGAGTGGACCTAATCTCATCCATACTTATGTTGATTTTTCAATCAACTAGCCTTAGGATATAGAGATATTATAGGTCCATGACATGAATGCATAAAGAAGGGGAATGAGATGAAGAGGGAGGGGGAATGGATCAAACTCAAATTGGACAAAGGAAAACTTTTACCAAGTTAAGATCTTAACCTAACAAAGTTAAATCAACCTTGACCAAGGCCCAACAACACAAGTTAAACTCACAAAGTCAATTAAAAGGACTCTACACAATTAATTTTGCATTTAAATAATTAAAAATAATACATTAAATTAAATATGGTTGGTCAATTTCCTAAAACCTCATCAAAACACCAAAGAAATAGCCATGAGATTTATCATAGGTCAAACAAGGTCAAAGGACCTTGGAGAAAATTTTTCAGAATTTTTGGAAACTTAAAAATATTTTTAAACAATTAAAAATAATAAAAAAATCAATTAAATCATGAAAAATATTAATAATGATCCAAAAAATAATTTTAATTCAGAAAATGAAAGAGGGTTTTATTTAATTTTTTTTGGTGAAACTCTCATATTTTTTGGATCAATATTAAAATTAATATGAATTAATGAAAATCAAAGGAATAAAAATAAAAATCAGATAATCAAAAAAACGTGGACCACTTGATCTCCCTCATTAATTGAGGTGGCATATTAAGTGGTGAGGAGCACGCGTTCCATGATGCGCTTGAGTCAGCTTATCACACGCTGGGTAATCACAATCTACGCTCCTGATTAAAACATTTTGAACTCATCTAATGGCTCTAAACACTTCTAGCGCATCGCCGGAGCCGAAGGCCAGTCATCTTCTCCGATGACCCTGGTCGGACTGGTTCAATCATCACCACATCATAAATGAAAAAAGAGGACATGATCTTAAAGAAAAAATGGCGTAGATCACGAATATCACCTCAATTTTAACTAACTCCAAATATATAAAGAGATACGTGGAGTTGAATTTTGAGGTGTGTCAATTGAGTTGCTTCGATTTGACCTTAAAGCAACTCAATCTTCTTTCCTACATTGGTAGGACTTCATACAACCAAGGGTCCAAGAGAATTGATGAGAATTGAGAGAGAATCGAAGAGAAGAAAAATCTGGAAAAATACCTTCAATGCTGCGTAGAACTGGATCTCTCTTGCATCGATCCGTGCTTGATCTTGCTTGTGGAAGTGGCTTAAGAGTAATGCAAAGCTTTGGATCCTCGAGTTTTTGAATCTCCAAATAGTGAGATTCAAACTCAAATTTCAGTTGAAATTTCTCAGGTTTTCCTTTGAATCGAGAGGGTTTGGAAGGTTGGGGGCAAAGATGGCGCGCAAGGACCTTTGAACTGAGGCATTGAACATCTATTTATAGCAATGAGAAGTGTTATTTGCACACTTGAAAAATTCTCCAAAATTGGCAATGCAATGCACATGCTTGCATGGGCGTGTGCAGGCCCATGAAGCAATCCAATTAGGTCCACAATCAACTGAAATGAGGTCTGCATGAAGCTTGGATGGCAAGGAAAATTTGTTTGAACATTTGAATTATGAATCTTACCAACTGATACAAGCCTGTTTAAGCTATGCGCAGACCCATCAAACTTTGTCCAAAATGAATGAATTAGGACTCTTTAGAAAGCTTAGATCAAGAGGAACAACTCTTATGTTGAAAAGTTTTCCATTTTGAACTTCTGTCATGGTGAATTTTGAGGTGGAAGTTTGGAAATTTCAACATGTCAAAATATTTTCTAAGTGTCAAGCCACATGTTCAATTATTCCACCTTGCATAACTTTTTATGTGCGCTCCAAATGAGAAACTGTAACACCTCAAAATTTGCCCTCCTCTTCTTGGGACTAGTTTAGAATTTTGCATTTCATTTTTAGGACATTAGTCATTGCATATTGCATATCATGCGAAAACATGCAAGTCATCCTCCTAAGTCTTTCTCAGAAGATAGAGAGGTCAAGAGATTCAAGCCTGAGGGTCTCATGGATTGATCACTAGCCATCTGAGGGTTTGTGCTTCAACTAGGGTTTCTTGGTTCCTCAAGGAGGTTGAGTATTATCTTGATTGCAAGGGTACATCATCATCATAATGGTTATGTCCTTATCAAAGGTTTCAGAATCCATGCTCAGATTCCTTGGGATTGGGGTTTTGACCTCTGGTCAACCCTAATCAGTTGCATTCTACCAGTCAGGGTTTCTCAAGGAGATGGGGTTTATTTCTTGGATGGAGATCATATGGTCATTATCTTGGGCTTACAAGAGCTAGGGTTTCATTTTGGAGCCATTTCATCAAGTGGTTGAGGCTCAAGCTGATCAGAGCATGTTCAAATCATCTGTCAACCAGGAAAGTCAACTGAGGGCTAGGAGGTGGAGAAATGAGTTTCAACATCTCATAAATCAAAAGTTTCCAAAAATGGAAAGTGACCTGTAATTTCAAGTTTCCAAAAATGGCAAGTTTTTGGACCAACTTCAACTCAACTTTCCAACATCAAAGAAGCTTCAAATGAATTTTTGTCCAACATGAAAGTTGAAGATCTTTCTCTCCCATTTCCAAAAAGTCCAAGATCATGAATTTCTAATGAATGGTTAAGGAGTTATGATCAAATCATGGCAAAGTGTACATGGAACTTCAAATGGCCATATCTTTTGAACCAAGACTCCAAAGTTGGTGGTTCTTTTTGCATTGTTCTTCTCATGTCATGAAGTTTCCAAAACATCCATCACATTGCATGAAATGTTATCACATGAGCGTTTGCATATCCAATTCAATTTTGGAGGGAAAATTGGAAATTTAAAAATGGTGCATTGTATGGACTTTCAACCATTGCCATTGTGTTTAAAATGTAATTTTGAGTGAATTTGGGCCTTGGTATGCACTGTTCACGTGTGCATCTCATGCATGAGGTGAAAGTGCAAATTTGTGCATGCACCTTGTAATCTCTTAATCCCAATTAGTTTTGGCTTAAGTGTGATTTCAGATTCATTAACAAGGCATATAAAAGGTTAATCACAACTGAATTGGAGGGAACACACATTTTCAAATCTAGATCTTGAATATTGATCAAAATTTTCTCTCACAAAGATTTTCAAAATTCCTCACATAAACCTCATTTCTCTTTGTCAATTCATGATCATGGAGTGGTTTTGAGTGAGATTGAACGTGCATTCTGAAGAATTCGTGCCAGATTGAACCATACTTGAAGCTTGAAGGTGTTAATGGAGTTTTCAAATTAAGCTAGATCCATACGTGTTTGAGCTTCAATTTCTTCATCAATCATCTCCACAAGCATCCTGGAATTGATTTGGACCATTTGGAGCCTTGAAACGTGCAAAACAAGAACCTGCTCTTCAAGAAGGTGAAAATTCGATCTCAATTATTCTCCAATTCATGTACATATTTGTGTAGATCTGTGTTTGCTGAGCATTCTGAGCTAAAATTCGTGAAATATGGTGCACTATAACATGAGATATGCTCACTTGAAGTTTGGTTCATCAATTTTATTTTGCACGATTTGAACTTGTTATGATGTTTTAGAATGAATTGTTGCTGGATCTATGTTCACCATGGAAAGACCTTCATAATGATGTTCTTGTTTTTGAGTTCTGGACAATTTCTGGAAAAACGTATGAATGTTCTTCACTGTTCATCTTCTTCACCATGAAGAAGATGAAGATTCATAGTTAACGTCGGTTTTTTGGACAATAGCGTCGGTTTGAACCGTCCAAATCTGGGCGAGCTTAGGGTTTGTGTGAAACGGTGTCGTTTGGAACCTGGCGCACACTCAATTCAAATATTTACTTGGTCCGATTCCCAGCCATTGCAAAATATTCAAATTGTTCATTCTTTTTGGCCTTTCCCTCCATTTCCATGTATGCTTCACATGTTTGAATTTCATTTGGTATGCCAACTTAGAAAAATCATACCTAATTGGAAAATGATCCAAATCACTCCCAATTTTTTGAAAAATGATCCTTGGAATGTCTAGTTTTTTATGATCATGAATTTGGAAGTTGTGAATGGCTGGAATTTAATTTGCTCTAGGTTGATTGCTCATAGGTGCATTTGTGACATTGCCTTACTCTTTCTATCATGAAATGCTTGATTTTAATCCAATGGACTTGAAATTTTACATGCTGATTCTAGACACATTGATGGATGTTTTAGGCTTGGTTTGGTATTTTTTTCATGTACCAATTCTGTTTTATGCTTGTGTTTGCATGGTGTGACAATTTGTGTCACACCTTTGGATGATCAACTTATGCAATTTGATTTCCATTCCAAATGACTTCTAATGCTTCTGATTTTTTGTGTGATGATCATGTTAGATGTGTTGAATGTTCATGATTTTTTCCAAAATTATTTGAATCATTTCTGTTTTGATTGGGATTTTTCATTCATAATGATCAAATGTGTGCCTTGAATTGGTCATTGACTTCTCTTGCCTATTACATGAAATTGCTTATTGATTTTGGTTTGGTCCTTTTTAGGACTTGTTCTTGATTGATTAAATATGACTCATGTTGAGTGTGAGCTTCTGTTTTGGATTTTTTATCCACTTTTGACCCTAGGCTTTGACCTAGTGGTTTGTTACTTACATTTGAGTTGTGAATTTCAGGTTCAAGTATACATCTCCATGGTTGATGTTGCTCCTTCATTTGAGCTTGGTCATTTGTTATTGTTGGCTAACATTTGCTTGTTTTGTAGGCCTTGATGATGGTTCACTTGTGTTTATGGCTCATGTGTTGCATATTGGGTTGTCTGTTTGATATTGACTGTTATTGACTATTGTCTGAATTCTGTACTGATTGGTTTAGATGTTTCCACAGGTACCTAAGTTGCTTTAAGTTCATTTGAACTTTGCTTTGCTTGCTTGTGGTTGGCATACCACTGGGGTATAATTCCTTGATCTTCATGTAGTCTGGAAGACCTGTCATGTTATGTTGGCAGGCACCTGTCTGAAGCCCTCCTTAAGAGGCAATGTTTGTGGTTGTTTAATTTTGTGCCAAGCAGGTTAAGTCCTCTTAAGAGGCAATTGGCAGATAAAAGGGATGTGCAATCCATCCCCTGCTATTCAGTTGTGTCATTCATCCTGCTCACACCATATGTTGATGCACTTTGAATAAAACCCCAAAATCTTGTCCATAAAGTCAGTCATTTGTGTAGAAGAGTTCCTGCATTATGAACTCCCACACTTTCTATTTGATTCAAGCTCTCCCAGGCCAGGGATAAGAGCTATGAGGCATAACCCTCATCTCCATTTCATCTGCTTCACCCTAACTCTCAATGTTAGGGTTAAGAGCTAAAAAACACCCCATTCCAGTTGGCTTGTTTCTACAGCCTAGCCTTGTATAAGCCATTTGTTTGCATATAGTGTGTGTGCTTGCTCTTTTGTGAATGCTTGTTTGCTGTTTATTTGCTGTTTCAACTTGCTGCCTGTGCGAGTTAGGATCTGTTAGATACCTCAACCTAGGACCATTGTGGATTGCATGATAACTATTAGGCTCGAGTCAGTCTCCCTTTTAGTTTGTCATTTCCCAGTCTCTGGTTAGGAGAAAGTTTCTCCCCTGTTAAGGGGAACTACGTCGCCCTGATCCTCATACCAGATGAGATACGTAGGCAGGAGATCATGCGAGATCTCTCCAGGCACTTTTTTCTCTTTTTTTGTGTGTGTTTGCTTGACAGCTTTCAGGTCCGAGTTCCCGACTCCCTTTTAGCTTGTTTCTTTTCAACCTTCTTTCTTTTTGTGTGTGTTTGCTTGACAGCTAGCAGGCTCGAGTACCAGACTCCCTGTTAGCTTGTTTGTCCAACCTTTTTTGTTGCTTTTGACGACTCAGCGTCCGGTTAACCTCTTGTTTGCTTGGAGTCTGACGTAAGTCCAGCGATTGGCAGTTGGTTTCCTGTGTTTGTTGTGTGCTTGGAGTCTGACGTAAGTCCAGCGATTGGCAGTTGGTTTCCCTGTGTTTGTTGTGTGCTTGGAGTCTGACGTAAGTCCAGCGATTGGCAGTCGGTTTCCTGTGTTTGTTTGTGTGGAGTCTGATGTAAGTCCAGCGATTGGCGGTCGGTTTCCTGTTTGGGTTTGTTGCTTGGAGTCGGACGTAAGACCAACCATTGGCAGTCTGTTTCCATTTGCGCATTTGCTTTGACGTTTCAGCGTCTGTGCGTGTGTTTTGTTTCGGCGTGCGTTAGCCGAACTACGGTAGCTCTGATTCTCATTCCAGATGAGATACGTAGGCATAGGATGCGATATCCTAGCGAGCCCGTTCCCCATTTCCACGAACTACGTTGACTCTGATGTTTGTTTTTGACAAACTACGTAGGCCCAGGATGCGACATCCTGCCGAGTCCGCTTCCGTCTTCTTCCATCTGTGTTCTATTCCAGTGTGTGTGCATTCTTTGAGCAGTTATTTAGCAACCTTATTCTATTATTTTGAGCGTGGATCCCGTTGAGTACGACGGACGTGAGGGGTGCTAATACCTTCCCCTTGCGTAACCGACTCCCGATCCTTGTAATCTCCGGTCGTAAGACCATTTCCTTTCCAGGTTTACTTCGAGCGTTTCCTTTCCCTCCTTTGGGATAAATAACGCACGGTGGCGGCTCTGTTTGTTTGCTTTTTCCCGCCGGTTGTTTTTCGCGGATGCGACAGCTGGCGACTCTGCTGGGGATCTAGAAGTTGACCTCTTGGTGGTCCATCTTCCCTAAGCGAGTCTCTCCTAGCGCTCTCTAGGATAGTTTAGGTTGCTTGTGCTGCTTTATTTATTGCATTTATGATTATTGTATTGTGTATATATTTGCATATATGTTTGCATGCATCATATTATCATTGTGCTGACTCTGTATAGGTTGATTCCTCTGTTTTGGGGTGGGTGTTCTGAGTGGGGCTAAAACCCAGGCCCGAGTATACACCTAGGATGAGTGTGGTCTCACGTTTCCTCACATGTTGGATCAACATGTTATTGCGACGTGACATACCACAAGCCGGACGAGGTTCTTCTGAGTGAGCTCTTCCTTTGTGGGGTATTTCACTTTGGTTGGGTTATCTCTTTAGGGCTGTTGACTTCGGTGACCGATCTTTCCTGGATCTTTGGTTTAGACGATCTTATGAGAGTTGCAGCGGCACACCCGAAAGGGCAAACCCGTTGAGTATCTTGTCCGATTGTCGAGACCATTATCCGCCTTAGGATGACCTGATTAGAATTCATCTGTGAGGGGAGGGTTTGATTCTTACAGATGCAGGTTCTGATGGTGACTACTGGTTCAGTTGTTGATCTGGGTCCTATTTATGAGTGGGATTTATGGATATTTATTTCTGAGACGCCGGAGTTCTGTCCATGGTATATATCAGTGGGGATCCGTTTATTTCAGGATTCCCTGGGCTGGTTCAGAGGATCTGGTGGTTATCTGTTCAGAGGACTTTCTGGTGATGATGGGGATATATCCTCAGGTTCCGTTTATTTCGGAACCCCGGGTTGGCTTTACGGTTATTCGTTTCCTCAGATGGTTATGATCAATTCAGAAACCGAGACTCAGTATAGTTGATGATCAGATGACTTGGAGGATGGCACAGTGCATTGCATTCATACATCAACATCATTCCCATTTTGCATTCATCTGCATCTAACCCATGTCTATCCATACTCAGGGTACATTCTCGATTGAGATTCTGGTTGAGAGACATCCTGATGTCAGAATGTTATGGTCGAAATTTTTATCCGTCTCGATGAAGCCAGAATCGAAAGACCGAATGTTCCTAGTACGGATAAACATTGCATGGGTGAGTCATATTAACCTTTTTTCTGTTTTGTAGGTGTCAGTATCTAACCAAGTGCACATAGCTCTCCCGCTCAGATATCCTGCCAGACTTAACAAACCCAGACTGATGGATCCACCCAACGCCGACATTCTCGAATTGAAAGAGATGATGAGGGAGTTGTTCAATGTTGTGCGAGGGCTCGCCTTGGGGCAGAAAGCAGTTGCTGAGAGGTTGGAGAGAATTGAAAACTGGATGATAAAGGAGAAAATACAGGGAAATGCTCCGTCATCTGGAGTAAAGAAGCCCTTTGGAAATGGTCAGCGCCAGAACGAGGGTGACACAAGTGTTGTGTATGCCCAAAAGGGACACGGTAAGGGTCATTACTACCAGCATACTGCTGCGGTAATGATTCCTATTGGTAATCAATCGGTACAACAGAAACGTCAGCCACCTCAACAGAGAGCACGGAGAGCTGGGTGCCAAGTGAGAGGAAAGGGGATTGATCGTCAATTTGATAGGCCACCCATGACGTATGCTCTTCTGTTGAAGAAGTTGAAGGATCTCGGGATGGTACAGTTGAGGACGTTAGCTCCGTTGAGACCAGATCAGAGGCCTCCTAACTTTGATAAGAACGCCAAGTGTGAATTCCATTCTGGTGCATCCGGGCATAACATTGAGGGTTGCAGAGCTTTTAAGCATGTCGTTCAAGACTT
The DNA here is from genome assembly GCF_024323335.1 of Lathyrus oleraceus. Lineage (NCBI taxonomy): Eukaryota > Viridiplantae > Streptophyta > Magnoliopsida > Fabales > Fabaceae > Lathyrus > Lathyrus oleraceus. Next base: position 214,376,540 of record NC_066580.1, read on the forward strand.
GGTGGATTCCAAAGCCATCAATTTTACACTATCACTGAATGTTAATGCCAATCCCATGCCGGAGCATGGTTAGGTGATGGTGGGTGTAATCGCTGAAGATTCAAATCGCGTCTGTGCGGTGGGTGAAGAGAATGACAGTGACTGTGAACTTGACTCGTAGATAAAACTGTGCGTACCAGGGATGGAAGTCCAGAACTGGAAGGCCTAAAAGATCATCACTGTCACTTTACGTGAAGAGTAATATTTCCTGTTTTTCAATTCTGTTTGCATGAAAGCCATACGTTTTGCCCGAAACGTAATGGTCCATTGTAAGGGCCACCTCATATGTTTCATTTTGCAACATTTTGCATCATTAATAAATGGATGTTTTTGTATTAAAAGCGGTGTTCCCTGTTTTTCATTTATTTTTGCACTTTAAAAACAAAAATAAAAATGGCAATGTTTGTTTTCATTTGTCTTCCTTTTGATTTGTCTCGTTCCGACTTCAAAAAATAATCCTCCGGATCTAATTGATAACAATTCGGTTACACCTCTGTATGACTTCGACAATCCGATCTATCATGCCGAAGAAGAAGGCGAAGAAGATTGTGATCTGCTGGAATTAGCCAGGTTGTTGAAACAAGAGGAGAAGGTGATTCAACCGCGTGAGGAGCGAGCGGAGATTGTTAATCCAGGCACCGAGGAGGTCAAAAAGTGCAAGTTGGGGCCGCTTCAGAGGCAAATGTCAAGAGCAGAATGGTAGCACTTTTGAAAGAGTGCGTTGATATCCTCGCCTGGTCTTATCAAAATATGCCAGGGTGGAATACCGATGTTGTGGTGCACAAGCTACCATTGAGAGAAGACTGTCCTCCAGCGAAGCGGAAGCCGGTGCTGAAAATGGATGAGAAGGCGAGAATGGGTGTGGACTACCGAGATTTAAACAGAGATAGTTCGAAGGGGAATTCCCAGTACTTCACATCGATGTATTGGTTGATAGTACAACTCATTTCAGTGTTTTCCTTCATTGATGGTCTTTTTGGCTATAATCAAGTTGAAATGTCGCCAGATGACATGGAGAAAATAGTGTTCATCACACCGTGGGGCACCTTCTTGTTGCTATAGGTGATGCCATTCAGTCTCAAGAATGCCGGTGCTACCTACCAGAGGGCCATGGTGACTTTGTTTCATGATATGATTCATCGTAGAATCGAATGCTATGTTGATGACATGATAGCAAAGTCCCAAACTGAAGAGGGGCATCTGGCAGATCTGGCTAAGTTGTTTGACCAGTTGAGATAATTCAAACGGAGGTTGAATTCAGATAAGTGCACTTTCAGGGTGCGGTCCGGTAAGTTGCTGGGGCTTATTGTAAGTGAAAGAGGGATCGAGGTTGATCCTGCTAAAAAATGAATGATAAAAAAAAGTAATTCAAGAAATGCCTGAACGAGAACAGAAGAGGTTCGTGGTTTCTTAGATAGATTGAACTGCATCTCACGGTTCACATCTCATCTAACAGCCACGTGGGAACTCACTCAAGCTATTGAAAAAAAAAAGATCAAACGGTCAGATGAAATAATGATTGCCAAGGGGCATTGAGAAATAAAAGAATAAGTTGCAGGAGCCTCCGATTCTGTTGCCTTCCTGTGGAGGGAGACCATAAACCCATACTTGACAGTCCTCGAGGAGTCTATGAGGTGTGTACTGGGGCAGCATGACGAGTCTGGTCGAAAAGAGCATGCAATTTACCTTAGCAAAAAGTTTACCGACTGTGAAACAATATATTCACTGCTCGAGAAAACTTGCAGTACTTTGGCATATGCTGCTCGCCGACTGAGACAGTGTATGCTGGTTCATACCACTTTGTGGATTTTCAAGACGGATCTGATCAAGTACATGTTTGAAAAGCCAGCATTGATCGGACGGGTTGCGAGAGGGCAAGTGATTTTGATTGAATATGATATTCAGTATACCTCTCAGAAGGCAATAAATGGGAGTGTATTGTCTGATCACCTCGTCCAGCAACCCATTGAGGATTATCAACCGATGAAGTTTGAATTCCCTGATGAGGACATCGAGGTTCTCAAATCGAATGATTATGAGGAACCGATCCCGGAGGAGGGTGTAACACCCCAAAGTTTGCCCTCCTCGTTCATGCATTCATTTAGCATTTCATATTGCATTTCATCATGTCAATCAGAATTAGATCCAAGAAACTTTAAAAAAAAAAAAACGAAAAAACGAAAAAAAAAACGAAACAAAAATAATAATAATAATAATTTTTTACAAAAAATAAATAAATAAATAAATAAATAAATAAAATAATAAAAAAATAAAAATAAAATATAATAGAAAAAACTTGGACTTGGACCTCTCTCATTTGAGCCCATAAAGCCATGAAAATCAGGTTATAAAAGAGGGAGATCAGACAGAAGAAGGAAGGGAAGCAAAATACTCTGAGGTTTCCTTGAAAGAAAACCCTTGACAAAACCTGGAGAGAAACCTGACAACGAACTCAGAGCAACCCCCAGACAGCTCTGAAAAATTCAATCTGACTCACACACTTTTATCTCACGCAAACCCTAACATTGCCTTGGAAACCCAGCCGTGCCATTTGATTTCAACCGGTCTCTCCCATCAGGTTTGCCTCATTCCATGATTTTATGCTCTTAATTTGGATCATCTGAATGTATGAGGTATGATGGATGAATTTCATTATGTTTTTGCCCACGGGTTTAATTATGCATGAATGGGTGAAACCTATGCCTTGAATGTTTAATCACATGATTTCTGAAATGTATGCCACAGGGCTTGAGGTTTCTGAAACCATACTGTTATCCATGAAAAAAATGCTTATCGTGTTTCACTAACCCTTTTGTTGAGTTTTTGTGAGGGATCATAGACTCTTGCAGAGATGGTTTGCGTGGTTTTCCCACTTTATTTGTGGGATACCCCCTGGAGGTTCATTCCGATTACCTGTACTAACTCACCTTTCTTTGATGGCATTAGCTTGGGAGATCCCTGGGTTTCTTACTCCTTTAATTGTTGTTACTTCAGATCTTTATCCATGTGGTACTTTTACCCCTTTTCCGCATTTTATCGTTTTCTTAGCTGGAAGACCTCGATAGGAGGCATTTGTTTTCTTTTGTTTATTTACTTCTGAGCCCCTTGTTGGCTCATTTACTTTATACATGTTTGTTTCGTATGTGTTTGTATCCCTGCAGGTAGCGCGGTTCCTTCGTCAAGGACTGCCTTCTTGCCCTTGAGCATCCCAAACCCTAAAACCCAAAGTAACACGTTAACTCCTTCTACTACAGGCGAGTAAGTCTCCAAAGGTCGAGCATCCGGTAGATTGCGTAGTGACGTCGTTCGTCCAAAACCCAATCCATAACCCCATAGTTAGCCGAACTACGTTTTGCTCTGATTCTCAGGCCAGATGAGATACGTAGGCATAAGACGCGATGTCTTAGCGAGCACAATTACCCTTAACCCTTAACCCCTAGGATGCGACATCCGCGCGAGTCATTTTCATTTAACCCCCCTTTTTTAGTAAATAACACATTAGATAAACCCACACCCTTTAGACAAGAACTACAAAAGTGGATCCCGTAGAGTACTACGGATGCGTAGGGGTGCTAATACCTTCCCTTCGCATAACCGACTCCCGAACCCAAGATTTGGTTGCAAGACCCCGTCTTGTCCTTTCCTTTTTCAGGTTTACTTCGAGCATTTCCTTTCCCTCCTTTGGGATGAATAACGCACGGTGGCGACTCTTTTGTCATTTTCTTTCGCCGGTTGTTTTTTCGCACACTGTATTTTTCAGGTTGCGACAGCTGGCGACTCTTCTGGGGATTGAAAGAAGTTGACCTCTTGCTGGTCCATCTTCCCTAAGCGAGTCCCTCCTAGCTTGTGTGATTTCTTGTTTATTGGGTGTTCATGCTTTTGTACATTTATTTGCTTACCTGCTTGCATGCATCTGTTGTATCTGTTGGATCTGTTTGTTTGTTTGTTGGGATGGGGTGTTCTATGAGAGATAAGCCCATTACCCAGGCTTGAGTGTACACACAGGTTTTAGAATGGATAATCATGAGGCTTGCGTGGCGTGTTGCTACGTTAAGTCGTTCGTGAAGAACCACACCCAGACGAGGTTTCTTTTGGATATATTATGTCTTACGGGTGTTCCGTAACGGCAGGATGTTCGTCTAGAAATCGTCGACTCTGGTGACCATTTCCCGAGAACTCAGTCGAGGCCTCTCCTCCGAGACGTGATTATGTTAGCTCTGGTGGGCGCATTCTCGCTGCTCAATCCGAGGATCCCGAGACTGGGAACTTGCTATTAGGATGTCCTGTTGAGGGGAGTCAATGGAGGTATTTTGTCCCGTAATAATACCAAACCTTCAGTGGTAAACGTATTATTCGCGACTGAAGGGCTGAAGCTGACGAACTTCTGTTCTTAGAACCTACCAGTGAGGGGCGAGCTAAACTCAGGAAACCTTAACCTCCAACCAACCCGGTTTTCTGGAGCAGAGTTTTGGTCTTGTATTATATTCCTCAGTGAAGTTCTCTTCAGGCAGTGCAACCTGACAGATGTTCAAGCGGATCCATCAATTCTGATTGACATGCCTTTGCATTGCATAACATCATCTGCATATTTGCATCCAACATCTCATGCTTATTCATTTGCAGGGTATTCCCTTTCAAAACGGGGGTGCCTTAAAACTGAACAAGCAGTGCATCGCATACCATGCATATTAACCCTTGTCTGTTTTACAGGTGTCACCGCAGTGTCTAATGTTTGTTCCCTGTATCAGGCATTTATTGGTCCCAAGCGAGTCCACAGGTACCCGACAAAGGAAAATCGTCCATAGCTAGCGATGGACCAAGTACAGAAAGAGCTGGCTGATATGCGTGAAAGGATGGATCAGTTCATGACATTGATGACTGGTATGGCAGAAGGCCAGGAAAAGCTGAGGGAATTGGTTGAGCAACCGAGACTCGATCCGGAGGTGGAGATACCAAATGCTGAGGGAAACCATGGTAACCCTGGGAACACTAGTAACCCTGTGAACACTGGTAACGCGGGTAACGCAAATGCTGATGGAAACCCGGGTAATGTTGGCAACACAGGGAATGTTGGAAATGGTATTGGCGGAAGGTACAATGTGAATCAAGGAATTCGGATTAACGGGTGCCCCGTTACTGAAGATTATCAGTATGATCAATTTTCTTTGCACGACGAGGCCCTCGAGACCACTCGCCGTATGGATGAGCTTGCTGAGAAGCTCAAATCTTTGGAGTCTCAAAATTCCTTAGGCTTTGATGTCACAAATCTTGGTCTGGTTCAGGGAGTAAGGATTCCTCGCAAGTTCAAACCCCCTACTTTTAAGAAATACAACGGGGCTTCTTGCCCACGCACTCATCTCCAATCTTATCTGGGAAGGTTGGGAGCTCACACGGAAGATGAAAAGCTGTGGATGTACTATTTTGAAGACAGTCTAACTGGAGCTTCTCGTGAATGGTATTCTCATTTGTCTCGTACTACCATCAAGAGCTGGAAAGACTTGGCAGAGGCTTTTGTCAAGCAATATCAATACAACTTGGACATGGCTCCAAATCGGACCTTGTTGCAAGGTATGTCTCAGACTGCCAAGGAAACCTTTAGAGAGTATGCTCAGCGTTGGAGACAGATTGTTGCGTCCGTCCAACCCCCTATGTCTGAAAGGGAGATGGCGGACATGTTCATGAACACTCTTCAAGGCAATTATATTGAGAGATTGGCTGCTTGCCCGTCAATCAGCTTTGCAGAGATAGTAATTGCTGGAGAAAGAATCGAGAGTCTGTTGAAGATGGGTCAAATTCAAGACAACAGTGCTTCCAGCTCATCAGTTCCCAAGAAACCGTTTGCTGGTAACGGTCAGCGAAGAAGAGAAGGCGAGGCAAGCGTTGTGTATGCCGGCAGAGGCAGGGGTAGAGGACGCCCTAATTATTATCAAGATCAAGTGGCCGCAGTCACTATTCCAACACCTGTTCCTCAACCGCAATATCATCCGCAACAACAACCCAGGTACAACAATCAACAACAAGGAGGTAATCCGGGTCAGCAGAGACACTATCAACAACGTCCAACGCAGACGGACCGGGTCATCGAGCCAATCCCAATGCCTTATTCAGTATTACTTCCCAAGCTGATTGACATGAATCTGGTTACGTTGAGAACTCTGGCCCCACCAATCGATCCCAATAATTTGCCTAGAGGTTATGATGTCAACGCCAGATGTGCTTTTCACTCCAACGCACCTGGCCATAATACAGATAATTGCAAGGCTCTCTAGTTAAAGGTACAAGATTTGAGAGATGCCCAGGCTATCAATTTTGCTCTGGTGCCTAATGTTACCCAGAACCCGATGTCGGCTCATGGCGGGCAGAGGATTAATGCTGTTGATAGTGGGGAAACTTTGAATTTGGTTTCTGATGTGACTAAGGTGAAGACTTCGCTATCGGTGGTTAAAGACCGACTTCTGAAAGGACAGATTTTCCCGGGCTGTAGGGAAGAATGCAGAAATTGTCAAGCTGCCGAAAACGGATGTGACAGTTTGAGAAGGGGTATTCAGCAACTGATAGATGAAGGTTGTCTTCAGTTCGATCAGGCCCGTCCAGTGAAGAATGATGTATCGACGGTGACGTTTTATTTCACTCCTGAAGAAATATATGTTCCCGAGAGACTCTCTCCGACAATAATGTATTTCCCAGAAAGTACAGAACCAGCAGCGGTGAACATCGAAAGTTCAGCACCAATTGCAATTTACTCTGACAGCCCTCAACCGACTTTGGTTGGTCCGATCACCATCACAATACCAGGACCCGTTCCGTATGAGAAAGACAGTGCTACCCCGTGGCACTATGGGGCTGATATCTACTGCCAGGGGCAGAAAGTTAACGAAGAAGACATTGACATTGGTAGATCCGCTGTAGACAATGTTGGAGGGGTTGGTTGCTTCACTCGCAGTGGACGCCTATTTGCACCATCAACATTACGCGCGAATACTGAAGCCGAGGCAGCTGCCAAGGCTAAAGGGAAACAGATGGCCGCCGAAGAGGTTACTACTGAGGAAGATCCTCCTAAGACCGCATTCGAGAAAGAAGTGGATGAGTTTATGGGGATTATCAAGAAAAGTGACTACAAGGTAGTCGACCAGCTAAATCAGACACCCTCAAAGATCTCCATTCTGTCACTATTGATGTGCTCTGAGGCGCACAGAGCAGCCTTGTTGAAAGTACTGAATATGGCCTATGTTCCACCGGAGATAACTGTTAACCAGCTGGAGTCGGTAGTTTCTAATGTAAACGCTAGCCGGGGGCTAGGTTTCACCGATAATGACCTGACATCTGAGGGCAGGAATCACAACAAAGCCTTGCATATCACAATGGAGTGCAAAGGCGTGATGCTTTCCCATGTTTTGGTTGATACAGGCTCTTCTCTGAATGTTCTTCCAAAGAAAGCCTTAACGAAGTTGGATTGCGATGACACCATCCTGAGGCCAAGTAACTTAGTTGTGAGGGCTTTTGATGGCTCTAAGAGAGCTGTCTTTGGCGAAGTTGAGTTGCCAGTTAAGATTGGACCGCAGGTGTTCAAGAGCACCTTTTATGTGATGGATATCCAGCCTGCCTACAGTTGTCTGCTAGGTCGGCCTTGGATTCATGTTGTCGGTGCTGTTACTTCTACCCTCCACCAGAAGCTCAAATATGAACTAGAAGGTCAGGTCGTCACTGTCTGTGGTGAAGAGGATATTTTTGTTAGCCACCTGTCTACATTTAAGTATGTAGAGATGGACGGCGAGATGCACGAGATGCTGTGTCAGGGCTTCGAAGCCATAAACATCAATGAGGTCGCGCCCGAAGCTGTCTTTTCACCTGAGTTTGAGAAGGTCGGGACTTCTATCTCTTCATACAAGCAAGTTGTCGAAGTGGTTAAAGCTGGTAATGCCCAAGGCTGGGGCAAATTTGTGGAGCCAGTCATTAAAGAAGACAAGTTTGGATTGGGGTATGCTCCGGGATCTCAGAAGAATGAAACTGGTACTCTCTCCAGCGGGGGTTTGGTTTCTCGCCACATCGTCAATGTTGCAGATGAAGACAAGGCTGACAGCGACTGTGACTTAGATAGCTGGATTCGCCCGTGTGTCCTGGGAGAAAAGCTCGACAATTGGTCGTCTGAAAAAATTGTCTGGGTGTCTCTACTGAAAGAGTGATTTTTATTGTCTTCCTTTATTACATGCATAATAAAGTCTTACACTTTGCCCAAGGTGTAACGGCTCATTTGTAGGGCCATCCATTTAGTTACATTTCGCAATTATTTTTATCATCAATAAAGGACGGCTTTTGCAAACAATTTTGTGTTCTCTTTCTTTCAGTTTTTTTTACTTTTACAAAAAAAAATGGCAATGTTTCTTTTTTCGTTTTTTCTTTCTTTCCAAAAAGAAAAATCTCACATTCTAAGGTAAAGCATGATCCTCCATCATGCAGAGCGGACCACCCGGATCTCACTACTAACGACACTGCTATGGCCAAGTATGACTTCGACAATCCTATCTATTAAGCCGAAGAAGGGGTTGAGGAAGATTGTGAATTGCCTGAAGGGTTAGCCAGATTGTTGAAACAAGAGGACCGAGCTATTACACCTTATCAGGAGGTGATCGAGACCGTCAACATCGGTACCGCAGACGACAAGAATGAGATCAAGATCGGGGCAAGTCTACAGGCCGAGAGGAAAGACCGTTGATCATGTACTTGACTGTGTTAGAAAGGTCAATGGGTTGTGTGCTCGGTCAGCATGATGAGTCAGGTCGAAAAGAGCATACAATATACTACCTTAGTAAAAGTTTACCGACTGTGAACAAAGATACTCATTGCTCGAGAAAACTTTCCGCGCTTTGGCATGGGATGCTCGCCGACTAAGACAGTATATGTTGACTCACACGACTCTATTGATATCAAAAATGGATCTAGTCAAGTATATTTTTGAAAAGCCAGCACTTACCGGAAAGGTTACTAGGTAACAAATGTTACTGACAGAGTATGACATCCAATACACTTCACAAAAAGCCATCAAGGGAAGTGTCTTGTCAGACTATCTTGCAGAGCAACCGATTGATGATTACCAACCTATGAGGTTTGACTTTCCTGATGAGGACATCATGTTTCTCAAATCGAAAGTTTGAGAGGAACCACTCTCGGAGGAGGGGCCTGACCCTGAATCCAAATGGGTTATGATGTTTGATGGGGCGGTCCACGTCAATGGTCGCGGAGTTGGTGTAGTGTTGATCACACCGGAAGGGGGTTCATATGCCATTTGGTGCCAGAATAACTTTTCCCTGCACCAACAATGAAGCCGAATACGAAGCTTGTATCCTAAGACTTGAGGAAGCTGTCAATATACAGATTAAAACCCTGGATGTATACGGGGATTCAGCTTTGGTCATCAATCAAACCAACGGGAAATGGTATACACCTCAGCCTCATCTGGCTCCTTACAGAGACTACACGAGAAGATTGTTGACTTTCTTTTGAAGAAAACCAATTTGCTGATGCTTTGCTTACCTTGTCTTCGATGATTAAGATGCTATGCTGGAACTACGTACCCAGAATTGACGTATCTCGGTCAGAGACGAATGAAGAAAGCATTTGGTCAGAAAGTGCGCCCTCGGGGGTATCAAGTCGTTGAATTGGTACTCAAAAGATTTCTTCCTCCCAACACAGATCACAGGGGCAAATGGACACCGAACTATGAGGGTCCGTACGTGGTTAAAAGGATTTTCTATGGCGGAGATTTGATGCTAAGAACCATGGATGGCGAAGGATTCCCGTCCCTTATTAACTCATACGCAGTTAAAAAAAAATACTTCGCATAAAATAGACCCGCTGGATGATAAAAAGAATAGTCCAGGCAAAAAAAGGGCATCCCGACGAACCAAAAAAAAAAGAATAAAGAGGTTCGGGCAAAAATTAGGGATATAACAAAAGAGTACACCCGGTGAGTCGAAAACCCAAAAGGGCGGCTCAGGCAAAAATGGGTATCCCGGTGGATTGAAATCCCGAAAAGGGGGCGATCCAGGCAAAAGTTAGGGAATAAGCGAATGACTGTGATCTGAGTTCATCAGTGTTATATCATCGTTTCATTCAATCCGACAATCTTCGAAGGTTAAAGATCGACTAATCATCCACTTCAGAAAGCAAGATGAGCAGAGCGTCTTGAGGACATACGAGCCATAGCAGAGTCGAAACTCGGTGGGACCCCGTATCCCCATTGCCATTAGGATAGTTCTCTTTTTCTAGCAATCACCTCTTTTCAGGGATCAGCTTCCTGATACCCTCGCCTATTCCTGGCACAAATTTTCTCCCCAGTAAGAGTCGAATAATTCAGTTAAAGAGCCTCTTTATTTTTCATTTATCAGTTTGTTTGCAAAAATGTCTGAATCCTCATCCCCAAGCGGTTGACAAAGTCTCTCCTCAACAGAGCATGTTCCCCAAGTCATGAATCCTCATTCCCAAGCGGTTGACAAAGTCTCTCCTCAACAGAGCATGTTCCCCAACGGAGTTGACAGTGTCAGACTGTATCTTCCTAGCAACAGCAGAGTGGTTGCATAACCAACAGATGAGAGGGTGGTGTTCCTAGTGTTCATCTCATTCCCCAACAGATTATTTTTAATAGATTTGTTAATCCCCAGCTTGAGGGCGATTAGCAAGTTCATATCCCTAGCAAAGGTCGTTTCCTACGACATTTCCCCAGGAAGTGTTTTCCCCACAGACTCTCCTCACAGAGCCTCTCCAAATAAAGTTTCCATAGTTGATACTCCCCCCGCAAGGTCAACTTTTCAAAAAAGGCCGATTTATTTTTGGTGGCTCATTGGTCCCGGCAGACGGATCATCCCCACAGAGCATTCAAGGATTGATACAGCGATTTGTTCCCTACCGGAGTTTGCTTCCCCAAGCAGATTTCTTTTTACACCATGCATAACATTTGTATTTGCATGCATATCATATCAAGCATACACATAAGCTGATAAACAGGTTCTTCCAAGCATACTGAAAAATTACTTTACAACCAAGGTCATGAGATCCAGCCAGAGGATCAAGCGTGAGTGATCCATCCTGAGGGTCGTTTTGAAGATTCAGCCTGAGAATCGTTTTCCAGTGATCCAGCCTGAGGGTCATTTCGAAGATTCAGCCTGAGAATCGTTTTCCAGTGATCCGGCCTGAGGTTCATTTTGAAGATTCAGCCTGAGAATCGTGTTCCAGTGATCCAGCCTGAGGGTCATTTTGAAGATTCAGCCTGAGAATCGTTTTCCAGTGATCCGGCCTGAGGTTCATTTTGAAGATTCAGCCTGAGAACCGTGTTCCAGTGATCCAGCCTGAGGGTCATTTCGAAGATTCAGCCTGAGAATCGTGTTCCAGTGATCCAGCCTGAGGGTCATTTTGAAGATTCAGCCTGAGAATCGTATTCCAATAAGCCAGCCTAAGGCTCAATTTGAAGATTCCCCAGTGAAATCGCCTACAAGCTTTATTTCCCCAGCAAGCCCAAGTCTAATTGAGGAGTCGTTACAACATGTTCTAGCCCGAAGAATATGTACGAAGCCCAAAAGTGGAATATTCTCGAAGCTGCATATCTAATATGAAGGTTGGGTGTAGATTTCAAAAAAGGGTCAACCAGCGCATGCCTCAGATGCGGGATCCTAATGATGGGAATTTATCATCAAAACAATCCAGATCTAGCCAGAAGATCGAAGTAGATTCAGCCAGAGAATCGAAACAAAGAAGATCTAGCTAGAAGGTCGAAAATCGCAACAATTCAGATCTAGCCAGAAGATCGAAGTAGATTCAGCCAAAGAATCAAAGGAAATAGATTCAGCCAGAGAATCGAAACGAAGGAGATCTAGCCAGAAGATCGAAGAAGATCTAGCCAGAAGATCAAAATCGTATCCAGCCCGAGGATCAAAATTAATATCCAACCAGAGGACTAAATTGAGTATAGGTTCAGCTAGAGGATCGAAACTCCAGATTAAGCCAGAAGACTGATTCAGATCCAGCCAGAGGATCAGAAGAAAAATAAACAGCGCGGTGTATTTCCGCGTTTTTGTGGTGTTCTCGGAGCACAAATTTTCGGTCTGTCTTTGGTATTCAATCACAGCTCACCCCATTTGTCTGATAAGTTGTTCGCTTTCATCCTACTCGGGTTAGCTGATGATTGAATAGGGGCAAGTGTAACACCCCAAAGTTTGCCCTCCTCGTTCATGCATTCATTTAGGATTTCATATTGCATTTCATCGTGTCAATCAGAATTAGATCCAAGAAACTTAAAAAAAAAAAAAAACGAAAAAAATAAATAATAATAATAATAATATTTTTTTACAAAAAATAAATAAATAAATAAAAATAATAATAACAAAAATAAATAAAATATAATAGAAAAAACATGGACTTGGACCTCTCTCATTTTAGCCCACAAAGCCATGAAAATCAGGTTATAAAAGAGGGAGATCAGATAGAAGAAGGAAGGGAAGCAAAATACTCTGAGGTTTCCTTGAAACAAAACCCTTGACAAAACCTGGAGAGAAACCTGACAGAGAACTCAGAGCAACCCCCAGGCAGCTCTGAAAAATTCAATCTGACTCACACACTTTCATCTCACGCAAACCCTAACATTGCCTTGCAAACCCAGCCGTGCCATTTGATTTCAACCGGTCTCTCCCATCAGGTTTGCCTCATTCCCATGATTTTATGCTCTTAATTTGGATCATCTGAATGTATGAGGTATGATGGATGAATTTCATTATGTTTTTGCCCACGGGTTTAATTATGCATGAATGGGTGAAACCTATGCCTTGAATGTTTAATCACATGATTTCTGAAATGTATGCCACAGGGTTTGAGGTTTCTGAAACCATACTGTTATCCATGAAAAAAATGCTTATCGTGTTTCACTAACCCTTTTGTTGAGTTTTTGTGAGGGCTCATAGACTCTTGCAGAGATGGTTTGCGTGGTTTTTCCACTTTATTTGTGGGATACCCCCTGGAGGTTCATTCCGATTACCTGTACTGACTCACCTTTCTTTGATGGCATTAGCTTGGGAGATCACTGGGTTTCTTACTCCTTTAATTTCTGTTACTTCGGATCTTTATCCGTGTGGTACTTTTACCTCTTTTCCGCATTTTATCGTTTTCTTAGCTGGAAGACCTCGATAGGAGGCATTTGTTTTCTTTTGTTTATTTACTTCTGAGCCCCTTGTTGGCTCATTTACTTTATACATGTTTGTTTCGTATGTGTTCGTATCCCTGCAGGTAGCGCGGTTCCTTCGTCAAGGACTTCCTTTTTGCCCTTGAGCATCCCAAACCCTAAAACCCAAAGCAACACGTTAACTCCTTCTACTACAGGCGAGTAAGTCTCCAAAGGTCGAGCATCCGGTAGATTGCGTAGTGACGTCGTTCGTCCAAAACCCAATCCATAACCCCATAGTTAGCCGAACTACGTTTTGCTCTAATTCTCATGCCAGATGAGATACGTAGGCATAAGACGCGATGTCTTAGCGAGCACAATTACCCTTAACCCCTAGGTAGCCGAGCTACGAAGACTCTGATTCTCATATTCAGATGAGATACGTATGCAGTGGATGCGACATCCGCGCGAGTCATTTTCATTTAACCCCCCTTTTTTAGTAAATAACACATTAGATAAACCCACACCCTTTAGACAAGAACTACAAAAGTGGAACCCGTAGAGTACTACGGATGCGTAGGGGTGCTAATACCTTCCCTTCGCATAACCGACTCCCGAACCCAAGATTTGGTTGCAAGACCCCGTCTTGTCCTTTCCTTTTTCAGGTTTACTTCGAGCGTTTCCTTTCCCTCCTTTGGGATGAATAACGCACGGTGGCGACTCTTCTGTCATTTTCTTTCGCCGATTGTTTTTTCGCACACTGTATTTTTCAGGTTGCGACAGAGGGGCCTGACCCTGAATCCGAACGGATTTTGATGTCTGATGGGGCTGTTAATGTGAATGGTAGCAGGGTTGGTGTTGCTTTGGTTACGCCAAAGAGGATCCCACATTCCTTGTGTTGTCCGGATAACATTTGAATGCACCAACCATGTGGCTGAGTGCAAAGCTTGTATCCTAGGTATCGAATCTCGGTGCGTACGTCTACTGGGGCAACGCCTGTCTCACTCATGTATGGGATAGAAGTGGTATTACCTATTGAGGTCCAGGTCCCATCGTGGAAAGTCCTGATGGATGAAAGTCGGAAGAGGTTGAATGGATAAGGACTCGGTATGAAGAGTTGAGCCTGATTGAGGAAAAGAGGCTGGCGGCCATTTGCCATGGGCAGTTATACCAGCAACGAGTGAAACGTGTTGTGACCGAAAGGTGCGACCTCGTGTGTATCACGTGGGTGATATGGTGCTGAAAAGGATCCTTCCTCCTCAGAACGATCTTAGGGGCAAATGGACACCCAATTATGATTGTCCATTCGTGGTTAAGAAGGTTTTCTCTGGCGGAGCCTTGTTGTTGACAACCATGGATGGCGAGGATTTCCCATCCCCTGTGAATGCGGACGCAGTTAAAAAATACTTCGTATAGAGAGACCCGCTGGACGAAAAGAATAAAATAGTCCAGGAAAAAATGGGCATCCCGGCGAACCAAGAAAAAATGATGAAAAGGTTCGGGCAAAAATTAGGGATAAAAAGAAAAAACTGTACACCCGGCAAGTCGAAAACCCCACAAGGGCGGCTTGGGCAAAAAAGGGTATCCCGGTGGACTGAAAACCCGAAAGGCAGGTCCAGGCAAAAGAGGGATTGAAACGAACAACTGCGTCTGGCATGATCGTTTGTACTTTGGATATGACATGGATAATCCCCGGTAGGGAGCAGTCGGAAGCGTCTTGTTCAGAAGGCAGAAAGTGCGGAGAGTCTTGAGGACATATGGGGTGTAACCGAGTTGGAACTCGATGAGATCACGGTTTCACATTGCCATTAGGATAGATTTTTCCTTTTGTGCGCAATTACCTCTTTTCAGGAATTGCTTCCTGTGTATTGCTCAGTTTCGAGCCACACCTTTTTCAATCAATAAAATGCATATTCAGTCAAATAATTTTGTTTTTGTTTTCGTAACCGCTTTGATTGCAAAAACATCCGTTTATTTTGATAAAGAATCTTTGCATTTTGAGACATGGAGATCCCTTCCAATGCATGTTTATCAGATTGAAAGCTTGAAATCTTATTCGGAAGTTTGAGTGATCTAGGTGTTGAAATTTTGGCACGCCTGGGGCACGTTTTTATCTAACGATCTCTGTTGCAGGTGCTGTTAGATATTTTCACTCACTTGAAGGTTTTGACGTGAAGCTTTGTGACAAAAGATCCCCGTGGAGTCCGATCAGGGACAAGGAGTTGAGAATGGTGAAAGGACGGCGGGAAACGTGCGACGATCCTGGAAGATTAATCAAGAAGACTCTTCAAAGTCAGAAAAACTTGGAAAGTTGATACAAATTTGAGGGGTTCGATCTCCGTAGAGTACGGGGAAGTCGAGAATACAAAGTGATGAATCAGAAAAGTCCAGGCGAGTCTGGGAGCTCTCAAAAGTGGAAAGCTGACACTGGAGTTAGATGGTGAATACCAGGGTTCGACGAGTCAACGGGTGTTCTGTACCAGACTTTCCTTATTTCCCCAAGCAGAGTTGGGATTGTTACCTCCCCAGCAGATTCAAGGTCGGTGTCTTCCCTAGCAGGGTCGGGATGGTTATCTCCTCAGCAGGTTTGAGATCGGTGTTTCCTCAGCAGCCAGGCTTGAAGGTTGTTATTTCCCCAGTGGAGGTGTCTATTGGTAGTTGTTTCCCCTAGCATGGCGGAGCTTGTTAGTTCCCCAGCAAGTCGAGGATTGTTGTTTTCCCCGCAGAGTGTGTTGGTGGTTTCTTCCCCAGCGAAGTCCCCAAGCGGATCGGGTTCAGTGGAGGTCATCCCGGGTGAGGGTGGTCCTTTCCCCAGCAGCAGTGCTATTCCCCAGCAGGGTGGAGATCGGAGTGTTATTGAGTTCCTCAGCAGAGTGCCTCGAGCTCCCCAAAAGAGTCCCTTGAGGAGGATACTTTTTATGCATTCATCATTTAGATAGGCATGGAATATTGCATACCTAATTGCGTAGTATTTCCATGATTATGGAGCATTACGCTGAAAAAAAAATAATGCATCATCATTGCAAGCATAAGCTAGTCTCAAGTCGTGGTTACCATTTGAGAAGTGGTTTCGCTGGTTGGAAGATCAACATCAGCATTGCAAGCATCAGTTATCCCAAGCCCTGGTTACCGTCCGAGAATGGGTTTTGCCGGTCGGTGAAGATGATACTCCGAGGAGTTCAGCATCGTGACGTTGGGTCAACGGTATTCCTTCCAGTAGTGCGATACTGGAGGAGATTTCTGTCGTACGAGATGGAAGTTGGAGGATGTTACTCTGAGGAGTTCAGCGTCTTGATGTTGGAGCAACAATGTTCCCCAGTAGTGCGATATTGGAGGAAAATTTTCCGTCGGGCGGAGATGGAAATGAAGATCAGAGAACGTTACGTGATCAGCGCGAGAGTCGAGGTTCAAATGCGGTGATCAGGGATCATCTGTGCAAATCAAAGTGTCGGGGTTCAAGAAAAAGCAAAAAAAATATAATAATGATAATCCCCAGCTGAGCCAAGTTATTCGTTCACAATGGATTGAGTAGGAATGGCATGTCCATGACTTATTCTCCCTAGCATGGGTCGTTGGCCCGCGGGTCGCCTCATTTATTAGTTTCCCGGTATTCAGACCGAAGTGACATTCAGGCCAATTTCCTGGTATTCAGACCGATGTGGCGCTCAGGCCAGTTTCCCGGTATTCAGACCGAAGTGGCATTCAGGCCAATTTCCCGGTATTCAGACCGATGTGGCGCTCAGGCCAGTTTCCCGGTATTCAGCCGAAGTGGCATTCAGGCCAATTTCCCGGTATTCAGACCGATGTGGCGCTCAGGCTAATTTTCGGGTATTCAGACCGATATGGCATTCAGGCCAATTTCCGATGTTCAGATCGAAGAAGTTTCCGATTTTCAGATCGAAGAAGTTTCCGACGATCAGGTCGAAGTACTTATGGCATTCAGGTCGGTTTCCGATTTTCAGATCGAAGAAGTTTCCGACGTTCAGGTCGAAGTACTTGTGGCACTCAGGCCAGTTTTCTGATTTTCAGATCGAAGAAGTTTCCGAAGATCAGGTCGAAGTACTTATGGCATTCAGGCCGGTTTCCGATTTTCAGATCGAAGAAGTTTCCGACGTTCAGGTGGAAGTACTTGTGGCACTCAGGCCAGTTTTTCGATTTTCAGATCGAAGAAGTTTCCGACGATCACGTCGAAGTACTTGTGGCACTCAGGCCAGTTTTCCGATTTTCAGATCGAAGAAGTTTCCGACGATCAGGTCGAAGTACTTGTGGCACTCAGGCCAGTTTTCCGATTTTCAGATCGAAGAAGTTCCCGACGATCAGGTCGAAGTACTTGTGGCACTCAGGCCAGTTTTCTGATTTTTAGATCAAAGAAGTTTCTGACGATCAGGTCGAAGTACTTGTGGCACTCAGGCCAGTTTTCCGATGTTCAGATCGAAGTGGTCTTCAGACCAGTTTTCCGGTGATCAGACCGACGTTAATACTCTCATATTCCGAGGTTCAGTATTCAGACTGATGTGCGGTGTTCAGGCCATGGGTGTTCCTGTGTTACCATTTATTTTGGTATCCAGGTCAACATTCTTTTCTGTATTCAGGCCGACTGTTTCCGTACCAGACGGATTTTTCTTTCGAGATCACTTCTTTGCCGATTCTGACAGGCATTGTTAATTATATCCCATCAGAGCGCAAATTGTTCGTTTGTTCTTGGTATTCAATCACTCTTCACCCTGATCATCTGAAAGCCGAGGCTATCCATATCAACAGGTTCACAGTGGATTGAATAGGGGCAGCTGTAACACTTAAAAATTTGCCCTCCTATTCTTGGGACTAGTTTAGCATTTTGCATTTCATTTTTAGGACATTAGTCATTGCATATTGCATATCATGTGAAAACAAGCAAGTCATCCACCTAAGTCTTTCTCAGAAGATAGAGTGGTCAAGAGATTCAAGCCAGAGGGTCTCATGGATTGATCACTAGCCATCTGAGGGTTTGTGCTTCAACTAGGGTTTCTTGGTTCCTCAAGGAGGTTGAGTATTATCTTGATTGCAAGGGTACATCATCATCATAATGGTTATGTCCTTATCAAAGGTTTCAGAATCCATGCTCAGATTCCTTGGGATTGGGGTTTTGACCTCTGGTCAACCCTAATCAGTTGCATTCTACCAGTCAGGGTTTCTCAAGGAGATGGGGTTTATTTCATGGATGGAGATCATATGGTCATTATCTTGGGCTTACAAGAGCTAGGGTTTCATTTTGGAGCCATTTCATCAAGTGGTTAAGGCTCAAGCTGATCAGAGCATGTTCAAATCATCTGTCAACCAGGAAAGTCAACTGAGGGCTAGGAGGTGGAGAAATGAGTTTCAACATCTCATAGATCAAAAGTTTCCAAAAATGGAAAGTGACCTGTAATTTCAAGTTTCCAAAAATGGCAAGTTTTTGGACCAACTTCAACTCAACTTTCCAACATCAAAGAAGCTTCAAATGAATTTTTGTCCAACATGAAAGTTGAAGATCTTTCTCTCCCATTTCCAAAAAGTCCAAGATCATGAATTTCTAATGAATGGTTAAGGAGTTATGATCAAATCATGTCAAAGTGTACATGAAACTTCAAATGGCCATATCATTTGAACCAAGACTCCAAAGTTGGTGGTTCTTTTTGCATTGTTCTTCTCATGTCATGAAGTTTCCAAAACATCCATCACATTGCATGAAATGTTATCACATGAGCGTTTGCATATCCAAGTCAATTTTGGAGGGAAAATTGGAAATTTAAAAATGGTGCATTGTATGGACTTTCAACCATTGCCATTGTGTTTAAAATGTAATTTTGAGTGAATTTGGGCCTTGGTATGCACTGTTCACGTGTGCATCTCATGCATGAGGTGAAAGTGCAAATTTGTGCGTGCACCTTGTAATCTCTTAATCCCAATTAGTTTTGGCTTAAGTGTGATTTCAGATTCATTAACAAGGCATATAAAAGGTTAATCACAACTGAATTGGAGGGAACACACATTTTCAGATCTAGATCTTGAATATTGATCAAAATTTTCTCTCACAAAGATTTTCAAAATTCCTCACATAAACCTCATTTCTCTTTGTGAATTCATGATCATGGAGTGGTTTTGAGTGAGATTGAACGTGCATTCTGAAGAATTCGTGCCAGATTCAACCATACTTGAAGCTTGAAGGTGTTAATGGAGTTTTCAAATTAAGCTAGATCCACACGTGTTTGAGCTTCAATTTCTTCATCAATCATCTCCACAAGCATCCTGGAATTGATCTGGACCATTTGGAGCCTTGGAACGTGCAAAACAAGAACCTGCTCTTCAAGAAGGTGAAAATTTGATCTCAATTATTCTCCAATTCATGTACATATTTGTGTAGATTTGTGTTTGCTGAACATTCTGAGCTAAAATTCGTGAAAAATGGTGCACTATAACATGAGATATGCTCACTTGAAGTTTGGTTCATCAATTTTATTTTGCACGATTTGAACTTGTTATGATGTTTTAGAATGAATTGTTGCTGGATCTATGTTCACCATGGAAAGACCTTCATAATGATGTTCTTGTTTTTGAGTTCTGGACAATTTCTGGAAAAATGTATGAATGTTCTTCACTGTTCATCTTCTTCATCATGAAGAAGATGAAGATTCATAGATAACGTCTATTTTCTGGACAATAGCGTCGGTTTGAACCGTCCAAATCTGGGCGAGCTTAGGGTTTGTGTGAAACGGTGTCGTTTGGCACCTGGCGCGCGCTCCATTCAAATATTTACTTGGTTCGATTCCCAGCCATTGCAAAATATTCAAATTGTTCATTCTTTTTGGCCTTTCCCTCCATTTCCATGTATGCTTCACATGTTTGAATTTCATTTGGTATGCCAACTTAGAAAAATCATAACTAATTGGAAAATGATCCAAATCACTCCCAATTTTTCGCAAAATGATCCTTGGAATGTCTAGTTTTTTATGATCATGAATTTGGAAGTTGTTCATGGCTGGAATTTTATTTGCTCTAGGTTGATTGCTCATAGGTGCATTTGTGACATTGCCTTACTCTTTCTATCATGAAATGCTTGATTTTAATCCAATGGACTTGATATTTTACTTGCTGATTCTAGACACATTGATGGATGTTTTAGGCTTGGTTTGGTATTTTTCTGATGTACCAATTCTGTTTTATGCTTGTGTTTGCATGGTGTGACAATTTGTGTCACACCTTTGGATGATCAACTTATGCAATTTGATTTCCATGCCAAATGACTTCTAATGCTTATGATTTTTTGTGTGATGATCATGTTAGATGTGTTGAATGTTCATGATTTTTTCCAGAATCATTTGAATCATTTCTGTTTTGATTGGGAATTTTCATTCATAATGATCAAATGTGTGCCTTGAATTGGTCATTGACTTCTCTTGCCTATTACATGAAATTGCTTATTGATTTTGGTTTGGTCCTTTTTAGGACTTGTTCTTGATTGATTATATATGATTCATGTTGAGTGTGAGCTTCTGTTTTGGATTTTTGATCCACCTTTGACCCTAGGCTTTGACCTAGTGGTTTGTTACTTACCTTTGAGTTGTGAATTTCAGGTTCAAGTATACATCTCCATGGTTGATGTTGCTCCTTCATTTGAGCTTGATCATTTGTTATTGTTGGCTAACATTTCCTTGTTTTGTAGGCCTTGATGATGGTTCACTTGTGTTTATGGCTCGTGTGTTGCATATTGGGTTGTCTGTTTGATATTGACTGTTATTGACTATTGTCTGAATTTTGTACTGATTGGTTTAGATGTTTCCACAGGTACCTAAGTTGCTTTAAGTTTATTTGAACTTTGCTTTGCTTGCTTGTGGTTGGCATACCACTAAGGTATAATTCCTTGATCTTCATGTAGTCTGGAAGACCTGTCATGTTATGTTGGCAGGCACCTGTCTGAAGCCCTCCTTAAGAGGCAATGTTTGTGGTTGTTTAATTTTGTGCCAAGCAGGTTAAGTCCTCTTAAGAGGCAATTGGCAGATAAAAGGGATGTGCAATCCATCCCCTGCTATTCAGTTGTGTCATTCATCCTACTCACACCATGTGTTGATGCACTTTGAATAAAAACCCAAAACCTTGTCCATAGAGTCAGTCATTTGTGGAGAAGAGTTCCTACATTCTGAACTCCCACACTTTCTATTTGATTCAAGCTCTCTCAGGCAAGGGATAAGAGCTATGAGGCATAACCCTCATCTCCATTTCATCTGCTTCACCCTAACACTCAATGTTAGGGTTAAGAGCTAAAAAACACCCCATTCCAGTTGGCTTGTTTCTACAGCCTAGCCTTGTATGAGCCATTTGTTTGCATATAGTGTGTGTGCTTTCTCTTTTGTGAATGCTTGTTTGCTGTTTATTTGCTGTTTCAACTTGCTGCCTGTGCGAGTTAGGATTTGTTAGATACCTCAACCTAGGACCATTGTGGATTGCATGATAACTATTAGGCTCGAGTCAGTCTCCCTTTTAGTTTGTCATTTCCCAGTCTCTGGTTAGGAGAAAGTTTCTCCCCTGTTAAGGGGAACTACGTCGCCCTGATCCTCATACCAGATGAGGTACGTAGGCAGGAGATCGTGCGAGATCTCTCCGGGCACTTTTTTCTCTTTTCTTTGTGTGTGTTTGCTTGACAGCTTTCAGGTCCGAGTTCCCGACTCCCTTTTAGCTTGTTTCTTTTCAACCCTTTTTCTTTTTGTGTGTGTTTGCTTGACAGCTAATAGGCTCGAGTACCAGACTCCCTGTTAGCTTATTTGTCCAACCTTTTTTGTTGCTTTTGACGACTCAGCGTCCGGTTAACCTCTTGTTTGCTTGGAGTCTGACGTAAGTCCAGCGATTGGCAGTTGGTTTCCTGTGTTTGTTGTGTGCTTGGAGTCTGACGTAAGTCCAGCGATTGGCAGTTGGTTTCTTGTGTTTGTTGTGTGCTTGGAGTCTGACGTAAGTCCAGTGATTGGCAGTCGGTTTCCTGTGTTTGTTTGTGTGGAGTCTGACGTAAGTCCAGCGATTGGCGGTCGGTTTCCTGTTTGGGTTTGTTGCTTGGAGTCGGACGTAAGACCAGCCATTGGCAGTCTGTTTCCATTTGCGTATTTGCTTTGACGTTTTAGTGTTTGTGCGTGTGTTTTGTTTCGGCGTGCGTTTAGCCGAACTACGGTAGCTCTGATTCTCATTCCAGATGAGATACGTAGGCATAGGATGCGATATCCTAGCGAGCCCGTTCCCCATTTCCCCGAACTACGTTGACTCTGATGTTTGTTTCTGACAAACTACGTAGGCCCAGGATGCGACATCCTGCCGAGTCCGTTTCCGTCTTCTTCCATCTGTGTTCTATTCCAGTGTGTGTGCATTCTTTGAGCAGTTATTTAGAAACCTTATTCTATTCTTTTGAGTGTGGATCCCGTCGAGTACGACGGACGTGAGGGGTGATAATACCTTCCCCTTGCGTAACCGACTCCCGATCCTTGTAATCTCCGGTCGTAAGACCATTTCCTTTCCAGGTTTACTTCGAGCGTTTCCTTTCCCTCCTTTGGGATAAATAACGCACGGTGGCGGCTTTGTTTGTTTTCTTTTTCCCGCCAGTTGTTTTTCGCGAATGCGACAGAAACGTGTCTTCATAAAAGTTATATCTATTTCAAAATTATTCAAAATGGTCGCAAATTTTACATCATTTGGATTTAGGATGAGTGAGTTATGCATTTTTGAAGTTGAGGAAAATCACTTGTTCGATGGCATTGGTCCAAAATGACCTGTAATTTATCCTTATATCACATGCTCATAAAGGTTGATTTAGCTCTCACTCCAAACATCAAAGTTGAAGTAGACATATTGAATTGGATTTTGCAACTTGGAAATCTTTCATCTCATAACAATTGAGCAAGTTATGGCCTTGGGAAGTTGACTTTCAAATTAGGGTTTAGACAAAATGACCCATGATGTTTCAACATAGAAGATGACTTTCCAAGAAAAATTAGATCTATACCATAACATGAAATTTGTTTGAAATGTTATTTAGAGTAACTTTTATCTTGGAATCATTTTCTTATGATGAAAATTGTAGGAGATAGGGTCTAGGGAGACCCAGTTTTGATCAGATGAATCCATCTGGTCAACCACCATCAACCAACTTGCTAAATTGCAAATCTCTTGACTTTTTAGGCTCATAGTAGATCATATATGCATAATATGATGAATTTTAAAGTGTCCCTTGAGAAATTTGATCAATTGATGAAGAAGCTTGTTGAAGAAGTTACTCAAGATACCCAGATGAACTAGGGTTCCAAGGCAAACCAACTCCAAACTCTTGAAGAATGCTTGACCAAAATAACATGTGGAGATCATTGGGAGTCATATATTATGCTTAGAGACATTGTGGATCCTTCCTTGGTTATGCTCTTAGCAATGGGGGTCTTAAACCCTAGATGTGAACTTGATAGATCAATGGTGAGCATGCCCTACCTACAAAAGAGATAGGCAAATGCAAAGGCATATTTTTTGGTATTTTGGTTAGTAAAATGATAATATACAAGTATGATACAATCACATGGTGCTTGGTGATCTCTCCCAAAACAAACCCAATGAATGAGGGGTAATGAGGATGCCAAGGTATGATCCCAATGCATATGATGAGATTGCATGAGGGATATTAGAGTCAAAATTAGGGTCTTATATAGAGCATTGGACAATAACAGGAACATCAACAACAATCCAATTGTTGCAAGCCTTTCCATGCGTCACAAAATTGGCGCAATATTCATCTTCATCACCCTCAATCACGACAGCTGAGTTTTGTTCATTACCATGGATGAACCCTCCGCTACGGAAACTCGGTTGCATATCTTCAGCTTTGACATAAGACAACCCACGCTGGAATAGGCTCGGTTCTTGTTGTCGGTGACCTCTACCATACGCCCCCACTGATTTGTACTACCATCTTCAACAATTTTCTGCGCATCTTTGAAAGAGGACATGGGTGCCCTAACTTTCTTCACTTCAGCAATAAATAGAGCTTGGAATGGAGTTCTAACCTCCTCCTCAGCTTCCACATATGAAAAGGATGACAGATGACTCACCAAAAGCGTTATCTCTTCACCCACTATGACAAGCTTGCCATTCTTCATAAATTTCAGTTTTTGGTGCAGAGTGGACGTTACAGCTCCAGCCTCATGGATCCATGGCCTTCCCAACATGCAGCTATAGGTCGGGTGGATGTCCACTAGTTGAAAAGTAATCTGAAAATCTCTCAGACCTATCTTCACTAGAAGGTCCACTTCTCCTATAATAGTCTTGTGAGAACCATCAAAAGCTTTGACGATTACACCACTATACCTCATCGGGGTGCCTTGATGGGATAATCTGGATATAGTTTATTTGGGGAGTACATTTAAAGAAGAATTGGTATCAACCAACACATTTGACAATGTACCCTCCTTGTAGTTCATCGATATATCTAGTGTCAGATTGTGATTTCTGCCTTCCTCAGGAAGTTCTTCATCCCAAAAACTCAAGTTGTTGCAGGAAGTGATGTTAGCCACAACATGGTCAAATTGATCCATAGTCACATCATGCTCAACGTAGGCTTTCTCCAACACCCTTTGCAATGCTTCTTTGTGCGCTTCAGAATTCATGAGTAGAGACAATACTGAAATCTTCGATGGAGTATGGAGTAGCTGCTCCACCATATTAAATTCACTTTTCTTAATTAATCTCAGTACCTCATCATCATCATTAGGCTTCAGTTTGCTGGATTCACCAGACTGACACATTGGAGCACTAATCGGATTCACCACAGGCACCTCAACTTTCTTACCAACATCTTCTACATCTTTCGAGAAAACGGGACCAAAGACACGACTGCTACGGGTAACCTTCGTAACATCAACAATGTTCACAACAGAATTGGTCGTAGGCAACGGAACCTCTTGACTGTTCTCCACCATTGTTGCATTATATTGGTACGGAACAACTTTATTAGAAGCATACGGGACGGGGCCCGCTAACTATATTACTAACGGAGATACCGGTCTATTGACGTTGTTACTGTTGTTGCTATCAAACTGAATCACTACCCGCTCAGGGTTCTTAAACACTGGCACTATAACATTCACATCATCTATATCCCTTGACTGTTGAATATGGATTACATTCTCATCCATCAACTTCTGGATATCTCTCACGACGATTGTACACCCACAGGGGTTTATACTGCAAATCACACAACTATCATGGTCGTGCTCACAATCATTGATGGTACACAAAGTCTTATGTATCTCCACCAAGGACCGACGAATACGTCGTACATCAATCACTCGGAAACTTCATGGACAACCATCTACCATATTAACAGAGGAGTTACCATGAGCGGGCAACGAATTGACTTTCACATTTAGTGCGCGGTCCTCAAAGGACACCATCCCACTCTTCACTAACTTCTGGACCTCATACTTCAATGGGTAACAATTTTCGATATCATGGCGTGGAGCTCCTTGATGAAAGGCACAATGGAGTTCGGGCTTATAACACCATGGAAGTGGTTCTGGAATTTGAGGAGGATTTCCTGGCTGAAGTAGGTTCTTGAGAACCAAAGATGGATAGAGCTCGGCGTACGTCATAGGAATAGGGTCAAAAGAGACATTCTTCCTCTCGAAATTCTGAAGTTGTTGTTGATTATTGATGTTGTTGTTGAAGTTGTTATTTCTTGGTCATCTCCTTCTCTTCCAACGGAGGATTAATCTGAGCAGCAAGCTCTCTCCACCTCTGGGCATACTCTTTGAATGTCTCATTGTCCTTTTGAGACATAAATCTTAGTTGGTCTCTATCTGGAGCGATGTCCACATTATACTTGTACTACTTCTCAAAATCTTCACCCAAATTATTAAACGTGCAAAGACTTGCACTATCTAACCCCATGTACCACCTCAAAGTGGCACCAGTCAATCTGTCTTGGAAGTAGTGAATTAATAACTCACCATTATCAGTTTGCATTGACATTTTACTGGCATACATGACGAGATGGTTAAGTGGACAAGTATTTCCCTTATACTTTTCAAAGTCAGGGACTTTAAACTTCATCGGGATCTTCGCATTCAACACTAAGCAAAGTTCAGCATCACTCTTACTGAACAAGTCTTTTCCTCTTAACGTCTTGAATTCCTTTCGTAGATCAATGAAATGATCCTTCTTCTCATCCATCTTATCATAAACATTAGGGCCCTCAGACGGCTCAGAATATTAGATGGTGTCCTCAACACGAGGCAGAGTGTGAACAACTGAAGCCGAAACATACATGACCAGGCTAGATGCCGGCATGGAAGCAAAAGTAGGCGCAAACCCATCAGGCATGAAATTTGGTGGCATTCCCCACGGGAATCCGGCAAGCATAGACAAACCGGGTTGAGTAGCAGGCACAGTTGAGTTAGCAACCTCTGAGATGACAGTCCTCCTCCGAGGAGGAGTTGCAGGCGTTAGGGAAGACTGATTCTAAGCAGCTAGAACAGACTCCATCTTAGTTGTTAAACGAGAAATCTCATTCTTCAGTTCTCGGTTCTCTTGCTCCAAATGTTCCATGATTCTCGGTTGATTGGTGCGAGTGTTGTA
This sequence comes from Lathyrus oleraceus, assembly GCF_024323335.1. Classification (NCBI taxonomy): domain Eukaryota; kingdom Viridiplantae; phylum Streptophyta; class Magnoliopsida; order Fabales; family Fabaceae; genus Lathyrus; species Lathyrus oleraceus. Next base: position 214,403,337 of record NC_066580.1, read on the forward strand.
TCGGTGAATCAACTTGGCTTAAGCACATAAGAATAATCGATAATACATCTGGCAGAAGAAACCTGTTTATGCAAATGATGCATGAAACACAATATTTTGTTTGTTTTTATTTTCAAGGGACATACTATTTTATTTGAAAATATATAATAATAACAATTGTAACAATCTGATTAACCATAAAAATCTCTTTTATTCATATAATTTGGAAGGATTACACTGAGTACAATTTCAGAAACCAAAATAAAAATACAAGAGAAAAGGAAACTAATCATCCTAAGGATCCCTAACAACAGTGTTAGATGATCCGACTGCAAGTGCGTACTTCCTTCAGATGCGTAGAATCTCGGACTCGAAGGATAGCTTCATCTGAGCCTTCGCAAGGACAAGTTGGTCAACAATCTTCTTCCAAGCATCAAAAGGATGAGGCATACTAGAGGAAGATGGACCCTCTGGCTCTCTCTGTCTCTTCATTGCTCGATCTTCAAGAAGTTCAATAAGCGCATCTTTTTCCTTTGACTCAAGCTGCAACTCCTCATGCTTTTAGCTCAAAGCATGGAACCGCTCTTCCCACATATCCTTCTCTTGCTTCATCTTGGCGATTGCGTCTTCCAACTCCTCTACATATTGGTTAGGGAGAGTTAATGGCTCAACCATAACTATAGACATAGGTATTTCACAGGCATATCGAATCTTCAACTCTAAAGCTCTCTTCTTCATCCAAAGCTACACAGTTGCACAGACGAAGCTCGGATCTCCCTTTCCTATGCATATTATGCCAAGCATGTAACATCTTCTGCTTCAAGTGTTGGGGATCTTTACCCTCTTGATAGAAAATACCTTCTAACTGAGTGTTATTAGGTTTGTCTCTCAAGGGGATCCCAAGTTGACGACGAGCCAAAGAAGGGTTGTAGTTGATTCCTCCTTGTGTACCAATGGGAGGCACATTAGAGAATTCACCACAACTATCAATAATGTCCAAGCTACTCAATGAAGAATCATTCCAAACAATATCATCACTAGTGAGAGACATAAGTCTCTGAGACCACTGTACGCATAATTTGTTTTCCACAAAAGCAAGCGTCTGAGGCAAGTGCGAAATAAACCACTTGTACAGAAGAGGAACACATCACACAATAGTTCCACCACCTTTAGAATTCCTTAGATGCAAAGATAAGTACATATCACCCAACAAAGCACGAACCGAATTTACAATCAAGAAGATTCTAATGGCGTTAACATCAACAAAATCGTCAATGTTAGGGAACAAAGCTAGACCATAGATGAGCAATACAAATATAGCTTCGAAATCATCCACACTATCTGCTTGAGCAAAGATAATAGCTTTCCCAATAAGGAACTCAGAAGTCAACCCAAACATTCCTCCTTTCTTCACCCAATGAGCCTCAATCTCAGACTTTTTTAGATGAAGAGCTTCAGCTATAATATGAGATCTGGGAATCTCTTCCAATCCACTAAAGGGAAACTTGTCAGAAACAGGTATTCCCAAGATATTGGCATACTCCTCTAACATAGGCATAAGCTGATAATCAGGAAAAGTGAAGCAACAGTAGAGAGGCTCATAAAACTGAACCAACACACTCAAGAGTCCTTCAATTGCATCAGCAGATAACACAGACAAAAGCTTCCCATGACGTTATTTGGAATCTGTAAGAGCCCAATTTTGTCCCTAAGATCCCTCATGGCATCATAACATTGCATTTGCAAAGCCTCAAGGATCATAAGCATCTTGGTTCCCTTTACCTTTGGGTAGGATCTCTTGTGAGTAGTTTGAGATCACCAAGCATGCTTGAATTGTATATTATTGCTGTTCTTATTTTGTTTACTAACCAAAAGCACAAAAATATGTCACTAACATTTCTTGTTTGTAGCTTGAGCAATCACAAGGTCAAGAGCTTCAAAGAGATCCTTTGTGCAGAGATATGGCCAAGTGAGGATGATAACAAGCATGGTAATGGTTCCCAAAGCTCTCCTCCATCAAATATGCCTCCCTAGCATCTCAATTCGTCATTTTGATCAAAGCAAGTAAAAGGGTTTGAGGTTTGATCCCCAAAGAAACCCTAGTCGATCTATGTATTACAATGCCTTGCTCCTAAAGCAACATCAACCCATGATCAAATGAAATCAAGGTAAGTTCTTTAATTCATCATTTCATGCATATTTGAACTTATTTGAGTGTCCTCAATCATCAATTCATCAAGATATGAGTTGTGGACTTGATAAGTTGATCAGTCAAATCATCTGACTATTTTGAAATGCACTGAGACCTAACTTTTTATGTGTTGGTCAAATGGAGATGGTCCCAAAATCAAAAATGTTCTTAAGGACAATATGAACAACTTTCAGGTTCATCAAAAATTGATTTGAAGCTTGGAAGGTCATCTCCCATTCCAAGACATTATAGGTCATTTTGACTGAAACCCTAATTTTGGGTCAACTTCCCAAGGACATAACTCATTCATTTTTTATGATTTTGAGATGGAAAAAAATGCATTGGAAAGCTTAATATGTCTACTTCAAATGTTATGTTGAACAAAATTTCAAAATCTCAAAGGAAATACATGTGATAATGCAAAACATTATAGGTCACTTTGGACCAAATGAATTGAAAGGCAAAAAAGTCCAACTTCAAGTGCCCATAACGTTTTCATAAAAAATCCAAATGATGCAAAATTTAAGTCCATTTTGATTGTCTTGAAGATATCTACGACTTTGATGTTGGAGGTTTTTTCAATTGGGGCTTGCATAATCAAAAAAGAAGGGCTTGAACATTGGCTAAATTTAGAAGCTTTGCCTTTACATGTTTTGCACCTTGCACTTTAAACTCAAATTTCACCAATTTCCACACTTCAAATTGATTTTTTCCCAACATAACAATTGTTCCTTACATCAAAACCTTTCCAACCATTACTCACATGCTCATGTTTGGATTTGGCAAATGGCATTTCCGAAGAGGAGAAGTGTTAGGCATGATTATGCATAACATGTTGGAACTCATTATACAAGCTTGTGCATTGCCAATTCCACGACCATTTCAGCTTGAATTTGGGCCTTTTGAATGATCCAATTCCATGCACACGGCTTTGATCACACTTGCCTTGCCTTTCCATTTATAAATAAGAGCCTCACTCCATTCAAATTTGATCCATGAATCAACCTGAAATGCTGCTGAACTGAAAACCGAGCCACACCTAAAGGAACTATTCCAATTTTCTTCAATTTCTCAGATCTGAAATTCAACTAAATCAGGTTGAATTTCTAGATCTAAAGTTCCTAGACCTCTCTCTCACACTCCATTGATCTTCTGTTTGGCCAAAGGAAGCAAGGAAGGAAGCTCAAATCTCCAGAATTCAAGGTTGTTCTTCAACTGGTTTTCTCTTCGAAACTCACCATTTATTGATCTATTTGCTTGGATATTGTGTTGGCTGAAGTCCTCTTCATAGAGGCAATTGTTTTGAGTACTTAATTGTTGAAATCCATGAAGTTCACTTGAACACCACAGAATTTCCATCTCTGATTTCTCTCAATATAGAGATCTAGAGTGGAATTGAGTGGTACAGGGATGATGTACATCATCCCAGCTTTCCAATGATGTATGGATCGTGTATTTTGGTTAAGCTTTTGAAACCTGCAAATGTCACCGAAATATTCATGCTCACCAGAGAAGAAGGTGGTTCTGGTGACCGTCGCTTTGCCAGATGCATTGTGGACCGTTGGATGCTTTCTCCAATTTATATCACAACCGTTTGATCTTATGACTTTTAATAATGCCATGTGTGATGCTGTTGACTCAAGTACACCATGCGCGCGCGTCTCCCTGCCTTCAGATGTGCCACATCAATTAATGAATCCAGATCTGACGCCTCTGGATTTTTGGCATTTTCTATTTTCTGATTTATTTTCTTTTATTTCCATTGTTTTCAAAAATTCATATCTTCTTCATTTTAATTCCAAAAAATATGGGACCAATTGCATTCTTCTCCAAATAATTTATAGTTTCTAATTTTGATTTTTAATATTTTTTATTTTGTCATTTGATATTTTTTGTGAATTTTCTCTTTTCTGGTTATTTTTAATTCATTTTAAATAGTTTTTGATATTCAAAAAATACAAAAATATTTTCCTAACCTATTTGAATGATGATGAATCTATGAAAAATATTCTCATCAATTTTTAATTGATTTGAGATTTATTTGAGATTTTAGTTCAATTAGGTTATTTTTATTCATTTTTAATTGATTAAAAATAGTTTATGACTTTTAAAAATGCTGAATTTTTTTGTCAAACTTTGTTTGACCTTGTTGAACTTGGGATAAATCATTTGGACCTTTCAAGGTTGATTTGAAGTGATTTTGAAGTTTTACCTTTCTTTTATTTTTAATTCTAGTTTATTTTAATATTAAAAATGTCAAAAATATTTTGCTTATTGTTTGACCTCCAGTCTTCATCTCATTTCTGATTTCTCATTGTTTGACTTTGACTTTCAATGTCATTTGGTCAATACACATGGATTGATACATTTTTTATTTCACCTTATGCATTTTAATCTTTCCATTTCATAATCCATTATTCATCTTCTTCTTCTTCTTCTTTCTTTTTGATCAATGAGTTGAAGGTTGATAAGCTAACATTGATTAGGGAGGCTTAATCTTCCTTGATTCAAATCTAATTCATCTTGATCAATTGATCAAATGAATGGATTTGCATTAAGGATAGGTTGTTTCCTAAACCATGCAAAGGACTTAAACCAATACAAGATCAATTCTCTTTTTCTTTTTGGCATGGCAAGTTGTTGGAACTTGGTTCACTAATCAAGACTTCTAACTTGTGTTGTTGCCTACATTATTATTGACCGGCCTCAGATAGTTGTGACTTCTACATAAGTCCAATTACGACTGCTTAACATAACGCTAAATTTGCCTTATGGCACACAAACTACTAACACTAACCATTAACCATTAACATTTACTTTTTGCTCTTTACTTTTATGCAATTTACTATTCTTGCACATATTATCCATTTTCTTTTTCCTTTGCTCACTTGAGCACATGTTTATGTTAATGCAATTTGCCTTTTGCTCACTTGAGCATATAATTGTGTATATATCATTGTGCTTGTGTTTTGTTTTGATTGTTGTGGACCAAATGCAAAGAAATGGACAAATGGACTTAGTTTCTAGGACATTCCCTATGCAAAAATTGGAGTAAAAGGACCTTAATGTTGAAGATGACCATGAAGGACACAACCTCTAAACTCACTCTTGTCCATTCTTGATTTGCTTCATAAAACTCTTTGATGTGTGTGTTCTTGTGCTAGGGATTACACCTTGATTCAAATTTGGGGAACCATTGCCATGAGCTTCTAAGAGAAAGAATTACAAGATGCCTTGAAGAGCCTTCCAAGAGTTCATTTGATTGATGATTGCTTGGGTTTATGTTTATGTGATTGCTTATTCCAAAGGATGGGAGCTACTTGGATCATCCATATGATCTCAAGAGAGGATTTCCATTGTGGTTTTGTTCTTATCCCTCATTTTTGCATTGCTTAGGACTTTAGCCCTTCTTCTTCTTCTCTCCACTCTAACCCAAGCCAAAACTTTTTGTGCAAACATTTAACACTTGTTTTCAACATTAGAAACCTAAGCCAAGCTTTTGATTTTCAAACTTTCTTTTCATAATACTTATTTTGAATTGAATCTTTAAGTCAACTTTGACCATTTTGTACATACTTTTCATTGGTAAATATAACCCATTCAAATGCTCTTGTGGTTTCAATGGCCACTTTCTAAACTTTTTCATAACCTTTAGCTATTAGGTTTGAATTATCCGTGAGGTAGATGTAATACTCACCTATATCCTTAGTGATGGACAATGAGTCTTCCATGCTTATTATAGGGTTAACCCCTCACTATCATGTTGAAGCTATCCTCACATGGTGGATTTGTGGTTTTAGGTTGAGTTTTATCCCTTTGATAACCAAAGACCTTAAGGCTTTTGGACCAATCAATTCACCAACTCATTTTGAGATTTTTACCCCGAACTACGAGGTTTTGATCCTAATCTTTTTAAGATGGTACGTAGGCAATGAGTTTATCCATCCAAACACAAAATGTAAATAACTTGTATATTCTTTTCTCATCTCTTTAATCATGTTTGCACAAACAAATTTTTTCACAAAAATAACAACCTTACAACAAGTATGAAAAGGGCTCCCTAGGAGTACCTAGGATGTTTTGGGTACCTAACACCTTCCCATTGCATAACCAACCCCCTTACCCAGATCTCTGACTCTCTTTTACTAGTTTTTGTTAAAACTTTTAGGTTTTTGTTCGCTTTCTAACCATTCCTTTGGATAAATAGAAGTGCGGTGGCAACTCGACTTGTATGATTTACCTTGGATTTAGTCGATATCTCTAATGGTAACGAATACCCCGCTACAGAAAAGTGGCGACTCTGCTGGGGAGGTCAAACTATCCTAGTGGGTTTAGCCTACTTTTCACATTTGTTGTATTGTATTGTACTGTTTTGTGACATATTTTTGTGCAATTTGGGATTACTGTATTGTATGTAATGATTGAATTGCTTGAATATTAATTCCTTGTATGCTTAATGATCTTTGTGAGATGAGTTCTATACCCGAACTCGAGTGCACTTAGGATAAGAGAATGGAATAGTCTTGTTGACTTGTGTGGAGTTATTCCTTAGCAAGTTGACTTGCAAGTCCATTCACTTGGTGGAGGTCATGTTGGGATCAATAATGTCACGCAAGTAGTTGTGGTTAGACATTACTCTTTCCAATATAGACCTTAGAAGCCAAGGACCTTAGTTTACCAAGCCCATCTTGGCCTATTTCTTAGGATGTAGTGCGAAAGTTGTTCAAATGTAAGGTTTGATACGATTGTTACGCGATACTACGCTCATAAGAGTCTCTCTTGAGAATATTTTTGGAATACGAGTAGTCGTTTCTCCGATAATATCCGAAAGATGGGATGATGACTATGGGAACCTCTTGTAGAACATGTTTGGTAGGTTTAAACCCTAGTACACTCCCTTTGGGTGGTTCTTAACCGAGACTCCATGCTCGTGACTCGCAACAAACCTTTGATTCGTGGTTGATCCGTTCATGTATCCTTAATATCAATGGAACTTGGGTGTTGATAAGGTGTAAACCATAATCCACCAAAATGGATGATTGATATTAAGGATAACATGATCCATCCCATGACCTTTGTTTGATGTGCTTTGCTTGATCCTTGAGTGTGATTGTTGCATTCATGCATCCATATCATCAATAATGAAGAAAATTTTCAAGGAACTTAAGAGGTCTATTTGCAAATTTTCAGACATGGAAAGGCAAAGAAGGAATACAAAGAAGTACAGTTTCATACAGCCAAATTTGAAAAAGTTAAGGAATCTGACATCTTATGTACTAGATCCTTTGGGTTTCAAGACTCGTTTTGGGAAGCTTCTTTCTCTTATGACTACTCAGGTGGACGAAGGATTGATGAGTGTATTGCTGCAATTTTATGATCCTTTGTACCGTTGCCTCACGTTTCCGGATTTCCAGCTTTTGCCTACACTTGAGGAGTATGCCTACCTTGTGGGTATACCGATTCTAGACCAGCTGCCGTTCAGTGGCTTGGAGAATGTTCCCACTTCTCAAGAGATAGCTGACATGTTGCATATAGATGAATCTCTGGTTGGTGCTCATATGACTACCAAAGGTGGAATTCAAGGTCTCCCTTCTGAGTTCCTCATTTCTCAAGCCATTATGTATGGGAAGGCCATGAGTGAGGATGCCTTTGAAGCCATATTTGTACTTCTCAGCTATGGGTTAGTATTGTTCCCCAACATCGACAAGTTTGTAGATCTGAATGCTATTAGGATCTTCTCTACTCTTAATCCCGTTCTGACTCTGTTGGGTGTCACTTATTTTTCTTTGCATATGAGGAATGCAAAGGGTGGTGGTGCCATTGTGTGCTGTTTGCCTCTGTTGTATAAGTGGTTTATTTCTCACTTACCGCAGACGGTCGCCTTCAAGGAGAACAAAGGATGTCTACGGTGGTCCACGAGACTTATGTCTCTCACTAATGATGATATCTCTTGGTACAACCGTGTGTATGATGGTGTGTAGATTATCGACTCTTATGGTGAATTCTCCAATGTTCCTCTTCTTGGTACATGTGGTGGGATTAACTACAACCCTGTTTTGGCACGTCGTCAGCTTGGGTTCCCCCTAAAGGATAAACCTAATAGCATTCTGTTAGAGGGTGTGTTCTTTCAAGAGTGTAAAGATCCCCAAAACTTGAAGGGCAGAATGGTCCGCGCTTGGCGCAAGATTCATAGGAAAGGAATGAAAGAGTTGGGTCCTAAGAATTGTGTTGCTATGGAGCCTTACACTGCTTGGGTTAGGAAGATAGCGTATGTGTATCTCATGCCTTACGAGTATCCAAGACCTACACCTTTGGTTATGGCTGGGCCTTCAACCCTCCCTGACCAAGGAGTAGAGGAGTTGAGAGACGAAGACCGATCACGTGCTTGGATCCGTGAAAGAGAGGAGTTGCTTCAGCAGATCAAGGAGAAGGATGCTTTGATAGAGTTCCTCGAACATCAGGTTATTGATGATCCTGATGATGCATGGACCTCTCTACTTCCTCAGTCTTCCAAGTTTTGGAAAAGGAAGTACGATCGACTAGCCAAGGAGAAGGTAGATATGGAGGCAGCCTACGAGAGGGAGGTGAAGAGGCTTCGTGCATCTTATCTTCATGTGCCCATAGCTTTGGATGATTGCTTCTAGGGATCCATAAGATGTTTATTTCCCTTTTCTCTTGTATTATATTTGGTTACCAAAACTGTACTTCCTTAGTGTAAAAATGTTTCCAGATATTATTTAATGAGATATTTCCATATGTGATAAATGTTTAATACTTCCAAACTTTGCAAATAGAACCATAAAGTTCCTTTGAAATAAAAAAACAAATCATGTGCACAAGCATTGCATGCATCATGTGCATAAGCAGGTTTTGTTCCCGGCTTCTTGTCCTGTGGTCTAACTCTGTGTTCTTCATTTATTTTGAAGACAAGCTGACTCACCGGTACTACACCAGAGCCAACATTTCAAGACTGATGGATCATTTAGAACAAGAGAACCGCGAGCTGAAAGAGGAAGTGGCCAGATTAAGTGCCTTGATGGAGTCATTCATGGCTGCCCAGAGCCAGTCTTCTCCGACACCTTCAACTCCTCCCCAGAGGACAGTCATATCTGAGATTGTCTCCTCGACTGTGCCCGCAGCCAGTGCACACTTTGCTCCAACGGCCATGCCAGCCGGATTCCCATAGGGGATGCCTCCCAATTTCATGCCCGAGGGTCCTGCTCCCACCTTTGCTTCTATGCCGGCATCTAGCCCGGTCCGTGCTGTTCCTCCTCCTATCGTGCATACTCTGCCCAGAGTAGACGACACCATCTATCATTCTGAGTCGTTTGAGGGCCCAGATGTCTATGAGAAGATGGACGCTATGAACGATCAATTTCTTGAGCTTCGCAAGGAATTGAAAACTCTCAGAGGAAAGGATCTTTTCGGCAAGTCTGTTGCCAAACTCTGCTTGGTTCCTAATGTGAAGATCCCTGTGAAATTCAAGGTCCCTGACTTTGAAAAATACAAGGGAAATACTTGCCCTCTCAGCCACCTGGTCATGTATGCAAGGAAAATGTCGACTCAGACCGACAATGACCAACTGCTCATCCACTAATTTCAGGACAGTTTGTCTGGTGCTGCTCTGCGTTGGTACATGGGTTTAGACAGTGGAAACGTCCGATCCTCCAATGATTTTGGCGAGGCCTTCGTCAAGCAATACAAGTACAATGTGCATATGGCTCCCGATAGGGACCAATTGAGGGCCATGTCCCAGAAGGACAAAGAAACATTCAACGAATATGCCCAGAGGTGGCGAGAGGTAGCAGCACAGATCGTGCCCCCACTAGAAGAGAAAGAGATGACTAAGATCTTTTTGAAGACCTTGAGTTCTTTTTATTATGAGCGGATGATTGCTAGCACTCCTTCTGACTTCACCGAGATGGTGAATATGGGGATGCGTCTAGAAGAAGGGGTTAGGGAAGGGCGTCTGACTAGAGAAGAAGGCTCTTCTGCCAAACGTTATGGGGCGTTTACGAAAAAGAAAGATGGAGAGGCACATGTTATGACCTCCCATATGAAACCAAGAAGACCCTCTGTGAGGAGGAAGACCGTGCGTCCCGCCGGTAACCAGCACCAGGTGGCTCATATAGCACCTGTCTTCAGAGATAATCAGTAGTACCAGCAACATAACAATAATCAGCAACAACCACATCCGCAATATCAACAACAACAGCACCGTCCGCAACAGCAGGCCTACCAGCCTCAAAACAATAATCAAACCAGCACAAGTTACGAGAGGAAAAGGGTCACCTTCGATCCTATTCCGATGACATATGCAGAGTTATATCCCTCTTTGATAGAGAGGAAGTTGATTACTCCGCAAGACCCACCGGCTATGCCTACTAACCCCCAGTGGTGGTATAAGCTCGAATTACACTGTGTTTACCATTCTGGTGCTCCCGGCCACGACGTGGAGAATTGCTACCCTTTGAAGACCAAAGTTCAAGACCTTGTGAGGTGCGGCATTCTGTGTTTCCAGGATGTAAGTCCTAACGTGAAGAAGAACCCATTGCCCGAGCATGGGAAGTCTGTCAACATGGTCCAGGGCTGCCCTGGAAAGTACAAAGTCAAATACGTCAGTCATATCCGACAATCCCTGGTCGAGATGCATCGTATTCTATGTGATTATAGTCATTATGAGCATGACCATGATAGATGCCAAATTTGTTCTGTTAATCAAAGAGGTTGTCGCCAGGTGCACAAAGATGTTCAAGAAATGCTGGATGAATGAGTTATTGGGATCCTTCAAAACAAAATTGTTGATGAAGATACTGATGAAGTCAACGTGATTTCTCCAGTATTCTGGATCCCCGAGCCTGTTATCATCAAGTATGATGGTAGCAAGCAGAAGGTTTCTCCCGCATTAACCATTAAGCCGGCTGGACCAGTACCATACTCTTCTGAGAAGGCAGTCCCCTATCGCTAGAACGCTGTGGCAGTGGAAAATGGGAAAGAGGTGTCCTTTCCATCTTCATCTGTTGTTAACATTGTTGATGTTAGTGGTTTGACCCACATCGGTCGTGTATTTTCAGCTCCGCCAAAACCTCAGGCTGATGCTCGAGGAAGTGTTGATGCTGACTTTGTTGAGCGCCCGATTGGGAATGTTGTGAGCACTCCGAATCCGGCACTTGTTGTTAAGCCCTCCTCCATATTGAGAACTCCTACTTCTACTGGCCCGAGTGGCAACACAAAAGAAGACTGTGATGAGATGCTGAGGCTCATCAAGAGAAGCGAGTTCAACGTTGTAGACCGGCTTCTACAAATGCCATCCAAAATATCTGTGTTATCATTGCTTTTGAATACAGAACCACACCGAGAGGCTCTGCAGAAGGTTTTGGATGTGGCGTATGTGGATCACGATGTCACGATAGAACAATTCGATAGCATTATTGCAAACATTACTGCTTGTAACTACTTGAGTTTTTGTGACTCTGATCTCCCCGAGGAGGGAAGAGACCACAACTTAGCGTTACACATATCTATGGGTTGCAAAGACGATGTCATGTCCAATGTGATGGTGGACACTGGGTCATCATTGAATGTATTGCCAAAAACCACTCTTACGAAGCTGTCATATCAAGGGCCTCCCATGAGGCAGAGTGGAGTAGTTGTGAAGGCTTTCGATGGATCTCGCAAAACTGTGATTGGTGAGGTTGATCTCCCAGTTAAAATCGGACCAAGTGATTTCCAAATTACCTTCCAGGTTATGGACATTCACCCATCGTATAGCTATCTCCTAGGTAGACCATGGATTCACGAGGCAGGCGCCGTGACATCCACCGTACACCAGAAATTGAAATTTGTGAAGAATAAGAAGCTGGTGGTGGTAGGGGAGAAAAGGCTCTCCTGGTTAGCCATTTGTCTTCCTTCTCATGTATAGATGTTGAGGATGAAGTTGGAACTCCTTTCCAATCTTTATTTATTTCTGAACCTATTGAGAAGAGAACTCCTTCATTTGCTTCCTACAAAGATGCAAAGTTGGCCATTAAGCGTGGTGCAACTGCTGGATTAGGGAAAATGATTGAGCTAGAAGACAACAAGTCCTGGGCTGGCATAGGTTATTCATCTGGGGTTCCTAATATGCAAGGATTGTTCAAGAGTGGAGGTTTCATCCATACTGGTCGAGACGAGGAGGCTGCTGCCCTCTTGGAAGAGGACGAAGAGGATTCTGGCAACTTCATCATCCCTGGGGGAATCTGCAATAATTGGGTTGCTGTGGATATTCCAACAGTTATCCATAAGTCAAAGTAATTTTCATTGTGTTTAAAAACCCTCCTCCCATGCCAAAAGGAGGAGTGATGACATTGTTGGCACATAAATACAATGATATTTTCATTCAATAGATTCATGTTAAATGTTTGTTTTTCCAATTATTTTCCCTTTTCGTTTTTTTGCATGAAATTGGTGATCACATAAAACCTCAAAAATAAGAATAAAATCAATCTTTTCATCTGCATAATGATTTGCCTTGTTGGAATTCTAAAGCTTTTCATATCCAAAATCATTATGCAGGTTGATCAAACCCATTGAACATAATGACCCAGCACCATCTCCCAACTTTGAATTCCCTGTATTTGAGGCGGAAGAAGATGATGTTGAAGAGATTCCTGACGAGATTACCCGTCTACTTGAGCATGAAGAGAAAATTATTCAGCCGCATCTTGAGAATCTAGAAACAGTCAACTTGGGGTCTGAAGATTGTGTGCGAGAAGTGAAGATTGGGGCACTCCTGGAAGAGTCTGTTAAGAAAGGGTTGATTGAATTGCTACGAGAATATGTTGATGTCTTTGCCTGGTCATATGAAGACATGCCCGATCTAGATACAAATATTGTGCAACATTTTCTACCTTTGAAACTTGAGTGCGTGCCTGTGAAGCAGAAGCTCAGAAGAACTCATCCTGATATGGCAGTAAAGATCAAAAAGGAAGTTCAGAAGCAAATTGATGCGGGGTTTCTGGTGACTTCTACATATCCTCAATGGGTGGCCAATATTGTGCCCGTGCCTAAGAAAGACGGAAAAGTCTGGATGTGTGTGGACTATAGAGACTTGAATAAAGCTAGTCCGAAAGATGATTTTCCTCTACCACATATTGATATGTTGGTAGACAATACAACTAAATTCAATGTCTTTTCATTTATGGACGAATTTTTCGGATATAATCAGATCAAGATGGCACCCGAGGATATGGAGAAGAAAACCTTCATCACACCTTGGGGAACATTCTGTTATCGAGTGATGCCCTTCGGTTTGAAGAACGCCGGAGCCACGTATCAACGAGCTATGACCACCTTGTTCCATGATATGATGCACAAGGAGATCGAGGTATATGTTGACGATATGATCGCTAAGTCCAGAACGGAAGTTGAACATGTAGAGCACTTGTTGAAGCTTTTTCAGCGTTTGAGAAAGTATAAGCTCCGTCTGAATCCCAACAAGTGTACATTTGGAGTCCGTTCCGGCAAGTTATTGGGCTTTATCGTCAGTGAAAGAGGTATTGAGGTTGATCCTGCAAAGGTCAAAGCAATATAAGAGATGCCTGCGCCCAAAACTGAGAAGCAAGTCCGAGGTTTTCTTGGCCGCTTGAATTATATTTCCAGATTCATATTCCACATGACTGCCACATGTGCGCCGATATTCAAGCTCCTCCGGAAAGATCAGTCCCATGATTGGACCGAGGATTTCCAGAAAGCTTTTGACAGTATTAAAGAGTATCTGTCTAAGCCTCTGATCCTGTCTCCGCCCGTGGAAGGAAGACCATTGATTATGTATCTGACTGTTCTTGAAGACTCAATGGGCTGTGTCCTTGGTCAGCAAGACGAATCACGAAAGAAAGAATATGCTATTTACTACTTAAGCAAGAAGTTCACCGATTGTGAGTCTCGATACTCCATGCTTGAGAAGACATGTTGTGCTTTGGCTTGGGCCGCTAAGCGCTTACGCCAGTATATGTTGAACCATACGACTTGGTTGATATCCATAATGGATCCAATCAAGTATATCTTCGAGAAGCCTGCTTTAACAGGGAGGATTGCCCGTTGGCAGATGTTGTTATCTGAGTATGATATTGAGTATCGAGCTCAGAAGGTTATTAAAGGTAGTATCTTGGCTGATCACTTGGCACATCAGCCGATTGAGGATTATCAGTCAGTTCAGTATGACGTCCCGGATGAGGAGATTCTATATTTGAAGATGAAAGATTGCAATGAGCCTACGCTCGATGAAGGGCCAAAGCCTGGTTCCAGATGGAGTATGGTGTTTGATGGTGCTGTAAATCAATATGGAAATGGTATTGGGGCAGTGATTATTACTCCTCAGGGCACACATATTCCTTTCACAGCAAGGCTAACTTTCAAATGCACAAATAATATGGCTGAGTATGAGGCTTGTATTATGGGATTGGAGGAGTGCATTGATCTTAGGATCAAGCATCTTGATGTTTACGGTGATTCGGCCCTCGTTGTTAATCAGATTAAGGGTGAATGGGAGACGAATCAGCCTGGCCTCATTCCATATAGGGATTATGCGAGGAGGATTTCAACGTTCTTTACTGAGGTTGACTTCCATCATATTCCTCGAGATGAGAATCAAATGGCAGACGCTCTTGCTACACTTGCTTCAATGATTGTGGTTAGACTTTGGAATAAAGTTCCCAATATCACTGTGATGCGCTTGGACTGACCAGCTCATGTGTTTGTGGTTGAAGAAATGAAGGATGATAAGCCATGGTATCATGATATCAAGTGTTTCCTTCAAGATCAGTCTTACCCGCCTGGGGCATCTGTGAAGGATAGGAAGACTTTGAGAAGATTATCAGGAAGTTTCTACCTCAATGGTGATGTGCTTTATAAGAGAAATTTTGACATGGTTCTGCTCAGATGCGTGGATAGACACGAAGCAGACCTGTTGATGACTGAGGTCCATGAGGGTTCATTTGGTACTCATTCCAATGGACATGCCATGGCTAGAAAGATATTGAGAGCAGGCTCTATTGGCTGACAATGGAGTCTGACTGCTGGAAATATGTGAAGAAATGCCATAAGTGTCAGATTTATGCGGATAAGATTCATATTCCTCCGACATTTTTGAATGTGATTTCATCACCATGGCCTTTCTCCATGTGGGGAATTGACATGATTGGCATGATAGAGCCAAAAGCGTCCAATGGACATATATTTATTCTCGTAGCAATTGATTACTTCACCAAGTGGGTTGAAGCGACATCATATGCAAATGTGACTAAGCAGGTAGTCGTGAAGTTTATCAAGAATCAACTCATATGCCGATATGGTTATAATGGATCTAACTTGAACAACAAAATGATGAAAGAGCTGTGTAGTGAGTTCAAGATCGTGCATCACAACTCTTCTCCCTATAGACCCAAGATGAACGGGGTTGTTGAAGCTGCTAATAAGAATATCAAGAAGATTATCCAAAAGATGGTTGTCACGTACAAAGATTGGCATGAGATGCTGCCCTTTGCTTTACACGGATATCGTACATCTGTCCGCACTTCAACAGGGGCAACCCCTTTCTCTCTTGTTTATGGCATGAAGGATGTACTCCCAGTAGAGGTGGAGATCCCATCAATGAGAGTCTTGATGGAAGCCAAGTTGACTGATGCTGAATGGGTTCAGAGTCGTTATGACCAGCTGAATTTGATAGAAGAAAAGAGATTGACTGCCATGTGCCATGGTCAATTATATCAGCAAAGGATGAAGAAAGCTTTTGATAAGAAGGTCAAGCCTCGTGTGTTCCAAAAAGGTGACCTTGTGCTCAAGAAAGTCTTGTCTTTCGCGCCCGATTCCAGGGGCAAGTGGACTCCAAACTATGAAGGTCCATATGTTGTTAAAAGAGCCTTTTCAGGCGGTGCTTTGATACTTACAACTATGGATGGGGAGGATTTCACTCGTCCTGTGAATTCAGATGCAGTCAAGAAATACTTCGCCTAAAATAAAAACAGAATAGCTCGCTAAGTTGAAACCCGAAAGGGCGGCTTAGGCAAAAATGAGCGTCTCGGTGGATTGAAAACCCGAAAGGGCGGTCCAGGCAAAAGTTAGAGACATAAAAATAAATAAAAAATAAAAAATAAAAAATAAATATATGTATCCCGATAGATTGAGTACCTCATCCTGGGGAAATCTAGGCAAAAATTAGGGATTTGGCAAGTAACTGCATCCTAACAAAGCTTTGTTCTACAACTGTCACCCGTCAGAGATTCTTGCTCATTCGTCATCAACTAAAGCTACAAATACATCGGATTCAGAATTGGTGGAGAAATGATCATTATGTTTAATGTAGCCCTTTTCCAATATATATCACCAATTTCAAATTTGTAAAGATCTATGGAGTCTTGCCATTTTGCAGACTATTATTCCATCAAATAAATTTGAGCCTTTTATCCAATTATTTGCACTCTTATTTGTTTCTATTCAACAAATGTTTTGCATGTTTTAATTGAGAAAATATCATTGTCAAATTTTTCATAATTTGTTTTTAAACAAAGCGAACATTCACAAGGATGAAAGGATACTTAGGAGATCTTTAGTGCTCTCCCGAGGATGGTATGATCCCAAACAGGGTAAGACATTTGTTCATATTCCTGGCATGCTTGTATCTTCTTCCTCCGGGGCCTTTTGTGGGTTTTTTCTACTGAGCGGAGTGTTTGGTGAGATATTCACCACTCTTCCCTTCCGTAGAATAGCGACCTTTCCTCCTCAACAGATGTGATCTCTTTGGTAAGTACGGTATTTTGCGGTTGTTCCCCAGATTTCCTTCACCTCCTCAGATTGGTTCCCCAGTAGAGTTGCTTATGCGGCAAATTTTATCTGTGCAAAAACTCCTTTCCCCAGCTGGAATGACTGATGTTCATCCCCCTGCAGAGATCTTTGCTTCCTGGTATCACTTGCCCTCATCAGATTGGATACTCTCCGGTGAACCTGGCTTTCTCTCTTGAGATGTAGTACCAGATGTTTGTG
The DNA here is from genome assembly GCF_024323335.1 of Lathyrus oleraceus. NCBI lineage: Eukaryota > Viridiplantae > Streptophyta > Magnoliopsida > Fabales > Fabaceae > Lathyrus > Lathyrus oleraceus. The sequence continues at coordinate 214,420,525 of NC_066580.1, forward strand.
TACTTATTCTTTGGAGCTGTTTGTGTTAGAAATGTCTGTTTGTCAGCATTCATCATACATAAATCATGCATGTGTGCATATAGTTTTCAAACATGAAGATATTGATGATCGTATTTTTTGCCATATATCTTTGTTTGTTATCCCCTGCTAGTTGGTAATACATTTCCCAAGCAGATGTCGGTGCCTAATCCCTCAATATAGAGTCAGCCCCTTAATCAGAAAGTGTTTATCTTTCCTTCCATATTCCCCACCGAATTATATCCTCGTGGATGATGGTTGTTTCTGTTTCATCCCAACACAAACATTGGGATGGGATTCCCTATTGAGTTATATCCTCACTGGGAAGAGTCTTGATTCAGTTTGCCTTTTTAGTTTGATCCTAGATTGGCCTTTTGTGACTGTTTCCTACACTTCCCTGTGGTATGAATAATTTCTCAGTAATTAGTAATCATTCATCTTATCCCCGACGGAGTCTGTGGTTTTCTACCCTTATACCGGTAGTTGTAAACCCTATTTCATCCCCTTGCAGAGTTAACCTTTCGTTCATCCTAATCGATGACAGTTACTTCTCCGTGGTTTTCTATCCAGTATCCAGTAGATGTAATCCCAGCCTTGACGGTTATCTTCATCCAATATTCGGTGTTGATATTCCCTCATTCTTTTGGATAATTGCTCTGATTAGGCAGTTTATCCCCTAGAAAGTCATCTTTCATATACCGGTTGCCGGTAATGTTTGCTGCTCCCCTTGAATGGTCATCATTATATACCTAGTTTCGGTATCCCGATACCTTTCCTTGTCGGTCGATTTATCCTTTATTAACCCAGTAACCGGTTGTGGATAATCTTCCATGCAAGTATATTATCTACGTTCTGACGGTAATAGATAATATATCTCATGCACTCTTTGGTCGAAGCCTTTTGTTCTTCCCCAGTTGAGTAAGATTTGTATCCCTTTTTGGAATCGAATGTCAATCCCATAATCGAGTTTGCTTTTTGCCCTCTTTTTGGATGATGAGTATCTTGGGAATATTCCCCAATTCACGTTTTGGTTGGTCACCTATTATATGCCTAGTAACCGGCATCCCTGGTGTTCCTTCCTTCTGCTCCCTATTATGACTTTTTGTCCCCTGTGGAGTCAGAATCCCTGAGTTGAAATATGTCGTTTAGGTATTCCTCAGACGTTTTGGATGTTTGATATCTCTTACCCTTATACCGGTCTTAGATATTCATTCTCTCGGAGCATGTTTTTCCCTCACCCCGATGCCGGTGGGATCACATGATCCCTTTTTGAGCTTATTACCCAGTAACCAGTAATACCTCATTTGTTATTTCCTCAGCTGAGTCCTTAGTGGACATCCCCACCTAAGTCCGGATTTTTATCCGAGGTATCCGTTACGGATAACTTTGTTGTATTGGCATATTCCCCAATACGTGCATATTCGAGTCACCTCGAGTATTTCCATTGATTTATTTCATGGATTCTCTCCGTGTCTCTCAGCAAGTTTCAAGTCGTGACCTGCTCACGCGTTTTCAGCCCTTTACTCCCCGTTAGAATCTCTACCCCATAGAATGAATTATTCATAGGGGTTATCAATTTCCTCCTGATCTTTGCATTTGTGGACACATATCCCCACAGAGTTTTACCGTTTGCATATATACATTCACATCATGAGGCCTCTTAGGGACCAAAATTCGTCTCTTTGTTATTATTTAAGCCCATTCTACCGCGTCGAGGCGAAGATTTTAACCTTCACTTCTCCGGCTAGAATGACCTTAAATAGGGGCATCTGTAAGACCCCAATTTTGTCTCTAAGATCCCTCATGGCATCATAACATTGCATTTGCAAAGCCTCAAGGATCATAAGCATCTTGGTTCCCTTTACCTTTGGGTAGGATCTCTTGTGAGTAGTTTGAGATCACGAAGCATGCTTGAATTGTATATTATTGTTGTTCTTATTTTTTTTACTAACCAAACGAACAAAAATATGTCACTAACATTTCTTGTTTGTAGCTTGAGCAATCACAAGGTCAAGAGCTTCAAGGAGATCCTTTGTGCAGAGATATGGCCAAGTGAGGATGATAACAAGCATGGTAATGGTTCCCAAAGCTCTCCTCCATCAAATATGCCTCCCTAGCATCTCAATTCGTGATTTTGATCAAAGCAAGTCAAAGGGTTTGAGGTTTGATCCCCAAAGAAACCCTAATCCATCTGTGTATTACAATGCCTTGCTCCTGAAGCAACATCAGCCCATGATCAAATGCAATCAAGGGAAGTTCTTTAATTCATCATTTCATGCATATTTGAACTTATTTGAGTGTCCTCAATCATCAATTCATCAAAATATGAGTTGTGGACGTGAGAAGTTGATCAGTCAAATCATCTGACTATTTTGAAATGCACTGAGACCTAACTTTTTATGTGTTGGTCAAATGGAGATGGTCCCAAAATCAAAAATGTTCTTAAGGACAATATGAACAACTTTCATGTTCATAAGAAATTTATTTTAAACTTGGAAGGTTATCTCCCATTCCAAGACATTATAGGTCATTTTGACTGAAACCCTAATTTTGGGTCAACTTCCCAAGTACATAACTCATTAATTTTTTTTATGATTTTGAGATGGAATAAAATTCATTGGAAAGCTTAAGATGTCTACTTCAAATGTTATGTTGAACAAAATTTCAAAATCTCAAAGGAAATACATGTGATAATGCAAAACATTATAGGTCACTTTGGACCAAATGCATTGAAAGGCAAAAAAGTCCAACTTCAAGTGCCTATAACTCTTTCATCAAAAATCCAAATGATGCAAAATTTAAGTCCATTTTGATTGTCTTGAAGAGATCTCCAACTTTGATGTTGAAGGTTGTTTCATTTGGGGCTTGCATCATCAGAACAGAAGGGCTTGAACATTGGCCAAATTTAGAAGCTTTGCCTTTACATGTTTTGCACCTTGCACTTTAAACTCAATTTTCACGAATTTCCACACTTGAAATGGATTTTTTCCCAACATAACAATTGTTCCTTACATAAAAACCTTTCCAACCATTACTCACATGCTCATGTTTGGATTTGGCAAATGGAATTTTCAAAGAGGAGAAGTTTTAGGCATTATTATGCATAACATGTTGGAACTCATTATACAAGCTTGTGCATTGCCAATTCCACAACCATTTCAGCTCAATTATGATTCAGAATGCATTTGGCATTGAATTTGGGCCTTTTGAATGATCATGCAAGCCCATGCAATGAATATCCAATTCCATGCACACGGCTTTGATCACACTTGCCTTGCCTTTCCATCTATAAATAAGAGCCTCACTCCATTCAAATTTGATCCATGAATCAACCTGAAATGCTGCTGAACTGAAAATCGAGCCACACCTAAAGGAACTATTCCAATTTTCTTCAATTTCTCAGATCTGAAATTCAACTAAATCAGGTTGAATTTCTAGATCTAAAGTTCCTAGACCTTGTTAGGGACCAATTGGTACTACTTTTCATATCATTTTATTGGTTCCTTTTACCAAGTTTTGATGTAATTACACACTTTTATTCTCACTATTTTGTATAAATGCAACTAGGTTTAATTTATTTTGTTTTGAATAGTTATTTCACATATTTGTTAGTTTTGTAGAATTTTTGGATGAGAAAGCTTTGGATTGCAGCATCATAATATGGAAGATTTTGGATGAAGCTTGCAAAGCAAGGAAACTGAGGCAGCTTCAGTTCGCCCCGCGAACAAAGTTCGCCCCGCGAACAAAGTTCGCCCCGCGAACTGAATGACAGTGTCAGTTCGCGCCGCGAACATAGTTCGCCCCGCGAACCCTGCGAATCCAGCAAGTTAATTTTGGGTCAAAAGTGTTGTTTTGAAGGCCAGCTGGTTTTACCATTTTGGTGTCTGCCTTGGGATAGCTTTTTTGCTTTGGATGGAAATGATCAATTAAGGAAATGTCAACTCTTTTAGGAGAGAAAAACACATTATTCACATGGATGCATTATCATTCACACATTGAGATATTTTGTAAGGGAGAAAACAAAGTTTTCTCTTCTTTAACATTCTGCTTTGTAACAATGGTGATGAGGAGCTAAACTCCCTTTTGTCAAGATTGGAGGTAGTAGCTATTCTCATATGTTTATGTATGCCATTTGATTTATATATATGATAAAGATTGTTGATGTATTGAATACTGTTTTTGCCCTAAGTTGAAAACCAGATTTGAGTAGTTGTCGAGAGAGATTATTTGAGTCTTGACATAAAACAGATTTTCAAGTAGTGAATAAGTTGTAGAGATAGATTTATTCATTACTCTTCTTTGGTATTAAACATTAAAGATTGCTATATTGATAGTTAGGTGGAGAGATCGTCTAAGGATCAATATAGTGATTATCACGATATCATTTAGACATAAATGACTTGGAGAGGATACTTGAATATCATCAATAATCTTGAATCTATTTATTTATCATAAGGAATCATAAACATTTGAAATAGTGAACTCCAATCTTGCCAAGCTTTTATATTTGACTAAAATCAGTTCATAGTTTTTGTTAACATTCACTCACAAAATATTTTTCCAAACAAAACAACCCTGTTACTTTCTAAACTTATAACACTTGAATTATAGAACGGCGGTAATATTACCCAATCTCTGTGGATACGATATAAAAATATTTGCCGAAGATAAACTTTTCAACAAATTGGCGCCGTTGCCGGGGATTGGTGTCGATATTACAAGCATTGCAATAATTCTTTGTTTTTAAGTTGTGTTACATTTATTACTATACCTCTTTTGTTTCACTTGGTTTGTTAGTTTTGTAGATTCTAGTGTATGCGAGGAAAAGTAACCGAGGAGCAACTTCAATTCGATCCTGAAATTGAAAGAACACTTCGGAAGCTCAATAGCAAAACACGAAGAAGAAGGAAACTAGCCGAAGAGAGGAACCGGAGAGAAGAAGCATCTACTTCCGCACTTGTTCCAATTGAAGAAGTGGTTGTAGAGGCTTGTGACGGAAACATGGCGGATGACAATCGTACCGAGATGTCCGCCAATAGTCCAAGAAGAAATGCTCAATTTGCCCGTGGAGGAAGAAATACGGAGATGAAGACCGGAATCCTCCAACTTCTCTATGCAAATCCATTCACCGGAATGGATCATGAAGATCCGTATACCCATCTCATCAAATTCTATGAGATTGCGGGTTCTACGGAAATAGACGAAGCGGGTGAAGAAACATTATTCAAGAGGATGTTCCCACACTCCTTAGTGGGAAAGGCAAAAGAGTGGTACCTTGATCAAGAATCAAGAGTGATGACGGATTGGAATTTGTTAGAAGAAAAGTTCTTAGAAAGATATTTCCCTCAATCCCGATTAATGGAAGCCAAAACGGCTATTGCAGTATTCACTCAAGGAAGCAACGAGTCTTTAAATGAGGCTTGGGAAAGATTCAAGTCAATGTTGAGAAAATGCAAGGGTCATGGTTTTAATGAGCTCACTCAAGTCCATATTTTTCTAAATGGGCTCCAATCAACTCACATAACACTTTTGGATGCTACCGCGGGTGGCTCTCTTATGTCAAAGAATGCGGAAGAAGCTAAAGTCATTATTGATCGGATGGCACTCAATGATCGCCAAAGTCAACATGACCGTAGCCCTTCACAACGTAAACCGGGAGTTCTTGAGTTAAATACCAATGACGCCATTCTTGCTCAAAACAAGCTACTCTCTCAACAAGTGGAGTTGCTTACTCAACAAATGGCCAAGCTTCCACAGCAAATGAAGGAAGTTCAAGCTTCTCAAATTAGACATCAAGTAGCATGTTGCGAATTATGTCAAGGGGATCACCCTACTGGTTTTTGTCCTCCACTAGAAGAAGTGAGCTATGTGAACAATCAAAATCAAGGCTATCAAAGGAACAATCAAGGTTACCAACCATCAAGGTTCAACAACCAGAATTTTCAGCAGCAAAGTCCTTATCAACACCCAAATTCTCAAGGACAGCAGTCGCAAGGAGGAAGTTCCAAGCTAGAGGATACTCTTCAACAATTCATGCAAGCTTCCATGGCAAATCAGAAGAGTAACGAAGCAGCAATTAAAAATTTGGAAACTCAAGTAGGCCAACTTGCAAAGCAACTGTCGGAACAAAACGCAGGATCTTCTTTCTCCGCTAACACTCAACCCAATCCAAAGGAGCATTGTAAAGCAATTTTTACTAGAAGCGGTAGAGAGTTGACAAGTAAAAAAGGTGAGGAAATTACAGTTGAGAATGATATGGATGCTGTGCTGGAAAAGGAGGATGTGGCTTGTGGGAAGGAGAAAGTGGCAGAAACTGTTCAGTTCGCGCCGCGATCGCCCTTCGCGCCGCGAAGACAGCAGAACCAACAATTGATGGAGGAACAGCTGTGTGAAGCGGAAATGAATAAGGAAATCGAACCAAGGAAGAAGAAAAAAGGAGACAAAGGAGTGAATGTCATTCCAGTTCAACATCTACCATATCCGCACGCACCGTCAAAGAAGGATAATGCTAGACACTATGCACGGTTCATGGACATCTTCAAACAACTCCAAATCAACATTCCATTTGCTGATGCATTAGAACAAATGCCACAGTATGCTAAGTTCATGAAGGACATTCTTACAAAGAAAAGGAGACACGTGGAAGACGAAACCATATTGCTTGATGCACGGTGTAGCGCTATCATCCAAAAGACTCTCCCAAGGAAGGAGTCTGATCCGGGCCGGGTTGTCCTACCGGTAACCATTGGAAGCACATACGTTGGAAATGGTTTGATTGACTTGGGCTCTAGTATATATTTAATCCCCCTCTCCATTGTGAAAAGATTTGGAAATGTGGAGATCAAATCGACAAGGATGACTCTGCAACTAGCCGACAAGTCCACCACCTCACCATACGGAATTGCTAAAGACATGTTAGTGAAAGTGGACAAATTCTTATTTCCGGTAGACTTCGTAATAGTAGAGATGGATGAGGACCGTGATGTGCCCCTAATTCTTGGAAGACCTTTTATGAAAACATCCCGGATGATGATTGACGTAGATGATGGACTGATGAAGGTGAGAGTGCAAGACGAAGAGGTGACCTTTAATATTTTTGAAGCTATGAAGCATCCAAATGACAAGCATGATTCTCTCCGAAATGATGCAATTGAAGAGAAATTCCATGATGGAAAGGGTCGTCACAAGGAGTTTCATGTCGAACAAATGGTATTGCTTTTCAAATCAAGGTTGAAGTTATTCCCTGGTAAGTTGAAGTCAAAATGGTCAGGACCGTTCATTGTCAAAGAAGTGCGCAATTATGGATCCATTGTGATCGAGGATCCAAAGTCACAAGAAAGTTGGACTGTTAATGGTAAAAGACTCAAAGTCTACCATAGTGGCGACGTAAATCGTGATGTGGGTGTCGTGTCTCTATTTAAACCGGGCTAATCAGTGGACCGTCGAGCTCTAAACGACGTTAAACAAAGCGCTTGTTGGGAGGCAACCCAACGTTGTAAGTCTACATTTTCATTTTTTTTCCTGCTGTGTGAGTTTCTGCTGTGTTAAATTTTGAAAAAATTGGGTTCTGTTTTTTACCGTTCGCCTCGCGAACACAGTTCGCCCCGCGAACTGAATTCATAGCTTCAGTTCGCGTTGTAACACCCCGATAAAAATAAGATAATTATTTAATTTAAGTTAATATTATATTTATTAATTTAATTAAATAATTTGGAATATTATTGGATTATTATTATTATTGAAATAATAATTATTGGAAAATATATAAGTTGGAAATAAGGGAAAAAAGTCTCATTTGGGAAAAAGAAAGTTTTCACGTGAAACAGAGAAGCGATTGAGAAAGAGGAAAAAGGGCAAAGAGGCAGAGCAAGAGGAAGAAGATTGGAGAAGAGAAAAGCTTGGAGCTTAGAGATTGCCGGATTAACTCAGGTAAGGGGGTTTATCGTCGTTTAATGGGTGTTATGGTTTAGCATGTAATGGGTAGTGATAAACCGTTGAATTGACCCTAATTGGGATTAGGAATGCTGAAAATTGTGATGAATAAGTTGTGTTAAATCTGAAATTGAATCGGTAATTGGATGGGTAGTGTTTTCCCGAACGTATAGCTTTTTACGGAATTGGAATCGGAGGTCCGGAAGTCCTCCAACGGTGGAAATTGCGGAGAATTCTGCATTCTGCTTTGTGTTAGCGCAGGAACAACTTTCTGTCTTGCGTTAACCGGTTAACCCAGGGTGTTAACCGGTTAACACTGTTATAAATTGTGAAAAATTGCTGTTTTGTCTGCGTTAACCGGTTAACCCAGGGTGTTAACCGGTTAACACTGTTGTGACTTGTGTAATGTGGCTGTTCTGTCTGCGTTAACCGGTTAACCCAGGGCGTTAACCGGTTAACACTGTTGCGTTTTGCCAGAAAGTGTGTTCTGTGTTGCGTTAACCGGTTAACCCAGGGCGTTAACCGGTTAACACTGTTGAAAAGTGGAAAAATTGTTATTTAAAATGTTGTGTACCTATTTGATGGTTGCCTATATCGGTGTGTGATATAGTAGGGATTATTTCCCGCTGTTTTGAGCAGTATAGGTATTAGTAGAGTGTGCTAATACTGTGATTGAACTATTTGACATGATATGATGTTTTGATACATGTGTTGATGATGTATGATGGTATGCATAATATTGTGAATGTATATGTTATGCATGTGTTGTGAATGGACTGTTTTATGGCTTAGAGTGTGAGCATATGTCCATTGTGGATTTTTGTTGTGATGTTGCATTGCTAGGTGATTAGCATGCATATTGTGGCCTTTATGGTGGTAGCTAATTCCCATAGTGAGGAATTAGTGATGTTAGTCATTTTGGACTGTTGTTGATGTTTGCATGCTAGGTGAATTAGCGTGCATAGCATGGCCCTTGGGGTGGTAGCTAATTCCCATAGTGAGGAATTAGTGATGTGAGTCACTAGGTCTCAAATGAGTGGGACTAGTGAGCTTGGTAGCCGTACCGGGATTGGTCGGTGAAGTTGAACTATATGTTCACGAATAGTCGGTACCGCATGCATGGAGTCTCATTGCATAATTTATGTATGGCGTATAATATGAATGGATGTATTCCAATGTTATACGTGTGTTGTGTTGCTATTGAGTATGAATATGAGTTGTATTTGGTGTTGAGTATGATGTTTGAATTGATGTGCCGTTACTGAATGTGTGATGTGATTAGGGTGATTAATGTGTTAAATTACTTAACATGACATGATATTTTATAATGCTTATTATATCGATTGAGGAACTCACCCTTACAACTATTTTTCAGGTAACGAGCAATGAGTTGAGTAGAAGCTAATGCTTGGAGTCTAGTGTAGTCTCCTTAGTGGGTCATGCTCTGATAGATGTAACATCGGGATGGGATGTCTTAAACGTTTTATTGTTGGTTGTGAACCATTTTACGTGTAATGTGCTACATGTTTTTGAATGATCGATTTGATCTCTATCCGCTGCGTATTATGCAACTGTTTTAATTGATAAATAAATGAGCATGACAAGCTACCTTGATGAATGGTGTGAAGTGTTTGTGTGACACCCTTAAATGCATAATTACTCTGATTAATATATGTTGTTATTTTAATTAAATATTTGGGGTATTTTAGAAGGGTGTTACACGCGCCGCGAACAGTGAATGGCAGAACTAATTTTTTTTTAAATTTCCTTCAGTTCGCCCCGCGAACTGAAAAAAAAAAAAAAAACTTTTGTTTTATGTCATTTTCGTTTCATTCCTATTTTCACAAACTTAGGAGATTCTTTCAACAATCTCGTTGCTCCACTTCCAAACCTCTAAATTTCAAAACTTCTCCTCTCCATTCCCTTCCTAGGAGGATTTTGTTGATTATGATAAGTGGCCTGAGGGCAGGCCAAAATTTTGGGGGGGGGGGGGGGGGGTGCAGGAGGTGGTGTAACCCATGGCGATGAGTTGAAGGAAGATTGAGGAGTTTGTTGAACTTTAGAGTTTGGCTTGATAATTGCATGAATACTTTTTGAGATTTAAGTGTGTTACAATCAAATTGGTTTGCCAACATTTTTGTTTAATTGTTCTTACTCTTAAGTCAAGCTTAAAGCAACCGAGAAATGATCGCAAAGAAAGAAGCATAGGACACCTCGAGTGGTGATGATAAGAAGTAGTGTCGGTATTTCAAGGTACACTTTATCGCTTTCTAGACTTAACATGAGTAGTTTGATGGTTTGTGCAAATTTCATATCATAAACTCATTGAAATGTATGTCATCTTTGAATCAAAATAGGACTTAACCATTTGTGAGGAAGCTTTCCATTATACACTAAAAAGCGGGAAACCGAGCATTATTTTAACTCATTCTTATCATGCTAAATCATGCATCAATCCATTTTTGTGTAAAAATTTTGAAAATGATAGAGGCATTGTTTGTGAGAAAAACCACTTGACCAAAAAGTTTGAATCAACTAACCTTGTGAGGAATAATCCTTAGTTAAACCCCTTTGAGCTTATTTTAGGATTCATTTGATTGATCATTGTAAAATCAATTGAAAATTGTGGAATAAATGAATCCTAATTTCTTTCGTATCAGTTGAAACCTCAAACCGAGTTGTTTGCAAAATTTTGCCTTTTGCTTATGTCTAAGTAGAGAGCATTATTGAATAAATTTGGTTTTGGAATCTAAAGTTGGGGAGAGTAAAATGAGAAGTGATTAGAAACTTGGAAAAGTGAGTTTCTTATAAAAGGGTGAAAATTTGAAAAGAAACAAGAAAAAGAAAATACCCTTGAAACCATAGAGCATAGAAAAAAGATTAGAAAAAGAAAAGCAAAGAAAATGCTCATGGTTGTGTGGAGTTGAAAAGAAAAAAGAAAAAGAAAAAGATAGGGACCAAGGAAAAGGAAATTGTGTAGAGTTGAATGGTTGGGAATGCTCCCTTAGAATAGGCAACTTTGTAAAGTCTCTTAATAATATCCTTTCTTGTAACCTAAGCCACATTACAACCTTTGAAAGACCTCTTGATTCTCAATTTTTCACATGATTTGGTACTTGTTGTGATAACCGCATGATTTGAGTTGTTGTTGATTTAATTGCTTGGATGAGTGAAAGTAACCCTTCATGTTATTCATCATCAATATGATGTGTGTGTAAGTTTGATTCAATTTTGACATATATGGCTTTGAATTCCTTGGAATGATTTTTGCACTCAACCATTTCCCTTATTCATGTTTTGTCTAGAATTGAGATAGGTGAATTGAGAAAATGCCAAACGCTTTTGAACCATTTGAATGTCCTTGGTAAATCCTTGTTTCAATCTTTTGTGTCATTGCTTTGGTTGTAAGGGTGGAAACTTTTGTTTAGGGACAAACAAAATGCTAAGTTGGGGAGAGTTGTTAGGGACCAATTGGTACTACTTTTTATATCATTTTATTGGTTCCTTTTACCAAGTTTTGATGTAATTACACACTTTTATTCTCACTATTTTGTATAAATGCAACTAGGTTTAATTTATTTTGTTTTGAATAGTTATTTCACATATTTGTTAGTTTTGTAGAATTTTTGGATGAGAAAGCTTTGGATTGCAGCATCATAATATGGAAGATTTTGGATGAAGCTTGCAAAGCAAGGAAACTGAGGCAGCTTCAGTTCGCCCCGCGAACAAAGTTCGCCCCGCGAACTGAATGACAGTGTCAGTTCGCGCCGCGAACATTGTTCGCCCCGCGAACCCTGCGAATCCAGCAAGTTAATTTTGGGTCAAAAGTGTTGTTTTGAAGGCCAGCTGGTTTTACCATTTTGGTGTCTGCCTTGGGATAGCTTTTCTGCTTTGGATGGAAATGATCAATTAAGGAAATTTCAACTCTTTTAGGAGAGAAAAACACATTATTCACATGGATGCATTATCATTCACACATTGAGATATTTTGTAAGGGAGAAAACAGAGTTTTCTCTTCTTTAACATTCTGCTTTGTAACAATGGTGATGAGGAGCTAAACTCCCTTTTGTCAAGATTGGAGGTAGTAGCTATTCTCATATGTTTATGTATGCCATTTGATTTATATATATGATAAAGATTGTTGATGTATTGAATACTGTTTTTGCCCTAAGTTGAAAACCAGATTTGAGTAGTTGTCGAGAGAGATTATTTGAGTCTTGACATAAAACAGATTTTCAAGTAGTGAATAAGTTGCAGAGATAGATTTATTCATTACTCTTCTTTGGTATTAAACATTAAAGATTGCTATATTGATAGTTAGGTGGAGAGATCGTCTAAGGATCAATATAGTGATTATCACGATATCATTTAGACATAAATGACTTGGAGAGGATACTTGAACATCATCAATAATCTTGAATCTATTTATTTATCATAAGGAATCATAAACATTTGAAATAGTGAACACCAATCTTGCCAAGCTTTTATATTTGACTAAAATCAGTTCATAGTTTTTGTTAACATTCACTCACAAAATATTTTTCCAAACAAAACAACCCTGTTACTTTCTAAACTTATAACATTTGAATTATAGAACGGCGGTAATATTACCCAATCTCTGTGGATACGATATAAAAATATTTGCCGAAGATATACTATTCAACAGACCTCTCTCTCACACTCCATTGATCTTCTGTTTGGCCAAAGGAAGCAAGGAAGCAAGCTCAAATCTCCAGAATTCAAGGTTGTTCTTCAACTGGTTTTCTCTTCGAAACTCACCATTTATTGATCTATTTGCTTGGATATTGTGTTGGTTGAAGTCCTCTTCATAGAGGCAATTGTTTTGAGTACTTAATTATTGAAATCCATGAAGTTCACTTGAACACCACAAAATTTCCATCTCTGATTTCTCTCAATATAGAGATCTAGAGTGGAATTGAGTGGTACAGGGATGATGTACATCATCCCAGCTTTCCAATGATGTATGGATCGTGTATTTTGGTTAAGCTTTTGAAACCTGCAAATGTCACCGGAATCTTCATGCTCACCGGAGAAGAAGGTGGCTCTGGTGACCGTCTCTTTGCCAGATGCATTGTGGACCGTTGGATGCTTTCTCCAGTTTATATCACAACCGTTTGATCTTATGACTTTTAATAATGCCATATGTGATGCTGTTGACTCAAGTAAACCATGCGCGCGCGTCTCCCTGCCTTCAGATGTGCCACGTCAATTAATGAATCCAGATCTGACACCTCTGGATTTTTGGCATTTTCTATTTTCTAATTTATTTTCTTTTATTTCCATTATTTTCAAAAATTGATATCTTCTTCATTTTAATTCCAAAAAATATGGGACCAATTACATTCTTCACCAAATAATTTCTAGTTTCTAATTTTGATTTTTAATATTTTTTATTTTTTCATTTGTTATTTTTTGTGAATTTTCTCTTTTCTGGTTATTTTTAATTCATTTTAAATAGTTTTTGATATTCAAAAAATACAAAAATATTTTCCTAACCTATTTGAATGATGATGAATCTATGAAAAATATTCTCATCAATTTTTCAATTGATTTGAGATTATTTGAGATTTTAGTTCAATTAGGTTATTTTTATTCATTTTTAATTGATTAAAAATAGTTTATGACTTTTAAAAATGCTGAATTTTTTTGTCAAACTTTATTTGACCTTATTGAACTTGGGTTAAATCACTTGGACCTTTCAATGTTGATTTGAAGTGATTTTGAAGTTTGACCTTTCTTTTATTTTTAATTCATGTTTATTTTAATATTAAAAATGCCAAAAATATTTTGCTTATTGTTTGACCTCCAATCTTCATCTCATTTCTGATTTCTCATTGTTTGACTTTGACTTTCAATGTTATTTGGTCAATACACATGGATTGGTACATTTTTTATTTCACCTTATGCATTTTAATCTTTCCATTTCATAATCCATTATTCATCTTCTTCTTCTTCTTCTTTCTTTTTGATCAATGAGTTGAAGGTTGATAAGTTAGCATTAATTAGGGAGGCTTAATCTTCCTTGATTCAAATCTAATTCATGTTGATCAATTGATCAAATGAATGACTTTGCATTAAGGATAGGTTGTTTCCTAAACCATGCAAAGGACTTAAACCAATACAAGATCAATTCTCTTTTCATCGTCTCTGCCGTGAGTTGGCCGGATAAGACGACTGCATTTACTATTCCGGCCGTCTGGTGCGTGCGCTAGGGTTCCACTGTTACAGCGCCTTGAATGTTCTTGTCCTCGGTTCGAATCCGTGCCAGGCTTCTTTCATTTTTCACTTTTGATTTCCACTAATCCAAACGATGCGTTTTGATGCTGGTACCCTTGCAACCTTCACGTACCGGGTTCGAGTCCTGCGCATGGCATTTGTGTTATTCGTTTTTGAGCGCTCTTGTAACTGTAGTGACCTCTGTTCGATCCTTGGCCTTGCACATTTTCCATTTTATTTCCAGCGCTTCTTGTGACCTCATGAACCTGAGTTCAACTCCTGGCCTTTGCACTTTTAATTCCAATTCACATTTCTTTTTTTTTATATGATTCACATTATTTCATTTTGTTCATTAATTTCAAAAAATCACTAAAAATAGAAAACTAATCCAAATTAATTCAATCCTTTTTCCACATGTTTGCTTGAATGTCTTTTATTTTGTGATGTTAATTTCCTGATTTGTGCATTTCTGGATTTTAAATGTGCTTGGTTGTTTGAACATGGTACCAATATGACATGTTATGCTAATTGATTTGTGAAATGCTCATTGTTAGTCCAATTGCCTTGATATTTAACATGCTTGATCCTAACATGTTACATGATTTTTTGGCTTTTGTTTGGAATTTTTACCATTTACCATCATTGTTTTGGGCACATGGATATATGTTGTAACATTTGGTGTCACATTTTGTACCTTGCTTTTATGCATTTTCATTCATATACCATTTGTTTGTTTCTGGACCTAATTTTTGGTATGATACTTGTCCATAACATGTTGTATGCACATAAAAAATTTCATGATCATTGGATTCATTTCTATTTTAATATGGATTTTCTATGTTTGATGTCCAAGTTTGATCACATTGCTTGCCTTTGCCTTATCTTGATTAATTGATGGCCTTGCCTTTTGATTTGGCTTTGATCCTTTTGAGGCTTTCTTCTTATTTGATTTATTGTGCTTCATATGAAATATTGACTTCTGTTTTGGTCATTTGACCTACCTTTGACCCTAGTCTTTGTACTAGTGGTTTGTACTCACCAATTGTGTTTGTGTTTCAGGTATTTAGCACTAATGATTGGTGTGGCCTCATTACTCGAGATGCCATTTGCTTTGATCACTAACTCTTGTTGTGTTGTAGGCATATTGATGTGATGAACTCACTTGAGTGCTTGCATTTGTAACTTGCATTGTGTACATATTGGAAATGTCCCACTGTTGTTGACTGTTTGATTTGTCTGAATACAATATTGACTGTTTGGCTTTTGTACAGGTACATTAGTCGCTTTTAGCTCTTGCTTGAGCTTTGATTTGGAGTGTGGTTGATACACCACTGAGGTTGTTTAGCCTTCTCACTCCATGTAGTCTGGAAGCCCTGTCACTTTTTTGGCAGGCATTTGGCTAAAGTCCTCCTTAAGAGGCAATGTTTGTGGTTATTTACATTTGTGCTAAAGACCTCCAAGTGAGGCATGCTACTTGTTAAGTCCTCCTAAGTGAAGAGGCAATTGACAGATAGAAGGGATTAGCAATCAATCCCCTGTTATTCGTTGAGTCGTTCATTATGCTCGCACTACGTGCTGATGCTCTTGAATAATAACCCAAGATCTTTGTATATAGAGTCAGTCAAGTGGAATAGGGTCCCTCTTTCTGGATCCCCACGTCTTCTTTGATTCAAGCTCACCCGGGCCAGGGTTAAGAGCATGAGGTCTAATCCTCATTTCCATTTCATCAGCTTCACCCTAACCCTCAATGTTAGTGGTTAAGAGCTTCAGAACACCCCTACAGTTTTGGCTTGTTTGTCGAGGTTGATATGACCCCTCTTGACTAAAGCCTAGCCTTGTATGAGCCGCTTGTTTGCATATTGAGTGTGATACTTGTTCACATGTGATTGATGCTTATTTGCTGTTCGTTTTGACTTGCTTCCTGTGCGAGTTAGGTTCTGATTAGAGACCTCACCTAGGGATCGTTTGCATGACAACTTTTAGGTTCGAGTCGTAGTCTCCCTATTAGTTTGTTATCTCCCTAGTCTCTGGTTAGGAGAGAGTTTCTCCCCTGTTAAGGGGAACTACGTCGCCCTGATTCTCATACCAGATGAGATAAGTAGGCAGGAGATTGAGCGAGATCTCTCTGGGCGCCCTTTTTCTTTTTTCACCCTTTTGTTTTGTGGGTGTGCACCCTTTTCTGTTTTGTTTCTTGTTTGTTTGAGGAGTTAGATGTAAGACCATTGATTGGCTATCTGTTTCCTGTTCTGTTTTGTGGAGTTAGATGTAAGACCGTTGATTGGAATTCCATTTCCAGTTTTTGTTGTTCTCTTATGAGACTTGCTTATTGTATCCCCATAGAATTGCTAGACTTTGTATAGTCTCTCGTTTGCATGTCAACTAAGGTAGCACGATTCCTTCGTCTAGGACTTCCTTTCTTGCATGAGCATTCCTAAAATACAATAAAACTTTATCTTCCCTTAAGGACACGTTAACTCCTTCTAATACAGGTGAGTAAGTCTCTAAAGGTCGAGCATCCGGTAGATTGCATAGTGACGTCGGTCATCTAAAAAACACAAAACAAACAGAAATAGTTTAGCCGAACTACGACAACTCTGATTCTCATGTTCAGATGAGATACGTAGGCACGAGATGCGATGTCTTGCCGAGTTTGACTGACGACTAACATTTAATCCTTGCTGGTTTTCGCCCTCGTTGCGATTGAGACCTTCCTTTTCTCTTGCCCTAGTTGCAATCGAGACCCTTCTTCTTTTCGTGTGTGTTTGTTAGGAGTTGGATGTAAGTCCATTTATTGGCATTCTATTTCCTGTTTGTGTTTGTTTGTTAGGAGTTGGATGTAAGTCCATGTTTGGCATTCTGTTTCCGTGTTTGTGTTGTTTGTTTGGAGTCTGATGTAAGTCCAGGTTTGGCATTCTGTTTCCTTGTTTGTGTTGTTTGTTTGGAGTCGGATGTAAGTCCAGCTATTGGCATCCCGTTTCCTTGTTTGTGTTTGTTTGAGGAGTTAGATATAAGTCCATCTATTGGAATTCCGTTTCCAGTTGAGTATTTCTTTTGGCGTCCCAGCGTCTCCTTTCAGTGTTTTGCTTCGGCGTGCGTTAGCCTAGCTACGAGTGCTCTGATTCTTCCTCTGGTTGGAGAAGATACGTATGCATAGGATGCGATGTCCTAACGAGCATGTTTCCCATTTCCCCGAACTACATCGACTCTATTGTTTGTTTTTGACAAACTACGTAGGCCCAGGATGCGACATCCTGCCGAGTCCCCTTCCTCCGTGTTCCTTCACCTTGTTTATTATTCTAGTGTGTGCAGTTCTTTGAGCAGTTTATCAGCAACCTTTTTCTGTTCTTTTGAGCGTGGATCCCGTCGAGTACGACGGACGTGAGGGGTGCTAATACCTTCCCCTTGCGTAACCGACTCCCGTACCTTGCAATCTCTGGTCGTAAGACCATTCCTTTCCCTTTTTCAGGTTTACTTCGAGCGTTTCCTTTCCCTCCTTTGGGATAAATAATGCACGGTGGCGGCTCTGTGTCTTTTCCCGCCGGTTGTTTTTCGCGATGCGATAGCTGGCGACTCTGATGGGGATTCAAGAAGTTGACCTCTTGCTAGTCCATCTTCCCTAAGCGAGTCAATCCTACCGCTCTTTAGGATAGTTTTGGTTGCTTTTACTGCTCTATTTATTGCATTTATGATTATTATACTGTGATTGTATATATTTGCATATATGTTTGCATGCATCATATTATCATTGTGCTGAATTTTGGACAGGTTGGCTCTTCTGATTTGGGGTGGGTGTTCTGAGTGGGGCTAAAATCCAGGCCCGAGTATACACCTAGGATTAGCGTGGTCTCATGTTTCCTCACATGTTGTGATGACATGATGGGGAGACGTGACATACCACAGCCGTACGAGGTTCTTTGGAGAAAGCCTTTCCGGGTGGAGTTATTCCACTTTGGTTGGGTTATCTATTTTGAGCCGTTGACTTCGGTGACCGTTCTTTCCTGGATCTTTGGTTTAGATGATCTTATGAGAGCTGCAACGGCACACCCGAAAGGGCAAACCCGTTGAGTATCTTTCCCGATTGTCGAGACCATTATCCGCCTTAGGATGACCTTATTAGAATTCACCTGTGAGGGGAGGGTTTGATTCCTATAGTACAGGTTCTGTCAGTGATTCTTTGATGGTGACAAATGGTTCAGTTCTTGACCTGGGTCCTATTTATGAGTGGGATTTATGGAGATTTATTTCTGACATGCCGGAGTGCTGTCCGTGGTATTTATCAACGGGTTCCGTTTATTTCGGAACCCCGAGTTGGATTTGAGGGTACTTGTCCAGAGGATCTTGTTGTTATCCATTCAGTGGTTTTCCAGTGATGATGGTGATATATCCTCCGTTCCGTTTATTTCAGAACCTCGAGTTGGATTTGTGGGTACTTGGTCCCTCAGATGTTTGTTATTCGTCCTAAGACCGGATTACAGTACAGTTGGTGATCAGATGACTTGGAGGATGGCACCGTGGCTTGCATTCATGCATCTGCATCATTCCCATTTCGCATTCATCCGCATCTAACCCATGTTTATCCATACTCAGGGTACATTCTCGATTGAGATTCTGGTTGAGAGACATCCTGATGTCAGAATGTTATTGCCAAATTATTATTCGTCTCGATGAAGCCAGAATCAAAAGACAGAGTGTTCCTCATACGGATAGACATTGCATGCGTGAGTCATAATAACCTGTCTTCTATTTGGCAGGTGTCAGTTTCTAACCTGTTTGATTGACCTAGGAATCATTGCTCGCACACACCGAGTCATTCCTCTGCACATAGCTCGTCCGCTCAGATATCCTGCCAGACTCAACAAACCCAGACCAATGGATCCACCCAACGCTGACATTCTCGAGCTGAAAGAGAAGATGAGTGCGTTGATCAACACCATGCAAGGGTTCGCCCTGGGGGCAGCAAGCGATCACCGAAAAGGTGGATAAGGCCGAGGCTTTAGCCAGGGCAAAAGGAAAACAGGCAGTGAAAGAGGATAGTTTTGGGATTGGTTATCAGTCGGGCCAAGGCTCGTCTGGACAAAACAGAGGACGTCGTCAACCGTTCACATTCGCCACTGCTGGAATGTTAGATCCAGGTCACGTCTGTGCGGTGGGTGAAGAAATTGACAGTGACTGCGAGCTGGCTTCGTGGATAAAACCGTGTGTACCAGAGATGGAAATCCAGAACTGGAAGGCCGAAAAGATCACCACTGTCACTCTGTGTGAAGAGTAATGTTTCTGTTTTTCAATTCTATTTGCATGAAAGCCATACGTTTTGCCAGAAACGTAATGGTCCATCGTAAGGGCCACCTCATGTGTTTCATTTTGCAACGTTTTGCATCATTAATAAATGGATGTTTTTTTGTATTAAAAGCGGTGTTCCCTGTTTTTTCATTTATTTTTACAGTTTAAAAATTATAAAAAAATGGCAATGTTTGTTTTCATTTTTCTTCCTTTTGATTGGTCTCGTCCCGACTCCAAAGCAATGCATGAATCAATATTCATGTAGATACGATCATTCTCCGGATCTCATTGATAACAATTCGGTTACACCTTTGTATGACTTCGACAATCCGATCTATCATGCCGAAGAAAGAAGGCGAAGAAGATTGTGAACTGCCGGAAGAATTAGCCAGGTTGTTGAAACAAGAGGTGAAGGTGATTCAACCGTATGAGGAGCAAGTCGAGGTTGTGAATCTGGGCACCGAGGAGGTCAGAAAGGGGCTGCATTGGAGGTAAAGGTCAAGAGCAGAATGGTAGCATTGTTGAAAGAATATGTTGACATCTTCGCCTGGTCTTATCAAGATATGCCAGGGTTGGATACCAATATTGTTGTGCACAAGTTACCATTGAGAGAAGACTGTCCTCCAGTGAAGCAGAAGTTGCGTAGAACTCAACCCGAGATGGCCATGAAAATCAAAGAGGAAGTACATAAGCAGTTGGATGCTGGCTTCCTAGTTGTCACCAACTATCCGCCTTGGGTCGCGAACATTGTGCCGGTTCCTAAGAAGGATGGAAAGGTGAGGATGTGTGTGGACTACCGGGATTTGAACAGAGCTAGCCCGAAAGATGATTTCCCATTACCTCACATCGATGTGTTGGTAGATAATACAGCTCAATTCTCGGTGTTTTCCTTCATGGGTGGCTTTTCTAGCTATAATGAAATCAAAATGTCGCC
This sequence comes from Lathyrus oleraceus, assembly GCF_024323335.1. NCBI lineage: Eukaryota > Viridiplantae > Streptophyta > Magnoliopsida > Fabales > Fabaceae > Lathyrus > Lathyrus oleraceus. The sequence goes on from NC_066580.1 coordinate 214,440,926, forward strand.
AAATGATATGGAGAAAACAACGTCCCTCACACCGTGGGGCACTCTTTGCTATAGGGTGATGCCATTTGGTCTCAAGAATGTCGGTGCCACGTATCAAAGGGCTATGGTGACTTTGTTTCATGATATGATTCATCATGAAATCGAATGCTATGTTGATGACATGATAGCAAAGTCCCAAACAGAAGAGGGGCATCTGGTAGATCTGGCCAAGTTGTTTGACTGATTGAGACAATTCAGACTGAGGTTGAATCCGAATAAGTGCACTTTTGGAGTGTGGTCCGGTAAGTTGCTGGGGTTTATTGTGAGCGAAAGAGGAATCGAGGTTGATCCTGCTAAAGTAAAAGAAATACAAGAAATGCCTGAACCAAGAACAGAAAAGGAGGTTCGTGGTTTCTTAGGTAGACTGAACTACATTTCACGGTTCATAGCTCATCTAACAGCCACGTGTGAACCCATATTCAAGCTGTTAAGAAAAGATCAAACGGTCAGGTGGAATGACGATTTCCAGGCGGTATTTAAAAAAAGAATATTTCCAGGAGCCTCCGATTCTGATGCCTCTTGTGGAGGGACGACCGTTAATTCTGTACTTGACAGTCCTCGAGGGGTCTATGAGGTGTGTACTGGGGCAGCATGACGAGTCTGGTCGAAAAGAGCATGCAATTTACCACCTTAGCAAAGAGTTTACCGACTGTGAAACAAGATATTCATTGCTCGAGAAAACTTGTTGTGCTTTGGCATGGGCTGCTCGCCGACTGAGACAGTATATGCTGGTTCATGCCACTTTGTGGATTTCCAAGATGGATCTGATCAAGTATATATTTGAGAAGCCAGCATTGACCGGACGGGTTGCGAGATGGCAAATGATTTTCAATGAATGCGATATTCAGTATACCTCTCAGAAAGCAATAAAGGGGAGTGTATTGTCTAATTACCTCGCCCGACAACCCATTGAGGATTATCAACCGATGAAGTTTGAGTTCCCTGATGAGGACATCATGTTTCTCAAATCGAAAGATTGTGAGGAACCAATCCCGGAGGAAGGGTCTGACCCTGAATCTGAATGGATTCTGATGTTTGATGGGGCCGTTGATGTGAATGAGTTGGTGCTGTTTTGGTTACGCTGAAGGGATCCTCACATTCCTTTTGTTGCCCGGCTAACATTTGAATGCACCAACAATGTGGCAAATACGAAGCTTGTATCCCGGGTATCGAAACTCAATGTGTACATCTACTAGGGCAACGCCTTTTTCACTTGTGTATGGGATGGAAGTTGTGCTACCAGTTGAGGTCCAGATCCCGTCATTGAGAGTCCTGATGGATGTGAAATTGAAAGAGGTTGAATGGGTAAGGACTCGGTACGAAGAGTTGAGCCTGATTGAGGAAAAGAGGCTGGCGACCATTTGTCATGGGCAGTTGTACCAGCAGCGAATGAAGCGGGCTTTTAACCGAAAGGTGCGACCTCGTGGGTATCATGTGGGAGACGTGGTGTTGAAAAGGATCCTTCCTCCTCAGAACGATCGTTGGGGCAAGTGGACACCCAATTATGAAGGTCCATTCGTGGTCAAGAAGGTTTTCTCTGGCGGAGCCTTGTTGTTGATGACCATGGATGGCGAGGATTTTCCATCCCCTGTGAATGCGGACGCAGTTAAAAAAATACTTCGTATAAGAGACCCGCTGGACGAAAAGAATAAAATAGTCCAGGCAAAAAAGGGCATCCCGGCGAACCAAAAAGAAAATGATGAAAAAGGTTCGGGCAAAAATTAGGGATAAAAAGGAAAAAACTGTACACCCGGCAAGCCGAAAACCCCACAAGGGCGGCTTGGGCAAAAAGGGTATCCCGGTGGACTGAAAACCCGAAAGGGCGGTCCAGGCAAAAGAGGGATTGAAACGAAAAACTGCGTCTAGCATGATCCTTTGTACTTTGGTTAAGACACCTGGATAATCCCCAGAAGGGATCGATCGGAAGCGTCTTGTTCAGAAGGCAGAAAGCACGGAGAGTCTTGAGGACATATGGGGTGTAACCAAGTTGGAACTCGATGAGATCACGGGTTCACATTGCCATTAGGATAGATTTTCCTTTTGTGCGTAATTACCTCTTTTCAGGGATTGCTTCCTCTGTTTTGCTCAGTCACGAGCCACCTTTTTCAATAAATAAAATGCATATTCAGTCAAATAATTTTGTTTTTGTTTTCATTACCGCTTTGATTGCAAAAACATCTGTTTATTTTGATAAGAATCTTTGCATTTTGAGACATAGGGGTCCCTTCCGATGCATGTTTATAAGGTTGAAAACGTGAAATCGTATTCAGAAGTCTGAGTGACCTAAGTGTTGAAATTTTGGCACGCCTGGGGCACGTTTTATCTAACGATCTCTTTTGCAGGTGTTGTTGGTTATTTTCACTCACGTGCAGATTGTGATGTGAAGCTTTTTGACAAAAGATCCCCGTGGAGTCCAATCAGGGACGAGGAATATAAGAACGGTGAAAAGACGGCGAAAGGATTGCGACGATCCTGGAGTTTTAATCAAGAAGACTCTTCAAAGTCTGAGGACTGGAGAGTTGGCCCGAACCTGAGGAGATCGATTGTCTCGGAGTAGAGAGAAGTCGAGAATACAAGGTGATGAATCAGAAGAGACCGGATGAGTGTGGGAGCTCTCAAAAGTGGAAAGTTGACACTGTGATTAGATGGTGAATGCCAGTGTTCGACAAGTCGACTGGTGGTCCATGTCAAAATTTCTTACCTCCCCATCGGTTTGAGATTGTTATCTCCCCAGCGGGTTCGAGATCGGTGTTTCCTCAGCAGCCAGGACTGAAGTTTGCTGTTTCCCCTAGCAGGTTTGAGATTGTTATCTCCCCTGCGGATTCGAGATCGGTGTCGCCTCAGCAGCCAGGCCTGAAGTTTGTTGTTTCCCCTAGCAGGGTTGAGAGTGTTATTTCCCCAGCAAGTCTGAAGGTTGTTGTTTCCCCAACGGAGGTGTGCGTTGGTAGTTTTTCCCCAGTGAAATCCCCAAGCAGATCGGGTTCGGTGGAGGTCTTCCCCAGTGAGGATTATCTTTTCCCCAACAGCAGTGCTATTCCCCAACATGATCGAGGGTTGGTGTTTTCCAAGCAGGTGACTCCACAGTTGAGTTGGTTTCTCTACCGTTCCGAGAATGTCAGATCAGTAAGTATCCGCAACAGAATTGTTGTGTCTCCCCACAGAGTTGGAAGATCGAATCAGAATCGTGTGCTTAGCAAAGTGATCATTTGCTTTCCCAGCAGGAGTTTTCCTCCCTTTGCATCTTGCATATAGTAATCATCATTTGCATTCGCATTTTCAAATCGCGTAGCATTTCCATTCAGTGTGGAGCATTACACCATAGAAAACTCAAACATATGCATACATGTGTTAAACCGGATTGGATCACATCCCCAACTGAGGCGGATCATTTTTCAACATTAGTAAATGACACATTTGCAGCAGTTGCTCTTGGCAGCATGCAGAATCGATAAACCCCAGAGAGAGTTATTTCCTCACCCGTCCGTGAAAGGAAAGCTTGATTTTCTCCCCAGTTTAGTCCCCGACAAGTGTCTGTCTTGTTTTGACATATGTAGATGTCATCCTTGCGATACCGGTAAGTGTCGTGTTGATCACCCGTGTGTGCCCTTTTTTTGGTGTCGGTAAACATCATCTTTCGATGTCGATAAACATCGAGTTTCTTCCCATTCATCGGTAGATGTCTGGTCATGGTTCCTTTCTTCCCATTCATCGGTAGATGTCTGGTCGTGGTTTCTTTCTTCCCATTCATCGGTAGATGTCTGGTCGTGGTTTCTTTCTTCCCATTCATCGGTAGATGTCTGGTCGTGGTTTCTCTCTTCCCATTCATCGGTAGATGTCTGGCGTGGTTTCTTTCTTCCCATTCATCGGTAGATGCCTGGTCGTGGTTTCTTTCTTCCCATTCATCGGTAGATGTCTGGTCTTGGTTTCTTTCTTCCCATTCATCTGTAGATGTCTGGTCGTGGTTTCTTTCTTCCCATTCATCGGTAGATGTCTGGTCGTGGTTTCTTTCTTCCCATTCATCGGTAGATGTCTGGTCGTGGTTTCTTTCTTCCCATTCATCGGTAGATGTCTGATCGTGGTTTCTTTCTTCCCATTCATCGGTATATGTCTGGTCGTGGTTTCTTTCTTCCCATTCATCGGTAGATGTCTGGTCGTGGTTTCTTTCTTCCCATTCATCGGTAGATGTCTGGTCGTGGTTTCTTTCTTCCCATTCATCGGTAGATGTCTGGTCGTGGTTTCTTTCTTCCCATTCATCGGTAGATGTCTGGTCATGGTTTCTTTCTTCCCATTCATCGGTAGATGTCTGGTCGTGGTTTCTTTCTTCCCATTCATCGGTAGATGTCTGGTCGTGGTTTCTTTCTTCCCATTCATCGGTAGATGTCTGGTCGTGGTTTCTTTCTTCCCATTCATCGGTAGATGTCTGGTCGTGGTATCTTTCTTCCCATTCATTGGTAGATGTCTGGTCGTGGTTTCCTTCTTCCCATTCATCGGTAGATGTCTGGTCGTGGTTTCCTTCTTCCCATTCATCGGTAGATGTCTGGTCATGGTTTCTTTCTTCCCAGTCATTGGTAGATGTCTGGTCGTGGTTCCTTTCTTCCCAGTCATCGGTAGATGTCTGGTCGTGGTTCCTTTCTTCCCAATCATCGGTAGATGTCTGGTCGTGGTTTCTTTCTTCCCAGTCATCGGTAGATGTCTGGTCGTGGTTTCTTTCTTCCCAGTCATCGGTAAATGTCTGGTCGTGGTTTCTTTCTTCCGAGTCATCGGTAAATGTCTGGTCGTGGTTTCTTTCTTCCCAATCATAGGTAGATGTCTGGTCGTTGTTTCTTTCTTCCCATTCATCGGTAGATGTCTGGTCGTGGTTTCTTTCTTCCCATTCATCGGTAGATGTCTGGTCGTGGTTCCTTTCTTCCCAGTCATCGGTAGATGTCTGGTCATGGTTCCTATCTTCCTAGTCATCGGTAGATGTCTGGTCGTGGTTTCTTTCTTCCCAGTCATCGGTAGATGTCTGGTCGTGGTTTCTTTCTTCCTAGTCATCGGTAGATGTCTGGTCGTGGTTTCTTTCTTCCCATTCATTGGTAGATGTCTGGTCGTGGTTTCTTTCTTCCCATTCATCGGTAGATGTCTGGTCGTGGTTTCTTTCTTCCCATTCATCGGTAGATGTCTGGTCGTGGTTTCTTTCTTCCCATTCATCGGTAGATGTCTGGTCGTGGTATCTTTCTTCCCATTCATTGGTAGATGTCTGGTCGTGGTTTCCTTCTTCCCATTCATCGGTAGATGTCTGGTCGTGGTTTCCTTCTTCCCATTCATCGGTAGATGTCTGGTCATGGTTTCTTTCTTCCCAGTCATTGGTAGATGTCTGGTCGTGGTTCCTTTCTTCCCAGTCATCGGTAGATGTCTGGTCGTGGTTCCTTTCTTCCCAATCATCGGTAGATGTCTGGTCGTGGTTTCTTTCTTCCCAGTCATCGGTAGATGTCTGGTCGTGGTTTCTTTCTTCCCATTCATCGGTAGATGTCTGGTCGTGGTTTCTTTCTTCCCATTCATCGGTAGATGTCTGGTCGTGGTTTCTTTCTTCCCATTCATCGGTAGATGTCTGGTCGTGGTTTCTTTCTTCCCATTCATCGGTAGATGTCTGGTCGTGGTGTCTTTCTTCCCATTCATCGGTAGATGTCTGGTCGTGGTTTTTTTCTTCCCATTGATCGGTAGATGTCTGGTCGTGGTTTCTTTCTTCCCATTCATCGGTAGATGTCTGGTTGTGGTTTCTTTCTTCCCATTCATCGGTAGATGTTTGGTCGTGGTTTCTTTCTTCCCATTCATCGGTAGATGTCTGGTCGTGGTTTCCTTCTTCCCATTCATCGGTAGATGTCTGGTCGTTGTTTCTTTCTTCCCATTCGTCGATAGATGTCTGGTCGTGGTTTCTTTCTTCCCAGTCATCGGTAGATGTCTGGTCGTGGTTCCTTTCTTCCCAATCATCGGTAGATGTCTTGTCGTGGTTCCTTTCTTCCCAGTCATCGGTAGATGTCTGGTCATGGTTTCTTTCTTCCCAGTCATCGGTATATGTCTGGTCGTGGTTTCTTTCTTCCCAGTCATCGGTAAATGTCTGGTCGTGGTTTCTTTCTTCCCAATCATAGGTAGATGTCTGGTCGTGGTTTCTTTCTTCCCGTTCATCGGTAGATGTCTGGTCGTGGTTTCTTTCTTCCCGTTCATCGGTAGATGTCTGGTCGTGGGTCCTTTCTTTGATAAATATCAATTTCTCAGTAGAGTCGTCAGTAAACGTCTGGTCTTGTTCCAGTCGTAAACATCTTTTTCCTCCCCAGTAAAGCCGCCATCGGTAAATGGCCCCGCTTTGTTAGCTTTATCCCCTGCGGAGTGCAAATTTCACGGTTCTTTTGGTATTCAATCCCTGTTTACCTTGAAAGTCTGATAGCCGCTGCTTTCATCCGTTCAGGTTCCCAGTTGATTGAATAGGGGCAGCTGTAGCACCTCAAATTTTCCCTCCCTATTCATGCATTCATTTCATTTTTTAGGTCATTTATCATTCCATATTGCATTGCATCATGGTAGTAAGATTGGCATTAAGAGATTCATCAGTGCAAAAGAGCAAGTTTTTCTTGAGATGAAGGCCACATGATTATTCTAAATAGCTTATATGAGCTAAGGTTCATTTTGAAGAAACTTTACCAAGTGGTAGAGGCCCAAAGTCATCAGTGCATTTCCAGGTCATCTGAGGGCCATAAAAGTCAACCGTGCAGTCAACTGAGGGCTTTGAGTTGGGGAAGTGAGTGGAAGCATCTCATTCATGTTCATACAAGGCCTATTCATCATGTCAAACATCTATCTTGAAGATTTTGAAGTCAAATCAAAAGTTTCCCAAAATGGAAAGTGACCTGTAATTCAAAGTTTCCAAAAATGGCAAGTTTTTTGTCCACATTCAACATGACTTTCCAACATCAAATAAGCTTCAAATGAATTTTTGGTCAACATGAAAGTTGAAGATATTTCTCTCCCATTTCCAAAAAGTCCAAGATCATGAGCATCTGATGAATGGTTGAGAAGTCATGAGCAAAGGATCACAATGTGTACATAGAACTTCAAAGTGCCATAACTTTTGATCCAAAACTCCAAATTGAGTCACTCTTTTTGCAAAATGCTTGTCTTGACCAATATTTTTCAAATCATCCATTGCCTTGCATGAAAGAGGATCACATGAACACTTGTTCATTCAAGTGCATTTTGGAGGGAAAATGCATAATTTGAAATCGGTTGATCACATGAGCCAAATACCAATCCTATCATGTTCATGAGCTGATTTTAAGTGGAATTGAACCCTAATATGGCACTGTTCACGTGCATTTTAGCCATGCAAGGGTGCACTTACCAATTTTGCCATGCACCTCATATCTTCCTAATTTTCAATTAACCAATGCTTAATCTCCATTTCAGCATGATTAGTGGGAAGTATAAAAGCCTAATTGTAACAGAATTTGGAGAGATGAACCATTCTAGATCTGAAATTTTTTTCTTTCCCTCCATTTTTTCTCTCAATTTGATTTCAAAATTTCTTCACACAAGGCATCAATTTCTTTGCATATTCTTGTTAATCATGGAGTTCTGAGTAAGGATCATCAATTGTTTTGAAGAATTGAGCAAAGATTCGTGTACATCTAAAGCTTGAACATGAAGATGGAATTTGAATTTTGAGCTAGATCTAAGAGGTTTCCACTACCAATTCGTGCACAAAGCTTCATAACAAGATTGAGGAGGTTGATCTGGAGCTGGAGGAAGCTTGAATCCACAAAATCAACTCACTGCACTTCAAGAAGGTTGGAATTCGAATCTCATTATTCTTCATTTTCTTGCCATGATCTTGTAGAGTTTTTAATGCTGATGATTCTGATATCAATAGATTTTAAAATGGATGAGAATTGAGTGAGATATGCTGAGTTGAAGTTTTGGTTGCAATTATGTTTTCATTCGATCCATGCGTTTCAGTGAGAATTAGATCAAATGCTTGTGATATTCATGCTCCTGGTAATGAGACGATTCGAACCATGTATAGCATGCTTAATTCTGGAAAAAGATTTCATCATCTCTGCCGTGAGTTGGCCGGAGAAGACGACTGCAATTACTATTCCGGCCGTCTGGTGCGTGCGCTAGGGTTCCACTGTTACAGCGCCTTGAATGTTCTTGTCCTCGGTTCGAATCCGTGCCAGGCTTCTTTCATTTTTCACTTTTGATTTCCACTAATCCAAATGATGCGTTTTGATGCTGGTACCCTTGCAACCTTCACGTACCGGGTTCGAGTCCCGTGCATGGCATTTGTGTTATTCATTTTTGAGCGCTCTTGTAACTGTAGTGACCTCTGTTCGATCCTTGGCCTTGCATATTTTCCATTTTATTTCCAGCGCTTCTTGTGACCTCATGAACCTGAGTTCAACTCCTGGCCTTTGCACTTTTAATTCCAATTCACATTTTTTTATATGATTCACATTATTTCATTTTGTTCATTAATTTCAAAAAATCACTAAAAATAGAAAACTAATCCAAATTAATTCAATCTTTTTTCCACATGTTTGCTTGAATGTCTTTTATTTTGTGATGTTAATTTCCTGATTTGTGAATTTCTGGATTTTAAATGTGCTTGGTTGTTTGAACATGGTACCAATATGACATGTTATGCTAATTGATTTGTGAAATGCTCATTGTTTGTCCAATTGCCTTGAAATTTAACATGCTTGATCCTAACATGTTACATGATTTTTTGGCTTTTATTTGGCATATTTACCATTTACCATCACTGTTTTGGACACATGGATATATGTTGTAACATTTGGTGTCACATTTTGTACCTTGCTTTTATGCATTTTCATTCATATACCATTTGTTTGTTTCTGGACCTAATTTTTGGTATGATACTTGTCCATAACATGTTGTATGCACATAAAAAAATTCATGATCATTCGATTCATTTCTGTTTTAATATGGATTTTCTATGTTTGATGTCCAAGTTTGATCATATTGCTTGCCTTTGCCTTATCTTGATTAATTGATGGCCTTGCCTTATGATTTGGATTTGATCCTTTTGAGGCTTTCTTCTTATTTGATTGATTGTGCTTCATATGAAATATTGACTTCTGTTTTGGTCATTTAACCTACCTTTGACCCTAGTCTTTGTACTAGTGGTTTGTACTCACCAATTGTGTTTGTGTTTCAGGTATTTAGTACTAATGATTGGTGTGGCCTCATTACTCGAGATGCCATTTGCTTTGATCACTAACTCTTGTTGTGTTGTAGACCATTGATGTGATGAACTCACTTGAGTGCTTGCATTTGTGACTTGCATTGTGTACATATTGGAAATGTCCCACTGTTGTTGACGGTTTGATTTGTCTGAATACAATATTGACTGTTTGGCTTTTGTAAAGGTACATTAGTCGCTTTTAGCTCTTGCTTGAGCTTTGATTTGGAGTGTGGTTGATACACCACTGAGGTTGTTTAGCCTTCTCACTCCATGTAGTCTGGAAGCCTTGTCGCTTTTTTGGCAGGCATTTGGCTAAAGTCCTCCTTAAGAGGCAATGTTTGTGGTTATTTACATTTGTGCTAAAGACCTCCAAGTGAGGCATGCTACTTGTTAAGTCCTCCTAAGTGAAGAGGCAATTGACAGATAGAAGGGATTAGCAATCAATCCCCTGTTATTCGTTGAGTCGTTCATTATGCTCGCACTACGTGCTGATGCTCTTGAACAATAACCCAAGATCTTTGTATATAGAGTCAGTCAAGTGGAATAGGGTCCCTCTTTCTGGATCCCCACGTCTTCTTTGATTCAAGCTCACCCGGGCCAGGGTTAAGAGCATGAGGTCTAATCCTCATTTCCATTTCATCAGCTTCACCCTAACCCTCAATGTTAGTGGTTAAGAGCTTCAGAACACCCCTTTAGTTTTGGCTTGTTTGTCGAGGTTGATATGACCCCTCTTGACTAAAGCCCAGCCTTGTATGAGCCGCTTGTTTGCATATAGAGTGTGATACTTGTTCACATGTGATTGATGTTTATTTGCTGTTCGTTTTGACTTGCTTCCTGTGCGAGTTAGGTTCTGATTAGAGACCTCACCTAGGGATCGTTTGCATGACAACTTTTAGGTTCGAGTCGTAGTCTCCCTATTAGTTTGTTATCTCCCTAGTCTCTGGTTAGGAGAGAGTTTCTCCCCTGTTAAGGGGAACTACGTCGCCCTGATTCTCATACCAGATGAGATACGTAGGCAGGAGATTGAGCGAGATCTCTCTGGGCGCCCTTTTTCTTTTTTCACCCTTTTGTTTTGTGGGTGTGCACCCTTTTCTGTTTTGTTTCCTGTTTGTTTGAGGAGTTAGATGTAAGACCATTGATTGGCTATCTGTTTCCTGTTCTGTTTTGTGGAGTTAGATGTAAGACCATTGATTGGAATTCCATTTCCAGTTTTTGTTGTTCTCTTATGAGACTTGCTTATTGTATCCCCATAGGATTGCTAGACTTTGTATAGTCTCTCGTTTGCATGTCAACTAAGGTAGCACGGTTCCTTCGTCTAGGACTTCCTTTCTTGCATGAGCATTCCTAAAACACAAACAAACTTTATCTTCCCTTAAGGACACGTTAACTTCTTCTACTACAGGTGAGTAAGTCTTCAAAGGTCGAGCATCCGGTAGATTGCGTAGTGACGTCGGTCATCTAAAAAACACAAAACAAACAGAAATAGTTTAGCCGATCTACGGAAACTCTGATTCTCATGTTCAGATGAGATACGTAGGCACGAGATGCGATGTCTTGCCGACTGACGACTAACATTTAATCCTTGCTGGTTTTCTCCCTCGTTGCGATTGAGACCTTCCTTTTCTCTTGCCCTAGTTGCAATCGAGACCCTTCTTCTTTTCGTGTGTGTTTGTTAGGAGTTGGATGTAAGTCCATTTATTGGCATTCTATTTCCTGTTTGTGTTTGTTTGTTAGGAGTTGGATGTAAGTCCATGTTTGGCATTCTGTTTCCGTGTTTGTGTTGTTTGTTTGGAGTCGGATGTAAGTCCAGGTTTGGCATTCTGTTTCCTTGTTTGTGTAGTTTGTTTGGAGTCGGATGTAAGCCCAGCTATTGGCATCCCGTTTCCTTGTTTGTGATTGTTTGAGGAGTTAGATATAAGTCCATCTATTGGCATTCCGTTTCCAGTTGAGTATTTCTTTTGGCGTCCCAGCGTCTCCTTTCAGCGTTTTGCTTCGGCGTGCGTTAGCCGAGCTACGAGTGCTCTGATTCTTCCTCTGGTTGGAGAAGATACGTATGCATAGGATGCGATGTCCTAACGAGCATGTTTCCCATTTCCCCGAACTACGTCGACTCTGATGTTTGTTTTTGATAAACTACGTAGGCCCAGGATGCGACATCCTGCCGAGTCCCCTTCCTCCGTGTTCCTTCACCTTGTTTATTATTCCAGTGTGTGCAGTTCTTTGAGTAGTTTATCAGCAACCTTTTTCTGTTCTTTTGAGCGTGGATCCCGTCGAGTACGACGGACGTGAGGGGTGCTAATACCTTCCCCTTGCGTAACCGACTCCCGTACCTTGCAATCTCTGGTCATAAGACCATTCCTTTCCCTTTTTCAGGTTTAATTCGAGCGTTTCCTTTCCCTCCTTTGGGATAAATAACGCACGGTGGCGGCTCTGTGTCTTTTCCCGCCGGTTGTTTTTCGCGATGCGACACATGGCAAGTTGTTGGAACTTGGTTCACTAATCAAGACTTCTAACTTGTGTTGTTTCCTACATTATTATTGACCGGCCTCAGATAGTTGTGACTTCTACATAAGTCCAATTACGATTGCTTAACATAGCGCTAAATTTGCCTTATGGCACACTAACTACTAACACTAACCATTAACCATTAACATTTACTTTTTGCTCTTTACTTTTATGAAATTTACTATTCTTGCACATATTATCCAGTTGCTTTTTCCTTTGCTCACTTGAGCACATGTTTATGTTAATGCAATTTGTCTTTTGCTCACTTGAGCACATAATTATGTATATATCATTGTGTTTGTGTTTTGTTTTGATTGTTGTGGACCAAATGCAAAGAAATGGACAAATGGACTTAGTTTCTAGGACATTCCCTATGCAAAAATTGGAGTAAAAGGACCTTAATATTGAAGATGACCATGAAGGACACAACCTCTAAACTCACTCTTGTCCATTCTCTATTTGCTTCATAAAACTCTTTGATGTGTGTGTTCTTGTTCTAGGGATTCCACCTTGATTCAAATTTGGGGAACCATTGCCATGAGCTTCTAAGAGAAAGAATTACAAGATGCCTTGAAGAGCCTTCCAAGAGTTCATTTGATTGATGATTGCTTGGGTTTATGTTTATGTGATTGCCTATTCCAAAGGATGGGAGCTACTTGGATCATCCATATGATCTCAAGAGAAGAACTCCATTGTGGTTTTGTTCTTATCCCTCATTTTTGCATTGCTTAGGACTTTAGCCCTTCTTCTTCTTCTCTCCACTCTAACCCAAGCCAAAACTTTTTGTACAAACATTTAACACTTGTTTTCAACATTAGAAACCTAAGCCTTATGCTTTTGATTTTCAAACTTTCTTTTCATAATACTTATTTTGAATTGAATCTTTAAGTCAACTTTGACCATTTTGTACATACTTTTCATTGGTAAATATAACCCATTCAAATGCTCTTGTGGTTTCAATGGCCACTTTCTAAACTTTTTCATAACCTTTAGCTATTAGGTTTGAATTATCCGTGAGGTAGATGTAATACTCACCTATGTCCTTAGTGATGGACAATGAGTCTTCCATGCTTATTATAGGGTTAACCCCTCACTAGCATGTTAAAGCTATCCTCATATGGTGGATTTGTGGTTTTAGGTTGAGTTTTATCCCTTTGATAACAAAAGACCTTAAGGCTTTTGGACCAATCAATTCACCAACTCATTTTGAGATTTTTACCCCGAACTACGAGGTTTTGATCCTAATCTTTTTAAGATGGTACGTAGGCAATGGGTTTATCCATCCAAACACAAAATGTAAATAACTTGTATATTCTCTTCTCATCTCTTCAATCATGTTTGCACAAACAATTTTTTTCACAAAAATAACAACCTTACAACAAGTATGAAAAGGGCTCCCTAGGAGTACCTAGGATGTTTTGGGTGCCTAACACCTTCCCATTGCATAACCAACCCCCTTACCCAGATCTCTGACTCTCTTTTACTAGTTTTTGTTAAAACTTTTAGGTTTTTGTTCGCTTTCTAACCATTCCTTTGGATAAATAGAAGTGCGGTGGCGACTCGACTTGTATGATTTACCTTGGATTTAGTCGATATCTCTAATGGTAATGAATACCCCGCTACAAAATCCAAGGGATCTAATACAAAAAATGATAGCTTCCTTAGCTCTTTCTAATTGAGACATCTGAAATTGTACTTCTTAGTGTTCCTTCGTCCATAATCCATGGTCTGAAAATATTTTCAAATAAAACCTCAATTCCTTGAAGTTATTTTTTGTGTGATGAATGTCATGATGTGCATGAATGCATGAATGCATGAATGCAACAATCACAAATAAGGGATCACACACAAGGCAAACCAAGGTCAAGGGATGAATCAAGTCATTGTCAAGATCAATCATCCAATTTGGTGGATTATAGTTTTAACCTTATCAGCATCCAAGTTTCATTGATATTGACAAGACTTGATTGGATCAACCAAGAATCAAGGGTTTGTTGTGAGTCACGAGCATGAAGTCAGGTTAAGAACCATCCCAAACGAGTGTACTAAGGATAAAAACCTGTGGATCATGTTCTAAAAAGTCTCAGAGTCTTAATTCCATCTATCAGATATTACAGGTTAGGATGACTGACTCATCAACCCATAATATTCTCAAGAGAAACTCGTCTGAGTGTAGTATCGTGTAACAACTGTTATCAAGTGTACACCTGAACAGTCTCTGCACTACGTCCTAAGATAGGCCAAGTTGGGTTAAATGTTCTACGGTCCTCAGCTTCTCGGACCCAAAATTAGAGAAAGTAGTGCCTAACCACAAATAACTTGTGTGACATCAATAACTCCAAAAGTTTCTCCATTGAGTAGATGGGTCTCAAGCCAACATGTTAAGGACTACCCCACACAAGTCGAACATGACTATACCATCCTCCTATCTTAATCGCACTCAAGTTCGGGTTAGAAATTATCTCACCACTCAGAGATCACCAAGCACAACAAGAAGATTATATCACACAAACAAATATACAAACATCAAATACACAAATATATACACATAAAATAGTACGCTAAACCCACTAAAGAGTACTCCCCAGCAGAGTCGTCAGTTAGTTTCTGTAGCGCTAAATTCATAACCATTAAGCTATGGATAAACTTAACGTCAATAAAACCAGAGTCGCCACCGCGCTTTTATTATTTCCAATGGAAAAGGGAAAGTATGAACAAAAACCAAAGATAAGAAGTTTTCAAATCAAAACTAATAAAATGCCAGAGATTACAGGTAAGGGGGTTGGTTACACAGAGGGAAAGTGTTAGCACCCAAAGTGTCCTAGGTATTACTAGGGAGCCCTTTTGTATGTGTGTATGTGTTTTTGGTATAAAAGATGTTTGAAACAAATAGAGTGTGGGGATGAGGAAAGAATTCATTGATTATATTTTTGTGTTTGACAAGACCTTTGGACTTGTGCCTACGTACCAACATAAAAATGAGGGATCAAAACCTCGTAGTTTTTGGTAACAATTTCAAAATGAGTTGATTGCTTTTTAACAAAAACTTAAATATTAAAGAGGCACAAAGGGCCTAAAAGATTTGAATGAGTGTTAGTTCTTTTTGTCTTTTTTTGAAATTTTAAGTCAAGTATGGTTAAATTCATTTACAAGTTTGATTTAAGAAAAGAGTTTAAAAATGCAATGGCCTAAGGCCAAAGTTTCTAATTTGCAATAAAGTCTATGTTTAGAAATCACAAGCAAAGAAGATTTTGAAAGGGGGGAGAGATTTGAAATTTAAGAACATGGGAGGAGATGAAGAGACTAATCCTAAGCTTAAAATTTAAAAGTTAAGAGGTGAAAAGATCTGACCAGTGGGATGCAATCCAATAGACAAAAGTGTCATATAGAAACCCACTTTTCCTTTGGACTTTGGAATCAAGCAATATCAATAAGCAAATATCAAAATGAAGAGCCAGACATCAAATGAAGATAGCCACATCCAAGCTATCCAAATCATAGTTTTCTTCTTAATCTTCCCATGTATCAGATGAACTACTCCTTGATAGGCTCAGAATAAGGCATTAGACACAGATTCAAAATAACATTTACATCAAGATCATGTAGCATATGAACTTAAGTGGATCCCAATACTTGTACCAGATGAAAACTCAAATCACAATAACTTGGTTTCAGAAATCTTGGCATTGGCCAAGTCCTTTTGCCTAGGGAATGTTGCCTAATTCTAAGTCCAAAGCTCATATCAAATCCAACAGTCCACACAAATACCTTTTAAGGTTTTTTGTTGTTTATTAGGTATTTTAAGGTCTTAAGACCACAAACACAAACAAGGTACACAAACAAATATATACAATCACAATATATGGCTCAAGTGAGCAAAGTGAAAATGGCATAAACATAAATAAGTTAAATGATATGTAAATGGAAAATGAAATGGTAAATGACTTGAATTTAAATGACATAAAGCAAATGGCTTGAAATTAAAAGCAATAATAATAAAAGATAGTCAAATGTTAGTTGATTAGAAGTTAGTGGAGTTTTTGCTTTTCAATTGACTAAGTCATTCTTTGGAGAACACTCAACCCTCTATTCACAATCCTGGATTCTTATAATCTGACTTACTAGAATGATATAGTCAAATGCCAAGTTTCCATACAATACCACGAAAAGGGGGAGACTTATAATCTGACTTACTAGAATGTTATGCCTTGGGTCATAATTTAGCGCTATGTTAAGTAATCGTAATTGGACTTATGTAGAAGTCACAACTATCTGAGGTCGAGCAATAACTTTATTGGTGTTAATGCATTTTAGAGATATGGTATAATGAACCATACTCCTAAAACATACCCCACTAAAAAAGAAAATGATCAAAGGATGGACCTAATCTCATCCATACTTGTATTGGTTCATCTAACACAAATTTATTGATGAACCAATTAGCCTTAGGATTGAGACTTCATTGGTCAATGAAAAGGGATGGGATAGAATGGGATTGAAGATGAAGAGGGAGGGGAGATGAGACAAACACAAATTGGTCATGGGAGGAATTTTATCAAATTAAAATCATTCATTCATTTTGGGAGGTGAAATGTACATTTCATCAATCCCCATAAATCCAATGATTTTAATCTAACAAAAGTCAAATCAACCTTGACCAAGGCCCAAACACATAGTCAAACTTCACAAGTCAATAAAAATGGCTCAACATAATTTATTCACAATTAATCAATTAAAAATCAAATTAAAATGCATTTAAATTAAATTATGTTTGTCAAAAACCTAAAACCTCTTCAAAACACCAAATAAATGGCCAAGAGATTTATCCTAGGTCAATCAAGTTCAAAGGACCTTAGACAAAAAAATTCATAATTTTTGAAAAGTCAGAAGTATTTTTAAACAATTAAAAATATGCACAAAAACAATTAAATCATGAAAAATATCAAAATTAATCAAAAAAACAATTTTAATTCAGAAAATGAAAGAGGAAAATATTTTAAATTTTTTGGTGAAAGTCCCATATTTTTTGGATTAATAGTGAAATTAATATGAATTAATTAAAACTAAGTAATTAAATGAAATAATCAGAAATTCAAAAAAATGAGAGCCATCTGATTTCCCCCATTAATTGAGGTGGCAGATTAGATGGTGATAAGCGCGCGTTCTACATGTTCCCTGATCAACCGAACCACACACATGGTAATCAAAAGCAACACACGAGGTTAAAAGTTTTGAACTGGATCCCATGGTTGAAATGCATGACAACACATCACCGGAGCCAGAGCTCCCATCTTCTTCTCCGATGGACCTCACCAAACTGGTCCACCATCAACCATCACCAAAATGAAAAAGAAAGACATGGATTTAAAGAAAAAATGCTCAGGAGCTCGAATCTGGCCTCAATTTTGTCCAATTACAAGTATATAGAAAGATACAGGGATTTGAATTTTGAGGATCATGAACTGAGTTGCTTCGATTTGACCTCAAAGTAACTCAATCTTCTTGCCTACATTGATAGTTCTTCAGACAACCAAAAATCACAAAGAATGGTGAAGAATTGAGAGAGAATCGAAGAGAAGAAGTTTATGAAAAATCACCTTCGAGTTGATCTAATTCCACTTGATCTTGATCTGGATTTGATTGCTTTCTCCTCCTCTTGTTTGCAGAAACCAAATGAGATGAAAAGGGAAGTGAATTTCTGGAGTTTGAACTTCCAAACAGAATATGAAGTTGAAGCTCAATTTCAAAAGAAACCTTCAGAAATTTTAGGGCGGTGGGGGTTTGAATTGGTCTAGCAAAGCTTGAGCAAGGTGTTGATGATGAATATGAAGCCTTAAGCTTGTTTAAATAGGGAATGTACTTTATATTTGCACCACTTTAAATTTGGGAAATTTTGGAAACTCCTTTGCATGGGTCCATGGGCAATAATTTTGGCCTTAGGGATGATGCAATCCACCCCCAATTCGTGTTCAAAGTATGTTGAATGCGTCATGTGTAAGCATGCAAAAGAATTTGATCACTTGAAAACCAATCTTGCCAAAAGACTCTCCATAATGAAGTCATGTGCAATTCCCTCAATTTTGATCCAAATAATATGATCTTGGATGTTTTGGAAAGGTGCGATCAAGGGGAACAAATTTCATGTTGAACACGTTTTCATTTTAAGCTTGGATCATGATGAATTTTGAGGTGGAAGTTTGGGAAATCAAACATGTTTGAAAATTTTCTAAGTCCCAAGTCAAATGTTCACTTCTTCCACCTTGAATAACTTTTTCTATGGACTTCAAATGAGAAACGTTACTTCATAAAAGTTATATAACTTTAAAATATCTTCAATTTGGTCATAAATTTGACCTCATTTGGATTTTTCATGAAGGAGTTATGCATTTTAGAAGTTGAGGAAAATCACTTGTTCAATAGTATTGGTCCAAAATGACCTATATTGTTTCCTCTTGGCACATGCATTTCAAGTTGAATTTGCACTTCCTCTAAACATCAAAGTTGAAGTAGGCATCTTTAATTTGATCATCCAATTTGAATGGATTTCATCTCATAACAATTGAGCAAGTTATGGTCTTGGGAAGTTGACCTCCAAACTAGGGTTCAAACAAAATGACCTATAATCTTTCACCATAAACAATGACTTTCAATGCAAAACTAGCTCTTGACGTCAACATGAATGTTGTTTGGAATGTCATTTAGAGTAACCGTTCTCTTTTAATCATTTTCATATGACACAAATTGTAGGAGATAGGGTCTAGGGAACCCCAGTTTTGACTAGTTGACTTCCTCTGGTCAACCACCATGAACCAACTTGCTAGCCTGACATTTTATTGACTTTTGGGACTCATGGAGGATCATACATGCATGCGATGATGTAAGGTGAAGTATACCTTGAAATATTTCATCAATTACTGAAGAAACTTGTTGAAGAAGTCACACAAGATACCCAGATGAATTAGGGTTGACCAGAATAACATGTGAAGAACATGGGGATCCATATATGAAGCTTAGAGCCAATGTAAACCAATTTTTGATTGAGCTCCTTGCATTGAGGGTATTAAACCCTAGATATGAGCTTGATATGGCATATGTGAGCATACACACTACCTACAAAAGCAACAAACTATACATTGACATATTTTTGGTATTTTGGTTAGTAAACAAAGAAAAATAAAGTATGATACAATCAAATATGCTTGGTGATCACTCCCAATGCAAACCCAATGGATGAGGGGTAAGGAGGATGCCAAGGTGTGATCCCAATGCCAATGCATATGATGAGATAACATGAGGGATCTTAGGGTTAAAATTGGGCTCTTACATAGAGGAGTTAGAAGAGCACTTGCCATGATGAAGCAAGAAAGGGACCTTTGGGAAGAGAGGTTCCATGCTTTGATCCGCAAGCATGTGGAGTTGCAACTTGAATCGAAAGACAAGGATGCACTCATCGAGATTCTTGAAGAACGTGTAGTGAAGAGAGAGAGAGAGAGAGAGAGAGAGTCGAATGATTTATTTTTCTCTAGTACTCCTCAGCCTTCCGATGCTTGGAAGAAGATCGTTGATCAGCTCGTCATTGAGAAAACTCAGATTAAGACAACTTTTGAGTCAGAGATCACGCGCATCTGAAGGAAGTATACGCCCTTGGCTAGTTCCATTGAGTCAATTGCTAGGGATCCTTAGGATGATACTTTCCTTTTCTCTTGTATTTGTATTTTTGGTTTCTGAAATTGTACTCATGTAATCCTTCCAAATTTTATGAATAAAAAATTATTTTTATGGTCAAAATTGTTATTGATTATTTTTATTGATTGAAATGTTTACAAGTAAGTCTTTATATGTTCCTTGAAAATAATAAAATAGAAACATTGCATTTCATGCATCATTTGCATAGCAGGTTTCTTGCATTCCAACCTTCGGCCAGCGTCTCATTGTTCTTCCTCTTTATATCAGACAAGCTGACTCATCGATATGATACTCGAGCTAATCGTCAAAGAAGAATGGATCATCTGGAACAAGAGAACCGAGAGCTCAAGGAAGAATTTGTCAGACTCACTACTTTGATGGAGTCTGTCATTGCTGCTCTGAATCAACCATCTCGAACTCCTGCAACTCCTTCTCAAAGGACTGCCACTTCTGAGATTGTCTCAACGTCAGTGCATGTGATTCCTACCAACCAGTCTGCACCAGCTATGCCTGTCGGGTTCCCATGGGGAATGTATCCAAACTTTATGCCTGAAGGTTATGAATTGAAGGACCAACTTCAAGGTCTAAGAAAGGAATTGAAGACCTTGAGGGGTAAAGATCTGTTTGGTAAGAGTGTTGTTGAGTTGTGCTTAGTAACCAATGTGAAAATCTCTATCAAATTCAAGGTCCCCGAATTTGAGAAGTATAAGGTAAATACTTGTCCTTTGATCCATATTGTAATGTACACCCGTAAGATGTCTACTCAGAAAGATAATGATCAACTGCTCATCCACTAATTTCAAGACAATTTGACGGGTGTAGCGCTTCGGCGGTATACGGGTTTAGACAATGCTAGTATTCGTACTTTCAACGAATTGGGTGAGGCCTTCGTCAAGAAATAGAAGTACAATGTTGATATGGCTCCTGATCGTGATCAATTTAGGTCCATGTCTCAGAAGGATAAGGAGACGTGGAAGGAATACGCACAAAGGTGGAGGGAGCTCGCTCAAATTAGCCCTCCATTGTAGGAGAAGGAAATGACGAAGATTTTTCAGAAAACTCTGAGTTCATTTTATTATGAACGTATGATTGCCAATGCTCCCAATGATTTCACTGAAATGGTGAACATGGGGAGGCAGTTAGAAGAGGGTGTCCGAGAGGGCCGTTTGTCTAAAGAAGAGGCGTTTACGAGCAAGAAGTATGGAGGAAGTTTCTCCAAGAAGAAGGAAAGGGAAACCAATGCAGTATCTGCGGGGAGACAAAGGAGGCCTCATGTGAGGAAGAATTCCAGATCTCGCCAGCATCATCAAGTATCATCAGTTATTCCAGTATTTACCAATAACTCAGCAATTAAATCAGCACTAGTTCAATAATAACAACATCAACAACAACAACAACATACACACGACAATCACAACTAAAACAACAACCAACATAATTTTGAGAGGAAGAAGGTCACTTTTGATCCCATTTCGATGACTTATGTAGAAATGTATCCTTCTTTGGTTATCAAGAATTTGATTCAGCCAAGGAATCATCCACATACACTCGAACCTCTGCCATGGTGGTACAAGCCCGATCTGCACTATGCTTTTCATCAGGGGGCTCCCGACCATGATATAAAGAATTGCTACCCATTGAAGTATGAGGTCAAGAAGTTGATCAAGAATGGTATGGTTTCCTTTGAGGACCGCGTGCCAAATGTCAAAGTTAATCCTTTGCCTGCTCATGGAAATTCTTCTATGAATATGGTAGATGGTTATCCTGGTAATTTTAGGTTTTTTGATGTTCTTCATATTCGACAATCTTTGGTGGAGATACATAGGAATTTATGTTTGATCAGTGATTCTGAACATGACAATAATGGTGGTGTTATCTGCAGTGTCAACCGTCAAGGATGTGTGATTGTCAAGAACGACATTCAGAAGTTGGTGGATGAAGGTGTGATCCAAAGTCAACAATCTAGAGATATGGGTAATGATGTGAACGTAATTGTACCAGTATTCAAGACTCCAAAGCAATTAGTGATCCAGTTTGACAGCAGCAGAAGTGATAATAGATCAGTATCATCGTTGGTAATACGGTTAGTGGACCTAGTCCCGTATGCATCTGATAAATTTGTACCTTATAAGTATAATGCTACTATGATTGAGAATGGGCAAGAGGTTCCTCTTCCCGCAACAAATTTAGTAGTGAGCATTGCAAATGTTATGAAAGTCATAGTGGTCGTGTATTTGGTCCAGTATCTCCGAAGGTTGTGGAGGATGTTATGGATAGTAAAAAAGAGGGTGTTCCTGTGGTTAATCCTGTTAACGCTTCAACTTGTCAGTCTGGTGAATCCAGCGGGTTGAAAGTTAAGGATGATGATGATGAGGTTCTCCGATGAATCAAGAAGAGTGAGTTCAATGTTATGGAGCAGCTGCTCCAAACTCCATCAAAGATCTTTGTCTTATCTTTGCTGATGAACTCCGAGGCACACCGAGAGGCATTTCAGAAGGTGCTTGAGCAAGAATATGTTGAGCAAGATGTCACGGTGGATCAGTTTGATCATATCGTTGCCAATATTACTTCATGCAACAATTTGAGCTTCTGTGATGACGAGCTTCCCGAGGAAGGTAAAAATCACAACTTTGCACTTCATATATCCATGAGTTGTAAATAAGATGCTTTATCAAATGTTTTGGTAGACACTGGTTTGTCTTTGAATATGCTACCCAAATCTACTTTGGCAAGGTTGTCTTATCAGGGCGCACCTATGAGGTACAACGGTGTGGTGGTGAAAGAATTTGACGGTTCTCGTAAAACTGTCATCGGAGATGTGGACCATCCAGACAAGATTGGCCCGAGGTGGTGGTGAAAGTAATGGACATCACCCGACCTATAGTTGTTTACTAGGAAGGTCGTGGATTCACAAGGCTGGTGTTGTCAAATCGACTTTGCATCAGAAGCTCAAATTTGTTAAAAATGGCAAGCTGGTTGTTGTAGGAGGAGAGAAAGCGTTGTTGGTAAGCCATTTATCTTCCTTCACTTATGTTGAAGTTGAAGAAGAAGTTGGAACTTCGTTCCATGCTTTGTCTATAGCTAATGAAGTTCAGAAGACTGGGGCATCCATGTCTTCTCTGAAGGATGCAAGAGAAGTTGTTCAAGCTTGTAGCACTGACAAGTGGTGTCGCGTAGCGGTAAATTCATGACCATTAAACTATGGATAAACTTAACGTCAATAAAATCAGAGTCGCCACCAAACTTTTATTATTTCCAAAGGAAAAGGAAAAAGTACGAACAAAACCCAAAGATAAGAAGTTTTCAAATCAAAACTAATAAAATGTCAGAGATTACAGGTAAGGAGGTTGGTTACGCAGAGGGAAGGTGTTAGCACCCAAAGTATCATAGGTACTCCTAGGGAGCCCTTTATTATGTGTGTATGTGTTTTTGTATAAAATGATGTTTACAATAAATAGAGTGTGGGGATGAGAAAAGAATTCATTAATTATATTTTTCTGTTTGACAAGACCTTCGGACTTGTGCCTACGTACCAACATAAAAATGAGGGATCAAAACCTCGTAGTTTCTGGTAATAATTTCAAAGTGAGTGAATTGTTTTTAATAAAAATTTAAATTTAAGAGAGGCACAAAAGGCTTAAAAAAGTTTGGATGAGGGTTAGTTCTTTTTGTCTTTTGAAATTTTAAGTCAACATGATTAGATTTATTTACAAGTTTGATTTAAGTAAAGAGTTTAAAAATGCAATGACATAAGGCCAAAGTTTCTAATTTGAAAAAGAGTCTAAGTTTAGAAATCACAAGCAAAGAAGATTTTGAAAAGGGGGAGAGATTTGAAATTTAAGGGAATTGGAGGATATGAAGACACTAATCCTAAGAAAAAAATTTAAAAGTTAAGAGTTGAAAAGATATGACGAATGGGATGCAATCCAATAGACAAGAATGTCATATAGAAACCCATTTTTCCTTTGGACTTTAAATCAAGCAATATCAATAAACAAGTAGCAAGATGAAGAGCAATGCATCAAATAAATATAGCCACATCCAAGCAAGCAACTTCACGGTCTTCTTCTTGATCTTCCCATGTATCAGATGAACTACTCCTTGATAGGCTCAGAATAAGGCATTAGACATAGGTTCAAAATAACATTTCCGTCAAGACCATGTAGCAGATGAATTCATGTGGATCCTAATCCTTGCATCAGATGGAAGTTCAAATCATAATAACTTCGTCTCAGAAAAGTTGGCATCAGGGTTTTTGTTTCTTATTAAGTAATTTAAGGTCCTAAGACCACAAACACAAACAAGATATACAAACAAATATATACAACCATAATATATGGCTCAAGTGAGCAAAGTGAAGAAAATGACATAAACATAAACAAGTTAAATGATGTGTAAATGAAAAATGAAATGGTAAATGGCTTGAATTTAAACTGTATAAAGTAAATGACTTGAAAGTAAAGCAAGAATAATAAGAGTTAGTCAAATGTTAGTTGATTAGATGTTAGTGGTGTTTTGCATTTCAAATGATTAAGTCATTCTTTGGAGAACACTCAACCCTCTATTTACAAGCATGGATCCTTGAACCAAGACATCTTCCAAAGGAAGGAAAAAGGCCACGTTTCCTCATAATACCATGAAAGGGGGGAGACATACAATTTCAATTACTATAATGCTATGCTTTGGGGTCACAACTTAGCGCTATGTTAAGCAATCGTAATTGGACTTATGTAGAAGTTACAACTATTTGAGGCTGGGCAATAAATTTTTTGGTGTTAATGCATGTTAGAGATATAGTATAATGAACCATACTCCTAAAACATACCACACACAAAAATAAAATGATCAAAGGATGGATCTAATGTCATCCATACTTGTATTGGTTCATCTAACATAAAGTTATTGATGAACCAATTAGCCTTAGGATATTGAGACTTCATTGGTCAATGAAAAGGGATGGGATAGAATGGGATTGGAGATGGAGAGGGAGGGGAGATGAGATCAACACAAATTGGTCATGGGAGGAATTTTATCAAATTAAAATCATTCATTCATTTTGGAAGATGAAATGTACATTTCATCGATCCCCTAAATCCAATGATTTTAATCAAACAAAAGTCAAATCAAACTTGACCAAGGCCCAAACACATATTCAAACTTCACAAGTCAATAAAAATGGCTCAACATAATTTCTACACTATTAATCAATTAAAAATCAAATTAAAATGCATTTAAATTAAATTAGGTTTGATCAAAAACCTAAAACATCTTCAAAACACCAAATAAATGGCCAAGAGATTTATCCTAAGTCAAATAAGGTCAAAGGATCTTAGACAAAAAATTTCATAATTTTTGAAAAGTCAGAAGTATTTTTAAACAATTAAAAATATGCACAAAAACAATTAAATCATGAAAAATATCAAAATTAATCCAAAAAATAATTTTAATTCAGAAAATGAAAGAGGAAAATATTTGAATGTTTTTGGTGAAAGTTCCATATTTTTTGGATTAAAAATGAAATAAATATTAATTAATTAAAAATAAGGGATTAAATGAAATAATAAAAAAATAAAAAATAAAGAGAGCCATCTGATCTCCCTCATTAATTGAGGTGGCATATCAGATGGTTAGAAACTCGTGTTCCACCAAAGCTTCAGTCAACTATCCCAGACGCGTGGCAATCAATTTGGATGGATGAGATTAAAAGCTGTGGACTAGATCAGATGGTTGGAACCTTGCCAACACACCGCCGGAGCCCTAGCTCCGGTCATCTTCTCCGGTGAGGACCATCAGACTGGTCCAAGCTCAACTCAAAGGAAAATGAAAAGTGAATACACTAATTTGAAGGAAAAATGCTCAGGAGCACGAATCTGGCCTCAATTTTGTCCAATTCCATGTATATAAAAAGATACAGGGATTTGAATTTTGAGGATCATGAATTGAGTTGCTCCAATTTGACCTCAAAGTAACTCAATCTTCTTGCCTACATTGATAAGACTTCAGACAAACAAAAATCAACAAGAATGGTGAAGAATTGAGGGAGAATCAAAGAGATGAAAATTCTAAAAAATCACCTTCAATGGAGCTTCAGATTGGCACGATCTTGCTTTCAATTATGCCTGGCCTTGCTTCAGATGCTTGATGGAAGTGAATGGGATCAAAGAAAAGGATGGACTCTTGGAGTTTCAATCTCAAAATAGATGGAGCATTGAAACTCGACTTTTCAAAGAAAATCCTCAAGTTTATCCTTTAACGGTGAGGGATTGAGGTTGCAGGTTCAAAGCTTGGGCATGAGGTCCTCAATTATGAGCAATGAGGATCTTATTTATAGGCCATGAGATTGATTTCGTCACACTTATAAATTTGGCAAAATTTGAAAATTCTCTATGCATGGTTGCATGGGCGTGTGCTAGGCCCATGAAATGATGTGATCTAATCCATAATTGAGTGTGCATCATGCTGAAATCATGTTTGAAGGCCATGCAAATGTGTAAGAAAAGTGGAAGTTAAAATTATCCAAATGGTCCTTTAACTTACACCCATGCATAAGTCTCTCATACTTTGGCCAAATGAGGTAGTCTTGGACTTTTTGGAAAGGTGAGATCAATGGGAAAAACTTTAATTTTGAACACTTTTTCATTTGAAGCTTGGATCATGATGAATTTTGAGGTGGAAGTTTGGGAAATCAAACAAATTTGAAAATTTTCTAAGTCCCAAGTGAAATGTTCACTTCTTCCACCTTGAATAACTCTTTCTTTGGACTTCAAATGAGAAACATTTCTTCATCAAAGTTGTATCACTTTCAAAGCTCTTACATTTGGTCACAAATTTGACCTCATTTGTATTTGGCATGAATGAGTTATGCATTTTAGAAGTTGAGGAAAATCACTTGTTCATTGGTATTGGCCCAAAATGACCTATAATGTTTCCTCTTGGCACATGCATTTTCAAGTTGAAGTTTCACTTCCTCCAAAACTCAAAGTTGAAGTAGACATCTTTAACTTGATCATGAAATTTTAATGGCTTTCATATCATAAGAATTTAGCAAGTTATGGTCTTGGGAAGTTGACCTCCAAACTAGGGTTCAAACATAATGACCTATAATATTTCATCATAAAAAATGACTTTCCATGAAAGTTGTTTGGAATGTAATTTTGAGTAACGTTTCTTCTGAAATCATTTCATATGACAAAAGTTGTAGGAGATAGGGTCTAGGGAAACCAAGTTTTGACCAGTTGACTTTCTCTAATCAACCACCATGAACCATCTTGCTAGCTTGACATTCCTTTGACTTTTGGGACTCATGGATGATCATATATTCCTAAGATGATGTAATATGAAGTATCCCTTGAAATATTTGATCAATTATTGAAGGAACTTGTTGAAGAAGTCACACAAGATACCCAGATGAATTAGGGTTTCCAAGGAAAACAAACTCCAAACTCTTGATGATTTCTTGATCAAAATAACATGTGAAGATAATGGGGATCCATATATGATGCCTAGAATCAAAGTGAACCATTTATTGATTGTTCTCCTTGCATTGGGGGTCTTAAACCCTAGATATGAGCTTGATAGAGCATAGGTGAGCATACATACTACCTATAAAAGCAACAAACTATACACTGGCATATTTTTTTGGTGTTTTGGTTAGTAGACAAAGAAAAATGAAGTATGATACAATCAAATGTGCTTGGTGATCTCTCCCACTGAAAACCCAATGAATGAAGGGGTAAGGAGGATGCCAAAGTGTGGTCCCAATGCCAATTCATATGATGAAATAACTTGAGGGATCTTAGGGTCAAAATTGGGGTCTTATAGCTGCCCCTGTTTAAGGACGTTCTAGTTGAGGAGATGAAGGTTAAAATCTTCGTATTGACTCAGTAGAATGGGCTTAAATAACAATAATAGAAACCAATTTTGGTCCCTAAGATACCTCATGATGCATATGATATGAAATGTTAAAACAATCTCTGTGGGGAAAATGTTGCCACAAAGGAAAAAAATCTGGAGAGATTGAAAGTGCACAGGAGCATAATGCATTCCATAAGGAAAACTCACTGGGGAGAAAGAGACTCTGGGGATAAAGAGTTGTGTGTAGGCCAGATTACGACTTAAAACTGCTGGGGATACAAGAGGAATTCCATGAAAATAAATCAATGGAAAGACTCAGCCAGGGATGCAGGGGAAATGGGTAAATCAGGACAAAACTGAAATACTCGATCCAAACAGGGGACGGCGATTTCACTGAGGAAATAAACATTGAAACTTAACTGGGGGAGAAATGAACTTCAACCCAGGAGTGACAGAAATATATCATCCATTACTGGTTACTGGGTAAGGAGATAACATAATCTGACAGAGAGGACATCCGTTACCGGTTAGGGTAAACATATCAAGGATGACTCGCTGAAGGCGACATGAGATGTATTCATTACTAGTTACTAGGAAAGAACAAACTGCTGAGGAAAAGCTAAACAGGACTTACAACTACCGGTTACAGAGCAGAAGACCAAAAAGAGAATATCTGCCACTATTTAAGGTGAACTTATCAAGGATAAACTCAAAGGGAAGAATATCCATCATCGGTTAGGATGATGATATCAAGGATAGACTGTCGGGGAAAAGCAGAAATTACATATATCAGTTACTAGATAGAATACCAAAAAGAGAATATTCGTCACTGGTTAGGATGAACATATCAAGGATAGACTCAGAGGGGAGAAATAGGAATTATGTCTATCAAATATTGGGTAGAATACCAAAAAGAGAATATATGTCATCGGTTAGGATGAACATATCAAGGATAGACTCAGAAGGGAGAAATAGGAATTATATATATCCAATATTGGATAGAATGCCAAAAAGAGAGTATTTGTCATCGGTTAGGATGAAGATATCAAGGATAGACTCTACAAGGGAACGTAGGATTTACAACTACCGGTTACTATGCAAAAAACCGCAAAGAGGAGGAAACCCGTCATCGGTTAGGATGAACATATCAAGGATTAAGCCTTTGGGGAATGAAATAGGGATTACAACTACCTTTTTACTGGGTAGAAAACCACAAAGAGAATATCCATCATCAGTTAGGATGAACATATCACGGATAAACTCAAGAGGAAGAATATCCGTCATCGGTTAAGATGAACATATCAAGGATAGACTACCTGGTGAAACTCAAAACGAATCCGCTGGGAAAAACAAGAGAAAATAGATTACTGTTATCGGGTATTGGGTAAGAGTAAGGTACTCGCAAACTGAAAAGGGTATTACCAGTTACTGGGTAATAGAGTCTCAGGGGACCAAAAGCTTTTATCTAAGTAAGATCTAGAAAGAAACAGTCAACCAAAGACTCGACCCGGTGAGGATATAACTCAAGGGGAGTGGTTCCATCCAGATAATCGACTGGGGAGGAAGCTAAAATAATAATCATCCATGAGGAAATAACTCTGTGGGGAATGAGAAAGGTTAAGTTCTTTCTTCTTAAGGGGCTGACACTCTACAATTGAAGGAGGACAGACACATCCAAATCTTCGTGGGGGAAAGGATACCACCATAGCAGAGGATCATAAATAATGAATCACAAAGTGCAATAATAATGCAATAATGAAATCTACGAATGTATATGTATATGTATATGATTATGCTGACAAAGAAATCCCAAAGATACAAATGTCATTGATCTGAATCATCGTTACAACACTCGGCTAATCTCGACAGGATGGAGGCATCAAATGGAGAAAAGAGTTGGGGATAGATATAAACCATCTATTTCAAAGGTTCAACCCTAGTTGAGGAAATGGGGTAGGTCCGTTGAGGATTTGAACCATCAAGTCTACGGGTTATTTTAGGTCAACACCATATCAAATGGGAGACAACCTCGCAGGGGATACTACCAAAACTGCTCAATAATCAGTGCTGACGAGGAATCAGGAGTGAAATCCGCTAGCGAACTTAGCGGAACTGAAATCTTGCGTTGGGACTCTTCGAACTGCTGAGAATACATGCCTGAAATCAGCTGGGGAGTCGATTTCAAACTCAGCTGGGGAAACAAGCTTGTTGAACCGACGGCTTGGGGAAGACCAACAATGCTTCGCATTTTGGGACCCACATGTTTTTCAGAGTGTTGATGACATTCCTTGCTTTTATCGATTGATTAAAAGTAATTGCTTTTATTATTTTAAGAAAAATGATTTTGATTTTAAATTCAATTTCAAAAAATTATCATCATAAAATTTAGTTCAATTTAGCTGAAAGATAAATAAGAGTAGAAACAATTCGATAAAAAGCTCAACTTTACTTAATAGAATGGTAGCCTGTAAATGACAAGACTCCATGGATCTTTACAAAAGTTGAAAAATGGTAATTTACATGGAAAAGATCTACATTGAATACAATGATCATTAATCCTTCTATCAACTTCCATCTCCACTGTGCTCCTGGCTTCGGTTGAGAGTGACGAATCATAACCAAATGACGTGCTCAAGAATATCTTCAAGATTGAAGATCAGTCGAATGCAGTTACTTGCCATAACCCCTAAGTTTTGGATAAATTGCCCCAATGTGGGGTAATCAATTTGTTGGAATAAATTTTCTATTTTATGTCTCTAACTTTTGCCTGGATCGCCCTTTCGGGTTTTCAATCCATCGAGACGCTCATTTTTACCTAAGCAGCCCTTTCGGGTTATCAACTTAGCGAGCTATTCTTTTCTCTTTTTAGGCGAAGTATTTCTCGACTGCATCGGCATTCACAGGAAGAGTGAACTCTTCACCATCCATAGTTGTAAGAATCAAAGCATCGCCTGAAAAGGCTCTCTTAATAACCTATTGGCCTTCATAATTAGAAGTCCATTTGCCCCTAGAATCTGGTTTAAAAGATAAAATTTTCTTGAGCACAAGGTCACCTTCTCAGAACACACGAGGTCTGACCTTCTTATCAAAAGATTTATTCATTCTCTGCTGGTATAATTGACCATGACACGTGGCAGCCAACCTCTTCTCTTCAATCAAATTCAGCTGGTCATATATGGTCTGACACCATTCAGCTTTTGTCAACTTGGCTTCCATCAAGGCACGCAATGATGGGATCTCAACCTCCACTAGGAGCACAACTTCCATGCCATAAAAAAGTGAGAAAGGGGTTGCCCCTGTTGAAGTACGGATGGATGTATGGTACCCATGCAAAGCAAATGGGAGCATCTCATGCCAATCTTTGTACGTCACCACCATTTTTTGAATGATCGTCTTGATGTTCTTGTTCGCAGCTTCAACAACCTCATTCATCTTAGGTATGTAAGGAGAAGAATTATGATGTGCAAGCTTGAAGTCTTTGCAAAGAGCTTCCACCATATTATTATTCAAGTTAGATCCATTATTAGTAAGGATCTTACCTAGCACACCATAACGACATATAAACTGATTCTTGATAAACCTCACAACAACTTGCTTGGTTACATTTACAGAACCATATCGGAGTTTCTCTTATAAAGCGTATCACCATTCAGGTAGAAATTACCAACTAATCTCCTCAAAGTTTTCTTATCTTTCAACGATGCCCCAGAAGGGTAAATCTGACTTTGGAAGAAACATTTGATATCAAAATACCACGGCTTTTCATCTTTAGCTTCTTCGACAGCAAACACATGAGCTGGCCTATCAAGACGTATCACAGTCAAATTGGGAACTTCATTCCAAAATTTTACCACAATCATTGAAGCCAACGTTGCAAGAGCATGTGCCATCCGGTTCTCATCTCGAGGGATATGATGAAACTCAACTTTTGTAAAGAAAGTTGAAATCCTCCTCGCATAATCTCTATATGGTATCAAAATGGATTGATTAGTCTCCCATTCACCTTTCATCTGATTCACAACCAAAGTTGAATCTCCTTAGATGTCCAGATATTTGATTCTAAGATCAATGACCTCTTCAAGCCCCTTAATGCAAGCTTCATACTCATCCATATTATTTATACACTTGAAAGTCAATCTAGCTGTACACGTAAAATGAGTGCCTTGAGGAGTAATAATCACTACTGGAATTCCATAACAATACTGATTAACAACTCCATCAAATACCATACCCCAACGGGAACCAGGTTCTGGCCCTTCTTCAAGCAATGGTTCATCACAATCTTTCATTTTCAGGTACAATATCTCTTCGTCGGGAAAATCAAACTGCATTGACTGATAATCTTCAATTGGTTGGTGAGCCAAATGGTCAGCCAAGACATTACATTTAATTAATTTTTGAGATCGGTATTCAATATCGTACTCGGATAACAACATCTACCAACGGGCAATCCTCCCGGTTAGAGCAGGCTTCTCAAAAATGTACTTGATTAGATTCATTTTGGATATCAACCAAGTAGTATGATTTAACATATACTGGCGCAGACGCTTAGCAACCCAAGCCAATGCGCAACACGTCTTTTCAAGCATAGAATACTGAATGTCACAATCAGTGAATTTCTTACTAAGGTAGTAAATAACATATTCTTGCTTTCCAATTTTGTCTTTCTGACCCAGAATACAACCCATGCTTTCTTTAAGCACAGTCAAATACATGATCAATGGTCTTCCTTCAACAGGCGGTGACAGAATCGGAGGCTTAAGAAAATACTCTTTGATACTGTCGAAAGCTTTATTGAAATCTTCGGTCCAATCCTAATACTGATCTTTTCGAAGAAGTTTGAATCTAGGCGCACACGTAACAGTCATATGCGATATGAATCTTGAGATATAATTCAAACGGACGAGAAAACCTCTGACTTGCTTCTCAGTTTTAGGCGCAAGCATCTCTTGTATTGCTTTGACCTTGGCAGGATCAACTTCAATATCCTTCTCACTGACAATAAAGCCCAACAACTAACTAGAACGAACATCAAATGTACATTTATTGGGATTCAAGCGGAGTTTGTACTTCCTCAAACGCTAGAATATCTTCAACAAATACTCAACATGCTCTTCTTCATCACTGGATTTAGCAATCATATCATCAACATAGTCTTCAATATCTTTATGCATCATATCATGAAAAAGAGTGGTCATAGCTCTCTGGTACGTTGCACCAAAATTCTTTAAACCGAAAGGCATCACTCTATAACAGAATGTTCCCCAGGGTGTAATGAATGTGGTCTTCTCCATATCTTCGGGTGCCATCTTGATTTGATTATAACCGTAAAATCCATCCATAAAAGAAAAGACTTTGAATTTAGTTGTATTGTCTACCAACATATCAATGTGTTCCAGAGGAAAATCATCTTTCAGACTAGCTTTGTTCCAATCTCTATAATCGACACACATGCAGACTTTTCCATCCTTCTTCGGAACAGGCACAATATTGGCCACCCATTATGGATACTCAAAGGTAACAAGGAAACCTGCATCAATTTGCTTCTGCACTTCTTCTTTGATCTTTACTGCCATATCAAGATGAGACCTCCTCAACTTCTGCTTGACTGGCAGGCATTCTGGCTTCAACGATAATCTATGCTCCACAATCTCAGAATCCAAACCAGGCATGTCTTGATAGGACCAAGCAAACACATTATAATACTCTCGGTGAAGATCAATCAATCCCTTTTTAACCTCTGGACACAGTTGAGACCCAATTTTGACTTCCGTTACATCATCTTCGGAACCCAAGTTGACTATCTCAATTTGCTCTTCGAATGGATGAATGGCTTTTTCCTCGTGCTCAAGTAGACAAGATAATTCATTATATACTTCTTCATTAATCTCTTCCTCAACCTCAAACACAGGGGAATCAAAGTTTGAAGAGGGAGTAGGATCATTATATTCAATGGGTTTAGGAACTAACCTGCATAATGATTTGATATTTTGATTTTAGAGAAGTGAATTGTGACCAAATATTATGCAAATGGACAATTATTTATTTATTTATGTTTTTTTGTGATTACCATTTTCAGAAAAGTAAAAAGGAAAAAGTAAAATATCATAGATGTGGATGAATAGAATTGCATTTTATTGATGATAAAATTTGAAAAATGCCCAACAATGTTCACTTCACCCTTAGGCATAGGAGAAGGATTTTTCTAAAATAATGAAAAAAGAAAATTACTTAGAACGATGGACAATAACAGGAACATCAACAACAACCCAATTGTTCTAAGTCTTGCCATGCGTCACAAAGTTGGCGCAACCTTCATCTTCATCCCCTTCGATCACAACAGTTGAGTGTTGTTCATTACCATGGATGAACCCTCCGCTACGGAAGCTCGATTTCACTTCTTCAACTTTGGCATTAGACGGCCCTAGCTGGAATCCCAATACGGATCGGTTCTTGTTCTCGGCGACCTCAACCATACGGCCCCACTGATCTGTACTACCATCTTCAATAATTTTCTGCGCGTCTTTGAAAGAAGACATGGGTGGCCCAATTTTCTTTACTTCAGCAATAAATAGAGCTTGGAACGGAGTTCAAACCTCTTCCTCAGCTTCCACATACATGAAAGATGACAGATGGCTCACCAACAATGCTTTCTCTCCACCTACAATGAAAAGCTGGCCATTCTTCACAAATTTCAATTTCTGGTGTAGAGTGGATGTTATAGCTCCAGCTTCATGGATCCATGGCCTTCCTAACAAGCAACTATAGACTGGGTGGATATCCATTACTTGAAAAGTAATCTGAAAATGACTCGGACCTGTATTCACCGGGAGGTCCACTTCTCCTATAACAGTCTTGCGAGAACCATCAAACGCTTTGATGATCACGCCACTGTATCTCTTCGCGGCGCCTTGGTAGGATAATCTGGACATAGTTGACTTTGGAAGTACATTTAAATAAGAACCGGTATCAACTAGCACATTTCACAATGCATCCTCTTTGCAGTTTATCGATATGTGTAGTCCCAGATTGTGATTTCTTCCTTCCTCGGGAAGTTCTTCATCATAAAAACTCAAGTTGTTGCAGGAAGTAATGTTAGCCACAATGTGGTCAAATTGATCCACAGTTACATCGTGCTCGACATAGGCTTGCTCCAACACTCTTTACAATGCTTCTCGGTGCGCTTCAAAATTCATTAGTAGAGACAACACTGAAATCTTTGAAGGAGTTTGGAGCAGCTCCTCCACCATATTAAATTCTTTCCTTTTAATCAACCTTAATACCTCATCATCATCATTAGGCTTCAGCTTGCTGGATTCACCAGACTGACACACTGGAGCACTAATTGGGTTTACTGCAGGTACATCAACCTTTTTACCAACCGACACATCCTCTATCACCTCTTTCGGAAAGACAGGTCCAAAGACACGACCGCTACGGGTCACCTTCGTAATATCAGCTATATTCACAACAAAATTGGTTGTAGGCAACGAAACCTCTTGACCATTCTCCACCATTGTAGCATTATACTAATAAGGAACAACTCTATCAGATGCATACTGGATGGGGCCCGCTAACCGTATCACTAACGGTGATACCGATCTGTTGACATTGTTACTGCTGCTACTGTCAAACTGAATCAATACCCGCTCAGGGGTTTTAAACACAGGAACAATTACATTGATATCATCTATATCCCTTGACTATTGAATCTGGATTACATTCTCATCCATCAACTTCTGGATATACCTCTTGGCTGGAGTAGGTTCTTGAGAACCAAAGACGGATAAAGTTTGGCGTATGACATGGGAATAGGGTCGAAAGATACCTTCTTCCTTTCGAAATTTTGTTGTTGTTGATTATTGTTGTTGTCGTTGTAGTTGTTTTTTCTTTGTTGAAACTATTGTTTACGTTGTTGTTAAACTGGCACATATTGATTGTTCGAAAATACTGGGATAACTGACGAGACTTGGTGATGATGCTGACGTGGTTACAGAATTCTTTTGACATGAGGCCTCCTCTGCCTCCCTGCTGATACTGCATTAGTTTCCCATTCCTTCTTTCTGGTGAAATTTCTTCCATATTTCTTGCTTGATGACACCACTTCTTTAGACAGACGTCCCTCTCGGACTACTTCCTCTAACCTCATCCCCATGTTTACCATTTCGGTAAATTCACTGGGGGCATCGATAATCATTCGTTCGTAATAGAACGAACTCAAGGTCTTTAGGAAAATCTTGGTCATCTCCTTCTCTTTAAACGAAGGATTAATTTGAGCAGCAAGCTCTCTCCACCTCTGGGCGTACTCTTCGAATGTCTATTTGTCCTTCTGATACATAGACCTCAACCGGTCTCTATCAGGCGCAATGTACACATTGTACTTATACTGTTTCACGAAATCTTCACCCAAATCATTAAACGTGCGAATACTTGCACTATCTAGTCCCATGTACCATTTCAAAGCGGAACCAGTCAGACTGTCTTGGAATTATTGAATTAATAACTCATCATTATCAGTTTGAGTCGACATTTTCCTAGCATACATGACGAGGTGGCTAAGTGGACAAGTATTCCCCTTATACTTTTCAACGGACTTTGAACTTCATCGGGATCTTGACATTTGGAACTAAGCAAAGTTCAGCAGCACTCTTACCGAACAAATATTTTCCTCTCAGTGTTTTCAATTCCTTTTGCAGCTCAAGGAACTGATCCTTCATTTCGTCCATCTTCTCATAAACATCAGGGCCCTCGGACGACTCAGAATGGTAGATGGTGTCCTCAGGGCTTTCTTTGATGGTGTTTAGCTTGGAAGAGTCTTTGGGTTTCTTATTTACCTAATTGTTGTTATTTCGGATCTTTATCCGTACGGTAGATCTCTCGATCCCTTTACTTTTCCCGCATGTTACCGATTTCTTAGGTTTCGTATAGCCTCTCGTGGCATGTCATTTAAGGTAGCGCGGTTCCTTCATCTAGGACTGCCTTTTTGCATGAGCATCCCTAAACATCCCAAACTCATTGATTTTTCTTCTCCTAAGAACACGTTTACTCCTTCTACTACAGGCGAGTAAGTCTCTAAAGGTCGAGCATCCGGTAGATTGCGTAGTAACATCTTTCAACCCTTACCCCGTAGTTAGTCGAACTACGTTTCGCTCTGATTCTCATTCCAGATGAGATACGTAGGCATAAGATGCAATGTCTTACCGAGCACACTCCTCTTTAACCCATAGGTAGTCGGGCTACGAAGATTCTGATTCTCAGATTCAGATGAGATACGTATGCAGTGGATGCGACATCCGTGCGAGTCATTTTCTTTTGACCCTTCTTTTAGTAAGTAGTACATTAGATAAACATACATGCTTTTTTTCATCCCTTCAATCATGTTTGCACAAATAAATTTTCACCAAAAACAACAACCTTTGCAACAAATGTGAAAAGGGCTCCCTAGGAGTACCTAGGATGCTTTGGGTGCCTAACACCTTCCCATTGCATAACCAACCCCCTTACCCAGATCTCTGACATTTTTACTAGTTTTTGATTCGATAAAAATTTTAGGTTTTTGTTCGCTTTCTAACCATTCCTTTGGATAAATAGAAGTGCGATGGCGATTCGACTTGTATAATTGACCTTGGATTTAGTCAATATCTCTAATGGTAAAGAATATCCCGCTACAGAAAAGTGGCGACTCTGCTGGGGAATCTTTTGCCTAGTGGGTTTTGCCTACTTTTCATTTTTGTTGTATTGTGCTGTATATTTGTTTTGTGACATATTTTGGTGCAAATTTGGGATTACTGTATTGTATGTAATGATTGATTTGCTTGATATTAATTCCTTGTGTGCTTGGTGATCTTTGTGAGATGAGTTCTATACCAGAACTCGAGTGCACTTAGGATAGGAGAATGGCATAGTCTTGTCGACTTGTGTGGAGTTATTCCTTAGCAAGTGGACTTGCAAGCCCATTCACTTGGTGGAGGTCATGTTGGGATCAATAATGTCACACAATTAAGTTGTGGTTAGACATTACTCTTTCCAATATAGACCTTAGAAGCCAAGGACCTTAGTTTACCAAACCCATCTTGGCCTATTCATAGGATGTAGTGCGAAGGTCGTTCAAGTGTAAGATTTGATACGATTGTTACGCGATACTACACTCATAAGAGTCTCTCTTGAGAATATTTTTGTAATACGAGTAGTCGTTTCTCCGATAATATCCAAAAGATGGGATGATGACTACGGGAACCTTTTGTAGAACATGTT
Source organism: Lathyrus oleraceus (assembly GCF_024323335.1). Classification (NCBI taxonomy): domain Eukaryota; kingdom Viridiplantae; phylum Streptophyta; class Magnoliopsida; order Fabales; family Fabaceae; genus Lathyrus; species Lathyrus oleraceus. Next base: position 214,478,502 of record NC_066580.1, read on the forward strand.
TGGCAGGTTTAAACCTTAGTACACTCCCTTTGGGTGGTTCTTAACCTAAACTCCATGCTCGTGACTTGCAACAAACCCTTGATTCATGGTTGATCCGTTCAGGTATCCTTAATATCAATGGAACTTGGATGTTGATAAGGTGTAAACCATAATCCACCAAAATGGATGGTTGATATTAAGGATAACATGATCCATCCCATGACCTTTGTTTGGTGTGCTTTGCTTGATCCTTGAGTGTGATTGTTGCATTCATGCATTCATGCACCCATTTGCATTCATATCATCAAAATAATGAGAAAATTTTCAAGGAACTTAAGAGGTCTATTTGCAAAATTTTCAGACATGGAAAGACAAAGAAGGAATACAAAGAAGTACAGCTTCAGACAACCAGACTTGAAAGAGCTAAGGAATTTGACATCCTATGTACTAGATCCCTTGGGTTTCAAAGCTCGTTTTGGGAAGCTTCTTCCTCTTCTGACTACTAAGGTGGATGAAGGATTGATGAGTGTATTGGTGCAGTTTTACGATCCTTTGTACCGTTGCTTCACGTTTCTGGATTTTCAGCTTTTTCCTACACTTGAGGAGTATGCTTATCTTGTGGGTATACCTGTTCTAGATCAGTTGCCATTCAGTGGCTTGGAAAGGGTTTCTACTTCTCAAGAGATAGCTGACATGTTACACATAGATGAATCTCTGGTTGATGCTCATATGACTACCAAAGGGGGAATTCAAGGTCTCCCTTCTGAGTTCCTCATTGCTCAAGCCACTATCTATGGGAAGGCCATGAGTGAGGACGCCTTTGAGGCCATATTTGTACTTCTCATCTATGGGCTAGTGTTATTCCCCAATATCGACAAGTTTGTGGATGTGAACGCTATTAGGATTTTCTTTACTCTTAATCCCGTTCCAACTCTGTTGGGCGATACCTATTTCTCTTTGCATATGAGGAATGCGAAGGGTGGTGGCGCCATTGTGTGTTGTTTGCCTCTGTTGTATAAGTGGTTTATTTCTCACTTACCTCAGACGGTCGCTTTCAAGGAGAACAAGGAATGTCTACGGTGGTCCACGAGACTTATGTCTCTTACTAATGATGATATCTCTTGGTATAACCGTGTGTATGATGGTGTGCAAATTATTGACTCTTGTGGCGAATTCTCCAACGTACCTCTTCTTGGTACATGTGGTGGGATTAACTATAATCCTGTTTTGGCACGTCGGCAGCTTGGGTTCCCCCTAAAGGACAAACCCAATAACATTTTGTTAGAGGGTGTATTCTTTCAGGATGGTAAAGATCCCCAAGGCTTGAAAGCTAGGATGGTCCGCGCTTGGCGCAAGATTCATAGGATCCTGTTTGGGTTAGGAAAAGGGCGTCTGAGTATCTCATGCCTTACGAGTATCCGAGACCTACACCTATGATTATGGCTGGGCCTTCAACCCTCCCTAATCAAGGAGTAGAGGAGTTGAGAGACAAAGACCGTTCACGTGCCTGGATCCGTGAACGTGAAGAGTTGCTTCAGCAGATTAAGGAGATGGATGCGTTGATTGAGTTTCTTGAGCATCAGGTTATTGATGATCCTAACGATGCATGGACTTCTCTACTTCCTCAGTCTTCTAAGTTATGGAAGAGGAAGTATGATCGACTCGCCAAAGAGAAGGCCGATATGGAGGCGTCCTACGAGAGGGAGGTGAAGAGGCTTCGCGCATCTTATCTTCCTGTGTCCCGAGCTTTAGATGATTGTTTCTAGGGATCCATAGGATGATTATTTTCCTTTTCTCTTGTACATGATTGACGATGCTGCACTTCTTTTCCCTGATATTATTTGATGAGATATTTCCATATGTGATAAAATGCTTAATATTTCCAAAATTTGCAAATAAAACTCTAAAGTTCCTTTGAAATAAAAAATAAATCATATGCACAAGCATTGCATGCATCATATGCATAAGCAGGTTTTGTTTTCGGTCCCTTACCCTGTGGTCTAACTCTGTGTCCTTCATTTATTTTGAAGACAAGCTGACTCACCGGTACTACACTAGAGCCAACATTTCAAGACTAATGGATCACTTAGAGCAAGAGAACCGCGAGCTGAAAGAGGAAGTGGCCAGATTGACTGCCCTAATGGAGTCATTCATGGCTGCCCAGAGCCAGTCTTCTCCGACACCTTCAACTCCTCCCCAGAGCACAGTTATCTCCGAGATTGTCTCCTCTACTGTGCCCGCTGCCAGTGCATACTTTGTTCCAACAGCCATGCCAACCGGGTTCCCGTGGGGGATGCCTCCCAATTTCATGCCTGAGGGTCATGTTCCCACCTTTGCTTCTCTGCCAGCATCTAGCCTGGTCCTTGTCGTTCCTCCTCCTATCGTGCATACTTTGCCTAGGGTAGACAACACCATCTGTCATTCTGAGCCGTCTGAGGGTCCAAATGTTTATGAGAAGATGGATGCTATTAACGATCAATTTCTTGAGCTTCGCAAGGAATTGAAAACTCTCAGAGGGAAGGATCTTTTCGGCAAGAGTCTTCTGCCGAACTCTGCTTGGTTCCAAATGTGAAGATCCCTATGAAATTCAAGGTCCTTGACTTTGAAAAGTATAAAGGAAATACTTGTCCTCTCATCCATCTGGTCATGTATGCCAAGAAGATTTCTACTCAGACTGATAACGACCAGTTGCTCATCCACTACTTTCAGGACAGTCTGTCCGGTGCCGCTTTGCGTTGGTACATGGGTTTAGACAGCGCGAACATCCGATCCTTCAATAGTCTCGGCAAAGCCTTCATCAAGCAATACAAGTACAACGTGGATATGGCTCTCGATAGAGATCAATTGAGAGCCATGTCCCAGAAGGATAAAGAAACATTTAAGGAGTACGCCCAGAGGTGGCGAGAGGTGGCAGCACAGATCGTGCCTCCGCTAGAAGAGAAAGAGATGACTAAGATCTTTTTGAAGACTTTAAGTTCTTTTTATTATGAGCGGATGATTGCTAGCGCTCCTTCTGACTTCACCGAGATGGTAAATATGGGGATGCGTCTAGAAGAAGGGGTCCGTGAAGGACGGTTAACCAGAGAAGAAGGCTCTTCTGCCAAACGTTATGGGGCGTTTGCAAAGAAGAAAGATGGAGAGGCACATGTTGTGACCTCCCATGAGAAACCAAGAAGACCCTCTCTGAGGAGGAAGACTGTGCGTCCCGCCAGTAACCAGCACCAGGTGGCTCATATAGCACCTGCCTTTAGAGATAATCAACAGTACCAGCATCACAACAACAATCATCAACCACCTCAGCAATATCAACCACAACGGCTCCGTCCACAATAGCAGGCCTACCAGCCTCGCAACAGTAATCAAACCAGCACAAATTACGAGAGGAAAAAGGTCACCTTCGATCCTATTCCAATGACGTACGCAGAGTTATATCCCTCTTTGATAGAGAGGAAGCTGATTACTCCAAGAGACCCACCGGCTATACCTGCTAACCCCTAGTGGTGCGTATAAGCCCGAGTTACACTATGTTTACCATTCTGGTGCTCCCGGCCATGACGTGGAGAATTGTTACCCTTTGAAGACCAAGGTTCAAGACCTTGTGAAGTGTGGTATTCTATGTTTTGAGGACGTGGGCCCTAATGTGAAGAAGAACCCATTGCCCGAGCATGGGAAATCTGTCAACATGGTCCAAGGTTGCCCTGGAAAATAGAAGGTCAAATATGTCAGTCATATTTGACAGTCTCTGGTCCAGATGCATCATTTGTTGTGTGAGTACAATCATTATGAGCATGACCATGATAAATGTCGAGTCTGCTCTGTTAACCGATTGGGTTGTTGCCAGGTGCGCAAGGATGTTCAGGAAATGCTGGACGGAGGAGTCATTGAGATCCTTCAAAACAGGAACGTTGATAAAAATGAGCCTGAGGTCAATGTGATCTCCCTAGTGTTCCGGATACCCGAGCCTGTTATCATTAAGTACAATGGTAGCAAGCAAAAAAGGATTCTTCCGCTCTGATCATTAAGCCTGCTGGTCCTGTGCCTTACTCTTCTGAAAAGGCAGTTCCCTATCGCTACAAGGCAGTAGCAGTAGAGAATGGGAAAGAGGTGTCCTTGCCCTCTTCTTCTGTTGTGAATATTGCCGATGTTAGCGGTTTGACCCATAGTGGCTGTGTATCTTCAGCACTGTCGAAGCCTCAAATTAATGCTAATTTTGTTAAACCCCCGTTTGGGAACGTTGTGAATTCTCCGAATCCGGCACTTGCTGTTAAGCCCTCCTCCGTACTGAAAACTCCTACTTTTGTTGGCCCGAGTGGCAATATGAAAGAAGACTATGATGAGATGCTGAGGCTCATCAAGAAAAGCGAGTACAATGTTGTAGACCAACTTCTACAAACGCCATCCAAAATATCGGTGTTATCATTGCTTCTGAATTCGGAACGACATAGAGAGGCTCTGCAGAAAGTGTTGGATGTGGCATATGTGGATCACGATGTCACTTTGGAGCAATTCGATAGCATTGTTGCAAATATTACTGCTTGTAACAACCTGAGTTTTTGTGACTCTGATCTCCCTAAGGAGGGAAGAGACCACAACTTGGCATTACATATATCTATGGGTTGTAGAGACGATGCCATGTCCAATGTACTGGTGGACACTGGGTCATCATTGAACGTATTTCCAAAGTCCACTCTCTCAAAACTATCATATCAAGGGCCTCCCATGAGGCAAAGTGGAGTAGTTGTGAAGGCTTTCGATGGGTCTCGCAAAACTGTGATCGGGGAAGTTGATCTCCCAATCAAAATCGGACCAAGTGATTTCCAGATTACCTTCCAGGTTATGGACATTTACCCATCATATAGCTATCTCTTAGGCAAACCATGGATTCACGAGGCAGGCGCCGTGACATCCACCCTACATCAGAAGTTGAAATTCGTGAAGAACAAGAAACTGGTAGTAGTAGGGGGAGAAAAGGCTCTCCTGGTTAGCCACTTGTCTTCCTTCTCATACATAGATGCTGAGGATGAAGTTGGAACTCCTTTCCAAGCTTTGTCTATTGCTGAACCTATTGAGAAGAGAGCTCCTTCATTTGCTTCCTACAAAGATGCAAAGCTGGCCATTGAGCGTGGTGCAACCACTGGTTTAGGAAAAATGATTGAGTTAGAAGACAACGAGTCCCGGGCTGGCATAGGTTTTTCTTCTGGTACTTTCAACAAGCAAGGGCTATTCAAGAGTGGAGGTTTCATCCACACTGGTCAGGATGAGGAAGTTGCTGCTGTCTTGGAAGAGGATGCAGAGGACTCTGGCAACATCATCATCCCTGGTGGGGTCTGCAACAATTGGGTCGATGTGGATATTCCAACAGTTGTCCATAAGTCAACGTAATAATCACTTTGTTTGAAAACCCTTCTCCCATGCCAAAAGGAGGAGTGATGACATTGTTGGCACATAAATACAATGATATTTTCATTCAATAAATTCATGTTAAATGTTTGTTTCCCAATTATTTTCCCTTTTTGCTTTTGCATGAAATTGGTGATCACATAAAACCCTAAAAAATAGAATAAAATCGATCTTTTTCATATGCATAATGATTTGCCTTGTTTGAATTCTAAAGCTTTTCATATCCAAAATCACTATGCAGGTTGATTTCTAGACCCATTGAACATAACGACCCAACGCCATCTCCCAATTTTGAGTTCCCTGTATTTGAGGCCGAAGAAGATGATGTTGAAGAGATTCCTGACGAGATTACCCGTCTGCTTGAGCATGAAAAGAAGATCATTCAACCACATCTTGAGAATCTGGAAGCAGTCAACTTGGGGTCGGAAGATTGTGTGCGAGAGGTAAAGATTGGGGCACTTCTGGAAGAATCTGTTAAGAAGGGGTTGATTAAGTTGCTACGAGAATATGTTGACGTCTTTGCCTGGTCATATGAAGACATGCCTGGTCTAGATACTGACATTGTGCAACATTTCTTACCGTTGAAGCCTGAATGTGTGCCTGTGAAGCAGAAGCCTAGAAGAACTCATCTTGATATGGCAGTAAAGATCAAAGAAGAAGTTCAAAAGCAAATTGATGCGGGGTTTCTGGTGACTTCTACATATCCTCAATGGGTGGCCAATATTGTGCCCGTGCCTAAGAAAGATGGAAAAGTCCGGATGTGTGTGGACTATAGAGACTTGAATAAAGCTAGTCTGAAAGATGATTTCCCTCTACCACATATTGATATGTTGGTAGATAATACAGCTAAATTCAAAGGCTTCTCGTTTATGGATGGATTTTCCGGATATAATCAGATTAAAATGGCACCCAAGGATATGGAGAAGACAACATTCATCACACCTTGGGGAACATTTTGTTATCGAGTGATGCCCTTTGGTTTGAAGAACGCCGGAGCCACGTATCAACGAGCTATGACCACCTTATTTCATGATATGATGCACAAGGAGATTGAGGTATATGTTGACGATATGATTGCTAAGTCAAGAACGGAAGTTGAACATGTAGAGCATTTGTTGAAGCTTTTTCAGCGCTTGAGGAAGTACAAGCTTCGTCTGAATCCCAACAAGTGTACATATGGAGTCCGTTCTGGCAAGTTATTGGGCTTTATTGTCAGTGAAAAAGGTATTGAGGTTGATCCTGCAAAGGTCAAAGCAATACGAGAGATGCCTATGCCAAAAACTGAGAAGCAAGTCCGAGGTTTTCTTGGACGCTTGAATTACATTTCCAGATTCATATCCCACATGACTGCCACATGTGCGCCGATATTCAAGCTCCTCTGGAAAGATCAGTCTCATGATTGGGCCGAGGATTGCCAGAAAGCTTTTGATAGTATTAGAGAGTATCTGTCTGAGCCTCCGATTCTGTCTCCGCCTGTGGAATGGAGACCATTGATCATGTATCTGACTGTTCTTGAAGACTCTATGGGTTGTGTCCTTGGCCAGCAAGACGAATCAGGGAAGAAAGAGTATGCTATCTACTACTTGAGTAAGAAGTTCACCGATTGTGAGTCTTGATATTCAATGCTTGAGAAGAAATGATGTGCTTTGGCTTGGGCCGCTAAGCGCTTACGTCAGTATATGTTGAATCATACCACTTGGTTGATATCCAGAATGGACCCAATCAAGTATATATTTGAGAAGCCTGCTTTAACTGGAAGGATTGCCTGTTGGCAGATGTTGTTGTCTGAGTATGATATTGAGTATCGAGCTCAGAAAGCTATTAAAGGTAGTATTTTGGCTGACCACTTGGCACATCAACCAATTGAGGACTATCAGTCAATTCAGTATGACTTCCTAGATGAGGAGATTCTGTATTTAAAAATGAAAGATTGTGATGAACCCACACTTGATGAAGGGCCAGAGCCTGGTTCCAGATGGAGTATGGTATTTGATGGCGCTGTAAATCAATATGGAAATGGTATTGGGGCGGTAATCATTACGCCTTAGGGCACACATATTCCTTTTACAGCAAGGCTAACTTTCAAGTCCACAAATAATATGGCTGAGTATGAGGCCTGTATTATGGGATTGGAGGAATGCATTGATCTTAGAATCAAGCATCTTGATGTATATGGTGATTCGGCCCTTGTTGTTAATCAGATTAAGTGTGAGTGGGAAACGAGTCAGCCTCGCCTCATTCCATACAGAGATTATGCGAGGAGGATTTCAACGTTCTTTATTGAGGTTGACTTCCATCATATTTATCGAGATGAGAATCGGATGGCAGATGCCCTTGCTACACTTGCTTCAATGATTGTGGTCAGACTTTGGAATGAAGTCCCCAATATCACCGTGATGCGCTTGGACAGACCAGCTCATGTGTTTGCAGTTAAAGAAGTAAAAAATGATAAGCCATGGTATTATGATATCAAGTGTTTCCTGCAGAACCAGACTTACCCACCCGGGGTGTCTATGAAAGATAGGAAGACTCTGAGGAGATTATCAGGCAGTTTCTACCTCAATGGTGATGTGCTTTATAAGAGAAATTTTGACATGGTTCTACTCAGATGCGTGGATAGACACGAAGCAGACCTGTTAATGATTGAGGTCCATGAGGGTTCATTTGGTACACATTCCAATGGACATGCCATGGCGAAAAAGATGTTGAGAGCAGGCTACTATTGGATGACAATGGAGTTTGACTGCTGCAAATATGTAAAGAAATGCCATAAGTGTCAGATTTACGCGGATAAGATTCATATTCCCTCGACACTTTTGAATGTGATTTCATCACCATGGCCTTTCTCCATGTGGGGAATTGACATGATTGGCATGATAGAGCCGAAAGCGTCCAATGGACACAGATTTATTCTCGTAGCAATTGATTGCTTCACCAAGTGGGTTGAAGCGGCGTCGTATGCAAATGTGACCAGGCAGGTGGTCGTGAAGTTTATCAAGAATCAACTCATATGCCGATATGGTGTGCCAAATAAGATCATTACTGATAATGGATCTAACTTGAATAACAAGATGATGAAAGAACTGTGTAGTGAGTTCAAGATCGCGCATCATAACTCTTCTCCTTACAGACCCAAGATGAATGGGGCTGTTGAAGCTGCTAATAAGAACATTAAGAAAATTATCCAGAAGATGGTTGTTACGTATAAAGATTGGCATGAGATGCTGCCATTTGCTTTACATGGATATCGTACGTCTGTCCGCACTTCAACAGGGGCAACCCATTTCTCTCTTGTCTATGGCATGGAGGCTGTACTCCCAGTAGAGGTGGAGATCCCATTAATGAGAGTCTTGATGGAAGCCAAGTTGACTGATGCTGAATGGGTTCAGAGTCGTTATGACCAGCTGAATTTGATTGAAGAGAAAAGATTGACTGCCATGTGCCACGGTCAGTTATATCATCAAAGGATGAAGAAAGCTTTTGATAAGAAGGTGAAGCCTCGTGTGTTCCGAGAAGGTGACCTTGTGCTCAAGAAAGTCTTGTCTTTCGCGCCCGATTCCAGGGGCAAGTGGACTCCAAACTATGAGGGTCCGTACGTTGTCAAGAGAGCCTTTTCAGGCGGTGCTTTGATACTTACAACTATGGATGGGGAGGATTTCACTCGTCCTGTGAATTCAGATGCAGTCAAGAAATACTTCGCCTAAAAAAAATAAATAAATAAAAACTGAATAGCTCGCTAAGTTGAAAACCCGAAAGGGCGGCTTAGGCAAAAATGAGCGTCTCGGTGGATTGAAAACCCGAAAGGGCGATCCAGGCAAAAATTAGAGACATGAAAAAAATAAATATATATGTATCCCGCTAGAGTGAACACGTCATCCGGGGGAAATCTAGGCAAAAATTAGGGATTTGGCAAGTAACTGCATCCTGACAAGACTTTGTTCTACAGTTGTCGTCCGTCAGAGATTCTTGCTCATTATCAACCAAAGTTTCAAATACATCGGATTCAAAATTGGTGGAGAAATGGTCATTATGTTCAATGTAGCCCTTTTCCAATATATATCACCAATTTCAAATTTGTAAAGATCTATGGAGTCTTGCCATTCGCAGACTACCATTCTATCAAATAAATTTGAGCCTTTTATCCAATTATTGGCACTCTTATCTGTTTCTATTCAACAACTGTTTTGCATGTTTTGATTAAGAAAATATCATTGTTTTAAATAATCAAATTTTTCATAATTTGTTTTTAAACAAAGTGAACATTCACAATGACGAAAGGATACTTAGGAGATCCTCAAGGCTCTCCCAAGGGTGGTACGATCCCCAACAGGGTAAGATTTTTGTCCATATTTCTGGCATGACTGTATCTCCTCCCTCCGGAACCTTTTATGGTTTATCCTACCAAGTGGATTGCTTGTTGAGAGTTACCTCTCTTCCCTTCAGCAGAGTAGCAATCTTTCTTCCTCAGCAACTTGGCTCTTTTTGGGCAAGAGCGGTATTTGGTGGTTGATCCCGATAAAACCTTTATCTCCTCGGATAGATTCCCCAGTAGAGTTGTTGGTGTGATGGACCTTGTCTGTGATAACTCTCGTCCCCAACTGGAATGATTGATGATTCATCCCCTGCAGAGTTCTTTGCTTCCTGGTATCTCTGATCCCCAGCAGATTGGATACTCTCCGGTGAACATGGCTTTCTCTCTTGAGATGTAGTACCGGGTGGTTGATTCCTGGACCTGGTTGTGTTAGATATGTCTGTTTGTCAGCATACATCATACATAAACCACGCATATACATGTATAATTATAACATTCAGATATTCATGTTGCATTCTTTGCCATATATCGTTGTTTGCTGTCTCCTGCTATTTGGTGATATATTTCCCCAAGTGGATGTGTGTGTCTGATCTCTCCATATAGAGTCAGCTCCATAGGCAGAAAGCGTCTATCCTTTCTTCCATATTCCCCACCGGGTTATATCCTCGTGGATGTTGATTGTTTTTGTTCCTTCCCAACACATATATTAGGATGGGTTTCCCCATTGAGTTATATCCTCACCGGGACAAGTCCTGATTTGGTGTGCCTATCTAGTTTGATCCTAGATCGGTCTCTTGAGACTCTTTTCCTGTTTCCCCGTGGTAAATGAATAATTGCTCAATAATTAGTAATTATTATCCCCGGCAGAGTCTGTGGTTCTCTACCCTCATACCGGTAGTTGTAAACCCTATTTCTTCCCTTTTTGCAGAGTAACTATTTTTGCTCATCTTTAATTGGTGACAGTTATCTTCATCCAATATTCTGTGATGATATCCCCTCATCTGCTTGGATTATTTCCCTGATTACACAATTTATCCCCAGCGGGTCATCTCTCGTGTACCCTGTTGTTTTTGGTGACGATTGTTTCTCCCCTGAATTGGTCATCATTATATACCTAATTTCGGTATCCTGATGCCTTTTCTTTTCGGTCGATTTATCCTTTATTAACCCAGTAACCGGTTGTGAATAATCGTCCATGTGAGTATATTATCTACGTTCTGACGGTAATAGATAGTATATCTTATGCACTCTCGGGTCTGAAGCCTTTTGTTCTTCCCCAGTTGAGTAAGATTCGTATCCCCTTTGTGGAGTCGAATATCCATCCTGTAATCGAGTTTGCTTTTAGCCCTCTTGTGGATGATGAGTGTCTTGGGAATATTCCCTAATTCACGTCTTGGTTGGTCACCGATTATATGCCCAGTAACCGGTATCCCTGGTGTTCCTTCCTCTCTGCTCCCTATTATGACTTTTTGTCCCCTGTGGAGTCAGAATCCCTGAGTTGAAGTATACCTTTTAGGTTTTCCTCAGACGTTTTGAAGTTTTGATATCTCTCACCCATATACCGGTCTTAGATATTCATTCTTGTCGCAACCTGAAAAATACAGTGCGCGAAAAAACAACCGGCGAAAGAAAATGACAGAAGAGTCGCCACCGTGCGTTATTCATCCCAAAGGAGGGAAAGGAAACGCTCGAAGTAAACCTGAAAAAGGAAAGGACAAGACGGGGTCTCGCAACCAAATCTTGGGTTCGGGAGTCGGTTATGCGAAGGGAAGGTATTAGCACCCCTACGCATCCGTAGTACTCTACGGGATCCACTTTTGTAGTTCTTGTCTAAAGGGTGTGGGTTTATCTAATGCTGTTTACCAAAAAAAAGGGGTTAAATGAAAATGACTCGCGCGGATGTCGCATCCACTACATACGTATCTCATCTGAATATGAGAATCAGAGTCTTCGTAGCTCGGTTGACCTATGGGTTGGGGGGATGTGTGCTCGCTAAGACATCGCGTCTTATGTCTACGTATCTCATCTGGAATGTGAATCAGAGCAAGCCGTAGTTCGGCTAACTACGGGGTTATGGAGTGGGTTTTGGACGAACGACGTCACTACGCAATCTACCGGATGCTCGACCTTTGGAGACTTACTCGCCTGTAGTAGAAGGAGTTAACGTGTTGCTTTGGGTTTTAGGGTTTGGGATGCTCAAGGGCAAAAGGCAGTCCTTGACGAAGGAACCGCGCTACCTGCAGGGATACGAACACATACAAAACAAACATGGATAAAGTAAATGTGCCAGCAAGGGGCTCAGAAGTAAATAAACAAAAGAAAACAAATGTCTCCTATCGAGGTCTTCCAGCTAAGAAAGCGATAAAATGCGGAAAAGAAGTAAAAGTACCACACGGATAAAGATCCGAAGTAACAGCAATTAAAGGAGTAAGAAACCCAGGGATCTCCCAAGCTAATGCCATCAAAGAAAGGTGAGTCAGTACAGGTAATCGGAATGAACCTCCAGGGGGTACCCCACAAATAAAGTGGGAAAACCACGCAAACCATCTCTGCAAGAGTCTGTGAGCCCTCACAAAAACTCAACAAAAGGGGTTAGTGAAACACGATAAGCATTGTTTTCATGGATAACAGTATGGTTTCAGAAACCTCAAACCCTGTGGCGTACATTTCAGAAATCATGTGATTAAACATTCAAGGCATAGGCTTCACCCATCCATGCATAATTAAACCCGTGGGCAAAAACATAATGAAATTCATCCATCATACCTCATACATTCAGATGATCCAAATTAAAAGCATAAAATTATGGGAATGAGGCAAACCTGGTGGGAGAGACCGATTGAAATCAAATGGCACGGCTGGGTTTGCAAGGCAATGTTAGGGTTTGCGTGAGATGAAAGTGTGTGAGTCAGATTAAATTTTTCAGAGTTGCCTGGGGGTTGCTCTGAGTTCTCTGTCAGGTTTCTCTCCAGGTTTTGTCAAGGGTTTTGTTTCAAGGAAACCTCAGAGTATTTTGCTTCTCTTCCTTTTTCTGTCTGATCTCCCTCTTTTATAACCTCATTTTCATGGCTTTGTGGGCTCAAATGAGAGAGGTCCAAGTCCAAGTTTTTCTATTATATATATATATATATATATATATATATATATATATATATATATATATTATTATTTATTTATTTATTTATTTATTTTGTAAAAAATTATTATTATTATTTTTTTTTTTCGTTTTTTTTTCGTTTTTTTTAAAGTTTATTGGATCTAATTCTGATTGACATGATGAAATGCAATATGAAATGCTAAATGAATGCATGAATGAGGAGGGCAAATTTTGGGGTGTTACAGTTGCCCCTATTCAATCATCAGCTAACCCGAGTAGGATGAAAGCGAACATCTTATCAGACAAACGGGATGAGCTGTGATTGAATACCAAAGACAGACCGAAAATTTGCGCTCCGAGAACACCACAAAAACGCGGAAATACACTGTGCTGTTTATTTTTCTTCCGATCCTCTGGCTGGATCTGAATCAGTCTTCTGGCTTAATCTGGAGTTTCGTTCCTCTGGCTGAACCTATACTCAATTTAGTCCTCTGGTTGGATATTAATTTTGATCCTCGGGCTGGATACGATTTTGATCTTCTGGCTAGATCTTCTTCGATCTTCTGGCTAGATCTCCTTCGTTTCGATTCTCTGGCTGAATCGATTTCCTTTGATTCTCTGGCTGAATCTACTTCGATCTTCTGGCTAGATCTGAATTATTGCGATTTTCGATCTTCTGGCTAGATCTTCTTTGTTTCGATTCTCTGGCTGAATCTACTTCGATCTTCTGGCTAGATCTGGATTGTTTTAATGATAAATTCCCATCATTAGGATCCCGCATCTGAGGCATGCGTTGGTTGACCCTCTTTTGAAATCTACACCCAACCTTCATATTAGATATGCAACTTCGAGAATATTCCACTTTTGGGCTTCGTACATATTCTTCGGGCTAGAATATGTTGTAACGACTCCTCAATTAGACTTGGGCTTGCTGGGGAAATAAAGCTTGTAGGCGACTTCACTGGGGAATCTTCAAATTGAGCCTTAGGCTGGCTTACTGGAACACGATTCTCAGGCTAAATCTTCGAAATAACCCTCAGGCTGGATCACTGGAACACGATTCTCAGGCTGAATCTTCAAAATGAACCTCAGGCCGGATCACTGGAAAACGATTCTCAGGCTGAATCTTCGAAATGACCCTCAGGCTGGATCACTGGAAAACGATTATCAGGCTGAATCTTCAAAATGACCCTCAGGCTGGATCACTGGAAAACGATTCTCAGGCTGAATCTTCAAAACGACCCTCGGGCTGGATCACTCACGCTTGATCCTCTGGCTGGATCTCATGACCTTGGTTGTAAAGTAATTCTTCAGTCTGCTTGGAAGAACCTGTTTATCAGCTTATGTGTATGCTTGATATGATATGCATGCAAATGCAAATGTTGTGCATGGTGTAAAAAGAAATCTGCTTGGGGAAGCAAACTCCGGTAGGGAACAGATCGTTGTATCAATCCTTGAATGCTCTGTGGGGAAAACACTTCCTGGGGAAATGTCGTAGGAAACGACCTTTGCTGGGGATATGAACTTGCTAATCGCCCTCAAGCTGGGGATTAACAAATCTGTTAAAAATAATCTGTTGGGGAATGAGATGAACACTGGGAACACCACCCTCTCATCTGTTGGTTATGCAACCACTCCGCTGTTGCTAGGAAGATACAGTCCGACAGTGTCAACTCCGCTGGGGATATATAGTTTGGATACTGTCAACTCTGCTGGGGAACATGCTCTACTAAGGAGAGACTTTGTCAACCGCTTGGGGATGAGGATTCATGACTTGGCATCCGGTTCCTATGACCTGCAACCAAAAATACACGTATGCCTCAGGGGAATTACTCGGTTTGAATTCACCGTCCGGGATTACTCTTTTTTTACTCACCGGGTGTACTCTTTTTTTATATCCCTAATTTTTGCCCGAACCTCTTTATTCTTTTTTTTTTGGTTCGTCGGGATGCCCTTTTTTTGCCTGGACTATTCTTTTTATCGTCCAGCGGGTCTATTTTATGCAAAGTATTTTTTTTAACTGCGTCTGAGTTAATAGGAGACGGGAATCCTTCGCCATCCATGGTTGTTAGCATCAAAGCTCCGCCATAGAAAATCCTTTTAACCACGTACGGACCCTCATAGTTCGGTGTCCATTTGCCCCTGTGATCTGTGTTGGGAGGAAGAAATCTTTTGAGTACCAATTCCCCGACTTGATACCCCCGAGGGCGCACTTTCTAACCAAATGCTTTCTTCATTCGTCTCTGACCGAGATACGTCAATTTTGGGTACGTAGTTCCAGCATAGCACCATTTCCCGTTGGTTTGATTTATGACCAAAGCTGAATCCCCGTATACATCCAGGGTTTTAATCTGTATATTGACGGCTTCCTCAAGTCTTAGGATACAAGCTTCGTATTCGGCTTCATTGTTGGTGCAGGGAAAAGTTATTCTGGCACCAAATGGCATATGAACCCCCTTCCGGTGTGATCAACACTATACCAACTCCGCGACCATTGACGTGGACCGCCCCATCAAATATCATAACCCATTTGGATTCAGGGTCAGGCCCCTCCTCCGGGAGTGGTTCCTCTCGATCTTTCGATTTGAGAAACATGATGTCCTCATCAGGAAAGTCAAACCTCATAGGTTGGTAATCATCAATCGGTTGCTCTGCAAGATAGTCTGACAAGACACTTCCCTTGATGGCTTTTTGTGAAGTGTATTGGATGTCATACTCTATCAGTATCATTTGTCACCTAGTAACCTTTCCGGTAAGTTCTGGCTTTTCAAAAATATACTTGACTGGATCCCTTTTAGATATCAATAGAGTCATGTGAGTCAACATATACTGTCTTAGTCGGCGAGCAGCCCATGCCAAAGCGCGACAAGTTTTCTCGAGCAATGAGTATCTTTGTTCACAGTCGGTAAACTTTTGCTAAGGTAGTATATTGCATGCTCTTTTCGACCTGACTCGTCATGCTGACCGAGCACACAACCCATTGACCTTTCTAACACAGTCAAGTACATGATCAACGGTCTTTCCTCTCGGCCTGTAGACTTGCCCCGATCTTAATCTCTTTCTTGTCGTCTGCGGTACCGATGTTGACGGTCTCAATCACCTCCTGATAAGGTGTAATAGCTCGGTCCTCCTGTTTCAACAATCTGGCTAACCCTTCAGGCAATTCACAATCTTCCTCAACCCCTTCTTCGGCTTAATAGATAGGATTGTCGAAGTCATACTTGGCCATAGCAGTGTCGTTAGTAGTGAGATCCGGGTGGTCCGCTCTGCATGATGGAGGATCATGCTTTACCTTAGAATGAGAGATTTTTTTTTGGAAAGAAAGAAAAAACGAAAAAAGAAACATTGCCATTTTTTTGTAAAAGTAAAAAAACTGAAAGAAAGAGAACACAAAATTGTTTGCAAAAGCTGTCCTTTATTGATGATAAAAATAATTGCGAAATGTAACTAAATGGATGGCCCTACAAATGAACCGTTACACCTTGGGCAAAGTGTAAGACTTTATTATGCATGTAATAAAGGAAAACAATAAAAATCACTTTTTCAGTAGAGTAAACCAGACGGTTTTTTCAGACAACCAATTGTCGAGCTTTTCTCCCAGGACACACGGGCGAATCCAGCTATCTAAGTCACAATTGCTGTCAGCCTTGTCTTCATCTGCAGCATTGACGATGTGGGGAGAAACCAAACCCCCGCTGGAGAGAGTACCGGTTTCATTCTTCTGGGATCCCAGAGCATACCGCAATCCAAACTTGTCTTCTTTGATGACTGGCTCCACAAATTTGCCCCAGCCTTGGGCATTACCAGCTTTAACCACTTCGACAGCTTGCTTGTATGAAGAGATAGAAGTCCCGACCTTCTCGAACTCAGGTGAAAAGACAGCTTCGGGCACGACCTCATTGATGTTTATGGCTTCGAAGCCCTGACACAGCATCTCGTGCATCTCGCCGTCCATCTCTACATACTTAAATGTAGACAGGTGGCTAACAAAAATATCCTCTCCACCACAGACAGTGACGACCTGACCTTCTAGTTCATATTTGAGCTTCTAGTGGAGGGTAGAAGTAACAGCACCGGCAACATGAACCCAAGGCCGACCTAGCAGACAGTTGTAGGCAAGCTGGATATCCATCACATAAAAGGTGCTCTTGAACACCTGCGGTCCAATCTTAACTGGCAACTCAACTTCGCCAAAGACAGCTCTCTTAGAGCCATCAAAAGCCCTCACAACTAAGTTACTTGGCCTCAGGATGGTGTCATCGTAATCCAACTTCGTTAAGGCTTTCTTTGGAAGAACATTCAGAGAAGAGCCTGTATCAACAAAAACATGGGAAAGCATCACCCCTTTGCACTCCATTATGATATGCAAGGCTTTGTTGTGATTCCTGCCGTCAGATGTCAGGTCATTATCGGTGAAACCTAGCCCCCGGCTAGCGTTTACATTGGAAACTACCGACTCCAGCTGGTTAACAGTTATCTCCGGTGGAACATAGGCCATATTCAGTACTTTCAACAAGGCTGCTCTGTGCGCCTCAGAGCACAGCAATAGTGAGAGAATGGAGATCTTTGAGGGTGTCTGATTTAGCTGGTCGACTACGCTGTAGTCACTTTTCTTGATAGTCCTCATAAACTCATCCACTTCCTTCTCGAATGCGGTCTTAGGAGGATCTTCCTCAGTAGTAACCTCTTCGGCGGCCATCTGTTTCCCTTTAGCCTTGGCAGCTGCCTCGGCTTCAGTATTCGCGCGTAATGTTGATGGTGCGAATAGCAGTCCACTGCGAGTGAAGCCACCAACCCCTCCAACATTGTCTACAGCGGAGCTACTAATGTCAATGTCTTCTTCGTTAACTTTCTGCCCCTGGTAGTAGATATCAGCCCCATAGTGCCACGGGATAACACTGTCTTTCTCATACGGAACGGGTCCTGGTATTGTGATGGTGATCGGTCCAACCAAAGTCGGTTGAGGGCTGTCAGAGTAAATTGCACCTGGTGCTGAACTTTCGATGTTCACCGCTGCTGGTTTTGTACTTTCTGGGAAATATATTATTGTCGGAGCGAGTCTCTCGGGAACATATATTTCTTCAGGAGTGAAATAAAACGTCACCGTCGATACATCATTCTTCACTGGACGGGCCTGATCGAACTGAAGACAACCTTCATCTATCAGTTGCTGAATACCCCTTCTCAAACTGTCACATCTGTTTTCAGCAGCTTGACAATTTTTGCATTCTTCCCCACAGCCCGGGAAAATCTGTCCTTTCAGAAGTCGGTCTTTAACCACCGATAGCGAAGTCTTCACCTTAGTCACATCAGAAACCAAATTCAAAGTTTCCCCATTATCAACATCATTAATCCTCTGCCCGCCGTGAGCCGGCATCGGGTTCTGGATAACATTAGGCACCGGAGCAAAATTGATAGCCTGGGCATCTCTCAAATCTTGTACCTTTAACTGGAGAGCCTTGCAATTATCTGTAGTATGGCCAGGTGCGTTGGAGTGAAAAGCACATCTGGCGTTGACATCATAACCTCTAGGCAAATTATTGGGATCGATTGGTGGGGCCAGAGTTCTCAACGTAACCAGATTCATGTCAATCAGCTTGGGAAGTAATACTGAATAAGGCATTGGGATTGGCTCGATGACCCGGTCCGTCTGCCTTGGACGTTGTTGATAGTGTCTCTGCTGACCCGGATTACCTCCTTGTTGTTGATTGTTGTACTTGGGTTGTTGTTGCGGATGATATTGCGGTTGAGGAACAGGTGTTGGAATAGTGACTGCGACCACTTGATCTTGACAATAATTAGGGCGTCCTCTACCCCTGCCTATGCCGGCATACACAACGCTTGCCTCGCCTTCTTTTCTTCGCTGACCGTTACCAGCAAACGGTCTCTTGGGACCTGATGAGTTGGAAGCACTATTGTCTTAAATTCGGCCCATCTTCAACAGACTCTCGATTCTTTCTCCAGCAATTACTATCTCTGCAAAGCTGATTGACGGGCAAGCAGCCAATCTCTCAATATAATTACCTTAAAGAGTGTTCACGAACATGTCCGCCATCTCCCTTTCAGACATAGGGGGTTGGACGGACGCAACAATCTGTCTCCAATGCTGAGCATACTCTCTAAAGGTTTCCTTGGCAGTCTGAGACATACCTTGCAACAAGGTCCGATTTGGAGCCATGTCCAAGTTGTATTGATATTGCTTGACAAAAGCCTCTGCCAAGTCTTTCCAGCTCTTGATGGTAGTACGAGACAAATGAGAATACCATTCACGAGAAGCTCCAGTTAGACTGTCTTCAAAATAGTACATCCACAGCTTTTCATCTTCCGTGTGAGCTCCCAAACTTCCCAGATAAGATTGGAGATGAGTGCGTGGGCAAGAAGCCCCGTTGTATTTCTCAAAAGTAGGGGGTTTGAACTTGTGAGGAATCCTTACTCCTTGAACCAGACCAAGATTTGTGACATCAAAGCCTAAGGAATTTTGAGACTCCAAAGATTTGAGCTTCTCAGCAAGCTCATCCATACGGCGAGTGGTCTCGAGGGCTTCATCGTGCAAAGAAAATTGATCATACTGATAATCTTCAGTAACGGGGCGCCCGTTAATCCGAATTCCTTGATTAACATTGTACCTTCCGCCAATACCATTTCCAACATTCCCTGTGTTGCCAACATTACCCGGGTTTCCATCAGCATTTGCGTTACCCGCGTTACCAGTGTTCACAGGGTTATTAGCGTTCCCAGGGTTACTAGGGTTTCCCTCATCATTTAGTATCTCCACCTCCGGATCGGGTCTCGGTTGCTCAACCAATTCCCTCAGCTTTTCCTGGCCTTCTGCCATACCAGTCATCAATGTCATGAACTGATCCATCATTTCACGCATATCAGCCAGCTCTTTCTGTAGTTGGTCCATCGCTAGCTGTGGATGATTTTCCTTTGTCGGGTACCAGTGGACTCGCTTGGGACCAATAACTGCCTGATACAGGGAACAAACATTAGACACTGCGGTGACACCTGCAAAGCAGACAAGGGTTAATATGCATGGTATGCGATGCACTGCTTGTTCAGTTTTAAGGCACCCCCTGTTTTGAAAGGGAATACCCTGAAAATGAATAAGCATGAGATGTTGGATGCAAATATGCAGATGATGTTATGCAATGCAAAGGCATGTCAATCAGAATTGATGGATCCGCTTGAACATTATTCAGGTTGCACTGCCTGGAGAGAAATTCACTGAGGAATATAATACAAGACCAAAACTCTGCTCCAGAAAACCGGGTTGGTTGGAGGTTAATGTTTCCTGAATTTAGCCCGCCCCTCACTGGTAGGTTCTAAGAACAGAAGTTCGTCAGCTTCAGCCCTTTAGTCGCGAATAATACGTTTACCACTGAAGGTTTGGTATTATTACGGGACAAAAGACCTCCATTGACTCCCCTCAACAGGACATCCTAATAGCAAGTTCCCAGTCTCGGGATCCTCGGATTGAGCAGCGAGAATGCGCCCACCAGAGCTAACATAATCACGTCTCGGAGGAGAGGCCTCGACTGTGTTCTCGGGAAATGGTCACCAGAGTCGACGATTTCTAGAGGAACATCCTGCCGTTACGGAACACCCGTAAGACATAATATATCCAAAAGGAACCTCGTCTGGGTGTGGTTCTTCACGAATGACTTAACGTAGCAACACGCCCCGCAAGCCTCATGATTATCCACTCTAAAACCTGTGTGTACACTCAAGCCTGGGTAATGGGCTTATCTCTCATAGAACACCCCATCCCAACAAACAAACAAACAGATCCAACAGATACAACAGATGCATGCAAGCAGGTAAGCAAATAAAGGTACAAAAGCATGAACACCCAATAAACAAGAAATCACACCAGCTAGGAGGGACTCGCTTAGGGAAGATAGACCAGCAAGAGGTCAACTTCTTTGTGTCCCCAGCAGAGTCACCAGCTGTCGCAACCTGAAAAATACAGTGCGCGAAAAAAAAAACAGCGAAAGAAAATGACAGAAGAGTCGCCACCGTGCGTTATTCATCCCAAAGGAGGGAAAGGAAACGCTCGAAGTAAACCTGAAAAAGGAAAGGACAAGACGGAGTCTCGCAACCAAATCTTGGGTTCGGGAGTCGGTTATGCGAAGGGAAGGTATTAGCACCCCTACGAATCCGTAGTACTCTACGGGATCCACTTTTGTAGTTCTTGTCTTCTAAAGGGTGTGGGTTTATCTAATGCTGTTTACCAAAAAAAAAAGGGGTTAAATGAAAATGAGTCGCGCGGATGTCGCATCCACTGGATACGTATCTCATCTGAATATGAGAATCAGAGTCTTCGTAGCTCGGCTAACCTATGGGTTAGGGGGATGTGTGCTCGCTAAGACATCGCGTCTTATGCCTACGTATCTCATCTGGAATGAGAATCAGATCAAGCCGTAGTTCGGCTAACTACGGGGTTATGGAGTGGGTTTTGGACGAACGACGTCACTACGCAATCTACCGGATGCTCGACCTTTGGAGACTTACTCGCCTGTAGTAGAAGGAGTTAACGTGTTGCTTTGGGTTTTAGGGTTTGGGATGCTCAAGGGCAAAAGGCAGTCCTTGACGAAGGAACCGCGCTACCTGCAGGGATACGAGCACATACAAAACAAACATGTATAAAGTAAATGTGCCAGCAAGGGGCTCAGAAGTAAATAAACAAAAGAAAACAAATGCCTCCTATCGAGGTCTTCCAGCTAAGAAAGCGATAAAATGCAATATGTTGAGCAAATCTTCATTATGCAAATGTAGGTATGAAAAAATGGTAACACTCTGTGGAGATATGTGTCCACAAAAGCAAAGAAATCAGAAGTCACTGATAATTCATATGAGCAGTTCACTCCATGGGACCAAGACCCTGGGGACTCTCCTAGGGATAGAAAAGGGATAAAAATGTGCGAGCAGGTCATGACTCAAAGCTTGGGGAACAGAATTCCAAAGGGAATAAATCCATTGGAAAGATTCGACCTAACTCGAAGATGCAGGTACTGGGGAATATGCCAATATAGCAAAAACTATCCACAATAGATACTTCGGAGAAAAATCCGGACGAAGACAATCTACCAAGGGACCTCGTTGGGGATGTCCACAAGGACACTCCTGGGGAAGCAGCGGGACGAGGTATTACCGGTCTACTAGGTAATAAGCTCAACGAGACATGGGATCTGAACACCGACGAAAGGGCGAGAGGTACAACATGCTCGGGAAGAATTGTAACACCCCAAAATTTGCCCTCCTCATTCATGCATTCATTTAGCATTTCATATTGCATTTCATCATGTCAATCAGATTACCTGTACTGACTCACCTTTCTTTGATGGCATTAGCTTGGGAGATCGCTGGGTTTCTTACTCCTTTAATTGCTGTTACTTCGGTAGGAGGCATTTGTTTTCTTTTGTTTATTTACTTCTGAGCCCCTTGCTGGATCATTTACTTTATACATGTTTGTTTTGTATGTGTTCGTATCCCTGCAGGTAGCGCAGTTCCTTCGTCAAGGACTGCCTTTTGCCCTTGAGCATCCCAAACCCTAAAACCCAAAGCAACACGTTAACTCCTTCTACTACAGGCGAGTAAGTCTCCAAAGGCCGAGCATCCGGTAGATTGCATAGTAACGTCGTTCGTCCAAAACCCAATCCATAACCCCGTAGTTAGCCGAATTACGGCTTGCTCTGATTCTCATTCCAGATGAGATACGTAGGCATAAGACGCGATGTCTTAGAGAGCACAATTAGCCTTAACCCCTAGGTAGCCGAGCTACGAAGACTCTGATTCTCATATTCAGATGAGATACGTATGCAATGGATGCGACATCCGTGCGAGTCATTTTCTTTTGACCCCCTTTTTTTTTAGTAAATAACACATTAGATAAACCCACACCCTTTAGATAAGAACTACAAAAGTGGATCCCGTAGAGTACTACGGATGCGTAGGGGTGCTAATACCTTCCCTTCGCATAATCGACTCCCGAACCCAAGATTTGGTTGCGAGACTCTGTCTTGTCCTTTCCTTTTTCCAGGTTTACTTCGAGCGTTTCCTTTCCCTCCTTTGGGATAAATAATGCGCGGTGGCAACTCTCCTGTCTTTCTTCGCCGGTTGTTTTTTTTCGCATATTTTTCAGGTTGTGAAAGCTGGGGACTCTGCTGGGGACCCGATTTCCTAAGCGGGTCCCTCCTAGCTTTTGTAGGTTGTTTGTTTATTGGGTGTTTATTCTTTTGTACAGTTATTTATCTTTCAACATTTACCTGCTTTATTGCATTGTGTACATATGACTGCCGTATCTGCTGGTTCTGTTTGTGAGATGAGTTCTATACCCGAACTCGAGTGCACTTAGGATAGGAGAATGGCATAGTCTTGTTGACTTGTGTGGAGTTATTCCTTAGCAAGTTGACTTGCAAGCCCATTCACTTGGTGGAGGTCATGTTGGGATCAATTATGTCACACAAGTAAGTTGTGGTTAGACATTACTTTTTCCAATATAGACCTTAGAAGCCAAGGACCTTAGTTTACCAAACCCATCTTGGCCTATTCGTAGGACATAGTGCGAAAGTCGTTCAAGTGTAAGATTTGATACGATTGTTACGCGGTACTACACTCATAAGAGTCTCTCTTGAGAATATTTTGGAATACGAGTAGTCGTTCCTCCGATAATATCCGAAAGATGGGATTATGACTATGGGAACCTTTTGTAAAACATGTTTGGCAGGTTTAAACCTTAGTACACTCCCTTTGGGTGGTTCTTAACCTAAACTCCATGCTCGTGACTTGCAACAAACCCTTGATTCATGGTTGATCCGTTCAGGTATCCTTAATATCAATGAAACTTGGGTGTTGATAAGATGTAAACCATAATCCACCAAAAATGGATGGTTGATATTAAGGATAACATGATCCATCCCATGACCTTTGTTTGGTGTGCTTTGCTTGATCCTCTTAATTTCTCTCCAGGCAGTGCAACCTGATAGATGTTCAAGCGGATCCAGCAATTCTGATTGACATGCCATTGCATTGCATAACATCATCTACATATTTACATCCAACATCTCATGCTTATTCATTTGCAGGGTATTCCCTTTTTAAGGGGGGGCCTTAAAATTGAATAAGCAGTGCATCGCATACCATACATACTAACCCTTGTTTGTTTTGCAGGTGTCACCGCAGTGTCTAATGTTTGTTCCCTGTTGCAGGCAGTTATTGGTCCCAAGCGAGTTCACAGGTACCCGACAAAGGAAAACCGTCCACGACTAGCAATGGACCAAATACAGAAAGAACTGGCTGATATGCGTGAAAGGATGGATCAGTTCATGACATTGATGACTGGTATGGAAGAAGGCCAGGCGAAGTTGAAGGAAATGGTTGAGCAACCGAGGCCCGATCCAGAGGTGGAAATACCAAGTGCTAAGGGGAACCCTGGTAACCTTGGGAACGCTGATAACCCTGTGAACACTGGAAACGCGGGTAACACAAATGTTGATGGAAACCCGGGTAATGTTGGCAACATGGGAAATGTTGGGAATGGTATTGGTGGAAGGTACAATGTGAATCAAGGGATTCGGATTAACGGGCGCCCCGTTACTGAAGATTGTCAGTATGATCAATTTTCTTTGCACGACGAGGCCCTCGAGACCACTCGCCCGTATGGATTAGCTTGCTGAGAAGCTCAAATCTTTGGAGTCTCAAAATTCCTTAGGTTTTGATGTCACCAATCTTGGTCTGGTTCAGGGAGTAAGGATCCCTCACAAGTTCAAACCCCCTACTTTTGAGAAATACAACGGGGCTTCTTGCCCACGCACTCATCTCCAATCTTATCTGGGAAGGTTGGGAGCTCACACTGAAGATGAAAAGCTGTGGATGTACTATTTTGAAGACAATTTAACTGGAGCTTCTCGTGAATGGTATTCTTATTTGTCTCGTACTACCATCAAGAGCTGGAAAGACTTGGCAGAGGCTTTTGTCAAGCAATATCAATACAACTTGGACATGGCTCCAAATCGGACCTTGTTGCAAGGAATGTCTCAGACTGCCAAGGAAACCTTAAGAGAATATGCTCAGCGTTGGAGACAGATTGCTGCATCCGTCCAACCCCCTATGTCTGAAAGGGAGATGGCGGACATGTTCATGAACACTCTTCAAGGCAATTATATCGAGAGATTGGCTGCTTGCCCGTCAATAAGCTTTGTAGAGATAGTGATTGCTAGAGAAAGGATCGAGAGTCTGTTGAAGATGGGCCGAATTCAAGACAACAGTGCTTCCAACTCATCAGTTCCCAAGAAACCGTTTGCTGGTAACGGTCAGCGAAGAAGAGAAGGTGAGACGAGCGTTGTATATGCCGGCAGAGGCAAGGGCAGAGGATGCCCTAATTATTATCAAGATCAAGTGGCCGCAGTCACTATTCCAACACCTATTCCTCAACCGCAGTATCATCCACAACAACAACCCAGGTACAACAATCAACAACAAGGAGGTAATCTGGGTCAGCAGAGACCTTATCAACAACGTCCAAGGCAGGCGGACCGGGTCATTGAGCCAATCCCAATGCCTTATTCGGTATTACTTCCCAAGCTGATTGACATGAATCTGGTTACGTTGAGAACTCTGGCCCCACCAGTCGATCCCAACAATCTGCCTAGAGGTTATGATGTCAACGCCAGATGTGCTTTTCACTCCAACGCACCTGGCCATACTACAGATAATTGCAAGGCTCTCCAGCTAAAGATACAAGATTTGAGAGATGCCCAAGCCATCAATTTTTCTCCGGTGCCTAATGTTATCCAAAACCCGATGCCAGCTCACGGCGGGCAGAGGATTAATGCTGTTGATAGTGGGGAAACATTGAATTTGGTTTCTGATGTGACTAAAGTGAAGACTTCGCTATCGGTGGTCAAAGACCGACTCTTGAAAGGACGGATTTTCCCGGGCTGTGGGGAAGAGTGCAGAAATTGTCAAGACGCCGAGAACGGATGTGATAGTTTGAGAAGGGGTATTCAGCAATTGATAGATGAAGGTTGTCTTCAGTTCGATCAGACTCGTCCAATGAAGAATGATGTGTCGACAGTAACGTTTTATTTCACTCCTGAAGAAATATATGTTCCCGAGAGACCCGCTCCGACAACAATATATTTCCCATAAAGTCCAGCACCAATTTACTCTAACAACCCTCAACCGACTTTGATTGGTCCGGTCACCATCACGGTACCAGGACCTGTTCCGTATGAGAAAGACAGTGCTATCCCGTGGCACTATGGGGCTGATATCTACTGCCAGGGGCAGAAAGTTAACGAAGAAGACATTGACATTGATAGCTCCGCTGTAGACAATGTTGGAGGAATTGGTGGCTTCACTCGCAATGGACGCCTATTTGCACCATCAACATTGCGCACAAATCCTGAAGCTGAGGCAGCTGCCAAGGCTAAAGGAAAACAGGTATCCATCGAAGAGGTTACTACCGAGGAAGCTCCTCCTAAGACCGCATTCGAGAAGGAAGTGGATGAGTTTATGAGGATTATCAAGAAAAGTGACTACAAGGTAGTCGACCAGCTAAATCAGACACCCTCAAAGATCTCCATTCTCTCACTATTGATGTGCTCTGAGGCACACAGAGCAACCTTGTTGAAAGTACTGAATATGGCTTATGTTCCCCCAGAGATAACTGTTGACCAGCTGGAGTCGGTAGTTTCGAATGTACACACTAGCCATGCGCTAGGTTTCACCGATTATGACCTAACATCTGAGGGCAGGAATCACAACAAAGCCTTGCATATCATAGTGGAATGCAAAGGGACAGTGATTTCCCATGTTTTGGTTGATACAGGTTCTTCGTTGAATGTTCTCCCAAAGAAATCCTTAACGAAGTTGGATTGCGATGACGCCACCCTGAGGCCGAGTAATTTAGTTGTAAGGGCTTTTGATGGCTCTAAGCGAGCTGTTTGTGGCAAAGTTGAGTTGCCAGTTAAGATTGGACCGCAGGTATTCAAGAGTACCTTTTATGTGATGGATATCCAGCCTGCCTATAGTTGTCTGCTAGGTCGACCCTGGATTCATGATGTCGGTGCTGTTACTTCTACTCTCCACCAGAAGCTCAAATATGCACTAGAAGGTCAGATCGTCACCGTCTGTGGTGAAGAGGATATTTTTGTTAGCCACCTGTCTACATTTAAGTATGTGGAGATGGATGGCGAGATGCATGAGATGCTGTGTCAGGGCTTCGAAGCCATAAACATCAGTGAGGTCGCGCCCGAAACTGTCTTTTCACCTGAGTCTGAGAAGGTCGGGACTTCTATCTCTTCATGCAAGCAAGCTGTTGAAATGGTTAAGGCTGGTAATGCCCAAGGCTGGGGGAAATTTGTGGAGCCAATCATAAAAGAAGACAAGTTTGGATTGGGGTATACTCCGGGGTCTCAGAAGAATGAAGCCGATACTTTCTCCAGCGGGGGTTTGGTTTCTCCCCACATCGTCAATGTTGCAGATGAAGACAAGGCTGACAGCGACTGTGACTTAGATAGCTGGATTCTCCCGTGTGTCCCAGGAGAAAAGCTCGACAATTGGTCGTCTGAAAAAGTCGTCCGGTTTACTCTACTAAAGGAGTAATTTTTATTGTTTTCCTTTTATCACATGCATAACAAAGTCTTACACTTTGACCAAGGTGTAATGACTCATCTGTAGGGCCACCCATTTAGTTACATTTCGCAATTATTTTCATCATCAATAAAGGACAGCTTTTGCAAACAATTTTGTGTTCTCTTTCTTTCAATTATTTTTACTTTTACAAAAACGGAAATGTTTCTTTTTCATGTTTCTTTTTCGTTTTTCTTTCCAAAAAAACACCTCGTAAAACTGATCACCCGGATCTCACTGCTAACGACACTGCTATGGCTAAGTATGACTTCGACAATCCTATCTATCAAGCCGAAGAAGGGGTTGAGGAAGATTGTGAATTGCCTGAGGAGTTAGCCAGGTTGTTGAAACAAGAGGATCGAGCTATCACACCTTATCAGGAGGTGATTGAGACCGTCAACATTGGTACCGAAGACGACAAGAAAGAGATCAAGATCGGGGCCAGTCTACAGGCCGAGAGGAAAAGACCGTTGATCATGTACTTGACTGTGTTAGAAAGGTCAATGGGTTGTGTGCTCGGTCAGCATGACGAGTCAGGTCGAAAAGAGCATGCAATACACTACCTTAGCAAAAAGTTTACCGACTGTGAACAAAGATACTCATTGCTCGAGAAAACTTACCGCGCTTTGGCATGGGCTGCTCGCCGACTAAGACAGTATATATTGACTCACACGACTCTATTGATATCAAAGATGGATCAAGTCAAGTATATTTTTGAAAAGCCAGCAGGGTTACTAGATGGCAAATGATGCTGACAGAGTATGACATCCAATACACTTCACCAAAAGCCATCAAAGGAAGTGTCTTGTCAGACTATCTTGCAGTGCAACCGATTGATGATTACCAACCTATGAGGTTCGACTTTCCTGATGAGGACATCATGTTTCTCAAATCGAAAGATTGCGAGGAACTACTCCCGGAGGAGGGGCCTGACCCTGAATCCAAATGGATTATGATGTTTGATGGGGCGGTCAACGTCAATGGTCACGGAGTTGGTGCAGTGTTGATCACACCGGAGGGGGTTCATATGCCATTTTGTGCCAGAATAACTTTTCCCTGCACCAACAATGAAGCCGGACGAAGCAGAATGGGTCCGTTCTCGATACAATCAGCTAAACCTAGTTGAGGAAAAGAGACTAGCAGCTATATGCCATGGCCAGCTATATCAGAGACGGACGAAGAGAGCGTTTGATCAGAAAGTGCGCCCTCGGGAGTATCGAGTTGGTGAATTGGTACTCAAAAGAATTCTTCCTCCCAACACAGATCATAGGGGCAAATGGACATCGAACAACGAGGGTCCATACGTGGTTAAAAGAGTTTCCTCTGGCGGAGCTCTGATGCTAACAACCATGGATGGCGAAGACTTCCCGTCCCCTGTCAACTCAGACGCAGTTAAAAAATACTTCGCATAAAATAGACCCGCTGGACAGTAAAAAGAATAGTCCAGGAAAAAAAGGGGCATCCCGACGAACCAAAAAAATGAATGAAGAGGTTCGGGCAAAAATTAGGGATATAAAAAAAAATAAAAATGTACACCCGGTGAGTCGAAAACCCGAAAGGGCGGCTCAGGCAAAAAAGGGTATCCCGGTGGATTGAAAACCCAAAAGGGCGATCCACACAAAAGTTAGGGAATAAGTGAATAACTGCGATCTGAGTTCATTCGTGTTATATCACCGTTTCATTCAATCCGACAATCTTCGAAGGTAAAAGATCGACTAATCATCCACTTCAGAAAGCAAGATGAGCAGAGTGTCTTGAGGACATATGAGCCATAACAGAGTCGAAACTCGGTGGGACCCCGTTTCCACATTGCCATTAGGATAGTTTCTCTTGTTCAATTTATAGCGATCGCCTCTTTCCAGGGATCAGCTTCCTGATGTACTCGCCTATTCCTGGCACAAATTTTTCAACCAACAAAAGTCGAATAATTCAGTTAAAAAGCCTCTTTACTTTTCATTTATCAGTTTGTTTGCAAAAGATGTCTGAATTCTTGAGGAAACATATTGCATCTGAATGTAATGGTGGCTTTTGCAAATGACTTGCGCAGGAAAACAGTCAAAATTGCTTTGAATGTGCTTAATCCCGGACGGTGAATTCAAACCGAGTAATTCCCCGGGGCATACGTGTATTTTTTGGTTACAGGTCACAGGAACCGGATGCCAAGTCATGAATCCTCACCCTCAAGCGGTTGACAAAGCCTCTCCTCTGGAGAGCAGGTTCCCCAGTAGAGTTGACAGTATCCAGACTGTATATCCCCAGTAGAGTTGACAGTATCCAGACTGTATATCCCTAACGGAGTCGACAGTGCCAGACTGTATCTTCCCAAAAACAGCGGAGTAGTCGCATACCCAACAGACAAGAGGGTGGTGTTCCCAGTGTTCATCTCGTCCCCAACAGATTATTTTTTTTAACAGATTTGTTTTAATCCCCAGCCTGAGGACGATTAGCAAGTTCATATCCCCAGTAAAGGTCGATTCCTACGACATTTCCCCAGGAAGTGCTTTCCTCACAGACTCTCCTCGCAGAGCCTCGCGAAGCAAAGTTTCCATAGTTGATACTTCCCCAGCAAGGTCAACTTTTCAAAAAAGGCCGATTTATTTTCGGTGGCTCCCCGATCCCGGCAGACGGATCGTTCCCCACAGAGCATTCAAGGATTGATACAGCGATCCGCTCCCTGCCAGAGTTGCTTCCCCAAGCAGATTTCTTTTTTCTTTTCCACCATGCATAACATTTGCATTTGCATTTGCATGCATATCAAACATACACATAAGCTGATAAACAGGTTCTTTAAAGCAGACTGAAAAATTAATTTACAACCAAAGTCATGAGATATGGCCAGAGGATCAAGTGTGTGTGTGACCCAGCATGAGGGTCATTTCGAAGATTCAGCCTGAGAATCGTTTTCGAGAGATCCAGCCTGAGGGTCATTTCGAAGATTCAGCCAGAGAGTCGACTACGAGCGTTATTTCCCCAGCAAGCCAGCAGGAGGAATAGATTGACAGCTCAATAGAAAATCAACCTACAAGAGGATCCAGCCCGCAGATCGTATTAAAAAAACAAAGTCTAATCGAAGAGTCGTTATAACATGTTCTAGCCTGAAGAATATGTACGAAGCCCAAAAGTGGGATATTCTCGAAGTTGCATATCTAACATGAAGACTGTAGATTTCGAAAGAGGGTCAACCAGCGCATGCCCCAGATGCGAGATCCTGATGATGGGAATTTATCATCAAAACAATCGAGATCTAGCCAGAAGATCAAAGTCAGGTCTAGCCCGAAGACCGAAAAATAGATAGATTCAGCCAGAGAATCAAAGAAAATAGATTCAGCCAGAGAATCGAAACAATTCAGATCTAGCCAGAAGATCAAAGAAGATCTAGCCAGAAGATCGAAGTCAGGTCTAGCCCGAAGACCGGAAATAGACTCAGCCAGAGAATTGAAACAATTCAGATCTAGCCGGAAGATCGAATAAGATCTAGCCAGAAGATCGAAGTCAGGTCTAGCCCGAAGACCGGAAATAGATTCAGCCAGAGAATCGAAACAATTCAGATCTAGCCGGAAGATCGAAGTAGATTCAGCCAGAGAATCGAAACAAAGGAGATCTAGCCAGAAGATCGAAGAAGATCTAGCCAGAAGATCGAAAAGATCTAGCTAGAAGATTGAAACCGTATCCAACCCGAGGATCAAAATTAACATCCAACCAGAGGACTAAATGGAGTATAGATTCAGCCAGAGGATCGAAACTCCAGATTAAGTAAGAAGACTGATTCAGATTCAGGCAGAGGATCGGAAGAGAAATAAACAGCGCGATGTATTTCAGCATTTTTGTGGTGTTCTTTGAGCGCAAATTTTCGGTCTGTCTTTGATATTCAATCACAGCTCACCCTGTTTATCTGGTAAGCTGTTCGCTTTCATCCTGCTCGGGTTAGCTGATGACTGAATAGGGGCAGCTGTAACACCCCAAAATTTGCCCTCCTTATCCATGCATTCATTTTTAGGTCATTTAACATTAGATACATTGCATTTCATCATGTCAATCGGGATTAGCTCTAAGAAGCTTGAGCATCATCCAGGACACTTTGTGGGTTCTATTTAGATGATCAGTCAACACAAGGGAAAGACTTGAGTTACTTCCAACAAGGGTCTATTCGTCAGTCAAAACGTTAATCTTGAAGGAGCAAAGGTTTGTTCATGAGTTGTCATGCTCGCTAGGCGAAACCCACGTCTTATGCAAACAAACAAAAAAAAACGAAAAACGAAAAAAATAAAAAATAAAAAAAATTAAATTAATAAATAAATCAATAAATAAATAAATAAATAAAAGAAAAATCTCAGACTTGGACCTCTCTCAAAAGCCCACTAAGCTACCAATATTAGGCTATAAATACTAGAGTTTTCATTGAAACAAAACCCTGGACAAAACCTGGAGAGAAACCTAGAAATAGAGAGTGAGAATTAATCTGCAGCAACCTCCAGGCAACTCTGAAAGGTTCATTCTGACTCACACACTTTCAGCTCAAGCAAACCCTAACATTGGTTTGCAAATCCAGCCGTGCCATTTGATTTCAACCGATCTCTCCAATTAGGTTTGCCCTTATTCCATTACCTTTGTGCTTTGAAGTTGAATACTCTGAATGTTCGAGGTATGATGGATGAATTTATTAGGTTTTTGCCCACGGGTTCATAATTATGTATGAATGTATAAATAATTCCTTGAATGCTTAATCGTTTAATTTCTAAAGTGTACGCCACAGGGTTTGAGGTTTCTAAAACCATATTGTTATCCATGAAAAATCCAAAACCCACAGGCGCTCGCTAGCACCTTCGCTAGGCGAGCACGCAACGACGCTTCGCCAAGCCTTCGCTAGGCGAGACTGTAGCGATCGCAATAGTAGCATTTGCTTTTTTCTGTTTTGCTCTAATCTGACTTACGTTTGTCATAGCATGTTTTCTCCTAATCCTTATCGTGTTTCACTAACCCTTTTGTTGAGTTTTTGTGAAGGCTCACATGACTTTTGCAGGGATAGCTCGCTGGATATTCCACTTTGCTTGTGGGATACCATTTGGGAGATTTATTCTGATTGCCTTGTTGGCACGTTTACTTTATACATGTTTGTTTTGTATGTGTTCGTATCCCCACAGATAGAGCGGTTCCTTCGTCAAGGACTGCCTTTTTGCATGAGCATCCCTAACCCTACCAACTCATTGATTTTTCTTCTCCTAAGAACACGTTAACTCCTCCTACTACAGGCGAGTAAGTCTCCAAAGGTCGAGCATCCAGTAGATTGCGTAGTAACGTCGTTCGTCCAAAACCCAATCCATAACCCCGTAGTTAGCCGAACTACGGCTTGCTCTGATTCTCATTCCAGATGAGATACGTAGGCATAACACGCGATATCTTAGCGAGCAAAATTATCCTTAACCCCTAGGTAGCCGAGCTACGAAGACTCTGATTCTCATATTCAGATGAGATACGTATGCAATGGATGCGACATCCGTGCGAGTCATTTTCTTTTGACCCCCTTTTTTTTTAGTAAATAACACATTAGATAAACCCACACCCTTTAGATAAGAACTACAAAAGTGGATCCCGTAGAGTACTACGGATGCGTAGGGGTGCTAATACCTTCCCTTCGCATAATCGACTCCCGAACCCAAGATTTGGTTGCGAGACCCTGTCTTGTCCTTTCCTTTTTCCAGGTTTACTTCGAGCGTTTCCTTTCCCTCCTTTGGGATAAATAACGCACAGTGGCGACTCTCCTGTCTTTCTTCGCCGGTTTTTTTTTTCGCATTCCATTTTTCAGGTTGCGACAGACTCCTTATGATTGGTTTGAGATCACCAAGCATGCTTGAATGATATATCATTGTTTCTCTTATTTTGTTTACTAACCAAAAGCACAAAAATGTGTCACTAACATCTTTTGTTTGAAGCTTGAGTATCATCCAAGACACTTTGTGGATTCTATTCGGGTGATCAGTCAATACAAGGGAATGACGTGGGTTACTTCCAACATGTTCCAATGGGATCTATTCACCATTCAAAATGCTAATCTTGAAGGAGCAAAAATCTGTCCCTGAGTTGTCATGCTCGCTAGGCGAAGCAGCATGGTTCGCTTAGCGAAAGGAACTGTCATGCTCGCTAAGCAAGCAGATCCTTCGCTAGGCGAAGCGCGCGCATTTTGGAAAATAAAAAAAAAATTGGGCTTGACTCTGAGCCCACCAAGCCACCAAAATCAGGTTATAAATACTAGAGATTCATTTGAGAAAAGGAGAGGGGAGACTATTACAAACCCTGGAGAAAAAGGGGAGAAAAAGAGAGAGAAGAGAAGAGGAAGGGAAACCTACGAACTAATCTGCAGCAACCTCCAAACAACTCTGAAAAGTTCACTCTGACTCACACACTTCACCTCCGCCTCACGCAAACCATAACATTCCTTTGCAAACCCAGCCGTGCCTTTCGAGTTTTATCGGTCTCTCTAGTCAGGTTTGCCCTTATCCCCATCACTCTATTCTTTTAATTTGAATACTCTAAATGTATGAGGCATCGTTCAGTTTTGCCCACGGGTTTAGATATGCCTGAATGTATGAAACAATACCTTGAATGTTTAATCGTTTCGTTTCTGAGATGGATGCCATAGGGTTTGGAGTCCCTAAAATCGTACTGTTATCAATGGGAAATCCAGAACCCGCAGGCTCTCGCTAGCACCTTCGCTAGGCGAGCCTGCAACGAAGCTTCGCTAAGCTTTCGCTAGGTGATGCAGCAGCGATCGCGACAGTAGTTGTTTTTTTCCCGCTTGCTCTAACCTGTTTTGTGTTTGTTATGGCATTGTTTTCTCCTAATTCCGTCATGTTACTCTAACCTGTTTGTTGAGTTTTTGTGAGGGCTCACATACTCTTGCAGGGATAGCTTGCTTGGTGTTCCACTTTATTTATGGGGTACCACCTGGAGGTCTATTCCGATTACCTGTACTGACTCGCTTTCTTTGATGGTGTTTAGCTTGGAAGAGTTTTTGGGTTTCTTATTTACCTAATTGCTGTTACTTCGGATCTTTATCTGTAGGGTAGATCTGTCGATCCCTTTACTTTTCCCGCATGTTACTGATTTCTTAGGTTTCGTATAGCCTCTCGTGGCATGTCATTTAAGGTAGCGCGGTTCCTTCATCTAGGACTGCCTTTTTGCATGAGCATCCCTAAACACCCCAAACTCATTGATTTTTCTTATCCTAAGAACACGTTTACTCCTTCTACTACAGGCGAGTAAGTCTCCAAAGGTCGAGCATCCGGTAGATTGCGTAGTAACATCGTTCAACCCTTACCCTGTAGTTAGTCGAACTACGTTTCGCTCTGATTCTCATTCCAGATGAGATACGTAGGCATAAGATGCGATGTCTTACCGAGCACACTCCTCTTTAACCCATAGGTAGCCGAGCTACGAAGACTCTGATTCTCAGATTCAGATGAGATACGTATGCAGTGGATGCGACATCCGTACAAGTCATTTTCTTTTGACCCTTCTTTTAGTAAGTAGTACATTAGATAAACATACACGCTTTTTTTCATCCCTTCAATCATGTTTGCACAAATAAATTTTCACCAAAAACAACAACCTTTGCAACAAATGTGAAAAGGGCTCCCTAGGAGTACCTAGGATGCTTTGGGTGCCTAACACCTTCCCATTGCATAACCAACCCCCTTACCTAGATCTCTGACATTTTTAATAGTTTTTGATTCGATAAAACTTTTAGGTTTTTGTTCGCTTTCTAACCATTCCTTTGGATAAATAGAAGTGTGGTGGCGACTCGACTTGTATGATTTACCTTGGATTTAGTCAATATCTCTAATGGTAACGAATATCCCGCTACAGACCGGTGGCAACGAAAACCCCTCTTTCATGTTAACTTGATAAAGTGAAATAATTAAAATATTAAGTCATATAAAATATTAAGTGAAATAATTAAAATATTAAATCATATAAAATAACTTGTCATACAAAATACGTACCTGAACCCAATGATTTTGGTTAACAAAACCAATGCAATAAATAGAGACATTTGGTGAATGTGAACTTGTCATAGGAAAGAAAGTCATGCACGGATTGCCTAAACAGACAAGTACAACATTATAGCGATTCGCTATCAAGTAACCGATATCTGGTAGAGTCAACCATTTTTTAGGTGGCTGTGAACCAAAGGATTCTATCATCAAAGATTCTCTCACTTCTGACAACCGATTAGAAAATAACTTGTCATACAAAGTTGACCTATCCTTGTCTATTATTTCCAACCCCAACTCTCTGCGAACCATTGGCCAACCATCCTCACCATATCCATGCAATGATGCAATGACTCTAAATCCACAATTACCATCTGATTCAACATTAACTACATCTTCAATGTATGACCTAATATGATTAGGAAATTGAAGAGTGAATTGTGGTTGCTTCTTTGATAATTTTAACTTCTTCGAAGTTTGTGATGGTTGAGATTACCCAAATGTAGCACTCGATTAATCCATGCTCCAACAAATTTATGTCTATGTGGAGTCAACCATGTGTCTTTCACATAATTCATAAATCCACTATAATCAACACACGCTTGCTCAAGTTGATGCAACCGTTGACGATACTCAACCTCTTCACTAGCCCAAACAACTTCCATCCATAATGTGTCTATCGTCTTTTGCAGGTCATTCACCACATGTTATTTGCATTTGACACAAACTTTTTTGTTAATGTGAAATCTACATAGCAAATAAATCAACCTGGGAAACACAATTTCAATTGCTTTCATCAAAGCAAGATCTCTATCTATCAAAATCACTTGTGGACACAAGTCTTTCTTCACAAACAACTCTTTTAGTTTCTCCAATACCCAGCAAAAATTCTCTGTCTGCTCAGACTCCATATACGCAAATGCAACAGCAAAAGTCAACTCGGTTGATGTCATGCCAACAATTTAAAACAAAGGTTGTCCATATTTGTTTGTCTTGTAGGTGATATCCATACCTAACACAATCAGAAAAATATTCAACAACTTAACCGAATCAGGATGGGCCCAAAATATCTCTCTCACAACTTCCGAGTCATCCTTTTTTCTACTCCAATAGACATAGCTTGCATCCTCAATAAGCTTAAACAAATGTTGTATCTCACTTCTATGACCTCTTATCTCTTTTTGTATCACACTCTTATGTTTGTATACTTGCGTAATTCGAGTGACATTCTCAAGATCTCGGTCTTGCAAGGAAAGCAATATGTGTCTAGGTGGTACATGTGTCTTTGTCAAATCAGCAACATGTTGCTTGTCATCTGTGGTCAACCTATCAATAAAGGAATGACCTTCTAATCTATCATGTAAACCATGATTATGTAACCCACATTTTACATCAATCTTCCAACCAGACCCATCTTTCGCCGGAGTCGACTTGATTTTAAATGGGTATCCACATTTCTTGGACGCACTTTGGGTACCACTATCAGTACTCTTATGTTTCCCACCTTTATCACAACCAAATATTAATTTGTTACTTCTCCCTCTCTTCCCTGTTTCAGTATCTGAACGACTGATAATAACAGTTTCTATCTAGAAGTGCCTAGGTATAGATTGCATTGGGTAGGGATTAAGTGAAGAGTTTTAAACGGGGGAGTTTAACTCTGAATTAATACTGCTAATAGTGGATATTCTTCCTTGCTTGTATGCCCCCAGAGTAGGTAATGTTGTACCGAACTGGGTTAACAATTACTGGTGTTTTTACCTTCTGCACACTATATTCTGTCTGTTATAACTCAGTCTGTTTGTAGTCTGTTTATGAAGGGAATAACAGACCTGACACATAGCCTGCAGTCTGAATGAAAAACAGAATGTAATGACATTCATCATTGACTGCTTATACTAATGTATACACTGGTGGATCTGTTACAGTTCACCCATATGTAATTTGGGAACATGTGATGTTCAAATCAATGTTAAGACATCATGCTGTTAACTGGGCAGGACCAATAAACATAAGTGCTATGTTTGATCTCTACTGTGTCTTTGCACTAGATGGAAAAAAAACTGGATGTTCTTCTTTCCATGGTGGTATAGTAGCAGATGTCATGACATCTGTGACTGGGTGCATATGAGTACTGGGTTTTAAATTTTTATAATTGTCTTGCTGTATTAATGTTGGATCAGATGTCATGACTTCGTGTAGAACATCTGAACTCTGACTATACCAGAATTTCAATTGGTATCAGAGTAGGCATCCTGTTCTGTTTCTGGATGAGATCCATTGGTGATACTTTCTGGTATCTTGCAAGGAGTTAAGTTAGTACTGATGCTGGAACATGTGAAAGGTTCTGTGATTTCCCTGAATAGTCCCTTGAAGTAGGTGGATGGACTATTCATGATAGGAACTGTGTGTACCTGTCTCTGGAGGTTGACAATTGGCCTTTGTGTGGGACAGCTCTGCTAGTATTGAATCATATTCAATCTTGGTATGATCTTGGAGAAGTGTGTGTTCATAGGTTGAGTTGTATTATGATTTCCGCTGCGTAATACCTGGCAAAACTCAAACTCTGATGTAGGTTCCCCTCATGTGGATGAAAGGCTGTTGTATTCAAGATTGCATCATAATCTACTTAAGATGTCAAAGATACTTGAGTCTCTTCAAGTCCACTCATCACGACGTTCTCACTTAAGGATTGTAAGAATCACCTGATCACTGATTCTTTTACTCTCTTGGGTAGTGTATATGAAGACCTTGGAGACTTTCAAGGAGGGTTTTGTTCCAAGGAGGTGGAACTAATGCTCCATGTGATGTTAGAACATGTTGTTCAACAAGTATGCAGCTACTGGTTGAAGAGCAGATGTGTTTCGGTGTCAAACAAAGGGATACGTTTGTTTGGAACCTACTCCTAACCTGGAAGAGGAGACATCTGTGTGTGCTAAGTTGACAAGGGTAGGGTCAACTGTATGTGTGCTCAAGAAGGTCACTTTTAGACGTCTGATCTCTAGAAGTGAAGCTGGTTGAGATGTGACATGGTGCAATTTCCTGCTGTCTGTCTTATTCCTATAGATTGATCAGGATTAGATGGTTGTTCCCTGAAGTACTATGTTGTGTTGGAAGACAAGTCCCCTGGATGATAGAAGTCAATACTGGGGTAACCTGATTGATATGTCATTTGAGAGGATTGGGACCATGAATCTAGTTATTCAAACACCACGCTCAGAAGGGACAGTTCTTTCAAGGAGTGAGAATATGAAGATTCAGAGATTGGTTGAGGTAGTATGTTCTGGAAATGCATAGCTACTATTGATGGGTGTTGTTTTCTTTCACCAGTACCTATGGTCAGCTGGAGTCTGATTGGTGTGATTGGAGTATGTATAGGTATAACTCATAGAGTTAATTGCCACCGATAGGGGTGATGTATGTCATGTTGAGACATTTGTGGATATTGGTGTGAAGTTTCCATGATTGTTAATTTGAGGGGGAGTTTTGGTTAACCTCCTCACGTTTGGTCAGCCTAGGGTCTGGTTGGCTGTTGACCTGTGTCACATGGGTTCTGGTTGTTGGGTGACACATTTGCAAGGTAGGATTCATCCCTCTCATTCCTAAGGGTGAATTTAATCTGGAAAGTTTCTCAAAACTGTTGAGGTGCTTGCAAGCAGAAGATGTTGACACAAGAAGAGTATTCTCAAAGTATTCTTATGGTGGAAGTATCTGAAAGGAAAATTGGGAAAGGATTTAAGATCAATGTCTACTTGTGCCCAGTACAAGTATTTAATTGATTATCCTTGGAACTCAAGATAACTGATGTTTTTAAAAGATGTTGGAACATCTTGTCTTCAAGACCCTGTGCAGAATCACAGGAAGGATAGTACATTGGTTTATGATCTATCACTTTGGTGGCAGCAAAAGCATATGATCTCTGAAAAGGTTTCCTGGCAAGAAACATGTTCAGCCTTGGTGTGTACAAGAAGAAGAAAACATCATAGTCCTGATGGTGGTTACTTGGATCAGTTCACTTCTGATCTAGGTAAGGAAGTGCATTAGCTAATGCACACTGTGGAGTCAAGAACAAGTGGCAGCGATCTTGACATCATGGAAACAACTTTGCTTTAGGAAGTGGAATCCTTGGTATAGCTGAAGGGATAGTTTCTAACTGGTCCTTCTGAAGACTCATGCATCAGAGTGTCTGATGTCTTTGGAGAAGAAGCAGGGATTCATCAAGGTGTGAGCTTGGATGACTTAACTGCAAACCTGCAGGATGGAGGATGTTTACTCAAACTTGGTTCCACAATCAAGTCTATGAGAACATTGAACTCTTGTTCTGTGAAGGGAGGAAGCTATTTCAAGTGGCAGAAGAAGGAGCTGAATTCAACAGCTAAATGTCAAAACACAATGTTATGACATTTGGTTCAACATCAGAATCTTAGTTGGTGAAGTGGCACATCAACTTGAGATAGAAGGGTCTACAGGGTTGTAGATTGGATACTTCAAAAAGCTTGAAGTTCAAGTCTCACTTGGAAGGTCAGAATATCTTTGGGAGAAAAATGATAAACGTGGAGAGGTCAAAAGAATGGAATTTGACTTTTTCATATGAGGATTCATGAAGGAGGTAATCAACCAGTGGCACTTGGTCTATCTCAGAAGTGAGTTCGAAGAATCAAGATAATCTACATATGGCAACTGATTATTCTTGAAGATAGTCTGAGACGAGTTACTTTTGAGCAGAAAAGTAGTAAGTTGAAGACGAAAGGAGGTGTTTTCCAGTCATCTCTTGGAGCTTGTGGAAGGAGTTTTGAGCTATATATGGAAGTCTATCTCTTGTAATGGGATGAGCATGTATATGTCCCAATTTGTGTATGGTTTCTTGTGGATCAAGCTAATGACTCAGTAATAGCTAAAGATTATCAGATGGTGTTATGTTGTGAAGGATGTCCTAACTCATGTTAGAACATTTTGGTGAAGTGGTTTTCTGTTCTGGTTGGAAGAGAGATTGACGCAGAGTGTGGATGTGTTCAGCCAAGAGGGTTGAACAGAGGGTGTGCTCTTGAACACATGAAGATGCGTCTTATGTTTTCCATTCATCAAGTGGTCTTGGTTCTCTTTGAATCAGGAAGTTAGTGAAGGTCTAACCTTGGGGTGTTAGATATGTTCATGTGTGATCTCCATGTCTCAAGAGGAGAGTTGGTTGTTCATGAC
Source organism: Lathyrus oleraceus (assembly GCF_024323335.1). NCBI lineage: Eukaryota > Viridiplantae > Streptophyta > Magnoliopsida > Fabales > Fabaceae > Lathyrus > Lathyrus oleraceus. The sequence continues at coordinate 214,519,114 of NC_066580.1, forward strand.
AGAGGGAGTTCTGTCTTTGCACTCCAAGTAATCATCAAGCTTGTGGTCTATGTGTTCTCAGATAACAAGGTATGGAACCTTGTTAGTTAGTGGGATGTTGTGGTGTGTGTCAAGGCTGAGTGAGCTGAAGAATTTCTGACCGGATGTCATGACATTGCCTTGGACAATATTGTTATTTCCTTCTGAAACTTACAGTCATAAGGAAATATGGGTGGGGTGTGTCTCATTATTTTATATTAGAATGAGCCTGTGTATTACAGTTGTGTGGAACACGTGCTGGAGTTTCTGTTATCTGTTGTATGCACAAATTTAGGGGGAGAAGGAATACCCTGGTGCATTTGTGTGTCTTACTAGTTGCATCCATAACTAGTAATTCTGATTGTTGCACAGATTTAGGGGGAGGAGAAGTACCCTTGTGCATGTGTGTATTACTAGTAGCCATAGCTAGTAATTGTTTTACTTCTGCTGCTGATTAAACTTCTGTTATGTTGTTTAACTACTGATAGTTTGCCTTGTGAACAAAAAGGACAGAATGTTCACAAGATGTCATATGTGATGTCTTAAAATAAGATATCCTATGTACCTGCTGGAAGTTATATAAGGAAATATGGGTGTGTGGTGCTAGATGTCAAGCTACCATTGGAGGTGAGAAAGTGGTTTTAGGAAAAGGTGATAGGGAGAATATGTGAAGAATGCAGACAAAAGCAGTGTCAAATGTTAAGACATAGCTTGCAACGTGTCTGACAGCATTTATGGAATAGTCTTGGAACTGTTGTTTCTGGAAACAGTCAAGAGCTGTAAAAGGTATTCAAAGATAGTCTGGGATATTGGTGGTGATTATCTGACGGATTCTCAGCAAATATTTATGGATCTTGACCAAGTATTTACTCCTACCGTTAATTCCTAAAGCATATATTTATGGATCTTGAACAAGTATTTACTTCTACCGTTAATTCCTAGGCATGGTCTGGCCTATTTAAAGGATGTATCAGCACTCCTCTTCTCACAAGAGTGACATTTCATTCTCTCTAAACCATGGGGTTTGTTAAGATCTGGGCATACTGCTCCTGGATCTGGTTTTGTGAAGGTGTCACTTATAAATGTTTAGCTAAAAAGGGGGAGAGAAAAATTGTTCTGAGGATGCACCAGAAGCAAGCAATATCTGGTGGCAAGGAGAAGATGGGGTCAGACACAAAAGTCACTAACTAGGTATATCAGTTGTGTCTTGTGATCTGAGTTAAGAAGACATTTGTGTCTTGTGATCTGAGTTACATTATCTATGTACTCAACATTACATATTCTTCAGGAAGCCTACTGGTGAGGGGAAGGGTTGTGATGGAGCTGAGCCTTGTACATCTTCTTCCTCATGTACACTAACAGTGGTGGTGGCAATGGGGCTGTCATTGACAAAGAGGAAGTACAGACCCATATTGGGTTATTTGTTTTAGCTAAAATTTGCCAAAGGGGGAGATTGTTGGTACCTTAAGATTGGCATTAATTTTGTAAAACAAATAACGTAATCACCTTTGTTGTTTTAATATGTTGGGTTGAAGAAGTTCAACATCTGGACCAACATGTCAGATACGATGTCACGACATCGTGACTGTGACATCAAGCAGGTGTATAAAACTGTATTAGTTAATTCTGGCATGTGTTAACTAATTTAATATTCTGGGATTAGTTAAGATATTTGGGGAATATCCGAACTTCTATGTGGAGATCTTGAAGACTCAATCAGAATATTTGGTGAATATACAGTTTCCAAATATGGAGATCTTTTAGGAAATAAAAGATTGAAGACCTTGATTGTAGCAGAATAATTCTGCCAGCTTTGTAACAGCAAAGGAGAAGCTTGCTGCGATTTCTGAAGGCCCAAATCCAGTTGGGTGGTTAGGTTATAAATAGAAGATTGTAACCTAGGTTTTAGAAGCCTCAAACAATGTAAAAATTAGGGGTGTGTGTGAGGTAAACCTCCCAACCTGTGGGAAGGTTACCAGGTGTTTCTCAGTGCTTGAAAGCATGAGATTATTTGTAACTTAAAGCCTGTAGGCAAGAGTTGTTTTGTTCTTGAACGAAGTTGTGAAGCATGTTCAAGTTGTCTAAGCATTACATGGTAATTGTAGTGATAGGAATGGAAACTGGAGGTTTCTATCTAGGAGTGCCTAGGTATAGATTGCATTGGGTAGGGATTAAGTTAAGAGTTGTAAACGGGGGAGTTTAACTATGAATTAATACTGCTAATAGTGGATCTTCTTCTTGGCTTGGTATGCCCCCAGAGTAGGTAATGTTGTACCAAACTGGATTAACAATTATTGGTGTTTTTACCTTCTGCACATTATATTCTGTCTGTTATAACTCAGTCTTTTTGTAGCCTATTTATGAAGGGAATAACAGACATGACACATAGCCTGCAGTCTGAATGAAAAATAGAATGTAATGACATTCATCATTGACTGCTGATACTAATGTATAGACTGGTGGATCTGTTACAGTTCACCCATCTGTAATGTGGGAACAGGTGATGTTCAAATCAATGTTAAGACATCATGCTGTTAACTGGGCAGGACCAATAAACATAAGTGCTATGTTGAATCTCTACTGTGTCTTTGCACTAGATGGAAAAAACTGGATGTTCTTCTTTCCATGGTGGTATAGTAGCAGATGTCATGACATCTGTGACTGGGTGCATATGAGTAATGGGTTTTAAATTTTTATAACTGTCTTGCTGTATTAATGTTGGATCAGATGTCATGACTTCGTGTAGAACATCTGAACTCTGACTATACCAGAATTTCAGCATACTTAACAGTCAGCTTCCCAGTAGGAAGATGCTTTTTAATAGGCCACTCTTTCACCTTCCTTGCTATAATTTCTCTACAGACCTCATTGTTTGTAGCTTCCAATTCACATGCACCCTCTATACTTCTTCCCAGAAAATTGTTAATAACAGTGGGAGAAAATGTGATACACTTACCTCATACAAATACTTTGCAAAATTCCTTGTTGTTTTTATCAGCAATATCTTCAGGAATGTTGACAATGAATTCCTTAACCAATCCCTCATAGCACTGAGATAACCCAGCCACAGTCTTCATTAACCCAACATTCTTTATTAGGTCCATGACCTCTTTGACTTCAACAACATCCTTTCCTAACTCTCTCTCTACAACCACCCTTCTTTGAATCACAAACTTCCATTTGGCAGCTCCATCTTCAAGATGGAAAGATATATTGTCCAAATGCACAACAACAACTTTCACAGGGGATTTCCTCACAGTGGTCCTCTTCACAGGGGAGATGTCAGGGACATCTTCCTCAACATCTTCGTCAAACTCATAAACTTCTCTAACCTTCCTCTTCTTCACATCAACTTTTCTCCAAGATTTTGAAGGACCTACACCAGCAGTCTTCTTAGCTGTTTTAGCTGACATCATTTCAGCCACATATCTACCTTTTCTAGTCTTCATACGCTTAGCCACACTAGGCTTTAAGTGATGAAGTAAGCTATCATCTTGATCATCATACCTATCATCCTCTAGGTCAATCACATTGTTTGCAGAATCATGCTTCTCAAAATGGGAAGCATTGGCAGTTGTAGATGCCACAAATTTTCTTTTACCAGACACAGTTTGCCATAGAGAGCACAAACCTTCAGCAGCCATGTCCTTCTCAGATCTAGAGGAATCGTTATCCTTCTCACTATGAGGTTCAACCTCAAGAGAGGGGTACATTCTAGATATAGGAGTAGAGACTCCCTTCATAGAATGTCCTTCATTAAGGATTCTAGTGACTAGGTTTCTTATGACACGATCAGTGTGGTGCATATCTTCCTTAGAACTAGTGGCATGAGTTGAGCTAGAAGGGATACTAGAGTTGTTACCTTGATTGGGGCATGCAGAAGCTGATGCATCCATGGGATGGTTTAAATCAAGGGCTTCACCTGGAATAACAGACAGAGGGACCACATCCAAAATTTCATCATCGAGAAAGTCCATGGAAGGAGTGCTATCCTTGTGAGTAGGCTTAGTAATTGTTGAACCAGATGGAGTTTGATGTTGTGACATCTAGTCATTTTTGTGGAAAAATTTCAGTTGCCATAGCAGAGAAGTTTGAGGAAGAAGCAGGGAGTTGGAAATGTTTGAGTAGGTAGTGAGGTTGCATGTGAAAAGGTAATATATGGTATTTCCAAGACTATGAGATGATTTACCATAAAGGGGGCACTTTATTTTAAGAAAGCAGACAATAATTTAATTACCTTTTCCACTCCATATTAATTGCTACAAATTTTCATAAATACAAATACCAAATTTCCCTCTTAGGAATTCAAATTGATTTGCATCCAAGGCCTTTGTAAAAATATCAGCTAACTGCATCTCAGTAGCAACATGCTCTAGGGCTACAATTATATCCTCCACGAGTTCTCTAATAAAATGGTGACGTATATCAATATGTTTTGTCCTACTGTGCTGAATAGGATTCTTAGAAATGTTTATAGCACTCAGGTTGTCACAGTACAATGTCATGACATCTTGCTTGACATTGTATTCAGTCAGCATTTGTTTCATCCACACCAGTTGAGAGCAACTACTTCTAGCTGCTATGTATTCAGTTTCATCAGTGGATAGAGACACACAATTTTGTTTCTTACTAAACTAAGATATTAAGTTGTTCCCCAAGAAGAAGCATCCTCCTAATGTGCTTTTCCTATCATCGGCACTTCCAACCCAATCAGCATCACAATATTCAAACATCACATATTCGGATCCATGAGTGTATAGCATCCCATAGTCACTAGTGCCATTGACATATTTCAGGATCCTTTTCACTTGGTTTATATGACTCACCTTTGGTTCAACTTGATATCTAGCACATACACCTACAACAAAAGCAATGTCAGGTCTGCTTGCTATGAGATATAGCACTCTCCCTATCATGCTTCTATAAAGACTTTGATCCACACTGACACCATTTTCATCTTTAGATACTTTCAGATGAGTATGATCAGGTCTCCTTTTGTGGCTTGCATTCTCCATGCCAAACTTCTTAACAATATTTTTGGCATATTTGCTTTGAGATAGAAAGATAGAATCTCCCATCTGCTTGACTTGTAGCCCAAGAAAATAGGTTAGTTCTCCAACAAGGCTCATTTCAAATTCAGACTGCATTTTTTCAACAAAATGTTGAACCATCTTATTTGACATCCCACCAAACACAATATCATCCACATATATCTGAGCCACCATGAGTTTTCCTCCTTCATTTTTGACAAATAAAGTCTTATCAATGCCTCCCTTCCTGTATCCATTGTCAATTAGAAACATTGTGAGTCTATCATACCAAGCTCTAGGAGCTTGTTTCAACCTATAGAGGGCTTTCCTTAACTTATACACTTCCTTTGGATGATTTGGGTCTGTGAACCCTTTAGGTTGTTCAACATACACTTTCTCATTTAAGTATCCATTTAAGAAGGCACTTTTCACATCCATTTGGAACAGTTTAAACTTCAGAATACATGCCACTCCGAGCAGTAATCTAATGGACTCCAGGCGAGCTATAAGGGCAAATGTTTCATCAAAGTCAACTCCTTCAACTTGAGTGTATCCTTGTGCTACCAATCTTGATTTATTTTTAGTAACCACACCTTTTTCATCAGATTTATTCTTGTAAACCCACTTTGTTCCAATAACATTTATTCCTTCAGATCTTGGAACCAATTCCCACACTTTATTTCTCTTGAATTGGCCTAACTCTTCCTGCATGGCATTGATCCAGAATTCATCAGTTAAGGCTTCTTTGGCATTCTTGGGCTCAATCTTGGACAAAAAACAGGCATGTGAGATCACTTCCCTTGATCTAGTGGTGACCCCTTTATTTGGGTCTCCTATAATGAGATCTTTCTGATGATCCTTCTGAATTCTGATAGAGGGTCCCTTATTACTTTTATCAGCTTCTGGTTCAGCTTGAGTGGACTCACTCTCATTACTTTTGTCTAGGAGATCGGCTGGGGCATCATTCAAAGATGTTTCAACATCATCTGTGACATCAGTCTCTTGATCATCAACAACAACATTAATAGATTCCATCATAACTTTTATTCTGGAATTAAAGACCCTAAACGCTCTGCTGTTTGTTGAGTAGCCCAGAAACATTCCTTCATCACTCTTGGGGTCCATTTTCCTTCTTTGTACACGATCAACCAGGATATAACATTTACTACCAAACACATGGAAGTATTTGACAGTAGGTCTTCTTCCCTTCCAGACTTCATATAAAGTGGTTGGGGTCCCTTTCTTCAAGGTTACTCTGTTGTGAACATAGCAGGTCATGTTCATAGCTTTAGCCCAGAAGTGGTAAGGCAACTTCTTAGCATGAATCATAGCTTTAGCAGATTCTTGGAGAGTTCTATTTTTCCTTTCTACCACACCATTTTGCTGAGGGGTAATGGGAGATGAGAACTCATGACCAATTCCTTCAGATGAATAGAATTCAGCAAATTTACTGTTCTCAAATTATTTCCCATGATCACTTCTGATTCTGATAACCTGACTCTCCCTGTCTCTTTGAAGTCTTAGGCAAAGATCTTTGAACACCTCAAACACATCAGATTTTTTCCTTATAAAATTTATCCAAGTATATCTGGAGAAGTCGTCTACCACAACATAAGCATACCTTTTCCCACCAAGAGTTTCCATCTGCATAGGTCCCATTAAGTCCATGTGGAGAAGTTCTAGCACTCTAGATATGGTGTCATGTTTGATCTTCTGATATGACATCTTTGTCTGCTTTCCAATATGACACTCACCACAAACTCTTCCTTCATCAATCTTTAATTTTGGGATTCCTCTGACAGCTTCAACAGATATAATCCTATTCATTCCTTTAAGATGCAGATGACCCAGTTTTTGATGCCATAGTTTCACTTCTTCTTTAGCTAGAGTACACATTGATGAATAACTAGTTTCTTGAGAGCTCCACATATAGCAGTTGTCCTTAGACCTGACTCCTTTCATGATCACCTCATTTTTTTTCATTAGTAATCAAGCATTCAGTTTTTGTGAAGTTCACATTTAGACCTTGGTCACATAGTTGACTGATGCTGATCAGGTTTGTAGTCAATCCTTTAACAAGCAGCACATTATCAAGGTTAGGGACTCCAGGATAATTCAGCTTTCCAATCCCCTTGATTTCACCTTTTGCTCCATCACCAAAAGTCACATAGCTGGTGGCATGAGGTTGAAGGTCAATTAGTAGGTTTTTGCTTCCAGTAATGTGTCAGGAGCATCCACTGTCAAAATACCAGTCTTCTTTGGCTGAAACTCTGAAGGAAGTGTGAGCTATCAAGTTAGTAGCACCAGCCCTAGGAACCCAGTATTTTATATTAACAGGGATGTGGTGTTTGGGTCTAGGTTGATGATGAGTAGGACTAGGATAACCATACAACTTAAAGCAGAATGGTTTTATGTGGCCAAATTTCCCACAGTAATGACATCTCCATCTTTAGTGTTTTCCTTTATGTTTCCTTTCCTTGTGATGTTAAGACACCTGATGTGACATCTTTGGTTTGCTACCAGTGAGACTACACTCAGGAGAGGATTCATTGAACCCAAGGCCAATCTTGTCTCCTGCAATCTTTCCAGTCTGGAGGATTTTGTCTAAGGTGTCAGATCCACTGTTTAGCATTCTAACATACTTTGTCAACTCATCCAGTTTGGAGTTCAGGAACACGACTTCAATCTTCAACTTAGAAATGGTTTCTAAGTGTTTTGTCTTCTCATCCTCTAGTTGGGTTATCAATTTCGTCTAATTCTCCACTTGTTGACACACTTCTTCACTTCTGTAACACAACTTCCTGTAGGTAGTAGCTAATTCATCAAAGGTTACTTCATCATCACTTGAGTCTTCATCAGAACCCCATCTTCCAGTCAAGGCAGTCACAAGATTGGCAGACTCTCATTTTGTTTCACTTTCATCACACCAAGTAGCATCAAGGCTCTTCTTCTGTTTCTTGAGGTAGGTCCCACATTCTGCTCTAATGTGTCCATACCCTTCACATTCATGGCACTGAATTCCTTCGCCTTGTTTGGATTTTTCCTCAGATTTTGTTCTTCTTCCAGCATCATTGGACCTAATGATATTGTATGAGTTGTTCTTGACATTAGACTTTGACCTTACATCCATCCTCTTTAGAAGTTTGTTGAATTGTCTCCCCGATAATGCTATATCATTTTCCAGATCTTCATCAGTATCCTGACTACTGTCTTCCTCTTTCTCTTAAGTGTTTGACATAAAGGCTATGCTTTTGACTTTCTTTTCAGATCCATCACTCATCCCCAACTTGAATGTTTTGAGGGATCCAATTAGCTCATCCACACTCATATTGCAGATATCTTGAGATTCTTCTATGGCTGTCACTTTCATGGCAAATCTCTTGGGAATGACCTGAGAATTTTTCTCACAAGCTTTTCATCTGACATCTTACCCAAGGCTCCTGAGGCATTAGCAATTTCAAGGATAGTCATATGGAAGTCATGAATAATTTCATCTTCTTTCATCCTCAAATTCTCAAACTTAGTAGTAAGTAGCTGCAATCTAGTATTCTTCACTCTAGAGGTACCTTCATGAGTGGTTTTGAGAATATTCCAAGCATCTTTAGCCACCTCACAGTTGTTCACCAGTCTGAAGATATTCTTATCAACCCCATTGAATATAGAATTCAATGCTTTAGAGTTTCCAAGAGCTAGTTCATCCTCCTCCTTGGTCCATTCTTCCTCAGCCTTCTTATCAGTTGTAACTTCTCCTTCCTTAGTAATGAAAGGATGTTCCCAGCCTGTTAGAACAACCTTCCAAGCCTTATTATCCAAAGATTTCAAGAAGGCTACCATTCGAGGTTTCCAGCAGTCATAGTTAGATCCATCCAAAATTGGTAGTCTGTGTACAGATCCTCCGTCTCCATCCATAGTTCCAGAAAGTAACATCCCAAGATCTCACCCAAAACCAGAGCAGGATGCCTGCTCTGATACCAATTGAAATTCTGGTATTAGATATGAGATGTCGAAGGTAATATCTGAACAACAACTAAAATATAAACAGGATAAAAGACAAAGAAACAATAGAACAAGTGACACAAGCAATTGTTACTCAGTTTGATGCAAACTCACCTACGTCTGAGGGCTACCAAGCCAAGAAGGAAATCCACTAAACATAATTAGTTCAAAGACTCTCAGTAAACAACTTCAAGTTACAGTCTTTTCACCTAATCTCTACCCGTGTGACTTCTATCTAAGAACTCTTAGATATGAGACCCTACTCACTCCGCCTCAACCACCGCAACAAATATTACAAAGAAAGAAGACACTCTTCAAGAACACATACTTGATTTTGCTTAAAAGCTTCAACCAAGTAAACACACACTCATGCTTCAAAGCTTAGAATGGACAAATTACAACACAACAGTCAGTCCAATTCAATCATCAATAAGATGAATGAATGGCTCACAATATACAAGCTCACACAAGACTAAAACCTTGAAACTCTCTCACTATTTCGTTCGTTTCTTGTGTGTAAAAACCAGGTTTTACAAGGCCTTTAAATAGAAGCTTTTGAATGAGCCTGGGCATCACAAAACCCTAAATCTATTTTCCTTGCGTATCTTCTTATTCACGACAGCTAATCATCCCTTATTGGAAAATAAATCATTCTGGTTTTAAATCAAATTACTCCTTGAATAACACATTCAATCTCCACGTAATCACACACAAATTTGCATGAAAAACGCAATCTTAAGATACATAACATTCAGACTGAATGTTCTGTATACACATGTCTTAACATCGGTTCTGACATCTTAGCTAAATCCTGCACAACCATATTTAAACATCCTGCAGGAAACTGATATCACATGTCAAGTCAACACGCGTGACAACTTATGATAACTCTAGGTTTTACCAAAATTGATGCCAACACATAGAACCAACAATTGTGTCCATCTGAACCTGTAGTGAATTTCTGAATTTCTGAATTTCTTATCTCTTCGATTCTCACTCAATTCTCCATAATTATTTTTGTTTATTGGTTGTCTCAATTCCTACCAAATTTAGGCAATAAGATTGAGTTTCTTTGAGGCTAAATCGAAGCAACTTAGATCATGATCCTCAAAATTCAACTCCCTGTATCTTTCAATATACTTGGAGTTAGGTAAAATTGAGGCCAAATTCGAGTTTCTGAGCATTTTTACTTTAAATTCATGTCCTCCTTTTTCATTTTGGTGATGGGTGAGGGTGGACCAGTCCGGTGAGGTCCACCGGAGAAGAAGACCGGAGCTTTGGCTCCGGCGATGCGTTGGCGTGTCTCCAGACCACATGATCCTTCTATTTTGTTTTAATCTTGAGCGTCCAAATGGATTACCACGTGTGTGGCACATTGACTAGGGAATATCATGGAACGCGCGCTCTGATCCACTTGATCTGCCACCTCAATTAATGAGGGAGATCAAGTGGTCCACCTTTTTTAGCATTTTCTTATTTTCATTTTATTTGAGTTATTTTCATTAATTCATATTAATTTTAATATTAATCTAAAAAATATGGGACTTTCACCAAAAATTTCTCAAATATTTTTCTCTTTCATTTTCTAAATTAAAATTATTTTTTGGATCAATATTATTATTTTTCATGATATAGTTGATTGTAAAATTAACCTAAGTATGAATGAAATTAGATCCACCCTTTTGCCATTTTCTTTTAAGTGTGGTATGTTTTAGGAGTATGGTTCACAATACCATATCTCTAACATGCATTAACACTACAAAATTTATTTCCCGGTCTCAAATAGTTGTGACTTCTACATAAGTCCAATTACGATTGCTTAACATAGCGCTACATTTTGACACAAAAGGCATAGCATTCTAGTAAATGAGATTTTAAGTCTCCCCCCTATCATGGTATTATGTGGAAACTTGGCCTTTTTTCCTTCCTTTGGAAGATGTCTTGGTTCAAGGATCCATGCTTGTGAATAGTGGGTTGAGTGTTCTCCAAAAAATGACTTAAACAACAAAAAGCAAAAGCAATAATAACTTCTAATCAACTAACATTTGACTAACTTTTAATTTCAAGCCATTTACCTTTTGCACTTTAAATTTAATTCTTTATTCATTTGCCATTATTCATACCATTTAGCTTGTTTACTTTAATGTCATTTTCACTTTCCTCACTTGAGCCATATCTTGTGATTGTATATACTTGTTTGTGTATTTTGTTTGTGTTTGTGGTGTTTTGACCTTAATGTACATAATAACAACAAAAAGTCGAAAAAAGACTTGTGTGGACAGTTGGTTTTGATCTGAGACATTGGATTTAGAATTAGGCAACACTCCCTATGCAAAAGGACTTGGCCAATGCCAACTTTTCTGAAACCAAGTGCTTGTGAAGTGATCTTTCATCTGATGCAAGTATTGAGATCCCATTTGAGTTCATCTGCTACATGGTCTTATTGGAGTTGTTACTTTGAACCTGTGTCTAAATGACTATCCTGAGCCATTCAAGGATTATCTTATCTAATACATGGGAAATTATGAAGGAGATCATGAAGTTGCTAAGCTTGGATGTGGCTATATTTATTTGATGCCTTGCTCTTCATCTTGCTATTTGTGTATTGATATTGCTTGATTCTAAAGTCCAAGGGAGATTTGGGTTTCTATATGACATTCTTGTCTATTAGATTGCATCTCATTAGTCAGATCTTTTCAACTCTTAACTTTCAATTTTTTCCTAGGATTAGTCTCTTCATCTGCTTCCACTTTTTAAATTTCAAATCTCTCCCTCCCTTTTAAAATCTTCTTTGCTTGTGTTTTCTAAACTTAGACTTTATTGAAAATTAGAAACCTTGGCCTTATGCCATTGTATTTACAAACTCTTTTCTTAATCAAACTTATAAATGAACTTAACTATACTTGACTTAAAATTTCAAAAGACAAAAAGAACTAACACCCATTCAAACTCTTTTATCCTGTTTTGTCTTTTTTTAAACTTAAACTTTTGTTAAAAGCAATGCACTCACTTTGAAATTGTTACCATGAACTACGAGGTTTTGATCCCTCATTTTATGTTGGTACGTAAGAACAAGTCCGAAGGTCTTGTCAAACATAAAAAATGTAATTAATGAATTCTTTTATCACCCCCACATTCTATTTATTGCAAACATCATTTTATACTAAAACTCATTTACACACAAAAAAGGGCTCCCTAGGAGTACCTAGGACACTTTGGGTGCTAACACCTTCCCTCTGTGTAACCAACCCCCTTACCTGTAATCTCTGGCATTTTATTAGTTTTGAGTTGAAAACTTTTTATCTTTGGGTTTTGTTCGTACTTTTCCCTTTTCCCTTGGAAATAATAAAAGCGCAGTGGTGACTCTGGTTTTATTGACGTTAAGTTTATCCATAGCTTAATGGTCATGAATTTACCGCTACCGAAATTAAGTGGCGACTCTGCTGGGGAGTAGTCTCCCGTGGGTTTAGCCTACTTTTTTGTGTGTATATAATTGTGTATTTGATGTTTATATATTTGTTTGTATGATATAATCTTCTTGTTGTGCTTGGTCATCTCATAGTGGTGAGATAAGTTCTAACCCGAACTTGAGTGCAATTAAGACAGGAGGATGGTATAGTCGTGTTCGACTTGTGTGGAGTAGTCCTTAACAGTTAGCTTGAGACCCATCTACTCAGTGGAGACCCTTTTGGAGCTATTGACGTCACACAAGTTATTTGTGGTTAGGCATTACTTTCTCTGATTTGGGGTCCGAGAAGCTGAGGATCATAGAACATTTAACCCCTATTGGCCTATTTAGGACGTAGTATGGAGAATGTTCAAGTGTAGACTTGATAATAGTTGTTACGCGATACTAAACTCAAACACGTTTCTCTTGAAAATATTATGGGTTGATGAGTCAGTCATCCTAGCCTGTAATATCCGATAGATGGAATTAAGACTCTGGTAACTTTTTAGAACATGATCTACATGTTTTTATCCATTTTACACTCCTTTAGGATGAGTCTTAACCTGGCTCCATGCTCGTGACTCACAACAAAACTTTGATTTTTGGTTGATCCAATCAAGTCTTGTCAATATCAATGGAACTTGGGTGTTGATAAGGTGAAAACCATAATCCACCAAAATAGATGATTGATCTTGATAATGACTTGATTCATCCCTTGACCTTTGTTTGCCTTGTGTGTGATCCCTTATTTGTGATTGTTGCATTCATGCGCATCATAGCATTCATCACATGAAAAAATAACTTCAAGGAACTGAGGTTTTATTTGCAAATATTTTAAGACCATGGATTATGGACGAAGGAACACTAAGAAGTACAGTTTCAGATGTCCTGACTTGAAAGAGTTAAGGAAGCTATCATCCTTTGTATTAGATCCCTTGGACTTCAAACAACGTCATGGGAAGCTTCTATCTGTGTTATCTGTTGATTTGGTTGAAGGACTCTTGAGTGTGTTGGTTTAGTTTTATGACTCTCTCTATCGTTGCTTCACTTTTCTTGATTATCAGTTGGTGCCTACGTTAGAGGAGTATGCCCATCTCTTGGGAATACCTGTTTTTGACAAAGTTCCTTTTAGTGGATTGGAAGAGATTCCCAGATCTCATATTATAGCTGAAGCTCTTCACTTGAAAAATTCTGAGATTGAGGCTCATTGGGTGAAGAAAGGAGGAATGTTTGGGTTGACTTCTGAGTTCCTCATCAAGGAAGCTACTACCTTGGCTCAAGCCAGCAGTGTGGATGATTTTGAGGCTATCTTTGTGTTGTTCATCTATGGGTTAACTTTGTTCCCTAACATTGACGGTTTTGTTGATATTAACACCATTAGAATTTTCTTGATTGGGAATCTTGTGCCTACTTTGTTAGGAGATATGTACTTCTCTTTGCATCTAAGGAATTCTAAAGGTGGTAGAACTATTGTGTGTTGTGTTCCTCTTCTCTACAAGTGGTTTATTTCGCACTTGCCCTAGGAGATCGTGGGATTTAGACCTTAATTACCACCGTCCCACTACGTAATCCTGGAGAGACACGTGTCCCACATGTTTGTCAACCATTAGTGTTGATTTGAACCGTTTTTTCTTCCAAAAACCCTATAAAAAGAACATTCCTTACTAATTCCACTTTCTTACGCTTTATGAAACTCTTAAGTCCCTAAACTCTTCATATTCTTCAAAAAAATCTTAAAAAACACAGATCTTCTTTCTTCAAACCTTTAACAAAAATGGCTACTTCAAACAAAATCCCCAAAGAAACAACCAAAGCTATCAAGGTTTCTATCAAAAACACGAAGGCCCCCCAAAAGATCTCAGACCTCCCTCTTTTTGCCATGCTTCCGGGCCCAGTGATGATGGGTAACCAACAATATATTCCTGAACCAAGAACTGAAGAACAAAGAAGAATTTATAAATCTCAGGTGGTCTCAGAGACTTATGTCTCTCACTAATGATGATATAGTTTGGTATGAGTCTTTATTGCGTGCCTTGGATATTATTGATTGTAGTGGTGAATTATCTAATGTGCTTCTCATTGGTACACAAGGAGGAATCAACTACAACCCTGCTTTGGCCCATCGTCAACTTGGGTTCCCCTTGAGAGACACACCTAATAACACTCAATTAGAAGGTCTTTTCTATCAAGAGGGTAAAGATCCCCAACATTTGAAGCAAAAGATGGTACATGCTTGGAATAACGTGCATAGGAAAGGAAGATCCGAGCTTGGTCCGTGCAATTGTGTAGCTTTGGAAGCTTACACTCTTTGGGTGAAGAAGAGAGCTTTGGAGTTGAAGATGCCATATGCTTGTGAAAGACCTACTTCTTTGGTTGTGGTTGAGCCATTAACTCTCCCTAACCAAGATATAGAGGAGTTGGAAGACACGCTCGCCAAGATGAAGCAAGAGAAGGATATGTGGGAAGAGCAGTTCCATGCTTTGAGCAAAAAGCATGAGAAGTTGTAGCTTTAGTTTAAGAACAAAGATGCACTTATTGAGCTTCTTGAAGATCGAGTAGTGAAGAGACAGATAGAGCCAGAGGTTTCATCTTCCTCTAGTATGCCTCAAACTTCCGGTGCTTGGAAGAAGATTATTGATCAGCTTGTCCTTGAGAAGGCTCAGACGAAGACTTCTTTTGAGTCTGAGATCCGACACATCTGAAGGAAGTACGCGCCTGCAGCCAGATCATCTAACACCACTGTTGTTAGGGGATCTTTAGGATGACTAGTCTCTTTTTCTTTTGTATTTGTATTTTGGTTTCTGAAATTGTACTCAGTGTAATCCTTACAAATTATATAAATAAAAGAGATCTTTATGGTCAATCAAGATTGTGCAATTGTTATTATTATATATTTTCAAATAAAATAGTATGTTCCTTGAAAATAAAAACAATCAAAGAATTAAATTTCATGCATCATTTGCATATCAGGTTTTTCTTCTGCCAGATGTCTCATTAGTTATTGTTCTATGTTCAGCCAAGCTGACTCATCGATACATTACCCGTGTCAATCATCCGAGAATCATGGAACACTTGGAACAAGAGAACAGAGACTTGAAGGACGATATTTCCCGCCGGACTGTCATGATGGAGTCATTTTAGCTGCTCAAAGTCAATCTTCTCCAACTCCTGCAACTCCCCCTCCTCAGAGGACTGTCATTTCAGAGGTTACTTCTTCAACTGTGCATGCCACTCAGTTCGCTCCCGCTATGCCTGCCAGATTCCCGTGAGGAATGCCGCCCAACTTTGTGCCCGAGGGTTTTGCGCCTACCTTTGCTTCCATGCCGGCATCTAGCCCGATCAAGTTTGTGTCGCCATCGGTTGTTCATACCCTTCCTCGTGTTGAGGATACCATCTAGCATTCTGAGCCATATGAGGGTCCGGATGTCTATGAGAAGATGGATGAAATGAAATACCAATTCCTTGAGCTGTGAAAGGAGTTAAAGACCTCGAGGGGAAGGGATTTGTTTGGTAAGAGTGTTGCGGAACTTTACTTGGTTCCCAATGTTAAGATCCCGATGAAGTTCAAATTCATTGACTTTGAAAAGTATAAAGGGAATACCTGTCCACTCAGTCATCTCGTCATGTATGCTAGAAATATGTCGATGCAAATTGATGATTATCAGTTACTGATTCATTATTTCCAAGACAGTCTGACTGGTGCCGCTTTGAGGTGGTACATGGGTTTGGATAGTGCGAGTGTCCACACGTTTAATCATTTGGGTGAGGCCTTCGTAAAATAGTACAAGTATAATGTGGATATGTCGCCTGATAGGGATCAGCCTCGGTCAATGCCTCTGAAGGACAAGGAAACGTTCAAAGAGTATGCCCAAAGATGGAGAAAGCTACCCGCTCAGATTACCCCTCCTTTGGAAGAAAAGGAGATTACCAAGATATTTCTCAAGACCCTGAGCTCATTTTACTATGAGCGAATGATTGCTAGTGTCCCCAGTGATTTTACAGAAATGGTAAATATGGGGACGAGGTTAGAAGAAGGTGTCCGTGAGGGACGGTTATCTAAGGAAGAGGTATCATCAAGCAAGAGGTATAGTAACAGCTCCGCTAAGAAGAAGGTATCTAAAACCAATGCAGTATCAGTTGGGAGGTAAAGGAGATCTTATGTCAGAAGAAGTCTACAACCCCGTCAACACCATCATCAAGTATCATCTGTTATTCCAGTATTTTCCAATAATCAATCAGTGCCATGTCAACAACAACGTCAACAACAACCACAACAAAGAACAAACAACTACAACAATAACAACACCAACAATAATCAACAACAACATAATTTTCAGAGGAAGAAGGTCTCTTTTGACCCCATTCCTATGTCCTATGCTGAATTGTACCCATCTTTGGTTCTCAAGAACCTTCTACAACCAAGAAATCCTCACCAAATTCCAGAACCACTTCCATGGTGGTATAAGCCAAAGCCTCACTGTGCCTTTCACCAAGGGGCTCCTGGCCATGATATCGAGAATTGCTACCCATTAAAGTATGAAGTCCAGAAGTTGGTCAAGAGTGGGATGGTGTCCTTTGAGGATCGTGCGCCAAATGTCAAAGCTAAACCATTACCCGCTCATGGTAATCCTTCTGTCAATATGGTGGATGGTTGTCCAGGGAGTTTCCGGGTGTTTGATGTGCGACGAATTCTTCGATCGTTGGTTGAGATGCATAAAACCCTGTGTACTATTAGTGATTGTGAGCATGATCACGCCAGTTGTGCAATCTGTAGTCTAAACCCCCGAGGGTGTTCGGTTGTCAAGAAAGATATCCAGAGGTTGATGGACGAGAATGTAATACAAATTCAACAGTCTAGGGATATAGATGATGTCAACATAATAGTGCCAGTGTTCAAGACACCAGAGAGGGTGGTAATTCAGTTTGATAGCAGTAGCAGTAACAATGTCAGCAATAGATTGATATCGCCGTTGGTAATACGTTTAGAGGGTCCACTCCCGTATGAATCTGATAGAGCTGTTCCGTATCAGTATAATGCTACTATGTTAAAGAATGGTCAAGAGGTTCCATTGCCTACAACCAGTTCTGTTGTGAGCATTGCTGATGTTACGAAGGTGACCCGTAACGGTCGTGTTTTTGGGCCGGTGTTCATGAAGAATGTAGAAGATGTATCTGTCAATAAGAAGGTTTATGTGCATGTAGTAGATCCGGTTAATGCTCCAAGATGTCAGTTTGGTGAATCCAGCGGTTTGAAGCCTAACGATGATGATGAGGTACTCCGTTCAATCAAGAAGAGTGAATTTAATATGATGGAGCAGTTGCTCCAAACTCCTTCTAAGATTTCAGTGTTATCTCTGCTTATGAACTCTGAAGCACACAGAGAAGCATTGCAAAAAGTGTTGGAACAAGCTTATATGGAACATGATGTAACAGTGGATCAGTTCGACCATATTGTGGCTAACATCACTTCCTGCAAAAATTTGAGCTTTTGTGATGAAGAACTTCCCGAGGAAGGTAGAAATCACAATTTAGCGTTGCATATATCGATGAACTACAAGGAGGATGCACTGTCAAATGTGTTGGTTGATATTGGTTCTTCACTGAATGTACTCCCCAAATCATCTCTTTCCATATTGTCATTTCAAGGAGCTCCAATGACGTACAGTGGCGTGATCGTCAAAGCTTTTGATGGTTCTCGCAAGACTGTAATTGGTGAGGTGGACCTTCCGGTGAAGATAGGTCCGAGTGATTTCTAAATTACTTTTCAAGTAATGGATATCAACCCGGCCTATAGCTTCTTGTTAGGAAGGCCATGGATACATGAGGCGGGAGCTGTTACATCCACTCTGCACGAGAAGTTGAAATTCGTGAAGAATGGTAAGCTTGTTATCGTCGGTGGGGAGAAAGCTTTGTTGGTGAGCCACCTGTCGTCTTTCTCGTATGTGGAAGTTAAGGATGATATTGGAACTCCATTCCAAGCTCTATCTATTGCAGAAGAAAAGAGAGTTGGGGCACCTATGTCCTCTTTTAAAGATGCTCAGAAGATTGTTGTAGATGGCAATTCAGATCAGTGGGGCTGGATGGTAGAGGTCGTCGAGAACAAGAGTCGTGCTGGTTTGGGATTCCAACAAGGGACATCTATGATTAAGGCTGAAGATGTGCAACCCAGTTTCTGTAGCGGAGGGTTCATTCATGGTAATGAACAACACTTAGCTGCAGTGATCGAGCGGGATGAAGATGAAGACCGCACCAATTTTGTGACGCATGGAAAAACTTGCGACAATTGGACCGCTGTCGAAGTTCCTGTTATTCTGCATCATTCTAAGTAATTTCTTTTATTATTTTTTGAAAATCCTACTCCTATTCCTAAGGGAGAAATAAACATTGTTTGGCATCTTCAAATTTGATCATTAATAAAATGCAATTCTATTCATACACGTCTATGATGTTTTATTTTTACTTTTTGCTTTTTTTGAAAAAAATGGTAATCATAAAAAACATAAATAATAAATATAATTGTCCATCTACATAATATTTGGTCACAATTCACTTCTCTAAAATCAAAATATCAAATCATTATGCAAGTTGGTTCCTAAACCCATTAAATACAATGATCCTACTCCTTCTCCAAACTTTGAATTCCCTGTGTTTGAGGACGAGGAAGAAAGTGATGAAGAAGTAACTGATGAATTGTCTCGTCTACTTGAGCACGAGGAAAAAGCCATTCAGCCATTTAAAGAGTATATTGAGGTAGTCAACTTGGGTTCCGAGGATGATGTGAAGGAAGTCAAGGTTGGGTCTCAACTGTGTCCAAAGGTTAAGAAGGGGTTGATTGATCTGCTCCGAGAGTATTCAGATGTGTTTGCTTGGTCCTATCAAGACATGCCTGGTTTGGATTCTGAGATTGTGGAGCATAGATTGCCATTGAAGCCATAATGCCCGCCAGTCAAGCAGAAATTGAGAAGGACTCATCCTGATATGGCAATAAAGATCAAAGAAGAAGTGCAGAAGCATATCGATGTCGGTTTCCTTGTTACTGTTGAATATCCGCAGTGGGTGGCCAATATCGTGCATGTTCCAAAGAAGGATGGAAAAGTCCGTATGTGTGTTGATTATAGAGATTTGAATAAAGTCAGTCTGAAAGATGATTTCCCTCTGCCACACATTGATATGTTGGTAGATAATACAACTAAATCCAAAGTCTTTTCGTTTATTGACGGATTTTCCGGATATAATCAGATCAAGATGACACCCGGAGATATGGAGAAGACCATATTCATTACACCTTGGGGAACATTCTGTTATAGAGTGATGCCTTTCGGTTTAAAGAATGATGGTGCAACTTACAAGAGAGTAATGACCACTCTTTTCCATGACATGATGCATAAAGAGATCGAAGTCTATATTGACCATATGATTGCCAAATCCAAGAATGAAGAAGAACATGTCGATCATTTGTTGAAGCTATTCTAGCGTTTGAGGAAGTACAAACTCCGCTTGAATCCCAATAAGTGTACATTTGGTGTTCGTTCTGGTAAGTTGTTGGGCTTTATTGTCAGCGAGAAGGGTATTGAAGTTGATCCTGCCAAGGTCAAAGCAATACAAGAGATACCTGCACCCAAAACTGAGAAGCAAGTAAGAAGTTTTCTCAGCCGCTTGAATTATATCTCAAGATTCATTTCACACATGACTGCCACATGTGCACCTATATTCAAGCTTCTTTGGAAAGATCAGTCTTGTTATTAGACCGAAGACTGTCAGAAAGCTTTTGATAGTATCAAAGAATATCTGCTTGAGCCTCTGATTCTGTCTCCACCTATTGAAGGAAGACCTTTGATCATGTCTTTAACTGTGCTTGAAGAGATTATGGGTTGTGTTCTTGGTCAGTAACATGAGACTGGAAAGAAAGAGTATGTTATTTACTACCTCAGTAAGAAGTTCACCGACTATGAGACTGGGTATTCTATGCTAGAGAAGACTTGTTGCGCATTGGCTTGGGTTGCTAAGCGTTTGCGTCAGTATATGTTGAATCATACCACTTGGTTGATATCCAGAATGGATCCAATAAAGTATATTTTTGAGAAGCCTGCTTTAACTGGGAGGATTTCCCGTTGGCAAATGTTGTTATCAGAGTATGATATCGAATTCTGATCTCAGAAATAAATCAAAGGTAATATCTTGGTTGACCATTTGGCTCACAAACCAATTGAAGATTACAAGTCAGTGCATTATGATTTTCCTGATGAAGAGATTTTGCACTTGAAAATGAAAGATTGTGACGAACCATTGCTTGAAGAAGGGCCAGAACCTAGTTCCCTTTGGGGCATGGTATTTGATGGAGTTGTTAATCAGTATGGTAATGGAATTGGGGAAGTGATTATTACTCCTCAAGGCACACATTTTCTGTTCACATCTAGATTGAATTTCTAGTGTACAAACAACATGGTTGAGTATGAAGTTTGCATTGTGGGGCTTGAAGAGGCCATTGATCTCAAAATCAAGTATTTGGACGTCTATGGAGATTCAGATTTGGTTGTGAATCAAATCAAAGGTGAATGGGAGACAAATCAACCCGATTTGATACCATATAGAGATTATGCGAGGAGGATTTCAACTTTCTTTACAAAGGTTAAGTTTCATCATATTCCTCGAGATGAAAACTGGATGGCAGATGCTCTTGCAACATCGGCTTCAATGATTGTTGTGAAGTATTGGAATGAAGTTCCTAATTTGACCGTGATGCGTCTTGATAGGCCAGCTCACATGTTTACTATTGAAGAAGTCAAAGATAAGAAGCCGTGGTATTATGATATCAATTGTTTTCTCCAAAGTTAGATCTACCCGTCTGGGGAATCTTTGAAAGATAAGAATACTTTGAGCTGATTAACCGACAACTTCTACCTGAATAGATATGTACTTTACAATAGAAACTTAGATATGATTTTACTCAGATGCGTGGATAGACACGAAGCATACCTATTGATGATAGAAGTCCATGAAGGCTCCTTTGGTACTCATTCCAATGGACATGATATGGCTAAGAAGATGTTGAGAGCAAGTTAGTATTGGCTGACAATGGAATCTGACTGTTGCAAGTTTGTGAAGAAATGCCACAAGTGTCAAATTTATGCAGATAAGATTCATGTTCCTCTGACACCGTTGAATGTCATTTTCTCTCCCTGGCCCTTCTCCATGTGGGGAATTGATATGATTGGCATGATTGAGCCCAAAGCTTCGAACGAACATCGTTTCATTCTGGTGGCTATTGACTACTTCATAAAGTGGGTTGAAGCGGCATCGTATGCGAATGTAACCAAGCAAGTTGTTGTGAGGTTTTTCAAGAATCAGATTATATGCCGGTATGTTGTGCCAAGTAAGATCATTAATGATAATGGATCTAACTTGAATAACAATATGGTGGAAGCTCTTTGCAAAGACTTCAAGATTGCACATCATAATTCTTCTCCCTACAGACCTAAGATGAATGGGGCTGTTGAAGCTGCAAACAAGAACATCAAGAAAGTCATTCAGAAAATGGTTGTGACGTACAAGGATTGGCATGAGATGCTCCCGTTTTCTTTGCATGGGTATTGTACATCCGTCCGCACTTCAACTGGGGCAACCCCTTTCCCACTTGTTTATGGCATGGAAGTTATGCTCCCGGTAGAAGTTGAGATCCCATCATTGCGTATCTTGATGGAAGCCAAGTTGACTGAAGTTGAATAGTGTCAGACCAGGTATGACCAGCTGACTTTGATTGAAGAGAAGAGGTTAACTGTCATGTGTCATGGTCAGTTATATCAGCGAAGGATGAAGAAAGCTTTTGATAAGAAGGTCAGACCTCGTGTGTTTAGAGAAGGTGACCTTGTGCTCAAGAAGATTCTATCTTTCAAACCGGATTCTAGGGGCAAATGGACTCCTAATTATGAAGGCCCATATGTTATTAAGAGAGCCTTTTCAGGCGGTGCTTTGATTCTTAGAACTATGGATGGTGAAGAATTCACATGTCCTGTGAATGCCGATGCAGTCAAGAAATACTTTGCCTAAAAAGAAAATAACAGCTCGCTAAGTTGAAAACCTGAAAAGGCGGCTTAGGAAAAAATGAGCGTCTCGGTGGATTGAAACCCGAAAGGGCGATCCAGGCAAAAATTAGAGACATAAAACAGAAAGAATTATCCCGATAAATTGACTACCCCACCTTGGGGCAATTTATGCAAAAATTAGGGATTATGGCAAGTAACTGCATCCCGTTGATCTTCAGTCTTGAAGACTTTCTTGAGTATAATGTTTGGGTCTGATTCATCTTCAGCCGAAGCCAAAAGCATAGTGGATATCAAAGTCGGTAGAAGGATTAGCGATCATTGTATTCAACGTAGCCCTTTTCCATGTAAATTACCATTTTTCAACATTTTGTAAAGATCTATGGAGTCTTGTCATTTACAAACTACCATTCTATTAAATAAGGTTGAGCTTTTTATCCAATTGTTTCCGCTCTTATTTATTCAGCTAAATAGAATTAAATTGTATTGTTATCATTTTTGAGATTAAAGTTTTAAAACAAAAATTCATATTTTCTTAAATAATAAATGCAATTACGTTTTAAAGAATCAATAGATTTCATTTAAAGGAATATCAACAGCGGTTTGAAAAGCGGTAAGCCCTAAATGTGAAACATTGTTGGTTTTCCCCCAAGCGGTTGGTATGATCCTTATTTCACCCCCAACAGCATTCCCGCAGCATTTTCAGCAGCCGAGTTTGGTTAGTTTCCCCAGCTAAGTTTATATTTGCCTCCCGTGAGTTGTAGGCGCGTCCTAGCAGCTGTTCGCACAGTTCAGCAGAATTTTGCTTCCCCGCATGTCGCCATTAGAGTTGTCCCTAAGTTCCGTCAGCCCTGATTCTGAGCAGTGTTGTAGTTGTCCGCTACAGGCTTGTCTCCCATTCAGTATGGTGTTGACCTAAAATTCCCCGCAGAGTTGATGTTGCAGTTTCCTCAGCAGATCCTCTCCTCTCTCTCCCCATCCTGGGTTGACCCTTTGAGGTGGATGATTCTTGTGCATCCCTTTGCACCTTGATCTCTCCAGTAGTTGTTTCCTCCCTTTGTGGATTGGTGGAGAATTTTATCGATGATTCAGACCAATGACATTTGTATCCTTTGTGATCGTTTTGTCAGCATAATCATCATATATACATATACGTATACATATATATTCATTTCATTATTGCATTACTTCTATGATCCTCTGCTAGGGTGGTATACTATTTCCCCCCCGTGCAGATTTGGTTTTTTTGTCCTCTTTCAATTGTAGAGTGTCAGCCCCCTAAGCAGAAAGAATTTAACCTTTCTCATTCTCCACTGAGTTACTTCCTCGTGGATGATTATTATTTCTGTTTCCTACCCAGTTGATTGTCTGGATGGGACTACTCCCCTTGAGTTATATCCTCATTGGGTTGAGTCTTTGATTAACCTTTTCTTTCTAGATCTTGCCTAGATAGATGCTTTTAGTCCCCTTGAGAGTCTATTACCCAATAACTGGTAATATTCTTCTCAATTTTTGCAGATTTTTACTTTTTGCCCAATACCCGGCAAAAGTAACCCTTTTCTCCCCAACGGATTCGTTTTTCACGTTTCCCCAGGAAGTATATCCTTGATATGTTTATCCTAACCGATGATGGATATTTTCTTCCCCTGCTTTGAGTTTATCCTTGATATGTTCATCCTAACCGATGACGGATATTCTCTTTTTGGTATTCTACCCAGTAAAAATGTAGTTGTAATCCCTATTTTGTTCCCATGAAAGTTAATCCTTGATATATTCATCCTAACCGATGACGGGTTTCCTTTCTTTGCGGTCTTTTGTCCCGTAGTCGGTAGTTGTAAATCCTGCTTCCCCTAGGAGTTTATCCTTGATATGTTCATCCTAACCGGTGCCAGATATTCTCTTTTCGGTATTCTATCAAGTAACTGATAGATGTAATCCATATTTCTCCCCGCAGAGTTTATCCTTGATATGTTCATCCTAACTGATGATGTATATCCTCTTTTTTGTGTTCTATCCAGTATCCGATAGATGTAATTCCTACTTTTTCAGGCAGTTTATCCTTGATATGTTCATCTTAACCGGTGACGGGTATCCTTCCTAATGTCCCCAGGTGAGTCTATCCTTGATATGTTCATCCTAACTGATGACGAATTTTCTTTCCTTTGAGTCTATCCTTGAGATGTTCACTTTAATCAGTGACGAATATTCTCTTTCTTTGTGGTCTTCTGCCCAGTAACTGGTAGTTGTAAATCCTATTTTTCTTTTCTCCAGCAGGTTATTCTTACCCAGTAACTGGTAATGAATACACCTTCGGTTGCCCTCAGCGAGTCATCCTTGATATGTTTACCCTAACCAGTAACGGATGTCCTCCCTGTCAGAATTTGTTATCCTCTTACCCAGTAACCGGTAATAGATAATATACTTCTGTCCCTCTTATGTTGAAGACCGTTTCTTCCCCAGTTGAGTTTGAGTGTGTATTTCCTCAATGAAATCATATTCTCCTGCTTGGTTCAAGTATTTCACCTCTGTTCTGATCTACCCGTTTCCCCGGTAGATGTTTTTTTCTTTCCCCGGCTGAGTCTTTCCATTGATTTATTTTCATGGAACCCCTCGTTTCTCCCCAGAAGTTTTTAAAGTCGTAGCCTGGCCTACGCACAACATTTTTCCCTAGAGTCTCTGTCTCCCTAGTGAGTTTTCCTTATGGAATGCATTACACTCCTGCGGACTTTCAATCTCTCCGAATTCTTTTCCTTTGTGGCAACATTTTTCCCCACAAAGATTATTTTAACATTCATATCATATGCATCATGAGGTCTCTTAGGGACCAAAATTTGTTTCTATATGTTGTTATTTAAGCCCATTCTACTGATTCGATGCGAAGATTTGAACCTTCATCTCCTCAGCTAGAACGTCCTTAAATAGGGGCAGCTGTAAGACCCCAATTTAAACCCTAAGATCCCTCATGCTATTTCTCATCATATGCATTAGCCTTGGGATCACACTTTGGTATCCTGTTTACCCCTCATTCATTGGGTTTGCATTAGGAGAGATCACCCAACACCATTTGATTGTATCATACTTCATTTTCCTTTATTTTACTAACCAAAGTACCAAAAAATATGTCATTCTATAATTTAACTCTTTTGTAGGTAGTGCACATGCTCACCTATGCTTTATCAAGCTCATATATAGGGTTTAAGACCCTCATTGCAAGGAGCTCAATCAAGAATTGGTTTACTATGGATCTAAGTATCATATATGAATCCCCATTATCTTCACATGTTATTTTGATCAAGAAATCATCAACAGTTTGGAGTTGGTTTGCCTTGGAAACCCAAATTCATCTAGGTATCTTATGTAACTTCTTCAACAAGTTTCTTCACCAATTGATCAAATATTTCAAGGTATACTTCACATTTCATCATCTTATGCATATATGATCCTCCATGAGTCCCAAAAGGCAAGATAATGTCAAGCTAGCAAGTTGGTTCATGGTGGTTGACTAGAGGAATTCAACTAGTCAAAACTGGGGTTCCCTAGACCCTATCTCCTATAATTTTTGTTATATGAAAATGATTCCAAGAGTTTCGTTACTCTAAATGACATTCCAAAAAACTTTCATGTTGAGGTATATATCTAGTTTTGCTTGGAAAGGTTTTGTTTATGGTGAAAGATTATAGGTCATTTTGTCTAAACCCTATTTTGGAGGTCAACTTCCCATGACCATAACTTGCTCAATTTTTATGAGATGAAATCCATTCAAGTTGCATGATAAAATTAAAGATGTCTAATTCAACTTTTATTTTTGGAGGAAGAGCAAATTCAACTTTTAAATGCATGTGATATGAGGAAAAATTATAGGTCATTTTGGACCAATACCATTGAACAAGTGATTTTCCTCAATTTCTAAAATGCATAACTCCTTCATGCTAAATCTAAATAAGGTCAAATTTGTGACCAATTTGAACTACTTTGAGAGAGATACAACTTTTAAGAAGGACCTTTTCTCATTTGAATTCCATATAAAAAGTTACTCAAGGTGGAAGAAGTGAACATATGCCTTGGTACATAGATTTTTTTTGATATGTTTGATTTTCCAAACTTCCACCTCAAAATTCGTCATGATACAAGCTTCAAATCAAAACGTGTTCAACATGAAAGTTGTTCCTCTTGATCTAACCTTTCCAAAAAGTCCAAATTCATTCCGTTTGGACAAAGTATGAGTGACTTGCAGATGGCTTAAAGTTGAAAGACCATTTGGCATATTTGAACTTCCACTTTCCATACACGAATGCGTGGCTTGTTAACATGGCTTCAGCATTGCTTACACATGATTTTGGACCTGAATGCATCATTACATGGGCCTATCACACGTCCATGCATCCATGCAAAGGCATTTTACTATTTTTGAACTTTGAAAAAAAGTGTGCAAATATCATTGCCTTGGCCTATAAATAGAAGTGTCTATGATCAGAATGGGGACCCTTACGCGCCAACTTTGAATCTCCAACCCTAAACCCCTATATTTAAAGGATAACCTTGAGGATTTTCATTGAAGGTCGAGTTTGAATCTCCATTGTTTTGAGATTCAAATCTCCAAGAGTCCTGTTTCTTTCTTGGTCCATTTTCACTCCATCAAGCATCTAGAGCAAGGCCAAGCACAATTGAGAGCAAGATCCTTTCCATCTGAACCTGCAGCGAAGGTGAATTTCTGAATTTCTCATCTCTTTGATTCTCACTAAATTCTCCATAATTCTTGTTGTTTTTTGGTTGTCTGAAGTCCTACCAATGTAGGGAACAAGATTGAGTTGCTTTGAGGCTAAATCGAAGCAACTCAGATCATGATCCTCCAAATTCAACTCCCTGTATCTTTCAATATACTTGGAGTTAGGTAAAATTGAGGTCGAATTCAAGCTCCTGAGCATTTTTACTTTAAATTCATGTCCTCCTTTTTCATTTTGGTGATGGTTGAGGATGGACCAGTCTGGTGAGGTCACCGAAGAAGAAGACCGGAGCTCTGGCTCCGGCAATGCGTTGGCGTGTCTCTAGACCATAAGATCCTTCTATTTTGTTTTAATCTTTAGCGTCCAATTTGATTACCACGCGTGTGACACATTGACTAAGGAACATCATGGAATGCACACTCTGATCCACTTGATCTGCCACCTCAATTAATGAGAGAGATCAAGTGGTCCACGTTTTTTAGCATTTTCTGATTTTCATTTTATTTGAGTTATTTTCATTAATTCAGATCCAAAAAATATGGGTCATTCACCAAAAATTCTAAAATATTTTTCTCTTTCATTTTCTGAATTAAAATTATTTTTTGGGTCAATATTAATATTTTTCATGATTTAAGTGTTTTTGTGCATATTTTTAATTGTTTAAAAGTACTTTTAAGTTTCCAAAAATAATGAAATTTTTTCTCCAAGGTCCTTTAACTTTGTTTGACCTATGATAAATCTCATGGCTATTTATTTGGTGTTTTGATGAGGTTTTAGGATTTTGACCAACCGTAATTTAATTTAATGCATCTTTTAATTGATTCTTAATTGTTTAATTGCAAATAATTTGTGTTGAGCTATTTGTTTTTACTTGTTGAGTTAGACTATTGTTGTTGGGCCTTGGTCAAGGTTGATTTGACTTTGTTGAGTTAAAATCATTGGATTTAGGGGATTGATGAGATGTATATTTCATCTTCCAAAATGAATAAATGATTTTAATTTGATAAAAGTCCTCCTTTAACCAATTTGTGTTGATTTCATTTTCCATCCCTCTTCATATCAATCCCATTCTATCTCCATCCATTTCACTGACCTATGATATCTCTATATCCTAGGGCTAGTTGATTGCAAAATTAACATAAGTATGGATGAGATTAGGTCCACGCTTTTGCCATTTTCTTTTAAGTGTGGTATGTTTTAGGAGTATGGTTCATAATACCATATCTCTAACATGCGGTAACACTAAAAAGTTTATTGCCCGACCTCAAATAGTTGTGACTTCTATATAAGTCCAATTACGATTGCTTAACATAACACTAAATTTTGACACAAAAGGCATAACATTCTAGTAAGTGAGATTGTAAGTCTCCCCCTATCATGGTATTGTGTGCAAACTTGGCCTTTTTTCCATCCTTTGGAAGATGTATTGGTTCAAGGATCCATGCTTGTGTATAGTGGGTTGAGTGTTCTCCAAAGAATGACTTAAACCACAAAAAGAAAAAGCAATACTAACTTCTAATCAACTAACATTTGACTAACTTTTAATTTCAAATCATTTACCTTTTGCACTTTAAATTTAAGTCTTTATTCATTTGCCATTATTCATACCATTTAGCTTGTTTGCTTTAATGCCATTTTCACTTTGCTCACTTGAGCCATATCTTGTGATTATATTGTGATTGTTATACTTGTTTGTGTATTTTTTTTGTGTTTGTGGTCTTTTGACCTTAATGTACATAATAACAACAAAAACTCTAAAAAAGACTTGTGTGGACTATTGGTTTTGATTTGAGACATTGGACTTAGAATTAGGCAACACTCCCTATGTAAAACGACGTGGCCAATGCCAACTTTTCTGAAACCAAGTGCTTGTGAAGTGAACTTTCATCTGATGCAAGTATTGAGATCCCATTTGAGTTCATCTGCTACATGGTCTTATTGGAGCTGTTACTTTGGACCTGTGTCTAAATGCCTATTTCTGAGCCATTCAAGGATTATGTTATCTGATACATGGGAAATTATAAAGGAGATCATGAAGTTGCTAATCTTGGATGTGGCTATCTTTATTTGATGCCTTGCTCTTCATCTTGATATTTGTGTATTGATATTGCTTGATTCTAAAGTCCAAGGGAAATTTGGGTTTCTATATGACATTCTTGTTCATTGGATTGCATCCCATTGGTCATATCTTTTCAACTCTTAACTTTCAATTTTTGCCTAGGATTAGTCTCTTCATCTCCTCCCACTTATTAAATTTCAAATCTCTCCCTCCGTTTTAAAATCTTCTTTGCTTGTGTTTTCTAAACTTAGACTTCATTGCAAATTAAAATTTTTGGCCTTATGCCATTAAATTTTCAAACTCTTTTCTTAATTAAACTTCTAAATGAACTTAACTATACTTGACTTAAAATTTCAAAAGACAAAAATAACTAAGACCCATTCAAACTCTTTTAGGCTTTGTTGCCTTTTTTTAAACTTAAACTTTTGTTAAAAGCAATGCACTCACTTTGAAATAGTTACCACGAACTACGGGATTTTGATCCCTCATTTTATGTTGGTACGTAGGCACAAGTCTGAAGGTCTTGTCAAACACAAAAAATGTAATTAATGAGTTCTTTTCTCACCCCCACACTCTATTTATTGCAAACATCATTTTATACGAAAACACATGTACAAATAAAAAAGGGCTCCCTAGGAGTACCTAGGACACTTTGGGTGCTAACACCTTCCCTCTGTGTAACCAACCCCCTTAACTGTAATCTCTGGCATTTTATTAGTTTTGATTTGAAAACTTCTTATTTTTGGGTTTTGTTCGTACGTTTCCCTTTTCCCTTGGAAACAATAAAAGCGCGGTGGCGACTATGGTTTTATTGACGTTAAGTTTATCCATAGCTTAATGGTCATGAATTTACCGCTATAGTCATCTCTTATGTATTTGTACCTAATGATCTAATCCACAAGCTTAAGGCACGGGGTTCATCTGCAAAGCCTTAGGACCCTCTGATCATGTTGAGGTGTGCCCAAGCCACCTTAAACCTAATATTATCATCAAGCATCCAACCAAGCTTGGAGGATCATTCAATATATCTCACTCACTCTCCAAACCCCAATTTGGATGGTGAGTCCCCTTTGAAGAAGCATCAAGATTCCATTAAACTACCCAAGGACCCTAACCCATCTCTTAACCCTCATAGGCTTCTACAAGTCTTGATTCACCATGGATCTTGACCATGTCATTGAGGACCCCTCAAATATAAAGTTTTTTCATTCCCCACACCTTTTAAACATCTCAATATGACCTTTGTATCTCAAACTCTAATTCAGCTGACTTTGGTTCTTGACCAAACATGTGGCTCAAGAAACCCTAATTTGGGGATCCATTGATCATTGACCTTGCTTCATTTTGATCATCCAATCACCCTACCATTCATTGAACATCATTTCATGTCCATTACAATCAAAATCCATCATTTAAACATCCATTCAAGCAATGTTACAAGTACTTGGTTTCGTCATGGTTTTTCAACTTTCAATGCTTTGATCCACCCTTGAACTTGACCTAAAATCATTCCAAAAAGCTCCAAATCTCATTTCCTATCATGGTATGATCATATGAACTTAAAATGTCCACCATTGTGCCTTGGAAGTAAGGAAATCACAAAATCCCATTTTTAGGTTATGTTGGTTGGTAACATTTTGGCAAGAATGGCCTATGGAAAGTTCCAAAGACCATAACCTTCTCATATCACAAGATTTTTAAATTACACTTTGAGCCTAATGTCCTAAATAAGTTCCTCTCCAACTTTTTAACAAGTTCCAAGACCTAATTCATTGAGGAAGGACCTCCATTTTTGCATTGGCCAAGCTGGTCTAACATGCCCACCATGCCCTAAAACATGACCAAGACCACTACTTTAACACATTTCCATTTTTAAACCACAACTCTTTTTGACCTGGTTCTTTTGCATTCAATCAAGGAGATGGCAAGGAACATTTTGGAAAGGTTTGAGACAAAATGCACAAGCCAATTTCATTTGGCCTTGGTTCAAACATTGAGGTTCATCCTGATAGGAAAACCATACCAAGTCAACTCGGAATTTGCATTTCCATTTACCTTGCACTCAAATCAATTCAATTTGATCCCAATGGTCCCCAAACACATTATATATGGTATTGTGGTGCAAATAGAAGTCAACTTGGTAGCCAAAATAACTCACAAAGAAAAACCAGATCCCATGTGCAAAATCAGAATTTTCCCAAATTGGCAAAAAGAAACATCCATAGTAGGCCAAACCAAGTCCCTTGTATATTCCAAATCAATGCTAAAGACCAAGATAAACTGATCTGAGGGGCAAGTAAGATCAGACAACAACCACACTTGTCCCCCAATGTCCAACCTTGAGCATGCTTCGAGCCACTCACCATTCTGAAGTAAACCTTCAGTTCTTTCCCTCCAAACCATCCACACACCTTCCCTATAAATAGGGAAAGGTGTCCCCTTCATTTTCCATGCTTCAAAAGCCCCAAAACCTCTGCTACACATTTGAACCAAATACTCTAAAACAAAGAATTATGTTTTGATTTCTAGAGTGTTTTAACCCCAAACAACCACCTAGAAACCTTCACTAACCTCTACTCAAACTTTCCAAAGCCCTAACTCCTCCTCCCAGAGAGTCATCTGAGTTGAGCTAAGTCGTCGGAATACTTCCCTGAGATTGCTTCTGATTAGGTAGTTTCACTCACCCCTATCTCTGAAACAAGTTACCAATCACCTCGAAATTTCTTTCTGATTATTAACCCCAAACTTTTGGCTTCGATGATTCCATTTCCAACATTTAATTTTTAAACTAGGTCATTTGTGTTCTTCTGGATCATGGCAAAATACTCCACCCAGAGTCAGTCAATCGCTCATGAGTGTGCAGGTTAGTTTGTTTACATGTTTGCAAGATGATTCCGTAAAAAATCTGGTAAAAACACGTATTTTTTAGTATGGTTTTCTGAGGTTAAAGGTTGAAGACGACTATTTCGCGCAAAATTTGAATTCAAAAACTTTATTTGTCGTGTTCTAACTGGCTCAACAGGGCACTTTCATTTTTATTTCTATTTATTTTATTTATTATGTTCAACGCATTTTCTAACACCACCCAGCGCTTGGCCTAGTGGGAGAGGGGGTTGATCCCCCCATGACCCTTCAACCCCCAGCGTAGGCAAAATGTTTATTTTTGTTTTTTCAATTTCCATTTTATTTATTTTCACCTTATTTATTTTCAACTTTATTTTTATTTTTTAACATCATTTATTTGATCATTCTGAAAATATTTTATACATGGACCCCGTTATTTTTATCTCTAGTATTTGACAATGTCTTGTTTCAAGTCATTTGGATATTTTTTGAGGGACTTTTGAAGTCTTGAATCCATGGGCTAATGAAATCTACTTTGGTCATGATATTGTTTGATTAGGGTTGCTTAAACCTTCCTTGTTTCAAACCTACTAATGGATGATCAATTGTTCATCCATGGTACTTTGAGGCATGGATAAGTTTCCCCTATTTCAATCAACTTGGGTCATTTAACTTGTAGATGAAGCCTTGCTTATATATTCTAACTTATGATTTCATCTGATACATTGCTATTTCTTTGGTTTATACTAACACACTAATCTCTCATAGTTACTTGCTTATATCATACACTAACCCTTTACTAACTTGTTAGTATTATACTTTGATCTTACACTTTGTTTAACATACTAAATTTAATCAACCTTAACCTTTAACCTTGGGTTTGTTATAGTCTTCCTTTTGTCAATCTATGGATAGATGGACTTGGGGTAGCATAACTTTAATTGTTACAAATCTATTGTGAGTTGATCCTTTGATCATCTTTAATACTTTGCATCAGTGATAAGTTATCCCCTGAGGCGCCATATTTTGAATCTATTGACCTAAGGATAAATAATCCTCAAGTGTTGGTTCATTGTTTATAACCCTAATTTGACCGAACTTTGCTAAATTTGATTATTTAACCATTGTTGTTATCATTGTTATGTTATTATTTATGTTTATGTCATTTACTTTGTAATTTACATTTAAGGACTCATCATCACACCCATTGTATAAACTCATCATGCATGTTTATTTTTATTGTCATTTATCTTTATTTATATCATACATTAAAAACATGATAAAATGATAAGACGAAGAACAATTTACTTAATCAACTTGGACTTAGAAGATCTCATCCTTTGACCTTTGCTTGGAGGCCTTTCCCATTACTTTGTGGTACTCTGTTACTTTGTATTTCATCTGTAACTTACATACCAGTTGTAAGAATGGCAACATGGCCCCACCTTAGGGGGACATGTTTGTAAGACCGTTATCCTTTGTTTAGCTTAGGTCACTCTTGCACAGACATGGTTTTTTCTTGGGCTACCTTATAATGAGACCCTTTACTTTCCTGTTGGTTATCTTGCATACTTGTTGTATCCCATTAGCCAAATTTCTTAATCAAATAAACAAACCCTTGATCCATCACAAAGCAACATTTTTCGTAATCAAATACAAAATACTTAAAAACCATGATTAGTATTATGCGCCATGAGCTTTAAGTGATGGGAAATGAGTAAGAATGGAGAATTCCTACCCTTACTCTAATTATTTTGGACGCAAGACGTTTGGCTTATTGTCTAGAATAATCGCCTTCGCCAATAGACTTTTGCACAATCTAATCTCCATTTTTTTTCATAAAGGTAAAATTAATTCAACCCATCAAACCTTATTTTTGTGCCTTAGGACACCACATTTTGAAAACCCTTTTCTCAAAGGTAATATCAACCAACCCACAAACATTTTCTACTCCAAACTATAGAAATTTGATTCCTCATCCTCGATGAGTGATACGTAGGCACAAGGGTCACAATCCTTGGCGAGCATAATAAATAAAACTCCCCGAGTTTGATCATTGTTTCTATATATACATTATTTCGAAAATAAAACAACAAATATGATCAATACCCGCAAACGTAAACAACCCAAATCGTTCCCATCGAGTACCATGGACGTGAGGGGTGTTAATACCTTTCCTTTACGTAACTGACTTCCGAACCCAATTATCGGTTGTGAGACTGATTCCTTATGCCCTTTTTTGCGCTTCCCGCACACATCTTTTTTTCAAGGTTTTTATCGACTATTTCCCCTCACCTTTCCGATAGAGGCACATAAATAAAATTTGGTGGCGACTCTCCTATTTTATCTTTAAACTAGAAGGTGGATGTCCAGTTTCTGTCGCTCCAAAAATCCTCGATAGCTACAGGAATCTACGGTCGAGATTCTACTAAAGTTTGTATACCTTCTATCGAGGTTTATCACGAAATATACTTCCGAGATTCACTTTGAGAGATACCTGCTACCGAAGTTTACTTGGAAGTCAACTGCTAAGATTTACTAGGGAATCTACTGTTGAGATTCTTGCTGAAAAAGCGTAGAGTAACTGACTATAGTGATAATGATTGTCTTCAAAAGCGGATGAAACATGGTTCATGTTATGCTTGTGATAGAATATGCTCTACTATGCATTTCTATGCATGAATTGTTATGGTTAACTGGTCTAATGTTCCACACTCATGGGTATACTCCGCATGCAATAATGCATCATTGATCAATGCATGTATGCATGCCATTAAGAATTTGGACTTTGAGAGGTGCCAAGCACGATTGTACATTTGTTTTATATGTTCAATTTTTAAGGATCCATGTTATGGGAATAGGCCATATGAATGAGACGATATGCATGACATGATGCTAGAGAAAAGAGACACGATTAATGCATGGAGATGATTTATGCAAAAACTTGACGATTTCCAAAATGCCCTTGAGGTGGGTTGGAAGGATTCATTTGCGGCCATGTTTCTTTATTGAGGTAAAAGGTTACTTGATGGGATGCTACTTAAAACATGATTTCATGACACTCATTTCAAAGTCAACGGTTTTTGGTGCATTACATGACCCTTGCTTTAACACCTTAAAAGTCCGGAGAGAACTAGTCTTTTTATAGCCCTCTTTGCCCCAATATGCTAGGCCTCTGAAGATATCTACCTCAAAAGGAGCTTTGAAGTAGCTTTCCATGACTTTCAAGTTGCTTGCCCCAATATTTGAGCCCTTGAAGTGGTAATCCCTAGATTTACCAATTCTTAGAAGGGTTTGCTTTGATTGACTGACCTTTGGAGAGTGGGCTTCACTGTGCTCTTTGTGGTAGTTTGCCTTAGTTTGAGTCCTGAAGCAGTTTTCTCTAGACTGTTTGACTCTTTGAGGGATTTGCCTAGACTTGAAGTGATTGCCCGAAATTAACTTAATCTTGAAACAATTTCCCCAAGCTGAATGATTCTTTTGAGGGATTTTCCCCTGACCATAATGTCTTTTGACTGTTTTCCTCTAGTCAATAGGGTCCTTAGATGGTTTGCCTCGGCTTGAGTTATTTATGAATAATCGAATTACCCGCTGATTACTCATTGTTAGAACTTCCCTAATGTTAAGTGCTGAAATGTAGATAAAATTGTTTATTAAAAAAAGGTAATTTTAATGCAATGTTTATGAAAATTTTGAAATCAACGTCATTATTGGAATGATGTGATGTACAGTGAATGGATCACTCGTTTCTTCAAAGTGTGAAATATAATATGTGAACTTGATATCAACACGAATGGTTAATAACTATGTAGGAGTCAGGTTAATGAAACCTTGTTATAGTACGCATTCAAAAGAAACCATACTTCAAATATGTCTTTTGCATGTTGTAACATGGTATGCTTCACGGTTTCTAAACAAAAGGATATAGGCTTAAAGTTTTGATTTTAACCCACCCCATCTTCGTAATGATCTACATTCCTATGTTAAGTTAACTCGACACCATGTTCAACTTCCAAGAGAGTTTGAAGGTGAGGATGTTATGCCGCGGGAACTAATGATGCCTTTTTGCTTTAGGTGGTAGTCCCTCATTTTTCATTTGGCAATCATACAAGTTTGTTCTTGTTCTTTCTTTTGGTTAAGGATTTACGGTGATCTTTCTTATTAATTTTCTTCCTATCCCTAATTTTTTCTTCGACCGTTTCTTTTAAGATGTCGTTCCAACGAGATGCCCTAATTTTTGCTTAAGTCATCTTTAAGATTTTCGACTTAGCGGAATTTCTTTTCCTTTTTTTTTTCTCATTTTTTTCTTTTCTGGGAATTACTTGTATGACATTTGTTCATTTGATTTTTGTTGAAATGGTTGTGACTACCATGTTCTGATGGTTCAAGAGAAACAACTGATGCAAGTTTTTGACTATTCACAACTTCTTCGACATTGTGTGACGCGGTTGAACCTCAGAGGGGATACTCTTTTTTTTGAATTAGCAGGCATATCGAAATTAATCGAACAACTACCCTTCCCCTGGTTAAGATTAAATTGTTTTTTCGTACATAAAGAAACACCAAGTTCTATGCTCAAAGGGGTTGATGATGGATTAACTTACTTATTTATCTAGTGTTTAGAAATTGAAACAATGCCTTACATCATCAGCAAACTTTTATTCAAAAACATACTTGTCATCAATTTTGGGTATTTTGTTTTCATCATTATCCCTCCAATGTTTGTAAAAGAAAGTTTGATAAAGGAATGAACGGGAGAAATATTTTTTGATATAAGTGGAAAATGAGTGAATACAACATAATTGATTCAGAAAATGCATGATCACTTCATTAATATTACCATTAAAAGAAAACGACAATTCTTTAAAGCAAATAAATGTTCAACATGCCAATAAATAAAAAATGAAATGCTACAATAGCCAAATGATTGTCAGTGTTAGGGACAATCTTCCTTGCTTGATTTGTTGGCTTTGAAGTGCTTCCTGATATCTTTGTGCTCATCAGGGTAAAGGTGAAACACCCCATTTTTCTAAAAACTATTTATATTGATTAATTATAATTTTAGATGCGTATCTAATTATCATTTGTGAGATAATTGAGTTGTGTTAGGGTAACAATGATGTGTGACCCTTAAGTAGAGAGTGTGACGAGTAATTAGAGGTTGGTAGATTTTTTTTATAATTATTTAATTGATTAAATAATGTTTTATTATTATTATTTAAATGAAATAATAAAATAAAAGGAAATAATGAGTTTGGGGTGGAAAATGAGAATTGCGGAGAATTAAAATAAATAATGTAAGTTAGGAATAAGTTGGGCCTTAGTGGAATATTAGAAAGATAGGAATTAGGTTTTTGATTTATGAGGAGAGAAGTAAGGTGAAACTTTTGGAATTGGAGAAAAAGAAGCAAGAGAAGAGAAAAACAAGGAAAACCTAAGAACAACTCTAGGTATGAGAAGTCATAGCCAAAAGCTTTAACTTTTCTGGAATTACATAGTAAGGGTGGGAATTTAGTTCAATAATAGGGATATGAATGGAATGGTAGAGGAATGTTTAATTATTTTTGGATTGATGATGAATGTTGACATTTGTTGAATGGAATTTTTGTTTTAAAGTGTCCATGTATGTTCACAATTGATGATGTTTGAAGGTTTTAGGGATTGATATAGTATATAGATCCATGATTATATGAATATAAGTAGTGATTGATATATGGAAGTTTATAAATGAGTTTAAAACCATGCGATATTTTGGTGATGTTTTCATGGATGTTTTTGGGATTGGAAAAGATAAAAA
This sequence comes from Lathyrus oleraceus, assembly GCF_024323335.1. Classification (NCBI taxonomy): domain Eukaryota; kingdom Viridiplantae; phylum Streptophyta; class Magnoliopsida; order Fabales; family Fabaceae; genus Lathyrus; species Lathyrus oleraceus. The sequence goes on from NC_066580.1 coordinate 214,557,070, forward strand.
TCATGCTGGAAATTTCATAAAACAACAACTTTTTGGTAACGCCTTTGTGTACGGTTTTGATCATGACTTTCAACTCGTATATTATTTTGGGATGGGGTTTGAAGAGTTGGGTACCTGAAACAGAGAGAAATAACTTTGTTTTAGGGGTAAAATATTTTTGATGATGATTTCATGGTTGTTTTTGGGGTTGGAGAAGATGAAAATCATGCTGGAAATTTCAGAAAATATCAAATTTTAGGTAACACCTTCGTGTACGGTTTTGATCATAACTTTCAACTCGTAAATCATTTTCGGACAGGGTTTGAAGGGTTGGGTATCTAAAATAGTGGGAAATAACTTTGTTTTAGTGGAAAAATATGTTTGGTGATGATTTCATTACCGTTTTTGGGGTTGGAGAATATGAAAATCGTATTGGAAATTTCAAAAAACAACAACTTTTTGGTAACACCTTTGTGCATAATTTTGATCATAACGTTTAACTCGTAAATTATTTTGGGATTGGGTTTGAAGCGTTGGGCAGTTGAAACATAGGGCTATAAATTTGTTTTAGAGATAAAATATTTTTAACGATTTTATCAAAAGTTGGTAGTAGGTGGGAAAGAAGTGCATGATTTAACGAATATGGACGAGATCTGTATTGACAAATTATTTGATATGTTTTGAATGATTGGGGTGGTGTGTTTGATTATATTGGTGGTAACCCAGAAGGGTGAATTATGTTACGCATGGTTGTAATTGTGTGATCGATTGTGGATCACTAAATATTATTATAATTCTTGTGTTAATTGCATTATTACCATGCCATACATTATTGTTATTATGTTGAAGGAGATAAGTCATAGGTCCGAAGGGGGACGAAAGACTTATCTGAACACAGACGGGGGAGTTTGGGATTTTGAAGGGAGAATCAGGTTCCTAAGAAGAACCAAATATTGAATTAGTACCACATGCATATGAGTCGTTGTCGTTGTCACGAGTCACATCAGATGAATGAAATATATGCGTGAAATATGACTATGTGTGATTGTGGTGTTATTGAATGGGATACTGATGATACCTCGGGCGTGAAAATATAATATGTTGTTGTGCATGATTGTGTAGATGTTGTACTCTATTTTACATTCTATGATGTTATTATTGATATGAATTATCACCCATTCTATTTGAATGTTTCCTTTACACGGGAATCGTGCAGATACTCAAGAGTTGAGACGTTGTTGTGAGTGGAAGTTAGCTCCCAGAGCTATTTCTTTCAGTTTGTTCATGTTAGCTTTGGTTATGCTCCGATATGTTACACTGGGGAGCGAATTATTCGTTTAATGTTAAAATTTCCTGAGACACAATGCATGCTCTCGTATTTGTTTTATGTTTTCATGTGATAGCACTTGTAGAAAACTCACAAGTCGGTGCTTTTAATTTTGTTATAAAAACTATTATGAGATTTTAAATTGGTATGTATTTTTTCTTATGATTCTATTGCGAAGATATTCAGATGAGTTGAATGTCGTATAAACATCCTAAGTGCAAATGTATGCAAACAAATGTTTTGTTGTATCAAACATCCAAAAATCTGAGGAAGACCTAAAAAAGGTAAATTTCAACTCAGGAAAATCTGACTCCACAGGGGACAAAAAGTCATAATGGGGAGCAGAAGGGAAGGAACACCAGGGATACCGGTTACTAGGCATATAATAGGTAACCAACCAAGTGTCAATTGGAGGATATTTCTACGACACTCATCATCCGAAAGGAGGGCTAACAAAGCAAACTCGATTACAGGATGGACATTCAGTTCCATAAGGAAATGTGAATCTTACTCAACTGGGGAAGCAAAAGACTTCGACTGAAGAGCGCATGAGATATATTATCCATTACCGTCAGAACGTAGATAACATACTCGCATGGAAAATTATCCACAACCGGTTACAGGGTTAATAAAGGATAAATCGACCAAAAGGAAAGGGCATCGGGAAACCGAATACTAGGTATAAAGATGACCAATCAAAGGGAGAAACAAACATTACCTAAACAAGGGAAAATGAAAGATAACTCGCTGGGGATAAATTGCTTTGTTAGAGCAATCATCCAAGAGACATATCATCGGTTTCTGGGAGATATACTCAAAATGAAGGAATATCGATACCGAATATTGGATAAAGATAACCAACAAGGAGGGGATTACATCTACCGGATACTGGGTAGAAAACCACAAAAGAGAGTAACTGTCATCAGTTAGGATGATCGAAATCTAGGGTTAACTCTGCAAGGGTGGAGGGTAGAAAACCACAGAAAATAGGACTTACAACTACCGGTTACTGGGTAGCAGGCCACAGATTCCACCGGGGAAAAGATGGACAATTACCGGTTACTAAGCAATCATTCATCTACACTACGGGGAAGTGCAGAGGGACAAACAAAAGGATTCAATCTAGAAACAAACTAGAGACACAATGAAACAAGACTCAACCCAATGAGGATATAACTCAGGGGAGAAACTCCATCCCAATACATATTTTGGGAGGAAACAAAAATAACAATCATCCCCGAGGACACAACTAAGTGAGGAATATGGAAGAAAGGATATACACTTTCTGCTTATGGAGGCTGACTCTATTATGGAGAGATCAAACACAAACATCTTCTTTGGGGAAATGTAATATCACCAAATAGTAGGAAATAACAAACAAAGATATATGGCAAAAAGATGCAACATGAATATCTGAATGTTGAGAATATGCATATATACATGGTTTATGTATGACGAATGCCGACAAACAGACATATCTAACACAACCAGGTCCAGGAATCAATGAACAAGTATCCGGTACTACATCTCAAAGGAGAAAGCCAGGCCTACTGGAGAACATCCAATCTGATGGGGGCAACAAATACTAGGAAACGAAGATCTCTGCCGGGAAAGGGGAACTAGTCACTCCACTGGGAAGGGATCAACACAATCTTACTCAGAAGTTCCCACGCCACTCTGAAGTTAGGAAAAACCTTGGCTGAGGAATCTAAACACGGATAAAATCCGCCGTAGAAGCAGCTCTACTGGGGAAATTATAAAAGAGGGAAGGAGGAAAATATGTGGGGAAAAACCACCAATCAAAACATTTCCTTGAACTGCTGGATAAATTATATCTGCCGAGGAGAAAAGAACACTACTCCACTGGGGATAGGAACATGAAACCTCTTCGTCCCCTACTCTGCTCAGGAGGAATCAACAAAGGGCTTTGATCAGACAACTCCACTGGGGAAACACTACTGACGACCGAATTGGGGATTACCTGCTGGCGACCAAACTGGGGAGTAAAAGTGGGATCAACCCTGTTGAGGATGGTCGAGGAGCAAATATGCTGGAGATCAAAGTAGACAAGTCCGCAAGGGGAAAAGCTACAAACTAAACTTGATGATAATTCCGCTTATGCTGGGGATTTCCTACTCACTCTAGCGGAGAGACTTCTAACTTGAAGTGAGGGAAAACCAACTTCTTCGAAAAGATTAAGCATATTCAATTTATCAATCTATAAGGGATTTTAGGTCAATCCACGCAAGGGATGACAACCATATAACTGATAACACAAATGCTAAATCCAGCCCCAATGGGGAGCTAAAAGATTAGGACCAGACTCCCAAACTCTCCGGGGATTTGGTGATGCATAATCTTCTTCTGCACTCACGGAGGAGACAATCCTGGGCGATAATGAAGAGGATACAAGTATGCTGGGAATATGAACAAATGTCTTACCCTTTTGGAGATCATACCATCCTTGGGAGAGCACTGAAGACGTCCCAAGTATCCTTTTTGTCATTGTGAATGTTCACTTTGTTTAAAAACAATTTATGAAAATTTTATTTATTTAAAACAATTATATTTTTCAATTAAAACATGCAAAACATTTTGTTGAACAGAAACAAATAAGACTGCAAAGAATTGGATAAAGGCTCAAATTTATTTGATGGAATGGTAGTCTGCAAATGGCAAGACTCCATGGATCTTTACAAATTTGAAATTGGTGATATATATTGGAAAAGGGATACATTGAACATAATGACCATTTCTCCACCAACTCGAATCCGATGTATTTGAAGCTTCAGTTGACGATGACTGAGCAAGAATCTTTGACAAATGATAGTTGTAGAACAAAGTCTTGTCAGGATGCAGTTACTTTACAAATCCCTATTTTTTGCCTAGATTGCCCCAGGGTGAGGTATTCAATCTAGCGGGATACATATTCATTTTTTATGTCTCTAACTTTTGCCTGGATCACCCTTTTGGGTTTTCAATCCACCGAGACGCTCATTTTTGCCTAAGCTACCCTTTCGTGTTTTCAACTTAGCGAGCTATTCTATTTTTATTTTAGGCGAAGTATTTCTTGACTGCATCTGAATTCACAGGACGAGTGAAATCCTCCCCATCCATAGTTGTAAGTATCAAAGCACTGCCTGAAAAGGCTCTCTTAACAACATATGGACCTTCATAGTTTGGATTCCACTTGCCCCTGGAATCGGGCGCGAAAGACAAGACTTTCTTGAGCACGAGGTCACCTTCTCGGAACACGCGAGGCTTGACCTTCTTATCAAAGGATTTCTTCATCCTTTGCTGATATAATTGACCATGGCACATGGCAGTCAATCTCTTCTCTTCAATCAAATTCAGTTGGTCATAACGACTTTGAACCCATTCAGCATCAGTTAGCTTGGCTTCCATCAAGACTCTCATTGATGGGATCTCCACCTCTACTGGGAGCACAACCTCCATGCCATATACAAGGGAGAAAGGGGTTGCCCCTGTTGAAGTGCAGACAGATTACGATAACCATGCAAAGCAAATGACAACATCTCATGCCAATCTTTGTACGTAACAATCATCTTCTGGACAATCTTCTTGATATTCTTATTAACAGCTTCAACAACCCCATTCATCTTGGGTCTATAAGAGAAAGAATTATGATGTGCAATCTTGAACTCACTACACAGCTCTTTCATCATTTTGTTGTTCAAGTTAGATCCATTATCAGTAATGATCTTATCTGGCACACCATATCGGCATATGAGTTGATTCCTGATAAACTTCACAACCACCTGCCTGGTCACGTTTGCGTATGATGCCGCTTTTACCCACTTGGTGAAGTAATCGATTGCTACGAGAATAAATATGTGACCGTTGAACGCTTTTTGCTCTATCATGCCAATCATGTCAATTCCCCACATGGAGAAAGGCCATGGTGATGAAGTCACATTCAGAAGTGTTGGTGGGATATGGATCTTGTTCGCATAAATCTAACATTTATGGCATTTCTTCACATATTTGCAGCAATCAGACTCCATTGTCAGCCAATAGTAGCCTGCCCTCAATATTTTCCTAGCCATGGTATGTCCATTGGAATGAGTACCAAATGAAACCTCATGGACCTCAGTAATCAACAGGTCTTCTTCGTGTCTATCCACGCATCTGAGCAGAACCATGTCAAAATTTCTCTTATAAAGCACATCGCCATTGAGGTAGAAACTGCCTGATAATATCCTCAAAGTCTTTCAATCTTTCACAGATGCCCCAGGCGGGTAAATCTGACTCTGAAGAAAACATTTGATGTTATAATACCATGGCTTATAATCTTGCACCTCCTCTACTGCAAATACATGAGCTGGTCTGTCCAAGCGCATCATAGTGATATTGGGAACTTCATTCCAGAGTCTCACCATGATCATGAAGCAAGTGTAGCAAGCGCATCTGCCATCTGATTCTCATCTCGAGGAATATGATGGAAGTCAACCTCATTAAAGAACGTTGAAATCCTCCTCGCATATTCTCTATATGGGATGAGGCCAAGCTGATTCGTCTCCCATTCACCCTTGATTTGATTAACAACAAGGGCCGAATCACCATATACATCGAGATGCTTGATCCTAATATTAATACACTCTTCCAATCCCATGATACAGGCCTCATATTCTGCCATATTATTCGTGCATTTGAAAGTTAGCCTTGCTGTAAAAGGAAAATATGTGCCCTGGGGGGTAATAATCACTACGCCAATACCATTTCCATATTGATTTACAATGCCATCAAATACCATGCTCCATTGGGAACCAGGCTCTGGCCCTTCATCGAGCGTAGGCTCATCGCAATCTTTCATTTTCAAATACATAATCTCCTCATCTGGGAAGTCATACTGAACTGACTGATAATCCTCAATTGGTTGATGTGCCAAGTGGTCAGCCAAGATACTACCTTTAATAACTTTTTGAGCTCGATACTCAATATCATACTCAGATAACAACATCTGCCAACGGGCAATCCTCCCAGTTAAAGCAGGCTTCTCAAAGATATACTTGATTGGATCCATTTTGGATATCAACCAAGTCGTATGATTCAACATATACTGGTGTAAGCGCTTAGCAGCCCAAGCCAAAGCACAACATGTTTTCTCAAGCATTGAGTATCGAGACTCGCAATCGATGAACTTCTTACTTAGATAGTAGATGACATATTCTTTCTTCCCTGATTCATCTTTTTGACCAAGGACACAACCCATTGAGTCTAAAAGAACTGTCAGATACATAATCAAGGGTCTCTCTTCCATAGGCGGAGACAGAATCGGAGGCTCAGACAGATACTCTTTAATACTGTCAAAGGCTTTTTGGCAATCCTCGGTCCAATCATGACGCTGATCTTTCCGGAGGAGCTTGAATATCGGCGCACATGTGGCAGTCATGTGGGATATAAATCTAGAAATATAATTCAAGCGGCCAAGAAAACCTCAGACTTGCTTCTTAGTCTTGGGCGTAGGCATCTCTTGTATTGCTTTGACCTTTGCAGGATCAACCTCAATACCTCTCTCGCTGACAATAAAGCCCAATAACTTGCCTGAACGGACTCCAAATGTACACTTGTTAGGATTCAGACGAAGCTTATACTTCGTCAAACGCTGAAAAAGCTTCAACAAGTGCTCTACATGTTCAACTTCCGTATTCGATTTTGCAATCATATCATCAACATACACCTCGATCTCCTTGTGCATCATATCATGAAACAAGGTAGTCATAGCTCGTTGATACGTGGCTCCGACATTCTTTAAACCGAAGGGCATCACTCGATAACAGAATGTTCCCCAAGGTGTGATGAATGTTGTCTTCTCCATATCCTCGGGTGCCATTTTAATCTGATTATATCCGGAAAATCCGTCCATAAATGAGAAGACGTTGAATATAGCTGTATTATCTACCAACATATCAATGTGTGGTAGAGGAAAATCATCTTTCGAACTAGCTTTATTCAAGTCTCTATAGTCCACACACATTCAGACTTTTCCATCTTTCTTGGGCACGGGCACAATATTGGCCACCCATTGAGGATATGTAGAAGTCACCAGAAACCCCGCATCAATTGGTTTTGAACTTCTTCTTTAATATTTACTGCCATATCAAGATGAGTTCTTCTGAGCTTCTGCTTCACAGGCACGCACTCAGGCTTCAAAGGCAGGAAATGTTGCATGATATCAGTATCTAGACCAGGCATGTCTTCATATGACCAGGAAAAAGACATCGACGTATTCTCGTAGCAACTCAATCAACCCCTTCTTAATAGATTCTTCCAGGAGTGCCCCAATCTTCACTTCTCGCACACAATCCTCGGACCCCAAGTTGACTATTTCCAGATTCTCAAGATGCGGCTGAATGATCTTCTCTTCGTGCTCAAGTAGACGGGTAATCTCGTCAGGTTCTCTTCAACATCATCTTCTTCGGCCTCAAATACAGGGAACTCAAAGTTGGGAGATGGTGTTGGATCATTATGTTCAATGGGTTTGATCAACCTGCATAATGATTTTGGATATAAAGAGATTTTAGAATTCAAGCAAAGCAAATCATTATGGAGATGAAAAGATTGATTTTATTCTATTTTTAGGGTTTTATGTGATCACCAATTTCATGCAAAAAGCAAAAAGTGAAAATAATTGGAAAAAGAAACATTTAACATGAATTTACTGAATGAAAATATCATTGTATTTATGAGCCAACAATGTCATCACTCCTCCTTTTGGCATGGGAGAAGGGTTTTTAAACAAAATGAACATTACGTTGACTTATGGACAACTGTTGGAACATCAACAGCGACCTAGTTATTGCAGACCCCTCCAGGGATGACAAAGTTGCCAGAATATTCCTCTGCATCCTCTTCCACAATAGCAGCAACTTCCTCGTCTTGGACAGTATGGATGAACCCACCACTCTGAAACAACCCATGCTTGTTGAAAGCGCCAGAAGAATACCCTATGCCAGCCCGGGATTTGTTGTCTTCCAGCTTTATCATTTGTCCTAAACCGGTAGTTGTCCCATGCTCAATGGCCAACTTAGCATCATTGTAGGACGCAAATGAAGAAGTTCCTTTCTTAGTAGGCTCATCAATAGATAAAGCTTGGAATGGCGTTCCAACTTCATCCTTAGCATCTATGTAAGAAAAGGAAGACAAATGGCTAACCAGGAGAGCCTTCTCTCCTCCTACCACCACTAGCTTTTTGTTCTTGACAAATTTCAATTTCTGGTGTAAGGTGGATGTCACGGCACCTGCCTCATGAATCCATAGTCTGCCCAACAGACAGCTATATGATGGGTGGATATCCATGACCTGAAAAGTGATCTGGAAATCACTCGGTCCAATCTTGACTGGGAGTTCAACCTCACCAATCACCGTTTTGCGGGATCCATCAAAAGCTTTAACTACCACTCCACTCTGCCTCATGGGAGGCCCCTGGTATGACAATCTGGCCAGAATGGACTTTGGCAACACATTCAGTGATGATCCAGTGTCTACCAGCACATTAGACATAGCATCATCCTTGCAGCTCATAGATATGTGAAGTGCCAAATTATGGTCTCTTCCCTCCTCAGGGAGATCAGTATCATAAAAACTCAGATTGTTACAAGCGGTGATGTTTGCAACAATACTATCGAATTGTTCTATTGTGATGTCATGATCTACATACGCTATATCCAACACCTTCTGCAGAGCTTCACGGCGTGGTTATGAGTTCATCAACAAAGATAGCACAAAGATCTTTGATGGCGTTTGTAGATGCTGATCTACAATGTTGTATTCACTCCTTTTGATGAGCCTTAACATCTCATCACAGTCTTCTTTCATGGTGCCATTCTGGCCAGCAGCGACAAGAGTTCTTACAACGGTCGGAATAAGTGCCGGATTCGGAGCAATAACAACATTCCCAACCGGGCGCACAACATAATCAGCAACATCAACCCTTCTGATGTCAACCTGGGCTTCGGCGGAGCCGAGAAAACACGACCACTACGGGTCAGGCCGCTGACATCGGTGATATTAACAACAGAAGTAGAAGGCAGGGGCACCTCCATCCCATCTTCCAATGCTACAACATTGTAACGGTAGGGGACAACTTTATCAGAAGAATATGGCACAGGGCCAACTGGTTTAATTATCAGAGAGGGAGAAGCCTTCTATTTGTTGCCATCATACTGGATGACAACAGGCTCCGGGATCCGAAATACTGGAGATATCACATTGACTGCATCATCACCATCACGATTCTGAAGTATTTCAATTACACCTTCATCCAACATTTCGTGGATGTCTTTACGGACTTGGCGACATCCCCTCTGATTGATAGTGCATACACGACATTTGTCATGGTCGTGCTCATAGTGATTGTATTCACACATCAGTCTGTGCATCTCGACCAATGATTGTCGAATATGGTTGACATATTGACTTTGTATTTACCAGGGTAACCCTGGACCATGTTGACAGCAGGTTTCCCATGCTCGGACAATGGGTTCTTCTTAACGTTAGGACCTACGCCCTCGAAACACAAGATACCACTTCTCACCAGGTCTTGAACCTTGGTCTTCAGCGGGTAACAGTTTTCCACGTCATGTCCGGGAGCACCAGAATGATAAACACAATTCAGCTCGGGCTTATACCACCACTGAAGGTTAGTAGGTATAGCCGGTGGGTCGTGTGGAGTAATCAGCTTCCTTTCAATCAATGAAGGATATAATTCAGCGTAGGTCATCGGAATAGGATCAAAACTGACCCTCTTCCTATCATATCTTGTACTGGTTTGATTATTGTTTCGAGGCTGGTAGGCCTGCTGTTGAGGACGGTGCTGTTGTTGTTGATATTGTTGATATTGCTATTGTTGATTCTAATTATTATGTGGATAGTGCTGGTTTTCTCTAAAAACAGGCATTATATGAGCCACCTGATGCTGATTACCAGCGAGACGCACAGTCTTCCTCTTCACAGAGGGTCTTCTGGATTTGACATGGGAGGTCACAACATGTGCCTTTCCATCTTTCTTCTTTCCAAACGCCCCATACCGTTTAGCAGAAGAGCCTTCTTCTCTAGTCAGGCGCCCTTCCCTGACTCCTTCATCCAAACGCATCCCCATGTTCACCATCTCGGTGAAATCAGAAGGAGCGCTGGCAATCATCTGCTCATAATAAAATGAGCTCAAGGTCTTCAGGAAAATCTTGGTCATTTCTTTCTCCTCCAGCGGAGGCACAATCTGCGCTGCTAGTTCTCGCCACCTCTGGGCGTACTCTTTAAAAGTTTCCTTGTCCTTCTAGGACATGGCTCTCAATTGATCCCTATCGGGATCCATATCCATATTATACTTGTATTGCTTGACGAAAGCTTCGCCAAGATCATTGAAGGATCGGATGTTCGCGCTGTCCAAGCCCATATACCATCTCAGGGCAGCACCAAACAGGCTGTCCTGGAAATAATGAATGAGGAGCTGATCATTGTTTGTCTGAGTCGACATCTTCCTTGCATACGTAACCAGGTGGCTGAGAGGGCAAGTATTTCCCTTGTACTTTTCAAAGTCAGGTACTTTGAACTTTACAGGGATTTTAACATTTGGTACTAGGCAGAGTTCAACAGCAGACTTTCCAAAGAGGTCCTTTCCTCTGAGAGTTTTGAGTTCCTTACGAAGCTCAAGAAACTGATCGTTCATTGCATCCATCTTTTCATAGACATCTGGGCCCTTAGACGGCTCAGAGTGGTAGATGGTGTCGTCTACTCTTGGCATAATATGTACGACAGGAGGTGGAACGGCGAGGACCGGGCTAGATGCCGACAGAGAAGCAAATATGAGGCCAAGACCCTCAGGAACAAAGTTGGCAGGCATCCCCCAAGGAAACCCGACTGGCATAGCAGTTGGTGCAAAGTGGGTGTTGGCCGCAGGCATTGTTGAAGAGGCAATCTCAGAGATGATTGTCCTCTCGGGAGGAGTTGAAGGTGTCAGAGACGACTGGCTTTGGGCGGCCATGAAAGACTCCATTAGGGAAGTCAATTTGGCCAATTCCTCCTTGAGTTCACGATTCTCTTGCTCTAAGTGATCCATCAGTCTTGAAGTGTTGGCTCGAGTGTAGTACCGGTGAGTCAGCTTGTCTTCAAAATAAATGAAGAACACAGAGTTAGACCATTGAACAAGAAGCCTGGAGCAAAACCTGCTTATGCACATGATGCATGCAATGCTTGTGCATATGATTTATTTTATTTATCAAAGGAACTTTAGAGTCCTATTTGCAAATATTTGAAAATATTAATCATTTTAGACATATATGGAAGTATCCCATCAATAATATCTGGAAAATAATTTTACACCAAAGAAGTACAATCTTGGTAACCAAATACAATACAAGAGAGAAGGAAAATGAACATCCTATGGAACCCTAGAAGCAATCATCTAAAGCTCTGGAGATTGGAAGATAAGCCGCACGAAGCCTCTTCACCTCCCTCTCATAGGCTGCCTCCACATTTGCCTTCTCTTTGGCGAGTCGATTGTACTTCCTCTTCCAGAACTTGGAAGACTGAGGAAGAAGAGAAGTCACCACATCATCAGGCTCGTCGATAACCTGATGCTCAAGAAACTCTATCAATGCATCCTTATCTTTAAGCTGCTGAAATAAATCCTCTCGTTCACGGATCCAGGCACGCGAACAGTCTTCGTCTCTCAACTCCTCTACTCCTTGGTCAGGGAGGGTTGAAGGCCCAGCCACAACCAAAGGTGTAGGTCTTGGATACTCATAAGGCATAAGGTACTCGGAAGCTCTCCTCCTAACCCATGAGGTATAGGGTTCCAAAGCAATATAGTTCTTTGGACAAAGCTCTTTCCTTCCCTTCCTATGGATCTTGCGCCAAGCGCGAACCATCCTGCCCTTCAAGCCTTGGGGATCTTTACCCTCCTGGAAGAATACACCCTCTAACAGAATGTTATTAGGTTTATCCTTTAGGGGGAACCCAAGTTGACGACGTGCCAAAATAGGGTTGTAGTTAATCCCACCACATGTACCAAGAAGAGGCACATTGGAGAATTCACCACAAGAGTCAATAATATGCACACCGTCATATACATGGTTATACCAAAAGATATCATCATTAGTGAGAGACATAAGTCTCGTGGACCACCGTAGACATCCTTTGTTCTCCTTGAAGGAGACCGTCTGCGGCAAGTGCGAAATAAACCACTTATACAACAAAGGAAAATAGCACACAATGGTATCACCACCCTTTGCATTCCTCATATGCAAAGAAAATTAAGTTTCACCCAACAGAGTCGGAACGGGATTAAGAGTAGAGAAAATCCTAATAGCGTTCACATCCACAAACTAGTCGATGTTGGGGAATAACATTAGCCCATAGATGAGAAGTACAAATATGGCCTCAAAGGCATCCTCACTCATGGCCTTCCCATACAAAGTAGCTTGAGCGATGAGGAACTTAGAAGGGAGACCTTGAATTCCACCTTTGGTAGTCATATGAGCACCAACAAGAGATTCATCTATATGCAACATATCAGATATCTCTTGAGAGGTAGGAACCCTCTCTAAGCCACTGAATGGCAACTGATCTAGGATAGGTATGCCCACAAGATAGGCATACTCCTCAAGCGTAGGCAAAAGCTGGAAATCCGGAAATGTGAAGCAACGGTACAAGGGATAATAGAACTGCACCAATACACTCATCAAACCTTCGTCCACTTGAGTAGCCAGAATAGATAGAAGCTTCCCATGACGAGCTTTGAAGTCCAAGGGATCTAATACATAGGATGTCAAATTCCTTAGCTCATTTAAGTCGGGTTGTCTGAAACTGTACTTCTTCGTATTCCTTCTTTGTCTATCCATGTCTGAAAATTTGCAAATAGACCTCTTATGTTCCTTGAAAATTTTCTCATTATTGATGATATGGATGCAAATGGGTGCATGAATGCATGGATTCGACAATCACACTCAAGGATCAAGCAAAGCACACCACACAAAGGACATGGGATGGATCAATTCATCCTTAATATCAATTATCCATTTTGGTGGATTATGGTTTACACCTTATCAACACCCAAGTTCCATTAATATTAAGAATACACAAGAACGGATCAACCATGAATCAAGGGTTTGTTGCGAGTCACAAGCATGGAGTCTCAGTTAAGAACCACCCAAAGGGAGTGTACTAGGGTTTAAACATGCCAAACATGTTCTACAAGAGGTTCCCATAGTCATCATCCCATCTTTTGGATATTATCGGATAAACGACTACTCGTATTCCAAAAATATTCTCAGGAGAGACTCTTATGAGTGTAGTATCGCGTAACAATCGTATCAAATATTACACTTGAACAACCTTCGCACTACGTCCTAAAAAATAGGCCAAGATGGGCTAGGTAATCTAAGGCCCTTGGCTTCTAAGGTCTATATTGGAAAGAGTGATGCCTAACCACGACTACTCGTGTGACATTATTGATCCCAGCATGACCTCCACCAAGTGAATGGGTTTGCAAGTCAACTTGCTAAGGAATAACTCCACACAAGTCAACCAGACTATGCCATTCTCCTATCCTAAGTGCGCTCGAGTTCGGGTATAAAACTCATCTCACAAAGATCACCAAGCATACAAGGAATTAATATATCAAGCAATTCAATCATTACATATAATACTTTAATCCCGAATTGCACAAAAATAATATACAATACAATACAACAAATATGAAAAGTAGGCAAAACCCACTAGGCAAATGTCCCCAGCAGAGTCGCCACTTTTCTATAGCGGGGTATTCGTTATCTTTAGTTTTATTGACTAAATCAAAAGAAACCATACAAGTCGAGTCGCCATCGCACTTCTATTTATCCAAAGGAAAGGTTAGAAAGTGAACAAAAACTGAGAAGTTTTATCGAATCAAAAACTAATAAAAATGTCAGATATCGGGGTAAGGGGGTTGGTTATGCAATGGGAAGGTTTTAAGAACCCAAAACATCCTAGGTACTCCTAGGGATCCCTTTTCACACTTGTTTTAAGGTTGGTATTTTTGTGAAAATTTGTTTGTGCAAACATGATTGGGGAGATGAGAAGAGAATATACAAGTTATTTACAATTTTGTGTTTGAATGGATAAACCCATTGCCTACGTACCATCTTTAAAAAGATTAGGATCAAAACCTCGTAGTTCAGGGTAAAAACCTCAAAACAAGTTGGTGAATTGATTGGTCCAAAATCCTTAAGGTCTTTTGTTATCCAAGGGAGAAAACTCAACCTAAAACCACAAATCCACCATGTGAGGATAACTTCAACATGCTAGTGAGGGGTTAACCCTATAATAAGCATGGCAGACTCATTGTCCATCACTAAGGATATAGGTGAGTATTATATCTACCTCAAGGATAACTCAAACCTAATGGCTAAAGGTTATGAAAAGTTTTTTATAAGAAGTGGGCATTGAAACCACAAAACATTTGAATGAGTTATATTTACTAATGAAAAGTATTTACAAAATATGGTCAAAGTTGACTTAAAGATTCAATTCAAAATAAGTGTTATGAAAAGAAAGTGCGAAAATCAAAAACATAATGCTTAGGTTTCTAATGTTTGAAAACAAGTGTTAATGTTTGCACAAAAGTTTTGGCTTGGGTTAGAGTGGAGAGAAGAAGAAGAATGGCTAAGTCCTAAACATACAAGAGATGAAGAGGAAGAAGTAGAACCACAAATGGAGTTCCTCTCTGGAGATCATATTGATGATCCAAGTAGCTTCCATCCTTTGGAATAACCAAGCAAATAAGTGTATACTCAAGCAATCAATCAATCAAGCAAGCTCTTAGAAATCCTCCAATGGCTCTTGTATCTCTCACTTTAGAAGCACATGACAATGGTTCTTCGATTTGCATAGGGAATGTCTAGAATCTAAGTCCTTTTTGTCCATTTTTGCATTTGGTCCGCAACAATCAAAACAAAGCACAAGCACAATAGTATATACACAAATATGTGCTCAAGTGAGCAAAAGGCAAATTGCATTAACATAAACATGTGCTCAAATGAGCAAAGGGCAAAAGCAAATGAATAATATGTACAAGAATAGTAAATTGCATAAATGTAAAGTGCAAGAATTAAATGTTAATGGTTAATGGTTAGGGTTAGTATTAGTGTGCCATAAGGCAATTTAGCGCTATGTTAAGCAATCGTAATTGGACTTATGTAGAAGTCACAACTATCAGAGGTCGGTCAATAATAATGTAGGCAACAACACAAGTTAGAGATCTTGATTATTGAATCAAGCTCCTACAAGTTTCCATGCCAAAAAGAAGATGAGAAATGATCTTGTATTGATTTAGATTCTTTGCTTGATTAGGAAGCAACCTATCCTTAATGCAAAGCCATTCACTTGATCCATGATCAAGTTGAATTAGATTTGAATCAAGGAAGGTTAAACCTCCCATATATCAAGGCTATCCACCAATCTTTAACTCATTGATCAAAAAAGAAAAAGAAGAAGAAGAAGAAGAAGATGAATAATAAAGTGCATTAATGGAAATGGAATGAAGTAATCAACAAGCATTGACCAAAGATAGATGAGGTCAAGGTTAAACAATAGTAGACAGAAGCAAGATGAAGATTAAAAGTCAAGAAACAAATAAAATATTTTTGGTATTTTTCAAAAGTAAAATAATACTTGAATTAAAATAATAAAGAAGGGTCAAACTTCAAATTCACTTCAAATCAACTTTGAAAAGTCCAAGTGAATTTTCCTAAGTTCAACAAGGTCAAACAACGTTTGACAAAAAATTTCAGCATTTTTAGAAATCAGAAACTATTTTTTATCAATTAAAAATGCATAAAAATAACCTAATTGAATTAAAATCTCAAATAAATCCTAAATCATTTAATAAATTGATGAGAATATTTTTCATAGATCTATCATCATTCAAATAGGTTTGAAAAATATTTTTGTATTTTTTGAATATTGAAAACTATTTAAAATGAATTAAAAATAACCAGAAAAGAGAAAATTCATAAAAAATATCAAATGATAAAATAAAAAATATTAAAAAACATTTTCAGAAACTAGAATTTAAAAGGAGAAAAATGCAATTGGTCTCATATTTTTTGGATCAATAATAAAGGAGATATAATTTTTTGAAATAAAATAGAATTAAAGAAATAAAAGAAAATGAAATCAAGAAAATAAAAATGGCAAAAAACGTGGTGCGTTGGATGGAGAGCTCATTAATTGAGCTGGAAAATCGCTTGAACCATGCGCTTCAGTCAATGCATCACGCACAACATATTAAAAAGTCATAACATGGGACGACTTGGATCTAATATGGAAAAGAAATAGTGTGGCCATGATTCAATCTGGAGACCAGACGATGGTGTACACCACCGTTTTCTCCGACCAACTTCCGGAGCCGGCCAAAAATTGCAGAGATTAAATCTCCACCAAATGACACTATCCTGGTATCAAATGAAAGTTGGGGTGATGTATATCACCCCTGTACCAACCAATTCTACTCTAGGCTTCCATAGAGAGAGGAATCAGAGCTTGAATTTTGTGGTGTACTACTGGAACTTGATGGAATTCAACAATTCAAAGCACAAAATGATTGCCTCTATGGAGAGGACTTCAGACAACCCAGCAACAACAAGAAATATGCTATATACAAGTAGATTCGAAGAAAACAAGTTTGGATGTAAACCTCTGAAATGAGGAGCTTGAGAGCATGATCTCTTGATGCTTATGCTTGCAGTGTGTTCTATGGATCAAGGTGAGCAAGGCTTAAGAACCGTAGATCTAAAAATCAATCAAGGAAATTGAAATTTAGATCCTAAATTTTTGAAAGAAATTAAGAGTTCCTTTGAGTATATTTAAGGAATGATTCGTGCAGCATGTAAGGTGCCCTTAGGTTGTGAAAATGAGAAGCATTGAGTCCTTATTTATAGCAAGAGATGGCTGAGTGAATGATCAAAAGCATGTGCATGGGTGGAAAGGGCCTCCATGCATGAGCCTGTATAGGCGCATGGAGGGCCCAATTCCACTTGGATTTGCAAGCTGATGCCAAATAGAATCAAAATGGACGTGCAGATTATGTGTGCTGAGCTCATGCAATGCAATTTCAATTGATTTCCAAAAATGCACCAATATGTTCATCCCTTCGAAAATGGCATTTCCATAACTGAAACATAACCTTATGGGTAATGGTTGGAAATCTTTTGGCATGAGTATTAATTGTTATGTTGACCAAAACTTCATTTGACATTTGGAAATTGGTGAAAAATGATCATGAAGTGTAAGGGGCAAAACATGTACATGTGAAAATTTCAAAAATGGCCAAACATCAAGCACTTCTGTTTCAATGATGCAAGCGCCAAATGACAAAACCTCCAGCATAAAAGTTGTAGATCGTTTCAAGAAAATAAATTTGGACTTAAATTTTGCATCATTTGGATTTTTGATGAAGAATTTATGGGCACTTGAAGTTGGACTTTTTCACATTTCAATGCCTTTGGTCCAAAGTGACCTATAATGTTTTGCATTATCACATGTATTTCTTTTAGGAATTATGAAATTTTTTCCAACATAACAATTGAAGTAGACATCTTAAACTTTCCAATGCATTTGATCCCACCTAAAAATCATGAAAAATGAATGAGTTAGGTTCTTGGGAAGTTGACCCAAAATTAGGGTTTCAGTCAAAATAACCTATAATGTTTTGAAATGTATGATGACCTTCCATGCTTCAAATAAATTTTTTATGAACATGAAAGTTGTTCATATGGTTCTTAAGAACGTTTTGTATCTTGGGGTCATCTCCATTTGACAAACACATCAAAAGTTAGGTCTCAGTGTACTTCAAAATAGTTAGATGAATTGTCTGATTAACTTCTCAAGTCCACATCTCATATCTTGATGTATTGATGATTGAGGACACTCAAATAAGTTCAAATATTCATTAAATTATGAATGGAAGAACTTCCCTTGGTTGTATTTGATCATGGGTTGAGGTTGCTTCATGAGCAAGGCACAGTTGATGCACTGATGAATTAGGGTTTCCTTGGGAAACAAGCCTCAAACCCTTTGGTTTCCTTCGATCAAAATGATGAATTGAGATACTTGGGAGGCCTATTTTATGGATGAGAGCTTTGGGAACCGTTGTCATGCTTGCTTTCATCTTCACCTAGCCATATCAATGAGCATAGAGTCTCCTAGAAGCTTTGGATCTTGTGACTGCTCAAGCTACAAACAAAAGATGTTAGTGACATATTTTTGTGCTTTTGGTTAGTAAACAAAATAAAAAAGCAATAATATACAAATCAAGCATACTTGGTGATCTCAAACTAAATCATAAAAGTTCCCACCCTAGGGTTAAGGAGCCAAGATGCTATGATCCTTGAGGCAAATGCAATGAGCAATGATATGATGCCATGAGGGATCTTAGGGTCAAAATTAGGGTCTTACAGAGATTAACAAGCAGATCAATCAAACAAGATAAGAAGCAATATATGTTTTTGTGGATTAATTTTGGTATTTTTCATGAATTAAATGTTTTTGTGCATATTTTTAATTGTTTAAAAATACTTCTGACTTTTTAAAAATCATGACAAAAATTCTTTAAGGTCCTTTGACTTTGTTTGACCTAGGATAAATCCCTTGGCCATTTATTTGGTGTTTTGAAGAGATTTGAGGTTTTGTCCAAATTAAAATGCATTTAAATTCATTTTTAAATTGATTTTTAATTGATTAAATGTTTAAAAATTATGTTGAGCAATTTTTACGGTCTTGTAATGTTTGACTTTCTGTTTAGGCCTTGGTCATGGTTGATTTGACTTTTGTTGGATCAAAACCATTGGATTTAGGGGATTGATGAAATGTACATTTCATCTCCCAAAATGAATGGATGGTTTTGATCAGGTGAAATTCCTCTCGTGATCAATTTGTGTTTCTATTTCCCCCTCCCTCTTTATCTTCATCCATATTCTTCCCCATTTTTGACCAATGAAATCGCTAATGTCTAAATGCTAATTGATTCATCAATGACCTTGTGTCAGATGAATCAATACAAGTATGATTGAGATAGGTCCCTCCCATTTTCTTTTAGTGTGTGGTATATTTTAGGAGTTTGGTTCTTTGTACTAAATCTCTAACATGCATTAACACCTATATTTTTATTTCCTGGCCTCAGATAGTTGTGACTTCTACATAAGTCCAATTACGATTGCTTAACATAGAGCTAAGTTTGACCCTTATGGCATATCATTCTAGTAAGTGAGATTGTAAGTGTCCCATTCTTTAGGGCATTGTGTGGAGACTTGACCTTTTTTCCTTTCATGAGAGCTAGCGGCATACTTGTTAAATTATCCAAGTTGGAGCCCTTCTCATGGAAGATGTCTTGGTTCAAGGATCCATACTTGTGAATGAATGACTGAGTGTTCTCCAAAGAATGACTTAATCAATTAAAACTCAACACTAACATTTGACTAACCATTGAATAACTCTTATTCATTATTCTTTTACTTTCAAGTCATTTACGTTATGCAATTTAAATTTCAGTCATTTATCATCAATTTCCATTTACACTTCATGAAACTTGTTTATGGTTAAGTCCTTTTTCACTTTGCTCATTTGAGCCATATCTTGTGATTGTAATATTGTTTGTGAATTTTGGTTTTGTTTGTGGTCTTAGGACCTTAAAACAGCTAATAACAACAAAAACCCTAAAAAATATTTGGTGGACTGTTGGAACTTGATCTGAGCTTTGGACTTAGAATTAGGCAACATTCCCTATGCTAAAGGATCTGTCCAATGCAAACATTTGGAGACTGAGCTATCTTTGACAGTGACTTTCATTTGATGCGAGAATTGGGGATCTATTTGATTCATCTGCTACTTTGTCTCTGTGCTTAATTGTTATTTTGTTTTGGTATATGTCTGATGTTTTGTTCTGAGTTGATCAAGGAGTATTTCATTTGATACATTAGAAGACAATGAAGACTGCTAGCTATTGGAATGCTTGCTTAGATGTGGCTATCTTTATTTGATGCCATGATCTCTATGATGTCTGGATATTGCTTATTTCCTATTGATTATTACTTGATCAAAGTCCAAAGAAAATGGATTTCTATATGACATTCTTGTCTGTTGGATTGCATCCCATTTTTCAAATCTTTTCTACTCTTAACTTTTCAATTTGTGATTAGGGTAGTCTCTTCATCTCCTCCCACTTCTTAAATTTCAAAATTCTCCCTCTTTTAAATTACTTTCTTTGCTTATAATTTCAAACTTAGACATGTTTTAATGATTAGAAACTTTGGCCTTATGCTAATGAATTTTTAAATCATTTATTAATCAAATTTGTAAATACACTTAACCATATTGACTTAAATTTCAAAATACAAATAAAAAACTAACAACGTCATTCAAAACATTGGCCTTTTGTGCCCTTTTACTTAAATTTTTTGTTAAATCAATCATCAACTCATTTGAAATTTTTACCACGAACTACAAGATTTTGATCCCTAGGCACAAGACCGAAGGTCTTGTCAAACACAAAAATATAATTAATAAATTCTTTTCTAATCTCCACACTCCTCTTATCAAACATCTTTTATACCCAAAAACATATGCACACAAAAAGGGCTCCCTAGGAATACCTATGACACTTTGGGTGCTAAAACCTCCCCCTTGTGTAACCAACCCCCTTACCTGTAATCTCTGGCATTTTATTAGTTTTGATTTGAAAACTTCTTATCTTTGGGTTTTGTTTGTACTATCCCTTTTTCCTTTGGAAATAATAAAAGCACGACGGCGACTCTGGTTTTATTGACATCAAGTTTATTCATAGCCTGATGGTCATGAATTTACCGCTACAAAAATTAAGTGGTGTCTCTGCCGGGGAGTAGTCCTTAGTGGGTTTAGCCTACTTTTTATGTGTACATATTTGTATATTTAATGTTTGTATATATTATTTATGTGATACAATCTGTTTCTTGTGCTTGGTAATCTCTGAGTGGTGAGATAATTTCTAACCCGAACTTGAGTGCAATTAAGATAGGAAGATGGTATAGTCATGTTCAACTTGTGTGGAGCAGTTGTAGCGGTAAATTCATGACCATCGAGCTATGGATAAGCTATACGTCAATTAAACCAGAGTCGCCACCACAATTTTGTTGTTTCCAAGGGAAAAGGGAAAAGCAAGAACAAAACCCAAAAGATAAGAAGTTTTCAAATCAAAACTAATGAAATGCCAGAGATTACAGGTAAGGGGGTTGGTTACACAGAGGGAAGGTGTTAACACCCAAAGTGTCCTAGGTAATCCTATGGAGCCCTTTTTTGTGTGCATATATGTTTTTGTACAAAATGATGTTTGAAAAAAAAATAGAGTGGAGGGATGAGAAAAGAATTTATTAATTATATTTGTGTGTTTGACAAGACCTTCGAACTTGTGCCTACGTACCAACATAAAACGGGGGATCAAAACCTCATAGTTTGTGGTAACAATTTCAAAATGGGTGTATTGTTTTAAACAAAAATTTAAGTTAAACAAAGGCACAAAAGGCTTTAAAAGGTTTGAATGAGTGTTAGTTCTTTTTGTCTTTTGAAATTTTAAGTCAAGTATAGTTAGGTTCATTTACAAATTTGATTAAGAAAAGAGTTTAAAATGCAATGGCATAAGGCTAAAGTTTCTAATTTATAATATGGTCTAAGTTAAAAAACACAAGCAAAGAAGATTTTAGAAGGATGGATAGATTTAAAATTAAAGAGGTGGGGAAGAGATGAAGAGACTAATCCTAAGCAAAAATTAAAAGTGAAGAGTTGAAAAGAGTTGACCAATGGGCTGCAATCCAATAGACAAGAATGTCATATAGAATCCCAAATTTCCCTTGGACTTTATAATTAATCAATATTAATACACAAATAGCAAGATGAAGAGCAAGTCTTCAAATAAATATAGCCACATCCATGCTTAGCAACTCCATGATCTTCTTCATAATCTCCCATGTATGAGATGAACTCAAAGATAGGCATTAGGCACAAGTTCAAAGTAACAGCTTCAATAAGACCATGTAGCAAATGAACTCAAATGGATCTTCAATACTTGCTTCAGATGAAATTTCAATTCACAAGCACTTGGCTTCATGAAAGTTGGCATTGACCAAGTCCTTTTGCATAGGGAGTGTTGCCTAATTCTAAGTCCAATGTCTCAGATCAAAACCAACAGTCCACAAAATTGTCTTTTAGGGATTTTGTTTTTATTATGTACATTAAGGTCAAAAGACCACAAACACAAGCAAGTATATACAATCACAATATAATCAGAAGATAAGACTCAAATGAGCAAAGTGAAAATGGCATTAAGGTAAACAAGTTAAATGGTAGGAATAATGGCAAATGAATAAAGACTTAAAAATTAAAGTGCATAAAAGTAAATGGCTTGAAATTAAATGTCAGTTGTTAGTTGATTAGAAGTTAGTATTGTTTTTGCTTTTGTTTTGTTTAAGTCATTCTTTGGAGAACACTCAACCCTATTCACAAGCATGAATCCATGAACCAAGACATCTTCCAAAGGAAGGAAAAAAGACCAAGTTTCCAAACAATACCATCAAAGAGGGGAGACTTACAACCTCACTTACTAGAATGATATGCCTTTTGTGTCAAAAATTTAGCGTTATGTTAAGCAATCGTAATTGGACTTATGTAGAAGTCACAACTATTTAAGGTTAGGCAAGATTTTTTTTAGTGTTAATTCATGTTAGAGATATGGTATTATGAACCATACTCCTAAATCATACCAAACTTAAAAGAATATGCAAAAGGGGTGAACCTAATGTCATCCACACTTAGGTTGATTTTGCAATCAACTAGCCTTAGGATATAGAGACATCATAGGTCCATGAAATGAATGAGAATAGAATGGGATTGAGATGAAGAGGGAGGGGAAATGGAATCAACACAAATTGGTCAAAGGAGGACTTTTATCAAATTAAAATCATTCATTCATTTTGGGAGATGAAATGTACATTTCATTAATCCCCTAAATCCAATGATTTTAACTCAACAAAGTCAAATTAACCTTGACCAAGGCCCAACAACACAAGTCAAACTCATCAAGTCAATATCAAAAGCTCAACACAATTTATTTTGCATCTAAACAATTAAAATCAATTAAAAAATGCATTAAATTAAATTATGGTTGGTCAAAATCCTAAAACCTCATCAAAACACCAAATAAATGTCCATGAGATTTATCATAGGTCAAACAAGGTCAAAGGACCTTGGAGAAAAAATTTCATTAATTTTGGAAACTTAAAACTATTTTTAAACAATTAAAAATATTCACAAAAACTATTAAATCATGAAAAATATTAATAATGATCCCAAAAATAATTTTAATTCAAAAAATTGAAAGTGGAATTTATTTAAATTATTTTGGTGAAACTCTCATATTTTTTGGACCAATATTAAAATTAATATGAATTAATGAAAATAAACCAAATAAAATGAAAATCAGAAAATAGCAAAAAACGTGGACCACTTGATCTGCCTCATTAATTGAGGTGGCAAATCAAGGGCTCCTAGCGCGCATTCCACAATAGACTTTAGTCAATGCGCAGTAGGAAAGGTAATCAAAACCAATGCGTGAGATTAGAACATTTGAAAAGGATCCTATGGCTCAGATGAACGTCAGCATACCACCGTAGCCAAAGCTCCGGTCTCCTTCTCCAATGAGCTTCACCGGACTGGTTCACTCTCAACCATCACCAAAATAAAAAATAAGGACATAAATTTAAAGTAAAAATGATCAGGAGCTCGAATCTTGCCTCAATTTCATCTAACTCCAAGTATATTGAAAGATACAGGGAGTTGAAATTTGAGGATCATGATCTGAGTTGCTTCGATTTGATCTTAAAGCAACTCAATCTTGTTGCCTACATTGGTATGACTTTAGACAACCAAAACTCAAGAAGAATTATGGAGAACTGAGTGAGAACCGAAGAGATGAAAAATTCTGAAAATTACCTTAAATGCAGGTCTGTGTGAACACCATCTTGCTTCTAATTGCTCTTGATCTTGCTATGGACACTTAATGGAATGGAATTGAATCAACAAAAGGAACATGACTCTTGGAGATTTGAATCTCAAAATAATGGAGATTCAAACTCAATTTCTAATGGAAATTCTCAAGGTTATCCTTTGAGTGAGAGGGTTTGGAGCTAGGGATTCATAGATGGTGCACATGGTCCTTGATTCTGAGCATGAAGGGCTCTATTTATAGGCCAAATGATTGTTATTTGCACACTTGACATTAAGTTCCAAAAATAGCAATGTACATTGCATGGATGCATGTGCGTGTGATAGGCCCATGTAATCATCTCTTCAGGTCCAAAAATGAGTATAAACATTGCTGAAGTCACATTGGTAAGCCATGCAATTGTGTATGAGGAATCCAAGTTCAATTATGCTAAATGGTGATCCAAGTTCAAGCCATGCGCAAGTCACTCATACTTTATCCAAATTGGATGAAATTGGAATTTTTGGAAATTTCATGTTGGACACTCTTTTATTTGAAGCTTGGATAATGATGAATTTAGAGGTGGAAGTTGGGAAAATCAAACATGTAAAAAATATTCGAAGTGTCAAGCCATATGTTCACTTATTCCACCTTGGCTAACTTTTTATATGTGCTTCAAATGAGAAAAGTTTCTTCATCAAAGTTGTAGCTCTCTCAAATTCCTTAAAAATGGTTACACATTTGACCTTATTTAGATTTAGCATGATGGAGTTATGAATTTTTGAAGTTGAGGAAAATCACTTGTTCAATGGCATTGGTCAAAAATGACCTATAATGTTTCCTCATATCACATGCATATAAAAGTTGAATTTTCTCTTCCTCCAAACATAAAAGTTGAAGTAGACATATTGAATTTGATTGTGAAACTTGAATATCTTTCATCTCATGCAAATTGAGCAAGTTACGGCCATGGGAAGTTGACCTCCGAATTAGGGTTTAGACAAAATGACCTATAATCTTTCACCATAAAAAATGACTTTCCTAGCAAGAATAGCTCTTGACCTCAACATGAAAGTTGTTTGGAATGTAATTTAGAGTAACTGTTCTCTTTGAATCATTTTGATATGACACAAATTGTACGAGATAGGGTCTAGGGAACCCTAGTTTTGATCAGATGAATTCCTCTAGTCAACCACCATGAACCAACTGGCTAGCTTGATATTATCTTGACTTTTGGGACTCGTGGAGGATCATATATGCATAAGATGAAGAAATTTGAAGTATCCCTTGAAATATTTGATCAATTGTTGAAGAAACTTGTTGAAGAAGTTACATAAGATACCCAGATGAATCAGGGTTTCCAAGGCAAACCAACTCCAAAATCTTGATGATTTCTTGATCAAAATATCATGTGAAGATCATGGGGACTCATATATGATGCTTAGATCTAGAGTAAACCACTTATTGATTGAGCTCCTTGTAATGAGGGTCTTAAATCCTAGATGTGAGCTTGATATATCAAAGATGTGCACATGCCCTACCTACAAAAG
Organism: Lathyrus oleraceus; assembly: GCF_024323335.1. NCBI lineage: Eukaryota > Viridiplantae > Streptophyta > Magnoliopsida > Fabales > Fabaceae > Lathyrus > Lathyrus oleraceus. Next base: position 214,582,931 of record NC_066580.1, read on the forward strand.
ACTTAGTTTATACAAAGACATATTTTTGGTAATTTGATTAGTAAAAAAACATGATAAAATATAAAGTATGATATAATCAAATAGTGCTTGGTGATCTCTCCCAAAGCAAACCCAATGAATGAGGGGTAAGGAGGATTCCAAGATGTAATCCCCTTGCTAATGCATATAATCTTTGTGGGGAAATGTTGCCACAAAGGAAAAGAATCTAGAGAGACCGAAATTTCACAGGAGTGCAATGCATTCCATAAGGAAAACTCATTGGGGAGACATAGACTCTAGGGAAAAAAGGTTGTGCATAGGCCAGTCTACGACTTAAAACAATTGAGGGACTAGAGGGATTCCATGAAAAAAAATGAATGCCCCTTGAGAATCAATGATTGAGCATACTTTGTTGAGGAATCAAAACAAACCCTAGGTGAGGAGCCATGGTTGATGCTCTTATTGGAAAAGCCCTATCTTGCACAATAAACTTAAAAGATATTTATGCTATTTTCTTTAGTGGTTAGATGAGTAATGAACATATAAACACAAAAGGTAAAACACCAACAAAGAGGTGCTTCATGATCTCTACAAAAGGCAAGCCCCAAAGATGAAAGGGAGATGACCAAGATGTGATCTTGTTTCTGTGCAAGGATGCAAATGATATGTGGGATCTTAGGGTTAAAAATTAGGGTATTACACCAAGTAAAGAGTCTATTAACCATAAAGGTGATTAACCCAAAAGGAGAGAAAATGGTCTTTTAACCGAGAATTGGTGACTAACCAAGGAAAAGGTATATTAAACATGAAGGTGATTAACCCAAAAGAAAATAAAAGGGTCTTTTAACCGAGAATCGGTGATTAATCAAGGAAAGGGTATATTAACCATAAAGGTGATTTACCCAAAAGGAGAGAAAATGGTATATTAACCAAGAATTGGTGATTAACCAAGGAAAGGATATATTAACCATAAAGGTGATTAACCCAAAAGGAAAGAAAATGGTCTTTTAACCGAGAATCGTTGATTGGCCAAGGAAAGGGTATATTAACCATGAAGTTAATTAACCCAAAATGAGCTTGAGAATATAGCCACAAGGCTAGATGCAGACTTGACAATGAATTTACTTGAATTGCACTAAAGTCTATAAATAGAGGTGAATAATCTTAGCAACTAGGTCGTTGATCTCGTACCTAAAATATTCATAATAAGGATAAGAATGTTCCCTCTCACACCTTATCTATTTCTTAAGGCTCATGGCATGCAATCCTTGTCAATGTCAGACAAGTTGTTGAAACAGGTCCTCATGAATGCTATGGGGATGAGGCAGATGGTTAATGTCTGGACTTGAGCTTCAGGTCTTGTACTTGTTGATAAGTGAAGATCCAAAGTAGTAGAGACAAGTTATATCAAGTGACCAAGAGACTTATGGTCACTTGACAAAGACAAAGGGAATGTGTGCAAAGTCAAAAGATCTAGTTGATCAAATGGAATTTGATCAAGCTAAATCTAAGGGAAGGGGATGGATAAAAATCACAATGCATAATCATACAATGACTAACCTAAGGTCTCATTATTAGGTAGTCCAAGATAAAACCATGTGAGTGAAAAAGTGTACTAAGCCTAGGTCTCATTGTTAGGTAGCCCAAGAGAAAGCCATGTGGGTGCAAGTGTGCTATCTTAAATAGATGAATGTGACAAGAAGGGGAAATGAATAATAAATAAAGTGACAAAATCACAAGTTCAACGAGTCTAAGGTTAATGAGTCTAAGGTCATTCCAGATCAAGCATAAGTATGAGTCCTAAGTCCAAAGTCCAAAAGTGTGAATCATCACTCCAAGTCAAGCATATGTCTTAAGGATCAAGTTTATCCATTTTATCATGTTTTTATTTATTGATATTGTCAAGCAAATCAAACACAAGATAAGAAGCATAGGATGAATAAGACAAGATGAATATTGGATGAAGTGGGATGATGAATAAGACATAAAAGTAAATTGCATAAAGTAAAGACATAAAAGTAAATTGCATAAAGTAAATGTTAGGAGGTTAGGTGTAACAAGTTAGTGATCATAAGGCAAGCAATATATGTGGCAAGCATGTTAGAGTATTGATACAAAATCAAACCCTCAAGCCATGAAGCAGAATGTTCAAAACTCAAAGAATAAAGAAGAGAACATAAGGCAAAATGAAATCAAGCTCAAGTTTTTGACTTAGGATCCACTATCAAGCAAGTCAGAGGACCTAAACATATGACACAACTTAGGGATGACCTATCACTAACTCAAACTATCAAAAATATGATCAACGGATCATCTATCAACATATTGAATTAGAGAAGATTGAATTAACCTAAGAGACCATCTATGGCTGACTTGAAATGTAGACGTATTGATCAACCAAGTCAAAATCTCAAGCAAAGCCAAAGGCATGACAAAATTGAATTAAAAATAGAATAAAAAAAACTTGAAATGATTTAAAATGGGAAATTAAAGAGAAAATCCTGAACTATCATCAAAACAATGGATAAATGGCCAAGAAAATTATACAAAGTTAAAAATATATTACACATGATTAGATCTCAAAAGTTGGATGCAAAAAGGTTTAAAAATGATTGAAAAATAAATTACAAAAGGAAACTAAAATTAAAATAACCAAAAATGAAAAAATTATTTAAAAAAATGTGAGAAAAAAGTATGTGATGCAAAATAATTTTAGAGACTTTGTGTAAAAAATTGGGATTAAAATGTTTCAAAATGAGAGAGAAATTAATTTGGAAAGAAAAGAAATAAAGGAAAAGAAAATAAAAATAGGAAAGGGCGCCAACAATCAGACGATTTGAAAATATGCGCGTAGAGCCAACTTCATCTTCAACCTTGGATTCGTTTTCTGGAAATCATGAACTCGTGTTTTTAGCAACACCCAAGCATGGAGTTAGCTTCGAAACAGTTTATCGTTCATGTCTCCCTGCATTAGAGCCATTGATTGGCTCTGAGCAGGGCTAATTTTTCTAAAGAACATGAAGAACCTTAAATGTTCAAAGTAAAATTAAATGACTAATAAGAAAGATAAATTAACGGTAGAATAGGGTTTTTGATCGGTGGAACAATGCGAAGAAAGTGGTAACTTGGTTGCTCAAGGATTTAACTCGTATCTACCTTTCTAGTTGAAGCTTGGAAGGTCAACAATGGAAGAAATGGGAAGCACGATGAAAGAGGTTTCAAGGAAAGGTGATGATGATTTTAGCTTCAGAGGATGCCGATGAAACTTTCTGGGAAAATATTTGAGGTTGAAAGACATTGAATTGAAGAAACCACAAACTGATTTTGGAGTGATATCGGGTTTAAGTGAGACAAGGTCTCTCTAGATATTCAAGATTGCAAAGCAAGGAAAAATGATCATTTATTTGTAAGAAATTAAATGGGAAGCTCACACATGCAAAACAAATCTAAAATCGTGTGAATTAGGGTTGACATTTTGGCAAATGGTGCTCGTGTGAAGTGAGGCATGGAATTGTGATTTGTTTATGAAACCTGGTCGTTTTGTGTTGGGTTGCACGCATTTTAGCATCAAAAACAAGTTTCACATGTGAAAGTGGTCCCAAGATGATAAATGACCTATAATTAAAAATCCTGGGCATCGTGCAATACAGAGTTCAACATCCCATGTTTGAAGCTAGGCCAAATGGAATTCACTCGTGCGTTTTGTGATTTTCTTTGTGCCTTTTGTTTAATTAAATGCCATGAATTTAATGCAAAAAGGACCAACTCAAAAGGAGGTCTGAGGTGAAAATGGAAAGTGTTGAAAGTTAAGGTCATGACATGCCTTCTAGGTCAGGCATTTAGTCAAGCAGTCTTGACACATTTTGGGCATCTTGAGGCTCCAAGTTCATGATACCATAACTTTTGATTCCCTTGTTCATTTTGAGCCAAAATTAGGCCAAATGAAATTTGACATAAGCTTAATAAAAGTAAAAAGGAATGGTATCAAAAGGATTCTTGAGTTGAAAGTGGCATGGCTGCCAAGTGGGGGTCATGACAAGGTTTTAGACCATTTTGGAAACTTAGCCCCTTCCAAAATTGAGGTCCTTAGGGGTTTAATTGATGCTTGAGCCTTGAAGAAAAGTTATAGAGGAAATCCTTAGGAACATTTGGCTTAAAGAAGCTTGTTAATTGGTTGAAAATTGAAGAATTTATGGGGTTTGGACAAAAAGTAAGCCACACTTGAAAATTAGGTCAACCAAACTTGTGCCAACTTATGCAAACATGATATTCTCTTGCATCCCAAGCCAAAATGATGATCGATTTAACATCCTTTGAAAATAATTTGGTTAAAGATTGAATTATCTTGAGGATGACTTGATGGTTGGATGAAATGACATAGAAATAAACACAGGAACCACCCTTGAATCAATGAACCACACATGATTCTATCTTGACCAAAGTGACCTTTATTTTGTCTTGAACTGAGGCATGATTACCTACATGAACAAGGGAATAAACAAATACATTCTCTAATGATGCTTTGGTTAGTTTAAAAGTGAATAAAAGTTAAAAAAACCTAATGTTAAGATTAAACAAAGAATGTGGTCATGCTTGTGAGCCAATGAGCAAATGCAATGGTCATGCTAATGTTATGATAATGTATGATATGATTCCATGTATGCAAATGAAACAAATCAAGAGGTAGGAAAATGGAGGGTAAATTTATGGGTATGACAGCTGCCCCTATTTACTCATCTTAAATCTGAAGGTGCAAATTGTGTTAGCTCTCCGGGTGTTCGAGGTAGAAAAGGATTACATACATAAATATATGAAAATTTTCCCGTTGAAAAGGAGTTCTGTTGTAAGGAGTAGCAGGTAAACTTGCTGGTTTGATCTGCTGGGGATTGACTGAAATATTCCGCTGGGGAGATAGATCAGCTGCAAATAGAAATGCTTGATATGCATGATGTATGTGATGTATGATTATATGTTCATGATGCGTATGCAATGTGAATGATTGGGTAGCAAGGTGAGGCTTTATGGGGAAAGGTAGACTTCAACTCGTCGTTATCCACACCAGAGAACCTACAATGAAAAGCTTCTTGCTACTAATGATGCTGGGAAATTCCAATTGTCCGAGGATTTCTATCTGACTCTGCTTGTGAAAATATGCCTGATCTAAATGAGCAGTTATACATTTGTGTGACAAGTGTTTACTGTAGACTACCGATCATTCACTAAGGAACTTTCAATGATCAAATCAATGCATAGAGTGTATCTTTTAACTTAGGTTTTATTATTCTCAAAGTTTTATAGCATTATGTAACCAATATTGGCAGTTATTTTGCAAATAAAATGCGGAAAAATAAAAAGAAGTAACTGAATAACGTCTGAATTTTATTGATTATGAAAAGTTTGTTCATATGAGGTGTGTACAAGGAAGCAAAAATCCTTAAATAGGAGTTTTCAAAAATTTATAAACAAAGTAAATGGAAATGGGAAATTTGTTTGACTTTCCACTAATTACAACATTGGTTGTTATTCATTGTAGCACTCGGCTCTAAAGCTTTGCTTCGGTTGATGATGATTGGATTGATATGATATTGTCTAAAGTCAAGCTAATGGTGAGATAGGCTCAAACGATATAGTTAAATGCCTTTATCCCTAACTTTTGCATGGAATTTTTACTCTTTTGTCCACCGGGATACCCATTTTTTCCTAAGTCCCCCTTTCGGGTTTTCAACTTAGCAGGCTTGTATATATATATAATATATATATAATATATTATATAATATAATATTATATATATATATATATATATATATATTATATATTATATATATATATATATATATAATATATATAATATATATATATATATATTATATATATATATATATATATATATATATATATATAATTGTTTTATCCCTATCTTTTGCATGGACAATTTTTCTATTTGGGTCCATCGGGATAGCCATTTTTTCCTAGATTGGTTCTTGCAGATGTCAATCTAGTGGGATTTATATTCATCATTCTTTTTTTCTAGGCATAATATTTTTTTAATGTATCTGAATTGATCGGCATCGACAAATCATCCCCATTCATTATGGTGAGAATGAGAGCCCCTCCTGAGAAGGCCTTTTTGACAACGAAGGGTCCTTCATAGTTGGGAGCTCACTTTCCTCAAGGATCCGAATGAATAGGAGAATATCTCTTGAGCATGAGTTCACCTTCTTGGTACATGTAAGGGTGAACCTTCTTATTGAAAGCTCTTTTGAGGAGTATTTGGTATAACTGACCATGGAAGACGGTCGTCAAATTCTTTTCTTCTGAAAGATTCAACTTATCATATCTGGATTGCACCCATTTAGCTTCATCGGGATCTGCTTCCTTGATGTCTCTTAGACAAGGAGTTTTAATTTCGATAGGCAAAACAACCTCTATTCCATATACAAGCGAATACGGGCTTGCCTCATTAGAAGTGTGCACTGAAGTTATATAGCCATTCAAAGCAAAAGGAAGAATCTCATGCCATTCTTTATATGTGTTGACCATCTTCTGGATAATTCTCTTTAAGTTCTTATTATCTGCTTCGACGATGCCATTAATCTTGGGTCGGTATGGTGAAGAGTTTTGATGCTCGATCTTGAATTCTTGGCACAACGGACTCATAATTTTGTTGTTGAGGTTACTGGAATTCTTGGAACACCTCTCCAAAATTCCCTCCTTTAACCATTAAAAGCTCGTACAATCAGTGCACTAGAGCGCATCTCCGGTCCTTCAAACTGCAATTAAATCAATATGCACTTTGGCAACACATTGAATGAATAGCCCGTATCAACCAGGACCCTAGAGACCAAAGTATCTACGCAAGTAACAGAGATGTGCAAAACCTTGTTGTGGTTGTGCCCCTTGGCTGTCAATTTTCTTCATTAAAGCCCAAGTACCAACTTGTGGTGATGTTAGCCACTACATCATCAAATTGAACAACTGTAATGTCTTGCATTACATGGGCAGTGTTAAGAACTTTTAGCAGAGCTTTGCGGTGAGCCTCTGAACTAAGTAGTAATGTTAAAATTGAAATCTTGGAATGAGTTTGACCCAGCTGGTCAATAATCTTGAAATCACTCTTCTTAATCAGCTTGAGAAGCTCTTGTCCCTCTTCTGCAGTAATGAGATGCTTTTATTCTTTGACTATTTCTTTTCCTTTAGAAGTGGCTACTTTAATTGTGCTACTGGAAGTACCCTTTGACATGACGGAACTAGGTGTCTCAATTGGAACAGTAGGAACCACCACATATTCCCCTTCATGAGGAGGAGGAGTAGGAAACACATGAGTGCTTCAAGTCATCCCACCTATACCGACTATGTTCACAATTTAAGTATTAGAGAACATGATTTCTTTTTCCACCTATGAAGATAGTTGCATCATATTTACAGGGTACCGCCTTTGAATCTTAGTAAGGAAAAGAAGCGGGAACACATATGTTGGTGGGTTGTATTTTCTTCATTGGAGCCTCAATCTTCTTCTTGCAGTACATAATCTCGATTGGCTAAATGACAAAAACTTCTTCCACGGCTCTGGCTCTTGTAAATTATAGTGGTAAATTCATGACCATTAAGCTATGGATAAAATTAAGGTCAGTAAAATCAGAGTCACCACCGCGCTTTTCTTGTTTCCAAAGGAAAAGGAAAAAGTACGAACAAAACCCAAAGATAAGAAGTTTTCAAATCAAAACGAATAAAATGCCAAAGATTACAGGTAAGGAGGTTGGTTACACAGAGAGAAGGTGTTAGCACCCAAAGTGTCATAGGTACTCCTAGGGAGCGCTTTTTTATGTGTGTATGTGTCTTGGTATAAAATGATGTTTGCAATAAATACAGTGTGGGTATGAGAAAAGAATTCATTAATTATATTTTTGGGTTTGACAAGATCTTCAGACTTGTGCCTACGTACCAACATAAAAATGAGGGATCAAAACCTCGTAGTTTGTGGTAACAATTTCAAACTGAGTGAATTGCTTTTAACAAAAATTTAAATTTAAGTGAAAAGACCTAAAAAGATTTTGGATGAGGGTTAGTTCTTTTTGTATTTTGGATTTTTAAGTCAATATGATTAGATTTATTTACAAGTTTGATTTAAGAAAATAGTTTTAAAATGCAATGACATAAGGCCAAAGTTCCTAATTTGAAAAAGAGTCTAAGTTTAGAAATCACAAGCAAAGAAGATTTTGAAAAGGGGGAGAGATTTTAAATTTAAGAGAATGGGAGGAGGTGAAGAGACTAATCCTAAGCAAAAATTTAAAAGTTAAGAGTTGAAAAGATATGACCAATGGGATGCAATCCAATAGACAAGAATGTCATATAGAAACCCACTTTTCCTTTGGACTTTAAATCAAGAAATATAAATAAACAAGTAGCAAGATGAAGAGCAAGGCATCAAATAAAGTTAGCTACATCCAAGCAAGCAACTTCATGGTCTTCTTCTTGATCTTCCCATGTATCAGATGAACTACTCCTTGATAGGCTCAGGATAAGGCATTAGACACAGGTTCAAAATAACATTTCCATCAAGATCATGTAGCATATAAATGCATGTGGATACGAATACTTGCATCAGATGGAAGCTCAAATCATAATAACTTGGTCTCATAAAAGTTGGCATTGGCCAAGTCTTTTTGCATGTGGAAGGTTGCCTAATCCTAAGTCAAAAGCTCAGATCAAATCCAACAGTCCACACAAACATTTTTTAGGGTTTTTGTTGTTTATTAAGTATTTTAAGATCCTAAGACCACAAACACAAACAAGATATACAAACAAATATATACAACCACAATATATGGCTCAAGTGAGCAAAGTGAAAAAAATTGCATAAACATAAACAAGTTAAATGATGCGTAATTGGCAAATGAAATGGTAAATGGCTTCAATTTAAATTGCATAAAGTAAATGACTTGAAATTAAAAGCAGGAATAATAAGAGTTAGTCAAATGTTAGTTGGTTAGATGTTAGTGATGTTTTGCTTTGAAAAATGATTAAGTCACTCTTTAGAGAACAGTCAACCCTCTATTCACAAGCATGGATCCTTGAACCAAGACATCTTCCAAAGGAAGGAAAAAAGGCCAATTTTACACACAATACCATGAAATGGGGAGACTTACAATCTCATTTACTAGAATGCTATGCTTTTGGGTCCATATTTAGCGTTATGTTAAGCAACCGTAATTGGACTTATGTAGAAGTCACAACTATTTGAGGCCAGGCAATAGAACTTTTAGTGTTAATGCATGTTAGAAATATGGTATAATGAACAATACTACTAAAACATACCACACACAAAAAGAAAATGATCAAAGGATGGACCTAACCTCATCCATACTTGTATTAGTTCATCTAACATAAAGTTTATTGATGAACCAATTAGCCTTAGGATATTGAGACTTCACTGGTCAATTAAAAGGGATGGAATAAAATGGGGTTGGAGATGGAGAGGGAGGGGAGATGAGATCAACACAAATTGGTCATTGGAGGAATTTCATCAAATTAAAATCATTCCTTCATTTTGGTAGATTAAATGTACATTTCATCAATCCTCTAAATCAAATGATTTTAATCCAACAAAATTCAAATCAACCTTGACCAAGGCCCAAACACATGGTCAAAATTCACAAGTCAATAAAAATGGCTCAACATAATTTCTACACAATTAATCAACTAAAAATCAAATTAAAATGCATTTAAATTAAATATGTTTGATCAAAAACCTAAAACCTCTCAAAAACACCAAATAAATGGCCAAGAGATTTGAAGGAAAATGAAAAGTGAATACACTAATTTGAAAGTTAAAATGCTCAGGAGCACGAATCTGGCCTCAATTTTGTCCAATTCCAAGTATATAAAAAGATACATGGATTTGAGTTTTGAGGATCATGAACTGAGTTGCTTCGATTTGACCTCAAAGGAACTCAATCTTATTGCCTACCTTAATAGGACTTAAGACAACCAAAAATCAACAAGAATTGTGAAGAATTGGGGGAGAATCGAAGAGATGAAAATTCTGAAAAATCACCTTCAATGGAGCTTCAGATTAGCACGATCTTGCTTTCAATTATGCTTGGCCTTGCTTCAGATGCTTGATGGAAGTGAAATGGATCAAAGATAGGGCTGGAATCTTGGAGTTTCAATCTCAAAAACAGATGGAGAATTGAAACTCGATTTTCAAAGAAAATCCTCAAGTTTATCCTTAAATGGTGAGGGTTTGAGGTTGCAGGTTCAAAGCTTGGGCATGAGGTCCTCAATTCTGAGCAACGAGGGTCTTATTTATAGGCCATGAGATTGATTTCTACACACTTCCAAATTCGGCAAAATTTGAAAATTCTCTTTACATGGTTGCATGGGAGCGTATTAGGCCCATGAATTGATGTGATATGATCCATAATTAAGTGTGAATCATGCTGAATTCATGTTGGAAGGCCATGCAAATGGTTATGAAAAGTGGAAGTTGAAATTATCCAAATGGTCCTTTAACTTACACCCATGCACAACTCTTTCATGCTTTGGCCAAATGAGGTAATCTTGGACTTTTTGGAAATGCGAGGTCAAGGGGAACAACTTTCATGTTAAACATGTTTTCATTTGAAGCTTGGATCATGATGAACTTTGAGGTGGAAGTTTGAGAAATCAAACATTTTGAAAATTTTCTAAGTCCCAAGTCAAATGTTCACTTCTTCCACCTTGAATAACGTTTTCTATGGACTTCAAATGAGAAACGTTTCTTCATCAAAGTTGTATTTCTTTCAAACCTATTCAATTTGTTCACAAATTTGACGTCATTCGGATTTGGTATGATGGAGTTATGCATTTTAGAAGTTGAGGAAAATCACTTGTTCATTGGTATTGGTCCAAAATGACCTATAATCTTTTCTCTTGGCACATGCATTTGCAAGTTCCAAACATAAAAGTTGAATTATACATCTTGAATTTTACCATGAAATTTGAATGGATTTCATGTTATAATATATGAGCAAGTTATGGTCTTGGGAAGTTGACCTCCAAACTAGGGTTCAGACAAAATGACCTATAATCTTTCATCATAAAAAACCACTTTCCAAGCAAAAATAGATCTTGACCTCAACATGAAAGTTGTTTGGAATGTCATTTTGAGTAGCCTTTATCTCGGAATACTTTTCATATGACAAAAATTGTAGGAGATATGGTCTAGGGAAACCCAGTTTTAACCAGTTGACTTTCTCTAATCAACCACCATGAACCATCTTGCTAGCTTGACATTCTATTGACTTTAGGGACTCATGGAGGATCATATATGCATAATATGATGTAATATGAAGTATCCCTGGAAATATTTGATCAATTGTTGAAGGAACTTGTTGAAGAAGTCACACAAGATACCCAGATGAATTAGGGTTTCCAAGGAAAACAAACTTCAAACTCTTGATGATTTCTTGATCAAAATAACATGTGAAGATCATGGGGATCCATATATGATGCCTAGAATCAAAATGAACCGTTTCTTGATTGTGCTCCTTGCATTGGGGGTCTTATACCCTGGATATGAGCTTGATAGAGCATAGGTGAGCATACAGACTATCTACAAAAGCAACAAACTATACATTGACATATTTTTGGTATTTTGGTTAGTAGATAAAGAAAAATGAAGTATGATACAATCAAATGTGCTTGGTGATCTCTCCCACTACCGACCCAATGAATGAAGGGGTAAGGAGGATGCCAAGGTGTAGTCCCAATGCCAATGCATATGATGAAATAGCATGAGAGATCTTAGGGTCAAAGTTGGGGTCTTACAGCTGCCCCTATTTAAGGACGTTCTAGGTGAGGAGATGAAGGTTAAAATCTTCGTATCGACTCAGTAGAATGGGTTTAAATAATAACAATAGAAACAAATTTTGGTCCCTAAGAGACATCATGATGCATATGATATGAAATGTTAAAACAATCTCTATGGGGAAAATGTTGCCACAAAGGAAAATAATCTGGACAGACTGAAAGTCCGCAGGAGCATAATGCATTCCATAAGGAAAACTCACTGGGGAGACAAAGACTCTGGGGATAAAGAGTTGTGTGTAGGCCAAGCTACGACTTAAAACTGTTGAGGATACGGTAGGAATTCCATGAAAATAAATCAATGGAAAGACGCAGTTAGGCATGTAGGGGAAACAGGTTAATAAGGATAAAACTGAAATACTCGATCTAAACAGGGGACAATGATTTCACTGAGGAAATACACACTCAAACTTAACTAGGAAAGAAATGAACTTCAACCCAGAAGTGACAGAAATATATCATCCATTACCGGTTACTGGGTAAGGAGATAACATAATCTAGCAGAGAGGACATCCGTTACCGGTTAAGGTAAACATATCAAGGCTAACTCGCTGAAGGCAACATGAGATGTATTCATTACCAGTTACTGGGTAAGAACAAACTGCTGAAGAAAAGTCAAACAAGATTTAGAACTACCGGTTACTGGGCAGAAGACCAAAAAGAGAGAATATCTGTCACTTGTTAAGGTGAACATATCAAGGATAAACTCAACGGGATGAATATTCGTCATCGGTTAAGATGATCATATCAAGGATAGACTGTCGGGGAAAAGTAGGAATTACATCTACCCGTTACTGGATAGAATACCAAAAAGAGAATATTCGTCACCGGTTAGGATGAACATATCAAGGATAGACTTAGAGGGGAGAAATAGGAATTATATCTATCCAAAATTGGATAGAATACCAAAAAGAGAGTATCCGTCATCGATTAGGATGAACATATCAGGGATAGACTCTGCAAGGGAACGTAGGATTTACAATTACCGGTTACTGGGTAGAAGACCGCAAAGAGGAGGAAAACCCGTCATCGGTTAGGATGAACATATCATGGATTAACCCTCTAGGGAACGAAATAGGGATTACAACTACCTTTTTACTGGGTAGAAAACTACAAAGAGAATATCCGTCATCTGTTAGGATGAACATATCACGGATAAACTCAAAAGGAAGAATATCCGTCATCGGTTAAGATGAACATATCAAGGATAAACTACCTGGGGAAACACAAAATGAATCTGTTGGGAAAAACAAGAGAAAATAGATTACTATTACTGGGTATTGGGTAAGAGTAAGGTACTTACGAATCAAAAAGGGTATTACCAGTTACTGGGTAATAGACTCTCAGGGGACCAAAATCATCTATCTAGGTAAGAGCTAGAAAGAAACTCAGTGGGGAAGAATATCCCGATGAGGATATAACTCAAGGCGAGTGGTTTCATCCAGATAATCGACTGGGGAGGAAGCTAAAATAATAATCATCCATGAGGAAATAACTCAGTGGGGGATGAGAAAGGTTAAATTATTTTTGCTTAAGGGGCTGACAGTCTACAATTGAAGGAGGACATACAAAGCTAAATCTGCGTGGGGAAAGAATACCACCATAGCAGAGGATAAGAAATAATGCAATAATGAAATATATAAATCTATATGTATATGTATATGATTATGCTGACAAAGCAATCACAAAGGATACAAATGTTACTGATCTGAATCATCGTTACAACACTCGGCTAATCTCGACAGGATGGAGGCATCAATTGGAGAAAAGAGTTGGGGATGGATGTAAACCATCTATTTCAAAGGTTCAACCCTGGATGGGGAAAGGGGATAGGTTTAATGAGGATTTGAACCATCAACTTTGCGGGGAATTTTAGGTCAACACCCTATCAAATGGGAGACAACCTCGCAGGGAATACTGCCAAAACTGCTCAATAATTAGTGCTGACAGGGAATCAGGAGTGAAATCCATTGACGAACTGAGGGGAATTGAAATCTTGTGGGACTATTCAAACTGCTGAGAATACATGCCTGAAATCCGCTGGGGAGGCGATCTCAAACTCAGCTGGGGAAACAAGCTTGCTGAACCGACTACTTGGGGAGGACCAATAATGCTTCGCATTTTGGGACCCACCTGTTTTCAGACTACTGTTGACATTGCTTGCTTTTATCAATTGATTAAAAGTAATTGCTTTTATTATTTTAGGAAAAATAATTTTGTTTTTAAATTCAATTTTAAAAAATGATCATCATAAAATTTAATTCTATTTAGCTGAAAGATAAATAAGAGTAGAAACAATTGGATAAAAAGTTCAACTATATATAATAGAATGGTAGTCTGTAAATGACAAGACTCCATAAATATTTACAAAAGTTAAAAAATGTTAATTTACATGGAAAAGGGCTACATTGAATACAATGATCACTAATCCTTCTACCAACTTCAATCTCCACTATGCTCTTGGCTTCGGTTGAAAGTGACGAATCAGAACCAAATGACGTGCTCAAGAAGGTCTTCAAGATTGAAGATCAGCCGAATGCAGTTACTTTCCATAATCCCTAATTTTTTCATAAATTGCCCCAATGTGGGGTAATCAATTTATCAAGATAAATTTTCTATTTTATGTCTCTAACTTTTGCCTGGATCGCCCTTTCGAGTTTTCAATCCACCGAGACGCTCATTTTTGCCTAAGCCTCCCTATCGGGTTTTCAACTTAGCAAGCTGTTCTTTTATTTTTTTAGGCGAAGTATTTCTTGATTGCATCGACATTCATAGGACGAGTGAACTCTTCACCAATCATAGTTGTAAGAATCAAAGCACTGCCTGAAAAGGCTCTCTTAACAACATATGGGCCTTCATAATTAGGAGTCTATTTTCCCCTAGAATCTTGTTTAAAAGATAAAATCTTTCTGAGCACAAGGTCACCTTCTCTAAACACACGAGGTCTGACCTTCTTATCAAAAGCTTTCTTCATTCTCTGCTGGTATAACTGACCATGACACATGGCAATTAACCTTTTCTCTTCAATCAAATTCGGCAATTCATATCTGGTCTGACACCATTCAACTTTTGTCAACTTGGCTTCGATCAAGACACGCAATGATGGGATCTCAACCTCATCTGGGAGCAAAACTTCCATGCCATAAAAAAGTGAGAAAGGGGTTGCCCCTATTGAAGTGCGGATGGATGTACGGTAGCCATGCAAAGAAAATAGGAGCATCTCATGCCAATCTTTATACTCACCACCATCTTTTGAATGATCTTCTTGATGTTCTTGTTCGCAGCTTCAACAACCCCATTCATCTTAGGTATGCAAGGAGAAGAATTATGATGTGCAATATTGAGGTCTTTGCAAAGAGCTTCCACCATATTATTATTCAAGTTAGATCCATTATCAGTAATGATCTTACTTGGCACACCATAACGACATATAATATGATTCTTGATAAACCTCACAACAACTTGCTTGGTTACATTCGCATACGATGTCGCTTCAACCCACTTTGTGAAGTAGTCAATAGCCACCAGAATGAAACGATGTTCGTTCGAATCTTTGAGCTCAATCATGCCAATCATATCAGTTCCCCACATGGAGAGGAAATGACATTCAATAGTTTCGGAGGAACATGAATCTTGTCTGCGTAAATTTGACACTTATGGCATTTCTTCACAAACTTGCAACAATCATATTCCATTATCAACCAATAGTAACCTACTCTCAACATCTTCTTAGCCATAGCGTGTCAATTGGAATGGGTACCAAAGGAACCTTCATGGACTTTAGTCATTAATAAGTCCGCTTCGTGTCTATCCACGCATATGAGCAGAACCATATCGAAGTTTCTCTTATAAAGCACATCACCATTCAGGTAGAAGTTGCCAGCTAATCTCCTCAAAGTCTTCTTATCTTTCAACGATTCCCCAAACGGGTAAATCTGACTTTGGAGGAAACATTTGATATCAAAATACCACGACTTTTCATCTTTAGCTTCTTCGACAGCAAACACAAGAGTTGGCCTATCAAGACGCATCACAGTCAAATTGGGAACTTCATTCCAAGATTTTACCACAATCATTGAAGCCAAGATTGCAAGAGCATCTGTCATCCGGTTCTCATCTCGAGGGATATGATGAAACTCAACTTTTGTAAAGAAAGTTGAAATCCTCCTCGCATAATCTCTATATGGTATCAAACAAGGTTGATTTGTCTCCCATTCACCTTTGATCTAATTCACAACCAAAAATGAATCTCCATAGACGTCCAGATATTTGATTATGAGATTAATGGACTCTTCAAACCCAATAATGCAAGCTTCATACTCAGCCATATTATTTGTACACTTGAAAGTCAATCTAGCTATAAACGGAAAATGAGTGCCTTGAGGAGTAATAATCACTACCCCAATGCCATTACCATACTGATTAACAGCTCCATCAAATACCATGCCCCAACAGGAACCAGGTTATAGCCCTTCTTCAAGAAATGGTTCATCACAATCTTTCATTTTTAGGTACAAGATCTCTTCATCAAGAATATCATACTGCACTAACTGGTAATCTTCAATCGGTTGGTGAGCCAAATGGTCAACCAAGACTCTACCTTTAAGAGCTTTTTGAGATCGATATTCAATATCATACTCGGACACAACATCTGTCAATGGGCAATCCTCCCGGTTAGAGCAGGCTTCTCAAAAGTGTACTTGATTGGATCCATTTTGCATATCAACCAAGTAGTATGATTCAACATATACTAGCGCAGACGCTTAGCAGCCCAAGCCAATGCGCAACAAGTCCTTTCTAGCATAGAATACCAAGTCTCATAGCCGATGAATTTCTTATTGAGGTAGTAAATAGCATATTCTTTCTTTCCAGTTTCGTCTTGCTGACCCAGAACACAACCCATACTTTCTTCAAGCACAGTCAAATACATGATCAATGGTCTTCCTTCAACAGGCGTTGATAGAATCGGAGGCTCAAGCAGATACTCTTTGATACCGTCGAAAGCTTTCTGGAAATCTTCGGTCCAATCACAAGACCGATCTTTTTGAAGAAGCTTGAATATAGGCGCACATGTGGCAGTCATATGCGATATGAATCTTGAGATATAATTCAAACGGCCGAGAAAACCCCTGACTCGCTTCTTAGTTTTGGGCGCAGGCATCTCTTGTATTGCTTTGACCTTGGCAGGGTCAACTTCAATACCCTTTTCGCTGACAATAAAGCCTAAAAACATACTAGAACGAACACCAATTGTACATTTATTGGGATTCAAGCGGAGTTTGTACTTCCTCAAATGCTGGAATAGCTTCAACAAATGCTCAACATGCTCTTTTCATTACTGGATTTAGCAATCATGTCATCAACATAGACTTCGACCTCTTTATGCATCATATCATGAAAAATAATGGTCATAGCTCTCTAGTACGTTGCACCAGCATTCTTTAAACCGAAAGACATCATTCTATAACAGAATGTTCCCCAGGGTGTAATGAATATGGTCTTCTCCATATCTTCGGGTGCCATCTTGATTTGATTATAACCGGAAAATCCGTCCATAAACAAAAAGACTTTCAATTTATCTCTATTTACTACCAACATATCAATGTGTGGTAGAGGAAAATCATCTTTCAGACTAGCTTTGTTCAAATCTCTATAATCAACACACATGCGAACTTTTCCATCCTTCTTCGGAACATGCATAATATTGGCCACCCATTATGGATACTCAGCGGTAACAAGGAAACCAACATCAATTTGCTTTCGCACTTCTTCTTTGATCTTTACTACCATATCAGGATGAGTTCTCCTCAACTTCTGCTTGACTGGCGGGAACTCTGACTTCAACGGCAATCTATGCTCCACAATCTCAGAATCCAAACCATGCATGTCTTGATAGGACCAAGCAAACACATCAGAATACTCTTGGAGAAGATCAATCAATCCCTTCTTAACCTCTGGACATAATTGAGACCCAATATTGACTTCCTTCACATCATCTTCGGAACCCAAGTTGACTAGCTCAATCTGATCTTCGAATGGCTGAATGGCTTTTCCCTCGTGCTCAAGTAGACGAGATAACTCATCAGATACTTCTTCATCAATCTCTTCCTCAACCTCAAAGATAGGGGAATCAAAGTTTGGACAGGGAGTAGGATCATTGCATTCAATGTTTTTAGCAACCAACATGCATAATGATTTGATATTTTGATTTTAGGGAAGTGAATTGTGACCAAATATTATGCAGATGGACAATTATTTATTTATTTATGTTTTTTGTGATTACCAATTTTAGAAAAGCAAAAAGTAAAAAATAAAACATCATAGATGTGGATGAATGGAATTGCATTTTATTGATGATACAATTTGAAAAATGCCCAACAATGTTCACTTATCCCTTAGGCATAGGAGAATAATTTTTCTAAAATAATGACAAAGGCAAATTAGTTAGAATGATGGACAATAACAAGAACATCAACAACAACCCAATTGTTGCAAGTCTTGCCATGCATCACAAAGTTGGCGTAGTCTTCATCTTCATCGCCTTCGATCATAGCAGCTGAGTGTTGTTAATTACCATAGATGAACCCTCCACTACGGAAGCTCGGTTGCCCTTCTTAAACTTTGGCATTAGACGACCCTTGCTGGAAACCCAATTCGGCTCGGTTCTTGTTCTTGGCGACCTCTACCATACGACCCCATTGATTTGTACTGCCATCTTCAATAATTTTTTGCACGTCTTTGAAAGAAGACATGGGTGCCCCATTTTTCTTTACCTCAATCATAGATAGAGCTTAGAACGGAGTTCCAACCTCTTCCTCAGCCTCCACATACGTGAATGATGACAGATGGCTCACCAACAACGCTTTCTCTCCACGTACAATGACAAGCTTGCCATTCTTCACAAATTTCAATTTCTGGTGTAGAGTGGATGTTACAGCTCCAGCTTCATAGATCCATGGCCTTCCCAA
This sequence comes from Lathyrus oleraceus, assembly GCF_024323335.1. Taxonomy (NCBI): domain Eukaryota; kingdom Viridiplantae; phylum Streptophyta; class Magnoliopsida; order Fabales; family Fabaceae; genus Lathyrus; species Lathyrus oleraceus. Next base: position 214,601,725 of record NC_066580.1, read on the forward strand.
CAAGCAGTTATAGGTCGGGTGGATATCCATTACTTGAAAAGTAATCTAAAAATCACTCAGACCTATCTTCAACGGGAGTTTCACTTCTTCTATAGCAGTCTCGTGAAAACCATCAAACGCTTTGACGATCACGCCACTGTATCTCATCGGGGTGCCATGGTAGGATAATCTGTATAGAGTTGACTTTGGAAGTACATTCAAAGAAGAACCGATATCAACTAGCACATTGGACAATGCATCCTCTTTGCAGTTCATCGATATGTATAGTGCCAGATTGTGATTTTTGCCTTCCTCGAGAAGTTCTTCATCACAAAAACTCAAGTTGTTGCAGAAAGTAATGTTAGCCATAATATGGTCAAATTGATCCACAGTTACATCGTGCTCGACATAGGCTTTCTCCAACACTCTTTGCAATGGTTCTTTGTGCACTTCGAAATTCATTAGCAGAGACAACACTGAAATCTTCGAAGGAGTCTGGAGCAGCTGCTCCACCATATTAAATTCACTTTTCTTAATTAATCTCAATACCTCATCATCATCATCATTAGGCTTCAATTTGCTGTATTCACCAGACTGACGTATTTGAGCACTAACTGGTTATACTACAGGTACATCAACCTTTTTACCAACCGACACATCCTCTATCACCTCTTTTGGAAAGACAGGTCCAATGACACGACCGCTACGGGTCACCTTCGCAATATCGGCTATATTCACAACAGAATTGGTTGTAGGCAACGAAACGTCTTGACCATTCTCCATCATTGTAGCATTATACTAATAAGGAACAACTCTATCGGATGCATACTGGATGGGGCCCGCTAACCATATCACTAACAGCGATACCGATTTGTTGACATTGTTACTGCTGCTACTGTCAAACTGAATCACTACCCACTTAGGGGTTTTAAACACAGGAGCAATTACATTGACATTATCTATATCCCTTGACTGTTGAATCTGGATTACATTCTCATCCATCAACTTCTGGATATCCCTCTTGACGATCAAACACCCATGGAGGTTTACACTGCAAATTGCACAACCATCATGGTCGTGCTCACAATCAATGATGGTACAAAGGGTCCTATGCATCTCTACGAAGGACCTACAAATACGTCGCACATCGAAGACTCTAAAATTTCCTATACAACCATCTACCATATTGACAGAGGAATTACCATGAGCGGGCAACGAGTTAGCTTTCACATTCGGCACACAGTCCTCAAAGGAAATCATCCCAATCTTTACCAGTTTCTGGACCTCATACTTCAATGGGTAATAGTTTTCAATATCATGGTCGGGAGCTCCTTGGTGAAAGGCACAACGGAGTTCGGGCTTATACCACCATGGAAGTGGGTCTGGAATTTGGGGCAGATTTCTTGGCTGGTATAGGTTCTTGAGAACCAAGTACGGATAAAGTTCGGCGTATGACATGGGAATGGGGTCGAAAATGACCTTCTTCCTTTCGAAATTATGTTCTTGCTGATTATTGTTGTTGTTGTTATAGTTGTTTGTTCTTTGTTACGGATGTTGTTGACGTTGTTGTTGAACTGACACAGATTGATTGTTTGAAAATACTGGGATAACTAACGAGACTTGGTGATGATGCTTACATGGTTGCAGATTTCTTTTGACATGAGGCCTCCTCCGCCTCCCTACTGATACTGCATTAGTTTCCCCTTCCTTCTTTCTGGCGAAACTGCTTACATATTTCTTGCTTGATGACACCTCTTCTTTAGACAGACGTCATTCTCGGACTCCTTCCTCTAACCTCATCCCCATGGTTACCATTTCGGTAAAGTCATTGGGGGCACTGTCAATCATGAGTTCGTAATAGAACGAACTCAAGGTCTTTAGGAAAATCTTGGTCATCTCCTTCCCTTCAAACGGAGGATTAATTTGAGCAGCAAACTCTCTCCACCTCTAGGCCTACTCTTTGAATGTCTCTTTGTCGTTATGAGACATAAACCTCAACTGGTGTCTATCAGGCGCCATGTCCACATTGTACTTATACTGTTTCATAAAAGCTTCAACCAAATCACTGAACATGTGAATACTTGCATTATCTAGTCCAATGTACCATCTCAAAGCGGCACCAGTCAGACTGTCTTGGAAGTAGTGAATTAATAACTGTTCATTATTAATTTGAGTCGACATTTTCCTAGCATACATGAAGAGGTGGCTAAGTGGATAAGTATTCCCCTTATACTTTTAAAAGTCAAGGAGTTTGAACTTCATTGGGATCTTGACATTTGGCACTAAGCAAAGTTCCGCAACACTCTTACCGAACAAATCTTTTCCTCTCAATGTTTTCAATTCCTTTCGCAGCTCAAGAAACTAATCCTTCATTTCGTCCATCTTCTCATAAACATCAGGGCCCTTAGACAGCTCATAATAGTATATGGTGACCTCAACATGAGGCAGAGTATGAACGACTAGAGGCGGCACAAACATGACCGGGCTAAATGCCGTTATATAAGCAAATGTGGGTGCAAACCCTTCAGGCATGAAATTTGGTGGCATTCCCCACGGGAATCCGTCAGGCATAGATGGACCGGATTAAGTTGCAGCAACAGGAATAGTTGAGGTAGCAACCTCTAAGATGACAGTCCTCTAAGGAGGAGGAGTTGTGGGAGTTGGAGAAGACTGATTCTAAGCAGCTAGAACGGACTCCATCATAGCAGTTAGGAGAGCAATCTCGTCCTTTAGTTCTCGGTTCTCTTTCTCTATGTGATCCATGATTCTCGGTTGATTGGCGCGAGTGTTGTATCGGTGAGTCAGTTTGGCTGAAGCACAAAAGAGTAACCGATAAGACATATGGCGGAAGAAAACCTGTTATCTAAATGATGCATGAAATGCAATGTTTTGTTCGTTTTTATTTTCAAGGAACATACTACTTTATTTGAAAATATATAATAACAATAATAACAATTTGATTGCCATAAAATCCCTTTTATTCATATAACTTGGAAGGATTACACTTAATACAATTTCAGAAACCAAAGTACAAATACAAGAGAAAAGGAAACTAATCATCCTAAGGATCCCCTAACAATAGTGTCAGATGATCTGACTGTAGGCGCGTACTTCCTTGGGATGCGTCGAATCCTGGTCTCAAAAGAAGTATTCATCTGAGCCTTCTCAAGGACAAGCCGGTCAACAATCTTCTTCCAAGCACCGGAAGGCTGAGGCATACAAGAGGAAGATGGGCCCTCTGGTTCTCTTTGTCTCTTCACTGCTCGGTCTTCAAGAAGTTAGATAAGCGCATCTTTGTTCTTAGACTCAATTTGCAACTCCCCATGCTTTCGGCTTAAAGCATGGAACCGCTCTTCCCATATATCCTTCTCTTGCTTCATCTTGGCGAGTGCGTCTTCCAACTCATCTATATCTTGGTTAATGAGAGTTGATGGCTCAGCCATAACCAAAGACATAGGTCTCTCACAAGCATACGACATCTTTAATTCCAAAGCTCTCTTCATCGGCCAAGTAGTGTAAGCTTCCAAACCTACGCAGTTGCATGGACCAAGCTCAGATCTTCCTTTCCTACGCACATTATGCCAAGCATGAACCATCTTCTGCTTCAAATGTTTGGGATCTTTACCCTCTTGATAGAAAAGACCTTCTAACTGAGTGTTATTAGGTTTGCCTCTCAAGGGGAACCCAAGTTGATGAAGAGCCAAAGCAGGGTTGTAGTTGATTCCTCCTTGTGTACCAATTAGAGGCACATTAGAAAATTCACCATAAGTGTCAATAATATCCAACCTACCCATCATAGAATCATACCAAACAATATCATCATTAGTGAGGGACATAAGTCTCTGAGACCACCGTAGACATTGTTTGTTCTCCACTGTAGAATCATACCAAACAATATCATCATAGTGAGGGACATAAACCACTTGTACAGAAGAGGAACACAACACACAATAGTTCCACCACCCTTAGAATTCCTCAAATGCGAAGAGAAGTACATGTCTCCTAACAGAGTAGGCACAGGATTCCCAATCAAGAAGAATTTAATAGTGTTAACATCAACAAAACTATCAATGTTAGGGAACAAAGCCAAACCATAGATGAGCAACACAAAGATGGCTTCAAAAGCTTCCACACTACCGGCTTGAGCAAAAGTAGTAGCTTTCCCAATAAGGAACTCATAAGTCAACCCAAATATTCCTCATTTCTTCACCCAATGAGCCTCAATCTCAGACTTCATCAGATGAAAAGCTTCAACTATAATATGAGATATGAGAATCTCCTCCAATCCACGAAAGGGCAACATGTCAGAAACAGGTATTCCCAAGAGATGGGCATACTCCTCTAACGTAGGCATACGTTGATAATTAGGAAAAGTGAAGCAACTATAGAGATGGTCATAAAACTGAACCAACACACTCAAGAGCCCTTCCACTACATCAGCAGACAATACAGACAGAAGCTTCTCATGTCGTTGCTTGAAATCCAAGGGATCTAATACAAAGGATGGCAACTTCCTTAGCTCTTTCAAATTAGGAAATTTGAAACTATACTTCTTAGTGTTCCTTCGTCCATAATCCATGGTCTGAAAATATTTGCAAATAAGACCTCAGTTCGTTGAAGTTATTTTCGGGTGATGAATTCCATGATGTTTATGAATGCATGAATGCAACAATCACAAATAAGGGATCATAAACAAGGAAAACAAACAAAGGTCAAGGGATAAATGAAGTCATTCTCAAGATCAATCATCCATTTTGGTGGATTATGGTTTTCACCTTATCAACACCCAAGTTCCATTGATATTGACAAGACTTGATTGGATCAACCAAGAATCAAAGGGTTTGTTGTGAGTCACGCGGATGGAGTCAGGTTAAGAACCATCCTAAAGGAGTGTACTAAGGATAAAATCTGTAGATCATGTTCTAAAAAGTTCCCAGAATCTTAATTCCATCTATCAAATATTATAGGTTAGGATAAATGACTCCTCAACCCATAATATTCTCAAGAGAAACTCGTTTGAGTGTAGTATCGCGTAACAACTGTTATCAAGTCTACACTTGAACAGTCTCCGCACTACCTCCTAAATAGGACAAGTTGGGTTAGATGTTCTACGGTCCTTATCTTCTCGGACCCCAAATCAAAGAAAGTAACGTCTAACCACAAATAACTTGTGTGACATTAATAGCTCCAAAAGGGTCTCCATTGAGTAAACAACCGCTGGTCCTCCCTCGGGCTTGAAACTTAAGGGTTACTTGCAGGATCGACCAGTTGATCCTAAGACATGTGCTAGTAGAAGTGTGGCTTATTCAATTCGACAGAACAACTTTGTGAGGAACGACTCCTGACAGAGTATTGAACAATCGCAGGTTTTTTCCAGAAGAAAGGTTTAAACGATGCTATAGCTTATGGGTGACTCGTGACCGACAACACTACAACATTCAAAAGACGTACACGACGAACACACTTTTGGTGAACTATATTATCGTAATAGAATCAGTGTCGACAGCGTAGACGACAACGTAAAGTGATAACTCAAAAGTAAATGAAATTAAAATAAAATGTTCAACGGGAACAATTGAAAAGTAAGGAAGTTGCATTGAAATAAATGTGGTGATTCACGTACATAGCACTCTTAAAAACTCTTGCTTCCTTGCCTTGGGAATGAGAAGTTTCTTACAAGTGATTTTTAGTACAAGGTGAACCCCTAGCCCCTCGTGGGATATCCTATTTATACTAAACTAAAGAAACTGCCTACGGGAAAAAAACTCCTAGAAAATAGCAGACGTTGTGCCACACGATCTGCAACTGCTCTATACATGTTCTGCAAACTGCTCCATATTCTGGCGCTTTATTCTTCTTGTAACCGCTAGCCATTTTCAATTTCAAACTTCTCCCGCCCAGTTATTTAGGGCGACGCTGTCTTCTATGCACTTGGCACAACCCAAAATTCCTTAAGTCCCAATCTTCATTTGAATCGACAGAATGGATTTTCGACCAAACATGCTTCTTCTATCGGTTTCATCCCTTGATGACTTACATTTTTCTCAACTCTTGCTTATCTCAGGCACATCTCCACCCCTTTATGTGGCATAAACCTTAAATTCATAAGACCCTTTCATTAATTACGCCTTCAACATGCCTTAGAGATTTCTTGTGGTAACAGCAGGCTAAACCCACTGAGGACTAGTCCCCAGCAGAGTCGCCACTTAATTTCTATAGCGGTAAATTCATGACCATTAAGCTATGGATAAACTTAACATCAATAAAACCAGAGTCGCCACCGCGCTTTTATTATTTTCAAAGGAAAAGGAAAAAGTACAAACAAAACCCAAAGATAAGAAGTTTTCAAATCAAAACTAATAAAATGCCAGAGATTACAGGTAAGAAGGTTGGTTACACAGAGGGAAGGTGTTAGCACCAAAAGTCTCATAGGTACTCCTAGGGAGCCTTTTTTTATGTGTGTATGTGTTTTGGTATAAAATGATGTTTGCAATAAATAGAGTATGGGGATGAGAAAAGAATTCATTAATTATATTTTTGTGTTTGACAAGACCTTCGGACTTGTGCCTACGTACCAACATAAAAATGAGGGATCAAAACCTCGTATTTCGTGGTAACAATTTCAAAGAGAGTGACTTGATTTTAACAAAAATTTAAATTTAAGAGAGGCACAAAAGGCCTAAAAAAAGTTTGGATGAAGGTTAGTTCTTTTTGTCTTTTGAAATTTTAAGTCAATATGATTAGATTTATTTACAAGTTTGATTTAAGAAAAGAGTTTAAAAATGCAATGGCATAATAAGGCCAAAGTTTCTAATTTGCAAAAGAGTCTAAGTTTAGAAGTCACGAGCAAAGAAGATTTTGAAAAGGGGGAGAGATTTGAAATTTAAGAGAATGGGAGGAGATGAAGAGACTAATCCTAAGCAAAAATTTAAAAGTTAAGAGTTGAAAAGATTTGACCAATCCAATAGACAACAATGTCATATAGAAACCCATTTTTACTTTGGACTTTAAATCCAACAATATCAATAAACAAGTAGCAAGATGAAGAGCAAGGCATTAAATAAAGATATCCACATCCAAGCAAGCAACTTCATGGTCTTCTTCTTGATCTTCCCATGTATCAGATAAACTACTCCTTGATAGGCTCAGGATAAGGCATTAGACACAGGTTCAAAATAAAATTTCCATCAAGACCATGTAGCAGATGAATTCATGTGGATCCCAATACTTACATCAGATAGAAGCTTAATCCTAAGTCAAAAGCTCAGATCAAATCCAATAGTCCACACAAATATTTTTTAGGGTTTTTGTTGTTTATTAAGTATTTTAAGGTCCTAAGACCACAAACACAAATAAGATGTACAAACAAATATATACAACCACAATATATGGCTCAAGTGAGCAAAGTGAAAAAAATGACATAAACATAAACAAGTTAAATGATGTGTAAATGGAAAATGAAATGGTAAATGGCTTGAATTTAAATTTCACAAAGTAAATGACTTGAAATTAAAAGTAGGAATAATAAGAGTTAGTCAAATGTTAGTTGGTTAGATTTAGTGGTGTTTTGCTTTTCAAATGATTAAGTCATTCTTTGGAAAACACTCAACCCTCTATTCACAAGCATGAATCCTTGAACCAAGACATCTTCCAAATGAAGGAAAAAAGGCCAAGTTTCCATGCAATACCATGAAAGGGGGGGGGGACTTACAATCTCACTTACTAGAATGTTATGCTTTTGGGTCAAAATTTACCGCTATGTTAAGCAATCGTAATTGGATTTATGTAGAAGTCACAACTATTTGAGGTTGGGCAATAGAAATTTTGGTGTTAATGCATGTTAGAAATATGGTATAATGAACCATACTCCTAAAACATACCACACACAAAAAGAAAATGATCAGAGCGTGGACCTAGTCTTATCCATACTTGTATTGGTTCATCTAACATAAAGTTATTGATGAACCAATTAGCCTTAGGATATTGAGACTTCATTGGTCAATGAAAAGGGATGGGATAGAATGGGATTGGAGATGGAGAGTGTAGCGGGGTTTTCGTTACCTTTAGGTTTATTGACTAAACCAAAAGTCAACATACAATTCTAGTAGCCACCGCACTTTTATTTGTCCAAAGGAAAGGCTAAAAAGCGAACAAAAGCCAAGTAGGAAGTTTTTCAAATCAAAAAATAATAAAAATGTCAGAGATCTAGGTAAGGGGTTTGGTTATGAAACGAGAAGGTTCTACGCACCCAAAACATCCTTAGTACTCTAAGGGAACCCTTTTTGCAAATATGTGTTGTAGGTTGGTATTTGTGAAAAGATTTGTGCAAAAGATTGGAGAGATGAGAAAAGATTAGATTATATTTACAAATTTGTGTTTGAATAGATGAACCCATTGCCTACGTACCATCACAAAGGAGGATCAAAACCTCGTAGTTCGTGGTAAAAATCTTAAAGATTGGTGAATTTATTTTGATCAAAAGCCTTAAGGTCTTTTGTTATCAAAGGGAGAAAACTCAACCTAAACCAACAATCCACCATGTGAGGAAAGGCTTCAAGATGCTAGTGAGGGGTTAAGCCTATAATAAGCATGGAAGGCTTATAATCCAACACTAAGGATGAGGTGAGATATACATCAACCACTATGATAACTCAAACCTATGACTAATTTGTTTTAAAAGGCTTTAACAAGTGGCCATTGGAACAACAAAACAACTTGAAATGGGTTATATTTACAAGTTAGATTTATTTACAAAATGACATCAAATTTGGATTAAAGTTTATTTACAATGAGTATTTATGAAAAGAGTTTTGAAAAGTCAAAGGCCTAAGGCCTAGGTTTCTAATTTGAAACAAAGTCAAAGTTTTGAAAATGATTTTTGGCTTGGTTAGAGTGGGGAGAAGAGAGAAGGGTTATTCCTAAAGCATACAAAGATAAGAGGGGAAAGATAACCCTTGGAGTTCCTTTTCTTGGAGTCATATAGATGACTCAAGATGCTCCTTTCCTTTGGATTTAGCACACAAACAACCAATCAATAGTTTGAATTCAAGCTCCTAGGATCTCCATTTGACCTATGTAACACCTCAAAATTTGCCCTCCTCTTCTTGAGACTAGTTTGGGGCATTGCATTTCATGTTTTAGGGCATTAGGCATTTCATTTTGCATCTCATATGAAATGATAAGATCATCCTCCAAAGTCTTTTCAAAAGATGGGGAAGTTAGGTGATTCAAGCCTGAGGGTCTCTATGAATTGATTATCAACCATCTGAAGGTATGGGCTCCAATTAGGGTTTCCTGATTCTTCAAAGGTTTTGAGCATCATCTTATCTGCAACGACATATCACCATCATCATGGTTCTATCATCATCAAGGGTTTCAGAGTTCATCCTGAAGTTCCTCTGGATTGGGGTTGTGACCTCTGGTCAACCCTAATCAATGCAGCTCTTCCAACTAGGGTTTCTTAAAGAGATGAGGTATTTTCTTGGGATGAGGATCACATGATTATTATAAGGAGATTACATGAGCTAGGGTTTCATTTTGAAGCAATTTCACCAAGTGGTAGAGGTTCCAGTGGATCAGGACATTTCAAGGTCATATGAGGACCAAAAGTCAACTGTGCAGTCAACTGAGGGCTATGAGGTGGGGAAATGAGTTGAGACACCTCAATCATGTTCAAATGGGGTCTATTAATCATTCTAAACCTACATCTTGAAGATTTAAAGGTCATGGCAAAAGTTACTAAAAATGGAAAATGACCTATAATTCAAAGTTTCCAAATTTGGCATGTTTTTAGTCCATTTTCAACTTGACTTTTAAATATCAAAGAAGTTTCAAATGGATTTTTGGTGAACATAAAAGTTGTATATCTTTGTCTCCCCTTTCCAAAAAGTCCTAATTCATGTCCATATCATGAATGGTTGAGAAGTTATGGTCATTTGATCACAAAGTATGCATGGAAATTCAAAATGGCATAACTTTTGACATAAGGCTCCAAATTGGTTCATTCTTTTTGCAAAGTGCTTCTCGTGTTCAAGGCATCTCAAAGTGACATAATTTGACTCAACTGTGCAAGCTAAGCCTCAAGGTATTATGGTGAAAAGTCACATTATTTCACATTTGTTCTAAGGATGATATCATGCTACAAATCAAAATGCACAAAGAACCAAGGCAAGGCTTCACTTCAGCATTCTTCATGGACCATATTTGAGTAAAAATGAGCCATTGCGATGCATGAAAGAGGCGTGTATGTTCATTGTTTCACACATGTGCATTTTGAAGCAAATCTTCACCATTCATTCTTGGCTTAAGATGTAAGCAAAGTAATCTTCAAATCATGACCATTGGTTGTTCTTGAGTGGATTAAAACTTTAGCATGGAGATGAACACGTGCATTATGGCCATGGGAGCTCATTTAACATTTTTTCAAGTTGCTTAATAACTCACTAATCATGATTAGTGAATGGTTAAAATGATTATCAGTGTCATTAGCAAGGAGTATAAGTAGCAAAACCCTAATCATATATGCCATAACAACCATTTCAGATCTAGAATTGAAGAAACTCTCTCAAAAATATCTCTCTTCGAATTTGCATTTTCTTCACACAATTCTCAAAGATCATTGCATATTCTTGATCATCATGCTTCACTGATCAAGAATCATCCATCGTTTGGTGCAATTCATCAAGAAATCAAGCAGTTCAAGTGCATTCTCATGGCAATCGGATTTGGAAATTGAGGCGCATTCAAGAGGTTTCATCCAGTTCTTTTTGCACAAAGCTTCAAAGGAAGTCCATAGGAGTTGATCTGGAGTAGCTGAGCACGTGAGAACGCGATTTCAGAAAGCTCCATTTCCAGGTGACTTCATTTTCACTCTCTCCTTTTATTGATTTTAGGTTATAGGATTGAAGATCGTCTTGTGTAGATCATGAATATATGTTTAGAATTGAGATTGAGCGAGAATTAAGAATGTAGTTGTGACTGAAAGTTTGGATCTGGAAACTTTCTCTCTTCGATTTGCAAAACCTAGGGAGAATTAGGATAAACCAATAGGATATTTGGAACCAGCATGGAAAACTGAGTGGAATGACATAGATCTGGGGAAATTCTGGAAAAAATTGTGGTGGCGGCGCCGTGGGAGCCACCGTGTGTTCATCGTGGAAGACGACCAGAGCGGAGCTCCGACGTCTGTGTGTTGGCTAGGGTTTGATGTGCGTACGCCATGTGGAGCACTGCGTGGACGAGTGATTGGGTGAGGCTCCTTTGACCAGAGCCACGCGTGCGTTGAAAGGTGACTAGGCGATGACAGGGATTAATGAAACGGTGTGTTTCATTGTTCAAACTTAGACCGTTGATCTTAAGAGCGCGCCAGATCCTGTGGCTTGCGTTTTTTCTGATTTTATTTGAATATTCCATTTCCCTCCATTTTCCATTTGATATTTCAATTATTTTGGTTTTTTTGTTTAAATCATAAAAAATACAAAAAGTGTCCAGTTGAGTCCCAATTTTTTTTCATAGTTTTGTATTTGTGTCTACTTTTTTATGGTGTTGAATGCAAGAATTGTTGATGTCTGGATTTTTATGTGAGAAGTTTTGAATCAATGTTGTGCCAAATTGACCTAGTGCATTCAATGCATTGTGGAATCCTCAACTTTGAGCTTTTTGATTCAATTTTTTGCATACATTACATTCATACATGACATGAATTATTGGTCACTGGTTTGGATTTTTTCTCACATGTTATCATCATTTTTGAGACATGGAGAAAAATGTGACAATTTGTGTCACATTTTTGACATTGAATTGGTGCATTTTTGTTCACATAGAATTTGCATCATTCTGGACTTGATCTTTTGCATATTGAACATTCATGGCATAAAGAACTTATACAAAAAATCCCAAAATCATTGCATGCATTTCTGATTTGATATGAATTTTCTAAATTGGAAGTTCATTTTGTGCATATTTTTGGTCATTACATTACATAGACCAATTGAGGCAATTGATTATTGATTTGATGTTGGTCCTTTTGAGGACATTGGAGGGAGTGTTTGAATGTGTGATGTGCAAAAGGATGGGTCCTGGATTGGTCATTTGGTTAGGTTTTGAGTCTTGTACATAAACTAAATTTGTTTTGTTGTTTCAGGTGGATACTCATCATTGATGATTCGGTTTGTTCGTACCTTGTGAGATACAAAGGCATTGAGTTCTGACCTATTTTTGTTTTGTAGGGTTTTAATTGATGTGGTGAGCTCATGAGCTTATTTGAGTGCTAGGGCACTTATGCATTGGATTGTGTAACTGCTAGAGGGTTTCACTGCTTGTCTTCTAGTTTTATGACTGAAGTACTGACTGTTTAGTCTTTGTACAGGTACCTTAGTTGCTTACTTGCTTTAGCTCTTGCTTGAGCATTGGATTGTGGTTGACACACCACTCAGGTAGTTAGCTTCTTACTTCATGTAGTCTGAAGTCCTGTCACCTTTTTGGCAGGCATTTTGCTGGCAAGTCCTCCTTCAGAGGCTCTGTTTGTGTTTGTTTAAAATTGTGCCCAAAGACATCCAAGAAGAGGCATGTGTTACTTGATAAGACCTCCAAGAGAAGAGGCAATTGACGGATAGAAGGGATTAGTAGTCGATTCCCCATTATTCAGCGTGTCGTTCTTTATGCTCACACTACATGCTGATGCTTCTGAACATGTGCCCCAGATCTTTTGTCCAGAGTCTGTCAAGTGGAAAAGGATCCCACTTTCTGGATCCCCACGCTTTCTTTGTCATGAACTCACCCTGGCCAGGGTTAAGAGCTATGAGGTCTCATCCTCATTACCATTTTTATCAGCTCACCCTGACGTTCAATGTCAGTGGTTAAGAGCCCATTGATTACTCTTACAGTTTGGCTTGTTTGTCGAGGTTGATATGACCCCTATTGACTGAAGCCCACGCATTGTTTGAGACTCTTGTATGGATATAGTGTGTGATGCTTTGTCACTTATGTTGGTGTGTTTAGTTGCTTTCCTCTTCTCATCTTCGTTTATGTAGGAGTCGTACGATTAACTTCTGAGGAAGTTGAACGTATGGAGAGTTTAGACTTGAGTTGACTCGCTTCCTGTGTGAGTTAAGTTCTTGTTAGAGACCTTAGCTTAGGAATATTTGATTGCATGACAACTATTAGGCTCGAGTCTTAGTCTCCCTATTAGTTTGTTGTTTCCCTGGTCTCTGGTTAGAAGATTGTTTTACCCCTGGTAAGGGGAACTACGTTGCCCTGATTCTCATACCAGATGAGATTCGTAGGCAGGAGGTTGAGGACAATCTCTCCGGGAACCCTTTTCTTTGTTTTGTGTGTGTTCACCCCTTTTCTTTGTTTTGTGTGTGTTCACCCTTTTCTTTGTTTTCGCGTGTGTTCACCTTTATTCTCGAATTGTGTTTACCGTTTCGAGTCTTTTGTTTCCGGCATTTGCTGGCGTTGGTGTGAGTATCCGTTTGTTCAGCGTGTGTGTGAGTGGTATCTTCATACCTTGGGGGATTTCTTCTGTTATTAGTCGGGGTTCACTAGTTGGGGTTCACTTTGGTTACCTGTTATCCGTTCGGGGTTCATCTTTGGGGTTCATCTTCGGGGTTCATTTGTGATGATTGTTATTCATATTGGGGTTCATCTCGGGATTCATTTGTGATGATTGTTATTCACTTGGGGTTCATATTGGGGTTCATCTTTGGGGTTCATTTGCAGTGACTGGTTATACATATCGGGAGTTTATTCAGGATATTCAGTTACTTTGTTGGGTTTTGTTCTGATAACCTTTCTCTTTGGTGTTCGCTGGTTAGCGTTTGTTATTGTTAGGAGTCGGGTGTAAGTCCATGTATTCGAATTCTGTTTCCTTTTGGGTGTTTCTTTTAACGTCTCAGCGTCCCTTTTTGGTGTCTTGTTTCAGCGTGCGTTAGCCGAGCTACGAGTGCTCTGATTCTCCTTTGGATAGAGAAGATGCGTAGGAATAAGACGCGATGTCTTAGAGAGCATGTCTTCCTTTCCCAAACTACGTTGACTCTGATGTTTGTTTCTGACAAACTACGTAGGCCCAGGATGCGACATCCTGCCGAGTCCACTTCCTCCGTTTTCTTTCTCTTCCCCACCTGTTTATTGTTCCAGTTTGTGCAATTTCTTTGAGCAGTTTAGCAACAACCCTTTCCTTTCCTTTGAGCTATCTTTTGAGCGTGGATCCCGTCGAGTACGGTGGACGTGAGGGGTGCTAACACCTTCCCCTTGCGTAACCGACTCCCGTACCTTGTAATCTCTGGTCGTAAGACCGTTCCTTTCCCTTTCTTAGGTTAGTCCTGCGCTCCCTTTCCGTCATAGGATGAATAGCGTCGGTGGCGGCTCTGTATTTTCCCCGCCGGTTGTTTTTCGCGTTGCGACAACTTGGCTCTTAACTTGGCTACTCATGACAATGGTCCTCTTTTCACAATCTTAAGATGGGATCCCTATCACACAAAAGCAAACATCAAAAAACTCACAACACAATAAAGGGAATGGACAAAGAATAAGTTTGAGGAGAAGTCCTTTGAGGTCAACTTTAAATTTTAGCATTCTAAAGGCAGGAGGCCTAGTTACTCTTCAACAAATTTTGCATTCTAAAGGCATAAGGCCTAGTTGATTTTGAACTCCTTTAAGCATGGGTAAATTCTAATTCTAAGTCCTTTCTCCTTTAGATCCACTTCATTAATTGACGTGGCACTAATGCATGGCCTGGATCTTAGGATACACGGTACACTTGAGTCAACCGCGCCACACAAAGAATTAAATGAAGTAATTAAAACGGATGCACGCGATTAGATCATGGAATGGAGATCCAAGGGCCAGGGAGCAACACACGTGGTGGTGGCGGTGGAAACCACCGTCTTCTCCGGCCAGACTCACAAACTCCGGCCAAAAGTTGCAGAAAACAAATCTCAATAAAAATGGAAAACAAGGACATGGAAACGAAGCTCGTGTGATGTAGATCATGACTGTGCCTTTGGATTTCCCTCACTCTTCCTATATTGAGAGAAAAGTGAAGGAGAAAATCATGGTATCCACACGGATTGCTCATGAAATGGAAAATTGAATGCATTAAAAGCTTGCCTCAAGTATGAGGACTTTAGAGAACCACCAAAACACAAGAAAACCACATTGAATTAGGAGTTTTAGATGCAAAAAGTTTGATATTATACCTTTGAATTGAAGAACTTCTGGCCACGAATTCTCCAAGATCTTTGCTCCTCTTTGATCCTTGAGTGTATGGAAGATGATTGGCTAGGGAATCTAGCTTTAAAAATTAGCTAATGTTACTGAATTTCAAGCTCGAAAATATGAAAAAATTATGAGTGATTCCTTTGGTGAGGGCTATGGTTTCAGTGCAGCAGCATATGGGATCTCCAAAAGGTTCTGAAATGAAGCTCACGAGGTGTTTATTTATAGCTGAATGTGGCTGATCACACATTTTGTTCATGTGCATAGGATTTGAATTTTGGATTGCATGGGCCTTTATGGACGTGTGAGAGGCCCAATGATGGCTGAAGAAGCTTGCTGAGATCATGTGAAAGCTATTTGGTCGTGCATTTTGAATGGGAAATTCTTGCGTACCAAGTTATAAAATGAAAAGAAATTTGAAACTCCCAAATTGTAGACCCCAAGGACTAATGTGAGTAGTGGTTGGAAAGATCTTGAAATAAGGAACAAAAGTCATGTTGGGCAAAAAATCATTTGGCATGTGAAAATTGATCAAAATTGGCTAGGAAAATTCAAGTACAAAACATGTTCAAATCATTTTGAAAAAGTTCACCAAAAGTAAGCTTGATCAAACCCGTATGTCTTCATGATTCAAGCTTAAAATGAAACAATATCCAAGATAGAAGTTGTACATCTTTTAAATGTAGTCAATCTAGACTCAAAGTTTGCATCATTTGAATTCTCTATGACAAAGTATGGGCATTTGAAGTTGGGTACTTTTTCAAATTCAATGAATTAGGTCCAAGATGACCTATAATGTTTTGCATTATCACATGTATTTTTTTTAGGATTATGAAATTTTGTCCAACATAACATTTTAATTAGACATCTCAAGCTTTCAAATGCCTTTGGTCTCACCTCAAAATCATAAAACTTAAGAAAGTTATTCCCATGGTAAGTTGACCCAAAATTAGGGTTTTAGTCAAAATGACCTATAATGTTTTGAAATTAATGATGACCTTCCATGATTCAAATGGATTTTGGATGAACATGAAAGTTGTTAATATGGTTGTTAGGAACAGTTTTTCTCTTGGGGGTCTTCTTCATTTGACAAACACATCAAAAATTATATCTCATTGATCTTCAGCTTAGTCAGATGACTTGACTGGTCAACTTTTCAAGGTCAAACTTCCAATCTTGATGAATAAATGATTGAGGGGCCTCAAATAGGCTTATATATGCATAAAATGATTAATTAAAGAAATTCCCTTGATTAAATTTGATCAGAGGTTGAGATTGCTTCATGGGCAAGGCACAATCAAAGCACAGTGAAATTAGGGTTTCCTTGGGAAACGATCCTCAAGCCCTTTGGGTTATCTTGATCAAATTGGAAAATTGAGATACTTGGGAGACATATATGATGATTAGGAACTTTATGGACCATTTTAATTCTTTTTCTCATCTTCATTTAGCCATTGCATTGGACTTAGGAGCCTCCTAGGAGCATTGTGGAGCACATGATCACTTGAGCTTCAAAACAAAAAGAGTTAGTGACATATTTTTGTGATTTTGGTTAGTAATCAAAATAAGAAAAGCAATAATATTCAATACAAGCATGCTTGGTGATCTCAAACCACTCAAACAAGTCACAACCTTAGGGTTAAGGAGCCAAACATGCCATGATCCTTGAGGCAATGCACTTGTGCATTAACATGATGCCATGAGGGACCTTAGGGTCAAAATTAGGGTCTTAGAGATGCCCCTATTTAAGGTTGTTCTAGCTGGAGATATGAAGGTTAAAATCTTCGTCTTGACGAGATAGAATGAGCTTAAATAATAGCAAAGAGACTAATTTTGGTCCCTAAGAGACCTCATGATGCAAATGTATGCATGCAAAATAAAATCTTCATGGTGAATAATTGCCACAAAGGGAAAGAAATCAGGAGAAACTGAAAATCCATAGGAGTAACACACTCACTAAGGAGACAAAGACTCTGGGGGGAAATAAGGTAAAAATGTGTGAGCAGGTCACGACTTGAAATTTTGCTGGGAGACACGAAGGGATTCCACGAAAATAAATCGATGGAAAGACTCGAGCTGACGCAAAGATGCATGTATTAGGGAATATGCCAATACAACAAAACTATCCACAAAGGATACATCGGATAAAACACCCGAACTCAGTTTGGGATGTCCACAGAGGACTCAGCTGAGGAAGAAACAACGAGATATTACTGATTACCGGGTAATAAACTCAAAGAGAGACATGATATCAAAACACTGGTTACTGGGTGAGAGAATAACACGCTCATGGAGAAAGAATATCTAAGACCAGTATAAGGGTGAAAGATATCAATCATCTGAAACATTTGAGGAGGACCCAAAAGGCACATCTCAACTCAGGAAAATCTAACTCCACAGGGGACAAAAAGTCATAATAGGGAGCAGAAGGAAGGAACACCAGTGATATCGGTTACTGGGCATATAATAGGTGACCAACCAGGCGTGAATTGGGAAAATATCGAAGACACTCATCACCCGAAAAGAGGGATGAAAAAGCAAACTCGACTTACAGGATGGACATTCGATTCCACAAGGAAATACGAATCTTACTCGGCTAGGGAAGAAAAAGATTTCGACTGAAGAGTGCATGAGATATGTTATCTACTACCATTATATGGGTAAGAACGTAGATAACATACTCGTATGGAAGATTATCCACAACCAGTTACTGGGTTAATAAGGGATAAATCGACCAAAAAGAATGGACATTGGGATACCGGTTGGTGGGTATAAAATGATGACCAATCAGAAGAAGAAACAATCATTACCAAACAAGGGTAAATGAAAGATGACTCGTTAGGGATAAATTGCCTGACAAAAGCAATTATCCAAGAGATATATCACCGGTTACTGGGTGGTATACTCGAAAACAAAGGAATATCAATACCGGTTACTGGGTAAAGATAACCAACAAATAAGGGATTACATCTACCGGTTACTGGGTAGAAAACCACAGAAATAGGACATACAACTACCGGTTACTGGGTAGAAGGCCATAGAATCCGCTGGGGAAAGGATGAACAATTACTGGTTACTGAGCAATTGATCAACCGAACCACATGGAACTGCAAGGGATAATAAGAAATGAAATCAATCTAGGAACAAACTAGAAAGACACAATCAAGCAAGACTCAACCCGATGAGGATATAACTCAGGGGAGGAATTCCATCCCGATACACAACTGGGGAGGAAACTGAAACAATAATCATCCATGAGGACATAACTCAGTGGGGAATAAAGAAGAAAAGATAAACACTTTCTGCCTCTGGGGCTGACTCTATATGGAGAGATCAGACTCAAACATCTGCTTGGGGAGGAATATTTCACCAATAGCAGGAGATAACAAGCAAAGATATATGGAAAAGAATGCATCATGAATATCTGAATGCTATGATTATGCATGTATGCGCATGATTTGTGTATGATTAATGATGACAAACAGACATATCTAACATAAACAAGTCCAAAAATCACAAACAGACACTTAGGCAACGTCTCGACAAGAAAGGGCGAAGCCTACTGGAGAACTCAACTTGGGAATAACCTGAGAAGGATGAAAATAAATCATCGGGGGTATCAAACCCTATCCCAAAGCTACACTCGTTGAGGATACAAAGAAGATGTATTCAAGAGCATCGAAAAAAGATGATCAACTCTGATGGGGATTATCTATGGAATAAGAATAAACAAGGGAAGACTTTAACCATAGTTGGGAATAGGGAAAGTCAAAGCTTCCAACGACAGGAAATAACACTCTGCACGGGAGAAGTCTTCCTGGAGCAAACAATCCTGACATAAGGAAGATGCAGAAAAATCTGTCGGGGAGTTTCCATCAACTCTCTCGGGGACAGGTGGTTAAATAACAATAAGATCCGCCGGAGAAGAAGATCTACTGGGGAAGCTTATTAAGGAATGATGTGAAACTGTGTGGGAACAACCACCAATCAGATGTACACTAATCAAAACACTCCCTACTATCTGTCGGAGAGGAAACTTTGCAAAGGGGAAAAATAGCATTTTGCTCTACTAGGGAAGGAAATAAACATCTTCACCACCAACTCTTAATGCTAGAAGGAATATCCAAACTCGGAGGAGATACAAACATCAGACTCTGATCTGGAAACCCTACTGGGGACAAGCTGCAAATGCTCTTGAGGAAACTACCCTTGCTGGAGAAACTGGAAATGAATCCATCATCAACAAGCCACATACTGGAGGACACCTCTTTTCAAAATATATGAAAAAGTGAATCAAGACCTTTCATCAATTACACTAGGCAACTTCCTGCTGAGGAAACAATTATCTGGAAAGGTAGCTCTGGAGGGAACACATGCTTACTCCACTGAAGATTCTCACTCAGGCTGGGGAAAGACAATCTTCCTCGTGAGTAGATGGTCAGGATAGTGACACAAGGAAAGCATATCAACATTTATCAATCTATAAGGGATTTTAGGTCAGTCGACACAAGGGATGACAACCATATAAATGATAAAACACAAATGCTAAATGCCTGATATAGATGGATACACTTCTCTAAAAGATCGAGGCAAAAATCTGGAAAAGAAGGGATCATTCACCGATCAACCAAATACCAAATCATGAATTGCTAAAACTCCGCGTGAAAAACAAGTATGTATACACAAACAAACTACCGGGAATGTATTGGATGAACATCCAAAAGACCTGATAGGGGAAAGCAGTCCATAAGACAGATTAATCCACTGCCATCAAGGAAAACTTCTCATACCAGACCCTCTCGGAAGCTGATGATGTACTATTCTTTCTGCGCTCGCTGGTGAGACCACATGAAAGCTGATGAAGAGGATATAAGGAGCAAGGATGCCATAATATGAACAAATGTCTTACCCTTTGGTAACCATACTATCCTTGGGAAAGCACTGAGGATATTGCACTTATCCTTTCAGTCATTGTGAATGTTCACTTTGTTTTAAAAAACAGTTTATTTATGAAAAATTTATTTGTTTAAAACACTGATATTCATCAATTAAAAAATGCAAACATTTGTTAAACAGAAACAAGTAAGAGTGCAAAGAATTGGATAAAGGATCAAATTTATTTAAGATAATGGTAGCCCGCAAATGGCAAGACTCCATGGATCTGTACAAATTTGAAATTGGTGATATACATGGAAAAAAGGGCTACATTAAACATAATGATTGTTTCTCCACCAACTCTGAATCCACTGTATTCGAAACTTCAGTTGATGATGACTGAGCGAGAATCTTTGACAGACGATAGTTGTAGAACAAAGTATTGTCAAGATGCAGTTACTTGCCAAATCCCTAACTTTTGCCTAGATTTCCCCAGGGTGAGGTACTCAATCTAACGGGATATATATTCATCATTTTTTTTCATGTCTCTAACTTTTTCCTGGATCACCCTTTCGGGTTTTCAATCCACCGAGACACTCATTTTTGCCTAAGCCGCCCTTTCGAGTTTTCAACTTAGCGAGCTATTCTGTTTTTATTTTTAGGCGAAGTATTTCTTGACTGCATCTGAGTTTACACGACGAGTGAAATCCTCCCCATCCATAGTTGTGAGCAACAAAGCACCGCCTGAAAAGGCTCTCTTAACCACGTATGGACCTTCATAGTCTGGAGTCCACTTGCCCCTGGAATCGGGCGCGAAAGACAAGAATTTCTTGAGCACGAGGTTACCTTCTCGGACGAGGCTTGACCTTCTTATCGAAGGCTTTTTTCATCCTTTGCTGTTATAAATGACCATGGAACATGGCAGTTAATCTCTTCTCTTCAATCAAATTCAGTTGGTCATAACGAATCTGAACCCATTCAGCCTCAGTCAACTTGGCTTCCATCAAGACTCTCATTAATGGGATCTCGACCTCTACGGGGAGCACAACCTCCATGCCATATACAAGGAAGAAAGGGGTGGCCCCTATTGAAGTGCGGACAAATGTACGATAGCCATGCAAAGCAAATGGCAACATCTCATGCCAATCTTTATACGTAACAACCATCTTCTGAATAATCTTCTTGATGTTCTTGTTAGCAGCTTCAACAACCCCATTCATCTTGGGTCTATAGGGAGAAGAATTATGATGTGCAATCTTAAATTCGCTACACATCTCTTTCATCATTTTATTGTTCAAGTTAGATCCATTATCAGTAATGATCTGGTCTGGCACACCATATCGGCATATGAGTTGGTTCTTGATAAACCTCACAACCACCTGCCTGGCCACATTCGCATATGATGCCGCTTCAACCCACTTGGTGAAGTAATCAATGACTACGAGAATAAAACGGTGACCATTCGATGCCTTAGGCTCAACCATGCCGATCATGTCAACTCCCACATGGAGAAAGGCCATGGTGAAGAAATAACATTCAGAAGTGTCGGGGGAACATGAATCTTATCCGCATAAATTTGACACTTGTGGCGTTTCTTCACAAACTTGCAGCAATCAGACTCCATTGTCAGCCAATAGTAGCCCGCTCTCAACATCTTCTTTGCCATGGCATGTCCATTGGAATGAGTACCAAATGAACCCTCATGGACTTCAGTCATCAACAGGTGTGCTTCGTGTCTATCCACGCATCTGAGCAGAACCATGTCAAAATTCCTCTTGTAAAGCACGTCATCATTAAGGTAGAAACTGCCAGATAATCTCCTCAAAGTCTTCTTATCTTTAACAGATGCCCCAGGCGGGTAAGTCTGACTTTGGAGAAAACACTTGATATCATAATACCATGGCTTATCATCTTTCACCTCCTCAACTGCAAACACGTGAGCTGGTTTATCCAAGCGCATCACAGTAAGATTTGGGACTTCATTCCAATAATTGACAACAATCATTGAAGCAAGCGTAGCAAGAGCATCCGCCATCCGATTCTCATCTAGAGGAATATGATGGATGTTAACTTTAGTAAAGAAAGTTGAAATCCTCCTCCCATAATCTCTATATGGGATGAGGCCAGGCTGATTCATCTTCCATTCACCCTTAATCTGATTAACAACAAGGGCCGAATCGCCATAAACATCAAGATGTTTGATCCTAAGATCAATACATTCTTCCAAACCCATAATACAAGCCTCATACTCCGCCATATTATTCGTGCAATTGAAAGTTAGCCTCGATGTAAAAGGAAAATGTGTGCCTTGAGGAGTAATAATCACTTCCCCAATACCATTTCCATACTGATTGACAACGCCATCGAACATCATACCCCATCGGGAACCAGGCTCTAGCGCTTCCTCAAGCCATGGTTCATCACAATCTTTCATTTTCAAATACAGAATCTCCTCATCAGGGAACTCGTATTGCACAAATTGATAATCTTCAATTGGTTGATGCGCGAAATGGTCAGCCAAGATACTACCTTTAATATCTTTTTGACCTCGATACTCGATATCATACTCAGATAACAACATCTGCCAACGGGCAATTCTCCCAGTTAAAGCAGGCTTCTCAAAGATATACTTGATCGGGTCCATTTTGGATATCAACGAAGTTGTATGGTTCAATATATACTGGCGTAAACGCTTAGCAGCACAAGCCAAAGCATAACATGTCTTCTCAAGCATTGAGTACCAAGACTCACAGTCGGTGAACTTCTTACTCAAGTAGTATATTGCATATTCTTTCTTTCTTGATTCATCTTGCTGACCAAGGACACAACCCATGGAATCATCAAGCACAGTCAAGTACATAATCAATGGTCTCCCTTCAACAGGCGGAGACAGAATCGGAGGCTCAGACATATACTCTTTGATACTGTCAAAGGCCTTTTGGAAATCCTCGGTCCAATCATGACACTGATCTTTCCGGAGGAGCTTGAATATAGGCGCACATGTGGCAGTCATGAGGGATATAAATCTAGAAATGTAATTCAAGCGGCCAAGAAAACCTCGGACTTGCTTCTTAGTTTTGGGCGCATGCATCTCTTGTATTGCTTTGACCTTGGCAGGATCAACTTCAATACCTCTCTCGCTGACAATAAAGCCCAATAAATTGTCGGAACAGACTCCAAATGTACACTTGTTTGGATTCAAACGGAGTTTGTACTTCCTCAAATGCTGGAAAAGCTTCAACAAGTGTTTTACATGTTCAACTTTCGCTTTCGACTTTGCAATCATATCATCGACATACACCTCGATCTCCTTGTGCATCATGTCATGAAACAAGGTAGTCATAGCACGCTGATACGTGGCTCCGACGTTCTTCAAACCGAAGGGCATCACTCGATAACAGAATGTTCCCCAAGGTGTGATGAATGTTATCTTCTCCATATCCTCGGGTGCATTTTAATCTGATTATAACCGGAAAATCCGTCCAAAAATGAAAAGACATTGAATTTAGCCGTATTATCTACCAACATATCAATGTGTGGTAGAGGAAAATCCACGCACATTCGGACTTTTCCGTCTTTCTTAGGTACAGGCACAATATTGGGCACCCATTGAGGATATGTAGAAGTCACTAGAAACCCCGCATCGGTTTGCTTCTGAACTTCTTCTTTAATCTTCATTGCCATATCAAGATGAGTTCTTCTGAGCTTTTGCTTCACAGGCACACACTCAGGCTTCAACGGCAAGAAATGTTGCACGATATCAGTATCTAGACCAGGCATGTCTTCATACGACCAGGCAAAGACGTCGACATATTCTCGTAGCAACTCAATCAACCCCTTCTTAACACACTCTTCAAGGAGTGCCACAATCTTCACTTCACGAATGCAGTCTTCAGACCCCAAGTTGACTGTTTCCAGATTCTCAAGATGTGGCTGAATGATCTTCTCCTCGTACTCAAGCTGATGGGTAATCTCATCAGGAATCTCTTCAACATCATCATGTTCTGCCTCAAATATAGGGAACTCAAAGTTGGGAGATGGTGTTGGATCATTATGTTCAATGGGTTTGATTAACCTGCATAATGATTTTGAGTATAAAAGAGATTTCAGAATTCAAACAAGGAAAATCATTATGCAGATGAAAAATTGATTTTATTCTCTTTTTTAGGGTTTTATGGTGATCACCAATTTCATGTGAAAAGAAAAAATGAAAAATAATTTGAGAAAACAAACATTTAACATGCGATTTTTATATGAATATCATTGTATTAATCAATTATGCCAACAATGTCTTCACTTCTCCTTTTGGCATGGGAGAAGGGTTTTTAAACAAGAATGAACATATTATGTTGACTTATGGATAACTGTTGGAACATCAACAACAACCCAATTATTGCAGATCCCTCCAGCTATGACAAAGTTGTCGAGGTCTTCCTCTTCATCTTCTTCAATGATGGCATCAGCTTCTTGATCTCTATCGGTGTGGATGAAACCTCCACTCTGAAATAGCCAAAGATCATTAGAAACACCGGAAGAATACCCTATACCAGCCCGAGATTTATTATCTTCCATCTTTATCATTTTCCCCAAACCATTAGTTGCACCACGCTCGATGGCCAACTTCGCGTCATTGTAGGAGACAAATGAAGAAAGTCCTTTCCTAGAAGGCTCAACAATGGATAAGGCTTGGAATGGAGTTCCAACCTCATCCTCAGCATCAATGTAGGAAAAGGAAGATAAATGGCTTACCATGACAGCCTTCCCTCCCCATATCACCACCAACTTCTTGTTCTTGACGAACTTCCCCTTTTGGTGCAGGGTGGATGTCACGGCATCTGCCTCGTGAATCCATGGTCTACCAAGAAAACAACTGTATGAAGGATGTATGTCCATAACTTGGAAAGTGATATGGAAATCACTAGGTCCAATCTTGACCGGGAGGTCTAATTCACCGATCACGGTCTTGCGCGATCCATCAAAATCTTTTACTACCACTCCACTCTGCGTCATGGGAGGCCCCTGATATGAAAGTTTGGCAAGAATGGACTTTGGCAATACATTAAGTGATGACCTTATGTCCACCAGCACATTGGACAAGGCATCATTATTACAGTTCATAGAGATATGTAAGGCCAAATTGTGGTCTTTTCCCTCCTCGGGAAGATCATCATCACGGAAGCTCAAATTGTTGCAGGTAGTTATATTTGCAACAATGCTATCAAACTGCTCAATTGTGACATCGTGATCCACATATGCCACGTCCAACACCCTTTGCAACGCTTCACGATTTGGCTCTGAATTCATCAGTAAAGATAGGACAGATATCTTTGATGGAGATTGAAGCAACTGCTCCACAATGTTGTACTCGCTCCTCTTGATGAGCCTCAACATCTCATCACCATCCTCTCTCAATATGCCAGACTCGCCAACTAGGATATGAGCTTTATCAGCTTTGACAGCAACAAGGTCAACACCCTTTATAGCAGGAATAGAATGATTTGAAGAAGAAGTCCCCACAGGATCGACAGGACTGACAACATCTCTCTTCACGACGTCTTCATGGGATTTCGGCTGAGCCGAGAAAACACGACCACTACGGGTCACTCCACTAACGTACGATATGCTTACAACAGAGGTTGAGGGCAACAGAACCTCCTTCCCATCTTCCAGCATAACAACATTGTAACGACACGGAACTGCTTTGTCCGACACGTACGGGACAGGGCCCGCTGGCTTGATCACAAGAGTTGGCACCACCTTCTTCTTGCTGCCATCATACTTAATGACAACAGGATCAGGAATATTGAATACAGGAGTGATAACATCAACTTCATCCTCATTGCGATTTTTAAGTATCTCGATGATCCCTTGGTCTAGCATCTCTTGGATGTCCCTTCTTACCTTGAGACATCACCTTTCATTGATAGTGCACACATGGCACCTATCATGATCGTTCCCATAGTGAATGTGCTCATACAACAGCCTATGCATTTCCACCGGGGACTGCCTTATGTCATTCATATAGAGGACCTTATATTTGTTGGGGCAACCCTTGACCATATTGACAGTTGCCTTCCCATGCTCGGGAAATGGGTTCTTCTTGACATTCGGGCCTAGGAAGGATATAATTCAGCGTAGGTCAAAGGAATCGGGTCAAAAGTCACCCTCTTCCTCTCATAGTTGTTGGTGTTGTTCTTGTTATTGTTGTGAGGCTGGTAAGCCTGTTGTTGTTGACGAGATTGTTGTTGTGGTTGAGCTTCTCTGAAAGCAGGTGCTATATGAGCCACCTGGTGTTGGTTGACGACGGGTCGCACTTCTTTCCTCCTCACAGAGGGCCTTCTCTTATTGTGGGAAGAAGGAACATGAGTCTCTCCTTCCTTCTTCCTGGAAAATCCCCCATACTTCTTTGCCGAAGAATCATCACGGGACAGTCGTCCTTCACGGACTCCCTCTTCTAGCCTCATCCCCATATTTACCATTTCGGTAAAGTCTGAGGGAGCACTAGCAATCATGCGCTCATAATAGAAAGAGCTCAAAGTCTTCATAAAGATCTTTGTCATCTCCTTCTCTTCCAAGGGAGGCACTATCTGAGCTGCCAATTCTCTCCACCTCTAGGCGTATTCCTTAAAGGTTTCTTTATCCTTTTGGGACATTTCCCTTAATTGATCTCTGTCTGGAGCCATGTCCATGTTGTATTTATACTGTTTCACGAAAGCCTCTCCTAAGTCATTGAAAGTGCGGATGCTTGCACTCTCTAGCCCCATATACCAACGTAGCGCAGCACATGTTAGGCTATCCTGGAAATAGTGAATCAGTAGTTGATCATTATCTGTTTGGGTCGACATCTTGCGGGCATACATCACAAGATGACTGAGTGGACACGAGTTTCCCTTATACTTCTCAAAGTCAGGCACTTTGAATTTGACTGGGATTTTCACGTTGGGCACTAAGCACAGTTCAGCGGCGCTCTTCCCAAACAGATCTTTGCCTCTCAATGTTTTCAGTTCCTTGCGCAGCTCAAGGAATTGGTCCTTCATCTCATCCATCTTCTCATAAACGTCCGGGCCCTCAGATGGCTCGGAGTGATAGATGGTGTCTTTAACACGCTGCAAAGTGTGCACAACGGGAGGTGGCACAGACATGATCGGGCTAGATGCCGGCATAGAAGCAAAAGTGGGAGCGAAACCCTCTGGCACAAAATTGTGTGGCATTCCCCAAGGGAATCCAGCAGGCAGATGTGGAGGGAAGTGGGCGGTGGCAGCAGGCACTGTAGAGGTAACCACTTCAGAAATGACAGTCCTCACGGGAGGAGTTGCAGGAGTTGGAGAAGCTTGACTCGGAGCAGCAGGAACTGACTCCATCATGGCAGTCAGTCGGGCAATCTCCTCTTTCAACTCTCAGTTCTCTTGCTCAAGGTGTTCCATGATCTTCGAATGATTGACTCGAGTATTGTACCGGTGCGTCAACTTGTCTTCAAAATAAATGAAGAGCAAAGAGTTAGACCACTGTATCAAGAGCTCGGAACCAAAACCTGCTTATGCATATAATGTATGCAATGCTTGTGCATATGATTTGTTTTTTAATGGAGGAACTTTATAAAGATCTATTTGCAAATGTTTTGAAAATATTGAACTTTTTAAGACATATGTGGAATACTCATAGCAATATAATATTTGGAAATTTTTTACACCAAAGAAGTAGTACAGTCTCGGTAACCAAATACAATACAAGAGAAAAGGAGAATAAACATCCTATGGAGCCCTAGAAGCAGTCTTCTAAAGCCTTCGAGATCGGAAGATACATCGCACGAAGCCTATTCACCTCTCTCTATCATATCTCTTCTTCCAAAACCTAGACGAGTGAGGTAGGAGAGAAGTAACCACATCATCGGGCTCATCAATAACCCGATGCTCTAGAAACTCGATCATTGCATCCTTATCCTTGAGCTTCTGAAGAAGCTCCTCACGCTCACGAACCCAAGCACGTGAACGATCTTCATCTCTCAACTCCTCTACTCCTTGATTAGGGAGGGTTGAAGGCCCAACCATAACCATAGAGGGTAGGTCTACGATACTCATACGGCATGCAGTACTCGAGGGCTCTCTTCCTCACCCAAGAGGTGTAAGGTTCCAAAGCAACACAGTTCTTCGGACCAAGCTCATTCCTCCCTTTCCTATGAACCTTGCTCCAGGCGTGGACCATCCTATCCTTCAGGGTTTGGGGATCTTTACCCTCTTGAAAGAATAAGCCTTCCAACGAAATGTTGTTAGGTTTATCCTTTAAGGGGAACCCAACCTGACGGCGAGCCAAAGCAGGGTTGTAGTTAATTCCACCACATGTACCAAGAAGAGGTACATTGGAGAACTCACCACAGGAATCAATAATCTTAACGCCATCATAAACACGATTATACCAAGAGATATCATCATTAGTGAGAGACATAAGTCTCGTGGACCACCGTAGACATCCCTTGTTCTCCTTGAAGGCGAGCGTCTGAGGCAAGAGCGAAATAAACCACTTGTACAACAGAGGCAAACATCATACAATGGAACCACCACCCTTTGCATTCCTCATATGCAAAGAGAAACAAGTGTCACCCAACAGAGTCCGAACGGGATTAAGAGAAAAGAAAATTGTAATAGCATTCACATCCACAAATTTGTCGATGTTGGGAAATAACACTAGCCCATAGGTGAGGAGTACAAATATGGCTTCAAAAGCTTCCTTACTCATGACCTTCCCAAACAAGGTAGCTTTGGCGATCAGAAAATCAGACGGGAGACCTTGAATTCCACCCTTGGTAGTCATATTGGCAACAATGTCAGATACCTCCACATGAAGCATGTCAGCAATCTCTTGAGAAAACGAAATCCTATCCAAACCACTGAACGACAATCGGTCAAGAATAGGTATACCCCCATGATAAGCGTACTCCTCCAATGTAGGAAAAAGTTGAAAGTCTGGAAAAGTGAAGCCCTGATACAGAGGATCGTAGAACTGCACCAACACAGTCATCAGACCCTCATCCACCTTGGTAGACAGAATAGCTAGAAGCTTCCCATGGCGAGCTTTGAACTCCAATGGCTCTAATACATAAGATTTCAGACACCTTAACTCTCTCAAGTCAGGTTGTCTGAAACTGTACTTCTTCGTATTCCTTCTTTGCTTATCCATATCTGAAAATTTGCAAATAGACCTTTTTAAGTTCCTTGTAAAATCTTATTGTTGATGACATGAATGCGGATGAATGCATGGATGCATGGATGCAACAAACACACTCAAGGATCCAGCAAGTCACACCACACAAAGGTTACGGGATGGCTCAAGTCATCGTCAATATCAATCATCCATTTTGGTGGATTATGGTTTACACCTTATCAACACCTAAGTTCCATTGATTTTGAGGATATACGAGAACGGATCTACCGCGAATCACGGGTTTGTTGTGAGTCACGAGCATGGAGTCTCGGTTATGAACCATCCAACGGAAGTGTGCTATGGTTAAACCTGACAATCATGTTCTAAAAGGTTCCCATAGTCATCATCCCATCTTTCGGATATTATTGGATAAAACGACTACTCGTCCTCCAAAAATATTCTCAAGAGGGACTCTTATGAGTGTAGTATCGCGTAACAATCGCATCAAGTCTTACACTTGAATGACCTTCGCACTACGTCCTAAAATAGGCCAAGATGGGCTAGGTATCTAAGGTCCTTAGTTTCTAGGGTTCCTATTGGAAAGAGTAATGCCTAACCATGACTACTCGTGTGACATTAGTGATCCCAATAAGACCTCCACCAAGTGAATGGACTTGCAGGTTAACTTGTTAAGGAATAATTCCACACAAGTCAACAAGATTATGTCATTCTCCTATCATAAGTGCACTCGAGTTCGGGTATAGAACTCATCTCACAAGAGACCACCAAGCATATAAGCAATTAATATATCAAGCAATTCATACATTACAAACGATACATTCATCCCAAATTTGCACAAAAATATGCCACAAACAAATATAAATATACAACACATACAAGAAAAAAGTAGGCTAAACCCACTGGAGTTTCTTCCAACCTCCCCAGTAGAGTCGCCACTTTTATGTAGTGGGGTTTTCGTTACCTTTAGGTTTATTGACTAAACCAAAAGTCAACATACAATTCAAGTCGCCACCGCACTTTTATTTGTCCAAAGGAAAGGCTAAAAAGCGAACAAAATCCAAGTAAGAAGTTTTTCAAATCAAAAACTAATAAAAAAGTCAGAGATCTGGGTAAGGGGGTTGTTTATGAAATGGGAAGTTTTTACGCACCCAAAACATCCTTAGTACTCTAAGGGAACCCTTTTTTCAAATATGTGTTGTAGGTTGGTATTTGTGAAAAGATTAGTGCAAAAGATTGGAGAGATGAGAAAAGAATAGATTATATTTACAAATTTGTTGTTTGAATGGATGAACCCATTTCCTACGTACCATCACAAAGGAGGATCAAAACCTCGTAATTCGTGGTAAAAATCTCAAAGATTGGTGAATTGATTTTGATCAAAAGCCTTAATGTCTTTTGTTATCAAAGGGAGAAAACTCAGCCTAAACTAACAATCCACCATGTGAGGAAAGGCTTCAACATGCTAGTGAGGGGTTAACCCTATAATAAGCATGGAAGGCTTATAATCCAACACTAAGGATGAGGTTAGATTTACATCAACCACTATGATAACTCAAACCTATGACTAATGTTTTTTGAAAAGTTTTTAACAAGTGGCCATTGGAACCACAAAACAACTTGAAATGGGTTATATTTATCAGTTAGATTTATTTACAAAATGAGGTCAAAGTTGGATTAAAGTTTATTTACAATGAGTATTTATGAAAAGAGTTTTGAAAAGTCAAAGGCCTAAGGCCTAGGTTTCTAATTTGAAACAAAGTCAAAGTTTTGAAAATGATTTTTGGCTTGGTTAGAGTGGGGACAAGAGATAAGGGCTATTCCTAAAGCATACAAATATAAGAGGGGAAAGATAACCCTTGGAGTTCCTTTTCTTGGAGTCATATAGATGACTCAAGATGCTCTTTTCCTTTGGATTTAGCACACAAACAAGCAATCAATAGTTGGAATTCAAGCTCCTAGGATCTCCATTTGGCTTGGCTCTTAACTTGGCTACTCATGACAATGGTCCTCTTTTCACAATCCTAAGATGGGATCCCTATCACACAAAAGAAAACATCAAAAAGCTCACAACACAATAAAGGGAATGGACAAAGAATAAGTTTGAGGAGAAGTCCTTTGAGGTCAACTTTGAATTTTAGCATTCTAAAGGCAGGAGGCCTAGTTTCTCTTCAACAAATTTTGCATTCTAAAGGCATGAGGCCTAGTTGCTCTTGAACTCCTTTAAGCATGGGTAAATCCTAATCCTAAGTTATTTCTCCTTTTGAATTTTGGTTCACATCAAAACAAACACAAACAACACAAAACAGCAATATATTTATATACAATAATGAGCTCAAATGAGCAAAAGAAAAATGACATAAGAATAAAATATGTGCTCAAGTGAGCAAAGATGAAAATCAAGATGAATAATGAGCAAGAAATAAATGACATTAAAAGTAAATGACAAGAAATTAAAAGCTCAAATTAAAGTTAGTAATTAGTAGAGTTATGTTAGCTTGTCATGAGACAATGTAGCGCTATGTTAAGCAATCGTAAGTGGACTAACGTAGTAGTCACACCTATCTGAGGTCGGTCAATAAGAATATAGGCAAAGAACACAAGTTAGAGGTCATGACTAGTAAGCCAAGCTCCATAAAATCGCCATGCCAAACAAAAGGGGAAGGGCCTTGTATTGACTTTTGGTTATTTGCTTGACCAAGAAGTAACCTATCTTTGACACAAAATAACTTACTTGATCATGGATCAAGTTAAGTTTGGTTTGGATCAAAGAAGATTAAACTCCTATTTGTCAAGACCAACCTCAAGACTTTAACTCATTGGCCATTGAGGGAAAGAAAAGGATGAAGATGAAAGGCATGGGTAATAAGTCAACAACCAATTCCAATTGATCAAGGGATAACTCATCCTTGATCAAATTCATTCATCTTTCTAGGTGATGATCCTTAAGGATTTTCAAACCATAAGATCCAATGAATTTGATCAAAGTTGAATCAATTCAACCTCAATCAACACCAAATAGAAGAGAAATGAAGATAACAAGTCAAGAAGTCAATGATATTTTTTTGGAATTTTTTGAATTAAAAGAAAATACAAATAAAAAATAAACAAACAAAGTTGAATCTCAAATTCAATTCAAAACAACTTCAATGAGTCCAATTAAATTCTCATAGGTTCAACATAGTCAAACAAACTTTGACTAATTTTCTCACAAATTTTTGAAATCCGAAAGTAATTAAAATCAATTAAAAACAACCAAAAATAGCATAATATGAATTAAAATCTCAAATAATCTCAAAACAAACAAGAAATTGTTGAGACTATTTTTCATTGACTTAACATGATCCATATATGCTATGAAAATATTTTTGTATTTTTTAAAAGTCAGAAAGTATTTTAAAATGAATTGAAATCAATACAAACCAAGTAATTCATAAAAAATATCAAATGAAGTCACAAATATAATTAAAAATCATAATATGAAACTAGTCTTTTCAAGAAAAATTTTAGAGTTGGTCTCATATTTTTCTAACTTCAAATGAATTTTTAATGAATTTTTGAAAATGAAATGAATTAAAAGAAAATAAAAGGAAAATGAAATAAGCAAAAAATGCAGAGCCATTAGATCCACTTCATTAATTGACGTGGCACTAATGCATGGCCTGGATCTTAGGATACACGGTACACTTGATTCAACCGCGCCACACAAAGAATTAAATGAAGTAATTAAAACGGATGCACGCGATTAGATCATGGAATGGAGATCCAAGGGCCATGGAGCAACACACGTGGTGGTGGTGGTGGCGGTGGAAACCACCGTCTTCTCAGGCTAGACACACAAACTCCGGCCAAAAGTTGCAGAAAACAAATCTCAATTAAAATGGAAAACAAGGACATGGAAATGAAGCTCGTGTGATGTAGATCATCATTGTGCTATTGGATTTCCATCACTCTTTCTATATTGAGAGAAAGGTGAAGGAGAAAATCATGGTGTCCACACGGATTGCTCATGAAATAGAAAATTGAATGCATCAAAAGCTTGCCTCAAGTATGAGGACTTCAGAGAACCACCAAAACACAAGAAAACTACATTGAATTAGGAGTTTCAGATCCAAAAAGTTTGAGACTATACCTTTGAATTGATGAACTTCTAGCCATGAATTCTCCAAGATCTTTGCTCCTCTTTGATCCTTGAGTGTATGGAAGATGATTGGTTAAGGAATCTAGCTTTAAAAATTAGCTAATGTTACTGAATTTCAAGCTCGAAAATCTGAAAAAATTATGAGTGATTCCTTTGGTGAGGGCTATGGTTTCAGTTCAGCAGCATATGGGGCCTCCAAAAGGTTCTGAAATGAAGCTCATGAGGTGTTTATTTATAACTGAATGTGGCTGATCACACACTTTGTTCGTGTGCATGTGATTTGAATTTTGGATTGCATGGGCCTTTGTGGACGTGTGAGAGGCCCAATGATGGATGAAGAAGCTTGCTAAGATCATGTGAAATCCATTTGGTCGTGCATACCAAGTTATAACATGAAATATCAATAATGCACATAAATGAAAAGAAATTCGAACCTCCCAAATGGTAGGCCCCAAGGACTAATGTGAGTAATGGTTGGAAAGCTCTTGAAATAAGGAACAAAAGTCATGTTGGGCAAAAAATCATTTGGCATGTGAAAATGGATCAAAATTGGCTGGGAAAATTCAAGTACAAAACATGTTCAAATCATTTTGAAAAAGTTCACCAAAAGTAAGCTTGATCAAACCCCTATGTCTTCATGATACAAGCTTAAAATGAAAAAATATCCAACATAAAAGTTGTAAATGTTTTCAATATAGTCAATCTAGACTCAAAGTTTGCATTATTTGGATTTTCTATGACAAAGTTATGGGGCCTTGAAGTTGGGTACTTTTTCAAATTCAATGAATTAAGTCCAAGATGACCTATAATGTTTTGCATTATCACATGTACTTATTTTAGGATTCTGAAATTTTGTCCAACCTAACATTTGAAGTAGACATCTCATGATTTCCAATGCCTTTCGTATAACCTCAAAATCATAAAACTTAATAAAGTTATTCCCTTGGTAAGTTGACCCAAAATTAGGGTTTCAGTCAAAATGACCTATAATGTTTTGAAATTAATGATGATATTACAAGCTTCAAATGGATTTTTAATGAACATTAAAGTTGTTCATATCGTTCTTAGGAACAGTTTTTCTCTTGGGGTCATCTTCATTTGACAAACACATCCAAAATTATATCTCATTGATCTTCAGCTTAATCAGATGACTTGACTGGTCAACTTTTCAAGGTCAAACTTCCAATCTTGATGAATAAATGATTGAGGGTCCTAAAATAGGCTCATATATGCATACAATGATGAATGAAAGAATTTCCCTTGATTAAATTTGGTCAGAGGTTGAGACTGCTTCATGGGCAAGGCACAGTCAAAGCATAGTGAAATTAGGGTTTCCTTGGGAAATAATCTTCAAGCCCTTTGGGTTATCTTGATCAAATTAGCCAATTGAGATACTTGGGAGACATATATGATGATTAGGAACTTTGTGGACCATTGTCATGCTTTTTCTCATCTTCATCTAGGCATTGCATTGGGCTTAGGAGCCTCCTAGGAGCATTGTGGAGCACATGATCACTTGAGCTTCAAAACAAAAAGAGTTAGTGACATATTTTTGTGCTTTTGGTTAGTAGTCAAAATAAGAAAAGAAATGATATACAATACAAGCATGCTTGGTGATCTCAAACCACTCAAACAAGTCCCAACCCTAGGGTTAAGGAGCCAAACATGTCATGATCCTTGAGGCAATGCACTTGTGCATTAACATGATGCCATGAGGGATCTTAGGGTCAAAATTAGGGTCTTACAGAGAGGTAGGGGAGATGATATCAACACAAATTTGTCATGGGAGGAATTTTATCAAATTAAAATCATTCATTCATTTTGGGAGATGAAATGTACATTTCATCAATCCCCTAAATCCAATGATTTTAATCAAACAAAAGTCAAATCAACCTTGACCAAGGCCCAAATACATAGTCAAACTTCACAAGTCAATAAAAATGGCTCAACATAACTTCTACACAGTTAATCAATTAAAAATCAAAATAAAATGCATTTAAATTAAATTATGCTTGATCAAAAACCTAAAACCTCTTCAAAACACCAAATAAATGGCCAAGAGATTTATCCTAGGTCAAACCAGGTCAAAGGACCTTAGACAAAAAATTTCATAATTTTTGAAAAGTCAGAAGTACTTTTAAACAATTAAAAATATGTACAAAAACAATTAAATCATTAAAAATATCAAAATTAATCCCAAAAATAATTTTAATTCAGAAAATGAAAGAGGAAAATATTTGAATTTTTTTGGTGAAAGTCCCATATTTTTTAGAATAAAAATGAAATTAATATGAATTAATTAAAAATAAGGGATTAAATGAAATAATGAAAAAATCAAAAAAAGGAGAGCCATCTGATCTCCCTCATTAATTGAGGTGGCATATCAGATGGTTAAAAACGTGTGTTCCACCAATGCTTCAGTCAACAGTCTCACACGCGTGGTAATCAAATTGGATGGATGGGATTAGAAGTTGTGGACCAGATCAGATGGTTGGAACCTTGCCAACACACCACCGGAGCCCTAGCTTCGGTCATCTTTTTCGGTGAGGACCACCAGACTGGTCCAAGCTCAACTCAAAGGAAAATGAAAAGTGAATACACTAATTTGAAGGAAAAATGCTCAGGAGCACGAATCTGACCTCAATTTTGTCCAATTACAAGTATATAAAAATATACAGGGATTTTAATTTTGAGGATCATGAACTGAGTTACTTCGATTTGACCTAAAAGAAACTCAATATTCTTTCCTACATTTATAGGACTTCAGACAATCAAAAACCAACAAGAATTGTGAAGAATTGAGGGAGAATCGAAGAGATAAAAATTCTGAAAAATCACCTTCAATGGAGCTTCAGATTGGCACGATCTTGCTTTCAATTATGTTTCGCCTTGCTTCAGATGCTTGATGGGAGTGAAATGGATCAAAGAAAAGGATGGAATCTTGGAGTTTAAATCTCAAAACAAATGGAGAATTGAAACTCGATTTTCAAAGAAAATCCTAAAGTTTATCCTTCAATAGTGAGGGTTTGAGGTTGCAGGTTCAAAGCCTAAGCATGAGGTCCTCAATTCTGAGCAATGATGGTCTTATTTATAGGCCATGAGATTGATTTGTACACACTTCAAAATTTGGAAAATTTTTAAATTTCTCTTAGCATGATTGCCTAGGCGTGTGCTAGGCCCATGAAATGATGTGATCTGATACATAATTGAGTGTGCATCATGCTTAATTCATGTTGGAAGGCCATGCAAATGTGTATGAAAAGTGGATGTTGAAATTATCCAAATGGTCTTTTAATTTACACCCATGCGCAAGTCCCTCATACTTTGGCCAAATGAGGTAACCTTGGACTTTTTGGAAAGGTGAGATTAAGGGGAGAAACTTTCATGTTGAACACTTTTTAATTTGAAGCTTGGATCATGATGAATTTTGAGGTGGAAGCTTGGATCAAGTGTTCACTTCTTCCACCTTGAATAACGTTTTTTATGGACTTCAAATGAGAAACTTTTCTTCATCAAAGTTGTAGCTCTTTAAAACTTATTAAATTTGGTCACAAATTTGTCCTCATTGGGATTTGACATGAAGAAGTTATGCATTTTAGAAGTTGAGGAAAATCACTTGTTCAATGGTATTGGCCCAAAATGACCTATAACGTTTCCTCTTGGCACATGCATTTGCAAGTTGAATTTGCACTTCCCCCAAACATAAAAGTTGAAGTAACCATATTGAATTTGATCATGAAAATTGAATGGCTTTCATCTCATAAGAATTGAGCAAGTTATGGTCTTGGGAAGTTGACCTCCAAACTAGGGTTCAGACAAAATGACATATAATCTTCCATCATAAAAAATGACATTACAAGAAAAACTAGCTCTTGAACTCAACATGAAAGTTGTTTTTAATATCATTTTAAGTAACATTTCTCTTGGAATAATTTTCATATGACAAAAATTGTAGGAGATAGGGTCTAGGGAATCCCAGTTTTGACTAGTTGACTTTCTCTGATCAACCACCATGGACCATCTTGCTAGCTTGACATTCTATTGTCTTTTGGGACTCATGATGTAATGTGAAGTATCCCTTGAAATATTTGATCAATTGTTGAAGGAACTTGTTGAAGAAGTCACACAAGATACCTACATGAATTAGGGTTTCCAAGGCAAGCAAACTCCAAACTCTTGATGATTTCTTGATCAAAATAACATGTGAAGATGATGGGGATCCATATATGATGCCTATAATCATAGTGAACCATTTCTTGATTGTGCTCCTTGCATTGGGGGTCTTAAACCCTATATATGAGCTTGATAGAGCATATGTGAGCATACATACTACCTACAAAAGCAACAAACTATACATTGACATAT
Organism: Lathyrus oleraceus; assembly: GCF_024323335.1. Lineage (NCBI taxonomy): Eukaryota > Viridiplantae > Streptophyta > Magnoliopsida > Fabales > Fabaceae > Lathyrus > Lathyrus oleraceus. Next base: position 214,639,457 of record NC_066580.1, read on the forward strand.
TTTTGGTATTTTGGTTAGTAGACAAAGAAAAATGAAGTATGATACAATCAAATGTGCTTGGTGATCTCCCCCACTGCAAACCCAATAAATTTAGGGGTAAGGAGGATGCCAAGGTGTGGTCTCAATGCCAATGCATATGATGAAATAGCATGAGGGATCTAAGGGTAAACATTGGTGTCTTAAACAAACTATAAGACCCCATGATTCTTTAACTCTTGGACACAACCCTTAAGTTCTTCGCACTTATTTGGCTCAGTCTTGCATATGTAATAATTGTCATGTATACCAGCCAAAACACCATGTTTTCGTAAATTTGTTGAGATAACTAATAATGGAGTCTTCAAATCACACACTTGACTGACCACTTTTGTTTCCTCTTCATCAAAAACTATATTAAATACAAGACTACCATGTTTGGGCAACAAATTGTTCTTCACATTCGGCTTCTCCTCAATGAAAGACAGAATATCTTGTTCAATAAGGTCTTGCATTTTGTTCTTGAACACAATACAATCTTCGGTTGAATGCCCAATATAGTCTACATGAAAAGAAAATGACACATTGGGGTTGTGTTTTGGATGATAAGGAAACATTGTTGATGAGATCTCTTTAGGAACAATGGCCCCTATATGCACCAATTAGGGTAATAACCAAGTGTACGTCACATGGATATCTATATATTGCGCATGCCTTTGATTTTGATTCTAATTCTGACCCTGATTGCGGTGATTCTGATTCTATTCCTATTGTTCTGATATTTTCTTTGTGGAGCTTGTCCCTGAGGAGTCTGTTGTTGTTGTGGAGCCTATGGAGGCTGTTGGAACTACGATTGATATTGGAAACGTAGTTGTTGCAACTGAGCGGCGAATATATATGGATAAGGAAAGTACAATGTATGGGCCATATGAGCTTGATATTGAGGAACACTTACCGTCACAACATTTGTTTCTCCTTCCTTCTTCTTTGCATAACCACTAGGAGGCTTCCTAGCTGCATATTATTGATTACTATTACCGCTACGATCTTTCCTGACTTGAGCCCACTTTCTATCATTTCACCGATCACGACTATATCAGTAAATTTGGTAGATGAACTACCAACCATCTTTTCATAGTACAAACCCTATAGAGTTCCTATAGAGATATGTACTAACTCAGTATCAGATAAAGAAGGTCTGACTCTTGAAGCCATCTCGCGCCACCTATGCACGTACTCTTTGAACATCTCATTAGACCTTTATGATTGATTCTGTAACTGCAATATCATAAGAGCCATGTCTAGATTATACTTGTACTGATTCAAGAATGCCTCATACAAATCATTCCATGTCCTTATATTCCCTAGTTCCACATTTATATACCAATCCAAAGATGCCCCATATAGGTTGTCTTGGAAGAAATGGATTAGTAACTCATCATTGTCAATATAAGAAGCCATCTTCCTACAATACATAGTGATGGGACTGAGAGTACAACTCAAACCTTTGTACTTGGGCAAATAAGGTACCTTGAATTTCTACGGGAGCTCAATATTCGGCACTACACATAACTCTCTAGCATTCAAACCATGAGTAGAGAAACCTTTGATATCACATATCCTTTCCTCTAAAAGTTGATACTTTGCAGGCTTGGCTTCATTGAACTCGGGGATCCTTTGAGTGGCAACCCTTGGAGGAGGTTGAGCAACATTCTGAGCAGGTGGTGGTTGCAACATGAACCATGGATACATCTGATACAACAAGACATGGTTCAGAGTCTGGGAAACTAGAGTGCCCTCTTGAGAAAGTTTCCCCTCATGTTGCACATTATAAGCAAGTGGTCCCCAGGATAAGCATATTGGAGTACGACATTGTTCAGAAACAGTTGACACATCACAACAGACACATAGGGATTCAGGTGAATTTGTTGAGCATGAATCTGAAAAGTGATAGGATGGCCCCTATACTCGGGCTCTTGGTCCTTATCATTGTCAACATTCATAGTAGGTTGAGGAGTCTCTTCAGTTTCAACTTCTTGAGAAGAGAAATGATTAGGCATCCCCCATGGCAAGGCAACAATATTCCCATTGGAAGAGGAAGCAGTGAAGGGTTAGTATGGCACAAAAGGATTCCCACTAGCAAACTGTGGAGTGTATTTACTAGGAATTCCCCATGGGTAGGCAATATCAAACCTATTAGGGCCACATGGAAAGAGAGGTTAGCTTAAAACAACAGGTTGAACCACAATGTTGTAGCAGTAAATTCATGACCATCAAGCTATGGATAAACTTGACGTCAATAAAACCAGAGTCGCCACCACGGTTTTATTATTTCCAATGGAAAGGGAAAAAGTACGAAGAAAACCCAAAGATAAGAAGTTTTCAAACCTAAACTAATAAAATGCCAAAGATTACAAGTAAGGGGGTTGGTTACATAGAGAGAAGGTGTTAGCACCAAAAGTGTCATACGTACTCCTAGGGAGCCCTTCTTTATGTCTGTATGTGTTTTGGTATAAATGATGTTTGAGAAAAAATAGCGTGTGGGGATGAGAAAAGAATTCATTGATTATATTTTTGTGTTTGACAAGATCTTCGGACTTGTGCCTACATACCAACCTAAAAATGAGGGATCAAAACCTCGTAGTTCGTGGTAAAAAATTTAAATGAGTTGGTGAATTGATTTTAACAAAAAAAAAACAAGTTTAAGTAAAAGGGCATAAAATCCAAAGATTTGAATGAGGTTGTCAGTTCTTTTTGTCTTTTTAAAATTTTAAGTCAAATATGGTTAAGTTTATTTACAAATTTTTGGATTAAGAAAAGATTTTTAAAATTCATTAGCATAAGGCCAAAGTTTCTAATCATTAAAATAAAGTCTAAGTTTGAAAACACAAGCAAAGAAAGTTTTTGAAAAAGGGGAGAGATTTTAAAATTTAAGAAGTGGGAGGAGATGAAGAGGCTATCCTAAGCATAAATTTGGAAGTTAAGAATTGAAAAGATTTGACCAATAGGATGCAATCCAACAGATAAGAATGTCATATATAAACCCATTTTCCTTTGGACTTTAATCAAGAAATAATAAATACGCAATGAACACTATCCAGACATCATGAAGATCAAGGCAATAAATAAAGATAGCCATGTCCAAGCAAGCAATTACCAAAGCTAGTAGTCTTCGTTGTCTTCCCATGTATCAGATGAAATATTCCTTGATCAACTCAGAGCAAAGCATCAGCCACAAGATCAAAATAACAATTAAGTACACAGACAGAGTAGCAGATGAATTCAAACAAAACCCAATGCTGGTATCGGATGAAAGCTCAGTTCACAATAACTTGGTCTCACAAATGTTGGCATTGGCCAAGTCCTTTTTGCATAGGGAATGTTGCCTAATCCTAAGTCCAAGAGTTTAAATAAAGATCAACAGTCCACCAGATGTTTTTTAGGGTTTTTGTTGTTATTAGATATTTTAGGGTCCTAAGACCACAAACAAAGCCAAAATACACAAACAATATATACAATCAACAGTTATGGCTAAAATGAGCAAAGTGAAAATGATATAAACATAAACAAGTCAAATGAAATGTAAATGACAATGAATGATAAATGACTGAAATTTCAAGTGCATAAAGTAAATGATTTGAAAGTAAAGCATTATTAATAAGAGTTATTTAAATGTTAGTTAAGAGTTAGTCAAGTGTTAGTGGTGATTTTTAATTGATTAAGTCATTCTTTGGAGAACACTCAACCATTCTTTCACAAGTATGAATCCTTAAACCAAGACATCTTCCATGAGAAGGGCTCCAACTTGGATAATTCAACAAGTATGCCACTAGCTCTCATGAAAGGAAAAAATTTCAAGTCTCCATACAATACCATGAGGAATGGGAGACTTAAAATCTCACATACTAGAACGTTAGGCCATTAGGGTCAAATTTAGCTCTATGTTAAGCAATCATAATTGGACTTATGTAGAAGCCACAACTATCTGAGGCCGGTAAATAAAAATTTAGGTGTTAATGCATGTTAGAGATTTGGTATGAAGAACCAAACTCCTAAAACATACCACACACTAAAAGAACAGATTAAGAGGGAGTACCTAACTCAGTCATACTTGTAGTGGTTCATCTGACACAAGGTCATTGATGAACCAATTAGCCTGAAGACATTAGAGATTTCATTGGTCAAATGAGGGAATGTGAAAGAATAGGTATGAAGATGAAGAGGGAGGGGAAAATAGAAACACAAATTGAACAAGGGAGGACTTTCATCAAATCAAAACCATTCGTTCATTTTAGGAGATGAAATGTACATTTCATCAATCCCCTAAATCCAATGGTTTTGATCCAACAAAAGTCAAATCAATATTGACCAAGGTCCAAACAAAAAGTCAAACATCACAAGACCATAAAAATGTCTCAACAAATATTTTATGCATTTAATCAATTAAAAATCCAATTAAAAATCCAATTAAAAGTGAATTAAAATACATTTTAATTTTGTCAAAACCTAAAATCCATTCAAAGCACCAAATAAATGGCCAATGGATTTATCCTAGGTCAAAGGACCTTAGACAAAATATTTCACTATTTTTCAAAAGTCATAAGTATTTTTAAACAATTAAAAATATGCACAAAAACATTTAATTCATGAAAAATATCAAAATTAATCCAAAAAAATAATTTTAATTTAGAATATGGAAGAGAAAAATATTTAAAGATTTTTTGTGAAAGTCCCATATTTTTTGCATTAAAAATGAAATTAATATGAATTAAAAAAAATCAAAGTATTAAATGAAAATTCAGAAAATAAAAAGAAATTAGAAAAAACAAGGGCCATCAGATCTCCCTCGTTAATTAAGGTGGTAGATCCAATGGCCTAGCGCGCACGTTCCATGGTCTATTGGAGTCAACGCGTGGCACAAGTGGTATTCAAAGGCAATGGCTAAGATTAAAACATTCAAACATGATCAGATGGCCAGGAGGTGTGCCAACGCACCACCAGAGCTAGGGCTCCGATCATCTTCTCCGGTAACCTCCACCAGAATGGTCCAACTTCATCTCAATGGAAAATAAAAAACAAGGACACTATTTCAAAGAGAAAATGCTCAAGATCTCGAATCTAGCTTCAGTTTTCTCCAATTCCAAGTATAACAAAAGATACAGGGATTTGAATTTTGAGGATCATGAACTGAGTTGCTTCGATTTGACCTCAAATTAACTCACTCTTGTTGCCTACATTGGTAGGACTTCAGCCAACCAAGAATCAAAGAAAATGGTGAAGAATTGAGAGAATCGAAGAGATGAAGTTTCTGAAAATTCACCTTTGGGGGAGCTTGAATCTTGCTTCCCATTGGCCTTGGCTTGACTTCAGAAGCTTGCAGGAGTTGAATTGGATCAAGGAAAGGTTTGAATTGTTGGAGTTTCAACTTCGAAACTGAAGTGAAATTGAAACTCGATATTCAATTGAAAACCTTCAAGTTTTTCCTCTAAAGGTGAGGGTTAGGATTGCATGTTCAAAGCTTGGCAAAGGTGTCCCCAATTCTGAGCATGAGGGGTTTTATTTATAGGCCATGCATTTGCTTTTCACACACTTCATTCAAAATGCCGAAAATAGAAATATCCCTTGCATGGATGCATGGGCACGTGATAGGCCCATCCGACGATGCCAAATGATCCATAATTCTGTGTTATTCAACCTGAAATGATGTCACGTTACCTTTCATAAAGGAAATGAATGTTAACCACAAATCTTACCAAATGGAACCTTGTGAAGAACACATGCGCAAGCCCCTCAATTCTTGGCCAAATGAGATTATCTTATACTTTTTGGAAAAGTGAGATCTAGGGGAACAACTTTCATGTTGAACACTTTTCCATTTGAAGCTTGGATCATGATGAATTTTGAGGTGGAAGTTTGGAAAATCGAACATATTTGAAAATTTTCTAAGTACCAAGCCAAATGTTCACTTCTTCCACCTTGAATAACTTTTTCTATCAGCTTCAGATGGAAAAAGTTCCTTCATCAAAGTTGTATCACTTTCAACGTCTTAAATTTGGTCATAAGTTTGACCTCATTTGGATTTGGCATGAATGAGTTATGCATTTTAGAAGTTGAGGAAAATCTCTTATTCACTGGTAATGGCCCAAAGTGACCTATAATGTTTCCTCTTGGCACATGCATTTGCAAGTTGAATTTGAATTTATTCAAAGAATAAAAGTTGGATAGGACATCTTGAATTTGATCATGCAATTTTAATGGCTTTCATCTTATAAAAATTGAGCAAGTCATGGTCCTTGGAAGTTGACCTCCTAACTAGGGTTCAGACAAAATGACCTCAATATGAAAATTGTTTTTAATGTTATAAGGAGTAACTTTGCTCTTGGAATCATTTACATATGACAAAAATTATAGGAGATAGGGTTTAGGGAACCCTAGTTTGGACTCATGGAGGACCATATATGCACAAGATGATGTAATATGAAGTATCTCATGAAATATTTGATCAAATGATGAAGAAACTTGTTGAGGAAGTCACACAAGATACCTAGATGAATTAGGGCTTCCAAGGCAAACAAGCTTCAAAATCTTGATGAATTCTTGATCAAAGTGATAAATGGAGATCATGGGGATCCATATATGATGTCTAGAGTCAATATGCACCATTTCTTGATTAGTCTTCTTGCATTGAGGGTCTCAAACCCTAAATATGAGCTTGATGAGGCATAGGTGACAAAGAAAAAATAAACTATACATTGACATATTTTTGGTATTTGGGTTAGTAAACAAAGAAAAACAAAGTATGATACAATCAAATGTGCTTGGTGATCTCTCCTAATTCAAACCCAATGATGAAAGAGGTAAGGAGGATGCCAGGGTGTGATCCCAAAGCCAATGCATATGATGAATAGCATGAGGGATCTTAGGGTCAAAATTGGGGTCTTACAAGTGTCAACAGGATCCACCATACCATTAGTAGTGTCCACAATAGTAGTATCAACAGTAGCGTCGATCGAATTGACAACAACAACATTGTCTCTCTGAGCTTGGGTACGTTCTAGGATGCTACCTATATGTCGAGTAGCTAAGCTAAGGCCTCCCTGGTTGCAGCATTCTCTTGATTATATTCACACATGATTCTCTATTTGTTGGCTCTGGTGTTATACCAATGTCGAGTCATCGCCTTTCTGAAGAGGATGAAGACAGGCATAAGAATTTCTCTTTTGTATAGAAAAGTGCATATGAATGAATGATATGTTATGCAAAAATATTTTGATTATGATGCTTTTTTTTCAAATAGAATTTTCAAAGGAATGCTCGAGTCTTTATTTCTCGTAAGTAAACATAAAGCATAGGAAATGAAGGCATAAGATAAAACTGATAATGAAAATAACCCTTTTATAATCATAACAATGAAATAGAGAGTATAATTATTACAACTTTTCCCCAAGGGTTACACAAGTTTTCTATAAGATAACAATGAAAAAAAAACCCAATGTATCCATGAAACCACTATATCTTGGTCAACCAACGTTGTGCATCCTTGAAGGTATAGCTTGAACCGATCTACTCAAAATGTCTTGCAGCAACCACTCCTTCTGATCTAAGAGAACTTGTAGGTGGCGGTTGTTCCTTTCCCAATGTGTAGCCTCTTACTGAAGTTGATCAGTATCTTTTCTACTTTTATGCGCTTGATCTTTCAACCCTCGAATCTCCTTAAATTGCTTCTCGACTTTTGTTCGGTGCTGAGATAAAGTAACCACATACTGCTTAGTACATATTCTTTCTTCTTTCAACTCCCTCTTACATCTCTTTAAATGTTCTCAAAGCTTTTTAAGTTGATCTTGTAAACTGATCTCCATATTGCATGCTTGATATTGTGTGTCTGGGAGCTGTTTCTTCTTGGCAAATAAGCTGTCAATAGTCCCTCTCTCGTAAGCCTACCAGTATTAGATCGGAGATTAGCATTTTCTTTCTCTAAGATCTTGATAGTATCCTTGAGTTTCCCAATCTCGGAGGTATGAACAATTATAAGTACGGGCTATTGGATGTTTATAGATGGGTCGGATGGAAACAGAAACAAAATTTCTTCAACCCTATCCTTGACCCACTGCGTATAAGCTTCCTTGGCAATGCAATTCCTTTTCCATAACTCAGTCCTTCCTTGAAGACGAACCTCCCTTCATGCTTTGACGATCTTCTTTAGTAACTCTGAATTGTCAACCCATTCATACAAAACAAAGTCCTCCACATGCTTGGGATTTGGCTTGTATAACGGGTAACCCAACTGACGAAATGCCAACCTTGGATTGTAGTTAATTCCACTCTTTATACATATGAGGGGTACATTGGGGAAATTTCCACAATTAAGGATGACCTTGACATCACCATAAGCTCTAGTGTACCATATAATATCTTCAGGGGTTAGAGACATAATCCTATGATACCACTTGAGATTGTCTTTGTTCTCGACGAAAGGACCCTTGTTGGGAAGGTGAGAAATAAAACACTTATACTGCAGAGGAAGACAACACAGAATAGTACCCTTCTTCTTCTAAGTCCTCACATGAATGGAGTAGTAAGTGTCAGCAGTCATACCCCCAAATTTACCCTTCATTTTCCTACCTTTTGCTCAATTTCATTTGCTTACATAGCATCATATCATGCATCATCATGACCATTTCATTTTGGTCATTGGCCCACAAGCATGGTCACATTCTTGGTTTGATATTAACATTGGGTCTTTTCACCATGATTGACTTATCAACTAACCCAAAGCATCATAAGAGATGGTACTTATTTGTTCCTTTGTTTATGAAGGTGATCATGCCTCAATTCAAGACTTAACAATGGTCTTTTGGGACAAGGAGAATGCAAAATGTGGTCCATTGATTCCAGGATGGTTCATGTGTTTATTTCCATTCCATTTCACTCATTCTTCAATCCATCCTCAATTTTATTCAAGTGTTAATGAAGTTTCCTTTAAGTTATGCTCATTCCATCATCATCATGGCTTGGGATGCAAGAAAAATTCAAGTTGACATAAGTGGGCACAAGCTTGGTTGACCTAATTTGCAAGTATGATTCACTTTTGGTCCAAAGCTCATAACTTCTTAATTTTTCAACCAAATGACAAGATTCTTCAAGTCAAATGTTCCTAGTGAGTTCCTCTACAAATTTTATTCAAGGCTCAAGCATCAATTCAACCCCTAAGGACCTCAATTTTGGAAGGGGCTAAGCGGCCAAACTAGGTCAAAACCTTGTCTTGACCCCCACCTTGAAGCCATGCCATTTTCAGCTCAAATCCACTTTTGATCCCCTTCAGTTTGCATCTTGTTAAGCTTATATCAAATATCATTTTGCCCAAGTTTGGTTCAGAATGCACGAGGGAATTAAAATTTATGGTGTCATGAACTTGGAACCCCAAAGTGCCCCAAAGGTGCCAAGGCTACATGACCAAATGTCTGACCTAGAAAGCATGTCACAACATTAACTTTCAACGCTTGCGATTTTCACCTCAAGCCTCCTTTTGAATTATTTCTTTTTGAATTTAATTCAATTCCATGAGATGAACATTTGGCAAGAAGAAAATTAGGAAACACTCGAGGGAATTTCATTTGGCATAAGCTCAAACACGGTCCCTTGGACTCTACATTTCACGCATGACCTGAAACTTGAAATCCCCCATACTTCAATATGGGACCACCACACATGTGCAAACATGTTTGTTTTTAAAAAACGCGTACGAAGAAGTGTAAAATGACCAAGTTTCATGACCAAGTCACACTCTTCACCCTTGTTTTTACACAATTTTAGATCCATTTCACATGTGTTAGCTCATAAACACTTTCCTTATAAATAAAGGAAGTTTTTGCCTTCATTTGCAATTTTGAGAGGCAAATAAACTCTGCAACCATTTGAACCCGTTACCTCAAAAAACCAATTAACCATTTCTTCAATTCAAGCTCTTTTAACTACGAATCTTCACCCATAATCCTTCATCAGCACCTTCTGAAGCTAACTCAAGGATTGCCTTGGCTTGAAGATCTTTGGAACCAGATCCCCAAATCCACCATCATAGATATTTGAAGCTCCAACCGAAAAGGTAGTTATGAGTAAAATTCTTGAGCAAATAATTTACCACACTCTTCACCTCACTCCACTGATCAAAAGCCCAGACTTACTCGGAACTTATCTTGCGTATTCATTATTTAATTTTACTTTGAAGAACTAGGGTTCTTCGTATTCTTAAGCAAATTCTCCCTGCTCAGAGTCAATCAATAGCTCTGATGTTGGGAGACATGAACGATGAAGTATTGCAAAGTTAATGCCATGCTTGGGTGTTGCTAAAAACATGAGTTCATGAATTGCAGAATTCGAGCTGAAGGTTGAAGATGACGTGAATCAGCGTGCACTTTCGTGCTAAGAATCAAATTCTATCCAATCAAATCCTTCCACCGCATTTTTTTTAATTTCCTAGTCGTTGGCGCCTTATTGAATTTAATTTCATTTGATTTTCTTTTCTTTTATTTTAATTTATTTTTTGATTTAATTTCTCACTCATTTTAATTCATTTTGATCCAATTTTTTTATAAAAAGTCTTTAAAAATATTTTGCGTAACATACATTTTTCTCTTAATTTTTTAAATCATTTTTGCATTTACTTTTATTTTTATTTCATTTTCTTTTCCAATTTTTTTATTTATCATTTTTAAACATTTTTGCATTAAACCTTTGAGATCTATTCATGCATAATACTTTGGCCTTTGTGTAATTTTTGCAACCATTTTTTAATCATTTTGATCATAGTTTGGGATTTTCTATTTAATTTCCCTTTTTAATCATTTTTATTCATATTTTTGTTTAACTTTTGATACACTTGATGCTTTTGACTTGAGTTGTTGACTTGGGTGATCAATTCTTCTACATTTCAAGTCATCCATAGATGGATTTGAGGTTGATTCAATCTTCTTTGTTTCAAACATATTGATAAATGATCATTGAATCATTTTTAACACTTTGGATCAATGATAGGTTATCCCTCATTGAGCCATATGTTTGGGTCCCTTAGCTTGTGTGATACTAGATCCTAAGTCAAACACTTGAGTCATGTCTCACTTTGACTTTATTCATCTTCTTTCTTCTTTTATTTTGAGCATTGTGTTACATGTTTTAGGAGGTTAACTTGTATTAATTCTCTAACATGTTTGACACATAAATTGCTATTGAGCAGCCTCAGATAGGTATGGATTCTACATAAGCTTACTTACGATTGCTTAACATAGCGCTAAATTGTCCTGACACAATCAATTAACTATTAACTCTCACCATTAATCATTGACTTTACTATATTGTCATTTAATTCTTGTCATTTAATTCAAGTTATCTACTTTTAGGCCTTTACTTTATGCAATTTACTTTTATGTCTCATACATCATCTTACTTCATATATTATTCATCTTGTATTATTTATCTTGTTGATTCTTATATTATGTTTTATCTACTTGACACCATCTCAATGAATCAAAACATGATAAAATGAGTTGATATAATCCTTAAAGACCTATGTTTGACTTGGAGTGATGATGCATACTTTCGGACTTTGGACTTTACACTTAGGCCTGAGACCTTTTGCTTGACTTGGAGTGATCATATGGACTCATGAACCTTGTGAACACTTTCACTTTGACTTGGTACTACTGTTGAATTGCTGAGCTTTTGGGTTTGTGACTTTTTTTGGTTTTATGCCTCTTCCTATCACATTCATTTGTTTAGGTTAGCACATATTAGCACACACATTGATTTCTCCTAGGCTACCTAACAATGAGACATAGGCTCAGTAAACTTCGCATCCACATGGCATTCTCTTGGGCTACCAAACAATGAGACCATAGGTTAGTGTGTATCATGATCATACAATGTGTGTACTATTCTTCTTATTCCCTTTTATTTATTTTGATCAAATCCTATTTGATCAACTAGATTCTTTGACTTTGCAGACATCCCCTCTATCTTTGTCAAGTGATTATAAGTCCCTTGGTCACTTATGGGACTTGTCTATGTCACTTTAGAGCTTCATCCTTTCAGCAAGTACAAGACCTCAAGCACCAATCAGACATCAACCATCTTCCTCATCCCCACAGTTCATTCTTGTGAACCTGCTTCAAAAACTTATCAATCATTGGCAAAGATTACATGCCATGATCCTTAAGCAATAGAGAAGGGGTGAGAGGGAGCATTCCTATCCTCATTCTGAATATTTTGGGTACGGGAAGAATGACCTAGTTGCTCAAAGTATTGATTTTTATTCATAAGCTTTAGTACAATTCCATTCAATTCACTATCAAGTCTGCATTTAGCCATGTGGCTCCTTTCTTCAGATCCTATTGGTTTAAACACCATTATAACTTCCTCTTTGGGATACACCTTTATGGAAAACCCCTTCTCCCTTCATGGTTTAAACACCATAATTTAGGTTGACACCCTCAATGGTTATACACCTCCCTTCTTGGTTTAAACACCATTCCCTTACCATAACAATCCCCGTGCTTTGGTGAGATCCTTGTCATGTCAGTCCCTGTGCTTTGACAAGTTCCTGTTTTCTTTCCTAACCATGTCAATCCCTATGCTTTGGTAGGTCCTTCCTCTTGGTTTCGACACCACAATTCATGCTGACATCTTCATTGGTTATTGTAAGACTCCAATTTTGCCCCTAAGATCCCTCATGCCATCTTATAACATTTGCATTGGCATTGGGATCACACCTTATTATCCTCCTCACTCATCATTCATTGGGTTTGCATTGGGAGAGATCAGAAATCATTTTTTATTTTATCATACTTTATTTTCTTTGTTTACTAACCAAAATACAAAAATATGTCTAGTGTAACTTTGTTTCTTTTGTAGGTAGTGTGTGTGTCCACCTGTGCCTCCTCAAGCTCACAACTAAGGTTTGAGACCCTCAATGCAAGGGATCAAGAAAACCAATGTCCATATTGGTTCTAAGAATCATATATGGATCCCCGTGTTCTCTATTTGATATTTTGATCAAGAATTCATCAAGAGATTGAAGCTTGTTTGTCAAGGAAGCCCTAATTCATCTGAGTATCTTGTGTGCCTTCCTCGGTAAGTTTATTCAACATTTGGTGAAAGCTATCAAAGGATACTCCATTTTACTTGATAATAAGCATATATGATCATCCATGAGCCCAAAATAGCAAAGGAACTTCAAGTTTGCAAGTTGCTTCAAGGAGGTTGACCAGAAAAGTTAACTAGTCAAATCTAGGGTTCCCTAGACTCTATCTCCTACAATTTCTATTATATGAAAATGATTCCAAGAGAAGATTTTCTCTTTATGACATTAAAAAAAGCTTTAATGATGGCATCAAGATCTAATTTTGGTTGGAAAGTCATTTTTTATGGTGAAACATGATAGGTCATTTTGTTTGTGCCCTAGACAGAAGGTCAACTTCCAAGAACCATAACTTCCTCATTTTTTTACGATATGAAGATGATCTAAGTTTCATGGTTAAATTCAAGTATTCTTAAAATTTTATTCTTTGAGAAAGGTGAAATTCCAATTGCAAGGTCATATGCCATGAGGAAACATTATAGGTCCATTTTGGTCCTCATCATTGAACAAGAAATTTTTCTCAACTTCTAAAATCCATAACTCCATTATGAAAGCTCCAAATGGTATCAAACTTATGATAAAATTGAATATAATTGAAATATATACATATTTTAAGAAGGAACCAAAGTCATTTGAAGCTCATAGAAAAAGTTATTTAAGGTGGAAAAACGGGTCATTTGACTTTTAACTTAGAAAATTTTCAAGTATGTTTGATTCTTCCAACTTCAAGGCCAGAATTCATCATGTTCCATGCTTCAAATGGAAAATCTCTAAACAATAAAGTTGTTCCCCATGATTTTTTCTTTCCAAAGAGTCCAAAATTATTCCATTTGGAAAATAATTGAGGGACTTGCACATAGCTTCTTTGCATGGCCCAATTTGGCAACTTTTTAACTCAATTGTTACGCATCTTTGCATTGCCTCATGTTATGACATCAGTATCATTTATGCATGAATTTGGATGGATTGAAATGATCATTTGGGCCTGAACATATGCCCATGCACCCATGCACATGAGATTACTATTTTTGTTCAAATTTGAAATGGTGTGGAAATGAATTGCATTACCTATAAATTAAGATGCATTGCCTCGGATTGAGAGAACCCTTGCCCAAGCTCTGCCAAGAAATCCTATATTCATACTTGAGAGAATACCTTGAGGATTTCGTTGAAATTGAGATTCTAGTTCAACTTATGTTTGTGAACTATAACTCCAAGGATTCACTGCCATTTTTACTCCAATCATCTCCTGCAAGCAAGAGGAATAAGAACCAAGTGGAATTGCATCCAGATCAAGCTTCAAAGTGGCTACCCAAAGGTGAATTTTCTCAAATTTCAACTCTTTGATTCTCTTTCATTTCATAAGATCTTGGCTTGATTTATGTATGATTGAAGTCCTATCAATGTAGGCATTGATACTGAGTTGCTTTAAGGGTGAATCGAAGCAATTCATTTTTGGTACCTCAACTTTCAACTCCATATTTCACATTATAGAATGAGAATTGAAAGATTAGGAGGTGATATTTGGAATCCTCGTGATTTTCCCTTAAAATTGATGTATGATCCATTTATTTTCATGAACTTTTTGTTGGGACCAATCTGGTGAGTTGGCCGGAGAAGATGACTGGAGCTTGGGCTTCGTTGGTGTGTTGGCGCTGTCCATACCATCTGATCTCATGGCTATGTTCTAATGTAGTCCATCCATTTCAACAACCGTTGTTGCGCACACGTTGACTGAGGCCTATGGTGGATGACATGCGCGTGGGCATCAGATCTGCCACCTCAATTAATGAGGGAGATCTGATGGCCCAGGTTTTTTATTTATTTATTTTATTTTTCAAATTTAAAATAGCATTTTCTTATAAAATTTATTATAATTTCAATTTTAATCCAAAAATTATGGGACTACCACCAAAATTTTACAAATAATTTCCTCTTCCCATTTGAAAATTAAATTAATTTTTGGTTCGAGTTTGATATTTTTAGTGAATTTTGTGATTTTTGACTTGTTTTAATTGATTTTTAAATACTTCAGACTTTCAAAAAATGCCAAAAAAATTAGTCAATGGTCCTTTGACCTTGTTTGACCTATGATAAATCCCTTGGCCATTTCATTGGGGATTTGAAGGGATTTTAGGTTTTTGACCATTTAAAATATATTTTCTTGATTTTTTAAAATTCATTTAAATTGTTTTAATATTTTATTGAGATATTTTATTGACTTTGTGTTGACTCAACTTCTATTTGTCCTTGGTCTTGGTTGAATTGGATTTTAATTTGGTCAATACTGTTGGATTTAGGGGTTGATGAATTTTGAACTTCATCCCTCAAGATGAATGGATAGTATTGATCAAGTGAGGTTCATCCCTTGATCAATTTGGGATATCTTTCGCTTCATATCTTCATCTTCATCTCATTTCTTCCGCAATCCATTCATGGCCAATGATTTCTCATAGATTAAAATGCTATTTGATTCATTAATGACCTTGTGTCATATGAATCAACATGAGCTTGAGTGAGATAAGTCCATCCCCTTTTTTTATGTTATACTTTAGGAGCTTGGTCTTGATACCTTGTCTACATCATGTATTAACACCAACATTATTATTGTCCGGCCTCAGATAGTTGTGACTTTTACATAATTCCAATTACGATTTCTTAACATAACGCTAAATTTGTCCCAAAAGCTATAGCAGTTTTGTAAGTGAGATTTTAAGTCTCCTATTCCTCATGGTATTGTGTGAAGATTTTACCTCTTTTCCATTTATGGGAGCTAGTGGAAAACTTGTCGATTTTATCCAAGTTGGAGCCCTTCTCTTGAATGATGTCTAGGTTCATATATTCGTGCTTGTGAGTGGATGGTTGAGTGTTCTCCAAAAAATGACTTAAACAATCATTTCTTCTTCCACTAATATTCACTAACATCTCTTTGTCTTGACTTTATTTTAGTGTCATTCACTTTAATGCAATTTAAATTCTTTCACTTTATCATTCTTGTCATTTACATTCATGCAAATTGTTTATGTTTCAGTCATTTTCATTTGTCTCACTTGAGACATTATACTTGTGTTTGTGATATATTTGTTCTGCTGATTTTGTTTTGTTTGTGGTCTTAGGACCTTAAAACATATAATAAAAACAAAAACCCAAAAAAAAATACATTGGTGGACTATTAAACCTCTCTCTGTGACTTGATTTGGACCTATGGACTTAGAGTACACAACATCGCTGAGCTATGGAAAGAACTTGACCAATGCCATTAATTTGAGACCATTTCTTGGCCAATGCCTTTTCTCCGATCAAGCTTGAGAGACTTCTTTGGTTTATCTGTTATATACTCTCTCTTTGTCTGAATTGTTATTTTGATCTTATTGATATCATTTGATACTTTCTCTCTGAGTATGTTTCAAGGGACCTTCATCTTATACATATAAAGGACATTGAAGATTGCTTGCTTTGGAGTGCTATCTTGGATGTTTGGTTATCTTTATTTGACACTATTTGGTCTTCTCATTAATTGCATGGATGATTATAGCCTTCTTGCTTGCTTAACAATCCAAAGGAAATGGGTTTCTATCTGACACTATTGTCTTGTGGATACTTCCCATTGGTTATACCTTTCCAACTCTAAACTTTCAAATCTTGTCTAGGATAGTCCCTTCATCTCCTCCTCCTTCTTTAATTTAAAAATATCTCACTCTCATTTTTAAAACATCTTTGCTTGTTGTTTTTAACTTAGACATGTTTTAATCAGTAGAAACCTTGGCCTTAGGCCATTGATTTTCAAAATATTTTATTAATCACATTTATAAATGAATTTAATCATATTGACTTTATTTTCAATAAGATAAAAATAACTAACAGCCTCATCTAATCATTTTGGCCATTTTGTTCCTTTTCCTTTTAACTTTTCAAAAGAGAGCATTTAGATTTGAGTTATCTTTGGTTGCGTTATAATTCTCCCATTCCATGATATATTGATTGTAAGACTTTCCGTTTTTCAGGGGTTAGTGGCATACTTGTTGATAGAATCCAAGTTGGAGCCCTCTTTCTTAAATGTTGTGAAGCCCTCATTATCGGTGGATGTTTGGTTGAGTATTCTCCCATTGATAACAAAAGATCTTTAAGCTTTTATTAAAAATCAATCAACATATCTTTGAAATTTTTGCCACAAACTATGAGGTTTTGATCCCTCATTTTTATATTGGTACGTAGGCATATGAACGAAGGTCTTGTTAAACAAAAAAAGGTAAATAATTATTTCTTTTCTCATCCCCTCATTCTATTTTTTTAGTAAACATATTTTTCAACTAAAAAATAGGCTCCCTAGGAGTACCTAGGAAACAGGCTCCCTAGGAGTACCTAGGAAACATTGGGTGCTGAAACCTTCCCTCTGTGTAACCAACCCCTTACTTGTAATCTCTGACATTTTATTAGTTTTGATTTAAAAACTTCTTATCTTTGGGTTTTTCCGTACTTTTTTCCTTTTCCTTTGGAAACAATAAATGTGCGGTGGCAACTCTTGTTTTATTGACATTGAGCTAACCAATACCTCAGTGGTCATGAATTTCAAGGAACTAAGGTCATATTTGCAAAATATTTCCAGACCATGGATTATGGAAGAAAGAACACTAAGAAGTACAGTTTCAGATGTCCAGATTTGAAAGAACGAAGGAAGCTAGCATTCTTTGTAGTTGATCTCTTGGATTTCAAGGAACATCACGAGAAGCTTCTATTTGTGTTATCAACCGAAGTTGTCGAATGACTCTTGAGTGTCTTCATCCAGTTCTATGATCCTCTCTATTGGTGCTTCACTTTTCCCGATTATCAGCTTATGCCTACGTTAGAGGAGTATGCCCATCTCTTGGGTATACCCGTATCTAACAAGGTACCTTTAAATGGATTAAGGGAAATTCCAAAATCCCAAGTCATAGCTGATGCTCTTCATTTGAAGAAGTCTGAGATTGATGCCAATATGACAAAGAAAGGAGGGATCTGAGGTCTAAATTCTGATTTTCTCATTGGGAAAGCTACTGCTTTTTTTCAAGATGGTAGTATGAAGGTTTTTAAAGCCATCTTTATCTTGCTTATATATGGTTTAGCATTGTTCCCTAACATAGATAACTTGGTTGATGTTAAGGTCATTAGAATATTCTTGATTGGGAATCATGTTCCAACGTTGTTGGATGAAACGTATTTCCCTCTACATTTAAGGATCTCTAAGGGTGGAGGAACCATTGTGCGATGTGTCCCTCTTCTGTATAAGTGCTTTATTTCACACTTTCCTCATACACTAGTCTTCTTGGATAACAAGCAATGTCTACGATGGTCTCAGAGACTGGTGTCTCTCACTAATGATGATATTAATTGGTATGTGTAATACCCTAATTTTGACCCCTCAGATCCCTCATTCCATCTCATCATACTTGCATTGGCATTGGGATCACATCTTGGTATCCTCCTTATCTATCATTCATTTGGTTTGCATTGGGAGAGATCACCAAGCATGTTTGATTCGATCATGCTTTATTTTTCTATTTTTTACTAACCAAAATACAAAAATATGTCTAGTGTAGTGTTTTTTCTTTTGTTGGTAGGGTGTATGTCTACCTATGCCTCATCAATCTCACAACTAGGGTTTGAGACCCTGAACGTAAGGGATCAAGTTAGAGAAAATATAAATTGGTTCAAAGCATCATATATGGATCCCCATGTTATTTATTTGTCATTTTTATCAAGAATTCATCAAGGGTTTGAAGCTTGTTTGTCAAGGAAACCCTAATTCATCTCGGTATCTTGTGTGCCTTCCTCAGCAAGTTTCTTCAACATTTGGTCAAAGATATCAAGGGATACTCCATCGTAATTTATCATACGTATATATTATTCTCCATGAGCCTCCAAGAGCAAAGGAACTTCAGGTTTGCAAGTTGGTTCAAGGAGGTTAACTAGAGAAGTCAACATGTCAAATCTAGGGTTCCCTAGACCCTATCTCCTACAACTTTTGTCATATGAAAATGATTCCAAGAAAAAATTTACTCTTTATGACATTCCAACCAACTATCATGTTTGCATCAAGAGCTAATTTTTCTTTTAAATTCATTTTTTATGGAGAAGGATTATAGGTCATTTTGTCTGTGCCCTAGATAGAAGGTCAACTTTCAAGAACCATAACTTCCTCAATTTTTATGATATGAAAATCATACAAGTTTCATGATCAATTTTAAGATGTCTTTTATAACTTTCATTATTTTAGAAAGGTCAAATTCCACTTGCAAGGTCATGTTCCACGAGGAAACATTATATGTCCATTTGGGTCATCTTCATTGAACAAGCAATATTCCTCAACTTTTAAAATCCATAACTCCATCATAAAAGCTCCATATGGTGTCAAATTTATGACCACATATAATATGATTTAAATAGATAAAACTTTTAATAATGAACCAAAGTCATTTGAAGCTCATAGAAAACGTTATTCAAGGTGGAAAAAGTGGCATTTGACTTTTCACTAAGAAAATTTTCAAATATCTTTGATTCCTCCAACTTCAAGGCTAGAATTCATCATGTTCCAAGCGTCAACTTGAAAAAGTCACAACATCAAAGTTGTTCCCCATGATGGTAGCTTTCTAAAGAGTCCCAGATCATTTTGTTTGTACACAAATTGAGGGACTTCTGAATGGTTTCTTTGCATGGCCCAATTTGGCAACTTTTGAACTCATATGTTACACATCTTTGCATGGCCTCATGTTATGATCTCAACATTATTTATGCATGAATTTGGACAAATTGCAATGATCATTTGGTCTTAAACACATGCCCATGCACCCATGCACATTGAGTTACTCTTTTTGGCCAAAATTTGAAAGGGTGCAAAGATGAATTGAATTGCCTATATAATGAGATACATTGTCTCAAAATTAGAGAACCCCTTGCCCAAGCTCTTCCAAGCAACCCCATAGCTGCATTTGAAAGAATACCTTGAAGATAAAGCAAGACCAAGTGAAATTGCATCAAGAGCAAGATCGAGCTTCTAGTTCAACTTCTGTTTCTGAACTAGAACTCCAAGGATTCACATCGATTTTGATCCTAATCATCTCCTGCAAAAAAGAGGAAGCAAGACCGAACGGAATTGAATCAAGATCGAACCTTAAAACTACTACTCGAAGGTGAATTTTCCAAAATTTCAACTCTTCGATTCTCTCTCATTTCTTAACATTTTGGCTTGATTTTTGGTATACTGAAGTCCTACCAATGTAGGCATTGATACTGAGATGCTTTGAGGTTAAATCGAAGCAATTCAGTTTGAACACCTCAACTTTCAACTCCATATTTCTCATTATAGAGTGAGAGTTGAAAGATTTGGAGGTCATATTTGGAATCCTAATGATTTTATATTCAAAATAGTGTATGATCCATTTATTTTGGTGAGCTTTTGATCTTGACCAGTCTGGTGAGGTGGTCGCAGATGATGATCGAAGTTAGGGTTCCGGTGGTGTGCTGGTGCAATCCAGACCATATGATCCATTGACCATGTTCTAAAATGGTCCCTTGATTATAATTACCAAGCTTGGGCGTGCTTTGACTAAGGTCTTTGGTGGATGTGATGCACTTGGCCATCAAATCTGCCACCTCAATTAATGAGGGAGATCTGATAGTCCTAGGTTTTTTTAGTTTCCAATTTTTAATTTAAATACCATTTTCTTGCAAAATTCACTATAATTTCAATTTTAATCCAAAAAATATGGATTGAGTTTGATATTTTTAGTGATTTTTGTGATTTTTGACTTGGTTTAATTGATTTTTAAATACTTCTGACTTTCAAAAAATGGCAAAAAATTAGTCAATGGTCCTTTGACCTTGTTTGACCTATGATAAATCCCTTGGCCATTTCTTTGGGGATTTGAATGTATTTTAGGTTTTTGACCATTTAAAATGTATTTTCTTCATTTTTTAAAAGTAATTTAAATTTTTTTAATTATTTTAATATTTTGTTGAGCTATTTTATTGATTTTGTGTTGCCTCAACTTCTATTTGGCCTTTGTCTAGGTTGAATTGGACTTTAATTTGGTCAATACTATTGGATTTATGGGTTGATGAAGTTCGAACTTCATCCCTCAAGATGAATGGATAGTATTGATCAAGTGAGGTTCATCCCTTGATCAATTTGGGATCTCTTTCACTTCATATCTTCATCTTCATATTATTTATTTCGTAATCTTTTCATGGAGAATTATTTCTCATAGACTAAAATGCTAGTTGATTCATCAAAGACCTTGCGTCAGATGAATCAACATGAGCTTGATTGAGATAGGTTCATCCCCTCTTATTTTTTTTTTGTGGTATGCTTTAGGAGCTTGGTCTTGATACCTTGTCTTTATCATGCATTAACACCGACATTATTATTTCCCGACCATCAATAGTTGTGACTTCTACATAAGTCCAACTATGATTATTTAACATAGCACTAAATTTGTCCCAAAAGCAATAGCATTTTTGTAAGTGAGATTGTAAGTCTCCTATTTGTCATGGTATTGTCTTAAGATTTTACCTCTTTTCCATTTGTGGGAGCTAGTGGCATACTTGTTGATTTTATCCAAGTTGGAGCCCTTCACATGAATGATGTCTAAGTTCATATTTGCATGCTTGTGAGTGGATGGTTGAGTGCTCTCCAAAAAATGACTTAAACAATCATTTCTTCTTCCACTAACATTCACTAACATCTCTTTGTCTTGACTCTATTTTAGTGTCATTTACTTTAAAGCAATTTAAATTCTTGCACTCTATCATTCATTGTCTTTAACATTCATGCAAATTGTTTATGTTTAAGTCATTTTCATTTTGCTCACTTGAGCCATTATACTTATGCTTGTGGTATATTTGTTCTTCTTATTTTGTTTTATTTGTGGTCTTAGGACCTTAAAACAGTTAATAAAAACAAAAACCCTAAAAAATACATTGGTTGACTTTTGGACCTCTGTCTGCGACTTGATTTGGACATATGGACTTAGAGTAGACAACATCCCTGAGCTATAGAAAGAACTTAGCCAATGCCATTAATTTGAGACCATTTCATGGCCAATTCCATTCATCTGATACAGGCTAGAGAGACTTTTTGGTTTATCCGTTATATACTCTCTCTTTGTATGAACTATTATTTTGATCTTATTGATATCATTTGATCCTTTCTCTTTGAGTATGTTACAAGGGACTTTCATCTAATACATCTAAAGGACATTTAAGACTGCTTGCTTTGGAGTTCTTTCTTGGATGTTTGGTTATCTTTATTTGACATCATTTGTTCTTCTCATTAATTACTTGGATGATTATAGCCTTGTTGTTTGCTTAACAATCCAAAGGAAATGGGTTTCTATTTGGCATTATTGTCTTATGGATGCTTCCCATTTGTTAGATCTTTCCAACTCTAAACTTTTAAATCTTGTCTAGGATAGTCCCTTCATATCCTCCTCATTCTTTAATTTCAAAATCTCTCACTCTCATGTTCAAAACTTCTTTGCATGTTGTTTTCAACATAGACATGTTTTAATGAGTAGAAACCTTGGCCTTAGGCCATTGATTTTCAAAATATTTTCTTAATCAAATTTATAAATGAACTTAATCATATTGACTTTATTTTCAAAAAGACAAAAAGAACTAACAACCTCATCTAATCATTTTGCCCATTTTGTGCCTTTTGCTTTTAACTTTTCAAAAGAGAGCATTTAGATTTGAGTTATTATTAATTGAGTTGTAATTCTCCCATTCCATGATATATTATTTGTAATACTTTCTGCTTATTAGGGGTTAGTGGCCTACTTGTTGATTGAATCCAAGTTGGAGCCCTCCTTCTTAAATGTTGTAAGGCCCTCATTATCAGTGGATGTTTGGTTGATTATTCTCCCATTGATAAAAAAATATCTTTAAGCTTTTATTAAAAATCAATCCACCCATCTTTGAAATTTTTATCACAGACTACGAGGTTTTGATCCCTCATTTTTATATTGGTACGTAGGCATAAAAACGAAGGTCTTGTCAAACACAAAAATGTAAATAATTAATTATTTTCTCATCCCCTCATTCTATTTTTTAGCAAACATATTTTTTTACTAAAACACTTACACAAAAAAAATAGGGCTCCCTAGGAGTACCTATGAAACTTTGGGTGCTAATATCTTCCCTCTGTGTAACCAACGCCCTTACCTATAATCTCTGACATTTTATTAGTTTTGATTTGAAAACTTCTTATCTTTGGGTTTTGTTCGTACTTTTTCCCTTTTCCTTTGGAAACAATAAATGTGTGGTGGAAACTCTTGTTTTATTGACATTGAGCTAACTAATACCTCAGTGGTCATGAATTTCAAGGAACTAAGGTCGTATTTGCAAAATATTTCCAAACCATGGATTATGGAAGAAGGAAGACTAAGAAGTACAGTTTTAGATGTCCAGATTTGAAAGAACTAAGGAAGCTAGCATCCTTTGTAGTTGATCCCTTGGATTTCAAGGAACATTATGGGAAGCTTCTATATGTGCTATCAACCGAAGTTGTTAAAGGACTCTTGAGTGTCTTGGTCTAGTTTTATGATCCTCTCTATCGGTGCTTCACTTTTCCCGATAATCAGCTTTTGCCTACGTTAGAGGAGTATGCCCATCTCTTGGAAGCTATTTGCCCGATAATCAGCTTTTGCCTACGTTTGAAGAAGTCTGAGATCGATGCCAATATGACGAAGAAAGGAGGGATCTGAGGTCTAACTTTCGATTTTCTCATTGGGAGAGCTAATGCATTTGCTCAAGCTAGTAGTATGGAAGCTTTTGAAGTAATCTTTGTCTTGCTTGTCTATGGTTTAGCATTGTTCCCTAACATTGATAACTTTCTTGATGTTAACGCCATTAGAATCTTCTCGATTGGGAATCTTTCTCCAACTTTGTTGGGTGACACATATTTATCTCTACATTTAAGGAATTCTAAGGGTGGGGGAACCATTGTATATTGCGTCCCTCTTTTGTACAAGTGGTTTATTTTACACCTGCCTCAGACAGTAGTCTTCTTAGAGAACACGCATTGTCTATGGTGGTATTCACTAATGATGATATTACTTGATATGTGTAATACCTCAATTTTTACCCCTGAGATCCCTCATGACATCTAACCATACTTGCATTGGCATTGGGATCACATCTTGGTATCCTCCTCATCTATCATTCATTGAGTTTGCACTGGGAGAGATCACCAAGCAAGTTTGATTGTATCATACGTTATTTTTACTTTTTTACTAACAAAAATACAAAAATATGTCTAGTGTAGTTTTGTTTCTTTTGTAGGTAGTGTGTATGTCCACATGTGCCTCAACAAGCTCACAACTAGGGTTTGAGACCCTGAATGTAAGGGATCAAGTTAGAAAAGGTATATGTTGGTTAAAAGCATCATATATGGATCTCCATGTTATTTATTTGTCATTTTAATCAATAATTCATCAAGAGTTTGAATCTCGTTTGTCAAGGAAGCCCTAATTCATCTCGGTATCTTGTGTGCCATCCTCAACAAGTTTCTTCAACATTTGGTCAAAGATATCAAGGGATACTTCATTGTAATTCATCATACGCCTATATTATTCTTCATGAACCTTTAAGAGGAAAGGAACTTCAAGTTTGCAAGTTGGTTCAAGGAGGTTGACCAAAGAAGTCAATTGGTCAAATCTAGGGTTCCCTAGACCCTATCTCCTACAATTTTTGTCATATAAAAATGATTCAAAGAAAAACGTTACTCTTTATGACATTATAAACAACTTCCATGTTGGCATTAAGAGCTAATTTTGATGGAAAGTTATTTTTTATGGTGAAGGATTAGAGGTCATTTTGTCTGTGTCATAGATAGAAGGTTAACTCCCAAGAACCATAACTTCCTCAATTTTTATGATACGAAGATCATACGAGTTTAATGCTTAATTTAAAGATGTCTTATACAACTTGCCTTCTTTTAGAAAGTTCAAATTCAACTTGCAAGGTCATGTTCCCTGAGGAAAAATTATATGTCCATTTGGGTCATCATCATTGAAAAAGCAATTTTCCTCAACTTTTAAAATCCATAACTCCATCATAAAAGCTCCATATGGTGTCAAATTTGTGACCACATTTAAGATAATTGAAAGAGATAAAACTTTTAAGAAGGAACCAATGTCATTTGAAACTGATAGCAAACGTTATTCAAGGTGGAAAAAGGGGCATTTGACTTTTAACATAGAAAATTTTCAAATATGTTTGGTTCCTCCAACTTCAAGGCGATAATTCATCATGTTCCCAGATTCAAATTAAAAAAATCCCAACCTCCCCATGATGGTAGTTTTCCTAAAAGTCCAAGATCCTTCCGTTTGGACACAAATCGAGGGACTTGTACATGGTTTCTTTGCATGGCCCAATTTGGCAACTTTTGAACTCAAATCTTACATGCCCATGCACCCATGCACATTGAATTACTATTTTTGTCCAAAATTTGAAAGGCTGCAAATATGAATTGCATTGCCTATATAATGAGATGCATTATCTCAAAATTCAAAAACCCCTTGCCTAAGCTCTGCCAAGCAACCCCATACCCACATTTGGAAGAATACCTTGAAGAGAAAGCAAGACCAAGTGGAATTGCATCAAGAGAAAGATTGAGTTTCTAGTTCAACTTCTGTTTTTGAACTAGAACTCCAAGGATTCACATCGATTTTGATCATAACCATCTCCTGCAATAAAGAGGATGCAAGACCAAGGGAAATTGCATCAAGATCGAGCCTCAAAACTGCTACCCGAAGGTGAATTTTCCAGAATTTCAACTCATCAATTCTCTCTCATTTAATAACATTTTGGCTTGATTTTTGGTTGACTGAAGTCTTACCAATGTAGGCATTAATACTGATTTGCTTTGATGTTGAATCGAAGCAATTTGGTTTCAACACATCAACTTTCAACTCCATATTTATCATTATAGAGTAAGAGTTGAAAGATTTGGAGGCCATATTTGGAATCCTCGTGATTTTCTCTTCAAAATAGTGTATGATCCATTTATTTTGGTGAGCTTTTGATCTTGACCAGTCCAGTGAGGTGGCCGGAGAAGACAACCGGAGCTAGGGTTTCGGTGAGGTGCTGGCGCAGTCCAGGCCATCTGATCCATTGGCCATGTTCTAATATGGTCCCTTGATTCTAATTACCAAGCATGCGCGTGCGTTGACTAAGGTCTTTGGGAGATGTGATGCGCTTGGCCATCAGATCTGCCACCTCAATTAATGAGGGAGATCTGATGGTCCTGGTTTTTTTTAGTTTCCAATTTTTATTTTAAATGCCATTTTCTTGCAAAATTCATTATAATTTCAATTTTAATACTATAAATTTGGATTGAGTTTGATATTTTTAGCGAATGTTGTGATTTTTTACTTGTTTTAATTGATTTTTAAATACTTCTGACTTTCAAAAAATGGCAAAAAAATAAGTCAATGATCCTTTGACCTTGTTTGATCTATGATAAATCCTTTGGCCATTTATTTGGTGATTTGAAGAGATTTTAGGGTTTTTACATTTTAAAATGTATTTTCTTCATTTTTCAAAATTCACTTAAATTTTTTTAATTGTTTTAATATTTTATTGAGCTATTTTATTGACTTTGTGTTGACTCAAATTCTATTTGGCCTCGTTCTTGGTTGAATTGGACTTTAATTTGGTCAATACTATTGGATTTAGGGGTTGATGAAGTTTAAACATCATCCCTCAAGATGAATGGATAGTATTGATCATGTGAGGTTCATCCCTTGATCAATTTGGGATCTCTTTCACTTCATATCTTCATCTTCATCTCATTTCTTCTGAAATCCTTTCATGGCCAAAGATTTCTCATATTTTAAAATGCTAGTTGATTCATCAATGACCTTGGGTCATATGAAATAGCATGAGCTTTATTGAGATAGGTCCATCCCCTCCTTTTTTTGTGGTATGCTTTAAGATATTGGTCTTGATACCTTGTCTCTAGCATGCATTAACACCAACATTATTATTTCCCGATCTCAGATAGTTGTAACTTCTACATAAGACCAATTACAACTGCTTAACATAGTGCTAAATTTGTACCAAAAGCAATATCATTTTTGTAAGTGAGATTAGAAGTCTCTTATTCCTCATGGTATTGTGTGAAGATTTTACCTATTTTCCATTTGTGGGAGATAGTGGTGCACTTGTTCATTTTATCCAAGTTGGAGCCCTTCTCATGAATGATATTTAGGTTCATATCTTCATGCTTGTGAGTGGATGGTTGAGTGTTCTCCAAAAAATTACTTAAACAATCATTTCATCTTCCACTAACATTGACTAATATCTCTTTGTCTTGACTTTATTTTAGTGTCATTTACTTTAATGCAATTTAAATTCTTTCACTTTATCATTAATTGTCATTTACATTCATGCAAATTGTTTATGTTTCAGTCATTTTCATTTTGCTCACTTGAGCCATTATACTTGTGCTTGTGATATATTTGTTCTTCTGATTTTGTTTTATTTGTGGTCTTAGGACCTTAAAACACTTAATAAAAACAAAAACTCTAAAAAATACATTGGTGGATTGTTGGACCTTTTTCAGTGACTTGGTTTGGACTTATGGACTTAGAGTAGGCAACATCCCTGAGCTATGGAAAGAACATGGCCAATGCCATTAATTTGAGACCATTTCTTGGCTTATGTCATTCATCTGATACAAGCCTTGAGGGACTCCTATGATTTATCTATTATACTCATTCTCTCTTTGTCTGAATTGTTATTTTGATCTTATTGATTTCATTTGATGTTTCTCTTTAAGTATGTTTCAAGGGATATTTCATCTGATACATCTAAAGGATATTGAAGAATGCTTGCTTTTGGAGTGCTTGATTAGAAGTTTGGTTATCTTTATTTAATACCATTTGGTCTTTTTAATAATTGCTTGGGTGATTATGCTTGTTACTTGCTTAACAATCCAAAGGAAATGGGTTTCTATCTAACACTTTTGTCTTGTGGATGCTTCCCATTGGTTAGATATTTTCAACTTTAAACTATGAAATTTTGTCTAGGATAGTCCATTCATCTCCTTCTCCTTCTTTAATTTCAAAATCTCTCCCTCATTTTTAAAAACTTGTTTGTTTGTTTTTTTCAACTTAGACTTGTTTTAATGAGTAGAAACCTTGGTCTTATACCATTGGTTTTTTCAAAATATTTTCTTTCAAACTTGTAAATGAACTTAATCATATTGACCATATTTTCAGAAAGACCAAAAGAACTAATAACCTCATCTAATCCTTTTGGCCACTTGGTGCCCTGTTCTTTTAACTTTTTTTCAAAAGTGAGCATTTAGATTTGAGTTATATTTTATTGAGATGTAATTTTTCCATTCCATGATATGTTGATTGTAAGTCTTTCCATTTATTAGGGGTTAGTGGCATACTTGTTGATTGAATCTAAGTTGGAGTCGTCCCTCTTAAATGATGTAAAGCCCTCATTATCGTCTGGATGTTTGGTTGAGTATTATCCAATTGATAATAAATGAATCTTTAAGCTTTTGTTAAAATTAATCCATCCACGTTTGAAATTTTTACCACGAACTACGAGGTTTTGATCCCTCATTTTTATATTGGTACGTACGCATAAGGCCGAAGGTCTTGTCAAATAAAAATTATAACTAATGAATTATTTTCTCATCCCCTCATTCTAATTTTAAACAAAAATCTTTTTCAACCTAAACACTTACACACAAAAAGGGCTCCCTAGTAGTACCTAGGACACTTTGGGTGCTAATACCTTCCCTCTGTCTAACCAACCCCCTTACCTGTAATCTCTAACATTTTATTAGTTTTGATTTGAAAACTTCTTATTTTTGGGTTTTGTTCGTACTTTTTCCCCTTTCCTTTGGAAACAATAAAAGCGCGGTGGCGACTCTTGTTTTATTGACGTTGAGTTAACCCATAGCTCAGAGGTTATGAATTTACCACTACAGTATGATTCATCATATGATGTCTTGGAGATTATTTACTGTTGTGGTGAATTCTCTAATGTACCTCTTATTGGTACACAAGGAGGAATCAACTACAACATTGCTTTGGCTCGTCGTTATCTTGGGTTCCCCTTGAAGGATAAACCTAATAACATTCAGTAAGAAGGTCTGTTCTATCAAGAGGGTAAAGATCTCCAAAATTTGAAGAGTAGAATGGTGCATGCTTAGCATAATGTTCATAGAAAGGGAAGGTTCAACCTTGGTCTACGTAATTGTGTAGCATTGGAGCTTTACACGAGTTGGGTGAAGAAGAGAGCTTTGGAGCTTAAGATGTCGTACGCCTGCGAAAGACCTATGTCTATGGTTGTGGCTAAGCTATCAACTCACCCTAAACAAGATGTATAGGAGTTGGAAGACTCACTAGCTAAGATGAAGCAAGAAAGGGACCTTTGGGAAGAACAGTTCCATGCTTTGAATCGAAAGCAAGCGGAGTTGCAGCTTGAGTTGACACACAAAGATGCACTCATTGAGATTCTTGAAGAGCGTGTAGTAATGAGATAGAGACAGAGACAGAGACAGAGACAGAGGATTTATTTTCCTCTAGTATTCCTCAGCCTTTCGGTGCTTGGAAGAAGATCATCGATCAGCTCATCATCGAGAAAGCTCATATAAAGACCGCTTACGAGTCACTGATCAGACGCATTTGAAGGAAGTACACGCCCTTGGCCAGTTCAGTTGATGTAGTTTCTAGGGATCCTTAGGATGATACTTTCCTTACCTCCTGTATTTATATTTGAGTTTCTGAAATTGTACTCTGTGTAATCCTTCCAATTTTTATGAATGAAAAGGAGATTTTATGGTCAATTCAAAATGTTATTATTAATTACTATTATTGAAATATTTGCAATTTAGGATTTGTATGTTCCTTGAAAATAATAAAATAAAACATTGCATTCATTCATCATTTGCATCGCAGGTTTCTTACATTCCATCCCTTCGACTAAATTGTCTCATTGTGCTTCATGTTTGTATCAAACTAGCTGACTCATCAGTATGATACTCGTGCTAATCGTCAATGAAGAATGGATCATTTGGAACAAGAGAATCGAGAGCTCAAGGAAGAATATGCTAGACTCACTGCTCTGATGGAGAGTCGCTCATTGCTGCTCAGAGTCAAGCGGCTCCAACTCCTGCGACTCTGCAACAAAGAACTGTCATCTCTAAGATCGTCTCAACACCAGTGTCTGTGGTTCCTGCTAGCCAGCCTGCACAATCTATGCCTGCCAAATTCCTGTGGGGAATGCCTCCGAATTGTGTGCCTAAAGGTTATGCTCCTATTGTTTCTCCTATGTCGGCATCTCACCCGATCATGTCAACTCTTTCTCCCATCGTGCATGTTTTGCCTCGTGTTAAGGAGACCATTTATCATTCTGAGTCATTTGAGGGCCCTGATATGTATACAAAAATGGATGAAATGAAAAACCAATTTCAAGAGCTGAAAAAGGAATTGAAGACCCTGAGGGGTAAAGATTTGTTTGGGAAAAATGCTGCTGAACTTTGCTTAGTGCCCAACATAAAAATCCCTGTCAAGTTCAAGGTCCCTGACTTTGAGAAATACAAGAGGAATACTTGTCTTTTGAGCCATCTTATGATGTACATCCCCAAGATGTCAACCTAGACAGATAATGATCAATTGCTCATCCACTACTTTCAAGACAATTTGACCAGTGTCACGCTCCGCTGGTACATGGGTCTAGATAGCGGTAGCGTTCATACTTTCAATGACTTAGGCAAGGCCTTCATCAAGCAGTATAAGTACAATGTAGATATGGCGCCCGATCGTGATCAGTTCGGGCCATGTGTCAGAAGGATAAGGAAACGTTTAAAGAGTATGCGCAGAGGTGGAGAGAGCTTGTTGCTCATATTAGTCCTCCGCTGGAAGGAAAGGAGATGACATAGATATTTCTTAAGACTCTGAGTTCATTCTATTATGAGCGTATGATTGCCAATGCTCCAAATGATTTCACCGAAATGGTGAACATGGGGATGCATTTAGAAGAAGGTGTTTGGGAGGGCCGTTTGTCTAAAGAAGAAGCATCTACGAGCAAGAAGTATGAAGGATGTTTCTCTAAGAAGAAGGAAGAGGAAACCAATTCAGTATCTGTGGAGAGGCAAAGGAGGCCTCTTGTGAGGAAGAATTCTAGATCTTAGCATCACCATCAAGTATCTTATGTTATCCCAGTATTTACAAACAATTTTGTTATTCAATCAGCAATAGTTCATCAACAACAACAACAACGTACTCACAACAATCACAATTACAATAACAATCTGCATAACAATTTTAAAAGGAAGTAGCTTTTGTTTAATCCTATTCCGATGTGTAGCAGTAAATTCATGACCATCAAGCTATGGATAAGCTTATCGTCAATAAAACCATAATTGCCACCGCGCTTTTATTGTTTCCAAAGGAAAAGGGAAAAGTACGAACGAAACCCAAAGATAAGAAGTTTTCAAATCAAAACTAATAAAATGCCAGAGATTATAGGTAAAGGGGTTGGTTACACAAAGGGAAGATGTTAGCACCCAAAGTGTCATAGGTACTAATAGGGAGCCCTTTTTTATGTGTGTATGTGTTTTGGTATGAAATGATGTTTAAGAAAAATAGAGTGTGGGGATGAGAAAAGAACTCATTGATTATTTTTGTGTGTTTTACAAGACCTTCGGTCTTGTGCCTACGTACCAACATAAAAATGAGGGATCAAAACCTTGTAGTTCGTGGTAACAAATTCAAAATGAGTGAGTTGCTTTTAATCAAAATTTTAAGTTAAAAGAGGCACAAAGGGCCCACAAGTTTGAATGGGTGTTAGTACTTTTTGTCTTTTGAAATTTTAAGTCAATATTATTAGATTTATTTACATGTTTGATTTAAGAAAAAAGTTTTAAAATGCAATGGCATAAGGCCAAGGTTTCTAATTTGAAATAAGGTCCAAGTTTGAAATCACAACCAAAGAAGGTTTTTGAAAGGGGGGAGATATTTGAAATTTATGAAGTGGGGGGAGATGAAAAGACTAATCCTAAGCATAAAATTAAAATTTAAGAGTTGAAAAGATCTGACCAATGGGATGCTATCCAACAGACAAGAATGTCATATAGAAAACCCATTTTCCCTTTGGACTTTGAATCAAGCAATAATCAACAAGCAATTAACAATATCAGACATCATGAAGATCAAGGCCTCAAATAAAGATAGCCACATCCAAGCAAGCAAATCCCATAGCTAGCAGTCTTCTTTGTCTTGTCATGTATTAGGTGAAATAATCCTTGATTAACTCAGAATAAAGCATTAGACACAAGATTCAAATAACAGTTGTATCAAGATCATGTAGCATATGAATTCAAGTGGATCCCAATACTTGCATTAGATGAAAGGTAAAATCATAATACTTGGTCTCATAAATGTTGGCATTGGCCAAGTCCTTTTGCATATGGAATATTGCCTAATCCTAAGTCCAAAAATTCAGATCAAACCCAATAGTCCACACAAACATTTTTAAGGAGTTTTTGTTGTTTATTATGTATTTGAAGGTCCTAAGAACATAAACACAAACAATGTACACAAACAAATACATACAATCACAATATATGGCTCAAATGAGCAAAGTGAAAATGGCATAAACATAAACAAGTTAAATGATATGTAAATGACATAGAATGGTAAATGACCTGAAATTAAATTGCATAAAGTAAATGACTTGAAAGTAAATCAAAGTTAATTAGAGTTAGTCAAATGTTAGTCAAGGTTAATTATATGTTAGTAATACTTTGCTTTTCAATTGATTAAGTCATTCTTTGGAGAACACTCAACCATCTATTCATAAGCATGAATCCTTGGACCAAGACATCTTCCAAAGGAAGGAAAAAAGGTCAAGTTTCCACACAATACCATGAAAGATGGGAGAATTACAATCTCACTTACTAGAATGATATGCCTTTAGGGTCAAATTTAGCTCTATGTTAAGCAATCGTAATTGCACTTATATAGAAGTCACAACTATCTGAGGTCGGGCAATAAAAGTTTAGGTGCTAATGCATGTTAGATATTTGGTATAATGAACCAAAATCCTAAAACATATCACACAATAAAAGAAAAGATCAAGGTGGATGGACCTATCTCATCCATACTTGTATTGGTTCATCTAACACAAGGTTATTGATAAACCAATTACCCTTAGGATATTCAGATTTCATTGGTCAATGAAAGGAATGGGAAAGAATGTGAATGAAGATGAAGAGGGAGGGGAGATGAGAGAAACACATATTCATTTTGGGAGATGAAATGTACATTTCAGCAATCCCCTAAATCCAATGATTTTAATCTAACAAAAGTCCAACAACCTCGACCAAGGTCCAAACAAATAGTCAAACATCACAAGACCATAAAAATGGCTCAACATAATTTTTACACAATTAATCAATTAAAAATCAAATTAAAAATACATTTAAATTCAATTTAATTTGGTCAAAACCTAAAATTTCTTCAAAACACCAAATAAATGACCAAGAGATTTATCCTAGGTCAAGCAAGGTCAAAGGACCTTAGACAAAAAATTTCATGATTTTTGAAAAGTCAGAAGTACTTTTAAACAATTAAAATTATGCATAAAAATATTTAATTCATGAAAAATATCAAAGTTAATCCAAAAAATAATTTTACTTCAGAGAATGAAAGAGGAAAATATTTAATTTTTTTTTGGTGAAATTCCCATATTTTTTGGATTAAAAATGAAACTATTATGAATTAAACAAAATAAAACAATTAAATGAGAAATCAGAAAATAAAAAAAAAACAAGGGTCATCAGATCTCCCTCATTAATTGAAGTGGCAAATCTGATGGTCAGGCGCACGCTTCCATCATGCTCTACAATCAACGTGTGTACACGTGTGGTAATCA
The DNA here is from genome assembly GCF_024323335.1 of Lathyrus oleraceus. Taxonomy (NCBI): domain Eukaryota; kingdom Viridiplantae; phylum Streptophyta; class Magnoliopsida; order Fabales; family Fabaceae; genus Lathyrus; species Lathyrus oleraceus. The sequence continues at coordinate 214,673,502 of NC_066580.1, forward strand.
GGAATAATGGCTCAGATTAAAACGTTAGACAAGGATCAGATGGCTCAGGTCAAGCTAACACATCACTAGAGCCCTAGCTCCAGTCATCATCTCCGGTGAGGGCCACCGAACTGGTCCAACCAAAACTTCATGAAAATGGAAAATGAATACACTAACTTGAAGAAAAAATGCTCAGGAGCACGAATCTGACCTCCATTTCTTCCAATTCCAAGTATATTGAAAGATACATGGATTTGAAAATTGAGATTCATGATCCGAGTTGCTTCGATTTAACCTCAAAACAACTCAATCTTATTGCCTACATTTGTAGTACTTCAGCAAACCAAAAATCACAAAGAATGGTGAAGAATTAAGAGAGAATCGAAGAGATTAAGTGTCTGAATTTTCACCATCGGTTTGCTTCAAATTGACTTGATCTTGATCTAGATTTGCTTGATTCCTCTTCCTCTTGCCTGCAGTGATCAATTGAGATGAAAAGGGCAATGAATTCTTGGAGTTTGAATTTCAAAAAAGAAGGTGAAATTCAAACTCTATATCAATTGAAATCTTCAAGAATTCTATGGAATGGAGTGTTTGGGTTCTTCTGGGAAAGCTTGGGCAAGGTGTTGATGAAGTTCTGAGTTCATTGCACTTATATTTATAGTCAATCCATATGCTTTTCATACACTTCCATTTAAAAATCCAAAAATAGAAATTTCCTTCATGAGCTAGCATGGGTATGTAAAAAGCCCAAAGAATGATTGGAAAAGGTCCAGAATCATGCATAGGTCATGCTGAAACCAATGCATTAAGCCATGCAATGTTGAAATGAATTTGATCATGAGAATCTTCCAAATGGTACCATGCATTACACCCATGCACATGTCCTACAATGTTGATCCAAATGAGAAGATTCTAGACTTTTTGGAAAGGTGAGATCAAGGGGAACAACTTTCATGTTGAACATATTTCCATTTGAAGCTTGGATCATGATGAATTTTGTGGTGGAAGTTTGGAAAATCAAACATAAATGAAACTTTTCTAAGTACCAAGTCAAATGTTCACTTCTTCCACCTTTAATAACTTTTGTTATGGATTTAAAATGGAAAAAGATCCTTCATAAAAGTTGTATCTCTTTCAAACCTATTCAATTTGATCACTAATTTGACCTCATTTGTATTTGGCATGAAGGAGTTATGCATTTTAGAAGTTGAGGAAAATCACTTGTTCAATGGTAACAACCCAAAATGACTTATAATGTTTCTTCTTAGCACATGCATTTGCAAGTTTAATTTGAACTTCCTCCAAACATTAAATTTGAAGTAGACATCTTGAATTTGTTCATGGATTTTTAATGGCTTTCATCTAATAAAAAATGAGCAAGTTATGGTCTTGGGATGTTGACCTCCTAACTAGGGTTCAGACAAAATGACCTGTAATCTTTCATCATAAAAAGTGACTTTCCAAGAAAAACTAGATATAGACTTAAACATAAAAGTTGTTTTTAATGTCATTATGAGTAAAGTTTCTCTTGGAATCATTTTCATATGACCATAATTGTAGGAGATAGGGTCTAGGGAACCCCAGTTTTGACTAGTTGACTTTCTCTGGTCAACCACCATGACCCATCTTGCTAGCTTGACATTCTATTGATTTTTGGGACCCATGGAGGATCATATATATGTAAGATGATGTATTATGAAGTATCCCTTGAAATATTTTATCAAATGTTGAAGAAACTTGTTGAAGAAGTCACACAAGATACCCAGATGGATTAGGGTTTCCAAGGCAAACAAACTTCAAACTCTTGATGAATTCTTGATAAAAATGATATGTGAAGACCATGGGGATTCATATATGATGCAAAAAGCCAACTTGAACCATATCTTGATTAGTCTCTTTCCATTGAGGGTCTTAAACCCTATATATGAGTTTGATGAAGCATAGGTGAGCACACACACTACCTACAAAAGCAACAAACTATACATTAACATATTTTTTTGGTATTTTGGTTAGTAAATAATGAAAAACAGAGTATGATAAAATCAAATGTGCTTGGTGAACTCTCCCAATGAAAACCCAATGAATGAGGGGTAAGGAGGATGCCAATGTGTGATCCCAGAGGCAGTGCATATGATGAGAGAGCATGAGGGATCTTAGGGTCAAAATTGGGGTCTGGTCTTACATGATAACCTATGCCGAACTGTATCTATCTATTATTTTCATGATCTTGATTCAACCTAAGAATCCTCTGCATACACCTGAGCCTCTACCATGATGGTACAAGCCCGATCTACATCGTGCTTATCATCAAGGGGCGCCCGACCATGATATTAGGAAATTGTTATCCATTGAAGTATAAAGTAAAAAAATTGGTCAAAAGTGTTATGGTGTCCGTTGATGACCATGTTCCCAATGTCAAAGTTAATCCATTATCCGCTCATGGGAATGCTTCTGTGAATACGGTGGACGATTGTCCTGGTAAGTTCAGGGTTTTTGATGTCCGACGTATCCAAAGATATTTGGTGCAAATGCATAGAACTTTGTGCCTGATTAGTGATTATGAACATCATCATGATGGATTTGTTATTTGTAATGTTAATCCACGAGGATGTATGATTGTTAAGAGGGACATTTAGAAGTTGATGGATGAAGGTGTGATTCAGATCAACCAAGCCCGAGATATGGGTAAGGATGTGAATGTAATTGTGCCAATTTTCAAGGCTCTCGAGCGAGTGATGATTTAACATGACAGTAGTAAAAGAAGTGATACATTTGTATCGTCGTTGGTAATACGGTTAGCCGACCCAGTCCCATATGCATCCGATAAAGTTGTACCTTACAAATATAATGTTATTATGATTGAAAATGGGCAAGAGGTTCCTCTTCTCGCGGTTAATTCAGTAGTGAGCATTGCTGATATTGTTAAGGTGACTCGAAGTGGTCATGTATTTAGTCTAGTGTCTCTGAAGGTTATGAAGGATGTTGTGGTTGGGAAGAAGGCAGATTTCCTTTGGTTAATCATGTTAACGCTCCAATCTGTCAATCTTGTGAATCCAGCGGGTTGAAGGTGAAGGATTATGATGATGAGGTTCTCAGATTGATTAAGAAGAGTGAGTTTAATGTTGTGGAGCAGTTTCTCCAAACACCTTCCAAGATCTCTGTCTAATCTTTGTTGATGAAATCCGAGGAACACCGAGAGGCGTTGTAGAAGGTGCTTCAGCAAGAATATATGGAACATGATGTCATGGTTGGTATGTTTGATCCTATCATTGCCAATATTACTTCGTGCAAAAATTTGAGTTTTTGCGAGGAAGAGCTTCCCGAGGAAGGCAGGAATCATAATTTGGCCCTCCATATATCCATGAATTATAAAGAAGATGTTTTGTCCAATGTCTTGGTAGACACGGGTTCGTCTTTGAATGTTCTACCCAAATATACTTTGGTGAGGTTATCTTATCAGGGCGCACCCATGAGATATATTAGTGTGGTTGTGAAAGCGTTCAGTGGTTCTCGTAAAATTGTCATTGGAGAAGTGGACCTCCCAGTTAAGATTGGTCCAAGTGATTTCCATATTACTTTCCAAGTAATGGATATTCACCCAACCTATAGTTTTTTATTGGGAAGGCCGTGGATTCATGAGGTTGGTGCTGTCACGTCAACTTTACATAAGAAACTCAAATTTGTTAAGAATGTCAAGCTCGTTATTGTGGGAGGTGAGAAAGCACTTATGGTATGCCATTTGTTATCTTTCACATATGTTGAGGCTGAAGAAGCTGTTGGAACTTCGTTCCAAGCTTTATATGTAGCTAATAAGGTTCAGAAGACTGGGGTATCCATGTATTCTCTAAAAGATGCACAAGAAGTTATTCAGGCTGGTGGCACAGACATGTGGGGCCATGTCGTAGAAGTTGTCGAGAACAAGAACAAGGTTGGTCTAGGATTTGAGCAAGGTCCGTTCAAAGGTGAAGTCAAGGCTATGCAATAAGTTTTCCCTAGTGGAGGGTTCATTCACAAATAAGAACAACACTCAACTGCGATCATCGAAGGTGAAGATGAAGAAGATAGTGCCAACTTTGTAACGCATGGACAGACTTGCAATAATTGGGTTATTGTTGACGTTCCTGTCATAATTCATCATTCAAAGTAATATGCCTTATTGTTTATAGAAAAATCCTTCTCCTATACGTAAGGGAGAAGTGAAAACATTGTCAGACATTTTCAAATTATCATCAATAAAATACAATTTTATTGATCCACATTTACGTTGTTTTTACTTTTTACTTTTTTTGAAAATCGTAATCACAAAAAACATAAATAAACAATAACTTTTCCCATATCTGCATAATATTTGTGTGCACTTCATATTTCTAAAAACAAAATATCAAATCATTATGCAGGTTGCTTCTCAAATCCATTGAAAATAATGACCCTAATCCCTCTCCAAACTTTGAGTTTCCTGTGTTCAAAGCCGAGGAAGAGAATGATGATGAAGACGTTTCTGATGAGTTATCCTGTTTGATTGAGCATGAGGAAAGAACCATTCAGCCGTTTGAAGAACAAATCTAGTTGGTCAACTTGGGTTCCGAAGATGATATCAAGGAGGTCAAGATTGGGTCACAACTTCGTCCAGAGTATAAGAAGGGGTTGGTTGAGCTTCTCCTAGAATACTCTAATGTGTTTGCTTGGTCTTATCAAGACATGCTAGGTCTTGATACCAATATTGTGGGGCATAAATCTCCATTGAAGCCCGAATATCCGTCAGTCAAGCAGAAGTTGATAAGAACTCATCCTAACATGGCAGTGAAGATCAAGGAAGAAGTGCAAAAGTTGATTGATGTAGATTTCCTTGTTACATACGAATATCCGCAGTGGGTGGACAATATTGTGCCTATTCCAAAGAAAGACGGAAATGTCCGCATGTGTGTTGATTATAGAGATTTGAATTAAGCTAGTCCTAAAGATGATTTTACTCTACCACACATTGATATGTTGGTAGGTAATACAGCTAAGTTCAATGTCTTTTATTTTATGGACGTATTTTCCGGTTATAATCAAATAAAAATGGCAGCCAAAGATAAGGATAAGACCATATTCATTACATCTTGGGGAACATTATGTTATCGAGTGATCCATTTTAGTTTGAAGAATGGTGGTGCAACGTACCAAAGAGCGATGACCACTCTTTTTCATGATATGATGCATAAAGAGATTGAGGTATAAGTTGATGATATGATATCTAAATCAAGGACTGAAGATGAGCATGTTGAGCATATATTGAAGTTATTCTAGCGTTTGAGGAAGTATAAACTCCGCTTGAGTCCCAATAAGTGTACATTTGGTGTTTGCTCCGGTAAGTTGTTGGGCTTTATTGCTAATGAGAAGGGTATTAAAGTTGATCCTGCCAAGGTCAAAGAAATATAAGAGATGCTTGCACCCAAAACTAAGAAGCAAGTCAGAGGTTTTCTCGGTCGCTTGAACTATATTTCAAGATTTATATCATATATGATTGTCACATGTTCACCTATATTCAAGCTCCTTCGGAAAGATCAGTCTTGTGATTGTACCAAGGATTGCCATAAAGCTTTTGACAGTATTAAAGAATATCTGCTTGAGCCTCCAATTTTGTGTCCGCCTATTGAAGGAAGACCTTTAATCATGTATTTGACTATGCTTGAAGAGAGTATGGGTTGTGTTCTTGGTCTGCAAGATGAATTTGGTAAGAAAGAATATGCTATTTACTACCTCAATAAGAAGTTCACCAATTGTGAGTCTTGGTATTCTACGCTTGAGAAGACATGTTTTGCTTTGGCTTGGGCTGCTAAGCATATGTGCTAATATATGTTGAATCATACTACTTGGTTGATATCCAATATGGATCCAATCAAATACATTTTTGAAAATCATGCTTTAATTGGGAGGATTGCCCGTTGGCAGATGTTGTTATCTGAGTATGACATTGAATACCGATCTCAAAAAGCGATTAAAGGTAGTGTCTAGACTGACCATTTGGCTCACCAACCTATTGATGATTTTCAGTAAGTACAATATGATTTCCCTGATGAAGAGATTTTGTATTTTAAGATGAAAGATTGTGATGAATCATTGCTTGAAGAAGGTCTAGAGCTTGGTTCCCATTGGGGCATGGTATTTGATGGAGTTGTTAATTCATATGGTAATGGCATTGGGGAAGTGATTATTACTCCTTAAGGCACTCATTTTCCATTTACACCTAGATTGACCTTCAAATGTACAAATAATATGGTTGAGTATGAAGCTTACGTAATGGGACTCGAAGAAGCCATTGATCTTAGAATCAAATATCTTGACGTTATAGAGATTCAACTTTGGTGGTTAATCAGATCAAAGGTGAATGGGATACGAATCAACCCGGTTTGATACCGTATAAAGATTATGCGAGGAGTATATCAACTTTCTTTATAGAGGTTGAGTTTCATCATATCCCTCTAGATGAAAATCGGATGGCAGATGCTCTTACAACGTTGGCTTCCATATGTTTCATCCAAATTTGGCTGTGATGTGCCTTGATAAACCAACTCATGTATTTGCTGTTGAAGAAATCAAGGATGATAAGCCATGGTAGCATGATATCAAATGTTTCATCCAAATTCAAATTTACCCGGTTGGGCATCTTTGAAAGATAAGAAGACTTTGAGAAGATTAGATGGCAACTTCTACCTGAATGGTGATGTGCTTTACAAGAGAAATTTCGATATGGTTTTCCTCAGATGCATGGATAGACACGAAGTAGACCTATTGATGACAAAATTCTATAAAGGTTCCTTTGGTACTCCTTCCAATGGACATGCTATGGAAAAGAAGATGTTGAGAGCAGGTTACTATTGACTGACAATGGAATCTAATTGTTGCAAGTATCTGAAGAAATGCCACAAGTGTCAAATTTATGCAGATAAGATTCATGTTCCTCCGACACTTTTGAATGTCATTTCCTCTGCATGGTATTTCTCCATGTGGAGAATTGATATGATTGGCATGATTGAGCCTAAAGCATGAAATGGACATCGATTCATTTTAGTGGCCATTAACTACTTCACGAAGTGGGTTGAAGCGACATTGTATGCAAATGTGACAAAGCAAGTTGTTGTAAGGTTCATCAAGAATCAGATTATATGCCGATATGGTATGCCAAGTAAGATCATTACTAATAATGGATCAAACTTGATAACAATATGGTGGAAGATCTCTGCAAAGACTCCAAGATAGCACATAAGAATTCTTCTCCCTACAGACCCAAGATGAATGGGGCATAAAGTTCTGGTATCCGATGTGAGATGTCGAAGGTAATGTCACGACACTAATATCTGAATAATACAAATAGGATAAAGATAAAGAATAGTAATGCAAGAGACACAAGCAATTTTTAACCCAGTTCGGTGCAACTCACCTACGTCTGGGGGCTATCAAGCCAGGAAGGAAATCCACTAAATAGAATCAGTTCAAAGACTCTCAGTAAACAAAACAAGTTACAGTCTTTTTCACCTAATCTCTACCCGTATGACTTCTACCTAAGAACTCTTAGATATGAGATCCCACTCACTCCCGCTCAATCACACCAGTGATATTAAACAAGAATTACTTATGAAAAGAAGACACTCTTCAAAGACACACACTTGATCTTACTTAGCAGCTTCAATCAAGTAGACACACACTCTTGCTTAAAAGCTTAGAGTGACAAATTACAACTCAAATATCAGACCATTTCAATCATCTATGGATAAATTGAATGGGTTACAAGTCACACGACCACACAAGACTTAAACCCTTATTCTCTCTCAATATTTCGCTCTGTATTTCTTGTGTATCAAATCAGGTTTTCCATGTCCTTTTTATAGAAGCATTCAGCTGGGCTTGGACATCATAAAACCTTAAAACTATTTTCCATTCAAATCTTCTTATGACAGTTGGTTAGATCTCTTTGGAAAATAAGTAAATCACGTTGTAATCATTGATTGATAGCGTTTGCAATTAACTCATCAATCAAACATAGATTACCATTAAAAGCGCAATCACACAACACATAACATTCAGACTGAATGTTCTGTGTACAGATGTCATGACATCGGGTCTGACATCCTTGAACAATCCTCAATAATTCCATTTTAAATATTCAGTAGGTACATTATATCAGATCTAATGACATCAGGTATGACATCCAAAAACAATCCTGCATAATTATATTTTAAACCTCCAGCATGTACAAGATATCTTATGTTAAGACATCACATGTAACATCTTGTGAACACTCTTTGTTTTACCAAAATTGTTGCCAACACTTAGAACCAACAAACTCCCCCTTTGGAAATTTTTGGCTAAAACATATATCAGTCCATTTTGTTCACAAAAAAACACATCAGCAGTTAAACAGCATAACAACGTTTAAGCAGCAGCAGAAGCAAACAGAATTACTAGCTATAATAGCAACTAGTAAAACACACATAACAACACATGGGTACTTCTTCTCCCGCTAAGTTTGTTCAATACAGACATCTCCTTCAGCACCTGTAACATTCAGAGTTACCTTCTGACATCTCCTTCAACATCACATGTGCAACACAGAACATGCACAGAACATCAGACATCTCCTCCAACATCATAGAACAGAACATCATTCTGTTCAACATCAGACATCTCCTTCAACATCAGCTGTTCCACATCACAGAACAGAACATCATTCTGTCTCACATCAAACATCTCCTTTAACATCATCTATTACTGCAGGTCTCCATATCCACATATTTAACTGCAGCTTTCCACATAATCACTTCTCCCCCTTTTTAGTCAAACTAGACCAAAGTGACCAATTAGACAAAATAAATGCCAATTAGTCTAGCAGAGAATGTCACAAGGGATGTTATAACATATAAAATGTTAAAACATAAATGTCAGGTGGTACACAGCTGCAATAGTTGAGATAATCAGAAATCTAGGGAACTCATAAAGAGCCCAAATATTACATCACGGCATCAGAAAGGACTTCCAAAAATTACAAACATTAAACAGAAAAGCAACAAATTATACAAGCATCGAAAACAGCATCCAGAACAACATCTAGAACACACAGTCTTCATAACAGGGGGACCATTACAACTTAGTCTGAGGAAGTAGCATCTTCTTCACCTTCAGATTCAGAACTGCCACTAGATTGATCTTGAGAAATGGACCTCTCACTTGAGGTATGGACAAAACCCAAAGATAAGAAGTTTTCAAATCAAAACTAATAAAATTCCATAGATTACAGGTAAGGGGGTTGGTTACACAAAGGGAAGGTGTTAGCATCCAAAGTGTCCTAGGTACTCCTAGGGAGCCCTTTTTATGTGTGCATATGTTTTGGTATAAAAGATGTTTGAGAAAGAATAGAGTGTGGGGGTGAGAAAAGAATTCATTGGTTATATTTTTGTGTTTGACAAGGCCTTCGGTCTCGTGCCTACATACCAACATAAACGTAAGGGATAAAAACCCCGTAGTTCGTGGTAAAAATTTCAAATACGGTGGTGAATTTCTTTTAATAAAAGTTTAATAATAAAAGGCACAAAGGGCCAAAAATCTGAATGGGGTTATTAGTTCTTTTTGTCTTTTGAAATTTAAGTCAATATGATTAAGTTTATTTACAAATTTCATTTAAGAAGGAGTTTGAAAATTCATTGGCATAAGACCAAAGGTTTTAATCATTAAACAATGTCGAAGATTGAAATCACAAGCAAAGAAAAGATTTTTAAAAGAGGGAAAGATTTTGAAATTTAATAAGTGGGAGGAGATGAAGACGTTATCCTAAGCACAAATTTAAAAGTTAAGAGTTCAAAAGATCTGAACAATGGGATGCAATCCAACAAACAAGAATGTCATATAGAAACACGTTTTCCTTTGGACTTTAATCAAGCAATGAGCAATATCCAGACATCATAAAGATCAAGGCATCAAATAAAGATGGCTACATCTAAGCAAGCATTCCAATAGCTAGCGGTCTTCATTGTCTTCCAATGTACCATATGAAATATTCCTTGATCAACTTAGAACAAAACATCATACACAAGATCAAAATAACAATTAAGCACAGAGACAAAGTGGCAGATGGACCCAAGAAATTCTCAAGTCTTGCATCAGATGAAAGCATAATTCAAAGATAACTTAGTCTAAAATATTGGCATTGACCAAGTCCTTTAGCACAAGGAATGTTTCCTAATTCTAAGACCAAATCTCATATCAAATCCAACAGTCCACCAAAAGTTTTTTAGGGATTTTGTTGTTATTATCTATTTTAGGGTCCTAAGACCAAAAAAAAATCAAAACACACAAAGAAATATATACAATCACAAGATATGGCCCAAATGAGCAAAAAGAAAAGGACTGAAACATAAACAGGTTATATGAAATGTAAATGGCAAAGAATGATAAGTGACTGAAAGTTAAATTGTATAAAGTAAATGACTTGAAAGTAAAAGCATAATGAATAAGAGTTAGTCAAATGTTAGTCAAAAGTTAGTGGTGTTAGAGGTGATTTTTAATTGATTAGGTCATTCTTTGGAGAATACTCAACCATTCATTCACAAGTATGAATCCTTAAACCAAGACATCTTCCATGAGAAGGGCTCCAACTTGGATAACTCAACAAGTATGCCACTATCCCTCATGAAAGGAAAAAAAATCCAAGTTTCCACATAATTCCATGAAGAATGGGAGACTTACAATCTCACTTACTAGAATGTTATGCCTTGAGGTCAAATTTAGCTCTATGTTAAAAAATCGTAATTGGACTTATGTAGAAGTCACAACTATCTGAGGCCGGGAAATAAAAATATAGGTTTTAATGCATGGTAGAGATTTGGTATAAGGAACCGAACTCCTAAAACTTACCACACACTAAAAAAATGGGAGAGACATATCTCAGTCATGCTTCTATTGATTCATCTGACACAAGGTCATTGACGAATCAATTAGCCTTTACACATTAGAGATTTCATTGATCAAATAGGGGAATGGGAAAGAATAAGGATGAAGATGAAGAGGGAGGGGAAGATAGAAACACCAACTGATCATGAGAGAATTTCATCAAATAAAAACCATCCATTCATTTTGGGAGATGAAATGTACATTTCATCAATCCCCAAAATTAAAAGGTTTTGATCCAACAAAAGTCAAATCAATCATGACCATGGCCTAAACATAAAGTGAAACTTCACAAGACCATAAAAATGGCTCAACAATATTTTTAAACATTTAATCAATTAAAAATCACATTAAAACCTAATTAAAATACATTTTAATTTGGTCAAAACCTAAAATCCCTTCAAAACACCAAATAAATGGCCAAGGGATTTATCCTAGGTCAAAAAGGTCAAAGGACCTTAGACAAAAAAATTCATAATTTTTAAAAAGTCAGAAGTATTTTTAAACAATTAAAAATAAGCACAAAGACATTTAATTCATGGAAAATACCAACATTAATCCATAAAAATAATTTAATTTCAGAATATGGAAGAGAAAAATATTTAAAGATTTTTGGTGAAAGTCCCATATTTTTTGGACTAAAAATGGGTTTATTATAAATTAAACAAAATAAGGCAATTAAATGAAAAAACTCAAAAATACAAAAAATAAGGGCATAAGATCTCCCTCATTAATTGAGGTGGCAGATCTGATGGCCAAGCGCGCGCTTCACCTTATACACCTCAATCAATGCGTAATAGGGTTGTCCGGTGGACCTCACCGGACTGATCCACCATCAACCATCACTAAAATAAAAAATGAATACACTAATTTGAAGAGAAAAATGCCAAGAATCCAAATCTACCCTAAAAAGTCTTCAATTCTCACTATATTGAAAGATACGTGGAATTGAAAATTGAGGAGTATGAACCGAGTTGTTTCGATTTGACCTCAAAGCACCTCAATCTTGTTGCCTATATTGGTAGGACTTCATCCAACTAAAATTTAATTGAAATGACGGAGAATTGAGAGAGAATCAAAGAGAGAAAGTTTGACAAATTTCAACATCTATTTGCAGTAATGAAGGTCGATTTGGATCTCAACTGGCCTGGGCTTACTTCCACTTGATTGCAGGAGGTAAAATGAGAGCTCAAATGGCTTAGATTCTTGGAGTCTCAACTTCAAAACAGAAGTGAAATTGAAACTAGATTTTAAAATGAAAATATTCAAGATTATCCTTTAATGGAGGTGGGGAGGTTGCAGGAGCAAAGCCTTGGGATAGGTCCTCTACATTCTGAGCAGTAAGACATGTAATTATAGGCTTGGCAATTGATTTTCACACACTTCCATTCAAATGCCAAAAATAGTAATTCAAGTGTGCATGCTTGCATGGGCATGCGATAGTCCCATGAGATGATGTCCAAAGGTCCAAAAATGATCATGAATGATACTGAAAGCCTAACATGAAGCCATGCATTTGTAATTGAGAAGTGATCATGAGATTTATCCAAATGGAACCATGAGGGGTAACCATGCGCAAGTCACTCAAACCTTGTCCAGCTGAAGTCATTTTGGACTTTTTGGAAAGGTGAGACCAAGGGGTGCAACTTTCATGTTGAATACTTTTCCGTTTGAAGCTTGGATTATGATGAATTTTGAGGTGGAAGTTTGAGAAATCAAACATAATTGATAATTTTCTAAGTACCAAGTCAAATATCCACTACTTCCACCTTGAATAACATTTTCTATGAGATTCAAATGGAAAACGTTCCTTCATCAAAGTTGTATCTCTTTCAATACTCTTCAACTGGGTTACAAATTTGACCTCATTTGGAGATCGGGTCTAGGAAACCCCAATTTTGACCATTTGACTTTCTCTGGTCAACCTCCTTGAACCAACTTGCAAACATGAAGTTCTCTTGATCGTTGGGACTCATGGAGGATCATATATGTATAAAATGATGTGAAATGAAGTATCCCTTGAAATATTTGACCAATTGATGAAGAAACTTACTAAGGGAGTCACACAAGATATCCAGATGAATTAGGGCTTCCAAGGTAAACAAGCTTCAAACTCTTGGTGAATTCTTGATCAAAATGATAAATGAAGAACATGAGGATCCATATATGATGCTTGGAACCAATTTTAAGCTTCCCTTGATTGATATCCTTGTATTGAGGTTCTCAAACCCTAGATGTGAGCTTGATAGAGCATGGGTGGATGCATACACTACATACAAAAGAAGGAAAGCTATACATAAACATATTTTTGGTATTTTGGTTAGTAAACAAAGAAAAACAAAGTATGATACAATCAAATGTGCTTGGTGATCTCTCCCAATGCAAACCCAATGAATAAGGGGTAAGGAGGATTCCAAGGTGTGAACCCAAAGTCAATGCATATGATGAGACAACATGAGGGATCCTAGGGTCAAAATTATGGTCTTACAACTGCCCATATTTAAGGACATTCTAACTGAGGATGTGAAGGTTAAAATCTTCGTATAATCTCAGTATAATGGACTTAAATAACAACATCTAAAATCAATTTTTGGTCCCTAAGAGACCTCATGATGCATATGATATGAATGTTAAAAGTAATGTTTGTGGGGAATATATTTCCACAAAGGAAAAGAATTTGGAGAGACTGAAAGTCTACAGGAGCATAATGCATTCCATAAGGAAAAGTCACTAGGGAGACAAAGACTCTGGGGGATAAAGGTTGTGCGTAGGCCAGACTACGTCTTAAAAATTTACGGAGACACGAGGGATTTTCCACGAAAATCAATCAATGGAAGGACTCGGTATGGGGATAAGGGAAATCTGTAGGGGATAGGAATAAATCAGAATAAAACTGAAATATCCAAACCAAATAGGGGATGTCGATTTCACTAAGGAAAAACGCACTCAAACTCAACTAGGGAGGAATGACCTTCAACACAGGAGAATAAGAGATATATTATATATTACTGGTTACTGGATAGAAAGATAATACACTATGACAAAGGTACATCCATTACCAATTAGGATAAACATATCAAGGATGACTCACTGAGAAAAAGAGGTGTATTCATTACCGGTCAACTGGGTAAGAATATCCAACTAGGGAAACAAATCAAATAGGATTCACAACTACTGGTTACTAGGTAGAAGACCAAAGAGAATATCTGTCACCGATTAGGATGAACATATCAAGGATAAAATCAAAGGGAGAATATTCGTCATCGGTTAGGATGAAAATATCAAGGATAGACCTCATAGTACCTTCTTTCTTCTTAACCAATAAGACTGGTGCGCCCCACGGTGACACACTCGGACGAATAAATTTCTTATCCAACAGATCTTCCAACTGACTCTTCAATTCAGTTAACTCAACGGCAGACATACGGTACGGAGCCATCGATATCGGCCTAGTACCAGGTACAAAATCAATCGAGAACTCAACTTCACGCTCTGGCGGTAATTCATTCACTTCTTCAGGAAACACATCCGGAAAATCACACACCACGGCTAGATCGCAAATCACTAGTTTATCTTTAGCCTCCAAAGTCGCTAACAGCATAAACAACTCTGCCCCATCTGCTACTGCCTCATCAAAGGGAGTGTAATACTTCGACAGCTCTGTGAACTTAGCAGCATACTCAGTAACAGACCGGTTGCCCTGCTTCAATTCTAAGAACTCTATCTCTTTCTTTCCTCTGACATCCTCTGGAAAGTACTTCCTCAGGAATCTCTCTCTGAACACCGCCCAAGTGATCTCAGCACTCCCAGCAGCTTCCAACTCAGTGCGGGCAGCAACCCACCAATCATCTGCTTCCTCTGACAGCATATGCGTACCGAACCTGACCTTCTGGTTATCGGCACACTCAGTCACTCGGAAAATCCTCTCGATCTCCTTCAACCACTTCTGAGCACCATCTGGGTCGTATGCTCCCTTGAACATTGGAGGATTGTTCTTCTGGAACTCACTCAGTTGACGAGCAGCTCCCAATCCCACCACATTCGGATTCCCTCCAAGTACTCCAGCTAGCATACCCAGAGCCTCAGCAATCGCAGCATCGTCTCTACCTCTTCCAGCCATCTCTATTCTGAGAACCCAACAAACTAAAACAATAAGTACTGATAGGGTTACACAACACCTATCCCATACAGGGAAACAGAATAATTACGACTCGACTCGACCGACTATGCTCTGATACCACTAATGTAACACCCTTCTAAAATACCCCAATAATTAATTAATTCAAAAAAATATAAATCAGAGTAGATATGCAATTTAAGGGTGTCACACTTGACACTTCACACCATTCACCATAATAACTTGTCATGCTCATTTATTCATCAAAATAAAACATTGCATAATTCGCAGCGGATAGAGATCTAATCAATCATGCAAACCATGTAACACATTACATGTAAAGTTGTTCAACAACCAAAATGAAAACAAGGTAAAACATCCCGTCCCGAGGTTACATCTACCAGAGCATGACCCACTAAGGAACTACACTAGACTCCAAGCACTAGCTTCTACTCAATCACTGCTCGTTACCTGAAACATAGTTGTAAGGGTGAGTTCCTCAATCGATATAATAAGCATTATAAAATATCATGTAATGCTAAGTAAATTAACACATTTCATCACCCTAATCATATCACACATTCAGCAACGGCAACATCAACTCAAAATCATAATTATACTCAACCCAACACAAAACACACGTATAATATTGGAATACATCCATTCATATTATATGCCATACATACATTATGCAATGAGACTCCATGCATGCGGTACCGACTATTCGTGAACACATAGTTCAACCTCACCGATCAAATCCAGATACGGCTACCAAGCTCACTAGTCCCACTCATTTGAGACCTAGTGACTCACTCACTAATTCCTCACCATGGGAATTAGCTACCACCCCAAGGGCTATGCTATGCACGCTAAATCACCTAGCATGCAAACATCAACAACAATCCACAATAACTCACTCACTAATTCCTCACCATGGAAATTAGCTACCACCATAAAGGCCATACTATGCACGCTAAATCACCTAGCATGTAACCATCAACAACAACCCACAATGGACATATGCTCACACTCTAAGCCATAAACAGTCCATCCACAATTGCATACATAATAGATATATTCACAGCATTATGCATACCATCATACATCATCAGCATATTTATCACATAATCATATCATGTCATGCCAAATAATAAATCACAGTATTAGCACACTTTACTAATACCTATACTGCTCAAAACAACGGGAAATGATCCCTACTATATCATACAACAATATAGGCCAATCATCAAATATGTCCACAATATTTAAATATCAAATTTTCACTTTTCCAACAGTGTTAACCGGTTAACGCCCTGGGTTAACCGGTTAACGCAAAACAGAACACGCTTCCTGGCACATTTTAACAGTGTTAACCGGTTAACACCCTGGGTTAACCGGTTAACGCAAGACACACAGCAATTTCTCATAATTCATAACAGTGTTAACCGGTTAACACCCTGGGTTAACCGGTTAACGCAGAACAGAAATTAATTCTTCTAAATCATAACAGTGTTAACCGGTTAACACCATGGGTTAACCGGTTAACGCAAGACAGAAAGCTGTTCCTGCGCTAACACGAACAAAATGCAGAATTACCCGCATTTTTCGCCGTCGGAGGACTTCCGGACCTCCGATTTCGATTCCGTAAACGGCTACACGTCCAGAAAATCACAACTCATCCAAATATAGATTCAATCACAGTTTTTAACGTAATTTGATCATCACAATTTGCAACATTCATCATCCAAATTAGGGTCAATTCAATGGCTTATTACTACCCATTACATGTTAACCCATAATACCCATTAAACGACGATAAACCCCCCTTACCTGAGTTAATCCGGCAAATCCTTCTTTGACCTTCAACAATTGTGAATTCTCCTCTGAGCCCTAGCCTCTTCTTCTCCCTTTCTCAGTTTCTTCTCTTTTCTCCCTTTCTGTCGCTTCTCTGGTTTTCACGTGAAAAACCCTTTTTACCAAATGGAACTCTTATATATATTCCAACTTATTATTCCAATAATAATAATTCCAAATAATATTCCAATAATAATCCAATTATTTAATTAAATTAATAAATATACTATTAACTTAATTTAAATAATTATCATATTTTATCGGGGTGTTACAATCAACGCGGGGAAGGGTGTGCACAACGGGAGGTGGAACAGACAGGACCGGGCTAGATGCTGACATAGAAGTGAGAGTAGGAGCGAAGCCTTCTGGCATGAAATTGGATGGCATTCCCCAAGGGAACCCAGTTGGCATAGTCGGAGTGAGGTGGGTTGTTGCAACAGACACAGTTGAAGTAGCCACCTCAGATATGATCGTCCTCGCGGGAGGAGTTGCAGGAGTTGGCGAAGCTTGGCTTTGTGTGGCTAGAACTGACTCCATCATGGCAGTCAGCCTAGCAATCTCTTCCTTCGAGTCCCTGTTCTCTTGCTCGAGATGTTCCATTATCTTCGGATGA
This sequence comes from Lathyrus oleraceus, assembly GCF_024323335.1. NCBI lineage: Eukaryota > Viridiplantae > Streptophyta > Magnoliopsida > Fabales > Fabaceae > Lathyrus > Lathyrus oleraceus. The sequence continues at coordinate 214,690,991 of NC_066580.1, forward strand.
TTTGCTCTGGTATTATACCGGTGCGTCAGCTTGTCTTCAAAATAAATGAAGAGCAAAGAGTTAGACCACTGATCAAGAGCTTGGAACAAAACCTGCTTATGCATATGATGCATGCAATGTTTGTGCATATTGTAGCGGTGTATTCGTCGCTATATGATTTATTAATTAAACCATAAGCAAGGTATACAATGAAATTTCGAGTCGCCACCGCACTTTTATTTATCCAAAGGACTGGCTAAAAAGCGAACAAAAGCCTAAGAAGTTTTACACGTAGAAAACTAATAAAAAGATCAGAGAGTCTGGGTAAGGGGTAAATTACGCAATGGGAAGGTGTTAGGCACCCACTACGTCCTAGGTACTCCTAGGGAGCCCTTTTCACACTTGTTGTATAAATTGTTATTTGTTATGACATAAGTATTGTGCAAACATGATTGGGATGATGAGAAAAGAATATACAGTTTTTATTGGGTTTGAACGGATGAACCCGCTGCCTACGTACCTTCCATCAAAGGTAAGGATCAAAACGCCGTAGTTCGGCTAAAAGATTTCCAAAAGTTGGTGGATTCAATTTTAAACACAAGCACTGAGGCTTTTCATTATCAATGGGAGAACACTCGACCAAAACCAACATCCACCATGCGAGGATAGCTTCGACGTACTAGAGGGGTTAGCCCTGTTTTCAGTACGGAAGTCTTACTGTCGACTCACTAAAGATAGGGTGAGGTTTACATCAACCACAATGATAATTGAAGCCTATGGCTAATGCATGAAAAGATTAACAATGGACAAAGCCAAAACAAGTGAATGAGTGAAGTTAATTGATTGTGATTATGAAAATGAAGTCAAAGTATGATTAAGATTGATTCAAAGAAGTATTATGAAAATGGAGTTTGAAAAAAAGTCAAGGACTTGGGGTCCAGGTTTTTAGTTTGAAAACATGAAGATGTTTGCATAATATCTATGTCAAGTTTGAAATCAATGTGTGAAAAGGTTTAGGACATAATGAGGATGAATGGATGAAGATGGATTGTAAAACTTCTTAGAAGGTTCACCTCTTGAAATCATATAGAAGATGATTCAAGTGTGTCCTTTGGAATAGCAATGGATAATAACAAACAAAGAAAGAAAGCAAAAGCGGATATCGGATGCCAATCACTGGGCTTATACCAATCTCCTAAAACAGAACGGGATATCAGAGGCCACTCAATGGTCTTACACTAATCTCCTCAAACAAAGAAATAAAAGGTGGATACCGGATACCAATAGATGGATTTACACCAGTCTCCTAAAACAGAAATGGATATCAGAGGCCACTCAATGGTCTTACACTAATCTCCTAAAACAAAATGAAACTTGGATACCGGATGCCAATCTGTCTGGGCTTATACCAATATCCAACATATGATCATAGGAAAGCAAATGCCAACTTACAGGGACTTATAATTGCAACCTCACATAAACAAACAGGAGCAAAACATGGATGTCAGATGCCAATTTATCTGGGCTTACTCTAACTTCCACAGTATGGTCCTAGGAATACAAATGCCAACTTGCAGGGACTTACAGTTGTATCCTCACATACAAACAAACAAAGCATCATGTGATCATAGGAAAGCAAATGCCAACTTGCAGGGACTTACAGTTGCATCCTCACATACAATCAAATGCATCAAGCAAAGATAAGATGAGTGGCCAAGGTGATGGTCTTATACTCACTTCCATATCATAGGAGCAATGGCCAATGGATGGTCTTACAATTGTCCTCAATGGGCAAACAACAATGATAATGTCACAAAGACAAATGAGATGATTATGTATTGATGAGCAATAAATGATGATAAATGCACAAAGCATGCAAGCAAACATGTGTATATGAAGCAATCAAGCAATCAATGAGAATCAAACAGCACACTCTATAGCCAAACAAGGAGGCTCACACAAGAGGGTTAGGCACTGAGGCCAACTGGAATAGGGTCAAAAGTTGCTCTTAACCTTGCCATTGAGAGGCTAAGGTGAAGCAGATGAAAGGAGATGAGGGGTGTGCCTCATTGCTCCTATCCCTGATCAGGGAGAGCATTTAAATATCAGAAGGTGTGGGAGTTCAGAAAGTAGGAACTCTCTCCACATATTAGACTCGATTGATCTTGGGTTTCGATCTCACTGCTACAACCATGTAATGGGAGCAAGGAGAAGACTCACTGAATAGTAGGGGATAGGTTACTTATCCCTTTGATCTACCAATTGCCTTTCTTGAAGGACTTTTCCTGCTTGGGACAAAATTAAACACACACAAGCATTGCCTCTTAAGGAGGACTTCAGACAGTTTGCCCGGCCAAATAACAGGCCGGGTCTCCAGACTACATGAAGAAAGAGGGATTACCTCAAAGCAAATTGCTAAATAGCAAAGCAAAGCAAGTTCAACGAACTTAAGCAACTAAGTGGTACCTGAAATAGTCAAACTAATCAGTACACAGTTTAACAGTTTAAATCAGAAGGAAACAGAAGTCAACAGTCAAACAGATAGACAAATGTGCAAAGCACAAGGCACAAGGCTTATGAGCCAAGCAACCTACAAAACAAAGGTTAGCTCATGATAAACAAATAAACTCAATCAAAAGGCAATGGTTTCTTTGAAGCATTTGTTGCCCAACCTGAAACAATGAACTCAAACATAAGCCAGGAGACCCCTAGGACAAGCCTAGGGTCAAAAGAGGATGAAAAAGTCAAAACAGCAAATGAAAGTCAACCAAAATCAACTTCAAACATTTAAGAAGCAAGCACAATTGGTTTCATATTCATATCATCCATCATCATGATTTCATAAGCAATGGAAGTCAAAGCATGGCAAATGAAAGCTTATAGAAGTCAACAGAAATACTTGGCTCAAAAGCAATCATAATCAATTCCAAAAATCATCAAATAATTCATGCTCAATCACAATCCATAACATAGCATGCATATGAAATTTTAGCTCAATTGGATCATGGGAAGATAGTCAATTAAAATCAGGAAGTCAAACAAGTTTCAAGTATGCACAAAGGAGTCAAACATACATGTATCAACTTCAAAAAATCATAACTAAATGAAAACAGATGAGAAATGGATGGGATCAACACCAATGCAAAGCTCAAGATGTCTAGTATGCACATGTAAAATTTTATGATCATACAATAAAGTATGAGAATTTCCCAAATGAAATGGCAAGATGTATCACACAAAGTCAACAATTGACTAGGCAGGGAAGAAAAATCTCAAACAATTAGGAAATGGCACAATTAAATCCAGGAAAAATTCACACATCAACTAGACATATAAGAGATGGCTCATGCAAAATTTCACATTAATTGAAGGCCAGGAAGCATGTCAACAAAAATCATGAACTTGCATATCATTGGTGTGACACAAATTGTCACACCCTACTTCAAAAATTCATATCTCACAAACCACATATGATAAATTCAAAAACTCTACATCAAAACAAACATGAATGAGTGTAGATTAACCACAAAAAATTTCAGGGGCATTGGATACATCATCACAATTTCACAAAAGAAATGGCAAAAGGTATAAAATGTGCATACATGTCAAGAAACCTAAAGCCATAAAAAATCCAGCCACACAAAAAATAATTAAAAATCATGATAAAATAGTGGACATTCTCATGAACATGATGCACAAAATTTCATGATTTTTGGATGTGAAATGAGTGAATTGTGAATTTTAGAAGTTGAGGTAACAAATTGGAATGGAAAGAACAAAAGAACATGGTTTTAATAGGTCAACATTGACCGAGTGGCAAACTTGTGAATATGTACATCACTTATCAAAACGCAACGTTTCAGGCCACGAAATAGAATATTCTGATTGGTTGATACCAATGAAACAGTACAGCACGCAGCAAATACCAAGTTTCTGGAAATTCTAGGGCTTACTACAGTAACACACATGTTCATCTTCTCCAGGAATCATGGAAAATGAAATCACCCAGAACACGAAATCGAGCACACTATTCTCATCAGCAGACCAAGCATAATCATAATCCAAACATGGTTTTCATGAAATCATCATCATCAAAGCAAATCGACTACAAACATATTTGAGCATACAAAGTAAAATCCAGATTTCTCATGCATGACTCAACCAATTCATGTGATACAAGGTTCACCATACTCAGCAAGACAAGTACTACACATGGCATAGCAAAATTTTGAGAAAAGAAGAACTCGAAATCTTACTTGATTTGGAAGAAATGGAGGAGACAGGTGTTGTTTTGATGATACAAGCTCAAACAGGTCCCCCTTATGCTTTGAAATGATGAATGCTTGAAGAAGCTTGGCTCGAACAGCTCAAATCCAGCTTGAATCCACACCTGCCATGGCTGAAGCTTGAAGAAAAAAGAGCTCGAAATGAGCTTCCAGTTGGTGTTATATGCTTGCAAAGGGCTCACAAAGATGGTCAGGTGATGAGACAATGAAAGCTAGCTCGAGTGGTTTGAAGCTTTTGGCCAGAAAATGCAAATCGTGAAAAATGGAAAAATGAGAGAGTGAGAGTTTTTTTTGATCTGTTATGGCTGCTAGGGTTGTTCATTCTGCAGAAAATAGGTTATATATACTCTGTTTAAGCAATGCTAAGTGAATGGTAAACATGTTTAACCCAAATCAAACAAAATGCCATTTTGCTAATTTTTGACATATGCACATGGAGGTGTATGGTTCTGCACGAATTGGGCTTGGACAAGTTGCAAATACCAATTCAAACAATTCCCAATTGGTCAAATTGCTTAAAATTGCTTAATTCACAAAGTCAACTTTTTGCACACTTGAATTTTAATTAGACAAGTCCAAAAATGCCATTTTGCATGGTAAGGTTTTGGCACATGATGAATGCATTTTTGGAAAGAGGGGATTAAATGGAGATTGTGGGAAAAAACCCCACTAAAATTGGCCTTGTGGTTCATGAGATATGGCTCTTTGAAGTTCACAAATGTTTGAAATTGAATTGATCATATCTTGACAACCATACATGGGATTTGAGAGTTCTTGGACTTTTTGAAAATGGGAGAACAAGATCTTCAACTTTCATGTTGGGCAAAAATTCATTTGAAGCTTGTATCATGATGTAAGTTTAAGATCAAGAAGTTTCCATTTTTGGCAGTTGAAATTACAGGTCCACTTTCTATTTCTGGAAATTTTCTGTTTGACTTCAAATTCTTCCATGATGAGGTTTGGCATGATACATGAGGCTTGTATAGACATGAATGAGCTCCTTCAAGTCAATTCCATCCATCAAATCACTGATTAAATCCACAGTTGACCAAGTTTGACTTCAGTTGACTTTTCTAGGGTTTTGGATGACTGAAGCATTTCTGATGAATTCCAAACCCTAATTCCTTGAGACCTTGATTCCAAATGATGTCCCAAGTTATATGAACTCTTGATTATTGATCATGGTGCCCAAATTCTGCAAGAATGGCCACCCTCCATTGCTTTGACTGATTGTTGACTGTCTTTGACCTAATTGCTGATGATTGCTTCAACTGCAAGCAACAAGGTTAGACTGACAATATTTTTGTACTTTTTGGTTAGTAAACATATGAAAAGCAAAAGATATACAAATGCAAAACATGCTTGGTGATCAGGAATTAACTCACAAGGCAACCCACCCACTAGGAGGGAAACTAGGGCATGCAATGATCCTTGAGGCCATGATATGATATGATATGGGCCATGAGGGATCTTAGGGCCCAAAATTGGGGTCTTACAGATGCCCCTATTTAAGGTCATTCTAGCCGGAGAAGTGAAGTTTAGAAATCTTCATCTCGACGCGGTAGAATGGGCTTAAATAACAGTAATGAGACAAATTTTGGTCCCTAAGAGACCTCATGATGCAAATGTATGCATGCAAAAGACACAAACTCTGTGGGGAATATGATTCACACAGAAGAAAAGACGACCCATCGGAGTAGTACACTCATCAGGAACAGAGACTCTACAAGACTCTAGTTAGGGATAAACAAAACTGACACAGCGTGAACAAGACACGACTCTGATTAGGGAATAGAAAACAGACTGGAGACCTCACTGGGGAGTGAAGGACTCACACTGGGGAAAAGAATTCCAGAGGAGAATAAATCCATTGGAGAAACACAAGCTGACTCCTGGGGAGAAGCAAAGAAAACTTCACTGAGGAAGCAACAAAGAAAGGAGACGTTACCGGTATAAGGGTAACAAAAATCAGGAAAATCTGACTCCACAGGGGGACCGAGGTCATAATAGGGAGCAGAAAGGAGGGAACACCAAGGATACCGGTTACTGGGTATATAATAGGTGACCGACCAAAGCGTGAATTGGATTTCACTTCCAAAACACTCATCATCCTGAAGAGAGCTAGAAAAGCAAACTTGTTTATAGGATGGATATTCGATTCTACAAAGAATACGAATCTTACTCTGAGGGGAAAGCAATCAAAAGATTAACCCAAGAGTGAACGAGACATATTATTCATTACCGGCAGACCGTGAATAATATACTCGAAAGGAAAATTATCCTGAACCGGTTACTGGGTTGTTTATAGGATAAGATCCGAAGACGTGAATTGGTTTTCACTTCCAAAACACTCATCATCCTGAAGAAAGCTAGAACAGCAGACTTGTTTGTAGGATGGACATTCAACTCCACAAGGAATGAATCTTACTCAACTGGGGACACAAACCCAAAGAGTGCATGAGATATAATATCCATTACCGGCAGACCGTGGATAAGAATACTCGCATGAGATATATTATCTATTACCGTCAGAACGTAGATAATAAACTCGCATGGTAAGAAACACCAGAGATACCGGTTACTGGGTATATAATAGGTGATCTACCGAAAACGTGAATTGGATTTCACTTCCAAAACACTCATCATCCAAAACACAAACTGGTTATAGGATGGATATTCGATTCTACAAAGAATACGAATCTTGCTCAGCTGGGGAAAATCAACAAAGGATTCCAACTAAAGAGCGCATGAGATATATTATTCATTACCGGCAGACCGTGAATAATATACTCGAGAGGAAAAGACACCAGAGATACCGAAGTATATAACAGGTGACTATCCAAAACAGAGAGACAATCGATACCAAGCATCCGGGTAAACGAAAGACAACTCAAAGGGATAAATTGCAAGCATCCGACAATTATCCGACAACAAAGAAATATTCGACTCCGCAGAGGGAAAATGACGAATCTTACTCGAACAGGGAAACGCAAAAAGGCTTCAACTGAAGAGTGCATGAGATATATTATTCATTACCGGCAGACCGTGAATAATATACTCGAAAAGGAAGATTATCCACAACCGGTTACTGGGTTAATAAAGGATAAATCAACCGAAAAGAAAGGCATCGGGATACCAAACTAGGTATATAATGATAACCAATCAAAGGGAGCAACAGACATTACCAATAAAAGGGTAAATGAAAGGCGATCTGCTGAGGATAAATTGCAAGCATCCGGCAATTATCCACAGGGACTAGCTGGGGATGCATTGGTATACAACCAATGATCCGGGGAACAAATCACTAGCAAACGGTGAAAGGACCCACTGGGGATAAAATTGCTAGCATACGGCAATTATCCACAAAAGACTTGCTAAGGATATAAGTGCTGATCTGAGCAACTTATACAAGCAAAGGAAAATCAACATCAAATATTGAATGAAGATAATCACGAAATTAGGGTTTACATCTACCGAATACGGGGTAGAAGACCAACAACTCCGCGTGGGGATAGAACAAATCACAAATCCGCACGGGACACCAAGATAGGGGTTTATAACAAACCACAAACTGCGTGAGAGCAGGAAAATAGGATTTTACGACTACCGGTATGAGGGTAGAAAACCAAAACTCTGGCTGGAGAATAAAAGGGGTATAACCACAAATTCTGTCAAGAAAGCCAGGAAAAGTAGGACTTATAACTACCGGTTATGAGGGTAGAGGCCCAAAGATACTCCGTTGGGGAACAACCCGCTGGGGAGCACAAGACATCACAAATAGCCAATTCGGGAATAATCCGAAAAGACAGACTGAATCAAGACACGTCCTAATGAGGATGTAACTCAAATAGGAACATCCATCCCAATATATGTGTTGGGAGGAAACGGAAAAAACCGTCATCCACGAGGATATATCTCAGTGGGGAACTGCAGAAGGAAAGACAAACATTTTCTGCTTATGGGCTGACTCTACATGGAGAGATTTTAACACCCGACATCTGCTTGGGGAGATCTATAAAGAGATCTATATCACCCGTGCAGGAGACACGACAAACAAAGGATACATGGCGAAAAATGCAACATGAATATCTGAATGTTTTATGAATATGCATGAATATGCATGATTTATGTTTGATGAATGCTGACAAAACAGACAGTTCTAACACAAACAGGTCCAGGAATCAAACGTCCGGTATTATACTTCCAGGGGAAAAACCAGCTGGAGAGCCAATCTGCAGAGATCTATATGCTGTAAGGCAAAGATCTGCGGGTACTGCTGAAGAAGCAGAGAATCAGAGATATCAGGAAACGACCCAATCAGGATACAGAAAGTCACAACGGGCAAAACAGCCACCAAGACGAATCTGTAGGGGAACAAGAGACAACCCAAGATATCTGCAGGGGATCCCAGGGTCAACTGAGAAACAAGGGTGCATTGCACGAACTGCTGTAGAAGCAAAACCACATAACTCCGCTGGGGAACAACCCACTGGGAGAATGATATCATCCAAATAGAATCTAACTGCATAAGCAATTCTACTGGGGAAAACTATCGGCTACTCTCTTGGGGAACAAGCCACTGAGGTAGGACAGATCAAACAAGTAGATTCTGCAACAAACCACTCCACTTGGGGAGAATAGACATAGCAAACTGATCACAACAAGTAGATTCTGCACTATAAGCCACTCTACTGGGGATCACAAAACGGTCAGGAAATCAATCCGTTCACTGGATGCTAGAGCCATCATCCGACCATACCGGGGATTGAAAGAGTATTCAGCAGGCGAAGCTGTCACAACAAACGCTCTGCAGACTAAGCTGAGGAAAAGGTGGATGAAAAACTGGGATGTCAACCCAATCAACCACTGAATAGGAAAATAAATCCTGCTCTGCTGAAGAGAAAAAACTCTGATGGATAGATAGCAACAATTCCGCAGACGACTTCGCCAGGGAAAAGGTAAAGTACCGGGTATCAAACCACTGACTTACCGAGTCTTAAAAAAGAAAGCGATTGTGCTGAGGAAACAGACAACTCCGCTGGCAACTGCACTGGGAAGAGTGACAACAACTCTGCTCGCAACTCCAATGAGGATATCAATAGCAGCTCTACTCGCGACTCCGAGGGGAATATCAATCAATCAGTTATACTCATGACTGCGCTGAGGAGACAAATAAAGTCTGGGGCAGACGACCCACTGGAGAAAGTGACGGGGCACCAAGATGACAAACCATCAACCGCCGAAACTTCACAAGAAAACACCCATGCTAGGGGAACTGCTGCTGGAGAAAACGAAATCTTCAACAACACTCTGCTTGCGACCATACTGGGGAACAACCCCACCAACAACTTTGTTTGAGGAATCACCCCAACAAAGATCTGAAGAAAGAAGATACAACCAAACCAGGAATATGAACGAATGTCTTACCTGTTGGAGATCATGCCACCCTCGGGAGAGCACTGAGATATTCTTGAGTATCCTTTCAATCTTGTGAATGTTCACTTTGTTTAAAACAACAAATTTTGAAAAATTTATTTGTTTAAAACAATGACATTTTATCAATTTAAAACATGCAAAACATTTGTTGAATTGAAACAAATAAGAGTGCAAATAATTGGATAAAAAGCTCAAATTGATTTGATGGAATGGTAGCCTGCGAATGGCAAGACTCCATAGATCTGTACAAATTTGAAATCAGTGATATATATTGGAAGAGGGCTACATTGAACATAATGATCCTTTCTCTACCAATTTGAATCTCGATGTATCCGAAGCTTCAGTTGACGACGAATCGAGAATCTTCTGACGAAATGACGACTGATAAACCAGAAAATCTTGTCAGGATGCAGTTACTTGCCAAATCCCTAATTTTTGCCTAGATTGCCCCAGGGTGAGGTACTCAATCTAGCGGGATGCAAATATTCTCTTTTTTTTTTCAAGTCTCTAATTTTTGCCTGGATTACCCATGCGGGTTCTCCACCGAGACGCTCATTTTTGCCTAAGCCGCCCTTTCGGGTTTTCAACTTAGCGAGCTATTCTGTTTTTTCATTAGCATATACTTTTTTTTTAGGCAAAGTATCTCTTAACTGCATCTGAATTCACAGGACGAGTGAAATCCTCCCCATCCATTGTTGTAAGCATCAAAGCTCCGCCTGAAAAGGCTCTCTTAACAACATATGGACCCTCGTAGTCTGGAGTCCACTTGCCCCTGGAATCGGGCGCGAAAGACAAAACTTTCTTGAGCACGAGGTCACCTTCTCGGAACACACGAGGCTTGACCTTCTTATCAAATGCTTTCTTCATTCTCTGCTGATATAACTGACCATGGCACATGGCAGTCAATCGCTTCTCTTCAATCAAATTCAGCTGGTCATAACGACTCTGAATCTATTCAGCATCAGTCAACTAAGGACTTGAGGGTATACTTTTTCTTTTTTCTTTTTTTTTTCTTTTTTTCCTTGGAAAAAATTTTGAAAAAATTTTCCTGGTTTTTGATTTTTTCTTATTTTTCACCCTCTTCTCTTTTTTTTTTTTTTTTTTTTTTTTTTTTTTTGTTTTTTTTTGTAATGCCCCTAGTTTGACTGTTTTGCTGATTCTCATGATACAGCTGAATGAGCTTCTCTGGTGCTCAAGAAGGCGGGTAATCTCGTCAGGAACCCCTTCAACATCATCTTCCTCTGCCTCAGATACAAGGACTTCAAGATTGGGAGATGGCGTTGGATCATTATGTTCAATGGGTTTAGAAATCCCTGCATAATGATTCTGGATAATGAAAAGCTTTTGTATTTAAACAAGCAAATCAGTTATGCAGATGAAAAATGTTGTTTTTGTTTTTCAGGGTTTTTTGTGATCACTGATTTCATGCAAAAGCAAAAAGTGAAAACAAAGGAAAAACAAATGTTTAACAATGTGAAAATTGAATGAAAACATCATTGTATATATGCTTTGCCAACAATGTCATCACTTCTCCTTTTGGCATGGGAGAAGGGTTTTAAACAAAGTGAACAATTTACTCTGATCTATGGAGGACTGTAGGAACATCTACAGCGACCCAATTGTGGCAGACACCACCAGGAATAACAAAATTGTTCAAGTCCTCTGCGTCTTCTTCTTCAATGATAGCAGCAGCTTCCTCTTCTGCAGGTTGATCAGCATGGATGAATCCTCCACTTGTGAACAGACCTTGCTCATTGCATGCCCCAGAACCATAGCCAATGCCAGCCCGGGACCGGTTATCTTCAAGTTCAAGCACTTTCCCTAATCCAGCAACTGCACCACATTCAATGGCCAGCTTTGCATCACGGTAGGAAGTGAATGAAGGAGACTTCTTCTCGATTGGTTCATCAATAGATAAAGCTTGGAACTGAGTTCCAACTTCATCCTCTGCGTCAATGTACGAGAAAGAAGACAGATGGCTAACCAGGAGAGCCTTTTCTCCCCCTACTACGACCAGTTTCTTGTTCTTGACAAACTTCAACTTCTGGTGTAGGGTGGATGTCACGGCGCCAGCCTCGTGAATCCAGGGTCTGCCTAAGAGACAGCTGTAAGATGGGTGGATATCCATTACTTGAAAAGTAACCTGGAAATCACTTGGTCCTATTTTGATTGGGAGATCAACTTCCCCAATCACGGTCTTGCGTGACCCATCAAAAGCTTTTACAACAACCCCACTCTGCCTCATAAGAGGACCTTGATATGATAGACGAGAGAGTGTGGATTTCGGCAATACATTAAGGGACGATCCAGTGTCCACCAGCACATTGGACATTGCATCAGATTTGCAGTTCATCGAGATATGTAAGGCCATGTTGTGGTCTCTTCCCTCCTCAGGGAGATCAGCGTCACAAAAGCTCAAAGTGTTGCAAGCGGTAATGTTTGCAACTATACTATCAAATTGTTCCAGGGTGACGTCGTGATCAACGTACGCCAGATCCAAGACCTTCTGCAGAGACTCCCTATGAGGTTCTGAATTTAGCAACAAGGAAAGAATGGAAATCTTGGAGGGCGTGTGTAGAAGCTGGTCTACAATATTGTACTCACTCTTTCTGATGAGCCTCAGCATCTCATCAGATTCTTCATCAACAATGCCACTTGGGCCAACTGAAGAAACAGGAGTCTTTTGTACGGATGAGGAGGGTTTGGCAACATCAAGTGCCGGATTCTGAACATTCACAGCAGTCCCAACCGGACGCTCAACAGTATCAGAAACAGTAGCCTTTGGAGGCGCAGAAAACACACGACCGCTTCGGGTCAACCCACTAACATCAGCAATAGTGGTCACGGAAGTGGAAGGCAAAGGCACTTCAACCCCATCCTGGATGGCAACAGGATTGTACCGGAATGGCACAGCTCGATCAGATGAGTAGGGCACAGGGCCAGCAGGTTTGATAATCAGAGAAGGGGAAGCCTTCGGCTTGTTGCTATTGTAGCGAATAACAACGGGTTCGGGCAGCTTGAACACTGGTGATATGACATTCACCTCAGGCTCAACTACATCAACATTGAGGTTCTGCAGGATCTCAATGGTACCCTCATTCAACATCTTCTGAAGTTCACGGCGGACCTGGTCGCAACCCAAGCGATTAACCGAGCAGACGCGGCACTTGTCGTGGTTATGCTCCAAATAGCTGTACTGACACAGCATCTTATGTAAATCAACCAACGACTGCCTGATATGGCTGACATACCTAACCTTGTACTTCCCAAGGCACTCCTGAATCATGTTCACAGATTTCCCATGCGAAGGCAATGGGTTCCTGGTGACGTTCGGGTTTGAGTCTTCAAAACTCAGAATTCCACTTCTCATAAGGTCTTGCACCTTAGTCTTCAGCTGGAAGCAATTTTCAATGTCATGGCCCAGAGCGCCAGAGTGATAGACACAATGCAGGTCAGGCTTATACCACCACTGAGGGTTGACAGGTATAGCCGGAGGATCTCTCGGAGAAACCAACTTCCGCTCTATTAGAGAGGGATATAGCTCTGCATATGTCATAGGAATTGGATCGAAGCTGACCCTCTTCCTATCATAATTCATGTTAGCTTGATTGGTTGTACTTCCACGAGGCTGGTAAGCCTGTTGCTGTGGACGCTGCTATTGTTGTTGGTACTGCGGTTGTGGATATTGCTGCTGATGCTGATATTGTTGAGCATTATCTTTGAATACAGGCGCTACATGAGCCACCTGGTGCTGATGACTGGAATGTCGTGCAGGCTTCCTCTGAATAGAGGGTCTTCTATGTTTCGGCTGAGATTGCACGGCATGCGCTTCGCCTTCTTTCCTCTTAAACGCTCCATATCGCTTAGAGGAAGAACCATCATCTTTCGCTAACCGTCCCTCGCGGACACCTTCTTCGAGACGCATCCCCATGTTCACCATCTCGGTGAAATCAGAGGGAGCACTTGCCACCATTCGTTCGTAGTAGAATGAACCAAGAGTTTTCAGAAATATCTTGGTCATCTCCTTCTCTTCCAACGGTGGGGTGATTTGAGCTGCCAGCTCACGCCATCTCTGGGCGTACTCCTTGAACGATTCCTTATCTTTCTGAGACATGGACCTGAGTTGATCTCGGTCAGGCGCCATATCAACATTGTACTTGTATTGCTTGACGAAAGCTTCGCCAAGGTCGTTGAAAGATCGGATGTTGATACTGTCCAGGCTCATGTACCATCTGAGCGCGGCACCAGACAGACTATCCTGAAAATAATGGATCAAGAGTTGATCATTATCAGTCTGTGTTGACATCTTCCTGGCGTACATGACCAGGTGAGCCAATGGACAGGTGTTCCCCTTATATTTTTCAAAGTCTGGGACCTTGAACTTGATTGGTATTTTCACACCGGGAACTAGGCAGAGTTCGGCTGCAGATTTGCCGAAGAGATCTTTGCCTCGAAGAGTCCTCAATTCCTTTCTCAGCTCAAGGAATTGATCGTTCATTGCGTCCATCTTTTCATGAACATCTGAGCCCTCAGAAGCCTCAGAGTGATAGATGGTGTCGTCTACCCTAGGCATGGTATGCACGACAGGAGGAGCGGGAACAGGGACCGGGCTAGATGCCGGCATTTGAGCAAATGTTGGAGCTGGCAGATCAGGCATGAAGCCTGGAGGCATCCCCCAAGGAAAACCGGGGAGGCATGGCATTGGGCTGATGGGCACTGACTGGCACCGTTGAAGTAGCCACTTCGGAAATAACCGTCCTCTGAACAGGGGTTGCTGGCTGTTGAGTAGGCTGATTCTGAGCAGCAAGGAGTTGCTCCATCAAAGCGCCAAGTCTGGCGACCTCTTCTCTTAGATCTCGGTTCTCTTGCTCCAACTGTTCCATGATTCTCGCAGAGTTGACTCTTGTATAATACCGGTGAGTCAGCTTGTCTTCAAAATAAATGAAGAACAGAGGATTAGAAAACAGAAGACCAGAAACAAAAGGGGTACCTGTTTATGCAAGAATGATGCATGAAATGCTTGTGCAGATGCTTTGTTTTCAAGGAACCCTTAGGTTTTTTATTTGCAATATTTTGAATATTTAAACATTTTAATTGCTCATGGAAGATATTTCATTCAATATATTAAGACAAAGAAGTACAACATTTTTAATTATTACAAAGAGAAAAGGTAAATGACATCCTATGGATCCCTAACAGCTCGGGATGCTGGAGTACGAGAAGTGCACAACTTCTTGATCTCTCTCTCATAGGCAGCCTCCATATCAGCTTTCTCTTTAGCAAGTCGATCATACCTCCTCTTCCAGAATTTGGATGACTGAGGAAGAAGAGAAGTCCAAGTGTCGTTCGGATCGTCGATCACTCGGTGCTCGAGAAATTCAATCATAGCATCCTTCTCCTTGAGCTGCTGCAGCAATTCCTCTCTTTCACGGATCCAAGCACGCGAAAGGTCTTCTTCTCTCAACTCCTCTACACGTTGGGTATGGAGGGTTGAAGGCCCAGCCACATCCAACAGTGTAGGTCTCGGATGATCATACGGCATCAGGTAGGTGGCAGCTCTCTGTCTGACCCAAGAGGTGTATGGCTCCAAAGCAATGCAGTTCTTCGGACCCAACTCATTCCTACTCTTCTTGCGGATACTGCGCCAAGCACGGACAAATCTGGCTTTCAGGCCTTGGGGATCTTTACCCTCCTGGAAGAACACACCTTCTAACAAAATGCTATTAGGTTTATCCTTCAAGGGGAACCCAAGCTGACGACGTGCAAGAATAGGATTGTAGGTAATCCCACCACATGTACCAAGAAGAGGCACATTCGGGAATTCACCACAATAATCGATGATCTGAACGGTATCATCCACGCGATCATACCAGGTGATATCATCATTGGTGAGAGACATGAGTCTCTGAGACCACCGTAGACATCCCTTGTTCTCCTTGAAAGCAACTGTCTGAGGCAAGTGCGAAATAAACCACTTGTATAGCAGGGGTAGACAGCAGACAATGACTCCTCCATTCTTCATATTCCTCAGGTGCAAGGAGACATATGCATCGCCCAACAAAGTCGGAACTGGATTAAGAACTGAGAAGATCCTAATAGCGTTCATGTCCACGAACTTGTCGAAGTTGGGAAATAGCACCAATCCATAGATGAGCAGTACAAACAGAGCCTCAAAGGCATCCTCACTCATGGCCTTCCCATAAAAGGTAGCTTGGGCAATGAGGAACTCGGAAGGAAAACCCTGAATTCCGCCTTTGGTCGTTAGATTAGCTCTAATCAGATCTTCATCTATGTGCAACAAGCTAGCAATCTCTCGAGCAGATGGAATACTCTCTAGGCCACTGAACAGCACTTGATCCAGAATAGGAATCCCAATAAGGTGAGAGTATTCTTCCAAAGTCGGCAATAACTGGAAGTCCGGAAATAAGAAGCAATGATGCAACGGATCGTAGAACTGAGCCAAGGTACTCATCAATCCTTCGTCAACCTGAGTGGTGAGCAGAGGTAGGAGCTTCCCATAGCGAGCTTTGAAACCCAAGGGATCTAATACATACGATGTCAGATTCCTTAACTCTTTTACATCGTGCTGCTTAAAGCTGTACTTCTTTGTATGCCTTTTTGGTCTTTCCATGTCTGAAAATTTTGCAAATAACCCTTTAAGTTCCTTGAAAATTTTCTTTTTTGATGACATGAATACGGATGAATGCGTGAATGTATGAATGCAACAAACACACTCAAGGATCAAGCAAGGCACACCAAACAAAGGTCGTGGGAAAGCTCTATGTATCCTTAATATCAATCATCCATTTTGGTGGATTTAGGTTTTCACCTTATCGACACCCAAGTTCCATTGATATTAACGGTACATGAACCGGTTCAGACATTCTTAATATCAACCAGTCGCTTTGGTGGATTTTAGGTTTTACACCTGATCCGGGATCCATTGATATTAACAATGTTTGAACGACTCAACCACGAATCACGGATTTGTTGAGAGTCACGAGCATGGAGTCTCGGTTAAAAACCACCCAAAGGGAGTGTACTAAGGTTTAAACCTGCCAGACATGTTCTATCAGAGGTTCCCATAGTCATCGTTCCATCTTTCGAATATTATCGGAGGAACGAATACTCGTATTCCAAGAATATTCTCAAGAGAAACTCTTATGAGTGTAGTATCGCGTAACAATCGTATCAGAACTGACATCTGAACGACCTCCGCACTACGGTCCTAAAAATAGGCCAAGATGGGTTTGGTAAACTAAGGTCCTTGGCTTCTGCGGAACATGATTGAAAGAATAATGCCTAACCACAAATAACTTGTGTGACATTATTAGTCCAACATGACCTCCACCAAGTGAATGGACTCGCAAGTCAACTGGCTAAGGAATACTCCACACCAGTCAACGAGACTATGCCATTCTCCTATCCTAGAGTGCACTCGAGTTCGGGTATAGAACTCATCTCACAGATCACCAAAGCAAACAACAATTGTATATCAAGCAATTCACACATTACAATCAATACAGTGATCCCAAATTGTACAAAAATATGTCATATAACAAATAATAATATAGCACAACAAGGGTGAAAAGTAGGCAATACCACCAAGGATCGATCTTTCCCCAGCAGAGTCGCCACTTTTCTGTAGCGGTGTATTCGTCGCTATATGATTTATTAATTAAACCATAAGCAAGGTATACAATGAAATTTCGAGTCGCCACCGCACTTTTATTTATCCAAAGGACTGGCTAAAAAGCGAACAAAAGCCTAAGAAGTTTTACACGTAGAAAACTAATAAAAAGATCAGAGAGTCTGGGTAAGGGGTAAATTACGCAATGGGAAGGTGTTAGGCACCCACTACGTCCTAGGTACTCCTAGGGAGCCCTTTTCACACTTGTTGTATAAATTGTTATTTGTTATGACATAAGTATTGTGCAAACATGATTGGGATGATGAGAAAAGAATATACAGTTTTTATTGGGTTTGAATGGATGAACCCGCTGCCTACGTACCTTCCATCAAAGGTAAGGATCAAAACGCCGTAGTTCGGCTAAAAGATTTCCAAAAGTTGGTGGATTCAATTTTAAACACAAGCACTGAGGCTTTTCATTATCAATGGGAGAACACTCGACCAAAACCAACATCCACCATGCGAGGATAGCTTCGACGTACTAGAGGGGTTAGCCCTGTTTTCAGTACGAAAGTCTTACTGTCGACTCACTAAAGATAGGGTGAGGTTTACATCAACCACAATGATAATTGAAGCCTATGGCTAATGCATGAAAAGATTAACAATGGACAAAGCCAAAACAAGTGAATGAGTGAAGTTAATTGATTGTGATTATGAAAATGAAGTCAAAGTATGATTAAGATTGATTCAAAGAAGTATTATGAAAATGGAGTTTGAAAAAAAGTCAAGGACTTGGGGTCCAGGTTTTTAGTTTGAAAACATGAAGATGTTTGCACAATATCTATGTCAAGTTTGTATTCAATGTGTGAAAAGGTTTAGGACATAATGAGGATGAATGGATGAAGATGGATTGTAAAACTTCTTAGAAGGTTCACCTCTTGAAATCATATAGGAGATGATTCAAGTGTGTCCTTTGGAATAGCAATGGATAATAACAAACAAAGAAAGAAAGCAAAAGCGGATATCGGATGCCAATCACTGGGCTTATACCAATCTCCTAAAACAGAACGGGATATCAGAGGCCACTCAATGGTCTTACACTAATCTCCTCAAACAAAGAAATAAAAGGTGGATACCGGATACCAATAGATGGATTTACACCAGTCTCCTAAAACAGAAATGGATATCAGAGGCCACTCAATGGTCTTACACTAATCTCCTAAAACAAAATGAAACTTGGATACCGGATGCCAATCTGTCTGGGCTTATACCAATATCCAACATATGATCATAGGAAAGCAAATGCCAACTTACAGGGACTTATAATTGCAACCTCACATAAACAAACAGGAGCAAAACATGGATGTCAGATGCCAATTTATCTGGGCTTACTCTAACTTCCACAGTATGGTCCTAGGAATACAAATGCCAACTTGCAGGGACTTACAGTTGTATCCTCACATACAAACAAACAAAGCATCATGTGATCATAGGAAAGCAAATGCCAACTTGCAGGGACTTACAGTTGCATCCTCACATACAATCAAATGCATCAAGCAAAGATAAGATGAGTGGCCAAGGTGATGGTCTTATACTCACTTCCATATCATAGGAGCAATGGCCAATGGATGGTCTTACAATTGTCCTCAATGGGCAAACAACAATGATAATGTCACAAAGACAAATGAGATGATTATGTATTGATGAGCAATAAATGATGATAAATGCACAAAGCATGCAAGCAAACATGTGTATATGAAGCAATCAAGCAATCAATGAGAATCAAACAGCACACTCTATAGCCAAACAAGGAGGCTCACACAAGAGGGTTAGGCACTGAGGCCAACTGGAATAGGGTCAAAAGTTGCTCTTAACCTTGCCATTGAGAGGCTAAGGTGAAGCAGATGAAAGGAGATGAGGGTGTGCCTCATTTCTCCTATCCCTGATCAGGGAGAGCATTTAAATATCAGAAGGTGTGGGAGTTCAGAAAGTAGGAACTCTCTCCACATATTAGACTCGATTGATCTTGGGTTTCGATCTCACTGCTACAACCATGTAATGGGAGCAAGGAGAAGACTCACTGAATAGTAGGGGATAGGTTACTTATCCCTTTGATCTACCAATTGCCTTTCTTGAAGGACTTTTCCTGCTTGGGACAAAATTAAACACACACAAGCATTGCCTCTTAAGGAGGACTTCAGACAGTTTGCCCGGCCAAATAACAGGCCGGGTCTCCAGACTACATGAAGAAAGAGGGATTACCTCAAAGCAAATTACTAAATAGCAAAGCAAAGCAAGTTCAACGAACTTAAGCAACTAAGTGGTACCTGAAATAGTCAAACTAATCAGTACACAGTTTAACAGTTTAAATCAGAAGGAAACAGAAGTCAACAGTCAAACAGATAGACAAATGTGCAAAGCACAAGGCACAAGGCTTATGAGCCAAGCAACCTACAAAACAAAGGTTAGCTCATGATAAACAAATAAACTCAATCAAAAGGCAATGGTTTCTTTGAAGCATTTGTTGCCCAACCTGAAACAATGAACTCAAACATAAGCCAGGAGACCCCTAGGACAAGCCTAGGGTCAAAAGAGGATGAAAAAGTCAAAACAGCAAATGAAAGTCAACCAAAATCAACTTCAAACATTTAAGAAGCAAGCACAATTGGTTTCATATTCATATCATCCATCATCATGATTTCATAAGCAAAGGAAGTCAAAGCATGGCAAATGAAAGCTTATAGAAGTCAACAGAAATACTTGGCTCAAAAGCAATCATAATCAATTCCAAAAATCATCAAATAATTCATGCTCAATCACAATCCATAACATAGCATGCATATGAAATTTCAGCTCAATTGGATCATGGGAAGATAGTCAATTAAAATTAGGAAGTCAAACAAGTTTCAAGTATGCACAAAGGAGTCAAACATACATGTATCAACTTCAAAAAATCATAACTAAATGAAAACAGATGATAAATGGATGGGATCAACACCAATGCAAAGCTCAAGATGTCTAGTATGCACATGTAAAATTTCATGATCATACAATAAAGTATGAGAATTTCCCAAATGAAATGGCAAGATGTATCACACAAAGTCAACAATTGACTAGGCAGGGAAGAAAAATCTCAAACAATTAGGAAATGGCACAATTAAATCCAGGAAAAAATTCACACATCAACTCGACATATAAGAGATGGCTCATGCAAAATTTCACATTAATTGAAGGCCAGGAAGCATGTCAACAAAAATCATGAACTTGCATATCATTGGTGTGACACAAATTGTCACACCCTACTTCAAAAATTCATATCTCACAAACCACATATGATAAATTCAAAAACTCTACATCAAAACAAACATGAATGAGTGTAGATTAACCACAAAAAATTTCAGGGGCATTGGATACATCATCACAATTTCACAAAAGAAATGGCAAAAGGTATAAAATGTGCATACATGTCAAGAAACCTAAAGCCATAAAAAATCCAGCCACACAAAAAATAATTAAAAATCATGATAAAATAGTGGACATTCTCATGAACATGATGCACAAAATTTCATGATTTTTGGATGTGAAATGAGTGAATTGTGAATTTTAGAAGTTGAGGTAACAAATTGGAATGGAAAGAACAAAAGAACATGGTTTTAATAGGTCAACATTGACCGAGTGGCAAACTTGTGAATATGTACATCACTTATCAAAACACAACGTTTCAGGCCACGAAATAGAATATTCTGATTGGTTGATACCAATGAAACAGTACAGCACGCAGCAAATACCAAGTTTCTGGAAATTCTAGGGCTTACTACAGTAACACACATGTTCATCTTCTCCAGGAATCATGGAAAATGAAATCACCCAGAACACGAAATCGAGCACACTATTCTCATCAGCAGACCAAGCATAATCATAATCCAAACATGGTTTTCATGAAATCATCATCATCAAAGCAAATCGACTACAAACATATTTGAGCATACAAAGTAAAATCCAGATTTCTCATGCATGACTCAACCAATTCATGTGATACAAGGTTCACCATACTCAGCAAGACAAGGACTACACATGGCATAGCAAAATTTTGAGAAAAGAAGAACTCGAAATCTTACTTGATTTGGAAGAAATGGAGGAGACAGGTGTTGTTTTGATGATACAAGCTCAAACAGGTCCCCCTTATGCTTTGAAATGATGAATGCTTGAAGAAGCTTGGCTCGAACAGCTCAAATCCAGCTTGAATCCACACCTGCCATGGCTGAAGCTTGAAGAAAACAGAGCTCGAAATGAGCTTCCAGTTGGTGTTATATGCTTGCAAAGGGCTCACAAAGATGGTCAGGTGATGAGACAATGAAAGCTAGCTCGAGTGGTTTGAAGCTTTTGGCCAGAAAATGCAAATCGTGAAAAATGGAAAAATGAGAGAGTGAGAGTTTTTTTTGATCTGTTATGGCTGCTAGGGTTGTTCATTCTGCAGAAAATAGGTTATATATACTCTGTTTAAGCAATGCTAAGTGAATGGTAAACATGTTTAACCCAAATCAAACAAAATGCCATTTTGCTAATTTTTGACATATGCACATGGAAGTGTATGGTTCTGCACGAATTGGGCTTGGACAAGTTGCAAATACCAATTCAAACAATTCCCAATTGGTCAAATTGCTTAAAATTGCTTAATTCACAAAGTCAACTTTTTGCACACTTGAATTTTAATTAGACAAGTCCAAAAATGCCATTTTGCATGGTAAGGTTTTGGCACATGATGAATGCATTTTTGGAAAGAGGGGATTAAATGGAGATTGTGGGAAAAAACCCCACTAAAATTGGCCTTGTGGTTCATGAGATATGGCTCTTTGAAGTTCACAAATTTTTGAAATTGAATTGATCATATCTTGACAACCATACATGGGATTTGAGAATTCTTGGACTTTTTGAAAATGGGAGAACAAGATCTTCAACTTTCATGTTGGGCAAAAATTCATTTGAAGCTTGTATCATGATGTAAGTTTAAGATCAAGAAGTTTCCATTTTTGGCAGTTGAAATTACAGGTCCACTTTCTATTTCTGGAAATTTTCTGTTTGACTTCAAATTCTTCCATGATGAGGTTTGGCATGATACATGAGGCTTGTATAGACATGAATGAGCTCCTTCAAGTCAATTCCATCCATCAAATCACTGATTAAATCCACAGTTGACCAAGTTTGACTTCAGTTGACTTTTCTAGGGTTTTGGATGACTGAAGCATTTCTGATGAATTCCAAACCCTAATTCCTTGAGACCTTGATTCCAAATGATGTCCCAAGTTATATGAACTCTTGATTATTGATCATGGTGCCCAAATTCTGCAAGAATGGCCACCCTCCATTGCTTTGACTGACTGTTGACTGTCTTTGACCTAATTGCTGATGATTGCTTCAACTGCAAGCAACAAGGTTAGACTGACAATATTTTTGTACTTTTTGGTTAGTAAACATATGAAAAGCAAAAGATATACAAATGCAAAACATGCTTGGTGATCAGGAATTAACTCACAAGGCAACCCACCCACTAGGAGGGAAACTAGGGCATGCAATGATCCTTGAGGCCATGATATGATATGATATGGGCCATGAGGGATCTTAGGGCCCAAATTTGGGGTCTTACACATATGCTTTGTTTTTTATTAGAGGAACTTTATAGAGATCTATTTGCAAATTTTTGAAAATATTTAACTTTTAAGACATATATGGAATACTCATAGCAATAATATTTGGAAACATTTTACACCAAGGAAGTAATACAGTTTTGGTAACCAAATACAATACAAGAGAAAAGGAGAATGGACATCCTATGGAGCCCTAGAAATAATCTTCTAAAGCCTTTGAGATCGGAAGATAAGTAGCACGGAGCCTCTTCACCTCTCTCTCATAAGCTGCTTCTATATCGGCCTTCTCCTTGGCGAGCTGATCATACTTCCTCTTCCAAAACCTAGATGAGGGAGGAAGAAGAGAAGTAACCACATCATCAGGCTCATCAATAACCAGATGCTCTAGAAACTCTATCACTGCATCCTTATCTTTGAGCTGCTGAAGAAGCTCCTCACGCTCACGGACCCATGCACGCGAACGGTCTTCATCTCTCAACTCCTCTACTCCTTGGTCAGGGAGGGTTGAACGCCCAACTATAACCATAGGGGTAGGTCTCGGGTATTCGTACGGCATGCGGTACTTAAAGCTCTCTTCCTCACCCAAGAGGTGTAAGGTTCCAAAGTAATGCAATTCTTCGGACCAAACTCATTCCTCCCTTTCCTATGAACCTTGCGCCAGGCGCGGACCGTCCTATTCTTCAAGTTCTGGGGATCTTTACCCTCTTGAAATAACAAGCCTTCCAACACAATATTGTTAGGTTTATCCTTTAAGGGGAACCCAAGCTGACGACGAGCCAAAGCAGGATTGTAGTTAATTCCACCACATATACCAAGAAGAGGAACATTGGAGAATTCACCACAAGAGTCAATAATCTGAATGCCATCATAAACACGATTATACCAAGAGATATCATCATTAGTGAGAGACATAAGTCTCATGGACCACCGTAGACATCCCTTGTTCTCCTTGAAGGCAAGCGTCTGAGGCAAGTGCGAAATAAACCACTTGTGCAACAGAGGCAGACAACACACAATGGAACCACCACCCTTTGCATTCCTCATATGCAAAGAGAAATAAGTGTCACCTAACAGAGTCGGAACGGGATTAAGAGAAGAGAAATAACACTAGCCCATAGATGAGGAGTACAAATATGGCTTCAAAAGCTTCCTCACTCATAGCCTCCCCAAACAAAGTAGCTATGGCAATGAGAAAATCATATGGGAGACCTTGAATTCTACCTTTGGTAGTCATATTAGAAACAATGTCAGATACATCTACATGAAGCTTGTCAACAATCTCTTGGGAAGAAAGGAACCTTCTCCAAACCACTGAACGACAATTGGTCAAGAATAGGTATACCCACATGATAAGCATACTCCTCAAGCATAGGCAAAAGCTGGAAATCCGGAAAAGTGAAGCATCGA
The DNA here is from genome assembly GCF_024323335.1 of Lathyrus oleraceus. Classification (NCBI taxonomy): domain Eukaryota; kingdom Viridiplantae; phylum Streptophyta; class Magnoliopsida; order Fabales; family Fabaceae; genus Lathyrus; species Lathyrus oleraceus. The sequence goes on from NC_066580.1 coordinate 214,715,374, forward strand.
TACAAGGGATCGTAGAACTGCACCAACACACTCATCAGACCTTCATCCACCTTGGTAGAAAGAATAGACAGAAGCTTCCCATGGTGAGCTTTGAACTCCAAGGGCTCTAATACATAATATGTCAAACTCCTTAACTCTTTCAAGTCGGGTTGTCGGAAACTGTACTTCTTCGTATTCCTTCTTTGCTTATCCATGTCTGAAAATTTGCAAATAGACTTCTTAAGTTCCTTGAAATTTTCTATTGTTGATGATGTGGATGCATATGAATGCTGAATTCATGGATGTAACAATCACACTCAAGAATCAAGCAAGTCACACCATACAAAGGTCACGGGATGGCTCACGTCATCGTCAATATCAATCATCCATTTTGGTGGATTATGGTTTACACCTTATCAACACCTAAGTTCTATTGATATTGAGAATATACGAGAACGGATCAACCACGAATCAAGGGTTTGTTGTAAGTCACGAGCATGGAGTCTCGGTTAAGAACCACCCAACAGGAGTGTACTATCGTTAAACCTGACAATCATGTTCTAAAAAGGTCCACATAGTCATCATCTCATCTTTCGGATATTATCGGATAAAATGACTACTCGTTCTCCAAAAATATTCTCAAGAGGGACTCTTATGAGTGTAGTATCGCGTAACAATCGCCTCAAGTCTTACACTTGAACGACCTTCGCACTACGTCCTAAAATAGGCCAAGATGGGCTAGGTATCTAAGGTCCTTGGCTTCTAAGGTTCTTATTGGAAAGATTAATGCCTAACCACGACTACTCGTGTGACATTATTGATCCCAACAAGACCTCCACCAAGTGAATGGGCTTGCAAGTCAACTTGTTAAGGAATTACTCCACACAAGTCAACAAGACTATGACATTCTCCTATCCTAAGTGCACTCGAGTTCGGGTATAGAACTCATCTCACAAGAAACCACCAAGCATGCAAGCAATTAATATATCAAGCAATTCATAAATTACAAACAATACGGTCATCCCAAATTTGCACAAAAATATGTCACCAATAAATATAAACATACAACACACATAAGAAAAAAGTAGGCTAAACCCACTAGAGATCCAGTTTATCCCCAGTAGAGTCGCCACTTTTCTGTAGCGGGGTTTTCGTTACCTTTAGGTTTATTGACTAAACCAAAAGTAAACATACAATTCGAGTCGCCACCGCACTTTTATTTGTCCAAAGAAAAGGCTAAAATCAAAAACTAATAAAAACGTCAGAGATTCGGGTAAGGGGGTTGGTTATGAAATGGGAAAGGTTTTACGCACCCAAAACATCCTTAGTACTCTAAGGGAACCCTTTTTGCAAATATGTGTTGTAGGTTGGTATTTGAGAAAAGATTTGTACAAAAGATTGGAGGGATGAGAAGAGAATAGATTATATTTACAAATTTGTTGTTTGAATGGATGAACCCATTGCCTACGTATCATCACAAAGGAGGATCAAAACCTTGTAGTTCGGGGTAAAAATCACAAAGATTGGTGAATTGATTTGATCAAAAGCCTTAGGGTCTTTTGTTATCAAAGGGAGAAAACTCAACCTAAACCAACAATACACCATGTGAGGAAAGATTCAACATACTAGTGAGGGGTTAACCCTATAATAAGTATGGAAGACTTATAATCCAATCACTAAGGATAGGGTGAGATTCACATCAACCACTATGATAACTCAAACCTATGACTAATGTTTATGAAAAGTTTTAACAAAGGTGGCCATTGGAACCACAAAAACAACTTGAGGTGAGTTATATTTACCAGTTAGATGTATTTACAAAAATGAAGTCAAAGTTGGATTTAAGATTTATTCACAATGAGTATTTATGAAAAGATTTTGAAAAAGTCAAAGGCATAAGGCCAAGGTTTCTAGTTTGAAACAAATTCAAAGTTTGCAATAAAAGATTTTGGCTTGGTTAGAGTGGGGAGAAGAAGAGAAGGGTTAGTCCTAAAGCATACAAAGATGAGAGAGAAAAGATAAAGCCTTGGAGTTACTTTTCTTGAAATCATAGAGATGATTTAAGATGCTCCTTTCCTTGGACTTAGCACACAATCAAGCAATTAAACAATTTGGATTCAAGCTCCTAGGATCTCCATTTGGCTTGTCTCTCTTAACTTGGCTACTCATGACAATGATCCTCTCTACTATCTCAAGATGTAATCCCTATCACCCAAGAGAAAACATCAAAAAGTTCACAACACAATAAGGGGAATGGACAAGGAGTAAGTTTAAATGAGAAGTCCTTTAAAGTCAACTTTGAAATTTAGCATTCTAAAGGCATGAGGCCTAGTTGCTCTTCAACAAGTTTAGCATTCTAAAGGCATGAGGCCAAGTTGCTCTTGAACTCCTTTAAGCATGGGTGTTTCCTAATTCTAAGTCCTTTCCCCTTTTTGCATTAGGTTCACACAAAAACAAAGACAAAGCAATCACAAGACAACAATATATTTATATACAATAATGAGCTCAAATGAGCAAAAGAAAAATGACATAAACATAAAATATTTGCTCAAGTTAGCTAAGTGAAAAATCAATATGAATAATGAGCAATAAATAAATGACATTAAAGTAAATTGCAAGAAATTAAATGCTCAAATTAAAGTTAGTAATTAATGAAGTTGTTAGTTTGTCATAAGACAATGTAGCGCTATGTTAAGCAATCGTAAGTGGACTAATGTAGTAGTCACACCTATCTGAGGCCGATCAATAAAACTATAGGCAAATAAACACAAGTTAGAGATCATGACTAGTCAGCCAAGCTCCACAAAGTAGCCATGCCAAAACAAAAGGGGAAGGGCCTTGTATGGACTTTTAGGTTATTTGCTTGACCAAGAAGCAACCTACCTTGGACACAAAACAACCCACTTGATCTTGGATCAAGTTGAGTTTGGTTTGGATCAAATAAGGTTAAACCTCTCATTTGTCAAGACCAACCATAAGACATTAACTCATTGGCCAAATGATGAAAAGAATGGGATGAAGATGAAACGGAGAGAAAGAGAATTCAAGTATCAAACTCAATTGATCAAATGTGAACCAAGTCACCATCAATCAATACTAAACAGAAAAGAAATGAAGATTACAACTCAACAAGTCAATCATAATTTTTTGGTATTTTTTTGAATTATAAATAAATGCAAAATAAAATAATCAAAATATGGTCAAACCTCAAATTTAATCCAAATCAACTTTAACAAGTCCAATTAAATTCTCATAGGTCTAACATGGTCAAACAAACTTTGACAAATTTTCTCAACAATTTTAGAAATCAGAAACTATTTAAAAACAATAAAAAACAATAAAAAATAACACAATATGAATTAAAATCTCAAATAAATCTCAAATCAAATAATAAACTAATTAGACTATTTTCATTGACTTATCATTATACATAGGTGTTAGGAAAATATTTTTGGATTTTTCAAATATCATAAAGTAATTAAAAATGAATTAAAACTATTTAAAATCATATAATTCACAAAAAATATTAAATGAAGTCACAAAAATAATTAAAAATCAAAATATGAAACTAGATTTTTCAAGAATTTTTTTGGAATTGGTCTCATATTTTTGTGACTTCAAATGATTTTTCTATGAATTTTTGAAAATAAAAGGAATTAACTGAAATTAAAAGAAAATAGAAATAATAGAAAAAAGCGCATCCACATAATCAAACGCATTAACTGACGTGGCAAGGAGAGACGACTCAGATATGAGGATGCATGGTGGACTTAAGTCAAGCACACAACATGATGATTTAAAATAAGTAAACACAACCAACGCATGAGATTATAACGTGGCCAAGCAATCCAACGATCAGGAAAGTGCACACGTGGTGATGGTGGTGGAAACCACCATCTTCTCCGGTGAGATACCAGATTCCGGTCATCACATGCAGAGGAAAAAATTGTAACAAAAATAAAAAATAAGGACATCAAAATGAAGCTCAGGTGATGTACATCACCATTGTATCCATGGATCTTCCTCACTCTTCCCATTTAGAGAGAAATGTGATAGGAAGATCATGGTGTGTCAACTGGAAGTGCACGAAATGAACAATTGAGATCACCACTGGCCTGCCTCAAGTGTGAGGACTTCGGAAAACTACATAAACCAAAGAAAACTACATTAAATTGTAAGATCTAGATCCAAAATGTTTGAAGTTCTACCTCTGAAATAGAGCTTCTAAGGCCACGAATTCTTCAAGATCTTGATCTGTTTTTGCTATGGAGATGTAATGAAGATGATAGGCTAAGGAACTGAGCTTTGAAAATCAACTAATGATGTTGAATTTCAAGCTTGAACAAGAGAGAAAAATCTGAAAATTCCTTTGGTAATGGTTGAGATTTCAATTCTGCAACACTTCAGGTGTCTACCAGGTTGAGAAATGAATGAGATTGAGCTTTTATTTATAGCTGAAATATGGTTGAGCTCATGCTTACCTCGTGTGCATGGCCATTTGAACTTTGGTGCATGGGCCTGTACAGGCGCATGTGAGGCCCAATGATGGGTGCAAAACCAAGATGAACTCAAATGAAATGGAATTGGACGTGCAATTGCCTTGCACATAAAGTTTCAACATGAAATGCAAAAATGAACATAAAGAGTAATGTGAGTAATGGTTGGAAAGCCCTTGGAATAAGAAACAAAAGTCATGTTGGGAAAAAATTCATTTGGCATTTGGAAATTAATGAAAACTGGCTATGAAAATTTGGGCACAAAACATGTCTAAGTCACCTTTTGAAAATTTTCACTAAAAGCAAGCCTCTTCAAGCCCTTCTGTTTCCATGATGCAAGCTTCAAATGAAAAAACCTCCAACATAAAAGTTGTAGATATTTTCAAGATGCTCAATTTAGACTCAAATTTAACATCATTAGGATTTTTCAAGAAAGCGTTATGGGCATTTGAAGATGGGTACTTTTCCAAACTCAATGACTTAGGTCCAAGGTGACCTATAATGTTTTGTATTATCACATGTATTTATTTTAGGATTATGAAATTTTGTACAACATAAAATTTGAAGTAGACATCTTAAGCGTTCGAATGAATTTGGTCTCACCTCAAAATCATAAAACTTAAGGAAGTTAGGTCCTTGTGAAGTTGACCCAAAATTAGGGTTTTAGTAAAAATGATGGGTTTCAGACAAACACATCACAAGTTGTATCTCAGTGGACCTCAGTTTAGTCAGATGACTTGACTGGTCAACTTTTCAAGGCCAAACTTCCAATCTTGATGAATGGATGATTGAGGATTCTCAAATAGGCTAATATATGCATAAAATAATGAATGAAAGAACTTCCGTTTATTAAATTTGATCATAGGTTGATGTTGCTTCATGGGCAAGGCACAGTCAAGGCATAGTTGAATTAGGGTTTCCTTGGGAATAAATCCTCAAGCCTTTGGGTTATCTTGATCAAATTGGCAAATTGAGATACTTCGGAGACATATATAATTATTAGGAGCTTTATGGACCATTGCCATGCTTGTTCTCATCTTCATCTAGCAATTTCAATGAGCTTAGGAGCCTCTTAGGAGCATTGGAGCACATGATCACTTGAGCTTCAAAACAAAAAGAATTAGTGACATATTTTTGTGCTTTTGGTTAATAATCAAAATAAGGAAAGCAATAATATACAATACAAGCATGCTTGGTGATCTCAAAACACTCAAACAAGTCCCAACCCTAGGGTTAATGAGCCAGACATGTTATGATCCTTGAGGCAATGCACTGAGTAATGATATGATGCCATGAGGGATCTTAGGGTCAAAATTAGGGTCTTACACTGAGGAAGTCACACAAGACACCTAGATGAATTAGGGCTTCCAAGTTAAACAAGCTTCAAACTCTTGATAAATTCTTGAATAAAATGATAAATGAAGAACATAGGGATCCATATATGATGCTTGGAACCAATGTGAACCTTCCCTTGATTGATCTCCTTGTATTGAGGGTCTCAAACCCTATATGTGAGCTTAATAGAGCATGGGTGGATGCATATACTACCTACAAAAGAAGTAAAGTTATACATAGACATATATTTGATATTTTGGTTAGTAAACAAAAAAAAAACAAAGTATGATACAATCAAATGTGCTTGGTGATCTCTCCCAATGCAAACCCAATGAATAAGGGGCAATGAGGATGCCAAGGTGTGATCCTAAAGACAATGAATATGATGAGATAACATGAGGTATCTTAGGGTCAAAATTGGGGTCTTACAGATTCCCCGCGAAGTTTCCTTTTCTAATGAAAGATTTCCTTATTCAGGCAAGTTTTGACTTTCGAGAAGTATTGATGTAGCCGTCTCTTGTAGGGTTGTCTCCCATTTGACATGGTGCTGACCTAAAATCCCCCGCAGTGTTCCTTAACTTGAAGATATGGAGCCTCGGCAGATCTCTCTGATCCTTAGGATGTTGTTTGATATCCTCAGTAGTGCTTTCATCCCCTACGAAGTTGCCAAGCTGTATTTTTTCCTCTCCTAAAGAGTTTGAGCTTTAAGCAAGATATTTGTCAATCATTAGTTATCCCCTATCAGTTATTTCCTCCTCTCCTGAGAGTCGAGTGTTGAATTGGATTTGTTTTAATCCCCGTGATTGCTATTGATATATATATATATATATATATATATTATATATATATATATATATTATATATATATATATATATTCTTTATTTCCGTTGAGTGTTGAGTCTTCAGCATTTTTTGGGTCAGATGCATATTTTCCATGCTTCCCCCAACCAGAGTTGAGCATTTGATTTGGATTGTTTTATCCCCATCCTTTGTTGAGTGCATGGGTGTGTGTTATCCCCATGGAATTTAATATTTGAAGATAGGATTTATATCCTCGATGATTTATTTTCATCCCTAACAGGTTGTCAAGTTGGTTTTCCCATCTTGTTGAGATTAGTCGAGTATCTAGTTGTGATTATTTGATCTTCAGTGTTTATATCCTTTGTGCTCGTTCGTCAGCATAATCATATGCATACTCATGAATATACATGCATAAGGATAGGGTCGTATATTTCATTTTGCATTTTACACATTGTCCTAATTTTTCTGATCCCCTACTTTGGTGATGTCATTTCCCCATCCAAGTTTGGTGTGTTTGTCCTTCTTCAATGTAGATTATCATCCCCTTAAGCAGAAAATGTTTATCCTTTCTTCTTCCCCACTAAGTTATTTCCTCGTGGATGATTATTATTTCCTACCCAGTTCATTATCTGGATGGAACCACTCCCTTTGAGTTATATCATCATTGGGTTGAGTCTTGTTTGACCGTTTCTTTCTAGTTCTTACCTAGATAGATCTTTTGGTCCCCCAAGAGTTTATTACCCAGTAACTGGTAATATCCTTCTTGATGTTGAGTACTTTACCTGTGTTAATTTACCTAGTAACCGGTAAAAGGTAATTTACTTCTTGGATTGCCCTGGAGAATTTACTTTCGTTTTCCCAACGAGTTTATCCTTGATATGTTTACCTTAATCGATAACGGATATTCTTGCTTTGGTCTTCTACCTAGTAACGGGTAGTTATAAATCCTATTCTTTTTGGTAGTTTATCTTTGATATTTTTACGTTAACCGGTAATGGATATTCTGTAGGAGAATAGCCATCCAAGGCGCAGCGGAATTTAAAAATTTCTCCATTTAGTGATCCTTACGAATGGGCATGATCAGTGATAGAATCGTTACCTCTTGTGGCGATTCAAACCTTTGGTGCAGATCTCTGATAATGATCAAAACCTTTGATACAGATCCACGGGGCGATCACGAACGTTGAACGATGACAACGTCTCTACTCAGTCCACACGAACGGATTCCTTCAATCGCAGTGCTAGCTGTTATGAATGAAGGCTTTGAGTGAGAGAAAAAGGGAAACAAAATTCCAAGTTTCTACTTGAAATTCTGTCTAAGTGGATTGGAGTGGAGTGACAATGCTTCTACCCAAGGGGTTCTATTTATAGAACCACATGTGTGGGCTTCAAGCTAAAAAGCCCACGTAAGTGTATTTTGGCCCATATCTTATAATATGCCCAAAATCACTTAAGTATTTGGTACCTTACCATATTTCGTCTCCCACTTAAGTGCACCGTACCTTACGGTGTTCCTTAGTTACTCTATCTCTCATCAATCCGTCCTTTGTGTGTGACCCTATAGGTTTTCGCGGCGTTGACAATTATATTAAATCACGCATTTAACATAATAAACAGTGAGCGGTATCTAGCAACACATCACTGCTACCCAAGTCACGAAAATGTCATGTGATCTGACAAAACCTCCTGTGATAATAATTATGTGTATAATTACCCCTTTGCCCTTATGTCTATATTGAACACAAGGTATAGACCGTGTCATTCTTGTCCAGTTCAATATTGGGCCCATAGACATTTATCCTGTTACGCAGGATTGGCAAATTCCATCTAGGACACTCATGTCCCTCAGCATGCTTTGTGGAGTACCCATCAACTGTCTTTATGGTTATCCAGTTACGGACAACGTTGGATCAGCAACAAAGCACTCGACTCTACATCTAGGATCCATAGTGGTTTCAGGTCGAAGAGTGGTATACACTATTATCACCATGAGAATAACTTATAACACTTTGCATAACTTTCTATATAGTATTCTCATAGCGGGTCAATCCGGTATAAATATTACTCCTAATATTCATACCTATGTTTAAGACTTGATAACTCTTTATCCATGATCCATGAGATGTGATCATCAGTCTACAAACATAATAGTCTTAATGCTTTAATGTTATCCCACTTCATATTAAAGCTCGACTACGAATACTTTAAGAATAGTGCCCTTATGTTTAATGTGTTCTCATGATTAAGTCACACTTAATACATTAAACGGACTATCTATTCTAGGGACTTTATTAATCAACCATAATAAAGAAAATGCCTTTAAATAATTCGATACAAGTACCAAAAGTATTGGCCTCTAGGGCTTACACCAACAATCTCCCACTAGCACTAGAGCCAATCAGGCATACCCTGTATGCCCATTGATCTAGTATGGCCATCATGCTTCTGTTGCGCAAGAGGCTTTGTCAGTGGGTCAGCTATATTGTCAAGTGTAGGTACTTTACATATTTTCGCACAACGCCTAAGTATGTGCTTGGATCGTTGGTGAGATCTAGGCTCCTTAGCTTGTGCGATAACACCATTGTTATCATAATAGAGACCAATGGGATCCATAATGCTAGGGACTATGCCAAGGTTATTGATCCAAACTGCTTCCTTTGCTGCATATAAGGCAGCAATATACTCGACCTCAATTGTAGAATCAGCAACTGCATCTTGCGTTGAACTTTTCAAGCTCACAGTGCCACCATTTAAGCAAAAGACATAACCAGATTGAAATCATTCGTATTAAAGCGTCTCAGCACTTTGTCTATGTACTCTGACTTAGGCCAAGCATTTCATGATCTATCTCTATAGATTCTGATAGGCTGCTTCACCCAGGTCCTTTATAGAAAAGCATTTCCTCAACCAAGACTTTACTCGTTGCAGGGTAGGGATATCGATTCCAATGAGTAATATGTCATCTACATATAATACCAGGAATACGATCATGCTCCCACTAACCTTCTTGTAGACACAAGGCTCATCTTCATTCTTGATGAATCCATATAGTTTTACTGTTTCATCAAGGCAAAGATTCCATGAGTAGGTCACAGGCTCATCTTGATCCATGAGTAATACATCACATTGATCAGATATCCATATATCTCAGGTAGGTGACGTATCCTGTCTGACCTACGCTGGTCTTGTTCTACTTGAGCAGGTTGATCTTACACAACTATTTGTGTTTCCTGCTCTAATTCCTCCATAGGTGTATCGATGCTTTGTGATTCTTGAATTTCTTCAAATTGTACTTTCCTCCCACTGGTTCCTTTGGAATTAAAATCCTTTTCTAGGAAAACTCCAGTTCGAGCGACAAAAACTTTGCCCTCCGAAGGATTGTAGAAGTAATATCCTCTTGTTTCTTTAGGATACCCCCACAAATAAGCATTGGTCAGATTTGGGCTTAAGCTTAGTTGAAATTTGTCGTTTCACATAAACTTCACAACCCCAAATCTTCATGTAAGACATATGTGGTCTCTTACCACTCCATATCTCATATGGTGTCTTTTCAACCTTTTGGATGGAACACGGTTAAGTGTGTAAGCTGATGTCAATGGTGTATGTCCTCAAAAGGAGTTTGGAAGATTGGTGTGACTAATCATGGATCGGACCATGTCCAACAGGGTTCGATTTCTTCTCTCAGATACACCCTTCCATTGGGATGTTCCAGGAGGAGTAAGTTGGGATAGGATCCCACACTCTTTCAGATGGTCATCAAACTCTAGGATTAAATACTCATCACTTCGATCTGATCGAAGAGTTTTAATATTCTTACCTAGTTGGTTTTAACTCGTTAGGTTTCACCCTTTTGTATTAATGTTATTAATAGGCATTTCAAGATCAAGGACATATAGTCCATTGTTCATTTGTGCAGTAGCATAGAATATATCATTCAAATAAATTGAGCAACAATTGTTCTTTATTATAAATGAAAAACCAAACTTGTCCAAACAAGCAATGGAAATAATATTCCTGCTAATTGCAAGTACATAATAACAGTTCTCTAACTGAATTATTAAACCACTAGGTAAAGTCAATACAAAAGTTCCTACGGCTAAAGCAGCAACCTTTCCAGGAAAAATGAAGGGTAAATTTTGGGGTATTACAGCTGCCCCTATTCAATCAACTGGAGACCTTGAAAGAAGATAGCAGCGACTTTCGTGCTTTCGAGGTATCAAGGGATTGAATACAATAAAAGCCCAAAAATTTGCACTGAAGTGAAGTGAAGTAACAATGTCGGTCAGAATCGGCAAAGAGGTGGTCTTGAAAGAAGAATCCGTCTGGTACGGTGAGAGTCAGTCTGAATACCGAAAAAGAATGTTAACTTGGATACCAAAATAAATGGTAACACAGAAATAACCATGGCCTGAATGCCGCTCATCAGTCTGAATACTGGAAATGACTTCGATCTGAACATCGGGAGATATGAGATTATTAATATCGGTCTGAACACCGAGAGGCTGGCCTGAATGCCACAAGTTGCGTCGACCTGAACGTCGGAAACTTCTTCGATCTGAACATAGGAAAATTGGCCTGAATACCACAAGTTGCATTGACCTGAACGTCGGAAACTTCTTCGATCTGAACATCGGAAAATTGACCTGAATGCCACAAGTTGCATCGACCTGAACGTCGGAAACTTCTTCGATCTGAACATCGAAAAATTGACCTGAATGCCACAAGTTGCATCAACCTGAGCGTCGGAAACTTCTTCGATCTGAACATCGGAAAACTGGCCTGAACGCCACTTCGGTCTGAATACCGGAAACTGGCCTGAACGTCACTTCGATCTGAATATCGGAAATTGGCCTGAATGCCACTTCGGTCTGAATACCGGAAAATTGGCCTGAATGCCACTTCGGTCTGAATACCGGAAAAACTTCATGCCTGTCAGCATCGGCAGAAATAAGGAAAGATAATAGAGGCGGCGCATGGGCCAATGACACTTGCTGGGGATAACAAAGGTAAGTCATGAACAATCTTCAGTCTGAGTACTGGAAACAACTTCTAGCTTATCACTTGGGATACCGAGAATGTTTTATGCTTACATGCGTATGTTTGAATTTTTCAATGGCTTAATGCTCCATGAAAATGGAAATGCTACGCGATTTGGAAGGATGCAATGCAATATGATTCTACATGCAGGGATGCAAAATGCTGGGTAGAATGCCAAGCTGAGGCAAGGGGATCTGCTGGGGAAATATGGACCATCTTTTGGACCCTGGCAAGGCTGTTGGAGATGCACAGCGCAAAGAATTATGTGGGGAAATGACCCGCCACACGGTGTTCTAGCAATGACGAAATGCCGAGATTCAGACTAGGGAGAGAACGACACTGAAAACCTGCTGTTAGGGAAAGCGATAGTGGTTCTGGCAACCACGATCTACGAGAGATGACTCAGTAGGGGAAGCAAACACTGATACGGTACCGAGGTTCTGCTTCAAGGAAAGAAACCATGGATCTGGCATTGGGATTATCGATCTGGCCTCGAACTCTAAGGAGCAGCCACTTCTGCTGGGAAGATACAGTCTGGCACTGTCAACTCCGCTGGGGATATATAGTCTGGCACTGTCAACTCTACTGGGGAGTGTATGTCCTGAAACAAACGCTTGGGGAAGTACATTGGTGAGAACCTGCTGGGGATTGAAGAATCCAACACTCTGATCAGCTCTGCAGGGATAAGACATCGGATTCGTCTGTTGGCGACTTCACTGGGGAAGATATTCACGATCATCTGCAGGGGATTTTAAGGAAATGCCCCGAGGGTATCTGTTCTGAATAGACGATCCAAAGCACTTAAAATTTACATCAATTTTAAATGTTTATTAAGCATGTACCTATAAAGCCCTTATGTGTCATGATGCAATGTTTATCAAAAATTCGGACGTCATTTTTGCAAACAAAACAGTAAAATGAAAATGAAAGCAGAGATATACTGAATACCATGATTTTATTGATTGAATGGCCTCTCAATAGGCATTTACATCAGGAAGCAATCCCTGGAAAGAGGTAATCGCACAAAAGATAAAAACAGAAATTAATCTAATGGCAATGTGAAATGGATTTCTATTGGGTTCCAATTCTGCTATGACTTGCCCGTCTTCAAGATCCTCCAGATGATCAGCCTTCTGAAAAGGTGATTGGACTGTTTCCTACCTTTCGAAAATTTCCCGTCATCGACATGAGATGAGATTCAGAACTAACTCAGAACGCAGTCATTCGCTTAATCCCTAAATTTTGCCTGGATCGCCCTTTTCGGGTTTTCAATCCACCGGGATACCCATTTTTGCCTAAGTTGCCTTTTCAGGTTTTCAACTTACCGGGTGTACGATCTTTTCATTTTTAATCCCTAATTTTTGCCCGAACCTTTTCATTTTCTTGGTTCGTCGGGATGCCCATTCTTGCCTGGACTATTCTTTTTACTGTCCAGCGGGTCTATTTTATGAGAAGTATTTTTTAACTGCGTCTGAGTTCACAGGGGAAGTGAAGTTTTCACCATCCATAGTTGCAAGCATTAAGGCCCCACCATCAAAAACCTTGGTGACAATATACGGTCCATCATAGTTAGGAGTCCACTTGCCCCTGTGATCTGTCTGAGGAGGAAGGATCCTTTTCAACACTAAATCTCCGACTTGGAAACAACGAGGACGCACTTTCTGATCAAAGGCTCTCTTCATCTGACTCTGATACAACTGCCCATGACAAATGGCTGCCATTCGCTTTTCTTCGATAAGACTCAAGTCATTGAACCTTGTTTGAATCCATTCGGCTTCGTCTAACTTGACATCCAACAGGACTCTTAGAGAAGGAATCTCCACTTCAACAGGTAGGACTGCTTCCATACCATACACCAGGGAGTAAGGGGTTGCCCCAATCGACGTACATACTGAAGTACGGTACCCATGCAAGGCGAAGGGTAGCATCTCATGCCAATCTCTGTACGTGACGACCATCTTCTGCACAATCTTCTTTATGTTCTTATTTGCCGCCTCAACAGCGCCGTTCATCTTAGGGCGGTAAGGGGAAGAATTGTGATGCTGAATGTTGAAGTTCTGACCCAACTCCTTCATCATTTTGTTGTTGAGATTAGAACCATTATCAGTAATGATTCTTTCGGGAATCCCATAGCGACAAATGATTTCTTTCTTGATGAAACGGGCAACCACATGTCTGGTGACATTCGCGAACGACGCTGCTTCGACCCACTTGGTGAAATAGTCGATGGCAACAAGGATGAAGCGATGCCCATTGGAAGCAGTCGGCTCAATATTTCCAATCATGTCAATGCCCCACATAGCAAACAGCCACGGCGAAGTCATCACATTCAGAGGATTTGGCGGCACATGCACCTTATCAGCATAAATCTGGCATTTATGACACTTCCGAGCATATTTGAAGCAATCTGATTCCATGGTCATCCAATAACCCGCTCTCAACAATTTCTTAGCCATTGCATGTCCGCCGACATGAGTACCGAAGGAACCTTCATGAACTTCCTGCATTAACATGTCCGTCTCGTGTCTGTCCACGCATCTGAGCAAAACCATGTCGAAGTTCCTCTTATACAGCACATCGTCTTTGTTCAAGAAGAAACTGCCTGCCAATCTTCTCAAAGTCTTTCTGTCATTGTTGGATGCTCCTGCAGGGTACTCTTGATTCTTCAGAAAGCACTTGATATCGTCATACCAGGGCTTGCCATCGACTACCAGTTCAGCAGCAAACACGTACGCGGCCCTGTCAAGGCGCATCACATCGATCCTGGGAGCATGGTTCCAACGAATTACCTTGATCATGGAGGATAGAGTAGCAAGTGCGTCTGCCATCTGGTTCTCATCACGAGGTATATGATACAATTTTACTGTTGTGAAGAAAGTCAACAGTCTTCTCGTGTAATCTCTGTAGGGGACCAGAGTGGGTTGGAGAGTATTCCAATCACCATTTACTTGATTGATCACCAGAGCTGAATCTCCGAAGATGTCCAGAGTTTGGATTCTCAGATCAATGGCTTGCTCAATACCCAAGATACAGGCCTCGTACTCAGCTTCATTATTTGTGCACTAAAAAGTCAAACGAGCGGTGAAACGCATGTGGGCACCTTTCGGAGTAGTAATGACAGCGCCAATTCCACTTCCTCTAGCATTGACAGCCCCATCAAACAACAAAGTCCACTTTTCGTTTGGATCAGGTCCCTCCTCAACAACTGGCTCTTCACAGTCTTTCATCTTGAGGACCATGATGTCTTCATCTGGAAAATCAAACTTCATCGGCTCATAATCATCAATCGGCTGCTGAGCAAGATAGTCTGACAGAATACTCCCTTTGATGGCTTTCTGGGATGTATACTGGATATCGTACTCTGTCAGTACCATTTGCCAACGAGCCACCCTTCCAGTGAGAGTTGGCTTCTCGAATATGTATTTGACTGGATCCATCTTGGAGATCAGTAGGGTTGTGTGAGACAGCATGTATTGTCTCAATCGCTTAGCAGCCCATGCAAGTGCACAACATGTCTTCTCAAGCATTGAGTATCTCGACTCGTAATTTGTGAACTTCTTACTCAAGTAGTAGATGACATGTTCTTTCCTACCTGTCTCGTCGTGTTGACCGAGAACACAACCCATAGAATTGTCAAGTACTGTCAAGTACATAATCAGCGGTCTCCCTGGGACTGGAGGCATAAGGATAGGAGGATTCTGCAAATACTCTTTTATCTTCTCGAAAGCCCTTTGACAATCTTCATTCCACCTGATAGCCTGATCTTTCCTCAGCAATTTGAAAATTGGCTCACACGTGGTTGTTAGGTTAGAGATGAACCTTGCAATGTAGTTCAACCTCCCTAAGAAACTACGAACTTGCTTCTCTATTCTTGGCTCAGGCATTTCCTGTATTGCTTTCACTTTGTCAGGATCCACCTCAATCCCTTTTCCGATAACAATAAAACCCAGCAATTTTCCCGATCTCACCCCGAAAGTGCACTTGTTCGGATTAAGTCTCAGTTTGAATTTCCTTAACCGTTCAAACAATTTCTCGATTTCATGATGAATCATATCATGGAACAGAGTCACAATAGCTCGTTGATATGTTGCTCCGGCATTTTTCAGACCAAACGACATCACCTTGTAGCAGAAGGTGCCCCATGGGGTTATGAATGTTGTCCTCTCCATGTCTTCTGGTGCCATCTTAATTTGATTATAGCCAGAAAAGCCATCCATGAAGGAAAATACCGAGAACTGAGCTGTATTATCCACCAAAACGTCGATGTGAGGTAATGGGAAATCATCTTTAGGGCTAGCTCTGTTCAGATCCCGATAGTCGACACACATCCGTACCTTTCCATCCTTCTTAGGTACGGGGACGATGTTTGCAACCCATGGCGGATAATTGGTGACTGCTAGAAACCCTGTATCCAACTGCTTTTGCACTTCTTCCTTTATCTTGACAGCCATCTCTGGTCTTGTTCTTTTGAGCTTCTGCTTGACCGGAGGACAACATTCTTTGAGAGGCAAGCGGTGTACCACGATGTCTGTGTCCAGCCCGGGCATGTCCTGATAAGACCAGGCGAAGATGTCAACGTATTCTTGCAGCAATTCAATCAGCCCTTTCTTCACATCATCTCCCAAAGCAGCCCTTATCTTGATTTCTCTCTTGGCGTCCTCGGTGCCGAGATTAATCACTTAAGTAGGCTCTTGATACGGTTGAATGACCCTTTCTTCCTGTTTTAAGAACCTGGCAAGTTCTTCAGGGAGTTCACAGTCTTCATCACCCTCTTTTTCAGCTTGAAAGATTGGATTTTCAAAGTCGAAGCGAGCCATAGCAGAACCGTTATCAATAGGATCCGGTGACGTGTGCTTATGAGTGTGAAAGAAAAAAGTGGAAACTAAACAAAACATTGCCATTTTTTTTATTTTAAAAAACTGCAAAAATAGAAAGACAGGGAACGAAATATTTGAATGCAAAAAGACGTCCATTATTTATGATAAAAAATGCAAGTGTCACATAGATGAGCCCTACAATGAGTCATTACGCCCTGGGCGGAACGTAAGACTTGGACATGCATGAATAAACAAAGAAAATTACTCCTTCAGAAAAGTGACTTGGACAATCTCCTCAGAAGACCAATTGTTGATGACTTCACCCGGGATCCTCGGACGCACCCAGTTGTCGATGTCGCAATCATTATCCCCATCTTCATTGTTGACCGCAGAGACCTCACTGGGAATCACAAAATTAACAGGAACAACATCTGCGAACTCATCAGTAGCATCTTCAAACACTTCTTCCTCAACCCCTTCCACAGACTCTTGGACAGACAAATCTTCAACTTGGAGGATACCTTTGTCGAGCAAGGCCTGGATACCCTACTGTAGCTTCAAACAACCTCCACTCTAAGTGGCACAATCCAAACAATCCTTCCCACAACCGGGGAAAACATCGGCCTTCAGCAAGCATCCTTTGATATCCAACAATGGAGTCTTCAACTTCAACACATCCTTAATGGACTTGACTTTTCCTTCCACCATATTAATGTTTGCACCACCATGCTGCGGCATGGGATTGTTGACGACATTAGGAGCCAGTGCAAGGTTGATGGCTTTTGAATCTATGAGGTCCTGAACTACGTGCTTAAAAGCTTTGCAGTTCTCAATGTTATGGCCAGGTGCCCCAGAGTGGAAGCTACACCTAGCGTTGGCGTCGTAACCCACCGGAAGTCAACCAACAAGAGGAGCCAGAGTGCGCAATTGCACAAGTTGTAGTTGTTGAAGACTAGAAAGCAACTGAGCGTACGACATTGGAAGGGTGTCGAAACGCCGGTCCATCATCCTTTGCCTCTGTTGATAGGCGGGTTTGTTACCCGGTTGTTGCTGCTATTGGTACTGAGCTGGTTGAGGTTGTGGTTATTGTCGTTGTTGTGGTGCTGCAGCTGGAATGGTTACAGCCGCAACATACGGTTGTTGATGATAATTCTGGAAACTGTTCCTTCTAACACCTCTGTTCTGATAGGAAGTCAAAGAATTCACTCCCCCCTCTCTCTGCTTATGCCCTCCAATGAACGGCTTTTTTACCCCTGATGAAGATCCAACTCCATTTTGGATCTTGCAGGTCTTCAGGTAATTCTCCACCCTCTCTCCGGTAGAGACCACATCAGCAAAGTTGGAGGCATTGCACCCCACCAGACGCTCCAGATAAGGTCCAGGCAGCGTATTCATGAACATGTTGGCCGTTTCCTTTTCCAACATAGGAGGCTGAACACGGGAAGCTATCTCCCTCCAGCGTTGAGCGTATTCCCTGAAGCACTCATTGCTTTTAAGAGACAGATTCTGAAGTTGAGTTCTGTCCGGAGCCATGTCTGCATTATAATGATACTGCTTCACGAAAGCCTCCGCCAAATCCCTCCAGCACCGGATGTGGGCTCTATCCAGCCTCATGTACCATTCCAAGGATGCCTCAGCTAGGCTATCCTGGAAGAAGTACATAAGTAGCTTCTCGTCATCAGAGTATGCAACCATTTTACAGAAATAGGCTTGCACATGAGTTTTGGGGCAAGAGTTGCCATTGTATTTGTCAGAGACCGGGACTTTGAATTTCGGTGGCACTCTCACACCTGGGACCAGCCCCAAGTCAGCAACATCTACTCCCAGAGGATTCTGTCCTTCCACAGCTTTCAGCCTCTCCTCTAATCTTCTAAACATGGGGTCCATGCCATGGCCCATGCCAAAGTCTTCCTGAAGTAGGGGGAATTGATCGGCCTGATCATCATGGACGAGCTGTTGATCAAGGTTGACATGTGGGATCGGGATAGGCCCCGATCCATTGGGACCATTAGCCTCTCCAGCTGGAGGATCATCCAATGTCTCTGGTTGAGTAGCGGCGGGATTCCTCTGCATCATCTGTCTGAGCTCTTGCTGTCCCTGAGCCACCCCTTGAACCACATCCATGAATTGGGTCATGCGGATCCTCATCTCAGCGAGCTCTGCTTGTACACCTTCCATTGCTCTCTGTTGATTCCTTCGGGTACCGTATCGGTGAATGCCTAATCAGCTATCCTGCTAATGGAACACCAAACAACTGAGAACACTGTGGCAGTACCTGTTATGCAAGACATGCGGATGACTATGCAAATGCAATGACATGTTTATCAAATCCAAAAGGTATTCTACCCCCTTGATTCCAGTCTCTCATCAGATAAAATATCCCTTTTAAAAAGTACCAGAAAAACCCCGACTAGAATCAAGAAGAAGATATAAACCCCACAGAAATGGATAAACATGTGTTAAATGATATGAATGCAGAATGATGTGATGCAATGATGTGAATGCAATGCAATGGCATGGAAATCAAGATTGCTGTATCCGCTTGAACATCTGTCAGGTTGCACTGTCTGAAGAGAAACCCACTGAAGAATATAATACAAGATCAAAGCTTTGCTCCAGAAAACCGGGTTGGTTGGAGGTTAAGGTTTCCTGAATTTAGCCCGCCCCTCACTGGTAGGTTCTAAGAACAGAAGTTCGTCAGCTTCAGCCCTTCAGTCGCGAATAATACGTTTACCACTGAAGGTTTGGCATTATTACGGGACAAAAGACCTCCATTGACTCCCCTCAACAGGACATCCTAATAGCAAGTTCCCAGTCTCGGGATCCTCGGATTGAGCAGCGAGAATGCGCCCACCAGAGCTAACATAATCACGTCTCGGAGGAGGGGCCTCGACTGAGTTCTCGGGAAATGGTCACCAGAGTCGACGATTTCTAGAGGAACATCCTGCCGTTACGGAACACCCGTAAGACATAATATATCCAAAAGAAACCTCGTCTGGGTGTGGTTCTTCACGAACGACTTAACGTAGGAACATGCCATGCAAGCCTCATGATTATCCACTCTAAAACCTGTGTGTACACTCAAGCCTGGGTAATGGGCTTATCTCTCATAGAACACCCCATCCCAACAAACAAACAAACAGATCCAACAGATACAATAGACGCATGCAAGCAGGTAAGAAAATAAATGTACAAAAGCATGAACACCCAATAAACAAGAAATCACACAAGCTAGGAGAGACTCGCTTAGGGAAGATGGACCAGCAACATGTCAACTTCTTAGTTTCCCCAGCAGAGTCGCCAGCTGTCGCAACCTGAAAAATACAGTGCGCGAAAAAACAACCGGCGAAAGAAAATGACAGAAGAGTCGCCACCGTGCGTTATTCATCCCAAAGGAGGGAAAGAAAACGCTCGAAGTAAACCTGAAAAAGGAAAGGACAAGACGGGGTCTCGCAACCAAATCTTGGGTTCGGGAGTCGGTTATGCGAAGGGAAGGTATTAGCACCCCTACGCATCCGTAGTACTCTACGGGATCCACTTTTGTAGTTCTTGTCTAAAGGGTGTGAGTTTATCTTGTGTTTTTTACCAAAAAAAGGGTTAAATGAAAATGACTCGCGCGGATGTCGCATCCACTGCATACGTATCTCATCTGAATATGAGAATCAGAGTCTTCGTAGCTCGGCTGACCTATGGGTTGGGGGGATGTGTGCTTGCTAAGACATCGCGTCTTATGCCTACGTATCTCATCTGGAATGAGAATCAGAGCAAGCCGTAGTTCGGCTAACTACGGGGTTATGGAGTGGGTTTTGGACGAACGACGTTACTACGTAATCTACCGGATGCTCGACCTTTGGAGACTTACTCACCTGTAGTAGAAGGAGTAAACGTGTGTTTAGGAGAAGAAAAATCAATGAAGGGTTAGGGTTTGGTGAACTCATGCAAAAGGCAGTCCTTGACGAAGGAACCTGTTAAAAAAAACACACAAAAACATTGCTTCCTATCGAGGTCTTCCAGCTAGGAAAGCAGTAAAATGCGGGAAAAATGTAAAAGTACCATGTAACACCCCGATAATAATATGATAATTATTTAATTTAAGTTAATAATATATTTATTAATTTAATTAAATAATTGGAATTATTATAATTATTGGAATATTATTGGGATTATTATTATTGGATTATTATTATTATTGGAATAAAAGTTGGAATTAGAAAAGGTCCCATTTGGTAAAAAGGGTTTTCACGTGAAAACAGAGAAACGACTCTAAAGTGGAAAAGGGCAAAGAGCAAGAGAACAAGGGTTGAAGGAAGAAAAAGCTTGGAGCTCAGAGATTCGCCGGATTAACTCAGGTAAGGGGGGTTTATCATCGTTTAATGGGTATTATGGGATAATATGTAATGGGTAGTGATAAACTATTGATTTGCCTCTGATTAGAATGATATATGCTGAAATTGAGAAATATTGGATGAACGAAATTTGGATTTTTGTAAAGGAAAATTCGTAAGGATTAGAGGGAATAATGTTAGAATTTGTGAAAATTGAATGTGTATGATCTGTTTTGAGAAGATGAATGAACGAATACTGTGTAAAATTGGACTGTGGAAGGTTGGATCTGAGGAATTTCGTAGCAGAGAAAGCCATTGCAGATCTGGAAATTCTGGTTTCTGGTCATACGCGTATGGCACTAGGCAATACGCGTATGGGATGGCTGGTACGCGTATGGATGAGGCCTTACGCGTATGGGTGAGGAAGATGATGTTTTGAACGTAGATTTGTCTCTGTTGGTACGCGTATGGGAGAGTGGTACGCGTAGCATACGCGTATGAGACAGGTGATACGCGTATGGGTTGGGCGAGGAAGTGCGCCATACGCGTATGGGCATAGGCAATACGCGTATGGGCAGTATTGTGATTTTCCTGAGTTGTTGTTGTGCATTTTTTAGCTGTTCAGCTGAGTAATGTAATTTAGCTGATGTATGATATATTAGGGATCATTTCCCGTTGTTTTGAGTAGTATAGGTATTAGTAGAGTGTGCTAATATTGTGGTCGTTATTTGGCATGATCTGATATGCTTATGTGATAAAATACTGATGATGTGTGATGGTATGCATGATGCTGTGAATGTATCAGTTATGTGTGCATTTGTGAATAGACTGTTTTATGGCTTAGAGTGTGAGCATATGTCTATTCTTGAATTGTTGTTGATGATTTAGCATTGCTAGGTGATTAGCATGCATATTGTGGCCTTTATGGTGGTAGCTAATTCCCATGGTGAGGAATTAGTGAGTTGGTCATTATGGACTGTTGTTGATGTTTCCATGCTAGGTGAATTAGCGTGCATAGCATGGCCCTTGGGGTGGTAGCTAATTCCCATGGTGAGGAATTAGTGAGTGAGTCACTAGGTCTCAAATGAGTGGGACTAGTGGGCTTGGTAGCCGTGCCTGGATTTGGACGGTGAGGTGAACTATATTTTCACAAATAGTCGGTACCGCATGCATGGAGTCTCATTGCATAATGTATGTATGACGTATAATATGAATGGATGCATTCCAATATGATACGTGTGTTTGTGTTGGCATTGAGTATGAGTATGAATTGTGTTGGTATTGAGTATGCCATTTGAGTTGATGTGCCGTCACCGAGTGTGTGATATGATTAGGGTGATTAATGTGTTATTTACTTAGCATTACATGATATTTTATAATGCTTATTATATCGATTGAGGAACTCACCCTTACAACTATTTTTCAGGTAGCGAGCAGTGATTGAGTAGGAGCTAGTGCTTGGAGTCTAGTGTAGTTCCTTAGTGGGTCATGCTCTGGTAGATGTAACATCGGGATGGGATGTTTTAAATGTTTTATTGTTGGTTGTGAACCATTTTACATGTAATGTGTTACATGTTTTGCATGATTGAATTGGTCTCTATCCGCCGCGTATTATGCAAATGTTTACCTTGTTTTAATAAAAGAGCATGACAGTTATTATGGTGAATGGTGTGAAATGATTGTGTGACACCCTTAATTGCATAATTACTCTGATTGATATATTGTTATTTTAATTAAATATTTGGGGTATTTTAGAAGGGTGTTACATTAGTGGTATCAGAGCATAGTCGGTCGAGTCGAGTCGTAATTATCTTGTTTCCCCTGTACGGGATAGGTGTTGTGTAACCCTATCAGTACTTATTGTTTTAGCTTGTTGGGTTTTCAGAATAAAGATGGCTGGAAGAGGTAGAGACGATGCTGCGATTGCTGAGGCTCTGGGTATGCTAGCTGGAGTACTTGGAGGGAATCCGAATATTGTGGGAATGGGGGCTGCTCGTCAACTGAGTGAGTTCCAGAAGAACAATCCTCCAATGTTCAAGGGAGCATACGATCCAGATGGCGCTCAGAAGTGGTTGAAGGAAATCGAGAGAATCTTCCGAGTGACTGAGTGTGCCGATAACCAGAAGGTCAGGTTCGGTACGCATATGCTGTCAGAGGAAGCAGATGATTGGTGGGTTGCTACCCGCACGGAGTTGGAATCTGCTGGGAATGATGAGATCACTTGGGCAGTGTTCAGAGAGAGATTCCTGAGGAAGTACTTTCCAGAGGATGTCAGAGGAAAGAAAGAGATAGAGTTCTTGGAATTGAAGCAGGGCAATCGGTCTGTTACTGAGTATACTGCTAAGTTCACAGAGCTGTCGAAGTATTACACTCCCTATAATGAGGCTACTGGGGAATTTTCGAAATGTGTGAAGTTTGAGAACGGGTTACGTCCCGAGATCAAGCAGGCTATTGGGTATCAGCGGATTAGAGTGTTTTCTGACTTGGTGGACTGTTGCAGGATTTTTGAACAGGATACCAAGGCCAGAGCAGAGAGCTATCAGCAAAGGGTTGATAGGAAAGGCAAGAATCAGAACGATCGTGGGAAACCGTATACAGCTGGCAGAGGTTTCCAGAGACAGAGTGGGATGAAGAGGCCTAGTGGGGGAGACTCTAGTGCCCCTGCTAAGTGTTACAGATGTGGCCAGGCTGGACATCGTGTCCATGAGTGTACCAGTGCTGAGAGGAAGTGTTTCAAGTGTGGAAAAGGTGGTCATTTGGCTGCAGAGTGCCGGTCGAAGACTGTGACTTGTTTTAACTGTGGAGAGGTGGGTCATATCAGTCCACATTGTCCTAAGCCGAAGAAAGAGAACCAGTCGGGAGGCAAAGTTTTTGCTTTATCGGGTTCTGAGACTTCTGCAGATGATCGTTTGATCCGAGGTACGTGTTATATTAATGGCTTTCCTCTTGTAGCTATTATTGACACAGGTGCGACTCATTCCTTTATATCTTTGGATTGTGCTGTGAAACTTAAATTAGAGATATCTGAGATGCATGGAAGTATGGTGATTGATACTCCTGCGAAGGGTTCAGTGACTACTACTTCAGTTTGTTTGAATTGTCCTTTGAGTATTTTTGGTAGAGACTTTGGGATGGACCTTGTGTGTCATCCACTAGTGCAGATTGATGTTATCTTGGGTATGAACTGGTTGGTGTTTAACCGCGTTTCTATCAATTGTTTTGATAAGACTGTGATCTTTCCCGAGATTGAGGAAGGAAAGGATTTGTTTCTATCAGCGAGGCAGGTGAATGAGGCAGTAGCAGATGGGGCAGAGTTGTTTATGCTGTTAGCGACTTTGGAGGCTAAAGATAAACTGGTGATTTGCGATCTAGCGGTAGTGTGTGATTTTCCTGATGTGTTTCCGGAAGAAGTGAATGAATTACCTCCAGAACGTGAAGTTGAATTCTCGATTGATTTGGTACCTGGTACTAGGCCGATATCGATGGCTCCGTACCGTATGTCTGCTGTTGAGTTAACTGAATTCAAGAGTCAGTTGGAAGATCTATTGGATAAGAAATTTATTCGTCCGAGTGTGTCACCGTGGGGTGCACCAGTGTTATTGGTTAAGAAGAAAGAAGGTACTATGAGGTTGTGTGTTGACTACAGGCAACTGAATAAAGTGACGATCAAGAATCGGTATCCTTTACCGAGGATTGATGATTTGATGGATCAGTTGGTTGGTGCGAGTGTGTTCAGCAAAATAGATTTGAGGTCGGGATATCATCAGATACGTGTGAAAACTGAGGATATTCAGAAGACTGCTTTCAGAACAAGGTATGGACATTATGAGTATTCTGTAATGCCTTTTGGTGTGACTAATGCGCCTGGAGTATTTATGGAGTATATGAATAGGATTTTCCATCCGTACCTAGACAAGTTTGTCGTGGTGTTTATTGACGATATTTTGGTGTATTCGAGATCTGAAGAAGAGCATGCTGAACATTTGAGAGTGGTTTTAGGAGTTCTACGAGAAAAGAAGTTATTTGCTAAACTATCCAAGTGTGAATTTTGGTTAGAAGAGGTTAGTTTTCTTGGTCATGTGATTTCAAGAGGTGGTGTTGTTGTTGATCCTTCTAAGATAGAAGCGGTATCTAAGTGGGAAGCTCCGAAGTCAGTTTCGGAGATAAGAAGTTTTCTTGGACTTGCAGGTTATTATAGGAAATTCATTGAGGGATTTTCTAAGTTGGCGTTACCGTTGACGATGTTGACTAGAAAGGGGCAAGCGTTTGTTTGGGACTCAAAATGTGAAGAAGGTTTCCAAGAGTTAAAGAGAAGGTTGACTACTGCTCCTATTCTGATATTACCGAGTCCGTCGGAACCATTTGAGGTTTTCTGTGATGCTTCATTGTTGGGTTTGGGTGGTGTGTTGATGCAGAATAAGCAGGTTATAGCTTATGCTTCGAGACAGCTGAGGGTTCATGAGAGGAACTATCCGACGCACGATTTAGAGTTGGCAGCTGTGGTTTTTGTTCTGAAGTTATGGAGGCATTATTTGTACGGGTCAAGATTTGAGGTTTTCAGTGACCATAAAAGTTTAAAGTATTTGTTTGATCAGAAAGAGCTGAATATGAGACAGAGGAGATGGTTAGAATTTCTGAAGGATTATGACTTCGGTTTGAATTACCATCCGGGTAAAGCAAACGTAGTGGCTGATGCATTGAGTCGAAAATCATTGCATATGTCTATGTTAATGGTTAAGGAATTGGATTTAATTGAGCAGTTTAGAGACTTGAGTTTGGTGTGTGAGAGTACTCACAGTAGTGTTAAATTGGGAATGTTAAAGTTAACGAGTGGTATTCTGGATGAGATTAGAGAGGGTCAGAAATCCGATGTGCTTTTGGTTGATAAGTTGACTCTAGTGAATCAAGGTCAAGGTGGTGAATTTAGAGTTGATGAGAATGGTGTTTTGAAATTTGGTAATCGGGTGTGTATTCCGGATGTTACCGAACTTAAGAAGAGTATTCTTGAGGAAGGACATCGTAGTGGCCTGAGTATTCATCCTGGAGCTACGAAGATGTATCATGATTTGAAAAAGTTATTTTGGTGGCCGGGAATGAAAAGAGAAATTGCGAGTTTTGTTTATTCTTGTTTGACTTGTCAGAAGTCCAAGATTGAGCATCAGAAGCCGTCTGGGTTAATGCAACCGTTGGCTATTCCAGAGTGGAAGTGGGATAGTATCAGTATGGATTTTGTTTCTGGTTTACCGAGGACAAGTAAGAATTTCGAAGCTATTTGGGTGATTGTTGATAGATTGACGAAATCGGCTCATTTCATTCCGATCAGAATGGATTATCCGTTAGAGAGACTAGCCGAGTTGTATATTGAGAAGATTGTAAGTTTGCATGGTATTCCGTCGAGTATTGTTTCGGACAGAGATCCTAGATTTACATCGAAGTTTTGGGAAAGTTTGCAGAGGGCTTTGGGAACTAAGCTGAGATTGAGTTCTGCATATCATCCACAGACTGATGGTCAGACTGAGAGGACGATTCAGTCACTGGAGGATCTTTTGAGGGCTTGTGTTTTGGAAAAGGGAGGTGCTTGGGATAGTTATTTACCTTTGATTGAGTTTACCTACAACAATAGTTTTCATTCGAGCATTGGTATCGCACCGTTTGAAGCTTTGTATGGTAGGAGATGTCGGACACCTTTATGTTGGTATGAGTCCGGTGAGAGTGCTGTGGTTGGACCAGAGATTGTTCAACAAACTACAGAAAAGATTAAGATGATTCAGGAGAAGATGAGGATTGCTCAGAGTCGTCAGAAGAGTTATCACGACAAGAGGAGGAAGTCACTTGAGTTTCAAGAGGGAGATCATGTGTTTCTTCGTGTTACTCCGATAACTGGGGTTGGTCGAGCTTTGAAGTCGAAGAAGTTGACACCTCGATTTATTGGTCCTTATCAGATTATGGAGAGGATAGGGGAGGTAGCCTATCGTATCGCTTTACCGCCGTCGCTTGCGAATTTGCATGAGGTTTTTCATGTGTCTCAGTTGAGGAGGTACATTCATGATCCGTCGCATGTAGTCCAAGTAGATGATGTACAGGTGAGAGATAACCTGACTGTTGAAACATCACCTATGAGGATCGAGGATCGAGAGTTGAAGCAGTTGCGGGGTAAAGAGATTGCTTTGGTAAAGGTAGCTTGGGGAGGACCAGCAGGTGGCAATGTGACTTGGGAACTTGAGAGTCATATGAAGGAGTCCTATCCAGAGTTATTCGCTTGAGGTATGTTTTCGAGGACGAAAACTCTTTTAGTGGGGGAGAGTTGTAACACCCCGATAATAATAAGATAATTATTTAATTTAAGTTAATAATATATTTATTAATTTAATTAAATAATTGGAATTATTATAATTATTGGAATATTATTGGGATTATTATTATTGGATTATTATTATTATTGGAATAAAAGTTGGAATTAGAAAAGGTCCCATTTGGTAAAAAGGGTTTTCACGTGAAAACAGAGAAACGACTCTAAAGTGGAAAAGGGCAAAGAGCAAGAGAACAAGGGTTGAAGGAAGAAAAAGCTTGGAGCTCAGAGATTTGCCGGATTAACTCAGGTAAGGGGGTTTATCATCGTTTAATGGGTATTATGGGATAATATGTAATGGGTAGTGATTAACTATTGATTTGCCTCTGATTAGAATGATATATGCTGAAATTGAGAAATATTGGATGAACGAAATTTGGATTTTTGTAAAGGAAAATTCGTAAGGATTAGAGGGAATAATGTTAGAATTTGTGAAAATGAATGTGTATGATCTGTTTTGAGAAGATGAATGAACGAATACTGTGTAAAATTGGACTGTGGAAGGTTGGATCTGAGGAATTTCGTAGCAGAGAAAGCCATTGCAGATCTGGAAATTCTGGTTTCTGGTCATACGCGTATGGCACTAGGCAATACGCGTATGGGATGGCTGGTACGCGTATGGATGAGGCCTTACGCGTATGGGTGAGGAAGATGATGTTTTGAACGTAGATTTGTCTCTGTTGGTACGCGTATGGGAGAGTGGTACGCGTAGCATACGCGTATGAGACAGGTGATACGCGTATGGGTTGGGCGAGGAAGTGCGCCATACGCGTATGGGCATAGGCAATACGCGTATGGGCAGTATTGTGATTTTCCTGAGCTGTTGTTGTGCAGTTTTTAGCTGTTCAGCTGAGTAATGTAATTTAGCTGATGTATGATATATTAGGGATCATTTCCCGTTGTTTTGAGTAGTATAGGTATTAGTAGAGTGTGCTAATACTGTGGTTGTTATTTGGCATGATCTGATATGCTTATGTGATAAAATACTGATGATGTGTGATGGTATGCATGATGCTGTGAATGTATCAGTTATGTGTGCATTTGTGAATAGACTGTTTTATGGCTTAGAGTGTGAGCATATGTCTATTCTTGAATTGTTGTTGATGATTTAGCATTGCTAGGTGATTAGCATGCATATTGTGGCCTTTATGGTGGTAGCTAATTCCCATGGTGAGGAATTAGTGAGTTGGTCATTATGGACTGTTGTTGATGTTTGCATGCTAGGTGAATTAGCGTGCATAACATGGCCCTTGGGGTGGTAGCTAATTCCCATGGTGAGGAATTAGTGAGTGAGTCACTAGGTCTCAAATGAGTGGGACTAGTGGGCTTGGTAGCCGTGCCTGGATTTGGACGGTGAGGTGAACTATATGTTCACAAATAGTCGGTACCGCATGCATGGAGTCTCATTGCATAATGTATGTATGACGTATAATATGAATGGATGTATTCCAATATTATACGTGTGTTTGTGTTGGCATTGAGTATGAGTATGAATTGTGTTGGTATTGAGTATGCCATTTGAGTTGATGTGCCGTCACCGAATGTGTGATATGATTAGGGTGATTAATGTGTTATTTACTTAGCATTACATGATATTTTATAATGCTTATTATATCGATTGAGGAACTCACCCTTACAACTATTTTTCAGGTAACGAGCAGTGATTGAGTAGGAGCTAGTGCTTGGAGTCTAGTGTAGTTCCTTAGTGGGTCATGCTCTGGTAGATGTAACATCAGGATGGGATGTTTTAAATGTTTTATTGTTGGTTGTTAACCATTTTACATGTAATGTGTTACATGTTTTGCATGATTGAATTGGTCTCTATCCGCCGCGTATTATGCAAATGTTTACCTTGTTTTAATAAAAGAGCATGACAGTTATTATGGTGAATGGTGTGAAATGATTGTGTGACACCCTTAATTGCATAATTACTCTGATTGATATATTGTTATTTTAATTAAATATTTGGGGTATTTTAGAAGGGTGTTACATACCACGCGGATAAAGATCCGAAGTAACAGCAGTTAGAGGAATGGGAAACCCAGGGATCCTCCCAAGCTAACACCATCAAAGAAAGTGAGTCAGTACAGGTAATCGGAATGAAACCTCCAGGGGGTATCCCACAAATAAAGTGGAAAACCACGCAAGTTATCCCTGCAAAAGTCATGTGAGCCCTCACAAAAACTCAACAAAAGGGTTAGTGAAACACGATAAGCATTTTTTTCATGGATAACAATATGGTTTCAGAAACCTCATACCCTGTGGCATACACTTCAGAAATTAAACGATTAAGCATTCAAGGCATTATTTATACATTCATACAAAATTATGACCCGTGGGCAAAAACCTAATGAAATTCATCCATCGTACCTCAAACATTCAGATGATCCAAATTAAGAGCATAAAGGTAATGGGAATAAGGGCAAACCTGATTGGAGAGCTTGATTGAAATTGAGTGGCACCCGTGAGGTTTATAAAACAATCTTTAGGGTTTATGTGAGGCAGAGGTGATTCTGTGCAGTTGAGTTCCCTTCAGGGTTTGGAGGCTGCTCTGAGTTCTCTGTCAGGTTTCTCTCCAGGTTTTGTCCAGGGTTTTGTTCCAAGGAAACCCCAGAGTATTTTGCTTCTCTCCCTTTTTCTCAAGTGAAGCCTTGGTATTTATAGACTGAATTTCATGGCTTTGTGGGCTCAAATGAGAGAGACCCAAGTCCAAAATTTTTTGTTATATTTTATTTGTTTATTTATTATTATTTTTATTTATTTATTTATTTATTTTATTTTTTTATTTTTATTTTTATTTTAAATAAAGCTTCTTGGATCTAATTCTGATTGACATGATGAAATGCAATATATCTAATGTTAAATGACCTAAAAATGAATGCATGCATGAGGTGTAAAGCGTATGCTTCCCGGAAAAATGAAGGGTAAATTTTGGGGTATTACAACCGGTAGTTGTAAATCCTATTCTTTTTGGTAGTTTATCCTTGATATGTTTACCTTAACCGGTAACGAATATTCTTCCTTGGTCTTCTACCCAGTAACTTATAGTTGTAAATCCTATTATTTTTGGTAGTTTATCCTTGATATGTTTACCTTAACCCGTAAGAGATATTCTTCCTTCTGTCTTTTACCAATTAACCGATAGTTGTAAATCCTATTTCTTTTTGGTAGTCTATCCTTGATACGTTCACCTTAACAGGTGACGAATATTCTTCCTTCTGAGTTTATCCTTGATATGGTTACCTTAATCGGTAACGGATATCCTCCGTGTTTGGTCTTCTACCTAGTAACCGATAGTTGTAAATCCTATTTCTTTTTGGTCGTCTATCCTTGATATGTCACCTTAACCGGTGACAAATATTCTTCCTTCTGAGTTTATCCTTGATATGTTTACCTTAACCGGTAACATATATCCTCCTTGTTTGGTCTTCTACCTAGTAATCGATATTTATAAATCCTATTTTCCCCGTCTGTTTATCCTTGATATGTTTACCTTAATCGGTAACGAAGATTCTTCCTTTGATCTTCTGCCCAGTAACAAGTAGTTGTAAAACCTACTTCTTCATTTTTCCCCAGTAGGCTATTCTTACCCAGTAACCGGTAATGGATATTCCTCATTTTCCTTACCGAGTCATCCTTGATATGTTTACCTTACCCAATAATGGATGTCCCTCTGCCAGAGTGTATTATCTTCCTACCCTATAATAGGTGGTAGATAATATATCTCTTTTGCTCAAGTGTTGAAGTTTTCCTTCCTCACTTGAGTCTAGATTCGTATTTCTTTGTGAAATAAAATTTCCTTTTGTTTGTTTGGGTATTTCAGCTTCGTTCTAATTTTCCCCTTTCCCTATTGGACGTTTCTTGCTGTGTTAGTTTTAGCCCGATACATGCAGGATCTTTTTTTTTTTCCAACCCGAGTCTTTCCATTGATTTATTTTCATGGAAAATCCCCTCGTGTCTCCAGCAGCTTTTAAGTCGTATCCTGGCCTACATATAGATTTTTATCCCTAGAGTCTATCTCCCCTTAGTGAGATTTCCTTATGCAATGCATTGTGCTCCTGTGGACTTTTAGTCTCTCCCGAATTATTTTCCTTTGTGGCAATAGATTCCTTGTAAAGATTATTTTTGCATTCATATCATATGCACCATGAGGTCTTTTAGGGACCAAAATTTATTTCTTGTTGTTGTTATTTAAGTCCATTCTACTGCGTTGATATGAAGATTTTAACCTACACATCCCCTGATAGAATGACCTTAAATAGGGGGAGCTGTAAGACCCCAATTTCGACCCATAAGATCCCTCATGTCATCTCATAACATTTTCATTGGCATTGGGATCACACTTTGGTATCCTCCTCATCCATCACTCATTAGGTTTGCATTGGGAGAGATCATCAAGCATTTTTTATTGTATCATACTTTATTTTCTTTGTTTACTAACCAAAAAAAATTAAATTCTAGTGTAGCTTTGTTTCTTTTGTAGGTACTGTGTGTCTCCACTTGTGCCTCATAAAGCTCACAACTAGGGTTTGAGACCCTCAATGCAAGGGATCAAGCAATCCAAGGTTCACATTAGTTCTAAGCATCATATATGGATCCCCATTTTCTCTATTTGACATTTTGATCAAGAATTCATCAAGAGATTGAAGCTTGTTTGTCAAGGAAGCCCTAATTCATCTGAGTATCTTGTTTGCCTTCTTCAGCAAGTTTATTCAACATTTGGTTAAAGATATCAAGGGATAATCCATTTTATTTCATCATAAGTATATATGATCCTCCATGAGCCCAAAAGAGAAAAGGAACTTCAAGTTTGCATGTTGGATCAAGGAGGTTGACCAGAAAAGTCAACTAGTCAAATCTAGGGTTCCCTATACTCTATCTCCTACAACTTTTGTCATATGAAAATTATTCCAAGAGAAATGTTACTACTTATGACATTAAAAACAACTTTCATGTTGGCATCAAGAGCTAATTTTGCTTGGAAAGTCATTTTTTATGGTGAAAGATTATAGGTTATTTTTTTTGTGCCCTAGATAGAAGGTCAACTTCCAAGAACCATAACTTCCTAAATATTTATGATATAAAGGTGATCCATTTTTCATGATTAAATTAAATATCTCTTATTCAAATTTTAATCTTGTAGAAAGGTTAAAGTCCACTTGAAATGTTATGTTCTGTGAGGTAACATTATAAATCCATTTTGGTCCTCATCATTGAACAAGCAATTTTTCTCAACTTCTAAAATCCATAACTCCATCATGAAAGCTCCAAGTGGTATCAAATTTGTGATAAATTTGAATATAATTTAAAGATATACAACTTTTAATAAGTAACAAAAGTCATTCGTGTTAGAACAAGATTTTATGTCTATAATTCATCTCTAAAGTTTTGATGATAACAAAGGATGAAACAAATTGGTACCCTAACAAATTTATCTAAGTATGCAGGACTCTAACAGAAAATTGATTAGATAGAAAACATCTGACATCATGCAAGTCCAGATAGATAACTTAAAATCAATTGAAGTAGTCGCTCTGACTCTGAAGAAAAGGAAGCTCACAGAGTCAGACGATTGAAGACTCAGACACTCTGAATCTGAAGATTTCTACACAGCCACTCTGACGATTTGTACTCTGAAGAAGGATCTACAGAAAAACATATCAATAACTTCTGAAGAAAATTTACTCTCAGCAACTATCTGAAGAATACATGCTGAACAAAAAGATCTGGTTTCCGCGCACTCTGACTCAAGATTAACCACAAGGGTTCGCTACGAAGTATTCCACTTTTGGTATGAATCCTTATTTGGAAAATAACAAAATCTCTCCAAAACTGCTATGCAAATGACAACGTATTCAATTCCAATTAAAGTCCATCATTACCAAGATATTCATTATTGCCTCAACTAACGGTCTCATGTTCAAAACACTATATAAAGGAAGGATCATCATCATACCATACACGAAGTACGCTCACAAGAATACTGAAACCTCAATTCCATATTCTCATTCATTCTTGTTTAAAATATTCTAACACGAGTTGTTGCTCTAAGTGTGAAATTCTAAAGTTGTCATTATGTTAACACTACTTACCTAGAATCACTAAACACTTCATTGTAATTCTAAAATAGTTGTTGAATATTTCCACAAGTGACTTGTGAAGTCTGTAAACTTGAGAGGGCTAAGAGATCTTTACTCTCTTAGACACTTTTGTTGTAATCTTTCTAGATTATTGGATTAAGTCCTTGTTGAAGGCGAAATCACCTTGGCCGGGTAGATTGGAGTAGCTTTGAATTTCAAGCGAACCAGGTTAAATTTCAAGCGAACCTGTGAAAACAATTCAAACCCCCTTTCTTTTTTTCTCTACCTTCAATTGGTATCATAGCTTTGGCTATGTTATTGATTTTCAAATCAAAAACTTAATAGTGTAGAGAGATCCAGTGTGATAAAAACAATATGGCTAACACCAATGAAAGAGACAGCTATAATGCCAAACCTCTAGTGTTTGATAGAGAAAAGTTTGATTATTGAAAAGATAGATTTGAAAGTTTCTTCTTGGGTTATGACACTAACCTATGGGACATAGTTACAATTGGTTATGTACCACCTGTATCTGATGCTGGTATTGCTATTGCCAGAAATAAAATGACTGATGATCAAAAGCGTGATTTCAAAAATCACCACAAAGCAAGAACAATACTGCTGAACGCCATATCCTACAATGAATATGAAAAGATCACCAACAGGGAAATTGCTAAAGAAATACTTGACTCCCTAAAGATGACCCACGAAGGAAACTCTCAAGTCAAAGAGACAAAGGCTCTGGCTCTAATTCAAAAATATGAAGCATTCAAGATGGAGGACGATGAAGTTGTAGAGGTAATGTTTTCTAGATTTCAAACTTTAATTGCAGGACTCAAGGTTCTGGACAAGGGCTACACAACTGCAGATCATGTCAAAAAGATTGTCAGAAGCTTGCCAAAGAAGTGGAGACCTATGGTCACTGCCTTAAAACTATCAAAAGATATGAACAACATAAGCTTGGAAGAACTTGTCATCTCCCTCAAGAATCATGAGATAGAACTAGAGACGAGCCCCAAAAGAAAAGCAAATTTGTGGCTCTGAAGTCTAGATATGAGACACGCAAACTAGAAAGGAACAAAGCTCTACAAGCTGAAGAAGAAGACAATGATGACTCTAAAAAGGATGATTCTGATGATGAATAAGAGTTATCCCTCTTAACCAGAAGAGTCAAACACCTGTGGAGAAAAAGAAATAATAACTTCAGTAGACCAAGACATAAGGGAGATCGCTCATAATCAACTTCCAGAAGTAAACCAAACAAAGAGGTAACATGCTATGAATGTAAAGAACCAGGACACTATAGAAACGAATTCCCAAAGCTCGAGAAAGACAGTTCCAGAAAAGAAGGATTCAAGAAAAATCCCCTTAAAACTAAAAAGGGACTCTTGGCCACCTAGGATGTCTCTGAATCTGATGCCTCAAAATCAGAATCTGAAGAAGAACAGGCAAATGTGACATTCATGGCTACCACATTTGGAAGCTTATCAGAGAGAGAATCTGATCCTGAAGAGGTATTTTATGATCTTTCTCGCTCTGACCTTGAATCTTGCTTATCTGAATCTCTAAGCTCATATCAGCAGCTTCGACAAAAATTCAAGGATTTAAAGAAAGTCCTTGAAGGCACTATTGAAGAATGTGATAAGCTTGAGATGGAAGTTTCTGAATTAAAAGGCAACATTTTTGTTCTGGAAAGAGAAAAGGAATTTTCAACTAAAAAATGTTTAAAACTTGAAGAAGATTTATCTTAAGTCCCACAATCTTCTAACACAATCATATATAAATATGAAAAAGAATTTCAAAAATTTCTGAAAAATGGGCTAGAAAGAAGCAGGATGGCTTCTATGATTTTTGGAGTAAGTCAGAATAAGAAAAGAGGAATAGGATATGACTCTGATAAAGACGAGAAAATACCTTCTACAGATGATAAAACTAAATATCCTTTTTCTTACCACTACACACATGCACAAACATAAAATTTTACTAATGCCAGAAAACCCAAAGTTTCCAGAAACTCTGGGAGAACTAATCAAAAAGATCCCAAAAGATTTTGGTTACCGAGGATAAAATAGTCTATGTTGCAGATATCCTATGCAGCAGAGTTAAGACACCAATCATGGTACCTGGACTTTGGATGCTTGCGACACATGACGGAAAGAAAGCATATGTTCCAAAGCCTGGAACTTAAAGATGCCGGCTTCGTACGTTTCAGAGAAAATCAGAAAGGAAGAATCAGAGGCTCCGGAATAATTGGTAATGGATCTCTTCCCTCTATCTCTGATGTTCTTTAAGTAGAAGGATTAATGCATAACATGTTATCCATAAGTCAATTAAGTGATAACGGTTATGATATAATCTTCAATAAAAAACATGCAAAGCAATTAATCAAAATAATGGAACAGTTCTTTTCACTGGCAAGAGGAAAAACAACATTTACAAAATTAATCTTTCAGACCTAAAAGATCAAAATGTAAAATGCTTAATGTCTGTAAATGAAGAGCAATGGCTATGGCATAGACGCTTGGGTCACATTAGTATGAGGAGGATTTCTCAGCTAAATAAACTCGAGTTAGTTAGAGGTCTACCTAAACTAAAGTTTTCTTCAGATTCTCTTTGTGAGGCATGCCATAAAGGAAAATATTCTAAAACTTCTTTCAAAATGAAAAATGTTGTTTCTACCTCTAAGCCTCTGGAACTCCTTCATATTGACTTGTTTGGACCTGTTAAAATAGCTGTGAAAACATAACTTCTTAGATGTTTTGATGACGACAAACATCTCTACAAGTCTAAGATTGATTAACAAAAAGGATTGATCAAGATTCAAGCTCATGAACAAAGTTTTCAAATATATGGTCAAGTCTCGATGAAATTCATGAAGATTCGACTTTCAAATGGATAGGTGTAACACTTGTCCTCTAGATATTTATACAAGTGTTCAAAACATGTTTCATTCATGCCATAACCATTGAACGTATGTTTATACATCAAAGAAATCATAACACTGCATTCTTTTAACAATTTTTCAAATCTATGACAAAGTAACTGATTATCCATTTTATGGTAACCGATTACTCTGTGTAAAATTCAAATATTTTTGAACGTTGGAAACAAGTAATCGATTATCCTTTTCGAGGTAATCGATTACTCTAGTAAAATTTCAAATATTTTTGCACGTTGGATGCAAGTAACCGATTACCCATATTAAGGTAATCGATTACCACTGATCCAGAGGCAAAAATCAATGCATCTCTTCATGGAAACTTTTCTATTTTCTTTAACATGAACCATGGCATCCTTTGGATAATTACATTCATCTGAGGAGGTGTTTAGACAATATATATACATCATTTTTCCATATTTCAAATTCACCTCCTTGCAAAATTTCAAATCATTTACACACATTCTCTCAAACATTTTTAAAGTGTTCTTCTAAATTTTCTTAAAAGTGAAACCTTGCATAAACTTTCTTTAGCATCATAGTTTCATTTCATACAAAGAACACTTGTATAATTATTGTGAGAATTAAGTGTTACAAAGAAGAAGATCAATTGATAAATTGATATACTTCAAACTTCCAACTATTTCATCTTCTACAAAATATTCAGAATTGTATTTCTTGATTACAACTTATTTTTAGGATTGTTAAGAATAAGTTTGTAAGGTTTTATCCTTTTTATCCGGTGTGTGGATGCAAGAGGTCCTTTTATGAGAAATTGAGTATCAATAGGACTTTAAACATTATAAATCCAAGAGGATTGTTCTTGGTGTGTTAGAATTAGATAGAAAGACCTTAAGGTGTCTTGTTTAGGAATCTAACATTATAGTGAAATTCTCTTTCGTGTTGAAAGGGGAGTAGAGTACTCTCAATCTGTAAGGGGAACCATTATACATCATGGTGTTCTTTACTTTCAGCACGTTACCGCTTTTTATCACATAAGCATCTCAAGAAAGTAAAAGTCATAAACCGTAAAAATCCGAAAAATCGTCTAAGTGCCTCATTCACCCCCCCCCCCCCCCTCTAAGGCACTCCTTATACTTACAATTGGCATCAAAGCAGGTTATAGGTAACCTGTTCCTAAAAGATCTGCATGGCTTCCGCAAGCACAAATCCAGTTTTTAAAGACGGTGGAAGTAGTAACAAACCACCACTGTTCTCTGGAGAGAATTTTGATTTTTAGAAGATCCGTATGAAGGCACATCTAGAAGCCCAAGGAGAAGGCATATGGGAATCCGTTGAAGATGGTCCATATAATCCTATGAGTATGGTCAATGGCCACATAAAGCCGGAATGTCCTAAACTTTCAAAGAAAGGTGGATTGAAGAGCAAGTAGGATTTCAAGAACAAAAAGGAATATCTTGCATGGGAGGACAATGAAATTAGTTTTCATCCGGATCGGATAACGACGAATGTGCAAACTTGGCGCTAATGGCTTCTCATCATTCTGATGATGAAGAAGAGGTTAGTAATAATTTTTCTCTTTTTGATGATGATGCACAAGATGCAATTAATGAATTGTTAAATGAATGCAAAATTATTTATAAAACTATATCATCTCAAAAGAAACAAATTTCTTCCTTGGATGAAAAGATTGAAAGTTTTGAAAATAAAAAACAAAAGATGATTAGTGAAAAGAAGAATTTTGTATGTCTAGAGTGTGAGTGTCTCTCTTTCCAAATTGTCCAACTTAAAAGAGTCCTTGAAAGAAATGAAAAAGGACAAATTGGTTTGGAAGGGGTTCTTAGCCAACAAAGGTACTCAAATGACAAAAGTGGACTTGGTTACTCCAAATTTTCTAAACCAAGTTCAAGTAAAACTATATTTGCAAGGCCTAGGGATCAATCTCCAAAAGAAAGAGTCAACACACCAAAATACGTGCATCAAGATCCTAAAAAGAAAAGGTTTACAAAGAAAAAGTCTTATGTTCCTAGATATAAAATCAATTTTGAACCAACTTGCTTTTATTGTGGTATTATTGGCCATACACCTAATGCCTGCTATGTTAGAAACTTTAGTTTAGCAAAAGGGCATTTTGTATGGGTTGTGAAAGGTACTAATCATGAAGGACCCAAAGCAATTTGGGTACCTAACAAAACTTAACTTTGTTTTGTAGGTATGCTTGAAGGCCACATCAAATCTATGGTATTTGGATAGTGGGTGCTCCAAGCATATGATCGGTGATGTGCACAAATTTTCAGATCTAAAGCTTAAGGCCAAGGGTTATGTTACTTATAGAGATAACAACAAAGGAAGAATTCTTGGCATAGGCAAAGTAGGTGCACCGAATTTCATATCCATCGAAGATATGCTATATGTCGAAGTACCAAAGCACAACCTCTTAAGCATAAGTCAACTTTGTGACAAAGGATTCAAAATAAGGTTCACAAAAGATGAATGTTTAATTGAAGACAAAGTCACAAAAGAGGTAATGCTTATAGGTAAGCGATTTAATAATATTTTCATGATTTCCCTTGATGATGTTTCTTTGAAGGTTAAGTGTCTTATGGCAAATAATAACGACTCATGGTTATGTCATAAGAGATTTGCTCACATTCACATGGAGCACTTGAATAAGTTAGTAAAACATGACCTTGTCATTGGATTGCCAAAGATAAAATTCATCAAAGATAGACTTTGCGATGCTTGTCAAAAAGGGAAGCAAACCAAATCAACTTTCACATCCAAGAATGTGGTGTCCACTTCTAGGCCACTACAATTGTTACATATGGACTTATTTGGTCCATCAAGAACAAGAAGCTTCGGAGGTAACTTATATGCTTTAGTTATTGTTGATGATTATTCTAGATATACTTGGACATTCTTTTTAGTGCGGAAAAGTGATGCGTTCAAAGCATTCAAGAAGTATGCAAAGCAAATTCAAAATGAGAAATCATTAACAATTGCCTCCATAAGAAGCGATCACGGTGGAGAATTCCAGAATACCTCCTTTGAAGACTTTTGTGAAGATCAAGGAATATTTCACAACTTCTCGGCTCCAAGGACTCCTCAACAAAATGGAGTAGTTGAAAGAAAGAATAGGCCATTGGTGGAACTTGCAAGAACAATGCTTAGCGACTCAAAATCTTCCTAAGTATTTTTGGGCGGATGCGGTTAGCACGGCATGTTTTGTAAATACTAGAGTTAACATAAGACCTATCCTAAAGAAGACTCCATATGAACTCTTCAAAGGAAGAAAACCCAACATTGCTTTCTTTCATATCTTTGGATGGAAGTGCTTTGTCCTTAATAATGACAAAGATAACCTTGGTAAGTTCGACGAAAAATCAGATGAAGGTATTTTTCTTGGTTATTCTCTTACAAGTAAAGCATATAGAATTTATAATAAAAGAACTTTAAATATAGAAGAATCCATGCATGTTAAGTTTGACGAATCTAACCCCTCGAAAGAGGAAATTGTTATTTGTGATGATGATGATGATTTTGAAGAAATTCCTAAAGAAGATACTTCAAATAGGAATCAAGAAGAACCGATTCAAGAAGAGTCTAATGAAAATGATCTACCTAAGGAATGGAGGACTCATAAAGATCATCTTATTGACAAAGTAATTGGTGACATTAGTCAAGGTGTTGCTACAAGATTGAATCTCAAGGATGCATGCTTAAACATGGCGTTCGTTTCGCAAATAGAACCCTTTAAAATTGATGAAGCTCTAGGAGATGATCAATGGATTGTTGCTATGCAAGAAGAATTAAACCAATTAGAGAGAAATCAAGTTTGGGAACTTGTTTCTAGACCAAGTGGTAAGCACATCATTGGAACAAGATGGGTGTTTAAGAACAAACTTGATGAGAATGGAATAATTGTTCAAAATAAAGCAAGATTGGTCGCTCAAGGGTATAATCAAGAAGAAGGAATCGACTTTGAAGAATCTTTCGCTCCGGTTGCAAGGTTAGAAGCTATTCGTTTATTACTTGCTTACGCATGTTCAATGAATATTCAGCTATTTGAAATGGATGTCAAAAGCGCCTTCTTAAACGGATACAAATTGAAGAAAGCGCTCTATGGATTAAAACAAGCACCAAGGGCGTGGTATGATCGTATAAATAATTTTCTATGTGAAAAAGGTTTTGAAAAAGGCAAAGTAGACAAGACTTTATTTATCAAGAAGATACAAGGGAACACCTTACTTGTTCAAGTCTACGTAGACGACATAATCTTCGGTTCAACCAACAAAGAACTATCTGAAGAATTTGCGTTGATAATGCAAGGTGAATTTGAAATGTCTATGATGGGAAAGATGAACTACTTCCTTGGATTGCAAATCAAGCAACTAAAAGACGGAATCTTTATCAACCAATCAAAGTATTGCAAAGAGTTGTTAAAGAGATTTGAAATGGATGGTTGTAAAGCAATGTCAACACCAATGGGCTCCGGAACCTATGTTGATCAAGACGAATTGGGTGTGTTAACTGATATTATGAAGTATCAAGGTATGATTGGTTCTTTATTACATTTGACAGCAAGTCGTCCTGACATAATGCTAAGCGTGTGTTTATGGACTCGCTTTCAAGCAAATCCAAAGGAGACACATCTCACGGCGATCAAAAGAATCATGAAGTATCTCAAAGGAACAACCAATGTTGGCTTATGGTACCCTGAAGGTAGTGTATGTAAGTTAATTGAATATTCTGACGCGGATTATGCAGGTTGTAAAACAGATAGAAAAAGCACTAATGGAACGTGTCACATCCTTGGTAATGCATTAGTCTCATGGTCATGTAAGAAACAAGCGTGTGTTGCTCTTAGTACGGCTGAAGCAGAATACATAGCAGTGGGTAGTTGATGTGCATAGAATCTTTGGCTAAAGCAACAATTAAGTGACTATGGAATCGATCTTGGATGCATACCACTCCGATGC
Organism: Lathyrus oleraceus; assembly: GCF_024323335.1. NCBI lineage: Eukaryota > Viridiplantae > Streptophyta > Magnoliopsida > Fabales > Fabaceae > Lathyrus > Lathyrus oleraceus. The sequence continues at coordinate 214,756,472 of NC_066580.1, forward strand.
GACAACACAAGTGCGATTAATATCACAAAGAATCCAATCATGCACTCAAGGACCAAACACATAGACATTCGCCACCATTTCCTTCGTGATCATTTGCTTAAAGGCGATGTCGAAGTTACCTTTGTCGATACTCATAATCAACTGGCGGACATTTTCACAAAACCACTCACAAAAGAACCATTCTATAAGATTCGAAGAGAACTTGGCATTTTGGATGAAGGTGATATATAAATATTTCACAATTATCCACTATAGATTATAATGAGGCCAAGGTACACAAGTTCTTAATCTTTCTTATTTTGTGAAATTTCTCTTTAAAATATGTATATGAACTTTTTGCATCTGTGTAACCGATTACTCCTTATTGGGTAATCGATTACCCTGCATATTTTTTCCTTCCTTACAAATTTTTAATCTGTGTAACCGATTACTCCATATTAGGTAATCGATTACCCTGCATATTTTTGCCTTCCTTACACATTTTTAATCTGTGTAACCGATTACACCATATTGGGTAATCGATTACCCTGCATGTTTTTACCTTACTCACGAATTTTTAAACTGTGTAACCGATTACCCTCTTTAGAGTAATCGATTACCACTGCTCCATCCAGAATTTTTTTTTAATTTTTAAATACACGTGAGTTGTTGCATTGTTTGTCTTAAGTACTTTTTCTTGTTCTTTTTGCTTAAAGTCAATCACTTCAGCATTGGTACTCTCTCCAACCTTCACATTCATCTCACTCTTCCAAAACCCTCACTCTTCCATCTTCCTTCTCCTCCATTATCTCCATTAATTCCATTCAAAGCTATATTAAAACCCCACTCTCATTATCACTCTCCATCAACTCACCATATTCTCTCTCCAGCTAGAATCCAAAAAACCTTTCCAAAACCCCAACTCTCAAAGCTTCCATGGCATCTCCTAGACAAGACAAAGGAAAGAAGAAACTGGATGAAGAAGCTTCTCAACATACAGAAGAACAACATGATGGCACTGTGAAATCCAGTAAGTTGAGCTATGATGTCCGGACTCGAACTCTCATGTTAACTTCCAAGCTTTTCCTTCTCATAGCTTTACCTTTGAAACTTTGCTGAGAAATTCAGGGGTAGATAAGTTAGTTTCTGATATTGGTGATTATTACCCTGATATGATAAGAGATTTCCTTACCACTATAAAGTTTGGAACCGATGATTTTGGAAATTTGGTGTTTATTGCTAAGGTCAAGAATGTTGAAATTTGTATGGATCTGAATCAATTGGGAACCTGTCTGGAAATCCCTTCTGAAGGTGAAGCATTTCGGCAAGGAATTGAACCCGACAATGATGCCTGGAGCAATTATAACAGTTTGGAATCAGAATCCTCAAGGGTGGTGAAATTTGCTAACCTCTTATCTGTGAGCGATAGGCTGCTCCATTATGTTTTTGCTTATGTTTTGGTTCCAAAACATTCTAATCATGCCCAAGTTAGTGAACTTGAACTGCAACTCATTAGAGCTTTGAAACTGAATATGAAGATTAATTGGGCTTATGTCATCTACCAACATATGAAGCATCAATTTTCTCTAAGTGGCGAACTTCCTTATGGTAGAATTGTTTCAAGAATTTTGGAATTCCATGGTGTTCCGCTTCAAAGAGAACCAAAGACTCCAATGACGGTTAGAAATTGTGAAATCAATGAGATTACCGCAACGAAGAACACTGGCATTAGTATCGGAATAAATGGAGTTTTCGGTACAAGAATTCGGTCGCTTCTTCCGCTCCTCCACCAATTCCGGAAGGTGAAATCACAAATGCTATGACGTATAACAAGATGTGTTCCATTGAGACCACCATGCATCATAATCTCTGGGTCACCCAACGTGGAATCATATCACTTCAGAAACTCTTCCTTTCTTTGAACCGTCAACGTGTCCCAAGTGAAGAAGGTGCTGAGGAAAGTGAAAAAGAAGGTGAAGAGGATGATGGAGTCGATATGTCGGAAAGTGATTGAGTTGGCAATTTCTTTATGCTATTCCCTTGTTTATGTTTTTAAGTTAGTATATTTTTTAGTTTTCTTTTAAGACTATTCTAAAATTGTTGGTTTATATTATGTTTGCATTATCTTCTGTGTTATGTGGTGCTTGATGTATATTTCTTGCATGTTATTTCACCCTTTTTGTTAATGACAAAGGGGGAGAAGAGATTGTTATTGTTTCGTTGTTTTCTATTTCTCTCTAACAAAATGCAGATTTCAAAAGACTCCTTAAATCATAAATTAAGGGGGAGCATCAATTAAGGGGGAGCATTTGCTAGAGAAACATGCTTGGATCAACCTTTCATTTTTTTTGGGTTGTCATCATCAAAAAGGGGGAGATTGTGAAGACATGACTTCTCTGATGTTTTGATGACGACAAACTTCTCTATAAGTCTAAGATTGATTAGCAAAAAGGATTGATCAAGATTCAAGCTCATGAACGAAGTTTTCAACTATATGATCAAGTCTCGATGAAATTCATGAAGATTTGACTTTCAAATGGATATGTATAACGCTTGACCTCTAGATATTTATACAAGTGTTCAAAGCATGTTTCATTCATGCCATAATCATTGAAAGCATGTTTATGCATCAAAGAAATCATAACACTTCATTCTTTTAACTATTTTTAAAATATATGACAAAGTAACCGATTATCCATTTTATGGTAACCGATTACTCTGTGTAAAATTCAAATATTTTTGAATGTTGGAAACAAGTAATCGATATTCTTTTTTAAGGTAACCGATTACTCTGGGAAAATTTCAAATATTTTTGCATGTTGGATGCAAATAACCGATTACCCATATTAAGGTAATCGATTACCACTAATCCAGAGGCAAAAATCAATGCATCTCTTCATGGAAACTTTTCTATTTTCTTTACCATGAACCATGGCATCCTTTGGATAATTGCATTCATTTGAGGAGGTGTTTAGACAATATATATACATCATTTTTCCATATTTTAAATTCACCTCCTTGCAAAATTTCATATTTTTTACACACATTCTCTCAAACATTTTTAAAGTGTTCTTCCAAATTTTCTTAAGAGTGAAACCTTGCATAAACTTTCTTTAGCATCATAGTTTCGTTTAATACAAAGAACACTTGTATAATTATTGTGAGAATTAAGTGTTACAAAGAAGAAGATCAATTGATAAATTGATATACTTCAAACTTCCAACTATTTCATCTTCTACAAAAAATTCAGAATTGTATTTCTTGATTACAACTTATTTTTAGGATTGTTAAGAATAAGTTTGTAAGGTTTTATCCTTGTTTTCTAGTGTGTGGATGCAAGAGGTCCTTTTGTGAGAAATTGAGTCTCGATAGGACTTTAAACATTGTAAATCCAAGAGGATTGTTCTTGGTGTGTTAGAATTAGATAGAAAGACCTTAAGATGTCTTGTCTAGGAATCTAACATTATAGTGAAATTCTCTTTCTTGTTGAAAGGGGAGTGGAGTACTCTCAATCTGTGAGGGGAACCACTATACATCGTGATGTTCTTTACTTTCCGCACTTTACCGCTTTTCATCACATAATCATCTCAAGAAACTAAAAGTCATAAACCGTAAAAATCCGGAAAATAGTCTAAGTGCCTCATTCACCCCCCTCTAAGGCTCTCCTTATACTTACAATAGCTTCAGTCAATGGTAAGAAGTATGCACTGGTCATCTTTGACGATTATAGTCGTTGGACATGGGTAACATTTCTAAAACACAAGAATGAGTCGTACTATGTATTCACTAGTTTATGTTCAAAAGTGAAAAACGAATTTGACTCTAAAATCATCAGAGTCAGAAGTGATCATGGGTGAGAATTTGAAAATAAACTTTTTGATGAACTTTTTAATTAAAATGGAATATCCCATGATTTCTGTTGTCCTAGAACTCCACAGAAAAGTGGGGTTGTAGAGAGGAAGAATAAGCCTCTCCAAGAAATGGCTAGAACCATGATCGATGAAACAAATGTGGCTAAGCACTTTTGGGCTGAAGCAGTAAATACAACGTGGTATATTCAGAATAGAATCTCTATAAGACCTACTCTAGAGAAGACTCCTTATGAACCGTGTAAGGAAAGAAAACCTAACATTTCTTATTTTCACCCTTTTGGATGCTCCTGTTTTATCCTTAACACTAAAGAACATCTGAACAAGAACATCTGAACAAGAACATCTGAACAAGTTTGATTCAAAAGCACAAAAGGGTATTATGTTGGGATACTCAGAGCGCTCTAAGGGCTACAAAGTATATAACACAAAAACTAAAATTGTGGAAGAATCAATACATGTCAGATTGGATGATAAGCTTGACTCTGAAAAGTCAAAGCTAGTTGAAAAACTTGTAGATCTGTAGATAACCCTTGAAGGTTCTGACGAAAAGACTAAAGAATCTGAGGAAGCTGGAAGGCAAAACCCAGAAACAACTGAAATCTCAACTATACATAAAATACCATGAAATCGACTAAACGTCTCTGAAGAATTGATTCTGGGAAGCAAGGATGAAGCTGTCAGAACAAGGTATACATTCAAAGTATCCGAGGAAACCTCTATAGGATTAGTGTCTCTGATAGAGCCAACATCCTGTGATAAGGCGCTTCAAGACAAAGACTGGATTCTGGGAATGGAAGAAGAACTTGATCAATTTGCAAAGAACGATGTCTGGGATCTTGTACCAAAGAAAAAAGGTACACATGTCATTGGAACAAAATGGATATACAAAAACAAACTAAATGAAAAGGGAGAAGTGGTCAAAAACAAAGCAAGACTGGTAGCACATGGGTATAGTCAATAAGAAGGCATTGACTACAACGAAACCTTTGCTTCAGTCGCCAGGTTAGAGTCTATTCGTTTACTTGTATCATTTGTTGTTAATTATTCGATCAAACTATATCAGATGGATGTCAAGAGTGCATTTCTGAACGGTTATATTTCTGAAGAAGTATATGTTCACCAACCTCCGGGCTTTGAAAACTCAAAATGTCCAAAACACAATTTTAAACTGAAAAAAATCTTCGTGTGGTCTAAAACAAGCCCCTAGAGCTTGGTATGAAAGACTAAGCACATTTCTTCAGGAACACGATTTTATTAGAGGCAAAGTTGACTCTACTCTCTACTTGAAAATTTTTAGAAATGACCTCATGATCTGTTAGATATATGTTGATGATATAATTTTTGGTTCAGCTAACCCTTCTGTTTGTCAAGAATTCTCTGAGTTAATACAGGAAGAATTTGTAATGAGTTTGATGCAAGAACTAAAATTCTTTCTGGGAATTCAAATCAACCAAGCTTCAGATGCCACATATGTATATCAAAGCAAATACATAAAAGACATTCTGAAGAAATTTGAGATGTCAGAAAGCAAACCAGTAAAGAATCCCACGCATCCTACCTGCATTCTGGAAAAAGAAGAAGTAAGTCAAAAGGTTTGTCACAAGCTCTATCGTGGTATGATATGCACTCTTCTCTATCTGACGGCTACACGACCATATATTCTCTTCAGCGTTTGTCTTTGTTCCATATTTCAATCAGATCCAAGGGAATCTCATCTAACATCTGTTAAGAGTTCCTAAGGTATCTGAAAGGAACACCTAACCTTGGCCTGATGTATGAGAAAACATCATAGTATAGGCTCTTTAGATATTGTGATATAGATTATGCCGGAGACAGATTGGAACAAAAAAGCACATCTGGAAACTGTCAATTTCTGGGAAGCAATCTTATATCTTGGGCTAGCAAAAGACAGTCAACCATAGCACTCTCTACTGCAGAAGCAGAATATATCACAGCTTCATTATGCACTACTCAGATGCTCTGGATGAATAATCAACTAGAAGATCTTCAGATATATGAGAGTAACATTACTATCTTTTGTGACAATATTGTTGCCATATGCTTAAGTAAGAACCCTATTTTGCATTCCAGAGCAAAGCACATAGAAATTAAACATCATTTCATCAGAGACTATATTCAGAAAGGGGTAATTTCGTTAAAATTCATAGATACAGACCACCAATGGGCTGATATCTTCACAAAACCCCTTGCTCAAGATAGATTCTCATTCATTCTTAAAGATTTAAACATGGAAAATTGCCCAGAATGAGTCAGATATGTGTTTCTCTTAAATGGAAAAATAGGCTCTAAATTAAAACTTCTGGCATCAGAATCTGACTCTGATATTTCTACCAGTTAGAAGTTATCTGAATCAAAAATCCTCAGGACCATATCTCTTGGTATTCCTAAAGATCAGATATATCAAGACGTGGTCTCTCTTGCGTCTAACCTTGGATCTTCTAGACAACTGTCTAGCACAGAACTCAAGAGATAGACTATTGAGATCTCCTCGAGCAGTGTGCAGATTTTTGGGATTAGACATCCATCACAATTTGTAATTAATTTTCCCTCTAGCGTGTCAACTCAATTTCTGTGCTATTAATTAATTGTTGTTTAAAATTCCCATGAAATGATGTCGTTTTGCATGCTAACTTTGTGTACATAAACTTGCCACAACTCTCACTTTCACACTTTTCACTCACATACAACACAAACCCTCGCTCTCAAATCTCGCTCAGCTCTTCAGATTCAGACGACCACTGCATCGTTTCACACGTTCTGGGGTGAAAATGGTTATCATTGAGAAATCCATACCCAAACTTCTGAATATGGAAAAGACATGGGGAAGAAGAATCTACAACATTAACCCTAGGGCAAAATATATGTCCTAGAAGATTATCCCTACAATCTTCAAGCAGAACGCAGAAGGAAATTCCTCGAAGAACAAAGAACTTCACCAAAATCTGAGGGTCTGGCTGAAGATCATCCTTGGGACTATTCATCGTCGCCCATCATCCAATTCTCCATATTACATCAATACTGACCCGAAATGCATCCTCTGTTGCCTCCACAAAGGACTCAAGCTGAATCTGCCATCTCTTTTGTTCAAGAATCTGAAGGATTCCGTCAAGGACACCAGAAACAACATGAAGCCCATAACATACATTCCTCTAGGAAGGATGATCTCAGACGTTCTGATAGAAAACGGGTCGGTGGATCATCTTATTTTCCACAATATGATAGAGGATGTAACGCTTGACACCGGTAGGCCTCTAAACTCAAGGAATCTGAAGAGCATGGGCATCATTGAGAAAGTTTTGGTTAAGCCTTCTCTAGACACCTCCTGGGAAGCTCTGAAGGATCAGAGCAAGATACCCATCAGTCTCTACCTATTCTCTAAGATAGACCCCTTAGAAGTTATCACCTACTATCTGTAGGATCTGGAAAATAAAGGGGTAGAAATCTCTGATTTTTCGGTGGATCGGCTACCTGAACATCCACCCAATTTCATGAAGAGGATGTGAGAGCCATCTGAAAGAAAGTCAAAGAAGAAATCCCAAAAGTTGGGGGAAACTTATGTATCCAGACCACCTATCCCTCTAGTCTCCTCCTCCTCTCCAAGTAAGTCTCAACCCTCTAACTCTCCAACTGTTCACTTAAGGCAACAATATTCTTCCCTACCTCAACCTTCCCCCATTTACACACAGTCTGAACCCACAACCTCCACCACAAAGCCCTTTGAAACTTCCATATCTAACCCACCATCACCTCCCCTTCAAAAATTCAATCTAACCACCACAACCCTACCAATATCTGAAGCCTAACTATTCAACGAACCCACTTCACCACTCTCTTCCACTCCCTCATCTTCACCTTACTACAACATCTCTTCTGATTCTGATAAATCTGACCCTCAATACCCACTCTTATGCAACTCCAGGCTCGCGTCCTCTCCACTCAAAACCCATCTGCGCCAGAAACCAACATTCCTTCCCCTTTTGAACGACCACCAACACCACCCTCTGAACCTCACATAGAAACTCCCTTTGAAACCTCCTTTCTTGTTTTTCTCTACCTTCAATTGGAAGTTAATTAATAGCACATAAGTTGAGTTGACACACTAGAGGGAAAATTAATTACAGCTTATGATGGATGTCTATTCCCCAACAATCTGAACCTCCCACTGAAACCATCCCCGCACCTCCATCACTTATACCTCCCACCTCTGAACCTGAACCCACCCTTCCCACACCGGAAGAGGCAATAACCTTATTTGTTGAGTCTTCAATGGAGAAGATCAGATCTCTATCTGAAAACTCTAGAATCAATGATGATCCCTCTACAGTAAGGGTTCACTAGAATAGAGTGATCAAATGGTTGACATCTAAGGCTTTCAAGCTGAAAGGCCTCTTTGAACAAGTCTGAAACGACTTCATCAGAGTAGCTGGAGAGAGGCTACAGGACCGTCTGGCCAGAGCAGAAGGAAAAGCTCATAGAGAAGTTGAGGGAAAGGCTCATCTGGAAGAAGAAGAAGAAGAGGGAGCAAGAGAAGCTACAGAAAAGGCCTCCGCTGCTGCTGCTGCTGCTAAAGCCAAAGCCAAGGCTGACGCTGAAGAAGTAGAGCGCATAGCTGCAGAAGAAGCTGCCAAGGCTAGGGAAGCTGCTCTAACTCAGGGGGAGCAATCTCACTCTGATTTCGCTCCTCTAGTGTTGAAGACTCTAGAAGAACTATAGAAAGAGCAACAGATTGTGAGAGCAAGATTAGATCAACAGGACTCCGTAAACTCCAACATTCAGAACCTGTTGACTTAGTTGCTTCAGAGGATGCCATCTCATCCGAACCCTTAGGCACCCTTAGGATTTTCTTTCTATTTTCTCTAAGTGCTTATCTTCTATGTTTTCCTCTAAGTGTTTTTCCCTCTGTTCTTTTCTGTATTTTTTACCCATCATTCTCTCTCATCAATGAATTATGCTTTGCCTCATTTACATTGTTATGTCTTTTTGAGTCTGACAAAAAGGGGGAGAATAAACTTAACAGCCTTTGATGGAATATTATCTAAGCCTCATAATGCACTGCGCACATTTAAAACTATTATTATGAAGTCTTAAGCTTTGTAGGAAGTATCTAAGTTAAACATCTGAGAAACAAGCTATACAATTGAGTAAGGAGATCTGGTAAGTTAAACATCTGAGTAAGGAGATCTGGTAAGAACATCTAAAACTGCTTAAGCATCTAAGCTAAGGGGAGATTGCTTATCTCAGGGGGAGTCGTCATACATCTGACTTTGAGATAACTCCTTTAAATTTTTATGAAGTATCATTATTTCATCATCAGCCTGAAGGTTTTTGTCATCATCAAAAAGGGGGATATTTTAATAACAAGATTTTATGTCTACAATTCATCTCTAAAGTTTTGATGATAATAAAGGATGAAACAAATTGATACCCTAAAAATTTATCTAAGTATGCAGGACTCTAAATGGATCAGATAGACAACATCTGACATCCCACATGTCCAGATAGATAACTTAAAATCAATTGAAGCAGTAGCTCTGACTTTGAAGAAAAGGAAGCTCATAGAGTCTGACGGTAGAAGACTCAGACACTCTGAATATGAAGATTTCTGCACAGCTACTCTGACGATTTGTACTATGAATAAGGCTCTACAAAAAAACATATCAAGAACTTCTGAAGAAAATTTACTCTCAGCAACTATCTGAAGAATACATGATGAACAAGAAGATCTGGTTTCCGCGCACTTTGACTCAAGATTAACCATAAGGCTTAGCTACTAATTATTCCCCTTTTGGTATGAATCCTTATTTGGTAAAAAATAAAATCTCTCCAAAACTGCTATGGAAAGGACAACGTATTCAATGCCAATTAAAGTTCATCATTAGTAAGATATACATTATTCCCTCAGCTAACGGTCTCATGTTCAAAACACTACATAAAGGCATGATCATCATCATACCATGCACGAAGTACGCTCACAAAAATACTGAAACCTCAAATCCATATTCTCATTCATTCCTGTTCAAAATTTGTCCACATGAGTTGTTGCTCTAAGTGTGAAATTCTAAAGTTATCATTGTGTTAACACTGCTTACCTAGAAGCACTAAACACTTCATTGTAATTCTAAAATAGTTGTTGAATATTTCCCCAAGTGACTTGTGAAGTTTGTAAACTTGAGAGGGCTAAGAGATCTTTACTCTCTTATACGCTTTTGTTGTAATCTTTCTAGATTATTGGATTAAGTCCTTGTTGAAGGAGAAATAACCTTGGCCGGGTGGAGTGGAGTAGCTTTGAATTTCAAGCGAACCAGGATAAACCTGTGTGTTGATTGCTTTATCTTTCGTGTGTGTTTTATCTGCAAAAGTTTTTATTACCCGTGAAAAAAATTCAAACCCCCCTTTCTTATTTTTCTCTACGTTTAATTTGAAGCTCATAGAAAAATTTATTCAAGGTGGAAAAAGGGGTCATTTGAGTTTTAACTTAGAAAATTGTCAAGTATGTTTGAATTCTCCAACTTCAATGCCAAAATTCATCATGTTCCAACATTCAAATGGAAAAAGTACCAACATCAAAGTTGTACCCCATGATGGTGGCTTTCTAAAGAGTCCAAGATCATTCCATTTGGACAAGAATTAAGGGACTTGAGCATAACTTCTTTGCATGGCCTAATTTGGAAACTTTTGAACTCAATTGCTACACATTTTTGCATTGCCTCATGTTATGACATCAATATCATTTGTGCACGAATTTGAGTGGATTGCAATGATCATTTGAGCCTGAACACATTCCCATGCACATGAAATTACTATTTTTGGTTCAAATTTGAAATGGTGTAGAAATGAATCTCATTGCCTATAAATTGAGATGCATTGCCTTAGATTAAGAGAACCCTTGCCCAAGCTCTGCCAAGAAATCCCATAGCCATACTTGAGAGAATACCTTGAGGATTTCATTGAAATAGAGCTTCTAGTTCAACTTCTATTTGTAAGCTATAATTCCAAGGATTCACTGCCTTTTCACTCCAATCATCTCTTGCAAGCAAGAGGAAGAAGAACCAAGTGAAATTGCATCAAGATCGATCTTCAAAGTTTCTACCTGAAGGTGAATTTTCTCAAATACCAACTCTTCGATTCTCTTTCATTTCTGAAGACCTTGGCTTGATCTGTGTATGATTGAAGTCCTACCAATGTAGGCATTGATATTGCGTTGCTTTAAGGTTGAATCGAAACAATTTGGTTTTGGTACCTCAATTTTCAACTCCACATTTCTCATTATAGATTGAGATTTGAAAGTCTTGGAGGTGATATTTGGAATCCTCATGATTTTCCCTTCAAATTGATGTATGATCCATTTATTTTCATGAACTTTTTGTTTGGACCAGTCTGGTGAGTTCACCGGAGAAGATGACCGGAGCTAGGGCTCCGGTGGTGTGCTAGCGCTATCCAGACCATCTCATCCCATGGATATGTTCTAATTTGGTCCATCCATTTTAATTAAATTGGAACTATAACATTAACATCGTCCCCTACGTGACGGGATTGAACAATTTGAATCATACCTTCATCCATCAACCGCTGGATGTCTCTTTTCACCACCATATAACCCCTTGGGTTAACACTGCAGATAGCACAACTATCATGGTCATGCTCATAATCTCTCACTAAGAAAATGTCCTTATGCATCGTCACTAAAGACCTTCTGATGAAACAGACATCAAACACTTTGAACTCCACAGGGCAGCCGTCTACCATATTAACAGATGAATTTCCATGGGCTGGCAGTGGGTTTTCTTTCACATTAGGTGTGCGGTATTCAAAGGACACCATTCCACTCTTCACTAGCTTTTGAACTTCATATTTGAGCGGATAACAGTTCTCAATATCATGTCTGGATGCTCCTTGATGAAAAGCACAACAGAGTTCAGGCTTGTACCACCATGGAAGTGGTTCAGGAATTTGTGGCGGATTCCTCGGTTAGAGTAGGTTCTTGAGAACCAAAGACGGATACAGTTCTACATATGTCATAGGTATTGGGTCAAAAGAGACCTTCTTCCTCTCGAAAGTTTGTTGTTGAGGATTGTTGGTATTGTTGTTTTTGTAGGTGTTTTCTCGTTGCTGTTGTTGACGTTGTTGTTGTTGAATTGGTGTTCATTGACTTGTTGAGAAAATGGGAATTACGGAGGATACTTGATGATGGTGTTGACGGGGTGGTTGATTCCTTCGGATCTGAGGCCTCCTCTACCTCCCACTAGAAATTGTGTTGGTGTCGCATCCGCGAAAAATAACCGGCGGCCAAAACAAAACAAACAGAGCCACCACCGTGCGTTATTTATCCCAAAGAGGGAAAGGAAACGCTCGAAGTAAACCTGGATAGGACGTGGTCTTACGACCGGAGATTGCAAGGATCGGGAGTCGGTTATGCAAGGGGAACGTATTAGCACCCCGTCACGTCCGTCGTACTCGACGGGATCCACGCTCAGAAAGATAGGATAAAGGTTGCTAAACGCTGCTCAAAAGAATTCACACACACACTGGAATAAGACACAGGTGGGAGAAGAGGGGAACGAGCTCGCTAGGATATCGCGTCTTATGCCTACATATCTCATCTGGAATGAGAATCAGAGCTACCGTAGTTCGGCTCACGCACGCCGAAACAAAACACACACACAAGAAACCGACTACCAATCGCTGGGCTTACGTCAGACTCCACACAAACAGGCAAACATGGAAACCGAATGCCAATCGCTGGACTTACATCAGACTCCGAACCAACAAACACAAAGGAAACCAACTGCCAATCGCTGGACTTACGTCAAACTCCACACAAACAAACCCCAATAGGATACGGACTGCCAATCGCTGGTCTTACATCCATCTCCTAACACACACAAGAAGGTTAACCAACAAACAAGTTAATAGGGAGTCTGGCACTCGAGCCTAATAACTGTCAAGCAAACACACACAAAAAGAAAAAGGGTGCCCGGAGAGATCTCGTACGATCTCCTGCCTACGTACCTCATCTGGTATGAGGATCAGGGCAACGTAGTTCCCCTTAACAGGGGAGAAACTTCTATCCTAACCAGAGACTGGGAAATGACAAACTAGAAGGGAGACTGACTCGAGCCTAATAGTTATCATGCAATCCACCATGGTCCTAGGTTGAGGTTTCTATCCAACTTGCACAGGAAGCAAGCTATCCTAAACATCACAGGCAAATCATACAAGCACACAAAGCAAGCACACACACTATATGCAAACAAATGGGTTCATACAAGGTTAGGCTGTGAAACACAAGCCAACTGGAATCGGGTGTAGTTAGCTCTTAACCCTAACATTGAGAGTTAGGGTGAAGCAGATGAAATGGGAAGTGAGGGTAAGACCTCACAGCTCTTATCCCTGGCCTAGGAGAGCTTCAGACAAATGAAAGTGCGGGAGTTCAGAATGTAGGAACTCTTCTCCACAGATGACTGAAACAACAAAGATCTTGGGTTAATATCCACAATGCATCAACACAAGGTGTGAGCAAAGTGGATGACACACTGAATAGCAGGAGATGGATTACACATCTCTTTTATCTGCCAATTGCCTCATAAGAGGACTTTTCCTGCTTGGCACAAAGATAAACAAACACAAGCATTGCCTCTTAAGGAAGGCTTCAGACAGGTGCCTGCCCACATAACAGGACAGGTCTTCCAGACTACATGAAGTCAAAGGAGTTATACCTCAGTGGTTAAGCAACCAAGCAAAGCAAAGTTCAAAGTGAACTTAAAGCAACTAATGTACCTGTGGAAACATCAGACAAATCAGTACAAAGTTCAGACAATCGAACAACAGTCAATCACACAATCAGACAGATAAGGCATTAAGCAACAATGTGCAAGCCATAAGCCAATAGGCATAACACAAATAACTTGGCATCAACCTACAAAACAACATAAGGTTAGCCAACATCCATCCACTAATCAATCCAAATGAGTGAACCACTTTCACCATGGTAATGTGCTTCTTAACCTAAAATCCACAATCCAAACAGTGAGTCCAAACCACTAGGTCAAAGCCTAGGGTCAAAATAGGGTCAAACATTTAAAACAGAACATGAAATTTAACATGGATCAACTTCATTCAATCAAGAACACAATCCAAAAGGTCCCATATCCAAATCATTAACCAAATGCATTTCATGAACCAAACATGGCAAGGTATGCAAATTGTGACCACATTGTGACATCAGAAGAAACAAATGCACATTAAATCAAAAATGATTCAAATAATCTTGACAATATTCATGAGTAAACAGGACATAAAACATGATCATCACACAAAAAATTAGAGGCATTGGACACATTTAGGCATGGCAATCACATAGCATAAGTCAAGACAAGCACAACAAGCTCATGTGTGACACAAATTGTCACACCAAGTTAGCATAGGCATAAAACAGAAATGGTAATTGGTAAAAACCTCAAACCAAAGCCAAAACAACACTCAACATATCTAGAAATAGTGTACAAAATTTCACATTCATTGGATAAAGAACAAGCATTTCATGATCAAATGAAGTTCAAGGCAATTTAAAAACTCAAATGTGACCATCCAGAATGAAAAATCTCAATTAAATCAGAAATGATCCCAAAAATTCCAACAAAAATCATTCTCAATCACAACATCCATAGCAAGCATCATACAAAAATCAAGGCAATTGGAGATCATTTGGCATGGCAAAATCATCAATCAAGTTGAACATCACAAGGTGTGACACAAATTGTAACACCTAACTTAGCATGATTATAAAACAAAAATGACACATGATAAAAAAACCAAATCAACACCAAAATGTCCAGCAATGAGTCTAGTTATAGCATGCAAAATTGCAGATTCATTGGATAAAAATCAAGCATTTCACAAATGAATAAGCAAGGCAAGGTACAAAATGCACACATGTTCACAAACCCTAGCACAAAAGGAAATTCAGCCAAGCACAATTTATGGAAAAATGATCAAAAAATAATAGACAGAAAATGTGACACAATGCAAAAAACCACATATTTTTTGGATGATTATTCAATTTAATATGAATTTTGCAAGTTGATGAAAAATTAAAAATGACATATGAAGTATGTACATGACCACATGGAGGGAAAAGGAAAAATCATGAAAAGCATTTGAATAAAATTGCACTGGCCGGATTCGAACTGAGTAGCATTTCAAATAGTTGGCGCGCGCATATGAAACTCTGCGTTTCATTAATCACAGGTGGCAAGGCAAAACGCTGTGAGCCAATCAAAACGCCAAGCAAGCGAGGACGTGGACCAGTACATGTTGAGATACAGACAAACACATGCAATGCACAGAAAAGTGTTTCTAATGGATCAAAAACCGTGGCCTATGCAATCATCATCTTCCCCATCGTGATATTCATGAACAGTGCCATATCACCAAGAACAAATTTCTCAGAAATCCAAATTGAAGCCATCAACATGTAGATCTTTCAACATAGAGCACGAATATATGCATGGCTTAACCTAATTCTACATGTGGAGAGCAAATCGAACACAAGAACATTCATGCACAAAACTTTAAATCGATCTAACTAACTTAATTCTGCATGAAATTTCATGATCTAAAGCTCAAAATATTCAGCATCAAAAGATCAACAACAATAGCATAAGAATTTTGAGAAATGAGAGATTCGATTTGGAACCTCTTTGAAGTGCAGAGATGGAATTCGATGGATCCAAGGCCTTGTGATGCTTCAATGTTCCTCCAGTATGCTTGTATGAGTGATTGGAAGATAGATCGAAGCTTAATTGCTCTTGAATCCAACAGAATTTGACATTGCCATTAATGCTTCCAAGCTTCGAGCATGCTTCAAAACTGCACCAAATCTCTTGATTCCACGTGCAAATCCACTCAATGATACTTCAGGAACCAGGATCAAGCAATGGAAATGGTTTGTGTTTGAAGAAATTTGCAGAAAAATTGAGAGAAAAAGTTTGAGAAATTTTCTAGATCTGAAAATTGTGAGTGTTGTTAGTGAAAAGCAGTTGGGGTTTCTGTTATATACCTCCTACTAATCATGCTCTTAATCATGTTTAAGCAAATGATAAGTGAATTAGCAAGAATGTGGTGTATGTGCAAAATTGTGATTTTCACCCTATGCATGAAATGCATGGTGAACAGTGCACGGGTTTGGATTCAAATTCACTCAAAATGTCATTTTGGAGCTAAATGCAATGGTAGAATGCTTAAACAATGCACCAATTTTAAACTTCAATTTTTCCCTCCAAAAATCAAGTGAAATGGAAAATGTTCATATGATGATAATGCATGTCATGTAATGCAAGATTTGGAAACTAGAGATCAAAATAAGAACAATGCAAAAAGAGCCATCCAATTTGGAGTTTTGGTTGAGAAGTTATGCTCATTTGAAGTTCAATGTATACTTTGTCAAGTTTTGATCATATCTCCTTAACCACACATGAGAAATCCATGATCTTGGACTTTTTGGAAATGGGAGAGAATGACCTACAAATTTCATGTTCAACAAAATTTCGTTTGAAGCTTTCTTGATGATGTAATCTTGAGTTGAAAACCTTTCCATTTTTGGCAAGTTCAAATTACAGGTCACTTTCTATTTTTGGAAAGTTTTGGCCTGACTTTAAATTCTTTAATGTTGATGTTTGAAATGTCAAATGAGACTTGTTTGAACATGAATGAAGTATTTCTAGCCACTTCCCACCTCCAAATCAAACAGTTGACTTTGTAGTTGACTTTTGTAGTTGATAGATGACTTGGTCATGCACAGATGATTTTGAGCCTCAACCTCTTGATGAAATGGCACCAAAATGAAACCCTATCGTATACAAGCCCAACAAAATCACATGATGATCTCCATCTCATTAAAGACCTCATCTCCTTGCAGAACCCTGATTGGTATAATGCAACTGATTAGGGTTGACGAGAGGTCAAAACCCTAATCCCAAGGAATCTGAGCAGAAATAATGAATCATGATGATGATGATGTACCATCTCAACCAAGATAATACTCCATCTCTTTGAGGAACCAAGAACCCTAATTGAAGCACAAACCTCAGATGATTAGTGATCAATTTATGAGACCCTCAAGCTTGAATCTTTTAATCTCTCTATCTTCTGAGAAAGACCTAGGAGGATGACTTGCTTATTGTTTCCACATGATATGCAAAGATGTAATGCCTAATATCCTACAAAATGAGATGCAATATGCTAAGCTAGTCCCAAGAAAGGAGGGCAAATTTTGAGGTGTTACAGCTGCCCCTATTCAATCCACTGTGAACCTGTCGATATGAATAGCCTCGGCTTTCAGATGATCTGCGTGAAGAGTGATTGAATACCAAGAACAGACGAACAATTTGCACTCTGATGGGAAATAATTAACAATGTCTGTGAGAAACGGCAAAGAAGTGATCTCAAAAGAAAAATTCGTCTGGCACGGAGAAAGTCGGCCTGAACACCGAAACAGAATATTGACCTGGATACCAAAATAAATGGTAACACAAGAATAACCATGGCCTGAACGCCGCTCATCAGTCTGAATACTGAGCAACGGAACATGAGAGTAGTAATGCCGGTCTGATCACCGAGAGATTGGCCCGAATGCCCCTTTGGTCTGGATACCACTTCGGTCTGAACACCGAAAAACTGGCCTGAAAGCCGCAAGTACTTCGACCTGAACGTCGGAAACTTCCTCGATCTGAAAATCGGAAAACTGGCCTGAGTGCCACCTTGGCCTGAATACCGGTAAAACTGGCCTGAATGCCACAAGTACTTCAACCTGAACGTCAGAAACTTCCTCAATCTGAAAATCAGAAACTGGCCTGAGTGCCACCTCGGCCTGAACACCGGAAAAACTGGCCTGAATGCCACAAGTACTTCAACCTGAACGTCGGAAACTTCCTCGATCTGAAAATCGGAAAACTGGCCTGAGTGCCACCTCGGCCTGAACACCGGAAAAACTGGCCTGAATGCCACAAGTACTTCAACCTGAACGTCGGAAACTTCCTTGATCTAAAAATCGGAAACTGGCCTTAGTGCCACAAGTGCTTTCGACCTGAATGTCGGAAACTCCTTCGATCTGAAAATCGGTAAACTGGCCTGAACGCCACCTCGGTCTGTATACCGGAAACCTGGCCTGAGTGCCACAAGTTACATCGACCTGAGTGTCGGAAACTTCTTCGATCTGGAAATCAGAAAACTGGCCTGAATGCCACAACGGTCTGAATACCCGAAAAACGTCATGCCCGTCAGCATCGGCAAAGATAAGGAACAATGATAAATGAGGCGGCACGCGTGCCAACGACCCCTGTTAGGGATAATAGGCCATGAGCATGCTATCCTCTATTCAACCCTAGCAAACGAACAAATTGCGTTCAGCTGGGGATCATCTCTTTTTACTTTTCTTTTTGTTCTTTTCTTGAACCCCGAACCTTCTTTGATTAACATTTCCATCTCCGCACGACAGAAACCCTTCCTCCAATATTGCACTACTGGGGAATACTGTTGATTCACATCACGACGCCAAAACTCCTCAGAGTAACATCTTCACCATCTAGCAAAACCACCTCTCAAACAATAACCACGGCTTGAGACTAGCTTATGCTTGTAATGCTGATGCATGATAATTTTTTAGCGTAATGCTCCATAATCATGGAAATGCTACGCAATTAGTTATACAACATGCTATGCTTATCTACATGATAAATGCATAAAAAGTATCCCCCTCAAGGGACTCTTCTGGGGAGCTCGAGGCACTCTGCTGAGGAACCCATTAACACTCCAATCTCCACCCTGCTGGGGAATAACGCTGTTGCTGAGGAAAGGACCACCCTTACCAGAGATAACCTCTTCTGTACCCGACCCGCTTGAGGACTTCGCTGGGGAATAAACTACCAACGCACTCTGTGGGGAAAACAACAGTCTCTGCCTTGCTGGGGAATTAACAAGCTTCACCATGCTAGGGGAAACAACTACCCACAGACACCTCCGCTGGGAAATAGCAACCTTCAGGCCTGGCTGCTGGGGAAACACCGATCTAAAACCCGCTGGGGAGATAACAATCCCGACCCTGCTAGGGAAGACTCAAACCTTCAATCTGTTAGGGAGATAACAATCCCAACTCTGCTTGGGGAAACCAGGAAAGTATGGCACAGAACACCTATCGACTCATCGAACCCTGGTATTCAACATCTAAATCCAGTGTCAGCTTTCCACTTTTGAGAGCTCCCAGACTCGTCTGGACTTTTCTGATTCATCACCTTGTATCCCCGACTTTTCCGTATTCCACAGAGATCGAACTCCGTGGATTCATACAAACTTCCTAGTCCTCAGACTTTGAAGAGTCTTCTTGATTAATATTCAGGATCGTCGTCATCCCTCGCCGTCTTTTCACCATTCTCCCATTCATTCGTCCCTGATTGGACTCCACGGGGATCTTTCGCTCAAAACTTCTCATCACAACCTGCAAGTGAGTGAAAATATCTAACAGCACCTGCAAAAGAGATCGTTAGACAAAACGTGCCCCAGGCGTGCCAAAATTTCAACACTTGGGTCACTCAACCTTCCGAATTAGATTTCAAGCTTTCAATCTTATAAACAAGCATTGGAAGGGATCTCCATGTTTCGAAATGCAAAGATTCTTTATCAAAATAAACGGATGTTTTTGCAATCAAAGCGGTAATGAAAACAAAAACAAAATTATTTGACTGAATATGCATTTATTGATTGAAAAGGTGTGGCTCAAACTGAGCAATACAAAGGAAGCAATTCCTGAAAAGAGGTAATTGCGCACAAAAGGAAAAATCTATCCTAATGGCAATGTGAAACCGCGATCTCATCGAGTTCCAACTCAGTTACACCCCATATGTCCTCAGACTCTCTGTGCTTTCTGCCTTCTGAACAAGACGCTTCCGACTGATCCCTACCGGGGATTATCCATGTCATATCCAAAGTACAAACGATCATGCCATACGCAGTTGTTCGTTTCAATCCCTCTTTTGCCTGGACCGCCCTTTCGGGTTTTCAGTCCACCAGGATACCCTTTTTTGCCCAAGCCGCCTTTTCATTCGTTTTTTTTCGGTTCGCCGGGATGCCCATTTTTGCCTGGACTATTTTATTCTTTTTGTCCAGCGGGTCTCTTTATACGAAGTATTTTTTAACTGCGTCCGCATTCATAGGGGATGGAAAATCCTCGCCATCCATGGTCGTTAACAACAAGGCTCCGCCAGAGAAAACCTTCTTGACCACGAACGGACCTTCATAATTGGGTGTCCATTTGCCCCTACGATCGTTCTGAGGAGGAAGGATCCTTTTCAGCACCATATCACCCACATGATACACACGAGGTCGCACCTTTCGGTCAAAAGCACGCTTCATTCGCTGCTGATACAACTGCCCATGACAGATGGCCGCGAGCCTCTTTTCCTCAATCAGGCTCAACTCTTCGTACCGAGTCCTTACCCATTCAGCCTCTTGCAACTTCACGTCCATCAGGACTCTCAACGAAGGAATCTGAACCTCAACCGGTAGCACAGCTTCCATCCCATACACGAGTGAGAAAGGCGTTGCCCCAGTAGATGTACGCACCGAAGTTCGATACCCATGCAATGCAAACGACAACATCTCATGCCAATCCTTATAGGTCACGACCATTTTCTGCACAATCTTCTTTATATTCTTATTAGCTGCCTCAACCGCCCCATTCATCTTTGGACGATAAGGAGAAGAATTGTGATGCTCGATCTTGAATTCCCGGCACAGTTCTGCCATGATCTTGTTGTTCAAATTAGAACCATTATCAGTAATGATTCTTTCGGGAACCCCATATCTGCAAATGATGTCTCTCTTCAGGAATTTGGCAACGACCTGCTTCGTCACGTTTGCATAAGAGGCTGCTTCCACCCACTTGGTGAAGTAATCAATAGCCACTAATATGAACCGATGCCCGTTCGAAGTCGTCGGCTCAATCTTCCCAATCATATTGATGCCCCACATAGCGAACGGCCACGGAGACGACATCAAACTCAATGGATTTGGAGGCACGTGCAGCTTGTCAGCATAAATCTGGCATTTATGACACTTCCGCACGAAATTAAAACATTGAGCCTCCATTGTCATCCAATAATAACCAGCCCTCAACAGCTTCTTCACCATTGCATTCCCACTGGCATGGGTACCAAATGACCCCTCGTGAACCTCTTTCATGAACTGGCTTGCTTCTTTATCATCAACACATCTGAGCAAAACCCAATCGAAATTTCTCTTGTACAAAACCCCGTCCTTATTCAAGTAGAACACCATGGCCAACCTCCGCAGAGTCTTCCGGTCCTTCTTGGATGCTCCCTCAGGATACTCTTGGGTTTCCAAATAGCGCTTGATATCGTAATACCACGACTTCTCATCGTCAGGCGCTGTGTCAACGGCAAACACATAAGCCGGTCTATCCAGACGTCCCACCTCAACGCTGGGGAACTGATTCCACCACTGCACCTTAATCAAGGCAGCCAGATAGCCAAAGCATCTGCCAACGAATTCTCTTCTCTAGGCACATGATGCAATACCACCTTGGTGAAAAACGTCAACAATCTCCTCGTATAGTCCCGGTATGGAACTAAATGAGATTGATGCGTATACCATTTTTTGTTAACCTGATTCACAACCAAAGATGAATCTCCATATATAACAAGGTTCTTGATCCTCAAATCAATCGCCTCTTCAATCCCCAGGATACAAGCTTCATATTCAGCCACATTGTTGGTGCACTCAAATGTTAGCCGGGCAGCAAAAGGAATGTGGGATCCTTTCGGCGTAATCAAAACAGCACCAACACCGTTACCATTCACGTTAACGGCCCCATCAAACATCAGAATCCATTCGGATTCAGGGTCAGGCCCCTCCTCCGGGATTCGTTCCTCGCAATCTTTCGATCTGAGAAACATGATGTCCTCATCGGGGAATTCAAACTTCATCGGTTGATAATCCTTAATAGGTTGCTGGGCGAGGTAATCAGACAATACACTCCCCTTGATTGCCTTATGAGAAGTATACTATATATCATACTCAGTCAAAATCATTTGCCATCTCGCAACCTGTCCGGTCAATGCTGGTTTTTCAAAAATGTACTTGATTGGATCCATCTTGGAAATCAATAAAGTGGTATGAACCAGCATATACTGCCTCAGTCGGCGAGCAGCCCAGACCAAAGCACAACAAGTTTTCTCGAGCAGTGAATATCTTGTTTCACAGTCGGTAAACTTTTTGCTAAGGTAGTATATGGCATGCTCTTTTCGACCAAACTCGTCATGCTGCCCCAATACACACCCCATAGACCCCTCGAGGACTGTCAAGTACAAAATTAACAGTCGTCCCTCCACAGGAGGCATCAGAATCGGAGGCTCCTGCAAATACTCTTTTATCTTTTTAAATGCCGCCTGGCAATCATTATTCCACCTGACCGTTTGATCTTTTCTTAACAACTTGAATATAGGTTCACACGTGGCTGTTAGGTGAGATATGAACCGTGAAATGTAGTTCAATCTACCTAAGAAACCACGAACTTCCTTCTCTATTCTCGATTCAGGCATTTCTCTTATTGCTTTTACTTTAGCAGGATCAACCTCGATTCCTTTTTCACTTACAATGAACCCCAGCAATTTACCGGACCACACCCTAAAAGTGCACTTATTCGGATTCAACCTCAGTCTGAATTGTCTCAGCCGGGTAAAACAACTTGGCCAGATCTACCAAATGCCCCTCTTCTGTTTGGGACTTTGCTATCATGTCATCAACATATCATTCGATTTCATGATGAATCATATCATGAAACAAAGTCACCATGGCTCTCTGATAAGTAGCACCGGCGTTCTTGAGCCCAAATGGCATCACCTTATAACAAAAAGTGCCCCATGGTGTGATGAACGTTGTTTTCTCCATATCATCTGGCGACATTTTGATTTGATTATAGCCAGAAAAGCCATCCATGAAGGAAAACACCGAGAATTGAGTTGTATTATCTACCAACACATCAATGTGAGGTAATGGGAAATCATCCTTCGGGCTAGCTCTGTTCAAATCCCGGTAATCCACACACATTCTCACCTTCCCGTCTTTCTTCGGGACCGGCACAATATTTGCGACCCAAGGTGGATAATTAGTGACAGCTAGGAAACCAGCATCCCACTGCTTCTGAACTTCCTCTTAATTTGCATGGCCATCTCAGGTCGAGTTCTGCGCAACTTCTGCTTCACTGGAGGACAATCTGATCTCAACGGTAGCTTGTGCACAACAATATCGGTATCCAACCCTGGCATATCTTGATAAGACCAGGCAAAGATATCAACATACTCTTTTAGCAAGGCTACCATTCTGCTCTTAACACTTCCCTCCAAAGCAACCCCAACTTTCACTTCTTTCCTGACTTCCTCGGTACCCAGATTCACAATCTCAACTTGCTCCCCGTGCGGCTGAATCACCTTCTCCTCTTGTTTTAACAACCTGGCTAATTCCTCTAGCAGTTCACAATCTTCTTCGCCTTCTTCTTTGGCATGATAGATCGGATTGTCGAAGTCATATGAGGGTGTAACAGGATTGTTATCAATGAGATCCGGCGACTGATCGCATCTGCATGAATGTTGATTCATGCATTGCTTTAGAACCGGAGCGAAACAAATTTGAAAAAGAAAAATGAAAACATTGCCATTTTTATTTTATTTTAAACTGCAAAAATAAATGAAAAATAGGGAACACCGTTTTTAATTTAAAAACATCCTTTTATTTATGATACGAGAAATTGCAAAATGAAACATGAGGTGGCCCTTACAATGAACCATTACGTTTCGGGAAAAACGTATGGCTTTCATGCAAATAACAATTGAAAACAGAAAATATTACTCTTCAAGTAGAGTGACAGTGATGATCTTTTCGGCCTTCCAGTTTTGGACTTCCATCCCTGGTACGCACGACTTTATCCATTGATCAATCTCGCAATCACTGTCAACTTCTTCACTCACCATACAAATGTGATCTGGATCCAGCATTCCAGCACTGGTGAATGTGAACGACGAACGACGTCCTCTGCCTTGTCCCGACGAGCCTCGGCCCGGCTGATAACCCACTCCGAATCTATCCTTCTTGGCGGTGATGTCCATCATCTTTCCCCAACCAGGAGCTTCCCCACTCTTCACCACCTCAGCAGCCTGTTTATACGAAGAAATGGACGGTTTCTCCTCTTCTTTGGCAAAAAGAGCATTCTCCACCTTGACAGTTTCGAATGCTTGACTCGGTGTTTCCCATATCTCACCGTCCATTTCCACGTATTTGAATGATGATAGGTGGCTGACAAAGATATCCTCCTCCCCACAAACGGTGACGACCTGCCCGTCCCAGATATACTTCAGCTTCTGGTGCAAAGTCGAAGTCACTGCCCCAGCAGCATGAATCCATGGGCGACCCAACAGGCAACTGTATGCCGGCTGAATATCCATGACATAAAATACCGACATGAACACCTCGGGCCCAATCTTCACCGGGAGTTCTACTTCTCCAAACACAACCCGCTTCGAACCGTCGAAAGCTCTCACTATCAGGTCCGTGGGCGTCAAGATCAACCCCTCACAGTTCAGCTTCGCCAGGGCTTTCTTTGGCAACACATTTAAAGATGAGTCGGTATCAACCAACACGTGCGAGAGCACGGCTCCCTTACACTCCATAGCAATGTGTAAAGCCCGATTATGATTCCTCCCATCCACCGTCAGATCCAAATCAGTGAAACCCAGCCCATGGCTGGCATTGACATTAGACACCACCGTCTCCAACTGATTAATTGTTATCTCCTGGGGAACATAGGCTCTTTTCAGTATCTTCAGCAAAGCCTCTCTATGCCCCTCGGAACTCAACAACAATGACAAGATTGAGATCTTGGATGGGGTCTGCTGCAGATGGTCAACAAGCTTGTACTCTGACTTCTTGATGATTCTCAGAAATTCTTCATCTTCATCATCAAGTTCTTTCTCCGACCCACAAGGCGCCGGTGTCACCACAGGAGTACCTTCATTCACCACTTGTTTCCCTCTTGCCCTGGCTAAAGCCTCGGCCTTTTCTTTCTTCTCTTTTTCTCCTTCCCCAGTCCTCAAAGCGTCAGGGGCAAATAACCTTCCACTGCGAGTGAAACCACTGGGTCCGACATTATCCACCTTTGAAACGGTGGTTTCATCCGCATTCTGATCCTCCAACTTCTCCCCATTACAATATACCTCTCCACCATAATGCCACGACACAGCGTCATCTTTGTCATAAGGAATTGGCCCAGGTACCGTGATAGTAACTGGAGCCGCATCTGCCAGCATTGACAAATCAACCGGGTCGAAGTAGATGGTTATGGGGGAGACATCCTCCTTCCCCAGATCCACCTTCTCAAACTTGAGGCTTCCCTCATCCATCAGCCTCTGGACAACCTCCCTCAATGATATACACCCATCGGGAACAACAGTGCACGCAGCACAACAGTCATCACAGCCCGGAAAGACCCCATTCTTCAACAGCAACCTCTTGACCTCAGCCAAGGGAGTCTTCAACTGATCCACACTCATCAACCCGATTCTGCCCTCTTCAGAAATTGCATTCACCCCCATTTGACCATGCGCGGGCATGGAATTAGCATTCACATTTGGAGATGGAGCAAAGTTGATAGCTTTGGAATCCACTAAGTCCTGGACCACATGCTTAAAAGCTTTGCAATTTTCTACGTTGTGTCCAGGGGCACCTGAGTGAAATTCACATTTGGCGTTCTCATCAAAACTGGGAGGCCTCTAATCAGGTCTCAACAGAGCCAACGTTCTCAGCTGGACCAACCCCAAGTCCTTCAACTTCTCCAGCAATAATGAATAGGTTACAGGTGGTCTATCGAATTGACGATCATTCATTCGTCCTCGCACCTGATACCCAGCCCTCTGCGGTCTCTGTTGAAATGGCTGTCGTTGTTGTTGCGGTTGTTGCTGTTGCTGTTGTGCAGGCTGATTATCAGCAGGAATGGTTACCGCAGCAGTGTGCTGGTAGTAACGATCCCTACTCTGTCCTCTTTGGGTATACACAGCACTGGTATCACCCTCCTTCTTCCTCTGACAATTTCCAAAGGGCTTCTTCGATCCAGACGACGAAGCATTACCCTGTATCTTCCCCAGCTTCAACCAACTCTCAATCCTTTCTCCGGCCACCACAATGTCAGCAAAGTTAGTAACCAGGCAACCAACCATCCTTTCTGTAAATGTCCCCTGCAGGGTACCCATAAACAAATCCGACATTTCTCTATCCACCAATGGAGGTTGGACCCTAGCAGCCAGCTCCCTCCATCTCTGGGCATATTCTTTAAACCCCTCATTAGGCTTCTGAGACATACCCTGCAGTTGGGTACGGCTAGGAGTCATATCAGCGTTGAATTGGTATTGTTTAAAGAATGCATCTCCAAGATCATGCCAACTCTTGATGTCAGAAGACTTCAACTTGGTGTAGCATTCCAGAGACCCTCCAGACAAACTGTCCTGGAAGAAGTACATCCACAGCTTTTGATCCATCATATAAGCAGAAATCTTGCGAACAAAAGCCTGGAGGTGAGTTTCCGGGAAAGAACTCCAATTATACTTATCAAACGCAGGCGCTTTGAACTTTTGTGGGATCACAATCCCCTCAACCAGTCCCATATTCGACATATTAACAAACCCTGGAGTAGCATGGCTTTCTAAGGCCCTTATCTTTTCTGCCAGCAACTGAATCTCTTTGTTTGGCGGTTGAACACCGTATTGGCCAAATAGTTTGTTAAGCATGGAGAACTGATCAGCTTCCATGTCCTCCTCTCTATCCTCCTCAGCCCCAAAGAAAGGAGGGAACAGACTGTCTTTCAAATTATTGCCCATCGGACCTGGTCTACCACTCGTGGCAGCACCAAAACCACCCCCATTGTTGATCACCACGCCAGCAGTTGTCTTCTTCCCGAGATCTCCTCCATCCCTGGAACCACCAAGGCCATGGTTAGAGACACCCTCCAAGTTGACACCACTGTTGGCAACCGAAGCCCGCTCGAGCTTCTCCACCTTATCAGCAAGTGCTTTCTGCCCGACGGCAAACCCTTGCATAACATTGATCAGTTCATTCATCTTCTCCTTCAGCTCGAGAAAATCTGTGTTGGGTAGATCCATCAGCCTTGGCGTGTTGCGTCTGGTGAAGTATTTGTGCGGACGGGTTGTGTGCAAGGGAATGACTCTACGCGCACGAGCAATGATTCCTGAAACAACCAAGCATGTTAGAAACTGACACCTGCAAAATAGAAGACAAGTTATTATGATTATGCATGAATGCAATGTCTATCCATAGGAGGAACACTCTGTCTTTCGATCCTGGTTTCATCGAGACAGATAATAATCCGGCATCAATATTCTGACATTCATCGAATGATTTCATCATACCGATCAGAGATATATGATTTAGCAAAGATACCACCCAACCATGTGTGTGCTATGTGAGTGCATACAAGAAAGAAAATAAAGCTTGAAGATTGATCACTCAATGAAAATAACCACTGCATATCAAAACTGCACAATAAGTGCGAGCATCATACATCGAGTCTGATACAAATCAAATACAACTCTCCAGAATCAGAAAGAAAATACAAGCAAGTGAATTCCGTCAACAG
The DNA here is from genome assembly GCF_024323335.1 of Lathyrus oleraceus. Classification (NCBI taxonomy): domain Eukaryota; kingdom Viridiplantae; phylum Streptophyta; class Magnoliopsida; order Fabales; family Fabaceae; genus Lathyrus; species Lathyrus oleraceus. Next base: position 214,784,054 of record NC_066580.1, read on the forward strand.
GCCTGACGGTAATCCAACACAAATGATAACAAAAGGCTACGCTGAAGATGGCCCCACAGAAGGTTCCGCATCATCTACCATCTTGGTAAACTTCACAGCAAACCTAAGCTCAGTGTTCTCCTGCTGCAATCTCCCTATCTCCTTCTGGTGAATCTTCATCTGTTTGAAGTAATGATCCCTCTCAGCAAGATAGTGATCTCTCTCGGCAATGATCTTCGCGTTCTCTGTTTCCTTAATCTTCAGCTTTGCCTCCCACTCAGTGATAAGGACTCCGACTCTGTCTTCCCTCTGATCCCTCACAAGGATTTGTCTCCTCTTCTCATCTTCAATGACCTTAGAAGCTCTAGCCAACCTCTCCTTGGTGATGTCGTGCTCCTTTGTAGACGACTCCAATCCTTGGCTGATCTTCTGATAATAAGCAGTGTCTATCTCAAAGCGCTTCACCTCAATGGCATGTTTCTTATCCTGGTCTTCTATTCTCCCTTTGATTTCCTGATTAGCCATTTGGACTCTAGCAACACTCATCTCCAATTCAACCTTCTCTGCTTGCAGCTGATCTCTGGATTTCTTCATCTCAAGGAACTCTTCCATGCTGACAGAAGAACGTTGCCCTTCAATCAAAGGACACCAAGGATCAACACCAGGAAATGGTAGATGTGTGAGCTCAATCCTCTTCCTAAGCCAATCGTCAAATGGAGGAAAAGACCTGCTGTTAACCTTACCAAAAGGAACTTTGCCCTTCCTCCGAATATCACGCCACTCATCAGACACTTGCCTCAACCTTGTCTGATTACCCTCAATTGGGAAGTACAAAGACTCCTGAATCTCTCGTCCAAGAGGAGGACCCTCCACAGCAAATCCCATCTGTCTCCTAAGAAGCACCGGGTTGTAATTAATGCAACCTTGAACTCCTATAAGAGGCACATTGGGAAAACTTCCATAACTATAAATGAAATCTCATCCAGCCACACCATTGTGAGTCCAAGCTATGTCCTTGGCTCACAAACCCATCAACCTGAATGACCACTTGACAGTAGGGTCAAGAGAAGCAAAGGCACCTCTAGAAGGCAAATACCCCATAAACTACTTGTACAGCAGCTGAGCACAACACCGGATCAATCCCCCACGCCGCTTCTCGTTCCGATTATGGACCGAGTAATATACATCCCCAACCAGAGTAGGAATGGGATTCCTCTGCACAAACAACCTGATGGCATTAATATCCACAAAATCCTTCTGATTAGGAAACAAGATGATTCCATAGATGCTCACAGCAATCAAAGCACAGACATTCCTCCAATTACCCACAACAGCATGCTCCTTGGCTTTAGCCTCCAAGAAACTCAAATGAAAACCAGGCAACTTTCCCTTCTCCTTCAAATCCATCTTGGTCATCTCTGGGCTCAAATAAAGAGCACGAGAAATCTCAGCGATATCAGGTTCCCCCTTAGTGACATAGAACGGAATCTGATCTCTGATCGGAATACCCAGGATGCTCGCATAGTCCTCCATCAAAGGCCCCAACAGGTAATCCGGGAACACAAAGCATCTCAAGCCCGGGTCATAGAACTGGAGAAAAGTATGGATGGCGCTCCTATCACTGTCTGTGAGCCTGAAAACCAACTTCAGAATACCACCGTATGCCTCACGGAACATCCCCACATGGTCCGGTGTAATCAATGATATCATATCTCTCAGCACACCAATCTTTGGGTTGAAGAAACTGTAGACAACATCGTCCTTCAAGCCGGTCCTCATGTCTGGAACAAAGAAGTCTCTCAACCAGGATCTCAATCCAAAATGTCCCCTACATATGGATAAACATGAGTTAGATGCAGATAAATGCAAAATGTGAATGATGTTGATGTATGAATGCAATGCACTGTGCCATCCTCCAAGTCATCTGAACATTCACTGCACTGAGTTACGGCCTCTGAACTGCTCACAATCATCTGAAGGAATATGTAACCACAAATCCGACTTGGGATTCCGAAATAAACGGAACGGAAGATACATCACCATCATCACCAGAGATCCTCTGAACAGATAACCACAAGACCCTCTGAACCAGCCCAGGGAATCCTGAAATAAACGGATCCCCACTGATAAATACCACGGACAGAACTCCGGCGTCTTAGAAATAATATCCATAAATCCGACTTATAAATAAGACTCTGATCAATAACGGAACCATTAGTCACCATCAAAGTCACCATCAGAACATGTATCTGTAAGAATCAACCCTCCCCTCACAGGTGAATTCTAATCAGGTCATCCTAAGGCGGATAATGGTCTCGACAATCGGGCAAAGATACTCAACGGGTTTGCCCTTTCGGGTGTGCCGTTGTAGCTCTCGTAAGATCGTCTAAACCAAAGATCCGGGAAAGATCGGTCACCGAAGTCACCAGCTCAAATGAAGTGACTCAGCCAAAGTGGATACTCCACAAAGGAAGAGCACTCTCAAAAGAACCTCGTCCGGCTTGTGGTATGTCAAGTCGCCAAAAACATGTTGACCTAACATGAGAGGCAACATGAGACCACACTAATCCTAGGTGTATACTCGGGCCTGGGTTTTAGCCCCACTCAGAACACCCACCCCACATCAGAGGAACCACCTGTACAGAGTCAGCACGATGATAACATGATGCATGCAAACATTTATGCAAATATATACACAACATAATAACCATAAATGCAATAACTAGAGCAGCACAAGCAACCTAAACTATCCTAGAAAGCGCTAGGAGAGACTTGCTTAGGGAAGATGGACCAGCAAGAGGTCAACTTCCTATATTCCCCAGCAGAGTCGCCAGCTGTCGCATCCGCGAAAAACAACCGACGGGCAAAACAAAACAAACAGAGTCGCCACCGTGCGTTATTTATCCCAAAGAGGGAAAGGAAACGCTCGAAGTAAACCTGGAAAGGACATGGTCTTACGACCGGAGATTGCAAGGATCAGGAGTCGGTTACGCAAGGGGAAGGTATTAGCACCCCTCACGTCCGTCGTACTCGACGGGATCCACGCTCAGACAGATAGGATAAAGGTTGCTAAACGCTGCTCAAAAGAATGCACACACACACGGGAATAAGACACAGGTGGGAGAAGAGGGGAACAGACTCGCTAGGATATCGCGTCCTATGCCTACGTATCTCATCTGGAATGAGAATCAGAGCTACCGTAGTTCGGCTCACGCACGCCGAAACAAAACACACACACAAGAAACCGACTTCCAATCGCTGGGCTTACGTCAGACTCCACACAAAGAGGCAAACATGGAAACCGAATGTGAATCGCTGGACTTACATCAGACTCCGAACCAACAAACACACACAGGAAACCAACTGCCAATCGCTGGACTTACGTCAGACTCCACACAAACAAACCCCAATAGGATACGGACTACCAATCGCTGGTCTTACATCCATCTCCTAACACACACAAGAAGGTTAACCAACAAACAAGTTAATAGGGAGTCTGGCACTCGAGCCTAATAAATGTCAAGCAAACACACACAAAAAGAAAAAGGGTGCCCGGAGAGATCTCGTACGATCTCCTGCCTACGTACCTCATCTGGTATGAGGATCAGGGCAACGTAGTTCCCCTTCACAGGGAAGAAACTTCTATCCTAACCAGAGACTGGGAAATGACAAACTAGAAGGGAGACTGACTCGAGCCTAATAGTTATCATGCAATCCACCATGGTCCTAGGTTGAGGTTTCTATCCAACTTGCACAGGCAGCAAGCTATCCTAAACATCACAGGTAAATCATACAAGCACACAAAGCAAGCACACACACTATATACAAACAAATGGGTTCATACAAGGTTAGGCTGTGAAACACAAGCCAACTGGAATCGGGTGTAGTTAGCTCTTAACCCTAACATTGAGAGTTAGGGTGAAGCAGATGAAATGGGAAGTGAGGGTAAGACCTCACAGCTCTTATCTCTGGCCTGGGAGAGCTTCAGACAAATGAAAGTGTGGGAGTTCAGAATGTAGGAACTCTTCTCCACAGATGACTGACACAACAAAGTTCATGGGTTAATATCCACAATGCATCAACACAAGGTGTGAGCAAAGTGGATGACACACTGAATAGCAGGAGATGGATTACACATCTCTTTTATCTGCCAATTGCCTCATAAGAGGACTTTTCCTGCTTGGCACAAAGATAAACAAACACAAGCATTGCCTCTTAAGGAGGGCTTCAGACAGGTGCCTGCCCACATAATAGGACAGGTCTTCCAGACTACATGAAGTCAAAGGAGTTATACCTCAGTGGTTAAGCAACCAAGCAAAGCAAAGTTCAAAGTGAACTTAAAGCAACTAATGTACCTGTGGAAACATCAGACAAATCAGTACAAAGTTCAGACAATCGAACAACAGTCAATCACACAATCAGACAGATAAGGCATTAAGCAACAATGTGCAAGCCATAAGCCAATAGGCACAAAACAAATAACTTGGCATCAACCTACAAAACAACATAAGGTTAGCCAACATCCATCCACTAATCAATCCAAATGAGTGAACCACTTTCACCATGGTAATGTGCTTCTTAACCTGAATTCCACAATCCAAACAGTGAGTCCAAACCACTAGGTCAAAGCCTAGGGTCAAAAGAGGGTCAACCATTCAAAACAGAACATTAAATTTAACATGGATCAACTTCATTCAATCAAGAACACAATCCAAAAGGTCCCATATCCAAATCATTAACCAAATGCATTTCATGAACCAAACATGGCAAGGTATGCAAATTGTGACCACATTGTGACATCAGAAGAAACAAATGCACATTAAATCAAAAATGATTCAAATAATCTTGACAAAATTCATGAGTAAACAGGACATACAACATGATCATCACATAAAAAATTAGAGGCATTGGACACCTTTAGGGATGGCAATCACATAGCATAAGTCAAGACAAGCACAACAAGCTCATGTGTGACACAAATTGTCACACCAAGTTAGCATAGGCATAAAACAGAAATGGTAATTGGTAAAAACCTCAAACCAAAGCCAAAACAACACTTAACATATCTAGAAATAGTGTACAAAATTTCACATTCATTGGATAAATAACAAGCATTTCATGATCAAATGAAGTTCAAGGCAATTTAAAAACTCAAATGTGACCATCCAGAATGAAAAATCTCAATTAAATCAGAAATGATCCCAAAAATTCCAACAAAAATCATTCTCAATCACAACATCCATAGCAAGCATCATACAAGAAATCAAGGCAAATGGAGATCATTTGGCATGGCAAAATCATCAATCAAGTTGAACATCACAAGGTGTGACACAAATTGTCACACCTAAATTAGCATGATCATAAAACATAAATGACACATGATAAAAATACCAAATCAACACCAAAATGTCCAACAATGAGTCTAGTTATAGCATGCAAAATTTCAGATTCATTGGATAAAAATCAAGCATTTCACAAATGAATAAGCAAGGCAAGGTACAAAATGCACACATGTTCACAAACCCTAGCACAAAAGGAAATTCAGCCAAGCACAATTTATGGAAAAATGATCAAAAAATAATAGACAGAAAATGTGACACAATGCAAAAAAACCACATATTTTTTGGATGATTATTCAATTTAATATGAATTTTGCAAGTCGATGAAAAATTAAAAATGACATATGAAGTATGTACATGAACACATGGAGGGAAAAGGAAAAATCATGAAAAGCATTTGAATAAAATTGCACTGGCCGGATTCGAACTGAGTAGCATTTCTAATAGTTGGCGCGCGCATATGAAACTCTGCGTTTCATTAATCACAGGTGGCAAGGCAAAACGCTGTGAGCCAATCAAAACGCCAAGCAAGCGAGGACGTGGACCAGTACATGTTGAGATACAGACAAACACATGCAATGCACAGAAAAGTGTTTCTAATGGATCAAAAACCGTGGCCTATGCAATCATCATCTTCTCCATCGTGATATTCATGAACAGTGCCATATCACCAAGAACAAATTTCTCAGAAATCCAAATTGAAGCCATCAACATGTAGATCTTTCAACATAGAGCATGAATATATGCATGGCTTAACCTAATTCTACATGTGGAGAGCAAATCGAACACAAGAACATTCATGCACAAAACTTTAAATCGATCTAACTAACTCAATTCTGCATGAAATTTCATGATCTAAAGCTTAGAATATTCAGCATCAAAAGATCAACAACAATAGCATAAGAATTTTGAGAAATGAGAGATTCGATTTGGAACCTCTTTGAAGTGCAGAGATGGAATTCGATGGATCCAAGGCCTTGTGATGCTTCAATGTTCCTCTAGTATGCTTGTATGAGTGATTGGAAGATAGATCGAAGCTTAATTGCTCTTGAATCCAACAGAATTTGACATTGCCATTAATGCTTCCAAGCTTCGAGCATGCTTCAAAACTGCACCAAATCTCTTGATTCCACGTGCAAATCCACTCAATGATACTTCAGGAACCAGGATCAAGCAATGGAAATGGTTTGTGTTTGAAGAAATTTGCAGAAAAATTGAGAGAAAAAGTTTGAGAAATTTTCTAGATCTGAAAATTGTGAGTGTTGTTAGTGAAAAGCAGTTAGGGTTTCTGTTATATACCTCCTACTAATCATGCTCCTAATCATGTTTAAGAAAATGGTAAGTGAATTAGCAAGAATGTGGTGTATGTGCAAAATTGTGATTTTCACCCTATGCATGAAATGCATGGTGAACAGTGCACGGGTTTGGATTCAAATTCACTCAAAATGTCATTTTGGAGCTAAATGCAATGGTAGAATGCTTAAACAATGCACCAATTTTAAACTTCAATTTTTCCCTCCAAAAATCAAGTAAAATGGCAAATGTTCATATGATGATAATGCATGTAATGTAATGCAAGATTTGGAAACTAGAGATCAAAATAAGAACAATGCAAAAAGAGCCATCCAATTTGGAGTTTTGGTTGAGAAGTTATGCTCATTTGAAGTTTAATGTATACTTTGTCAAGTTTTGATCATATCTCCTTAACCACACATGAGAAATCCATGATCTTGGACTTTATGGAAATGGGAGAGAAATATCTACAACTTTAATGTTCAACAAATTTTCATTTGGAGCTTTCTTGATGATGTAATCTTGAGTTGAAAACCTTTCCATTTTTGGCGAGTTCAAATTATAGGTCACTTTCTATTTTTGGAAAGTTTTGGCCTGACTTTAAATTCTTCAATGTTGATGTTTGAAATGTCAAATGAGACTTGTTTGAACATGAATGAAGTATTTCTAGCCACTTCTCACCTCCAAATCCAACAGTTGACTTTGTAGTTGACTTTTGTAGTTGATAGATGACTTGGTCATGCACAGATGATTTTGAGCCTCAACTTCTTGATGAAATGGCACCAAAATGAAACCCTATCTTATACAAGCCCAACAAAATCACATGATGATCTCCATCTCATTAAAGACCTCATCTCCTTGCAGAACCCTGATTGGTATAATGCAACTGATTAGGGTTGACCAGAGGTTAAAACCCTAATCCCAAGGAATATGAGCAGAAATAATGAATCATGATGATGATGATGTACCATCTCAACCAAGATAATAATCCATCTCTTTGAGGAACCAAGAACCCTAACTGAACCACAAACCTCAGATGATTAGTGATCAATTCATGAGACCCTCAAGCTTGAATCTTTTAACCTCTCTATCTTCTGAGAAAGACCTAGGAGGATGACTTGCTTATTGTTTCCACATGATATGCAAAGATGTAATGCCTAATATCCTACAAAATGAGATGCAATATGCTAAGCTAGTCCCAAGAGAGGAGGGCAAATTTTGAGGTGTTACAGTTGGCTTCGTTGTCTTTCTTCTTCCCGAAACTGTTGTCATATCTCTTACTCGATGATGCCTCCTCTTTTGACAATCGTCCTTCTCGGACACCTTCTTCAAGGCTCATTCCCAAGTTTACCATTTTGGTAAAGTCATTGGGGGCACTGGCGATCATACGTTCATATTAAAATGAACTCATGGTCTTCAAAATGATTTTGGTCATCTCCTTCTCTTCTAAAGGAGGAGTGATGTGAGCAGCTAACTCTCTCCATCTCTGTGCATATTCTTTGAGTGTCTCCTTATCTTTCTGAGACATGGACCTCAACTGGTCTCTATTAGGCGCCATATCCACATTATATTTATACTTTTTGATAAAAGCTTCTCCCAAACCATTGAAAGTGTGAATGCTTGCACTGTCCAAACCCATGTACCACTTGAGCGCCGCACCGGTCAGACTGTCTTGGAAGTAGTGAATTAACAGCTGATCATTGTCAGTTTGGATAGACATTTTGCGGGAATACATCACCATATGACTGAGCGGACATGTGTTCCCTCTGTATTTTTCAAAGTCAGGAACTTTGAACTTCACCGGAATCTTCACATTCGGCACCAGACATAATTAAGCAACACTCTTCCCAAAAAGATCCTTTCCTCTTAATGTCATCAATTCCTTGCGCAACTCAAGAAATTGATCCTTCATCTCATCCATTTTCTCATAAACATTTGGGCCCTCAGATGGCTCAGAATGATAAATGGTGTCTTCCACACGAGGTAAGGTGTGCACAACGGGAGGTGGCACAGACATGACCGGGCTAGATGTCGGCATAGAAGCAAAGGTAGGCGCAAAGCCTTCAGGCATGTGGTTCGGCGGCATTCCCCACGGGAATCCGGCAGGCGCAAAATGAGCTGTAGCAGCAGGCATGGTAGAGGTAGCCACCTCTGGAATAACAGTCCTTTGAGGAGGAGGAGTTGCGGGTGTTGGAGAAGACCGGCTCTAAGCAGCTAGCACTGACTCCATCATGGCAGTCAGTCGAGCGACCTCGTCCTTTAGCTCTCTATTATATTGCTCAAGATGTTCCATGATTCTGGAGTGATTGGTGCGAGTGTTGTACCGATGAGTCAGCTCAGATTTAATAGAAGAAACACTAATGAGACATCTGGCGAAAGAGAAACCTGCTTATGCAAATGATGCATGAAATGCAATGCTTGTTTATTTTTTTATTTTTTTTTCAAGGAACTTACTATATTATTTGTGAATATATATATATATATATATATATATATATATATATATATATATATATATATATTTAATAACAATTGCAATAATTTGATATGGCCAAAAATCTCTTTTCATTTATAATTGGAAGGATTACACTGAGTACAATTTCAGAAACCAAATGAAAAGTACAAGAGTAAAGGAGACTAGTCATCCTAAGGATCCCTAACATCAATGTCAGAAGATCTGGCTCTAGGCGCGTACTTCCTTCGAATGCATCGAATCTCGGTCTCGAAAGAAGCCTCCATCTGAGTCTTCTCGAGGACAAGTTGATGAACAATCTTCTTCCAAGCAACGGAAGGCTGAGGCATGCTAGAGGAAGATAAGACCTCCGACTCTCTCTGTCTCTTTGTCACTCAGTCTTCAAGTAGCTCAATGAGTGCATCTTTGTCCTTAGACTCTAACTGCAACTCCTCATGCTTCTTGCTCAAAGCACAAAAACGCTCTTCCCACGTATCCTTCTCTTGCTTCATCTTGGCGAGTGCGTCTTCCAACTCCTCTACATCTTGGTTAGGGAGAGTTAATGGCTCAACCACAACCATAGATATAGGTATTTCACAAGGATAAGGCATCTTCAACTCCAAAGCCCTTTTCTTCACCCAAAGAGTGTAAGCTTCCAAAGCTACACAATTGCATGGTCCAAGCTCGGATCTTCCCTTCCTATGCACATTATGCCAAGCATGCACAATCTTCTACTTCAAATGTTGGGGATCTTTACCCTCTTGATAGAAAAGACCTTCTAACAATGTGTTATTAGGTTTGTCTCTCAGGGGGAACCCAAGTTGACGACGAGCAAAAGCAGGGTTGTAGTTAATTCCTCCTTGTGTACCAATGAGAGGCACATTATAGAATTCACCACAACAATCAATAATCTCCAAACTGCTCAAAGAAGGATCATAGCAAACTATATCATCATTAGTGATAGACATAAGTCTTTGAGACCACCGTAGGCATTATTTGTTCCCCACAAAAGCAGGTGTCTAAGGCAAGTGCAAAATAAACCACTTGTACAAAAGAGGAATGCAATAGACAATAGTTCCACCACCTTTAGAGTTCCTTAGATTTAAAAAGAAATACATATCACCAAACAAAGTAGGCACAAAATTCCCAATCAAGAAAAGTCTAATGGCGTTAAGATTAACAAAACCGTCAAAGTTAGGGAACAAAGTTAATCCATAAATGAGAAACACAAAGATAGCTTCAAAAGCGTCCACACTACCTTCTTGAGCAAAAGCAAAAGCTTCCTTGGTGAGGAAATCAGTTGGCAACCCAAACAATCCTCCTTTCTTCACCCAATGAGCCTCTATCTCAGACTTCTTCAAGTGAAGAGCTTTAGCAATAAGATGAGATCTGGGAATTTCTTCCAACCCACTAAATGGCACTCTACTATAAATGGGTATCCCCAAGAGATGAGAATACTCCTCCAACATAGGCGCAAGCTGATAATCCAGAAAAGTGAAGCAACGGTAGAGAGGATCATAGAACTGCACTAGCACACTCAGAAGTCCTTCAACCACATCAACAGACAAGATAGACAGAAGCTTCCCATGGCGTTGTTTGAAGTCCAAGGGATCTAATACAAAATATGATAGCTTCCTTAACTCTTTCAAGTCAGGACTTCTGAAACCATACTTCTTAGTGTTCCTTCGTCCATAATCCATGGTCTGAAAATATTTGCAAATAATACCTCAGTTCCTTGAAATTTTCGTGTATGAATGTTATGATGCGTATGAATGCATGAATGCAACAATCACAGATAAAGGGGTCACACACAAGGCAAGCAAACAAAGATCAAGGGATGAATCAGGTCATTGTCAAGATCAATCATCTATTTTGGTGGATTATGGTTTACACCTTATCAACACCCAAGTTCCATTGATATTGACAAGACTTGATTGGATCAACCAAGAAGCAAGGGTTTATTGTGAGTCACGAGCATGGAGTTTGGGTAACAACCATCCCAAAGGAGTAAACTAAGGATAAAACCTGTAGATCATGTTCTAAAAAGTTCCCATAGTCTTAATTCCATCTATCGAATGTTACAGGTTAAGATGACTGACTCATCGACCCATAATATTCTCAAGAGAAACTCGTCTGAGTGTAGTATCGTGTAACAACTATTATCAAGTCTACACTTGAACAGTCTCCACACTACGCCCTAAATAGGCCAAGACGGGGTAAATGTTCTACGGTCCTCGACTTCTCAGACCCAAATTAGAGATAGTAATGCCTAACCACAAATACTTGTGTGACATTTTCAAATCCAAAAGGGTCTCCACTGAGCAGATGGATCTCAAGCCAACTTGTTAAGGACTACTCCACACAACTTGAACATGACTATATCATCCTCCTATCTTAATTACACTCAAGTTCGGGTTAGAACTTATCTCACCACTCAGAGATTTCCAAGCACAACAAGTAGATTATATCACACAAATATACATACATCACATATATACAATTATATACACACAACAAAGTAGGCGAAACCCACTGGAGACTACTCCCCAGCAGAGTCACCACTTAATTTCTGTAGCGGTAAATTCATGATCATTAGGGTATGGATAAGCAAGACATCAAATAACCAGAGTCGCCACTGTGCTTTTATTGTTTCCAAGGGAAAAGGGAAAAGTACGAACAAAACCCAAAAGTAAGAAGTTTTCAAATCAAAACTAATAAAATGCCAGAGATTACAGGTAAGGGGGTTGGTTACACAGAGGGAAAGTGTTAGCACCCAAAGTGTCATAAGTACTCCTAGGGAGCCCTTTCTTGTGTGCATGTGTATTTTGTACAAAGTGATGTTTACAAACAAATAGAATGGGGGGATGAGAAAATAATTCATTAATTATATTTTGTGTTTGACAAGACCTTCGGACTTGTGCCTACGTACCAACATAAAAATGAGGGATCAAAACCTCGTAGTTCGTGATATAAATTTTAAAGTGGATGCATTGCTTTTAATCAAAAATTAAGCTTGAAAGGCACAAGCGCCTAAAAAAATGGTTTGAATGAGTTACTTCTTTTTGGATTTTGAAAATTTTAAGTCAAGTATAGTTAAGTTTATTTACAAGTTTAATTTAAGAAAAGAAGTTTGAAAATGCAATGGCTTAAGGCCAAAGTTTCTAATTTTCAAAGGGTCTAAGTTTAGAAAAATAACAAGGTCAAACAATGAAGTTTTTAAAAGGAGGGAGATATTTTGAAATTAAAGAGACGGGAAGGAGATGAAGACACTAATCCTAAGCATAAATTAAAAAGTTAAGAGTTGAAAAGATCTGACCAATAGACTGCAATCCAATAGGCAAGAATGCCATATAGACACCCCAAATTTCCTTGGATATTAGAATCAAGCAACAAACAATGCATACAATATTAACTTGAATAGCAAGGCATAAAATAAAGATAGCCACATCCAAGCTTTAGCCACTCCATAATCTTCTTCAAATTTGCCCATGTAACAGATGAATTCCATGGGTCACAGGTTCAAAACAACAGCTTCACAATGATCATGTTGCAGATGAACTCAGATGGATCTTCAATGATGTATCAGATGAAGTTTCAAATTGCAAGCACTTGGTTACATGAAAGTTGGCATTGGCCAAGTCCTTTTGCATAGGGATGTTGTCTAAATTCTAAGTCCAATTGTTCAATATCAAACCAACAGTCCACACAATAGTTTTTTAGGGTTTTTGTTTCTTATTATGTACATTAATGGTGAAACACCACACAAACAAACAAAATATACACAAACAAGATGTACCACACAATATGGTCCAAGTGGACAAAGTGAAAAGGCATTAATATAAACAATTAGAATGGTATGAATAATGGCAAATGAATAGAGTTTAAAAAATAAAGTGCATTAGGCTCATGGTAGGCTCATGGTAGATCATATATGCATAAGATGATGAGTTTTTAGGCTCATGGTATATCATATATGCATAAGATGATGAATTTTAAAGTGTCCCTTGATAAATTTGATCAATTGGTGAGATAGCTTATTGGAGAAGTTACTCAAGATACCTAGTGAAACTAGGGTTTCCAAGGGAAATCACCTCCAAACTCTTGAAGAATACTTGATCAATATGATATGCAGAGATCATTGGGACTCATATATGATGCTTTGAGACATTTTGGCTCAATCCTTGATTTTACTTTTAGCCATGAGGGTCTTAAACCCTAGATATGAACTTGATAGATCAATGATGATCATGCCCTACCTACAAAAGAGTTAGGCAAATGCAAAGACTTATTTTTGGTATTTTGGTTAGTAAAATGATAATATACAAGTATGATATAATCACATAGTGCTTGGTAATCTCACCCTAAACAAACCCAATGAAAGAGGGGTAAGGAGAATGCCAATGTGTGATCCTAATGCATATGCATATGATGAAGTCGCATGAGGGATCTTAGGGTCAAAATTGGGGTCTTACAGTAAAGATTATATCATTGATCATGCCCATTCTTAAGGATCACTATAGGAGAACAATTTTAATTTCAGTTACTTTTGGATCGCCAATCTCCTTCAGTGGTATTAGAGCCACTTATGAAACCATGCATCTGATAGCTATTTATTTTTTGTATTTTTTGTATTAATATGATTAAAAGACATAATGAATTAAACAATAAACGAGTAATTAAATTTGGCATCATGTGTGTACGATTTGGATGATTGATGTTGACTATGCTTCAGAATCCATAGGTTACACAATTGAGATTGGTCAAGTTATATATATGATATAAGTAATTCTGATGCAAAATACGGTATATATGATATACTGTTTATGTTTCATTCAGTCCAACATTTAATGGTTATTTTCCTTTGAGCGATCAATGGTCATTTGCTTCGAAATCTGACGAAAGTATGGTGAAGCAATGACGTGTTGATCAATCATACTGAATTAACAATCGAGGTGTGCTTAGCAGTATGGAATTGGTGCATTAGGGTTCATGACGGTACAAGGGTTGTGCTGTCAAAGAGTTATGCGATTAGGGTTGTGACTGCGCAAGATTTGTGCTTTAAAGTATCAAGTGTTTATGCAAAAATCGATGTCGATTTCAAATGAATTGTTCATTAAAATTTTGCATCAGGGCATTGCCCCTAACAACCCCGCAAGGGGCGCTGCCCCGTTGACGCCCCATCCGCTGAACGGTCCGTGGAACCCTTGTCCACTGACCGGGCAGCGGAACTGTAAGACCCCAATTCTGACCTTAAGATCCCTCATGCAATTTCATCATAAGCATAAGCATTGGGATCATACCTTGGCATCCTCCTTACCCCTCTTTCATTGGGTTTGTTTTGGGAGGGATCACCAAGCATTATGTGATTGTATCATACTTGTATATTATCATTTTACTAAACAAAATACCAAAAATATGTCTTTGCATTTGCCTAACTCTTTTCTAGGTAGGGCGTGATCACCATTGATCTATCAAATTCATATCCAGGGTTTGAGACCCTCATGACAAAGAGCACAACCATGAATTGATCCAAGAATTGTTGTGAGCATCATATATAAGTTCCATGGATTCCTACATGTTTTAGTGATCAAGTTTTCTTCAAGAATTTGGAGGTGATTTGTGTTGGAAACCTTAGTTTGACTGGGTATCTTGAGTAACTTCTCCAACAAGCTATCTCACCAATTGGTCAAATCTGTGTGTGATTATGTGGAGATTGAATGCGATATTCAAGGAGTAATTTGATTTAAAACCAGATTGATTTATTTTCCAATAAGGGATGATTGGCTATCGTGAATAAGAAGATACACAAGGAAAATAGATTTAGGGTTTTATCATACCCAGGCCCATTCAAAAGCTTCTATTTAAAGGCCATGTAAAACCTGGTTTTAACACACAAGAAACGAACGAAATAGTGAGAGAGTTTAAGGGTTTTAGTCTTGTGTGAGCTTGTGTATTGTGAGCCATTCATTCATCCTATTGATGATTGAATTGGACTGACTTTTGTGTTGTAATTTGTTCACTCTAAGCTTTGAAGCATGAGTGTGTGTTTACTTGGTTGAAGCTTTTAAGCAAGATCAAGTATGTGTTCTTGAAGAGTATCTTCTTTCTTTATAATATTTATTTTTATATCACTGTTGTGATTGAGGGGGAGTGAGTAGGGTCTCATATCTAAGAGTTCTTAGATAGAAGTCACAGTGGTAGAGATTAGGTGAAAAGACTGTAACTTGAAGTTGTTTACTTAGAGTCTTTGAACTAATTATGTTTAGTGGATTTCCTTCCTGGCTTGGTAGCCCCCAGACGTAGGTGAGTTTGCACCGGACTGGGTTAACAATTGCTTGTGTCACTTGTTCTATTGTTTCTTTGTCTTCTATCCTGTTTATATTTTAGTTGTTGTTCTGATATTAGTGTCGTGACATTACCTTCAACATCTCATATCTGATACCAGAATTTCAATTGGTATTAGAGTAGGCATCCTGCTCTGGTTCTAGGTGAGATCTTGGGACGTTACTTTCTGGTACTATGGATAGAGACGGAGGATCTGTACACATACCACCAATTATGGATGGATCTAACTATGACTAATGGAAACCTCAAATGGTAGCCTTCTTAATATATTTGGATAATAAGGCTTGGAAGGCTGTTCTAACAGGCTGGGGACATCCCTTCATTACTAAGGAAGAAGAAGTTACAACTGATAAGAATGTTGAGGAAGAATGGACCAAGGAGGAGGATGAACCAGCTCTTGGAAACTCTAATGCATTGAATGCTATATTCAATGGGGTTGATAAGAACATCTTCAGACTGGTGAACAACTGTGAGGTGGCCAAAGATGCTTGGAATATTCTCGAAACCACTCATGAAGGTACCTCTAGAGTGAATATGTCTAGATTGCAGCTGCTTACTACTAAGTTTGAGAATTTGAGGATGAAAGAAGATGAAATTATTCATGACTTCCATATGAATATCCTTGAAATTGTTAATGCCTCAGGAGCCCTGGGTAAGAAGATGTCAGATGAAAAGCTTGTGAGGAAAATTCTCAGGTCACTTCCAAAGAGATTTTCCATGAAAGTGACAGCCATAGAAGAATCTCAATATATCTGCAATATGAGAGTGGATGAGCTAATTGGATTTCTCCAAACATTCGAGTTGGGAATGAGTGATGGATTTGAAAAGAAAGTCAAAAGCATAGCCTTTATTTCAAATACTGAAGAGAAAGAGGAAGACAGTACTTAGGATACTGATGAAGATCTGGCAAGTGATGTAGCATTACTTGGGAGACAATTCAACAAACTCCTGAAGAGGATGGATGTAAGGTCAAAGTCTAATGTCAAGAACAACTCATTTGACATCAGTAGGTCCAATGCTGCTGGAAGAAGAACAAAATCTAAGGAAAAATCCAAACAGGGCAAAGGAATTCAGTGCCATGAATGTGAAGGGTATGGACACATTAGAGCTGAATATGGGACCTACCTCAAGAAACAGAAGAAGAGTCTTACTGATACTTGGTCTGATGAAAGTGAAACAGAAGGAGAGTATGCCAATCTTGTGACTGCCTTGACTGGAAGATGGGGTTCTGATGAAGACCCAAGTGATGATGAAGTAACCTTTGATGAATTAGCTACTACCTACATGAAGTTGTGTTAAAGAAGTGAAGAAGTGTGTCAACAAGTGGAGAATCAGAAGAAATTAATAACCCAACTAGAGGATGAGAAAACAGAACACTTAGAAACCATTTCTATGTTGAAGATCGAAGTCGTGTTCCTGAAATCCAAACTGGATGAGATGACAAAGTATGTCAGAATGCTAAATAGTGGATCTGACACCTTAGACAAAATCCTCTAGACTGGAAAGATGGCAGGAGACAAGACTAGCCTTGGGTTCAATGAATCCTCTCCTGAGTGTAGTCCCACTGGTAGCAAACCAAAGATGTCACATCAGGTGTCTCAACATCACAAGGAAAGACAACATAAAGGAAAACACCAAAGATGGAGATATCATTATTGTGGGAAATTTGGCCATATAAAACCATTCTGCTTTAAGTTGTATGGTTATCCTAGTCAAACTCATCATCAACCTAGACCCAAACACCACATCCTTGTTAACAGAAAACAGTGGGTTCCTATGGCTGGTGCTACTAACTTGATAACTCACACTTCCTTCAGAGTTTCAGCCAAAAGAGACTGGTATTTTGACAGTGGATGCTCCACACACATGTCTGGAAGCAAAAACCTGCTAATTGACCTTCAACCTCATGCCACCAGCTATGTGACTTTTGGTGATGGAGAAAAGGGTGAAATCAAGGGGATTGGAAAGCTAAATTGTCTTGGAGTCCCTAACCTTGATAATGTGCTGCTTGTTAAAGGATTGACTACAAACCTTATCAGCATCAGTCAACTATGTGACCAAGGTCTAAATGTGAACTTCACAAAAACGGATTACTAATGGAAAAATGAGGTGATCATGAAAGGAGTCCGGTCTAAGGACAACTGCTATATGTGGAATTCTCAAGAAACTAGTTATTCATCAATGTGTACTCTAGCTAAAGAAAAAGAAGTGAAACCATGGCATCAAAAACTGGGTCATCTGCATCTTAAAGGAATGAAGAGGATTATATATGTTGAAGTTGTCAGAGGAATCCTAAAATTAAAGATTGATGAAGGAAGAGTTTGTGGTGAGTGTCAGATTGGAAAGCAGACAAAGATGTCACATCAGAAGATCAAACATGACACCATATCTAGAGTGCTAGAAATTCTCCACATGGACTTGATGGGACCTATGCAGGTGGAAAGTCTTGGTGGGAAAAGGTATGCTTATGTTGTGGTGGACGACTTCTCCAGATATACCTGGGTAAATTTTATAAGGGAAAAATCTAATGTGTTTGAGATGTTCAAAGATCTTTGCCTAAGACTTCAAAGAGAAAAAGAAAGTCAGGTTATCAAAATCAGAAGTGATCATGGGAAAGAATTTGAGAACAGTAAATTTGTTGGATTATGTTCATCTGAAGGAATTAGTCATGAGTTCTCATCTCCCATTACTCCTCAGCAAAATGGTGTGGTAGAAAGGAAAAATAGAACTCTCCAAGAATTTGCTAGAGCTACGATTCATGCTAAGAAGTTGCCTTACCACTTCTAGGCTGAAGCTATGAACACGACCTGCTATGTTCACAACAGAGTAACCTTGAAGAAAGGCACCCCAACCACTTTATATGAAGTTTGGAAGGGAAGAAGACCTACTGTCAAATACTTCCATGTGTTTGGTAGTAAATGTTATATCCTAGCTGATCGTGAACAAAAAAGGAAAATGGACCCCAAGAGTGATGAAGGAATATTTTTGGCCTACTCAACAAACAACAGAGCGTTTAGGGTCTTTAATTCCAGAACAAAAGTTATAATGGAATCTATTAATGTTATTATTGATGATCAAGAGGCTGATGTCACAGACGATGTTGAAACATCTCTGAATGATGCCCCAGCTGATCTCCTGGACAACAGCAATGAGAGTGAGTCCACTCAAGCTGAACCTGAAGCTGATAAAATTAATAAGGGACCCTCTATCAGAATTCAAAAGGATCATCCGAAAGATCTCATTATAGGAGACCCAAATAAAGGGGTCACCACTAGATCAAGGGAAGTGATCTCACGTGCCTGTTTTGTGTCCAAGATTGAGCCCAAGAATGTCAAAGAAGCCTTAACTGATGAATTCTGGATCAATGCCATGCAGGAAGAGTTAGGCCAATTCAAGAGAAATGAAGTGTGGGAATTGGTTCCAAGACCTGAAGGAATAAATGTTATTGGAACAAAGTGAGTTTACAAGAATAAATATGATGAAAAAAGTGTGGTTTCTAAAAACAAAGCAAGATTGGTAGCACAAGGATACACTCAAGTTGAAGGAGTTGACTTTGATGAAACATTTCCCCTGTAGCTCACTTGGAGTCCATTAGATTACTGCTCGGAGTGGCATGTATTCTGAAGTTGAAACTGTTCCAAATGGATGTGAAAAGTTCCTTCTTAAATGGCTACTTAAATGAGGAAGTGTATGTTGAACAACCTAAAGGGTTCACAGACCCAAATATTCCAAAGCATGTGTATAAGTTTAGGAAAGCCCTCTATGGGTTGAAACAAGCACCTAGAGCTTGGTTGATAGACTCACAGTGTTTCTCATTGATAATGGATACAGGAAGGGAGGCATTGATAAGACTTTATTTGTCAAAAATGAAGGAGGAAAGCTCATGGTGGCTCAGATATATGTAGATGATATTGTGTTTGGTGGGATGTCAATTAAGATGGTTCAACATTTTGTTGAACAAAGGCAGACTGAATTTGAAATGAGCCTTGTTAGAGAACTAACCTATTTTCTCGGGCTACATTAGTCATGAGTTCTCATCTCCCATTACTCCTCAGCAAAATGGTGTGGTAGAAAGGAAAAATAGAACTCTCCAAGAATTTGCTAGAGCTACGATTCATGCTAAGAAGTTGCCTTACCACTTCTAGGCTGAAGCTATGAACACGACCTGCTATGTTCACAACAGAGTAACCTTGAAGAAAGGCACCCCAACCACTTTATATGAAGTTTGGAAGGGAAGAAGACCTACTGTCAAATACTTCCATGTGTTTGGTAGTAAATGTTATATCCTAGCTGATCGTGAACAAAAAAGGAAAGTGGACCCCAAGAGTGATGAAGGAATATTTTTGGCCTACTCAACAAACAACAGAGCGTTTAGGGTCTTTAATTCCAGAACAAAAGTTATAATGGAATCTATTAATGTTATTATTGATGATCAAGAGGCTGATGTCACAGACGATGTTGAAACATCTCTGAATGATGCCCCAACTGATCTCCTGGACAACAGCAATGAGAGTGAGTCCACTCAAGCTGAACCTAAAGCTGATAAAATTAATAAGGGACCCTCTATCAGAATTCAAAAGGATCATCCGAAAGATCTCATTATAGGAGACCCAAATAAAGGGGTCACCACTAGATCAAGGGAAGTGATCTCACGTGCCTGTTTTTTGTCCAAGATTGAGCCCAAGAATGTCAAAGAAGCCTTAACTGATGAAATGTGGATCAATGCTATGCAGGAAGAGTTAGGCCAATTCAAGAGAAATGAAGTGTGGGAATTGGTTCCAAGACCTGAAGGAATAAATGTTATTGGAACAAAGTGAGTTTACAAGAATAAATATGATGAAAAAAGTGTGGTTACTAAAAACAAAGCAAGATTGGTAGCACAAGGATACACTCAAGTTGAAGGAGTTGACTTTGATGAAACATTTCCCCTGTAGCTCACTTGGAGTCCATTAGATTACTGCTCGGAGTGGCATGTATTCTGAAGTTTAAACTGTTCCAAATGGATGTGAAAAGTTCCTTCTTAAATGGCTACTTAAATGAGGAAGTGTATGTTGAACAACCTAAAGGGTTCACAGACCCAAATATTCCAAAGCATGTGTATAAGTTTAGGAAAGCCCTCTATGGGTTGAAACAAGCTCCTAGAGCTTGGTATGATAGACTCACAGTGTTTCTCATTGATAATGGATACAGGAAGGGAGGCATTGATAAGACTTTATTTGTCAAAAATGAAGGAGGAAAGCTCATGGTGGCTCAAATATATGTAGATGATATTGTGTTTGGTGGGATGTCAATTAAGATGGTTCAACATTTTGTTGAACAAATGCAGACTGAATTTGAAATGAGCCTTGTTGGAGAACTAACCTATTTTCTCGGGCTACAAGTCAAGCAGATGGAAGAGTCTATCTTTCTATCTCAAAGTAAATATGCCAAAAAATTTGTTAAGAAGTTTGGAATGGAGAATGCAAGCCACAAAAGGACACCTGCTCCTACTCATCTGAAAGTGTCTAGAGATGAAAATGGTGTCAGTGTGGATCAAAGTCTCTACAGAAGCATGATAGGGAGTCTGCTATATCTCACAGCAAGTAGATATGGCATTGCTTTTGCTGTAGGTGTATGTGCTAGATATCAAGCGGAACCAAAGGTGAGTCACATAAACCAAGTGAAAAGGATCCTGAAATATGTCAATGGCACTAGTGACTATGGGATGCTATACACTCATGGATCTGAATCTGCGCTGTCTGGATAATGTGATGCCGATTGGGCTGGAAGTGTTGATGATAGGAAAAGCACATCAGGAGGATGCTTCTTCTTGGGGAACAACTTAATATCATGGTTTAGTTAGAGACAAAATTGTGTGTCTCTGTCCACTGCTGAAACTGAATACATAGCAGCTGGAAGTAGTTGCTCTCAACTGGTGTGGATGAAACAGATGCTAACTCAATACAATGTCACGCAAGATGCCATGACATTGTACTATGACAACCTGAGTGCTATAAACATTTCTAAGAATCCTTTTCAGCACAACAGGACAAAACATATTGATATTCGTCACCATTTTATTAGAGAACTCGTGGAGTATAAAATTTTAGCCGTAGAGAATGTTGCTACTGAGATGCAGTTAGCTGATATTTTTACAAAGGCCTTGGATGCAAATCAATTTGAATTTCTAAGAGGGAAATTAGGGATTTGTATTTATGAAAATTTGTAGCAATTAATATGGAGTGGAAAAGGTAATCAAATTATTGTCTGCTTACGTAAAATAAAGCGGCCCATTTATGGTAAATCATCACCTAGTCTTGGAAATACCATCTATTACCTTTTCACACGCAACTTCACTGCCTACTCCAACATTTCCAACTCCTCTGCTAGGGAAACTGAAACTTTTCCACAGAAACGTCAAGATGTCACAACATCAAACTCCATCTTGTTAAAAAACTATTAAGCCTACTCATAAGGATAGCATCCTCCCATGGACTTTCTCGATGATGAGATTTTGGATGTGGTCCCTCTGTCTGTTATTCTAGGAGAAGCCCTTGATTTAAACCATCCCATGGATGCATCAGCTTCTGCATGCCCCAATCAAGGTAACAACTCTAGTATCCCTTCTAGCTCTACTCATACCACTAGTTCTAAGGAAGATATGCACCACACTGATCGTGTCATAAGAAACCTAGTCACTAGAATCCTTAATGAAGGACATTCTGTGAAGGGAGTCTCTACTCCCCTGTCTAAAATGTACCCCTCTCCTGAGGTTGAACCTCATAGTGAGAAGGATGACGATTCCTCTAGATCTGAGAAGGACATGGCTGCTGAAGGTTTATGCTCTTTAGGGAAAACTGTGTCTGGTAAAAAATTTGTGGCATCTACAACTACCAATGCTTCACATTCTGAGAAGTATGATTCTGCAAACAATGTGATTGACCTAGAGGATGATAGGTTTAATGATCAAGATGATAGCTTACTTCATCACTTAAAGCCTAGTGTGGCTAAGCGTATGAAGACTAGAAAAGGTAGATTTGTGGCTGAAATGATGTCAGCTAAAATAGCTAAGAATACTGTTGGTGTAGGTCCTTCCAAATCTTGGAGCAAAGTTGATGTTAAGAAGAGGAAGGTTAGAGAACTTTCTGAGTCTGACGAAGATGTTGAGGAAGATGTCCCTGACATCTCCCCTGTGAAGAGGACCACTGTAAGGAAGTCCCCTATGAAAGTTGTTGTTGTGCATTTGGACAATATCTCTTTCCATCTTGAAGATGGTGCTACCAAATGGAAGTTTGTGATTCAAAGAAGGGTGGATGTAGAGAGAGTTAGGAAAGGATGTTGTTGAAGTCAAAGAGGTCATGGACCTAATAAAGAATGTTGGGTTAATGAAGACTGTGGCTAGATTATCTCAATGCTATGAGGGATTGGTTAAGGAATTCATTGTTAACATTCCTGAAGATATTGCTGATAAAAACATCAAGGGATTTTGCAAAGTTTTTGTGAGAGGTAAGTGTATCACATTTTCTCCCAATGTCATTAACAAGTTTCTGGGAAGAAGTATAGAGGGTGCAGGTGAATTGGAAGCTACAGGCAATGAAGTTTGTAGAGAAATTACAGCAAGGCAGGTGAAAGAGTGGCCTAGTAAAAAGCATCTTCCTGTTGGGAAGCTGATTGTTAAGTATGACATATTTCATAAAATAGGATCTGCAAATTGGGTGCCTACCAACCACATTTCCACAATTTCTAATACCCTTGGAAGATTTATCTTTGTTGTTGGAACCAAACTCAAATTTGAATATGGTAGGTTTATGTTTGAATAAATTGTCAAGCATGCTTCTACTAACGCATTGAAGTTGCCTATAGCCTTTCCCTCTATGATTTGTGGGATTATCCTGAGTCAACACCCTGGGATTCTGAGTACTAATGACCTACCAAGTAGAAGAAAACCTGCTCTATCAATACACTATAAACTGTTTGAAGACAGTCATGTCGAAGACATTATCATTACATCTGCTATGAAAAAGCCAACCTCAAAAGGTGGACTTATTGTTGAGCTGAAGGAAATGTGTAAAGAGCTGGGTGCAGGGATAAGGGTAGCAACAACTAGGAAAGAATCGTTGGAATCCCTGATTGTAAGCTTGGAGCGAGTTGAAGGTGAGAATATTGAACAGGCTAAGGAAGCTGAAGCCCAAACCTCTAATAAGAGTTCTGTAACTAATGATGAGACAAGTGGCAATTTTGTTTCTGATGCTGATGAAGCTACAAGCTCAAGCTCCTCTGATTAGCTCCTTTGAAGTGGGCCCCCATTCATGTGATGATGTTTTTTTTTCTTTGTGTTGATGGATGTTCTGGATTTTGGCAGTTATGTTTTGCTGCTTTGATGTTTATTTTTCTGGATTTTCTGGATTTTCTAGTTTGACTTTCTGGATTGTATCTCAGCTTGTTTAAAGTTGTGTATGTATTTGGTTCTATAACACTAAAATTTTGACATTCTGGTTTTTGACTGAATAGACATTAATTTTGTCTTTTTGGTCTCTTTGTAGGATAATTGCCATCCAAGGCGCAGCGGAATTTAAAAATTTCTCCATTTAGTGATCCTTACGAATGGGCATGATCAGTGATAGAATCGTTACCTCTTGTGGCGATTCAAACCTTTGGTTCAGATCTCTGATAATGATCAAAACCTTTGATACAGATCCACGGGGCGATCACGAACGTTGAACGATGACAACATCTCTACTCAGTCCACACGAACGGATTCCTTCAATCGCAGTGCTAGCTGTTATGAATGAAGGCTTTGAGTGAGAGAAAGAGGGGAACAAAATTCCAAGTCTCTACTTGAATTTCTGTCTGAGTGGAGTGGAGTGACAATGCTTCTACCCAAGGGGTTCTATTTATAGAACCACTTGTGTGGGCTTCAAGCTAAAAAGCCCACTTAAGTGTATTTTGGCCCATATCTTATAATATGCCTAAAATCACTTAAGTATTTGGTACCTTACCATATTTCGTCTCCCACTTAAGTGCACCGTACCTTACGGTGTTCCTTAGTTACTCTATCTCTCATCTATCCGTCCTTTGTGTGTGACCCTATAGGTTTTCACGGCGTTGGCAATTATATTAAATCACGCATTTAATATAATAAACAGTGAGCGGTATCTAGCAACACATCACTGCTACCCAAGTCACGAAAATGTCATGTGATCTGACAAAACCTCCTGTGATAATAATTATGTGTATAATTAGCCCTTTGCCCTTATGTCTATATTGAACACAAGGTATAGACCGTGTCACCCTTGTCCAGTTCAATATTGGGCCCATAGACATTTATCCTGTTACGCAGGATTGGCAAATTCCATCTAGAACACTCATGTCCCTCAGCATGCTTCGTGGAGTACCCATCAACTGTCTTTATGGTTATCCAGTTACGGACAACGTTAGATCAGCAACAAAGCACTCGACTCTACATCTAGGATCCATAGTGGTTTCAGGTCGAAGAGTGGTATACACTATTATCACCATGAGAATAACTTATGACACTTTTGCATAACTTTCTATATAGTATTCTCATAGCGGGTCAATCCGGTATAAATATTACTCCTAATATTCATACCTATGTTTAAGACTTGATAACTCTTTATCCATGATCCATGAGATGTGATCATCAATCTACAAACATAATAGTCTTAATGCTTTAATGTTATCCCACTTCACATTAAAGCTTGACTACGGATACTTTAAGAATAGTGCCCTTATGTTTAATGTGTTCTCATGATTAAGTCACACTTAATACATTAAACGGACTATCTATTCTAGGGACTTTATTAATCAACCATAATAAAGAAAATGCCTTTATTGTTAATAAATAATTCGATACAAGTACCAAAAGTATTGGCCTCTAGGGCTTACACCAACAATCTCCCACTAGCACTAGAGCCAATCAGGCATACCCCGTATGCCCATTGATCTAGTATGGCCATCATGCTTCTGCTGCGCAAGAGGCTTTGTCAATGGGTCAGCTATATTGTCAAGTGTAGGTACTTTACATATTTTCACATCTCCTCTATCTATTATCTCTCGAATGAGATGATAACGCCTAAGTATGTGTTTGGATCGTTGGTGATATCTAGGCTCCTTAGCTTGTGCGATAGCACCATTGTTATCACAATAGAGACCAATTGGATCCACAATGCTAGGGACTATGCCAAGTTCACTAATGAACTTCCTGATCCAAACAGCTTCCTTTGCTGCACTTGAGGCAGCAATATACTCGGCCTCGGTTGTAGAATCAGCAACTGTATCTTGCTTCAAACTTTTCCAACTCACAGCGCCACCGTTCAAGCAAAACACATAACCAGATTGCGATCTAAAGTCATCCTTATCTGTCTGGAAGCTAGCATCAGTGTAACCAATTACAGCCAACTCTTCCTGACCTCCATATATCAAGAATGATTCCTTAGTCCTTCTCAAGTACTTAAGGATATTCTTAACAGCTACCCAATGGGCATCACCAGGATCAGATTGGTATCTACTCGTTGTACTTAAAGCATACGAGACATCTGGTCGAGTACATAACATGGCATACATGATAGATCCTATTGCAGATGCATATGGAATCTTATTCATGCGTTCCCTTTCTTCCTTAGTTGAAGGGGATTGTGTTTTTGATAGACACAGGCCATGTTGCATAGGTATGAATCCTTTCTTGGAATCATGCATATTAAAGCATCTCAGCACTTTGTCTATGTATGTACTCTGACTTAGGCCAAGCAGTTTTTGTGATCTATCTCTATAGATTCTGATTCCTAATATATAGGCTGCTTCACCTAGGTCCTTCATAGAAAAGCAATTCCCCAACCAAGTCTTTACTTGTTGCAGGGTAGGGACATCGTTTCCTATGAGTAATATGTCATCTACATATAACACCAGGAACACGATCATGCTCCCACTAACCTTCTTGTAGACACAAGGCTCATCTTCGTTCTTGATGAGTCCATATTGTTTTACCGTTTCATCAAAACGAAGATTCCAGCTTCTGGAAGCTTGCTTCAATCCATAGATTGATCTTTGTAGCTTACATATCTTATGGGTTTCTTCTGGTATGTCAAATCCTTCAGGTTGTGTCATGTACACATCCTCAAGAAGTTTCCCATTAAGGAAAGCAGTTTTGACATCCATCTGCCATATTTCATAATCATGATATGCAGCGATAGCAAGTAAAATCCGAACAGATTTAAGCATTGCAACTGGTGAAAAGGTTTCATCATAGTCAACACCATGAATTTGTTTATATCCTTTTGCAACCAGTCTTGCCTTATAGGTATGTACCTTACCGTCCATGTCAGTCTTCTTTTTGAAGACCCACTTGCATCCTATAGGATTAACTCCTACAGGAGGCTCTACCAAGTTCCAAACTTGGTTCGTGTACATGGAATCTATTTCGGATTTCATGGCCTCTAGCCACTTCTCAGACTCGGGACCAGTTATGGCCTCTTGGTAGGTCACAGGCTCATCTTGATCCATGAGTAATACATCACCTTGATCTGTTATGAGATATCCATATCTCTCAGGTAGGTAACGTATCATGCCTGACCTACGCTGGTCTTGTTCTACTTGAGCAGGTTGCTCTTCCACAACCATTTGTGTTTCCTGCTCTAATTCCTCCATAGGTGTATTGATGCTTTGTGATTCTTGAATTTCTTCAAGCTCTACTTTCCTCCCACTGGTTCCTTTGGAAACAAAATCCTTTTCTAGGAAAACTCCAGTTCGAGCGACAAACACTTTGCCCTCAGAAGGATTGTAGAAGTAATATCCTCTTGTTTCTTTAGGATATCCCACAAATAAGCATTTGTCAGATTTGGGCTCAAGCTTAGTTGAAATTTGTCGTTTCACATAAACTTCGCAACCCCAAATCTTCATGTAAGACATATGTGGTTTCTCACCACTCCATATCTCATATGGTGTCTTATCAACCTTTTTGGATGGAACACGGTTAAGTGTGTAAGCTGCGGTCAACAACGCATGTCCCCAAAAGGAGTTTGGAAGATCGGCTTGACTCATCATGGATCGGACCATGTCCAACAGGGTTCGATTTCTTCTCTCAGACACACCATTCCATTGGGGTGTTCCAGGAGGAGTGAGTTGGGATAGGATCCCACACTCTTTCAGATGGTCATCAAACTCTAGGCTTAAATATTCACCACCTCGATCTGATCGAAGAGCTTTAATATTCTTACCTAGTTGGTTTTGTACTTCATTCTTGAATTCTTTGAACTTTTCAAAGGACTCTGATTTGTGTTTCATTAAATACACATAACCATATCTACTGAAATCATCAGTGAATATGATGAAGTACTGAAAACCTCCTCTGGCTGATATGTTCAGTGGACCACATACATCAGTATGTATGAGGGCCAAAAGATCATTAGCTCTTTCACCTTTTCCTGTGAATGGAGACTTTGTCATCTTTCCAATTAAACAAGATCTGCATGTCTCATATGATTCATAATCAAAAGAGTCCAACAATCCATCTTTATGGAGTTTGGAAATGTGTTTCTCATTTATGTGGCCTAATCGACAATGCCAAAGGTAAGTTGGATTTAACTCATTAGGTTTCATCCTTTTAGTATTAATGTTATAAATTGGCACTTCAAGATCAAGGACATATAATCCATTGTTCATTTGAGCAGTAGCATAGAATATATCATTCAAATAAATTGAACAACAATTATTCTTTATTATGAATGAAAAACCGAACTTGTGCAAACAAGAAACGGAAATAATATTCCTGCTAATTGCTGGTACATAATAACAGTTCTCTAACTGAATTATTAAACCACTAGGTAAAGTCAATTCATAAGTTCCTACGGCTAAGGCAGCAACCTTTGCTCCATTGCCAACTCGTAGGTCGACTTCACCTTTTGCCAAATCTCTACTCCTTTTCAGTCCATGCACATTTGTACAAATGTGAGAACCACATCCAGTATCTAATACCCATGATGCAGAAGTAGATAAATTAATTTCAATAACAAAAATACCTGAAGTTGGAGTCTCTACTCCATTCTTCCTATCTTCCAGGTACTTTGGGCAGTTCCTCTTCCAGTGTGCGGTCTTACCGCAATGGAAGCAGGTGCCTTTCTTTTCTATGCTTCCACTAGGCTTCAAAGCAGCACTAGTGGGTTTGGGTTTGGCAACTTCCTTGCCTTTCCCTTTATCATGTTTGAGGACAATCCTCATGTCTCGGTACCAATCCAGAAAATTTGTCCCAGACAATTTTTCCTTCTCAAGGTTTGATCGCAATATGTTGTTAGAGGTGTTTGTTGTCATGGTAATCTACACAAGGATTAATGAAAATATAAGTATCATTGACATATTCAATTAGGCCTTTAATTAAATATGCTCCCACTATTTTACTCAAAACAAATGACCCTCATCATTTGATTCGGAAAATCCCGTTGGAAGATTTTCTAGTGGGTCGAGATCCATATTTCACTTCGTTCTAAGTCCGCGTAGGCGGATTACACAAAACTAGGTTATTTAGGTAGGAACTCCTCCCAATTGTATCTCATACAACTCTCGAAAATTTCAGTTGGGTGAATAACTCCTTATTCCAATCCATCATATGGATCATTCCCAACTCTTGCTTCTAAACATATATATAATCTTATTATAATTTGTTTAGTTAAGTTTGACCCATTGTTTTAACAGTTGGATATTACAATTATCCCATCGCACCTTACTAATATAGAATATGCACCTCGCGTAGGCGAAACCTACATTATTCGATACTAGTCTTGATGAGTGTTAAAACTTGGAAAGCTTAAAACTTAATATTTATTTTGAGGGAATTGCAATTTTTCTGATCTCACCAGCTTATTTATCATATAAACCGTCTCTCACATGCATCAACATACATTCACATGCATCAACATACATACAAACAAAATGAAACAGTTATGGCCCCTAGCGCAATTGTTCTCCCAAGCCAATGAGAGAACCTAAGCTAACCTACAACGATCTAAGCTTCTCCAATCAAGATCTTCAAGGTTGTCCTCCTTTGGCACTGACTTCTTTGCTTTCTTCATATCATTACGTTACATGAAAGAAACTCGTTTTACATACGAGGGAGTGAGATGAGAAAAGAAGTTACATTTGGGAGATTAAGAGAGAGGCACGACACGCAGGTCGTATTTTAAAAACCCAAAACAAAACAAAGGAAAACTAAGGCCATAACCGATCACCACAAGACAATAATAAACACTTTATTATTATTATTATTAATTTCTTTAATTAATTAAAATCAAATTAAATTTCGACGACCGATCACACTACGCAGAGTTAGCCAGCGCCCCTGCTCGAAAATTTTAATGAACAATTCATTTAAAATTGACGTCATTTTTCGTATCAACACTTGATACTTCAAAGCACTTTTTCTACCCGAACCGGTGAATTTTTCCTTGCGTTAACCGGTTAACCATATGCGTTAACCGGTTAACACTGTTTGAAAACTTTTAGAAAATTCTTTTCTGCCTTGCGTTAACCGGTTAACCATATGCATTAACCGGTTAACACTGTTTGAAAAACTCAGAAAACTGAATTTCGTCTTGCGTTAACCGGTTAACCAAAAGCGTTAACCGGTTAACACTGTTTGAAAACTCAAAAATTTTATTTCGCATTACCTTAACCGGTTAACCATACGTGTTAACCGGTTAACACTGTTCGGAAA
This sequence comes from Lathyrus oleraceus, assembly GCF_024323335.1. Classification (NCBI taxonomy): domain Eukaryota; kingdom Viridiplantae; phylum Streptophyta; class Magnoliopsida; order Fabales; family Fabaceae; genus Lathyrus; species Lathyrus oleraceus. Next base: position 214,814,163 of record NC_066580.1, read on the forward strand.
AGTGTTTAGAACGCACAACTCTTGTGCAGTCATACCCCAATCGCATAACTCTCTGACAACACAACCCTTGTGTCGTCACTAACCCTGATGCACCAATTTCAAACCGTCAAACACATCTCGATTGTTAATTCAGTATGATTGATCAACACGTCATTGCTTCATCATACTAATGTCGGATCAAGAAGCAAACGACCATTGATCGCTCAAAGGAAAACAATCATCGAGGGTTTGAATGAACAAAACAAGAACACTATATCATATATAATGTATTTTGCATCAGGGTTACATATATCACATATATGTAACTTGATCGATCTCAATTTAACCTTTGATTTATTCTGTCTTTAATCATATTATTACAGAATAAAAACAAATATCAGATTCATGGTTTCGTAAGTGGCAATGATACCACTGTAGGATAATTGCCATCCAAGGCGCAGCGGAATTTAAAAATTTCTCCATTTAGTGATCCTTACGAATGGGCATGATCAGTGATAGAATCGTTACCTCTTGTGGCGATTCAAACCTTTGGTGCAGATCTCTGATAATGATCAAAACCTTTGATACAGATCCACAGGGCGATCACGAACGTTGAACGATGACAACGTCTCTACTCAGTCCACACGAACGGATTCCTTCAATCGCAGTGCTAGCTGTTATGAATAAAGGCTTTGAGTGAGAGAAATAGGGGAACAAAATTCCAAGTCTCTACTTGAATTTCTGTCTGAGTGGAATGGAGTGACAATGCTTCTACCCAAGGGGTTCTATTTATAGAACCACTTGTTTGGGCTTCAAGCTAAAAAGCCCACTTAAGTGTATTTTGGCCCATATCTTATAATATGCCCAAAATCACTTAAGTATTTGGTACCTTACCATATTTCGTCTCCCACTTAAGTGCACCGTACCTTACGGTGTTCCTTAGTTACTCTATCTCTCATCTATCCGTCCTTTGTGTGTGACCCTATAGGTTTTCGCGGCGTTGGCAATTATTTTAAATCATGCATTTAATATATTAAACAGTGAGCGGTATCTAGCAACACATCACTGCTACCCAAGTCATGAAAATGTCATGTGATCTGACAAAACCTCTTGTGATAATAATTATGTGTATAATTAGCCCTTTGCCCTTATGTCTATATTGAACACAAGGTATAGACCGTGTCACCCTTGTCCAGTTGAATATTGGGCCCATAGACATTTATCCTGTTACGCAGGATTGGCAAATTCCATCTAGAACACTCATGTCCCTCAGCATGCTTCGTGGAGTACCCATCAACTGTCTTTATGGTTATCCAGTTACGGACAACGTTAGATCAGCAACAAAGCACTCGACTCTACATCTAGGATCCATAGTGGTTTCAGGTCGAAGAGTGGTATACACTATTATCACCATGAGAATAACTTATGACACTTTTGCATAACTTTCTATATATTATTCTCATAGCGGGTCAATCCGGTATAAATATTACTCCTAATATTCATACCTATGTTTAAGACTTGATAACTCTTTATCCATGATCCATGAGATGTGATCATCAATCTACAAACATAATAGTCTTAATGCTTTAATGTTATCCCACTTCACATTAAAGCTTGACTACGGATACTTTAAGAATAGTGCCCTTATGTTTAATGTGTTCTCATGATTAAGTCACACTTAATACATTAAACGGACTATCTATTCTAGGGACCTTATTAATCAACCATAATAAAGAAAATGCCTCTTATTATTAATAAATAATTCGATACAAGTACCAAAAGTATTGGCCTCTAGGGCTTACACCAACACTCTTTTGGCTAAAAAGAGGGATAAGTAGAGATATGATATGCTATGCTATAGATGATGTTATAGATGATGTTATAGATGATGTTACAGATGATGTTGGAGATGATGTTGGATGGGGAAGTGTTTTGTCTGTGTAAGGAGATGATGTTGGATGGGGAAGTGTTCTGTCTATGTAAAGCAGACTGGTGCTAGATGAAGGGGGAGGTGGTGTGTTCTAAGCACAAGCGCATGTGTGTTTACTATGTGTTTACTAGTTGCTATTTTTGCTAGTAACGTGTGTATGTTTACTTCTGCTGCTGAACTGATACTGTGATTATTTTCTTGTGAAACGTATGATCTGATGTATGTTGTATCCAAAATTTGCCAAAGGGGGAGTTTGTTGGTTCTATGTGTTGGCATCAATTTTGGTAAAACCTAGAGTTATCACAAGTTGTCACGCGTGTTGTCTTGACATGTGATATCAGTTTCCTGTAGGATGTTTAAATATGGTTGTGCAGGATTTAGCTAAGATGTCAGACCCGATGTTAAGACATGTGTATACAGAATATTCAGTCTAAATGTTATGTACCTTAAGATTTCGCTTTTCATGCAAATATGTGTGTGATTATATGAAGATTGAATGCGCTATTCAAGGAATAATTTGATTTAAAACCAGATTGACTTATTTTCCAATAAGGGATGATTAGCTGTCGTGAATAAGAAGATACGCAAGGAAAATAGATTTAGGGTTTTATGATGCCCAGTCCCATTCAAAAGCTTCTATTTAAAGGCCATGTAAAACTTGGTTTTAACACACAAGAAACGAACGAAATAGTGAGAGAGTTTAAGGGTTTTAGTCTTGTGTGAGCTTATGTATTGTGAGTCATTCATTCATCCTATTGATGATTTAATTGGAATGACTTTTATGTTGTAATTTGTCTACTCTAAGATTTGAAGTATGAGTGTGTGTTTACTTGGTTGAAGCTTTTAAGCAAGATCAAGTGTCTTCTTTCTTTGTAATATTTGTTTTTATATCACTGCTGTGATTGAGGGGGAGTGAGTAGGGTCTCATATCTAAGAGTTCTTAGATAGAAGTCACACGGGTAGAGATTAGGTGAAAGGACTGTAAATTGAAGTTGTTTACTGAGAGTCTTTGAACTAATTATGTTTAGTGGATTTCCTTCCTGGCATGGTAGCACCCAGACGTAGGTGAGTTTGCACTGAATTGGGTTAACAATTGCTTGTGTCACTTGTTCTATTGTTTCTTTGTCTTTTATCCTATTTATATTTTAGTCGTTGTTCAGATATTAGTGTCGTGACATTACCTTTGACATATCATATCTGATACCAGAATTTCAATAGGCCTTATGTTCAATATAGACATAAGGGAAAAAGGGTAACTGTACACACAAGTATTATCACAAAAGGATTTGTCAGATCACATGACATTTTCGTGTCTTGGATAACAGTGATGTGTTGCTAGATATCGCTCAGTGTTTATTATGTTAAATACGTGATTTAATATAATTGCCAATGCCGCGAAAACCTACAGGGTCACACACAAAAACACGGATTGATGAGAGATAGAGTAAATAAGGAACATCGTAAGATATGGTGCACTTAAGTAAATTGTAGAACATCGTAAGGTACGGTGCACTTAAGTAGAATACGAAATATGGTAAGGTACCACGCGCTTAAGGGATTTTGGTATATCATAAGATATGGAACACATACACTTAAGTGGGCTTTTTAGCTTATATCCCACACAAGTGGTTCTATAAATAGAACCCTTGTGCAGAAGCATTTGTTTAGATGAAATTTTGTTTCTCTCTCTCTCTCTCTCTCACTCAAAGCCTTCATTTGTAGCAGCTAGCACTGAGATTGAAGGAATCTGTTCGTATGGACTGAGTAGAGGCGTTGTCACCATTCAATGTTCGTGATCGCTCTTTAGATCTGTATCAAAGGTTTCAATCGCCACAAGAGGTAATGATTCTATCACTGATCATGCCCATTCATAAGGATCACTAATAGAAAAATAATATGAAGCCAAGAAACTACATCCCTCTGGTGTTGATTTCTGATGTGTTGATAGAAAGTGGGATGATGGGCTATCTCATTTCTATTTACATGATAGAGGATGTTACGATGGATATGGGAAAGCCTCTGAATGCCAAAAATCTGAAGAGTATGGGGATTATTGACAAGGTCAAAGTCAAACCCACCTTGGACACCTCCTGGGGCGCTCTAAAGGATCACATGGAGATATCTAATGGGATGTATCTTTTCTCCAAGATTGATCCCTCAGAGGTAATCGCTCACTACCTTCAAGATCTGGCTGCCCAGGGTATTGACATCTCTAGATTCACTCTGGACTGGCTACCAAAACAGCCTTTGAACTTCATGAAGAGGAAGAAAGATCCCTCTGAGAAGAAGAAGAAGAAGAAGGCTCTGAAGCTCTGAGATTCTTCAGCATCTCAGAAGTTTCCTGTGCCTCTGAGCTCCTCCATTATAACTAAGTCTCATAATTCTGAAGCTCCCTTAAATTCTAGATCTAGGAAAACTCTATCATCCTTACCTCAATCCCCTCCAATAATATATCCTTATGAACCTACTCTCTCCATCCCAACTCTTTCAGAACCCCACACCTCTGAACCCCACAACTCTGGACCAAACATATCCTTATCCCCACTACAAAAGTTTAACCTCACAACCACAACAATCCTTGTATCTGAGACTATTTTATTCAATGAACCCATTTCACCTTCCTCATATACTCCCTCATCTCCTCCATACTATGACATCACCTCATACGCTGAACACTCAAATGTCCTTGACCCAATCTCCCTCACTTTGGAATAACTACAAGCCACAACGGAATCTGAACAGACTAACTCTATATTAGAAACCTCTGAACTAATACCAACAACCTTTGCACCCACTTTAGAACCCTCTGAAACCCTTCCACCCACTTTAGAACCCTCTGAAACCCTTCCACCTACGTAGGAACCCATTGTTGAACCTATCTCTGAACCCACCTCTGAAATTATCCCTCAAACCTTTAAACCTGACCTTACCCTTCCAACCCTAGATGAGATTTTGCCAAGTTCTCAGAAAGCACTGTTGTGAGACTCAAGCAACTATCTTAAAAGTCTAGACTAAGTGAAAATCCTTCTGAAGTAAGGACCCACATGAATGATTTCTCAGGTGGATGACATCTAAGGTCTTCAAGCTAAAGGGGATCTTTGAACAAGTCAGAAACGACTATATTAGAGACGTTGAGGAAAGTCTGGACGCGTGTCAGGCGCAAGAAGCTGAAGAACAAGCTAGGAAAAAAGTTGAAGAGAATGCCAGAATAGAAGCTGAATAAAGAGCTACTGCTGCTACTGCAGAAGCTGAAGCTAAAGCTAAAGTTAACACTGAAGAGGTTGCTCACATAGCTGCAGAAAGAAGCTGCGAAGACTTCTGAAGTTACTCTGACTCAAAGTGAGTCATCAACATCTGATCTAGCTCATCTGGTTCTCAAGACTCTGGAAGAGCTTCATAAGGAACAATAACTTGTGAGAGCCAGTCTCGACCAGCAAGATTAAGTCAACTCCAGCATCCATAGCCTACTTGCCCAACTACTTCAGAGGATGCCTCCTCCTCCAAACCCTTAGGTACTCTAGGATTAGTTGATTGTATCTTTTAGTTCTAAGAGTTTTTGCCTCTAAGGCTTTCTTTTTCTTATTTTTCTCCGTGTATCTTTATGACTTTTAAATGAAATTTTGTTTCGATTCTATGGTTTACTTTATGTTTTCTTAACCTTTTTGAGTCTGACAAAAAGGGGGAGAAATGAATAAAATCTTTTTTGATGAAATAACATATCTAAGTCTCAAAATACAATGCTTACATTCTAATAAAAAAATCAACTACGCAGCCTAAGTGTTTTTTCAGGATACATCTAAAAAAAGAAAATTGAATCAGTATATGAGAAAACAAGTCAAGCAACCTAAGAAGCTCTGGTAAGAAACCTTCTACCCTAGAAACACTTTTCTGATACAAATTTTTTTCTAAGTATCACACATAGGAGTATAATGGTAAATTCATGACCATCGAGTTATTGGTTAACTCGACATCAATAAAACCAGAGTCGCCACCGTGCTTTTATTATTTCCAAAGGAAAAGGGAAAAAAGTACGAACAAACCCAAAGAGAAGTTTTCAAATCAAAACTAATAAAATATCAAAGATTACAGGTAAGGGGGTTGGTTACACAGAGGGAATGTATTAGCACCCAAAGTGTTCTAGGTACTCTTAGGGAGCCCTTTTTGTGTGTAAGTGTTTTTGTTGAAAAAGATGTTTGATGAAAATGGAATGAGGGGATTATAAAAGAATTCATTAATTATATTTTTGTGTTTGATAAGACCTTCGGTCTTATGCTTACGTACCAACATAAAAATGAGGGATCAAAACCCCATAGTTCATGGTAAAAATTTCAAAGAAGTTGGTGAATTGATTTTAATTAAAGTTTAAAAGAAAGGGGCACAAAAAGGCCAAAGACTTAAATGAGGTTGTTATTTCTTTTTGTCTTTTGAAATTAAAGTCAATATGGTTAAGTTCATTTACATAATTGATTTAAGAAAATGTTTAAAAATTCAATGGTGTAAGGCCAAAGTTTCTAATATTTAAAACATGTCTAAGATTGAAATAAAAAGCAAAGAAGGTTTTTGAAAAGAGGGAGAAATTTTTGAAATTAAAGAAGTATGAGGAGATGAAGGGACTATCCTAGACAAAAAATTAAAAGTTAAGAGTTGAAAAGATCTGACCAATAGGATGTAATCTACAAGCCAATAATGTCAGATAGAAGCCCATTTCCTTTGGACTTTTGTGCAAGTAATAAGCATAAGAAAACATCCAAGCAAGTCATATGAAGACCAAGGCATCAAATAAAGATAACCATAACATCCAAGCAAGCACTCTAATAGATAGCAGTCTTCAGTGACTTCAAATGTATCAAATGAAATATCCCTTGGAAAACTCTCAGAAATAATCATCAGACATCAAATCAGAATAACAACATAATAATTAAGCACATAGATAAAGTAATAGATGAACCAAGGTAACTCTTTAGGCTTGTCTCAAATGAATGGCATAGGCAAGGATAACTCAGTCTCAAATAGTGGCATTGGCCAAGACCTCAAAGCATAGGGAGGTTGCCTATTCTAAGTCCAAAAGTTCAGATCAAAGTCCAACAGTCCACCAAGACATTTTTTTAGGGTTTTTGTTATTTATTAAGTATTTTAAATAAAAATTAATGATAAAGGTACTGCAATTTAAATTGCATTAAGTAAATGACTTGGAAGTAAAGCAATGTTAATAAGAGGTTAGTAAAGTGTTAGTTAGAGAGTTTTAATTGTTTAAGTCATTCCTTGGAGAACACTCAACCATCCGTTCACAAGCATGAAGACATGAACCAACATATCATCCATGAGAAGGGATCCAACTTGGTTAAATAAACAAGTATGCGTAAGACCCCAATTTTGACCCTAATATCCCTCATGGCATCATATCATTGCACATTGCATTTGCCTCAAGGATCATAGCATCTTGGCTCCTTAACCCTTGGGTTGTGACTTGTGTGAGTTGGTTTGAGACCACCAAGTATGCTTGAATTGTATATTATTTCTTTTCTTATTTTGTTTACTAACCAGAAGCACAAAAATATGTCACTAACTTGTTGTGTTTTGAAGCTTGAGCAATCATGTGACCCAAGGCTCCTAGGAGGCCCCTATGCTCATTGATATGGCCAAATGAAGTGAAAGAAAGAATGACAATGGTTCACAAAGATCTCAATCATCATATATGCCTCCCAAGTATCTCAATTTGTCAATTTGATCAAGATAAACCAAAGGGCTTGAGCCTTGTTTCCCAAGGAAACCCTAATTCAATTGTGCATTGATTGTGCCTTGCTCATGAAGCAACCTCAACCCATGATCAAATACAATTAAGGGAAGTTATTTAATTCATCCTTTTATGCATATTTGAGCTTATGTAAGTTTCCTCAATCATCAATTCATTAACATTTGAAGTTTGGACTTGAGAAGTTGATCAGTCAATTCATCTAACTATTTTGAAATCCACTGAGACCTAACTTTTGATGTGTTTGTCAAATGAAGATGACCCCAAGAGACAAACTGTTTGTAAGAACCATATGAACAACTTTAATGTTCATCAAAAATCCATTTGAAACTTGGAAGGTCATCATTCATTTCAAAACATTATAGGTCATTTTGACTGAAACCCTAATTTTGGGTAAACTTCCCAAGGACCTAACTCCTTCATTTTTTATAATTTTGAGGTGGGATCAAATGCATTGTAAATTTTAATATGTCTTCTTAATTTGTTATGTTTAACAAATTTTCATAATCCTAAACGAAACACATGTGATAATACAAAACATTATAGGTCACTATGGACCAAAGCCATTGAACCTTGAAAAAGTCCAACTTCAAGTGCCCATAACTTTCTCATACAAAATCCAAATGATGCAAACTTTAAGTCCAAATTGATTTTCTTGAAAAGATATATAACTTTTATGTTGACGGTTTTGTCATTTGGAGCTTGAATCATTGAGATAGAAGGGCTTGAAGTTGGTCCAATTGGGCAAAATTCTCATACACATGTTTTGCACATTGAACTTCATGGCCTGTTTTCATTAATTTCCCAATCCCAAATGGATTTTTGTTCAACATAACAATTGTTCCTCATGTCAAGACCTTTTCAACCATTACCCACATGACCATGTTTCATTTTGGCAAAGTGCATTTTCGAAGAGGTGAAGATTTATGTTCATTTATGGAAAACATGTTGAAACTTTAAGCACAAGCCAATGCTATGAAATATGCACGTCCAAAACACTCCAATTACACTTCAACTTGCATTTGCACTCAAATTTGGGCCTCACATGCGCCTGTACAGGCCCATGCATGGAGGCCCTCATTACACATGCACACGAATTTGGCATTGCTTGCATCATCTCATGCTATAAATATACATGATTGGCTTCATTCAATTCCAACCTCAAGGCGCCTAAATTGCTGCAGAACTGAATCCCTAACCTTCACTCAAAGGAATTTTGCTTTTCACTTTCAATTTTTCAGTTTCAATTTTCAACTTCATTGGTTGATTATTGAGCTTCAATTCCTTAGCATAGCTCCTTTGCCATCTCAAGATCACATTGCACCAAAGAATTGGAAGAGACCGTGCCTTGTAAAGCTGCACTTTAAACGTTGTTGTTCAAACTTTTTTTTTATTCGAAACTCCTTGGATCTTGCTCATTTCTTGTGTTTGTTGGTTCCTCTGAAGTCCTCATGTGAGAGGCAATTGATTTGTGCATTTAATTTCATGAATTGATCAAGTTCAATTTGAACACCATGAATTTCTACCTCAGATTTCTCTTCATATAGTGATCTTGAGTAGAAACCAATGGCACAGGGGTGATGTACATCACCCCAGCTTTCCAATGATATGAGGATCGTGCATTTTGGTTAAGTTTTCAAAACTTGCAAATTCCACCGAAACTGTGAAGCTCACCGGAGAAGACGGTGGTTTCCACCACCATCCCCACGTGGCTGAGTTCCTAGCCCTTGGATGCTTTGACTCTGATCTAATCTGGTCCCTCAAATGTTATGACTTTTTTAAATGAAGTGTGTGTCTCTTTTGACCAAGGCCTATTGTGCGCGCGCGTTTCCCTGCCCTCAGATCCTCCACGTCATTTAATGAATCAGGATCAGACGCGCCAGGATTTTTCTAATTTCTTATTTCTTATTCTATTTTCTTTTATTTCATTTTATTTCAAAAATTCATAACTCTTTCATTTTAAATCCAAAAAATATGGGACTAATTGCATTATTTCCCTTTTTAATTCTAGTTTCTGAATATGATTTTTAATATTTTTTATGAGTTCATTTAATATTTTTTGTGAATTTTCCCTTTTCTGGTTATTTTTAATTCATTTAAAATAGTTTCCAATATTCAAAAATGCCAAAAATATTTTCTTAACATCTTTGAATGATGATGAATCTATGAAAAATATTCTCATCAATTTCTTAATTGATTTGAGATTTATTTGAGATTTTAGTTCAATTATGTTATATTTTCTTCATTTTTAATAGTTTAAAATTAGTTTCTGGTTTCTAAAAATGATGAAATTTTTTGTCAAACCTTGTTTGACCTTGTTGAACTTAGGATGATCCATTTGGACTTTTCCAAGTTGATTTGAAATGGTTTTGAAGTTTGACCTTCATTTGTTTATTTTAATTCAAGTATTATTTTAATTCTCAAAAATACCAAAAATATTTTATTTGTTTCTTGACTTCTAAGCTTCATCTTGCTTCTGTTTACCATTGATTGACTTTGATTCCATTCATGTTTGGTCAATGTGTTTTGCTTATGTCATTTAAATTTCAATTAAGTACATTTCCATTTCTTCTACTTCTTCTTCTTTTTTCTTTTTGATCAATGAGTTAATGATTGGTGGTTATCCTTGACATATGAGGGGCTTAACCTTCTTTGATTCAAATCTAATTCATCTTGATCAAAGATTAAGTGAATGGCTTTGCATTAGAGATAGGTTGCTTCTTGGTCAAGCAAAAAACTTAAATCCATACAAGATCATTCTTCTTTTCTTTTGGCATGGCAAGTTGTAGGAGCTTGGCTTACTAGTCATGGTCTCTAACTTGTGTTTGTTGCCTATAGTTTTATTGACCGGCCTCAGATAGGTGTGACTACTACATTAGTCCACTTACGATTGCTTAACATAGCGCTAAATTGCCTTATGGCACACTAACACTAACTACTAATCACTAACTTTTAATTCAAGCATTTAATTCTTGTAATTTACTTTAATACAATTTAATTTCTTGCACATTAATTCATTTGCCTTTACCCTTTGCTCACTTGAGCTCATGTTTATGTTAATGCAATTTTCCTTTTGCTCACTTGAGCACATTATTGTGTATATACTATTGTGCTTGTTTTGTTTTGATTGTGTGAACCCAATGCAAATGGACAAAGGACATAGATTTTAGGACCTTACCTATTCTAAATGGAGTCAAAGAGCAACTAGGCCTCATGACTTTAGAATGTTAAACAAAGAAGAAAAATTGTCAAAGAGCAACTAGGCCTCATGCCTTTAGAATGCTAAACAAAGAAGAAAAATTGTCAAAGAGCAACTAGGCCTCATGCCTTTAGAATGCTTAATCTTGAAGAAGACATTGAAAGGACCCCTAATTCTAAACTCACTCTTGTCCATTCTTTTATTTGCATTGTGGAACTTTTTGATTTGTGTGTTCTTGTGTGCTAGGGATCCTAAACTTGAGCCAAGTAGAAGAACCATTGTCATGAGCATCCAAAGTGAGAGATACAAAAGCCAATTGGAAGATTCCTAGGAGTTTTGATTGATTGTGTGCTTGATTTCTTGAGTTATTTGCTTATTTCTTGCTAATCCAAAGGAAGGAGCAACTTGGATCATCTTTATGATATCAAGAAGGGAACTCCATGTGGTTTTATTTTTCTTCCTTCATCTTTCCATGTTTAGGACCTAGCCATTCTCTTCTTCTCCCCACTCTAACCCAAGCCAAACTTTTGTGCAAACATTAACATTATTTTCAAAAATTAGAAACCTAAGCACTATGATTTTGATTTTTCAAACTCTTTTCATAACACTTATTTTGAATTGAATCCTAAGTCAACTTTGACCTTACTTTGTAAATACTTCTCATTGGTAAATACAACTCACTCAATTGTTTTTGTGGTTTCAATGGCCACTTCTTGTCAAAGCTTTTCATAAACATTAGCTATTAGGTTTGAGTTATTCTAGAGGTTGATATAATACTCACCTATATCCTTAGTGATGGACTATAAGTCTTCCATGCTTATTATAGGGTTAACCCCTCACTAGCATGTTGAAGCTCTCCTCACATGGTGGATTTGTGATTTTAGGTTGAGTTTTCTCCCTTTGATAACAAAAGACCGTAAGGCTTTTGACCAATCAATTCACCAACTTCTTTGGAGATTTTTACCCGAACTACGAGGTTTTGATCCTACCTTTTTAAGATGGTACGTAGGCAATGGGTTTATCCATTGAAACACAAAAATTGTAAATAATTTGTATATTCTTTCTTTCATCTCCCCAATCATGTTTGCACAAATATTTTTCACAAATACCAACCTGCCTTACAACATTTGTAAAAAGGGCTCCCTTAGAGTACTAAGGATCTTTTGGGTGCTTAAAACCTTCCCATTGCATAACCAACCCCCTTACCCAGATCTCTGACATTTTTATTAGTTTTTGATTTGATAAAACTTCTCGGTTTTTGTTTGCTTTCTAACCTTTCCTTTGGATAAATAGAAGTGCGGTGGCGAGTCGAATTGTATGATTTACTTTTGATTTAGTCAATAAATCTAAAGGTAACGAATACCCCGCTACAGTATGCCACTAGCTCTCATGAATGGAAAAAAGGTAAAGTCTCCATACAATGCCATGAAGAATTGGAGACTTACAATCTCACTTACAAGAAGGCTATGCCTTTTTGGGACAGATTTAGCTCTATGTTAAGTAATCATAATTGGACTTATGTAGAAGTCACAACTATCTATGGTCGGGCAATAAAAATATTGGTGTTAATGAATATTAAAGACATGGTATAAAGAACCAAGCTCCCCAAACATACCACACAGAAAAATAAAGTGGGAGGGACCTGTCTCAGTCAGGCTCATGTTGATTCATCTGACAAAAGGTCATTGATGAATTAACTAGCATTTGACTTATAGAGAAATCATTGGTCAATGATGGATTGGGGAAGAAGAGGGGTCAAGATGAAGAGGGAATGGGAAATAGAAACCCAAATTGATCACATGAGGAATTTCATATGATCAATATTATCCATTCATCTTAAGGGATGAAATGTACATTTCATCAACCCCTAAATCCAAAAGTATTGATCAAAATAAAAGTTCATATCAACCATGACCAAGGCCAAATAGAAAGTCAAACATCAAATAGTCAATCAAATGGCTCAACAATATTTTTAAACAATTAAACAATTAAAAATCAAATTAAAAAAGAACTAAAATTCATTTTTCAAAAGTAAAAACCTCAAATCCCTTCAAATCACCAAATAAATGGACAAGGGATTTATCCTAGGTCAAACAAGGTCAAAGGACATTAGACAAAAAACTTGAGAATTTTTGGAAAGTCAGAAGTATTTTAAAATATTTAAAAACAAGTCCAAAATCATTTAATTCACAAAAAATATCAAAATCAATCCAAAAAATGATTTTAATTCAAAATATGGAAAAAGAAAGTATTTAAAGATTTTCGGTGAAAGTCACATATTTTTTGGATTAAAAATAGATTTAGTATGAATTCAATAAAATAGGAGTATTTTAAAAGAAAATCAGAAAATAAAATAAAAAGCAAAAACCAAGGGTCATCAGATCTCTTTAATTAATTTAGGTGGCAGATCTGATGGCCACGCGTATGGTGTCCACCATACAACCAAACCAACACACTGGAACAATGGTAATGCAAACCAAATGTTGAGATTAAATCATGGAGAGATGATCTGATGGATAGGACTTTGTCACCACACCACCGGAGTTAGGGCTCCGGTCATCTTCTCTAGTGGACCTCACCAGACTAGTCCACCACCAACTTGCATGAAAATAAAAAATGCGTACACTATTTTGAAGATAAAATTGCCAGGAGTCCAAATTTGCCCTCAAAATTCTCCAATTCTCACTATATTGAAAGATACGTGAAATTGAAAATTGAGGAGTATGAACTGAGTTGCTTCGATTTGACCTTAAAGAAATCCAGTCTTATTGCATGCATTGGTAAGTCTTTAGATAACCAAATATTAAGCAAAATGGTGGAGAATTGAGGGAGAATCGAAGAGGAGAAAAATTTGAAAATTCACCTTCGGTTTGCTTCAATTGAGCTTGATCATGCTTCCACTTTGGCTTTGCTTGCTTCTGTACACTTGGAGGATATGAAATGAACGATCAAAGGGTTTGGATTCTTTGAGTTTCAATCTCAAAATAGAAATGAAATTGAAACTCGATTTCAATTGAAATCTTCAAGTTTATCCTTTCAATGGAGGTTAGGGAAGAAGAAGTGCAAAGCTTGGGCCAGAGGATCACTATTCTGAGATCAAGGACCATGTATTTATAGCATGAGGATTGCTTTTCACACACCTCCATTCAAATGCCAAAAATAGCAATTCTCTCATGCATGATGGCATGGGCGTGTATAAAGCCCTACCAATGATGTCAAAAGGTCCAAACTCAATTCCAAATGATGCTGAAACAAAATTATGGGACCATGCAATATTGAAATGAAAATTGATCACAAATCTTTCTGAATGGGGCCATGCAATACACCCATGCGCAAGTCACTAAAAAATGCGTCAAATGCCACGTTCTTGGACTCTTTGGAAAGGTAACAAGAAGGGTAGAAACTTTGTTGTTGAAACATTTTCCATTTGGAAGTTGGATCATGATGAATTTTGAGGTGGAAGTTGGATAAATCAAACATAGTTGAAAATTTTCTAAGTTAAAAGTCAAATGACCATTTTTTCCACCTTGAGCTTCAAATGAAAATGGTTCATTCATCAGAGATGTAACTCTTTCAATCCTCTTCAATTTGGTCAGAAATTTGGCACCATTTGAATATTCCATGTGGGAGTTATGGTTTTTAGAAGTTGAGGAAAATTGTTTGTTCAATGATGATGACCCAAAATGACCTATAATGTTTCCTCCTGCTACATGCCCTTGCAAGTAAAATTTGACATTTCTCAAAGAAGAAAAGTTTGAGAAGACATCTTGAAACTGATCATGAAACTTGGATGGACTTCGTATCATAAAAATGAGCAAGTTATGATTCTTAGAAGTTGACCTTCTATCTAGGGCACAGACAAAATGACATATAATCTTTTACCATAGAAAATGACTTTTCAAGCAAAATTAGATCTTTATGCCAACATGAAAGTTGTTTGGAATGTCATAAAGAGTAACTTTACTCTTGGAATCATTTAATATCACACAAATTGTAAGAGATAAGGTGTAGGGAACCCCAGATTTGACAAGTTGACTTTTTCGGGTCAACCTCTTTGAACCAACATGCAAACTTGAAGTTATTTTGATCTTTGGGGCTCATGGTGAATAATATATGCTTGAGATGATGTATAATGGAGTATCCCTTGATATCTTTAAATAAGTGATGGCGAAACTTGCTGAGGAAGTCACACAAGATACCCATATGAATTAGGGCTTCCAAGGAAAACAAGCTTCAACCTCTTGATGAATCATTGATCAAAACGATAATTGAAAAACATGGGGATTCATATATGATACTTAGAACCAGTGTGAACCTTTGATAACTTGATCCCTTGCACTGAGGGTCTCAAACCCTATATATGAGCTTGATAAGGCATAGGTGGATGCACACACTACCTACAAAAGAAACAAAGCTACACAAAGAGATATTTTTGGTTTTTTGGTTAATAAACAAAATAAAATAAAGTATGATACAATCAAAAGTGTTTCGTGATCTCTCCCAATGCAAACCCAATGAATGAGGGGTGAAAAGGATACGAAGGTGTGACCTAAAGCCAATGCAAATGATGAGATAGCATGAGGGATCTTAGGGTCAAAATTGGGGTCTTACAGATTCCCCTATTTAAGAAAATTCTAGCTGAGTATGTGAAGGTTAATATCTTCGTATCAACTCAGTAGAATGGACTTAAATAAAAACATCAAGAAAAAAATGTTGGTCCCTAAGAGACCTTATGATGTATATGATATGAATGCAAAAATAATATTTGTGGGGGATATGTTGCCACAAAGGAAAAGAATCTGGAGAGACCAAAAGTCCACATGAGCATAATGCATTCCACAAGGAACACTCACTGGGGAGACATAGACTCTTGGATAAAGTCTATGTGTAGGCTAGGCTACGACTTAAAAACTGTTGGAGACACGAGAGGATTTTCCATTAAAATAAATCAAGGGAAAGACTCAGATTAGGGAGAAAGAAATCTGCAAGGGCCGAGAGTAGATCAGAACATAGCTGAAATACTCAAGCCAAAAGGAAATTCGACTTTATGAAGAAACACGAACCCAAACTCAACTGAGGAAAAGACACTTCAACACAGGAGTAAAAGAGGCATATTATCTACCACCGGTTACTGGGTAAGAAGATAATATACTCATACAGAGAGACATCTGTTACCGGTTAGGGTAAACATATCAAGGATGACTCACTGAGGAAGATCAGGAATATTCATTATCGGCTACTAGATAAGAATAACCTACTAGGTAAAAAGAAATCAAATAGGATTTACAACTACCTTTTTACTGGGGGACCAAAGAGAGAGTATTCGTCACCGTTTAAGGTGAACATATCAAGGATAAACTCAAATGGAAGAATATTTGTCATCGATTAAGATAAAAATACCAAGGATAAATTGCCGAGGCAAATAGGATTTACATCTACCTTTTTATTGGGTAGAAGACCGAAGAGAGAATATCCGTCACCGGTTAGGATGAACATGTCAAGGATAGACTCAGTAGGGGAGAATGGGATTTATATCTACCATTTACTGGGTAGAAGACCGCAAATAGGAATTATAACTACCTTTTTGCTGGGCAAAAGATCGAAAATAAAGAATATCCATCACCGGTTAAAATGAACTTATCAAGGATAAACTCTCCGGGGAAAGAAGGATTTACAAGTACCTTTTTATTGGGTAGAAGACCAAACAGGAAGAATATTTGTCACCGGTTAAGATGAATATATCAAGGATAAACTTGTTGGGGAAATGAAAAAAAAAAGATGAATCCGCTGGAGAAAATCAAAGAAGTAAATTACCTTTTACCGGTTACTGGGTAAATTAACATAGGTAAAGTACTTAATCATCTAGAAGGATATTACCAGTTACTGGGTAATAAACTCTTGGGGACCAAAAGATCTATCTAGGTAAGAACTAGAAAGAAACAGTCAAATAAGACTCAACCCAATGAGGGTATAACTAAAGGGGAGTGGTTCCATCCTGGTAATGAACTCGGGAGGAGATATAAATAATAATAATCCACGGAGAAATAATTCAATGGGGAAGGAGAAAGGATAATACTTTCTACTTAAGGGGTTGACACTCTATAATTGAAAGGAGGACATACAAACCAAATCTTCATGGGGAAATGATATCACCAAAGTAGGGGATCAGAAGAAAGGTCAATGTGTTAACAATGCACAATGAAATATCTAATGTTATGTTTATGCATGTATATGCATGAATATGTATATGATTATGCTGACAAATGAGCACAAAGGATACAAACAATGATCATAATCATCACAACTAGATACTCGACTAATTTCAACAAGATGGGAACACCAAATGGAGAACCTGCTAGGGACGAAAATAAATCATCGAGGATATAAATCCTAACTCAAAATAAATTCAATTCCCGGGGATGGAACACAACCACATCTCTGAGGATACATCAATATAAAGCTCAACTCTTTTTGGATAAAGGCATGGAGAACATGCATCCAACCCAAAATGTTGAGGGTAAAGGGAGATCTGCTGAGGATCCACATCTCAAGTCGAGGGATATATATATACTTTTCAAAGCAACAAGTCACCAATGTGGGGAATTTTATGTCAATATCATGCCAAATGGGAGACAACCCTGCAGGGGACACCATAAATACTGCTTAGAACCAAATAATGTCTAAGGGAAGAAATTTTATATTAGAAGGTGGAACTCCGTTGGGGCCTCAAGTCACAACAAGAGGTAAAAACTCTGAGTGGGGAGACCCAGACGATCTACTGGGGATTCCATCCACAAACATCTCTGTGGGACTTCGATGGGGATACAACAACCTTCTAGGACAAATCAAAGGCTACACGAGGATACAAAAATCAGCAACAAATTCCTCAAAAGGGCAACAACAATCATCAGACTCTTCTTGGAGATTAAGAAATAAACCAATTCCAAGGTACTAATATATCAATCAAATCTGCAGACTCACACAGGGGAGAAACTGTCACGACTATGCAACACACAAATAAAGGCGATGGGGATCTGAAAACCAAATAAAGGTTCCACAAAGATCCAAGGTTTATGCAAAGATACAAATGAAAATGAAGATCATAAATCCTTAGCTGGGGATATATGATGAACTTCAAAGAGAACAACACATCAACTCTACTAGGGTTGATAAATTGCTTCTGGAGCAACTCATCAACCATGCTAGGGATGAATGAGGAACTATTATGGAGAATAAATCATCAATAACTTCTTGGGGAAGACAACAATGCTTCACACATCAAGACTTACCGTTCTTAGATTTATGTTGACATTCCTTTTTAAATTCGATGTTTTTAAAGTAAATGTTTTATTATTTCAGAAAAAATGATTATTCATTGATTTATTTATTTCAAAATTATCATCATAAACATTCAAGTTTATTAAAACATAAACAAAATAAGAGTGACAAATAATAGGATAAAAGCTCAACATTATTTAATAGAATGGTAGTCCACAAATGGAAGGACTCCATGGATCTGTACAAATTTTGAGAATGGTGATTTACATGGAAAAGGGATACGTTGAATACAATGACCACTACTCTTCCTACCAACTTTTAAATCCACTGTGTTCTTGTCTTCGATTGAGAATGATGAATCATAACCAAATGACTGTTCAAAACTGCCTCAAAGATCAGGACCAGCCGGATGCAATTACTTGCCATAATCCCTAATTTTTGCCTAGATTTCCCCAAGGTGGGGTACTCAATCTACCAGGATAAATTTTCTATTTTATGTCTCTAACTTTTGCCTGGATTGCCCTTTCGGGTTTTCAATCCACCGAGACATTCATATTTTCCTAAGCCGCCCTTTCGAGTTTTCAACTTAGCGAGCTGTTCTTTTTTTTTTGTGGCAAAGTATATCTTCACTGCATCGGCGTTCACAGGAGGCGTGAACTCCTCACCATCCATAGTTGTAAGAATCAATGCACCGCCTGAAAAGGCTTTCTTAACAACATATGGGCCTTCATAATTAGGAGTCCATTTTCCTTTAGTATTAGGTTTGAAAGATAGAATCTTCTTAAGCACGAGGTCACCTTCTCGGAACACATGAGGCTTGACCTTCTTATCAAAAGATTTCTTCATTCTCTGTTGATAAAACTGACCATGACAAATGGCAGTCAATCTCTTCTCTTCAATCAAATTGAGTTGGTCATATCTGGTATGACACCATTCAGCTTCAGTCAACTTGGCTTCCATAAGGATACGCAATAACAGGATCTCAACCTCTACGGGGAGCACAACTTCCATGCCATAAACAAGAGAGAAAGGGATTTTCCCTATTGAAGTATGGATGAATATAAGGTACCCATGCAAAGCAAACAGGAGCATCTCATGCCAATCTTTATATCTCACAACCATCTTCTGAATGATCTTCTTAATGTTCTTGTTCGTAACTTCAACAACCCCATTCATCTTGGGTCTGTAGGGAGAAGAATTATGATGTGAAATCTTTAAGTCTTTACAAAGAGCTTCCACCATATTATTTTTCAAGTTCAATCCATTATTAGTAATGATCTTACTTGGCACACCATAACGGCATATAATCTCATTCTTGATAAACCTCACAACAACTTGCTTGGTCACATTTGCATACGATGTCGCTTCAACCCATTTTGTAAAGTAATTAATAGCCACCATAATGAAACGATGTTTGTTTGATGCTTTCGGCTCAATCATGCCAATCATATCAATTCCCCACATGGAGAAGGCCATGGAGAGGAAATGACGTTCAATAGTGTCAGAGGAACATGAATCTTATCTGCATATATTTGACACTTGTGGCATTTCTTCACAAACATGCAACAGTCAAATTCCATTGTCAGCCAATAGTAACCTGCTCTCAACATCTTATTTGCCATAGCATGTCCGTTGGAGTGAGTACCAAAGGAACCTTCATAGACATCGGTCATCAACATGTCTGCTTTGTGTCTATCCACGCATTTGAGCAAAACCGTATCGAAATTTCTATTATAAAGCACATCAATATCCAGGTAGAAGTTTCCAGCTAATCTTCTCAAAGTCTTCTATCTTTCAAAGATTCCCCAGACGGGTAAATCTGACATTGTAGGAAATTTTTGATATAAAAATACCATGGCTTTTCATCCTTGACTTCTTCAACGACAAACACATGAGCTGAACTATCAAGAGGCATCACAGTTAAATTGGGAACTTCATTCCAAAACTTCACCACAATCATGGAAGCCAATGTTACAAGAGCATCTGCTATCCGGTTTTCATCTCAAGGAATATGATGAAACTCAACCTTTCAAAATAAAGTTGATATCCTCCCCGCATAATCTCTATACGATATCAAACCGGGTTGATTCGTCTCCCATTCACCTCTGATTTGATTAACCACCAAATCTTAATCTCCATAGACATCAAGATACTTAATCCTAAGATCAATGGCTTCTTTGAGCCCCATAATGCAAGTTTCATACTCAGCCTTATTGTTTGAACATTTGAATGTCAATCTAGCTGTAAACGGAAAATGAGTGCCTTGAGGAGTAAGAATCACTTCCCCAATTCCATTACCATATGAATTAACAGCTCCATCAAATACCATGCCCTAACGGGAATCAGGTTTTGGCCCTTCTTCAAGCAATGGTTCAGCACAATCTTTCATCTTCAAGTACAAAATCTCTTCGTCAGGAAAATCATACTACACTGACTGATAATCTTTAATAGGTTGGTGAGCCAAATGGTCAGCCAAGACACTACCTTTAATAGCTTTTTGAGATCAGTATTCAATATCATACTCTGATAACAACATCTGCCAACGGGCGATCCTCCCAGTTAAAGCAGGCTTCTCAAAGATGTATTTGATTGGATCCATTTTGAATATCAACCAAGTAGTATGATTCAACATATACTGGCGCAGACGCATAGTAGCCCAGATTCTTTCTTCCCAGATTCATCTTGCTGACCAAGAACACAACCCATACTTTCTTCAAGCACAATCAAATACATGATCAACGGTCTTCCTTCAACATGTGAAGATAGAACTGGAGGCTCAAGCAGATATTCTTTGATACTGTCAAAAGCTTTCTGGCAACCTCGGTCCAATCACAAGACTGATTTTTCCGAAGAAGCTTGAATATTGGTGCACACGTGGCAATCATATACGATATAAATCTTGAGATATAATTAAAGCTGCCGAGAAAACCTCTGACTTGCTTCTTAGTTTTGGGTGCAGGCATCTCTTGTATTGCTTTGACCTTGGCATGATCAACTTCAATACCCTTCTTACTCATAATAAAGCCCAACAACTTACCAGAGTGAACACCAAAAGTACACTTATTGGGATTCAAGCCGAGTGTATATTTCCTCAAATATTGGAATAACTTCAACAAATGCTCAACATGCTCTTCTTCAGTCCTTGATTAAGCAATCATATCATCAACATAGACTTCAATCTCTTTATGCATCATATCATGAAAAATAATGGTCATAACTCTCTGGTACGTTGCACCAGCAATCTTTAAATCGAAGGGCATCACTTGATAACAGAATATTCCTGAAGGTGTAATGAATGTGGTCTTCTCCATAGCTTCGGGTGCCATCTTAATCTGATTATAATCGGAAAATCCTTCCATAAACGAAAAGACTTTGAATTTAGTTGTATTGTCTACCAACGTATCAATGTGTGGCAGAGGAAAATCATCTTTCAGACTGACTTTGTTCAAATCTCTATAATCAACACACATACGGACTTTTCCATCCTTCTTAGGAACATGCACAATATTGGCCACCCATTGCGGATACTCGGAGGTAACAAGGAAACCAGCATCAATCTATTTATGCACTTCCTCGTTAATATTTACTGCCATATCGGGATGAGTTCTTCTCAATTTCTGCTTGGCCGGCGGGCATTCTAGCTTCAAAGGCAATCTATGTTCCACAATATCAAAATCCAAACCTGGCATATCTTGATAGGACCAAGCAAACACATCAGAATATTCACGGAGAAGATCAACCAACCCCTTCTCAGCCTCTGGACACAATTGAGACCCAATCTTGACTTCCTTCATATCATCATCCAAACCCAAGTTTACTAATTCAATTTTCTCTTCAAACGGCTGAATGTCTTTTTCCTCGTGCTCAAGAAAACGGGACAACTCATCAGACACGTCTTCATCATCATTCTCTTCTTCAGCTTCAAACATAGGAAAATCAATGTTTGGAGAGGGAGTGGGATCATTACGTTCAATGGGTTTGAGAACCAACCTGCATAATGATTTGATATTTTGATTTTAGAGAAATGGAGTGCAAACAAATATTATGCAGATATGGGAAAATTATTATGCAGATAAGTAAAAACTAACATCATAGATGTGGATGAATAAAATTGTATTTTTATTAATAATTATATAGAAATGCCCAACAATGTTTCATTTCTCCCTTAGGCATAGGCGACGAATTTTTCTTAGATAATAAAACAAATTACTTATAACGGTGCATAACAACAGGAACGTCTACAGCAACCAAAGTGTTGCAAGTCTGGTCGTGTGTCATAAAGTTGGCAGAAGCTTTGTCTTCATCGTTGTCTTTAATAGTTGCAGCTGAGTGTTGATCATCCTTGTGAGTGAACCCTTCACTATGGAAAACTTCTTGTATAGCCTTGACACTAGCATTGAATGGCCCTTGCTAAAATCCCAGCCCAACTCTATTTTTATTCTCGGTAACTTCTACAATACGACCCCATTTTTCGGTGCGACCAGCCTGAATAAATTATTGTGCATCCTTCAGAGAAGACATGGATGCCCTAGTCTTCTTCAATTCATCAGCAATAGACAAATCAGGGAACGACGTTCCAACTTCCTCTTCCGCTCCCACATAGGTGAAGGATGACAAATGGCTCACTAAAAGCGCTTTCTCCCTACCAACAACTAGAAGCTTGTTGTTCTTAACAAATTTCATCTTTTGATGCAAAGTAGACGTCACAGCACCAGCTTCATGGATCCATGGCCTTTCCAACAAACAGTTGTAGGTCGGGTGAATGTCCATTACTTGAAAATCACTCGGACCTATCTTAACTGGAAGGTCCACCTCTTCGATGATAGTTTTTTGGGAACCGTCAAACACTTTAACCACAACACCACTGTACCTTATAGGGGCCCCTTGATACGATAGTCTTTCCAAAGTTGACTTGGGAAACACATTCAATGATGAGCCAATATCAACCAATACATTGGACAGAGCGTCCTCTTTGTAATTCATTGAAATGTGAATCACCGAGTTGTGATTTCTATGTTCCTCAAGAAGTTCTTCATCACAAAAGCTCAGGTTATTACAGGAATTAATGTTGGAAAGAATGTGGTCAAACTGATCCCCAGTAACATCGTGCTCTACATAGGTTTGTTCCATTACTTTATGCAAAGCCTCTCTATGCACTTCAGAATTCATCAATAATGACAACACATAAATATTTAACGGTGTTTGGAGCAACTGTTCCATAACATTGAACTCACTTCTTTTGATCAAACAAAGTACCTCATCATCATCATTAGCCTTCAACCTACTGGATTCACCAAACTGACAAGTCGGACCACTAACTGGATCATATGCAGGAACTTCTTCTTTCTTACCCACTGAAACATCTTCCACAACTTTAGGTGATACATGGCCAAACACACGACCACTACGTGTCACCTTAACGACATCTACAATGCTAACCACTGAATTTGCAATGGGAAGAGGAACCTCTCGCCCATTCTCAATCATGGTAGCATTGTACTTATAAGGTACAGCTTTATCGTATAAATAGGGGACGGGGCTCGTTAACTGTATTACCAACGGTGATATCGATCTGTTGTCATTTTTGCTACTGTCATATTAAATAACTATCCGCTCGAGGGTCTTGAGTACTGGTACAATAACATTTATATTATTCCCCATATACCTGTATTGCTGAATTTGAATAACACCTTCATTCATCAGTTTCTGAATATCTCTCTTGACGGTTACACATCCTCTAGGGTTGACGTTGCAAATAACACAACCTTCATGGTCATGTTCACAATCACTAACCAAGCACAGATCCCTATGAATCGCCACCAACGACCTTCGAATACGACGAACATCAAAAACCCTAAAATTCCCAAGACAACCATCTACCATGTTCACAAAAGCATTGCCACGAGAAGGTAACAAATTGGATTTAACATTAGGTGATCGGTCCTTAAAGGACACCATACCACTCTTAATCAGCTTCTAAACCTCATGCTTCAAAGGATAACAATTTTCAATGCCAGGGCTGGGAACTCCCTGATGAAGAGTACAGTGCAAATCTGGCTTGAACCACCATGGGAAAGGTTTAGCAGTTTGTGGAGGATTTCTCGGTTGAATCAGATTCTTGACAACCAAAGAAGGATATAACTCTGCATACGTCATAAGAATAGGGTCAAAAGAGACCTTATTCCTCTAAAAACTCTGATGATGATTGTTGTTGTTTTAATTGATACGTTGTTGTGGTTGCTGCTAATATTGTTGTTGAACAGGAACTGATTGATTTGCTGAATTATTAGTGAAAATAGGAATAACTAATGATACCTGATGATGTTGTTGGCTTTGGTCTAACATTCTTTCTCTCATGAGGCCTCCTCTACCTCTCTAGAGACACTTCATTGATTTCCCATTCCTTCTATTTAGAGAAACCACCACCATATTTCTTGCTTCAAGATGCTTCATCATTGGACAATCGGCCTTCTCTAACACCCTCTTCCAAGCGCATCCCCATGTTCACCATTTCGGTGAAATCATTAGGAGTCCTGGCAATCATGCGTTCATAATAAAATGAACTCAGGGTCTTCAAAAATATCTTTGTCATCTCTTTCTCCTCCAAGGGTGGGTTAATTTGAGCAGCCATCTCTCTCTGTCTCTGGGCATACTCCTTGAATGTCTCTTTTTCCTTCTGGGATATCGACCGTAATTGATCCCCATCGGGAGCCATATCAACATTATACTTGTATTGCATGACGAAAGCCTCACCCATGTTATTAAAAGTACGGACATTAGCATTGTCCAAGCCCTTATATCATCTGAGTGCAACATCGGTTAGACTGTCTTGGAAGTAATGGATGAGTAGTTGATCGTTGTTGGTCTGAGTAGACATCTTTCGAGCATACATGACAAGATGACTCAGAGGGCAGGTATTTCCCTCATATTTTTCAAATTTTGGGACCTTGAACTTGACAGGAATCTTGACATTGTGTACCAGGCACAACACAACGACACTCTTATCAAATATATATTTTCCTCTTAAGGTCTTCAACTCCTTTCTCAGCTCAAGGAATTGGTCTTTTATCATGTCATCTTCTCATAAACATTGGGGCCTTTAGACGACTCAGAGTGATAGATGGTTTCCTCAACTCGGAGAAAAGTATGCACAATGGGAGAAGGCACAGATAGGACCGGGCTAGATGTCGGCATAGAAGCAAAATTTTGAGCATACCCTTCAGGCAGAAATTTTGGTGGCATTCCCCATGAGAATCCGGCATGCATGGTAGTCACAGACTGGCTAGTTGCAACAACAAGTATAGACGTTGAAGAAATCTCAGAAATAACATTCCTCTGAGGATGAGGAGTTGCAGGAGGTAGAGATGGTTTATTCTGAACAGCAATCACAGACTCCATCAAGGCAGTAAGCCTGGAAATCTTATCCTCAAGCTCTTTGTTCTCTTGTTCAACATGCTCCATTCTTTTTTGGAGATTAGCTCAAGTGTTATAGTGATGAATCAGCTTTCCTGATACATAAAAGAAGAACCAATAAAACATCTGGATGAAGAAACCTGTTGTACAAATGATGCATGAAATGCAATGTTTTTTATTGTTTTTAATTCCAAGGAACATATAAAGTATTATTTGCAAATATTTTTAATTAACAAGAATATCAGTCCAATTGACCACAAAATCTCTTTTTATTCCTAAAATTTGGAAGGATTACACTAAGTACAATTTCAGAGACCAACATATAAATACAAGAGGAAAGGAAACTATCCTCCTAACAATCCCAAGCAACTGCATTACATGATCTGGCAAGGGGAGCGTACTTCCTTCGGATGCGTCGAATCTCTGACTCAAAAGTTGTCTGCATTTGAGCCTTCTCGAGGACGAGTCGATCAACAATCTTCTTCTAAGCACCGGAAGGCTGAGGCATACTAGAGGAAAATAAATCCTTTGGCTCTCTCTGTATCTTAACTGCACGCTCTTCCAGAACCTCAATAAGTGCATCATTGTCTCTCGACTCATGCTCCAACTCTACATGATTTAGGTTCAAAGCATGGAACCGCTCTTCCCATAAGTCTCTCTCTTGCTTCATCTTGGCAAGTGCATATTCCCACTCCTCTATATCCTGGTTAGGGAGAGTTGATGGCTCTACCATAACCACATAAATAGGTCCCTCGCAAGCGTACGACATCTTGAGCTACAAAGCTTTCTTTTTTACCCAAATAGTGTAAGCTTCCAAAGCTACATAGTTGCACGGACCAAGCTTGGATCTTCCTTTCTTATGCACATTATGCCAAGCACGCACCATTCTACTCTTTAAATTTTGGGAATCTTTACCCCCTGATAAAATAGACTCTCTAACTGAATTTTATTAGGTTTATCTCTCAAGGGGAACCCAAGATGACGACGGGCCAATGTTGGGTTGTAGTTGATTCCTCCTTGCGTACCTATGAGAGGCATGTTAGAGAACTCTCCATAACTATCAATAATACCTAATCTACTCAATGCAGAATCATACCAAACAATATCATCATTATTGAGAGACATAAGTCTCTAAAACCACCGTAGACATTGTCGGTTTTCCAAGAAAGTAGGCATCTGAGGCGAGTGCGAAATAAACCATTTTTTACAGAAGAGGAACACAGCATACAATGGTTCCTCCACCCTTAGAATTTCTTAAATTCAAAGAGAAATACATGTCACCCAACAAAGTCGGAACAAGATTCCCAATCAAGTATATTCTAATGGAGTTAATATCAACAAAATTGTCAATGTTAGGGAACAAAGCTAGGCCATAGATGAGCAATACAAAGATAGCTTCAAAAGCATCCACGCTACTAGCTTGAGCAAAAGCAGTAGCCCTACCAATGATAAACTCAGAAGTCAACCCTAGAATCCTTCCTTCCTTTGCCATGTTGGCATCAATCTCAGATTTCTCCAAATGAAAAGCTTCGGCTATGACTTGAGATCTCAGAATCTCCTCCAATCCATTGAAGTCCCAAGATATGGGCATAATATTATAACATGGGAATAAGCTGATTATTAGGAAAAGTGAAGTAATGATAGAGAGGGTCATAAAATTGCACCAAGACACTCAAAAGCCCTTCAATCACATCAGTAGATGATACGAACAAAAGCTTCCCATGACTTTGCTTGAAGTCCAAGGGATCTAATACAAAGGATGACAGCTTCCTTAACTCTTTCAAATCAGGACATCTGAAACTGTACTTTTTGCTATTCCTTCGTCCATAATCCATGGTCTGAAAATATGCAAATAGACCTTAGTTTCCTTTAAAGTTTATTATTGTGATGACTATTATGATACGCATGTATGCATGCATGCAACAATCACATATAAGGGATCACACACGAGGCAAACACAAACAAGGGTCAAGGGATGGATCAAGTCCTCATCAAGATCAATCATCCATTTTGGTGGATTATGGTTTTCACCTTTATCAACACCCAAGTTCCATTGATATTGACAAGACTTGATCGGATCAACCAAGAATCAAAGGGTTTGTTATGAGTCACGAGCATGAAGTAGGGTTAAGAACCATCCCGAAGAAGTGTACTAAGGATAAAAACCTGTAGATCATGTTCTAAAAATGTTCCCAGAGTCGTGATCCCATCGATCGGATACTATAGGTTTGGTTGAATGACTCATCAACCCATAGTATTCTCAAGAGAAACTCGTTTAAGTCTAGTATCGCGTAACAACTGTTATCAAGTCTACACTTGAACAGTCTCCACACTACGTCCTAAAATAGGCCAAGTTGGGTTAAGTGTTCTACGCTCATCAGCTTCTTAGACCCCAAAATTAGAGAAAGTAATGCCTATCCACGAATTACTCGTGTGACATCAGTAATTCCAAAGAGGTCTACACTGAGTTGGGGATCTCATTTCAACTCTTTCATGACTACTCCTTCAAAGCGACTATACCACCCTCCTATACTAAATTGCACTCAAGTTCGGGTTAGAACTTATCTCACCACATAGAGATCACCAAGCACAATACAAAGGGTATCACACAAACAGTAGATATAATCTCCCATTCAAGGAGTCTTCATCACTGGAGTCTTCATCAGGATCCCATCTCCCAGTCAAGGCAGTCACAAGATTGGCAGATTCTCCTTCTGTTTCACTTTCAGAATTATAATCAGACCAAGTAGCAGCAAGACTCTTCTTCTATTTCTTGAGATAGGTCCCACATTCAGCTCTAATGTGACCATACCCTTCACATTCATGGCACTGAATTCCTTTGCCCTGTTTGGATTTTTCCTCAGATTTTGTTCTTCTACATCATCATTAGGCCTACTGATATCCAATGAGTTGTTCTTGACATTAGACTTTGATCTTACATCCATCCTCTTCAGGATTTTGTTGAATTGTCTTCCAAGTAATGCTAAATCATTTGCCATATCTTCATCAGTATCCTGACTACCTTCTTCCTTTTTATCTTCAGTATTTGACACAAAGGCTATGCTTTTGACTTTCTTTTCAGATCCATCACTCATTCCCAACTCGAATGTTTTTAGTGATCCAATTAGCTCATCCACTCTCATCTTGCAGATATCTTAAGATTCTTTTATGACTGTCACTTTCATGGAAAATCTCTTGGGAAGTGATCTGAGAATTTTCCTCACAAGCTTTTCATCTGACATCTTCTTACCCAGGGCTCCTGAGGCATTAGCAATTTCAAGGATATTCATATGCAAGTCATGAATACTTTCATCTTCTTTCATCCTCAAATTCTCAAACTTAGTAGTAAGCAGCTGTAATCTAGACATATTCACTCTAGAGGTACCTTCATGAGTGGTTTTGAGAATATTCCAAGCATCTTTAGCCACCTCACAATTGTTCACCAGTCTAAAGATGTTCTTACCAACCCCATTGCATATAGAATTCAATGCTTTAGAGTTTCCAAGAGCTAGTTCATCCTCCTCCTTGGTCCATTCTTCCTTAGGCTTCTTATCAGTTGTAACTTCTCCATCCTTCGTAGTGAAGGGATGTTTCCAGCCTGTTAGAATAACCTTCCAAGCCTTATTATCCAACGATTTCAAGAAGGCTACCATCCGAGGTTTCCAGTAGTCATAGTTAGATCCATCCAGAATTGTTGGTCTGTGTATAGATCCTCCGTCTTTATCCATAGTACCAGAAAGTAACGTCCCAAGATCTCACCCAGAACCAGAGCAGGATGCCTGCTCTGATACCAATTGAAATTCTGGTATTAGATATGAGATGTCGAAGGTAATATCACGACACTAATATTTGAAAAACAAGTGACATATAAACGGGATAAAAACAGAGAAACAATTGAAAAAGCGATACAAGCAATTGTTAACCCAGTTCGGTGCAAACACACCTACGTCTGGGGGCTACCAAGCCATGAAAGAAATCCACTAAATAGAATTAGTTCAAAGACTCTCAGTAAACAACTTCAAGTTACAGTCTTTTCACCTAATCTCTACTCGTGTGACTTCAATCTAAGAACTCTTAGATATGAGACCCTACTCACTCCCCATCAATCACAACAGTGATACTAAAACAAATACTACACAGAAAGAACACCCACTTCATGGACACATACTTGATCTTGCTTAAAAGCTTCTATCAAGTAAACAGATACACTCGTACTTCAAAGCTTATAGTGGAAAGATTACAACTCAAAACTATGTCCAATTCACACATCAGCAAGATGAATGAATGACTCACAATTCACAAACGTACATTAGGCTAAAACCCTAATACTCACTCACTTCAACGTTTCTATTTGTTTCTCTCTAATCACAAAGGGTTTACATGGTCTTTAAATAGAAGCTTTCTGAATGGGCCTGGGCAACATGTAACCCTAATCCTATTTAACGCGTATTCCCTAGGAATTAGTAACAAATCATTCCTCTTTGGGAAACAGAATATTTTGGCTTTAAATAGAATTACTCCTTGAATAACGCATGCAATCTCCACATAAGCACACAAAGACTTGCATGAAAAGCGCAACAATAAAACACATAACATTCAGACTGAATGTTCTGTATACACATGTCTTAACATCGGGTCTGACATCTTGAAAAAATCCTGCACAACCATATTAAACAATTTGCAGGAAGCTGATATCACATGTTAAGACAACACGCGTGACATCTAGTGATAACACTAAGTTTTACCAAAATTGATGTCAATACATAGAACCAACAAACTCTCCCTTTGGCAAATTTTGGCTAAAACATACAACAGATCACACGTTCACAAGAAATCAATCAAAGTATCAGTTCAGCAACAAAAGTACACATACACACATTACTAGTACCAATAACAACTAGTAAACACACAAGCGCTTGTACTCAGAACACACCATCTCCCCCTTCATCTAGACCACAACAAGCAACAACCTGCTTCACACAGAGAGAACACGGACAGAGAATCCTCCCCCTGTGCCAAAACAAATACACACCAGAAAGCTCTCCCCCTTTATATCAGACAAACATCATCTATAGCTATAGCTACTTCTCCCCCTTTTTAGCCAAAAGAGACCAAAGAGACAAAATAAATGTCTATTTAGTCATTAATCGAAATATCAAAAGTTAAAGGGTTACAAAACCAAGTACATAACCAGTTGTAAGCAAGCTGAGAAATAGATCAACAAAGTAATACCGAAAACACGGAAATCCACCAAGACAACAAAAAAACCATCAAATCAATAAGGACCAAAGTCAAAGGAGCTACTCAGTAGAGCTTGAGCTTGCAGCTTCATCAGCACCAGAAACAGAATTTCCACTTGTCTTATTGTTGTTTGCAGACCTCTCACTAGAGGTGTGGGCTTTAGCTTCTTTAGCATGTTCAATATTTTCACCTTCAGCCTGCTCCAAGCTTGCAATCAAGGCTTCCAATGATTGTTTTCTAGATATTGCTACCCTTATCCCCTTCACCCAGCTCTTTGCAAGTCTCCTTAAGCTCAGCAATTGTTCCAACTTTTGAGGCTGACCTTTTCATGGAAGATGTCATGACAATATCCTCGACATGACTACCTTCAAACAGTTTATAGTGCACAGACAGAGCACGTTTTCTTCTACTAGGTAAGTCATTAGAGCATAGAATACCAGGGTTTTAATTCAAGATAATTCCACAGATCATAGAGGGAAAGGCAATTGGTAGCTTAACTGCATTATTAGATGCATGCTTGATGATTTGTTCAAACATAAATCTATCATAGTCAAATTTCACTTTTGTTCCAACAGCAAAAATAAACCTTCCAAGGGTATTAGCAATGGTGGAGATATGGTTGGTAGGGACCCAGTTGGCAGCTCCTATTTTATGCAGGATTGCATACTTGACAGTCAACTTCCCAGCAGGAAGGTGCTTTTTAACAGGCCAACCTTTCACCTGCCTAGTTGTAATCTCTCTATAGACCTCATTGTTTGTAACTTCTAATTCACCTGCACCCTCATTATCTCTTCCTAGAAAATTATTAATAATAGTAGGAGAAAATGTTATACACTTACCCCTCACATAAACCTTGCAAAATTCCTTGCTATTCTTATTAGATATGTCCTCAGGAATGTTAACAATAAATTCCTTAACTAAACCTTCATAGCATTGAGAGAATCCAACAACAGTCGTCAACAGCCCAACATCTTTTATCAGGTCCATGACCTCCTTGACATCAACAACATCTTTTCCCAACTCCCTTTCCACAACTACCCTTCTCTAAATCACAAATTTCCACTTCGCAACTCCATCCTCAAAATGGAAGGAGATGTTATCCAAATGAACAGCAGGGACTTTACCAGGAGACTTCCTAACAATGGTTTTCTTCACATGCGAGATGTCAGGGACATCTTCCTTAACATCCTCTTCAGACTCAGAATCATCTCTGACCTTCCTCTTCTTCACTTCAACCTTGCTCCAAGATTTGGAGGGACCAATACCAGCAGTCTTCTTAGCTTTTCTAGTTGACATAAGTTCAGCCATAGATCTTCCTTTTCGAGTCTTCATGCATTTAGCCACACTTGGCTTTAGGTGATGAAGTAAGCTTTCCTCTTGATCATCAAAGCTACCATCCTCTAGATTAATCACAACATTTGCATCATCATGCTTCTCAGAGTGGGAAGCATTAACAGTATTAGATGCCACAGATTTTCCTTTTTCAGACACGATTTGCCCTAGAGAGCACAACCTTTCAGCAGCCAAGTCCTTCTCAGAACTGGAGGAATCCTAAACCTTACCACTATGTTGTTCAATCTCAGGAGAGGGGTACATTTGAGAAAGGGGAGTAGAAACTCCCTTCACAGAGTGCCCTTCATTAAGGATTATAGTGACTAGGTCTCTTATAACACGATCAGTGTGGTGTATATCTTCCTTAGAATTAGTGGCAGGAGTTGAACCCGAAGGAATACTAGAGGAGTTACCTTGATTGGAGCAAGAAGAAGTTAAGGCATCGATGGGTTGGTTCAAATCAATGGCCTTACAGGGAATAACAAAGAGAGGAACAACATCCAGAATTTCATCATCGGGAATGCCCATGGGAGGAGCACTAACCTTTTGAGTAGACTTAGTATTTTTAGAAGCAGATGTATCTTGATGTTGTGGCATTTTGGAGTTTTTCTGGAAAAAGTACAGTTGCCCTAGAAGAGGTTTGTGAAGAAGGAGAAGGAAGATGGAAGAGTTAGAGTAGGTAGTGAGGTTATGGGGGTAGCGTGTGAAGACGGAATAGATGATATTTCCAAAACAAGGTGATGATTTACCATAATGGGGGCGCTTTATTTTATACACATAGACACTGATTTGCTTACTTTTTCCACTCCATATTAATTGCTACAAGTCTTGATAAATGCAAATCCCTAATTTTCCTCTCAGGACTTCAAACGGATTTGCATCCAAAGCCTTTGTAAAAATATCAGCTAACTACATCTTAGTAGCAACATGCCCTAAGACTACAGTCTTATCCTCTACAAGTTCTCTAATAAAATGGTGACGTATATCAATATGTTTGGTCCTGCTGTGCTGAATAGGATTCTTCGAGATGTTTATGGCACTCAGGTTGTCACAGTACAATGTCATGACATTTTGTGAGATATTGTATTCATTCAGCATTTGTTTCATCCACACCAGTTGAGAACAACTACTTCCAGCTGCTATGTATTCAGCTTCAGCAGTAGATAGAGAAACACAATTTTGCTTCTCACTAAACCATGATATTAAATTGTTCCCCAAGAAGAAGCATCCTCCTGATGTGCTTTTCTTATTATTAGCTCTTCCAGCCCAATCAGCATCACAATATCCAGACAGCACAGGTTTAGATCCATGAGTGTATAGCATCCCATAGTCACAAGTGCCATTGACATATTTCAGGATCCTTTTCACTTGGTTTATATGGCTAACCTTTGGTTCAGCTTGATATCTAGCACATACACCTATAGCAAAAGCAATGTCAGGTCTGCTTGCTGTAAGATATAGTAGACTCCCTATCATGCTTCTGTAGAGATTTTGATCCACACTGACACCATTTTCATCTTTAGACACTTTCAGATGAGTAGGAGCAGGTTTCCTCTTATGGCTTGCATTCTCCATGCCAAAATTCTTAACAATATTCTTGGCATATTTACTTTGAGATAGAAAGATAGAATCTTCCATCTGCTTGACTTGCAGGCCAAGAAAATAGGTTAGTTCTCCAACAAGGCTCATTTCAAATCCAGACTGCATTTGCTCAACAAAATGTTGAACCATTTCACTTAACATCCCACCAAACACAATATCATCCACATAGATCTGAGCAACCATGAGTTTTCCTCCTTCATCTTTGACAAATAAAGTCCTATCAATGCCTCCCTTTCTGTATCCCTTGTCAATGAGAAACATTGTGAGTCTCTCATACCAAGCTCTAGGAGCTTGTTTCAACCCATAAAGAGCTTTCCTCAACTTATACACATGCTTGGGAAGATTTGGGTCTGTGAATCCCTTTGGTTGTTCAACATATACTTCCTCATTCAAGTTTCCATTTAAGAAGGCACTTTTCACATCCATTTGGAACTGTTTAAACTTCAGAATACATGTCACTCCTAGCAATAATCTAATGGACTCCAGGCGAGCTACAGGAACAAATGTTTCATCAAGGTCAACTCCTTCAACTTGAGTGTATCCTTGTGCTACCAATCTTGCTTTATTTCTAGTAACCACACCTTTTTCATCAGATTTATTCTTGTAAACCCACTTTGTTTTAATAACATTTATTTCTTCAGGTCTTGGAAACAATTCCCATACTTCATTTCTCTTGAATTGGCCTAACTCTTCCTGCATGGCATTGATCCAGAATTCATCAGTTAAGGCTTATTTAACATTCTTAGGCTCAATCTTGGACACAAAACAAGCATGTGAGATCACTTCCCTTGATCTAGTGGTGACCCCTTTATTTGGGTCTCCTATAATGAGATCTTTAGGATGATCCTTCTGAATTCTGATAGAGGGTCACTTATTTACTTGATCAGCTTCAGGTTCATCTTGAGTGGAGTCACTCTCACTACTTTTGTCCAGGCGTTCAGCTGGGGCATCATTGAGAAATGTTTCAACATCGTCTGTGACATTAGTCTCTTGATCATCAATAACAACATTGATAGATTCCATCATAACTTTTGTTCTGGAATTAAAAACTCTAAAGGCTATGTTGTTTGTTGAGTAGCCCAAAAATATTCCTTCATCACTCTTGGGGTCCATTTTCCTTCTTTTTTCACGATCAGCCAGGATATAGCATTTACTACCAAACACATGGAAGTATTTTACAGTAGGTCTTCTTCCCTTCCAGACTTCATATAAAGTGGTTGAGGTCCCTTTTCTCAAGGTTACTCTGTTGTGAACATAACAGGCCGTGTTCATAGCTTCGGCCCATAAGTGGTAAGACAACTTCTTAGCATGAATGATAGCTCTAGTAGATTCTTGGAGAGTTATATTTTTCCTTTCCACCACACCATTTTGCTGAGGGGTAATGGGAGAAGAGAACTCATGACCAATCCCTTCGGATGAACAGAATTCGGCAAATTTACTGTTCTCAAATTCTTTCCCATGATCACTTCTGATTCTGATAACATGACTCTCTCTTTCTCTTTGAAGTCTTTGGCAAAGATCTTTGAACACATCAAACACATCGGATTTTTCCCTTATAAAATTCACCCAGGTATATCTGGAGAAGTTGTCCACCACAACATAGGCATACCTTTTCCCACCAAGACTTTCCACCTGCATAGGTCCCATCAAGTCCATGTGGAGAAGTTCTAGCACTTTAGATGTGGTGTCATGTTTGATCTTCTGATGTGACATCTTTGTCTGCTTTCCAATCTAAAATTCACCACATACTCTTCCTTCTTCAATCTTTAATTTTGGGATTCCTCTGACAGCTTTAACGGATATGATCCTCTTCATTCCTTTAAGATGCAGATGACCCAGTTTTTGATGCCATAGTTTCACTTCTTCTTCTTTAGCTAGAGCGTATATTGATGAATAGCTAGTTTCTTAAGGAATCCACATATAGAAGTTGTCCTTAGATCTAACTCCTCTCATGATCACCTCATTTTTTGCATTAGTAATCAAGCATTCAGTTTTTGTAAAGTTCACATTTAGACCTTGATCGCATAGTTGACTGATGTTGATCAGGTTTGCAGTCAATCCTTTAACAAGCAGCACATTATCAAGATTAGGAACTCCATGGCAGTTCAGCTTTCCAATCCCCTTGATTTCACCCTTTGCTCCATCACCAAAACTGACATAGCTGGTGACATGAGATTGAAGGTCAACCAACAGGTTTTTGCTTCTAGTCATGTGTCTGGAGCATCCACTGTCAAAGTATCAATCTTCTTTGGCTGAGACTTTGAAGGAAGTGTGAGCTATCAAGTTAGTAGCACCAACCCTAGGAACCCACTGTTTTCTGTTAGCAAGGATGTGTTGTTTAGGTCTAGGTTGATGAGTAGGACTAGGATAACCATACAGCCTTAGGCAAAATGGTTTTATGTGACCAAATTTCCCACAGTAATGACATCTCCATCTTTGGTATTTTCCTTTATATTGTCTTTCCTTGTGATGTTGAGACACCTTATGTGACATCTTTGGTTTCCTACCAGTGGGACTACAATCAGGAGAGGATTTACTGAACCCAAGGCCAGTCATGTCTCCTGCCATCTTTCCAGCCTGGAGGATTTTGTCTAAGGTGTCAGATCCACTGTTTAGCATTCTGACATACTTCGTCATCTCATCCAGTTTGGAATTCCGGAACACGGCTTCGATCTTCAACTTAGAAATGGTTTCTAAGTGTTCTGTCTTCTCAACCTCTAGTTGGGTTATCAGTTTCTTCTGATTCTCCACTTGTTGACACACTTCTTCACTTCTGAAACATTACTTCCTATAAGAAGTAGCTACTTCATCAAAGGTTAATTCATCATCACTAGAGTCTTCATCAGGATCCGATCTCCTAGTCAAGGCAGTCACAAGATTGGCATATTCTCCTTCTATTTCACTTTCAGAATTATCATTAGACCAAGTAGCAGCAAGACTCTTCTTCTGTTTCTTGAGATAGGTCCCATATTCAGCTTTAATGTGACCATACCCTTCACATTCATGGCACTAAATTCCTTTGCCCTGTTTGGACTTTTCCTCAGATTTTTTTCTTCTTCCAGCATCATTGGGCCTACTGATGTCAGATGAGTTATTCTTGACATTAGACTTTGACCTCACATCCATCCTCTTCAGGATTTTGTTGAATTGTCTTCCAAGTAATGCTAAATCATTTGCCATATCTTCATCAGTATCCTGACTACTTTCTTCCTTTTTATCTTCAGTGTTTGACACAAAGGCTATGCTTTTGACTTTCTTTTCAGATCCATCACTCATTCCCAACTCGAATGTTTGGAGTGATCCAATTAGCTCATCCACTCTCATCTTGCATATATCTTGAGATTCTTCTATGGCTGTCACTTTCATGGCAAATCTCTTGGGAAGTGATCTGAGAATTTTTCCCACAAGCTTTTCACCTGACATCTTCTTACCCAGGGCTCCTGAGGCATTAGCAATTTCAAGGCTATTCATATGGAAGTCATGAATACTTTCATCTTCTTTCATCCTCAAATTCTAAAACTTAATAGTAAGCAGCTGCAATCTAGACATATTCACTCTAGAGGTACCTTCATGAGTGGTTTTGAGAATATTCCAAGCATCTTTAGCCACCTCACAATTGTTCACCAGTCTGAAGATGTTCTTACCAACCCTATTGCATATAGAATTCAATGCTTTAGAGTTTCCAAGAGCTAGTTCATCCAACTCCATGGTCCATTCTTCCTTAGGCTTCTTATCAGTTGTAACTTCTCCATCCTTCGTAGTGAAGGGATGTTCCCAGCCTGTTAGAATAACCTTCCAAGCCTTATTATCCAACGATTTCAAGAAGGCTACCATCTGAGGTTTCCAGTAGTCATAGTTAGATCCATCCAGAATTGTTGGTCTGTGTATAGATCCTCCGTCTTTATCCATAGTACCAGAAAGTAACGTCCCAAGATCTCACCCAGAACCAGAGCAGGATGCTTGCTCTGATACCAATTGAAATTCTGGTATTAGATATGAGATGTCGAAGGTAATGTCACGACACTAATATTTGAACAACAAGTGACATATAAACGGGATAAAAACATAGAAATAATTGAAAAAGCGACACAAGCAATTGTTAACCTAGTTCGGTGCAAATACACCTACGTCTGGGGGCTACCAAGCCAAGAAGGAAATCCACTAAATAGAATTAGTTCAAAGATTCTCAGTAAACAACTTCAAGTTACAGTCTTTTCACCTAATCTCTACCCGTGTGACTTCAATCTAAGAACTCTTAAGTATGAGACCCTACTCACTCCCCATCAATCACAACAGTGATACTAAAACAAATACTACACAGAAAGAAGACCCACTTCAAGGACACATACTTGATCTTGCTTAAAAGCTTCTATAAAGTAAAAAAATACACTCGTACTTCAAAGCTTAGAGTGGAAAGATTACAACTCAAAACTCAGTCCAATTCACACATCAGCAAGATGAATGAATGGCTCACAATTCACAAACATACATTAGGCTAAAACCCTAATACTCACTCACTTCAACGTTTCTATTTGTTTCTCTCTAATCACACAGGGTTTACATGGTCTTTAAATAGAAGCATTCTGAATGGGCCTGGGCAACATGTAACCCTAATCCTATTTAACGCGTATTCCCTAGGAATTAGTAACAAATCATTCCTCTTTGGGAAACAGAATATTTTGGCTTTAAATAGAATTACTCCTTGAATAAGGCATGCAATCTCCACATAAGCACACAAAGACTTGCATGAAAAGCGCAACAACAAAACACATAACATTCAGACTGAATGTTCTGTATGCACATGTCTTAACATCGGGTCTGACATCTGGAAAATATCCTGCACAACCATATTAAACAACCTGCAGGAAGTTGATATCACATGTCAAAATTGATGCCAATACATATAACCAACACTAGCAGTCTTCAGTGCCTTCAAATGTATCAAATGAAATATCCCTTGGTAACCTCTCAGAAACAATCATCAGACACAAATCAGAATAACAACATAACAATTAAGCACAAAGATAAAGTAACAAATGAACCAAGGTAACTCTCAAGGCTTGACTTAGATGAATGGCACAGGCAAGGATAGTTGAGTCTCAAATAGTTGCGTTGGCCAAGTCCTCAAAGCATAGGGAGGTTGCCTATTCTAAGTCCAAAAGTTCAGATCAAAGTCCAACAGTCCATCAAGACATTTTTTAGGGTTGTTATTATTTATTAAGTATTTTAAGGTCCTAAGACCACAAACAAAACAAAGTCAAAGCACACAATATATACAAGCACGAGATATGGCTCAAGTGAGCAAAGTGAAAAAGACTGAAACATAAACAAGTTGCATGAAATGTAAATGGCAATGAATGATAAAGGTACTAAAATTTAAATTGCATTAAGTAAATGACTTGGAAGTAAATCAATGTTAATAAGAGGTTAGTAAAGTGTTAGTTAGAGAGTTTTAATTGTTTAAGCCATTCCTTGGAGAACACTCAACCATCCACTCACAAGCATGAAGACATGAACCAAAACATCATCCATGAGAAGGGCTCCAACTTGGATAAATCAATAAGTATGCCGCTAGCTCTCATGAATGGAAAAAAGTTCAAGTCTCCATAAAATGCCATGAAGAATGAAAGACTTACAATCTCACTTACAATAATGTTATGCCTTTTAGGGACAGATTTAGCTCTATGTTAAGTAATCATAATTGGACTTATTTTGAAGTCAGAACTATCTGAGGTCGGGTAATAAAAGTATTGGTGTTAATGCATGTTAAAGACATGGTATAAGGAACCATGCTCCTCAAACAGACCACACACAAAAATAAAGTGGGAAGGACCTATCTTAGTCCAGCTCGTGTCGATTCATCTGACAAAAGGTCCTTGATGAATCAACTAGCATTTGACTTGCAAAGAAATCATTGGTCAATGACGGGTTGGGGAAGAAGAGGGGTGAAGATGAAGAGAGGTGGGGAAATAGAAACCCAAATTGATCACAGGAGGAATTTCATCTAATCAATACTATTCATTCATCTTGAGGGATGAAATGTACATTTCATCAACCCCCTAAATCCAATATTATTGATCAAAATAAAAGTGAAAATCAATCATGACCAAGGCCAAACAGAAAGTCAAACACCACAAAGTCAATCAAATGGCTCAACAAATTTTTTAAATAATTAAAAATCAAATTAAAAAGGAATTAAAATGTATTTTTCAAAAGTAAAAACCTCAAATCCCTTCAATTCACCAAATAAATGGCCAAGGGATTTATCCAAGGTCAAACATGGT
Organism: Lathyrus oleraceus; assembly: GCF_024323335.1. Classification (NCBI taxonomy): domain Eukaryota; kingdom Viridiplantae; phylum Streptophyta; class Magnoliopsida; order Fabales; family Fabaceae; genus Lathyrus; species Lathyrus oleraceus. The sequence continues at coordinate 214,854,173 of NC_066580.1, forward strand.
CAAAGGACCTTAGACAAAATATTGAGAATTTTTGGAAAAAAGTCAGAAGTATTTGAAAATATTTCAAAACTAGTCCAAAATCATTAAATTAACAAAAAAAAAATCAAAATTAACCCAAAAAATGATTTTAATTCAAAATATGGAAGAGGAAAATATTTAAAGATTTTTGGTGAAAGTCACATATTTTTTGGATTAAAAAATGGATTTAATATGAATTAAATAAAATAGGAGCAATTATAAGAAAATCAGAAAATAAAATAAAAAGCAAAAAAAGAAGGGCCATTAGATGTCCCTCATTAATTGAGGTGGTAGATATGATAGCCACGCGTGTGGTGTCCACCATACAACCAAGTCAACGCGCTAGAACATTGGTAATGCAAACTAAAGGCTGAGATTAAAACGTGGAGAGATGATCTGATGGATAGGACCTTGCGACCACACCACTAAGTTGCATAAAAATAAAAGATGCGTACAATTTTTTGAAGAGAAAATTGCCAAGAGTCCATATTTACCCTCAAAATTCTCAAATTATTATTATATTGAAAGATACGTGGAATTGAAAATTGAGGAGTATGAACTGAGTTGCTTCGATTTGATCTCAAAGCAACTCAATCTTGTTACCTACATTGGTAGGTCTTCAGACAACCAAAGATTAACCAAAATGGTGGAGAATTGAGGGAGAATCGAATAGGAGAAGGATCTGAAAATTCACCTTTAGCTTGCTTCAATTGAGCTTGATCTTGCTTCTAATTTGGCTTGGCTTGCTTCTATACACATGCAGGAGATTAAATGAATGATCAAAGGGCTTGGATTCTTGGAGTTTCAATCTCAAAACAAAAATGAAATTGAAACTCGATTTCAATTGAAATCTTCAAGTTTATCCTTTCAATGGAGGTTAGGGAAGAAGTAGTGCAAAGCTTGGGCCAGAGGATCACTATTCTGAGCTCAAAGACCATGTATTTATAGCACGAGGATTACTTTTCACACACTTCCATTCAAATGCCAAAAATATCAATGCTCTCATGCATGGTAGCATGGGCGTGTACAAAGCCCAACCAATGATGTCAAAAGGACCAAACTCAATTTCAAATGATGATGAAACAAAATTATAGGACCAGGCAATTTTGAAATGAAAATTTATCACAAATCTTTCCAAATGGGGTCATGAAATACACCCATGCGCAAGTCACTCAAAAATGCTCCAAATGCCATGATATTGAACTCTTTGGAAAGGTAACGTGAAGGGGAGAAACTTTTATGTTGAAACTTTTTTAATTTGGAGCTTGGATCATGATGAATTTGGACATGGAAGTTGGAGAAATCAAACATAGTAGAAAAATTTCTATGTTAAAAGTCAAATGACCATTTTTTCTACCTTGAATAACTTTTTCTATGAGCTTCAAATGAAAATGGTTCCTTCATCAAAGATGTAAATATTTAAATCCTATTCAATTTGGTAACAATTTGGCATCATTTGAATCTTTCATTAGGGAGTTATTGTTTTTAGAAGTTGAGGAAAATTGCTTGTTCAATGATGATGGCCGAAAATGAACTATAATGTTTCCTCTTAGTACATGCCCTTGCAAGTAGAATTTGGCATTTATCAAACAAGAAAGGTTGAAGAAGACATCTTGGAATTGATCATGAAACATGTATGGCCTTCATATCATAAAAAATGAGCAAGTTATGATTCTTGGAAGTTGACATTCTATCTAGGGCACATACAAAACGACCTAAATTCTTTCTACCATAAAAAATGACTTTCAAAGTAAAATTAGCTCTTGTTTCCAACATTAAATTTGTTTGGCATGTCATAAAGAGTAACTTTTATCTTGTAATCATTTTCATATGGAAATATTTTTAAGAGATAGGATCTAGGGAACCCCAGATTTGACTAGTTGACTTTCTCTCGTCAACCTCTTTGAACCAACTTGCAAACTTGAAGTTCTTTTGATCTTTGGGGATCATGGAGAATCATATATGCTTGAGATTATGTATAATGGAGTATCCCTTGATATATTTTACTAATTGATGAAGATACTTACTGAGGAAGTCACTCGAGATACCTAGATGAATTAGGGCTTCCAAGGAAAACAGGCTTCAAACTTTTGATGAATCCTTGATAAAAATGACAATTGAAGAACATGAGGATCCATATAAGATACTTAGAACCATTGTGAACCTTTGATAACTTGATCCCTTGCATTGATGGTCTCAAACCCTAGATATGAGCTTGATAAGACACAGGTGGATGCACACATTACCTACAAAAGAAACAAAGTTACACATGGACATATTTTTGGAATTTTGGTTAATAAGCCAAAGAAAATAAAGTATGATATATTCAAAAGTGCTTGGTGATATCTCCCAATGAAAACTTAATGAATGAGGGGTGACGAGGATACCAAGGTGTGATCCCAAAGCCAATGCAAATGATGAGATAGCATAAGGGATCTTAGGGGTCAAAATTGGGGTCTTACAAGGGGGAGATTGCCAATATCAGGCGGAGCCTTATTATATTTGCCTCTGATTCATTTTAATCTGTATCGGTGTAAAGTAACATTGTTTTATCAAAAAGTCTACGTTTTTGTTATCATTAAAAAGGGGGAGATTGTTAGGACAATATTTTAGTTCTGCAATATCTCTCTAAGTTTTGATGATAACAAAGAATGAAACAATTTAGTACCCTAATAATATTTTCTAAGTGTGAAGGTTTCTAAGGAAAAATGAATCTGAGGAAAACAATATATGGCTCCTTATGTAGTCCAATAAAGCTGATTTAGAAATGAAGATATCATATCTAGCTCTTAACAAGAACTCTTCTGAAAGAATTATACACAGAATCTGTCATTGAAGTTTACATATGAAGACTCTGAAGACTGTACATCTAAATACTTTCAAGACTCTACATCTGAAGACTCTGAAGACTTCACATAAGAAGACATTATATCTGAAGATCAGTCAAGTTGACACTGAAGACTACTCAACAAACAACTATCTAAATAAATACAAGTTCTGCTCAAAGACTCTGAACTCCGCTCACTTTAATTAACGCTCAACAAATCATATGACTCATCAAAATTAGAAACTTAATCAATAAGTATTCTAAAGATGATACAAATCTATATAAGGACAGTATGGATTATACTCCAAGACTGCTATGAAAAGGGCAAGAAAATTAATATCATTAAGTCCCATAATTGGCAAGATATCTCCATTAATTTTCTCACTAATTCTATCATCTCCATGCTCTATATAAAGGCCTTATAATCATCATACTGAAATAAGAAGCAATTACCCAAGAATTCTGCTATACACCTTGATTCATATACCAAATACTTATGTTTGTAAAATTCAGTAATCACACAAGATTTGTTGCTCATAGTGTGATCATTGATTATTTGTTCTTAATCGTCTCCATACAGCTTGCCAAGAAGTACTAAGCAAACACTTGTAATTGTCTATAGTTGTTGTGGTTCCGCAAGTGACTTGTGAAGTTTGTATACTTGAGAGGGATAAGAGATTTCTGAACTCTTAGACGATAGTTGTAATCCTTCAAGATTATTGGATTAAGTCATTGAAAGTGAAATCACCTTGGCCGGGTGGACTGGAGTAGCTTTGATTTTCAAGCGAACTGTAAGACCCCAATTTTGACCCTAAGATCCCACATGCTATCTCATCATATGCATTGCCTTTGAGATCACACCTTGGCATCCTCCTTGCCTCTCATTCATTGTGTTTGTATTGGGAGATATCACCAAGCACATTTGATTGTATTATACTTTGTTTTTCATTATTTACTAACAAAAATACCAAAAATATGTCAATGTATAGTCCACTTCTTTTGTAGGTAGTGTGTGTGCTCACCTATGTTCCATCAAGCTCCTATCTAGGGTTTGAGACCCTCAATGCAAGGAGAATAATCAAGAGATAGTTCACATTGACTCTATACATTATATAAGTATCCCCATGATCTCCAATTATCATTTTTATCAAGAATTCACCAAGAGTTTGAAGTTTGTTTGCCTTGGAAGCCGTAATTCATCTAGGTATCATGTATGACTTCCTCAGCAAGTTTCTTCATCATTTGATCAAATATTTCAAGGGATACTTCACATTACAACATATTATACATATATTATCCTCCATGAGTCCAAAAGATCAAGATAATTTCAAGTTTGCAAGTTGGTTCATGGTGGTTGACCAGAGAAAGTCAATTGGTCAAAACTGGGGTTCACTAGACCCTATCTCCTACACTTTTTGTCATATGAAAATTATTCCAAGATAAACGTTATTCCTTATTACATTACAAACAACTTTCATTTTTAAGTCAAGAGCTAGTTTTGCTTGGAAAGTCATTTTTTAAGGTGAAAGATTATAGGTCATTTTGTCTGAACCCTAGTTAGGAGGTCAACTTCCAAGGACCATAACTTGCTCAATATTTATGATATGAATTCCATTCAAGTTTCATGATCAAATTCAATATGTCCTATCAAACTTTTATTCTTGTAATAAATTCAAATTGCAAGGGCATATGCCAAGAGGAAACATTATATGTCATTTTGGGCCATTAACATTGAACAAGTGATTTTCCTCAACTTCTAAAATACATAACTCCTTCATGCCAAACCAAATGAGGTCAAATTCTTGACCAAATTTAATAGGTTTTAAAGATCTACAACTTTGATGAAGGAATGTATTCCATTTTAATCCCATAGAAAAAGTTATTCAAGGTGGAAGAAGTGAACATTTGGCTTGGTACTTAGGAAGATTTCATTAATGTTTGATTTTCCAAACTTGCACCTCAAAATTCATCTTAATCCAAGCTTCAAATAGAAACGTGTTCAACATGAAAGTTGTTCCCCTTGATCTCATCTTTCCAAAAAGTTCAAGATCATTTCATTTGTCTAAGAATTGGCTGACTTGCGCATAGTTTCTCTTCAAGGCTCCATTTGGATTAATTTCATGTTCACTTTCCAATTTCCATTGCATGATCACATGACACACTTTCAGCATTGCACATGATGAAATTTGGACATGATTATATCATTTCATGCGCCTATCACACGCCCATGCAACCATGCATGTGGAGTTTGCTATTTTTGGCATTTTGATGGAAAGGTGTGAAAACCAATTGCATTGCCTATAAATAAGACCATTCATGCTCAGAATTATGGACACCTTTCCCAAGCCTTGGACCTGCAACCCTAACCCTCACCATTAGAGGACAAACTTGAAGGTTTTCAATTGAAAATCGAGTTTCAATTTCACTTCAGTTTTGAAGTTGAAACTCCAAGAATCCAAGCCTTTCCTTGATCCAGTTCAACTTCTGCAAGCTTTTGAAGTAAAGCCAAGGCCAACTAGAAGCAAGATCAAACAAGCAAGATCAAACAAGATTCAAGATCCAATTCAACTTTATCTCTTTGATTCTCTCTCAATTCTTCACCATTCCCTTTGATTTTTGGTTGGCTAAAGTCCTACCAATGTAAGCAACAAGATTGAGTTTCTTTGAGGTCAAATCGAAGCAACTCAGTTCATCATCCTCAAGATTCAAATCCTTGTATCTTTTTATATACTTAGAATTGGAGAAAATTAAGGCCAGATTCGAGATCCTGGGCATTTTCTCTTTGAAATAGTGTCCTTGTTTTTCATTTTCCATTGAGATGAAGTTGGACCAGTCCATTGGAGGTCAACCTTGACTTTCTGTTTGGGCTTTGGTCAAGGTTGATTTGACTTTTGCTGCATCAAAACTATTGGATTTAGGGGATTGATGAAATGTATATTTCATCTCCCAAAATGAGTGAATGGTTTTGATTTGATAAAATCCTCCCTTGGTCAATTTGTGTTTCTATCTTCCCCTCCCTTTTCATCTTCATCCCTATTCTTTCCCATTACCTCATTTGACCAGTGAAATCTCTAATTTCTTAAGGATAATTGGTTCATCGATGACCTTGTATCAGATTAACCAATACAAGTATGACTGAGATAAGTCCCTCCCTCTTGATCTTTTCTTTTAGTGTGTGGTATGTTTTAGGAGTTTCGTTCTTCATACTAAATCTCTAACATGCATTAACACCTAAATTTTTATTGCCCAGCCTTAGATAGTTGTGACTTCTACATAAGTCCAATTACGATTTCTTAACATAGAGCTAAATTTGACCCTAATGGCATAACATTCTAGTAAGTGATATTTTAAGTCTCCCATTCTTCATGGTATTGTATGGAGACTTGACCTTTTTTCCTTTCATAAGAGCTAGTGGCATACTTGTTGAATTATCCAAGTTGGGGCCCTTCTCATGGAAGATCTCTTGGTTTAAGGATTCATACTTGTGAAAGAATGGTTGAGTGTTCTCCAAAGAATGACTTAATCAATAAAAAACACCACTAACCTTTGACTAACCTTTGACTAACATTTGACTAACATTTGACTCATTCTTATTAATATTGCTTTACCTTCAAGTCATTTACTTTATGAAATTTAAATTTCAGTCATTTATCATTCATTGTCATTTATGTTTCATTTAACTTGTTTATGTTTATGTCATTTTCACTTTGCTCATTTAAGCCATATGTTGTGATTACATATATTGTTTATGCATTTTGGTTTTGTTTGTGGTCTTAGGACCTTAAAGTACTTAATAACAACAAAAAACCCTAAAAAATGTCTGGTGGGCTGTTGATCTTGATCTGAACTCTTTGACTTAGAACTAGGCAACATTCCCTATGCAAAAAGGACATGGCCAATGCCGACATTCTGATACTGAGCTATTGTGAACTGAGCCTTCATCTGATGCAAGCCTTGGATCTCGTTTGAATTCATCTGCTACTTTGTCTTTGTGCTAATTGTTATTTTGACCTTGTGTATGATGCTTACCTTGAGTTGATCAAGGAATATTTCATCTGATACATGAGAAGACAAAGAAGATTGCTAGATTTTGGGATTGCTTGCTTGGATGTGGCTATCTTTATTTGATGCCTTGATCTTCATAATGTTTGGATACTTCTAATTGCTCATTGATTATTGCTTGATTAAAAGTACAAAGGGAAAATGGATTTTCTATATGAAATTCTTGTCTGTTGGATTGCATCCCATTGGTCAGATCTTTTCAAATCTTAACTTTTAATTTATGCTTAGGATAGCCTCTTCATCTCCTCCCACTTCTTAAATTTTAAAATCTCTCCCTCTTTTCAAAAGCTTCCTTTGCTTGTGATTCAACCTATACTTTGTTTTAATGATTAGAAACTTTGGCCTTATGCCATTGAATTTTCAAACTCTTTTTCTTAAATCAAACTTGTAAACAAACTTAACCATATTGACTTAAAATTTCAAAAGATAAAAAGAACTGGCAACTCCATTCTACTTTTGGATCTTTATGCCCCTTTTCTTATTTAAACTTTTGTTAAAAGCAATTCACCAACTTTGAAATTTTTACCACGAACTACGAGGTTTTGATCCCTCATTTTTATGTTGGTACATACGCACAAGTCTGAAGGTCTTGTCAAACACAAAAATATAATCAATGAATTCTTTTCTCATCCCCACACTCTATTTTTCTCAAACATCTTTTATACCAAAAACATATGCACATATAAAAAAGGGCTCCCTAGGAGTACCTAGGACATTTTGGGTGCTAACACCTTCCCTCTGTGTAACCAACCCCCTTACCTGTAATCTCTAGCATTTTATTAGTTTTAATTTGAAAACTTCTTATATTTGGGTTGTGTTTGTACTTTTCCCTTTTCCTTTGGAAACAATAAAAGCGTGGTGGCGACTCTAGTTTTATTGACGTTAAGCTCATCCGTAGCTTGATGGTCATGAATTTACCACTACAGAAATTAAGTGGCGACTCTGCTGGGGACCAATCCTCAGTGGGTTTAGCCTACTTTTTATGTGTATATATTTGTTTATTTGATGTTTGTATACTTGTTTTTGTGATATAATCAGTTTGTTGTGGAGAGATAAGTTCTAACCTGAACTTGAGTGCAATTAAGATAGGAGGATGGTATAGTCATGTTCAACTTGTGTGGAGTAGTCGTTAACAAGTTCGCTTTAGACCAATCTACTTTGTAGAGACCCTTTTGGAGTTACTGATGTCACACAAGTTGTTTGTGGATAGACATTACTTTCTCTGATTTGGGGCCCGAGAAGCTGAGGATTGTAGAACATTTACCCAACTTGGATTATTTAGGACGTAATGCGGAGACTATTCAGGTGTAGCCATGATAACAGTTGTTACGCGATACTACACTCAGACGAGTTTCTCTTGAGAATATTATGGGTTGATGAGTCAGTCATCCTAACCTATAATATCCGATAGATGGGATTAAGATTCTGGGAACTTCTTAGAACATGATCTACAGGTTTTTATCCTTAGTACACTCCTTTAGGATGGTTCTTAACCTGACTCCATGTTTGTGACTCGTAATAAACCCTTTGATTCTTGGTTGATTCGATCAAGTCTTGTCGATATCAATGGAACTTGGGTGTTGATAAGGTGAAAACCATAATCCACCAAAATGGATGATTGATCTTGATGATTACTTGATCCATCCCTTTACCTTTGCTTGTGTTTGACTTGTGTGTGATTGTTGCGTTCATGCATACATGCGCATCATAACATTCATCACAGAAAAATAAATTTCAAGGAACTGAGGTCTTATTTACAAATATTTTAAGACCGTGGCTTGTGGTTGAAGGAACACTAAGAAGTACAGTTTGAGATGGCCTAATTTGAAAGAGCTAAGGAAGTTAACATCTTTGTATTAGATCCCTTGGACTTCAAGCAACGTCATGGAAAACTTTTGTCTATGTTATCTGCTGATCTGGTTGAAGGACTTCTAAGTGTTTTGGTTCAGTTCTATGATCCTCTTTATCGATGCTTCACTTTTCCCGATTATCAGCTTGTGCCTATGTTAGAAGAGTATTCCCATCTCTTGGGTATACCCATATTTGACAAAGTACCTTTTACTGGATTAGAGGAGATTCCCATATCTCATGTTATAGCTGAAGTTCTTCATCTAAAGAAATATGAGGCTGGTGCTCATTTGGTGAAGAAAGGAGGTATTCTTGGGTTGACTTCTGAGTTCCTCATTGGTAAAGCTATTGCCTTTGCTCAAGCCGGTAGTATGGATGCTTTTGAAGCCTTCTTTGTATTGCTCATCTATGGTCTAGCTTTGTTCCTTAACATTGTAGGTTTTGTTGATGTTAACGCCATTAGAATCTTCTGGATTAGGAATCATGTTCCTACTCTATTGGGTGACATGTATTTCTCTTTGCATTTAAGGAATTATAAAGGTGGTGGGACTTTTGTGTGTTATGTTCCTCTTCTGTACAAATAGTTGATTTTGCATTTGCCTCAGACGCTTGCTTTTTTGGGGAACAAGCAATGTCTATGGTGGTCTCAGAGAATTATGTCTCTCACTAATGATGATATTGTTTGGTATGATTTTGCATTGAGTAATGTGGATATTATTGATAGTTGTGGTGAATTCTCTAATGTTCCTCTCATTGGTACCCAAGGAGGAATCAACTGCAACCCTACTTTGGCTCGTCGTCAACTTGGGTTCCCCTTGAGAGATAAGCCTAATAACACTCAGTTAGAAGGTCTTTTCTATCAAGATGGTAAAGATCCCCAACATTTGAAGCAGGGTATGATACATGCTTGGCATAATTTGCATAGGAAAGGAAGATCCGAGCTTGGTCCGTGCAACTATGTAGCTTTGGAAGCTTACAATATTTGGGTGAAGAAGAGAGCTTTGGAGCTAAAGATGTCATATGCTTGTGAAAGACCTATATTTATGGTTGTGGCTGAGCCATCAACTCTCCCTAACTAAGATGTAGAGGAGTTGGAAGACGCACTCGCCAAGATGAAGCAAGAGAGAGATATGTTGGAAGTTCATTCCATTCTTTGAGCCGAAAGCATGAAGAGTTACAACTCGAGTCGAAAGATAAGGATGCACTTATTGAGATTCTTGAAGATCGAGCAATGAAGAGACAGAGAGAGCCAGAGGGTCTATCTTCCTCTAGCATACCTCAACCTTTTGGTGCTTGGAAGAAGATAGTTAATCAGCTTGTCCTTGAGAAGGCTCGGATGAAGACATCCTTTGAGTACGAGATTCGATGCATCCGAAGCAAGTACGCACCAATAGCCAGATCATCTGATACAGTTTCTAGGGGTCCTTAGGATGATAGTTTCCTTTTCTCTTGTTTTATACTTTGGTTCCTAAAATTGTACTCAGTGTAATCCTTCCAATTTTTAGGAATAAAAAGAGATTTTATGGTCAACCAAATTGTTATTATTTAACTATATATATTTGCAAATAGAACTTCACATGTTCCTTGAAATTAAACAATCAAAAACATTGCATTTATGCATCATTTGCATAGCAGGTTTTCTTCCGCCAGATGTCTTATCAGTTCTTCTTCTATGCATCTGCCAAGCTGACTCATCGTTATAACACTCGTTTTAATCAACCAAGGATCATAGAGCATCTAGACCAAGAAAAATGAGAGCTGAAGGATGAGATTGCCAGGTTAATGGTGCTGATGGAATCTATCATTACTGCACAAAACTGTCGCATTACGCGAAAAACCGGCGGGAAAAAGACACAGAGCCGCCACCGTGCGTTATTTATCCCAAAAGAGGGAAAGGAAACGCTCGAAGTAAACCTGGAAAGGAAATGGTCTCACGACTAGAGATTGATGGGATCGGGAGTCGGTTATGCGAAGGGAAGGTATTAGCACCCCTACGCATCCGTCGTACTCGATGGGATCCACGCTCAGAAAGAATAGAAGAAAGGTTGCTAAATAACTGCTCAGAACTGCACAAGCTGGAACGAAATACAGATGAAAGACGGAGGAAAGGGACTCGGCAGGATATCGCATCCTGGGCCTACGGGGTTTGTCAGACACAAACATCAGAGTCGACGTAGTTCGGGGAAATGGGAAACGGGCTCGCTAGGATATCGCATCCTATGCCTACGTATCTCATCTGGAATGAGAATCAGAGCTACCGTAGTTCGGCTAACACACGCCGAAACAAAACACACGCAAAGACGCTGAGACATCAAAAGAAACTCGCAAATAGAAACAGACTGCCAATGGCTGGTCTTACATCAGACTCCAAACAAAAGAAACACAAACAGGAAACCGAATGCCAATCGCTGGACTTACATCAGACTCCAAACAAAACAAACAAACGCACACAGGAAATCGAATTCCAATCGCTGGACTTACATCAGACTCCAAACACACCACAAATAGGAAACCGAATGCAATCGCTGGGCTTACATCAGACTCCAAGCACACCACAAATAGGAAACGGAATGCCAATCTCTGGTCTTACATCCAACTCCTAACACACACAAAAAGGTTATCAAATTGACAAGCTAACAGGGAGTCTGGTACTCGGACCTAAAAGCTGTCAAGCAAACACCAAGAAGACGCTGAGACGTCAAAAGAAACAAAAGGGTGAACACACAGACTAACAGGGAGTCGGGAACTCAAGCCTGATAGCTGTCAAGCAAAACACACGCAAAAAAGAAAAGGGTGCCCGGAGAGATCTCGCACGATCTCCTGCCTACGTACCTCATCTGGTATGAGGATCAGGCCGACGTAGTTCCCCTTAACAGGGGAGAAACTTTATCCTAACCAGAGACCAAGGGAATAACGGACTAAAAGGGAGACTGACTCGAGCCTAATAGTCATCATGCAAATTATAACCCTAGGTTGAGGTATCTGAATCAAAACCTAACTCGCACAGGCAGCAAGTCAATCACACAGCAAGTAAGCAACACAGGTGAACAGGTATCACACGCTATATGCAAACAAGTGGCTCATACAAGGCTGGGCTTTAGTCAAGGGGTCAAATCAACCTCGACAAACAAGCCAACTGAAAGGGGTATCTGACAAAGCTCTTAACCACTAACATTGACCGTCAGGGTGAGCAGATGAAAAGGTGATGAGGGTAAGACCTCATAGCTCTTAACCCGGGCCTGGGTGAGTTTGAATCAAAGAATGTGTGGGAGTCCAGAATGAGGAACTCTATTCCACAATGACTGACTCTATATACAAGATTTTGGATTTTTATTCAAAATGCATCAACACATGGTGTGAGCAAGATGAAGGACTCAACTGAATAGCAGGGGATGGATTGCACATCCCTTCTATCTGCCAATGCCTCTTCCCTTAGGAGGTCTTTACATGTGCAAGGCACAAAAATAAACAAGCACAAACATTGCCTCTTAAGAAGGGCTTCAGACAGGTGCCTGCCAAAAGGACATGACAGGTCTTCCAGACTACATGGAGAATAGGAAATTACCTAGGTGGTATGCCAACCACAAGCAAAGCAAAGCAACTCAAGCAATGAGTTAAAGCTACTAAAGTACCTGTAAGAAAATCTAAAACATCAGTAAGGTACTCAGACAAACAACCAACAGATAACAACAATCAGACAATCCCAATCAATAGTGATACACAAAGCAAGGTACAAAGTGCAAGCAACTCAAATTGTTTCATCATTCAAATAACCTACAAAATAGCAAGGTTAGTCACACAAAGCAAGTAAACAAAGCTCAAATGAGGAAGCAACATCAACCATGGAGCTAAAGGCTTGGTCCTGAAAGGCAAAACTCAAATTGTGAGTACAAACCCCTAGGGCAAAGCCTAGGGTCAAAAGTGAATCAAAAAGTCAAAACAAAACTTAACATTCAACATGAAGCAACTACATTCACTCAAGAACATTTCCTAAAAAGGACCAAATCAAAATCATTAAGCAAAGTCATGTAGTAAGCAAGAGAAGACAAAGACAATTTCAAAGCATTCAAATGATCATCAAGAATCAAAATTCCATATCAAAACAGAAATGAATCAAATAATTCTGGAAATTTTCATGTGCACACAACATGTCTTGTACAATCATCATGCCAAAAATCATAAACAGAGGAGCTCATTTGATATGGATATGAAAATGCACAAGCTAGACATCAAATTGTGTGACACACATTGTCACACCACACATTCATGTGCCTAAAACAGAAATGAAAAATGAGAAAAATACACAACCAAGCCTCAAAAATCCATCAATATGTTAGGAATCAGTGTACCAAATTTCAAGTCAATTGGCCAATGTATGAGCATTTTACAATAGAATGAATGAAGCATGTCACATTTTGCATCATGATCAAATAACACTTCACCAGTCAAAATCCATAAATTATAAAATTAGGAAAATCACATGATAAAATACTAGACATCTCAATGAACATTTGGCAAAAAATTGCATTCAATTTGGAGCTATTTTCAATTAGTTATGATTTTTGGAAGTTTGGAAAAAATATTGAATTAAAATGTCACATATGCATGATAATGGAGGGAAATGAAGTGAATTTGAAAAACGTCTCATGCTGGAATCGAAGCGTGTACATGTTCAAAAATCAGGCGCTGAAGAAAATAACATTTGAAATGCTAAAGCCTGGAATCGAATTGAGGCTTGGACCAAAACGCATGGCTTCAATAATTGACCTGGCATCCAACTCATGGTCTGTGCCTACGTGGATTGTGGTCAAACGGATGTGAGCCTACCAAAAGGCCAACAGGATGCGTACAAGGACGCACACATGGCGCCAAACCCTAGCCAACCAGGTCTGTACAGACGGCGGCGATATGGAGGAAAACACCGTCTTCTTCGTGAAGACGGTGGTGAATAGTGCTCGCTCCAAAAAAAATTCCAGAATTCCAAAATAATTACATAAACGAAAGATCTGCCGAGCACAACATGAATCCACTAATATTTTGGCCTAATTCCTCATATCTTTTGAGAATCGAAGCAAAACATTTTCTAACATCAAACTTTAAACACATATATCTCACTCAATAATCATCCATTTTTCATGTTCTTTATATCAGAATTTCCAGCATGAATAGATCTACAAGTCTATGTGCATAAAATAGAGAATTAGGAGATTCGAAATTTGCACCTTCTTGAAGCTCCAATAATGGCAGTAGTGAATTCTGGTGATTCAAGGCTTGGCACGTGTGCAAATCCACTCCTGAGCACTTGTTATGAAGCTTGATGAATGAATTGAAGCTTGTAGTGGCTTAGACCTTGCTCAAATCTGAACTTCCATACTTGTGTTCTTGAGATTCAAGTGCTTGATTATGGCTCGAATTCTTCAAACAAAAGCTGGATCCACACTCAATCAAGCTCACTGATCATGATTCTTCAATAAAATCAAGGTGCTATGTAGAAGAAACTGAAATTTCAATGTGGAGCAAAAATGGAGGGAAGAAGAATTTGAGATCTAGAAATGGTGAAAAATCCCCAAATTCTGTTATGATTATGTATTTATATGCTGTGCTAATCACATTCTAATCAAAATTAAACATGGTTAAGTGTAATTAAGTGAAAATAAGGTGTTTTGGCAAATTTGGAAAATTGGTGGTGCATGGCTAATGCAAACGTGAACAGTACCATGTACATGGTCAAATTCACTCAAAATCATTTTATCAACACAATGGCAATGGAAAATGGTTCATGTAATGCACCAATTTTGAATTTACCATTTTCCCTCCAAAATGGCCATGAAATAGCAAATGATCATAGGATGAATTTTCATGCCATGTGATGAATGATTTGGAAATTTCATATCATGAGAAGAATAATGCAAAAAGGAGCACTCAATTTGGAGTTATGAGTCAAAAGTTATGCCCTTTTGAAGTTTCAAGCACACTTGGCAATGATTTGATCATATCTCCTCAACCATTCATCATAAATTCATGATCTTTGACTTTTTGGAAATGGGAGAGAAAGATCTTTAACTTTCGTGTTGGACAAAATTTCATTTGAAGCTTATTTGATGATGTAAGATCAAGTTGAATTTGGACCAAAATCTTTCCATTTTTGGAAACTTTCAATTACAAGTCACTTTCCATTTTTGGAAACTTTTGATCTGAACTCCAATTCTTCAAGATATGTATTTGACATGATGAATAAACATTGTTGGAACACGAATGGGATGAAAAAAATCAATTTCCCAGTTCAAAACCCACAGTTGACATTCTGTTGACTTTTTGGTTGACAGATGACTTAGAAGTGCTCTGATCAGCTTGAGCCTCAACCACTTGAGGGATCGGCTCCACAATGAAACTTTGGCTCAAATTAGCTCAATAATATAACCATATGATCTCCCTCCAATAAATAAACCCCATCTCCTTGAGAAACCCTGACTGGTAGAATGGCATTGATTAGGGTTGACCAGAGGTCAAAACCCTAATCCCAAAGAAACTGAGCATGAATAATGAACCCCTTGATAAGGACATAACCATGATGATGATGATGTATCCTTGCAACCAAGATAATACTCAACCTCCTTGAAGAACCAAGAAAACCCTAATTGAAGTACAAACCCTCAGATGGCTAGTGATCAATTTATGAGACCCTCAGGCTTGAATCTCTTAATCTCTCCTTCTTCTGAGAAAGACTTAGGAGGATGACTTGTTTATTTCATGATATGCAATATGCAACTGCCTAATGTCCTACAAAATGATATGCAGTATGCTAAACTAGTCCCAAGAAGAGGAGGGCAAATTTTGAGGTGTTACAAAAACCAGTCATCACCAACTCCTGCAACTCCTCCCCATAGGACTGTTATTTATAAGGTTGCTACCTCAGATGTTCCTGTTATTACTGCCAGTCAATCTATTCCCTCTATTCATGTTGGATTCCTTCGGGGGATTCCATAAAACTTTATGCCAGAAGGGTATGCACCCATATTTATTTCTCTGTCGGCATCTAGCCCGGTCATGTCACTGTCACCTCCATTTGTTCACACTCTTCCACTCTGAGCCGTCTGAGGGTCCAAATGTGTATGAGAAGATGGAAGAGATGAAAGATCAATTCCTTGAGCTGCATAAAGAGTTGAATACTTTGAGAGGAAAATATTTGTTTGGTAAGAGTGATGTTGAACTCTGCTTGGTCCCCAATGTTAAGATCCCGATGAAGTTCAAGGTCCCCGAATTTGAAAAGTATAAATGTAATACTTGTCCATTAATCCATCTTGTGATGTATGCTAGGAAAATGTCTACTCGGGCTCATAATGATCAGTTGCTGATTCACTATTTCTAAGACAGTTTGACTAGAGCTGCTTTGAAGTTTTAAAGCTAATTAAAAGAAGTGAATTCAATGTTGTGGAGCTGCTGCTCCAAACTCCATCAAAGACCTTCGTGCTGTCACTATTGATGAATTCTGAAGCGTTCAGAGAAGCACTGCAGAAAGTGCTATAGCAGGCTTATGTTGAGCATGATGTGACCGTGGATCAGTTTGAACACATAGTTGCCAACATTACTTTTTGTAATAATCTAAGCTTTTGTGATGAAGAGCTTCCGGAGGAAGGCATAAATCACAATTTGGAATTGCACATTTCTATGAACTGCAACGAGGATGCTATGTCCAATGTGTTGGTTGACATTGGGTCATCTCTGAATGTGCTGCCCAAATCAACTTTATCAAGACTCTCCTACCAAGGCGCCCCAATGAGGTACAATGGTGTGATTGTCAAAGCGTTCGACGATTCTCGTACAACTGTCATCGGTGAAGTGGACCTTCCAGTTAAGATAGGTCCGAGTGATTTCCAAATTACTTTCCAGGTAATGGATATCCACCCAGCCTACAGTTGCTTATTGGGAAGGCCATGGATTCATGAAGCAGGAGTGGTGACATTTACTCTACACCAGAAGATGAAATTTGTGAAGAATGACAAGCTTGTCGTTGTTGGTGGAGAGAAGGAATTGTTGGTGAGCCATCTACCATCTTTTACTTATGTTGATGCTGAGGAGGAGGTTGGAACGTCGTTCCAAGCCTTGTCCATTGCTGATGAGATGAAGAAAGTTGGGGCACCCATGTCTTCTTTGAAAGACGCACGAGAAGCCGTTCTGACTGGCAGCACTGACAAATGGGGTCGTATGGTGGAAATTACTAAGAACAAGAATAGGGTCGGATTTGGATTTCAACCAGGGTCGTTCAACATCAAAATTGAAGTTGTGCAACCAAGTTTCCGTAGTGGAGGGTTCATTCATGGGAATGATCAACACTCAGCTGTCATGATTAAAGACAGTGGATATGAAGACGAAGCTTGCGCCAACTTTATGACGCATGGTCAGACTTGCAACAATTGGGTTGTTGTTGATATTCCTATTGTTATTCACAACTCTAAGTAATTTGTTTTCATTTATTTTTTTAAGAAAATCTTTCTCATATGCCTAAGGGAGAAGTGAACATTGTTGGACATTTTCATGATTATCATTAATAAAAGACAATTTTATTCATCCACATCTATGATGTTTCATTTTTACTTTTTGCTTTTTCTGAAAATGGTAATCATAAAAAACATGAATAAATAATAATCTTCCATCTGCATAATATTTGGTCGCATTCCACTTCTCTAAAATCAAAATATCAAATCATTATGCATGTTGGTTCTCAAATCCATTGAATACAATGATCCTACTCTCTCTCCAAACTTTGATTTCCCTGTGTTTGAAGCTGGGGAAGAGATTGATAATAAAGAAATATCTGATGAGTTATCCCGTTTGCTTGAGTACGAGGAAAAAGCCATCCAACCGTTTGAAGAGCAAATTGAACTAGTCAACTTGGGTTCCGAAGATGATGTGAAGGAAGTTAAGATTGGGTCTCAACTGTGTCTAAAAGCTAAGAAGGGGTTTATTGATCTTCTTCGAGAATATTCTAATGTGTTTGTTTGGTCCTATTAAGACATGCCTAGGTTGGATTTTGAGATTGTGGAGCATAGGTTGCCATTGAAGCGAGAATGCGCGTTGGTCAAGCAGAAGTTGAGAAGAACTCATCCTGATATGGCAGTAAAGATCAAAGAGGAAGTGCAGAAGTAGATTGATGTTGGTTTTCCTGTAACCTCCGAGTATCCGCAGTGGGTGGCCAAAATTGTGCTTATTCCTAAGAAGGATGGAAAAGTTCGTATGTGTGTTGATTATAGAGATTTGAACAAAGCTAGTCCGAAAGATGATTTTCCTCTGCCACACAATGACATGTTGGTAGATAATACATCCAAATTCAAAGTCTTTTCATTTATGGATGGATTTTCCGGTTATAATCAGATCCAGATGGCACCTGAAGATATGGAGAAGACCATATTTATTACACCCTGGGGAACATTCTGTTATAGAGTGATGCCTTTCGGTTTAAAGAATGTTGGTGCAACGAACTAGAGAGTTATGACCATTCTTTTTCATGATATGATGCATAAAGAGATTGAAGTTTATGTTGATGATATGTTTGCAAAATCAAGTGATGAATAAGAACATGTTGAGCATCTATTGAAGTTATTACAGCGTTTGAGGAAGTATAAACTCCGCTTGAATCCCAATAAGTGTACTTTTGGTGTTCGTTCTGGTAAGTTGTTGGGCTTTATTGTCAGTGAGAAGGGTATTGAAGTTGATCCTACCAATGTCAAAGCAATACAAGAAATGCTTGCATCCAAAACGGAGAAGCAACTAAGAGGTTTTCTCGGCCGCATGAATTATATCTCGAGATTCATATAGCATATGACTACCACATGTGCGCCTATATTCAAGCTTCTTCGGAAAGATCAGTCTTGTGATTGGACTGAAGATTGCCAGAAATCTTTTAATAGTATCAAAGATTATCTGCTTGAGCCTCCGATTCTATCTCCTCCTGTTGAAGGAAGACCGTTGATCATGTAACTGACTGTGCTTGATGAGAGTATGGGTTGTGTTTTCGGTCAACAAGATGACTCTGGAAAGAAAGAGTATGCAATTTACTACCTCAGTAAGAAGTTCACGGACTGTGAGACTCAGTATTTTACGCTTGAGAAGACATGTTGTGCATTGGCTTGGGCTGCTAAGCATCTGCGCCAGTATATGTTGAATCATACTACTTAGTTGATATCCAAAATGGATCTAATCATGTACAATTTTTAGAAGCCTGCTTTAACTTGGAGGATTGCCCATTGGCAGATGTTGTTATCCAAGTATGATATTGAATATCGATCTCAAAAAGCTATCAAGGGTAGTGTCTTGGCTGACCATCTGGCTCACCAACCGATTAAAGATTATCAGTCAGTTCAGTATGATTTTCCTGACGAAGAGATCTTGTACTTGAAGATGAAAAATTATGATGAACCATTGCTTGAAGAAGGTCCAGAACCTGGTTCCCATTGGGGGATGGTATTTGATGGAGTTGTTAATTCATATTCTAATGGCATTAGGGCAGTGATTATTACTCCTCAAGGAACTCATTTTCTATTTACAGCTAGATTAACCTTCAAATGTATGAACAATATGGCGGAGCATGAAGCTTGCATTATGGGGCTTGAAGAGGCCATTTGGTTGTGAATCAGATCAAAGGTGAATGGGAGACGAATTAACCCAGTTTGATACCATATAGATACTATGCGAGAAGGGTTTCAACTTTCATTACAAAGTTTGAGTTTCAACATATCCCTCGAGATGAAAATCGGATGGCAGATGCTCTTGCGACTTTAGCTTCCATGATAGTGGTGAAATTTCGGAATGAAGTTCCCAATTTGACTGTGATGCATCTTGTAGCACCTCAAATTTGCACCCACCTTTTGTACATACATTTTCATCTTTAGGTCATTAACATAACATAGTCCATTGCATAACATTGCATTGCCTTTTGCCCAAGTGCAAGTTCCTCAGACAAATTAGGTCAAACTGATCAGGAGAATCAGTCAATCAAGCAAGCATGAGCAATTTCCATTGAGACAAAGCCCTAGGGTTGGTTTATCAAGTTCATATGATTGTGTGATCATTGTGAAGTGGTTGGGCCAAAGATTGGATGCTCAGAAGTCATCAGTTAAGCTGAATTTCAGCTGAAACCCCAGAAAGTCAACTGTGGTCAACTGTGCCTGATTTTATGGATTTGAAGGTGGGAGATGGTTTGAAAGGCTTCATTCATGTCCATACGAGTCTCATTTGACATATCAAATATCAAGGTTGAAGAAAATAAAGTCAAATCAAAAGTTTCCTAAAATGACAGGTGACCTGTAATTGGAAACTGCCAAAAATGGAAAGTTCTTCTCCTCAAATTTACATCATCATACAAGCTTCAAATGGAACTTTGTCCAACATGAAAGTTGAAGATCTTGATCTCACCTTTCCAAAAAGTCCAAGAACACTCACTTCTCATGTGTGGTTGGCAAGTTATGATCAAATCATTTTCAGAAAAAGTTGAAATTCAAAAGGCCATAACTCATGAACCATTTGGCCAAATTGGGTGATTCTTTTTTGAGCAAGTCACATTTGATATGTACTATCACATTGCATCATTACATTTCATCAAAAATCATCACATAAAAAGGTCATTTTTCAAGTGAACCAATTAAATTTTGGTGGGAAAAATAGTGATTTTCAAAAATACATGGAATTTTCATGCCAAACCAATTTGCATAGCTTCTAAACATGATTTATGACTTGCTGCAAGCAAAAGTTTACTGTTCCATTGGTTCAAAGTGAGAAAGGGCAATTTTGCCAATTGACATAACATGAGTTTCTTGCTAATCACTTCCAATTTGTGCTAATCATGTTTAGTAGCTGGATTAACACATGGTATAAATTCATAATCATAACAGAAACTCCTAATAAACAATCATTTTTCTCAGATCCAAATCACAAATTCTTGAAATTCTCTCAAATCCTCTCAAACTTCTTGAACTCTTTTCATCGAATTTCACCATTGTTTTGCATTGTTCTTGCTGGAATCTTCATCTGCAGGTGGAATTGCACATCTGTTTGAAGCTAACATTGGAAGAAGCTTAAAGAATCGCATCTGTTGAGACCTTACTCATCCATGGCAGTTTGAGCATTCGTGGAACTGGTGCACAATTGAGCTACAAGACCTACTCCATTCATCTTCTACATCATCAATCATCATCTGTTTTGGCAATTGGCATCTTGAATCCACCGAATCCAACACGGCATCATCACTAAGGTCAGAATTCGATCGATACAATTCTTGAAATTAGGCAGTGGATCTTGTAGATCTTACTTTGTAGATCACGCAGAACTTTAGATTGAGAATTTTCATGCTGAATTGAGTGAGTTATTGCGATTTGAATCTTGACATGTTAAACTATTCTTGTTCGATCCATTCGATATGAGTAGAATTAGGACAAATGCTTGTTAGATTCATGATGTATGTTGAACGCCGGTCATTTTGATATAAGGCATGATGATTTTCGTGATGATTTTGTCCTTCATGATTTCTGGAATGATGAACTTGTATGAACAGTCTCAAAAACGCGTCCAAAGGCTTGTTTGATCCGTTTGCCTGGCTTTCACTTTCAAATTCATGTTTCCCGCGGGTTCCAGCCAATCACGCGCTGCCACACACTTAAGTGAAACGCAGCGTTTCACTTAAGTGGCTGCATAATTACCGAATTGCCATTTCAGCATATTAATTCATTTCATTTCTTTTTCTTTTCAAATTTTTATTTCATTTTGATCATCAATCTTAGAAAAATCATAACTCTTCCAATTCTAATCCAAATTTGATGCAATTTTTTGTGCCATTCTCCTTGTGATGTGCTCTAGTTTTTGGTGATTTTTATTAATTTTGTGCACGGGTAGATAAAAAAATTTCCTAGGGTTTACTTTCATGTGTCACTTATTACACCATGCTCACTCTTTCATCCATGAAATGATGATACTTCATTAGAAATTCTTGAAATTGTTTGTGCTTGATCTAGACTCTTTCCTGGTGATTTTGATATGTGGTTTGTAATTTTTGAGTTCCTGGATTGAGAGTTATGACATGATCTTTGGAGTGTTACATTTTGCGCCATGCCCTGCTTTGTGCAACTTCTTGATTTTATTTTCTATGCTTGTTGAACTTGAATTGAGCTGGATTTTTACATGTGATTACTTCTGTATGTCTAGTTTGAGCATGATATTTTATAGGAATTTTTGAATCCATTTCCTATTTGATTGGAATTTTCTCCCCTGTTTATAGGCTCAGAGCACTTATAGGTGGACTCAGAGGGTGATGTCTCTCACTTCATATGATATCAGATGGCAGTCTTACCGGATGGACGTGCGGGACGTTATTATGAGTTGTGGAGAATTCCGGAATGTGCCACTTGTGGGGACCAGGGGTTGCATCAATTACAACCCAGTTCTTTCTCTTCGCCAGTTAGGGTTCGTGATGAGTGGAAGGCCACTTGAGGCTGAGATAGCTGAGAGTGTGTATTTTGAGAAGCAAAGTGACCCTGTTAGATTGGAGCAGATTGGGAGAGCTTGGAAGTCCATTGGTGTTAAGGATGGATCTGTCTTAGGGAAGAAGTTTGCCATTGCTATGCCTGATTATACTGATTGGGTAAAGAAGAGAGTGGAAACTTTGCTGTTGCCCTATGATAGGATGAATCCGTTGCAAGTGCAACCGCCTTTGATCCTTGCTGAGAGTGTACCTACTGAGCAGTACAAGCAAGTTTTGATGGAGAATTATCGTCTGAAGGAGAAAGAGCAAGATGCCCAGATGGAGTTGTATCAAGCCAAAGCTGATAGGTTGAACCTGACTCATCAACTCAGAGATGCCCAGAGTGCAGGTGTTGGAGGTGTGAGGAGCAAGAAGAGATCTTATTCAGAGATGGAGAACTTGTTGGATGCAGAGCACAGAGAGTGTTTGAGATTGCAGAGAGCTGAAGCCAGTTATCTGAAGAAGATCAGAGACTTGGAGAAGCAACTCAGAGACAAAGATATCCAGTTGAAGAAGGAAGTCGACCATAGACTTGCATCAGAAGACCGACTTGGGTCGAAAGTAGTCGAGCTTAGAAGACAGTTGAAGGAGAAGATTACTCCCTTGCCAGAATGTTCAGAGTGTGAACTGTTGATAGACCAGTGTCACTACTTGAAGACGCTCATTCCTGGAGGCCGCTTGTCTTAGCTTGTATTTCTCTGATGTTTGTGTTGAGAATCAACCCCAGGCCTGTTGGGAGGGATTCATTTGTCGTACTTTGATTGGATATTTGGATTTGTGTTGTATGATCCTGTTGCTCATTTATAGATGAGATTGTTGTTTCACTCTGTACTCAGTGCTCTTTTGTATGTTGTTTCTGTATCTCCTGTGTTGTTCTTGCTGCAGGTTGCCATCTTTCGAAGATGAATCAGGCTCTTTGAATGCCTAAGAAATGATCATCTCATGTGCATCATATGCATTAGCATCATACTCATATCATATTGCATAACAGGTGTTCTAGTTCGGACTTCTCACTCTGGTTCCTGTGTCAGGCAGGATAGCTGATCAGAGACCGCATCGGTATTCCACCAGACTCAATCAACAAAGAAGCATGGATCAGGTTCAGAATGAGTTGGCTGAGATGAGGGCGAACATGGCCCAGTTCATGACGATGATGCAAGGGGTTTCTCAGGGTCAGGAGGAGCTCCGAGCTTTGGTTCAGAGACAAGAGACGGTTATTCAGGCGTCTAACCATGGTTCACCTGCTGGTATTCCTGTGCCTGAGAATATCAATGTTGCTGCTGCTCCCGTTCATGACTATGCTGTGGGAGATGAACTCAGGGGTATAAGGATTAATTGACAGCCTCTTGCTGCAGAGACTGTCAATGTTAGGGCCACCCGGGCTCCAGTCCGTCATCCAGCTCCGATTGTCGACAGACAAGAGGACATGTTTACATTGTTGAGTGAGGATGAGGATCTTGTCAGAGTTAAGGATAGGGATCGTAAGGTTGATGCCCTGGCTGAGAAAATTCGTGCTATAGAGTGTCAAAACTCTCTTGGTTTTGACGTGACTAATTTGGGGTTGGTGGAAGGTCTGAGAATTCCCCACAAATTCAAAGCACCCACCTTTGACAAGTACAATGGTACTTCTTGCCCTCGCACTCATGTGCAGGCATATTATCGGAAGATCTCTGCGTATACAGACGATGAGAAAATGTGGATGTACTTTTTCCAAGATAGTCTATCTGGGGCATTTTTGGACTGGTACATGGAGCTCAAGAGAGATTCGATCCGATGCTAGAGGGATTTGGGAGAAGCTTTTCTTAGACAGTATAAGCACAACATGGATATGGTACCTAGCCGGACTCAGCTGCAGAGTCTGTGTCAGAAAAACAATGAAAGCTTCAAGGAGTACGCCCAGAGGTGGCGTGAACTTGCTGCAAGAGTTCAACCCCCTATGCTGGAAAGGGAGTTGACAGACATGTTTATTGGCACACTTCAGGGTGTTTTCATGGACCGAATGGGGAGTTGCCCATTCAGAAGCTTTTCTGATGTAGTCATTTGTGGTGAAAGGACCGAGAGTTTGATCAAGGCTGGGAAGATCAACGACGCTAGTTCCTCGTCTGCCAGGAAGCCTTTCTCTGGGGCACCTCGCCGCAGAGAAGGAGAAACTAATGTTGTTCAACACCGCAGGGTCCAGAACAGACATCAGAGTCAGTATAGACAGGTTGCTGCAGTGACCATCCCTGCACCTCAACAACGTCAACCTCCGCAACAACCGAGACAACAACATCAACATCAGCAACATCGTCCTCAACAGCAGGCTTACCAGCCTCCCAATGATAATCAAGCCAGTGCGAATAACGAGAGGAAGAAGATCATTTTTGATCCGATCCCTATGTCGTACGCAGAGCTGTATCCCTCGTTGATAGAGCGGAACTTGATTACCCCCAGAGACCCGCCGGCCGTACCCGTCAACCCTCGGTGGTGGTATAGGCCTGAGCAACAGTGTGTGTATCATTCGGGTGCTCCTGGTCATGATGTGGAAAGCTGCTTTCAGTTGAAGATGAAAGTTCAAGACCTTGTGAGGTCAGGTATTCTGAACTTTGAGGACTTAGGTCCCCATGTTAATCAAGTTTGAAGATGACAAGTCTCGGGCTGGCGCCGACTTTTCTTCTAAGGGTTGTTCAAAAGCAGAGGTTGTTGATGCAAGAGATACTGACAGTTGTCATCCCTGGAGGGATCTATCACAATTGGGTCACTGTGGGCGTTCCTACAGTTGTTCATAAGTCAGAGTAGTAATCACTTTGTTTAAAAACCCTTCTCCCATGCCAAAAGGAGAAGTGATGACATTGTTGGCAACATTTTGTGCAATGATATTTTCATTCAAATAAATGCATGTTAAACATTTGTTTTTCCAATTGTTTTCCCTTTTCGCTTTTTGCATGAAATCGGTGATCACAAAAAACCCTAAAAACAAGAATAAAAGCAATCTTTTCATCCGCATAACGATTGTCTTGTTTGTTTCCAAAAAGCTTTTCATACCGAAATCATTATGCAGATTGTTTCTCAAATCCATTGAACATAATGATCTGACGTCATCTCCCAATTTTGAATTCCCTGTATTCGAAGCGGAAGAAGATGATGTTGAAGGGATTCCTGACGAGATTTCCCGACTTCTTGAGCAAGGAAAGAAGATCACTCAGCTGCATCTCGAGAATCAGCAGAACAGCCAACTGGGGCATCAAAAAGGAAAAAACAAAAAAAAAACAAAAAAAAAAAGAGGAGGGTGCAAAATCAAAAGAAATCAAAATCAAAAGAAATCAAAATCAAAATAAAGAAAAAGAAAGAAAAAACAAAAGGAAAATAGCACCCTCAAAGTCCCAAGTTGACTGATGCTGAATTCGACTGAAAAGAAGAGATTAACTGCCATGTGTCATGGTCAGTTATATCAGCAGAGAGTGACGAAAGCATTCGATAAGAAGGTCAAGTCTCGAGCTCTGAGAAGATGACCTTGTGCTCAAGAAAGTCTTGTCTTTCGCGCCCGATTCCAGGGGCAAGTGAACCCCAAGCTATGAACGTCCATATGTTTTCAAAAGAGCCTTTTCAGGCGGTGCTTTGACACTTACAGCAATGGATGAAGAAGTTCACTCGTCCTGTGCATCCAGATGCAGTCAAGAAATACTTCGCCTAAAACAAAAAAAAGAGAACAAAAAGCTCGCTAAGTCGAACACCCCAAAGGGCGACTTAGGCAAAAAGGAGCGTCTCGGTGGATTGAAAACCCGAAAGGGCGATCCAGGTAAAAGTTAGAGACATTGAAAAAAAGAATTTGCATCCCGCTAGATTGAGCACCTCACACTGGGGCAATCTAGGCAAAAATTAGGGATTTGGCAAGTAACTGCATCTTGACAAGACTGTGCTCTACATCTGTCATCCGTCAGGAATTCTCGATTCGTCATCGACTGAAGCTCCGAATACATCGAAAATTCGGAATGGTAGAGGAAAGGTCATTATGTTCAATGTAGCCCTCTCCAATATATATCACCGGTTTCAAAATTGTACAGATCTATGGAGTCCTGCCATTTGCAGACTACCATTCCATCACATCAATTTGAGCTTTTATCCAATTATTTGCACTCTTATTTGTTTCAACTCAACGAATGTTTTGCATGTTTTAATTGATAAAGTATCATTGTTTTCAAAATAAACAAATTTTTTCACAAATTGTTCTTAAACAAAGTGAACGTTCACAATGATGGAAGGATACCTAGGAGACCTGCAGTGCTCTCTCAAGGGTGGTATGATTACCAACAGGTAAGACAATTGTTCGTATCTCGAGCATGACTGTATCTTTTTCCTGTAGAACCTCTTTTGGTTTCTCCTCAGCAAGGTTGCTCAGTGCAGTGTTGGTTGAAGTTGTTTATCTTTATGTCCCCGGCAGTGCAATATTCTTCCTCCAAGTCCCTGTTAGCCCTATCGTGGGGCATCTCCAGTAGAGGGTTGTGTGAACCCTATTGTGGGGCATACCCAGCAAGGTTGCTGTTGAAATACTTTTGTGGGGCAGTTCCCCAAGCAGAGTGTTTACTGAAGACTTTAGCTTTCGTCTCTCCAGCAGAGCAATCTTCTCCTCTCCCCGGCATAGGTGGTTTTCTTTGGAAGATTCGGTACTTGGTGGATTGATATCCCAGTAATCCGACATTCTCTCGGATAGGTTCCTCAGCAGAGTTGTTGACATGATGAACTTTATCAATGCCTATTTATCATCACCAGTGATCTGGTTGATTCTTGGTATCTCTGTTCTCCAGCATGAGTGAGAAGTCAGTGCTCTCCCCGCAGAGTGTTCCCCAAACGGATTTCTTCAAGCAGAAGCTCCCCACAGAGTTGGAGTATCTGATCTTTGGGCCCCCCAGCGGAGTTTTCATCATTTGCATTTTGCATATAGTAATCATTGCATCCTCAAATTGCGTAGCATTTCCATTCAATATGGAGCATTACGCCATAGAAAAATTCAAACATATGCATTCATGTGTTCGAAACCAATCAGACCGTATCCCTGGCAGGAGCGGATCTCTGTTCAACGTCTGTACGGCACTTTTGCTACAGTTGCTCCTGACAGCATTCAGGATTGATACCCCCCAGAGAGGGTTATTCCCTCATCCTTTGGTGAAAGGAAAACCAGATCTCCCCAGTAGTCTTCTAGCAGATGTGGGTGTGTCTGATCTCTCTATGTAGAGTTTACCCCTTAAGCAGAAAGTGTCTATCATTTCCTTCTGCGCTCCCCACTGAGTTATATCCTCGTGGATGACGGTTGCTTCCGTTCCCTCCCTGTACACCTAACGGGATGGGTTTTCCCTATTGAGTTCTTTCCTCATTAGGATGAGTCTTGATTCAGCATGCCTTTTTGGATCTATCCTAAACTGACTTCCTTGTGGCTGTCTCTCAGCAGACTGTTTGTTGGCTTCTACCTACTAACCGGTAGTTGTAAGTCCGATCTTTGCGGTCTTCTACCTACTACCCGGTAGTTGTAAATCCTTTTTTCTCACTCTGTCTCTCAGCAGACTGTTTGTTGGCTTCTACCTACTAACCGGTAGTTGGAAGTCCGATCTTTGCGGTCTTCTACCTACTACCCGGTAGTTGTAAATCCTTTTTTCTCACTCTGTCTCTCAGCAGACTGTTTGTTAGCTTCTACCTACGAACCGGTAGCTGTAAGTCCTATCTTTGTGGTCTTCTACCTACTAACCGGTAGATGTGAATCCTCTGCTCTCCCCGTTATGGAGTCAACCATTATGCTCATCCTAGCGATGACGGTTACTTTTCCGTGGTTTTCTACCTACTAACCGGTAGATGTAATCCCCTCTTTGTGGTTATCATTATCCAGTTTCGGTCTTGATATGCCGTTCACCTTTCGGATATTTGCTCCGAGTAAGCAACTTTATCCCCAGCGGGTCCTCTTTCATTCACCGTTTGCTGGTAATGTTTGTGGTTTCCCCTCTTGATTGGTCATCTTTGCATACCTAGTCCTGGTATCCCGATGCCTTTCTTGTCGGTTGAGTTATCCATTTAACAACCAACCTGGTTATGGATAATCTTCCATGCGAGAGTATTATATACGTTTTAACGGCTATAGATAATATATCTCATGCGCTCTTGGGTCGAAGTTTTGTCCTCCCCAGTTGAGTAAGATTCGTATTCCTTGTGGAATCGAATGTCCATCCTTTAACAAGTTTGCTTTCGCTTTCTTCAAGATGATGTCGGTTGAGTTATCCATTTAACAACCAACCCGGTTATGGATAATCTTCCATGCGAGAGTATTATCTATGTTTTGACGGCTATAGATAATATATCTCATGCGCTCTTGGGTCGAAGTTTTGTCGTCCCCAGCTGAGTAAGATTCGTATTCCTTGTGGAATCGAATGTCCATCCTTTAACAAGTTTGCTTTCGCTTTCTTCAGGATGATGTCGGTCGATTTATTCATCTAACAACCAACCCGGCTATGGATAATCTTCCATGCGAGAGTATTATCTACGTTTTGACGGCTATAGATAATATATCTCATGCGCTCTTGGGTCGAAGTTTTGTCCTCCCCAGCTGAGTAAGATTCGTATTCCTTGTGGAATCGAATGTCCATCTTTTAACAAGTTTGCTTTCGCTTTCTTCAGGATGATGTCTGTTGAGTTATCCATTTAACAACCAACCCGGTTATGGATAATCTTCCATGCGAGAGTATTATCTACGTTTTGACGACTATAGATAATATATCTCATGCGCTCTTGGGTCAAAGTTTTGTGCTCCCCAGCTTAGTAAGATTCGTATTCCTTGTGGAATCGAATGTCCATCCTTTAACAAGTTTGCTTTCGCTTTCTTCAGGATGATGTCGGTCGATTTATCCATCTAACAACCAACCCGGTTATGGATAATCTTCCATGCGAGAGTATTATCTACGTTTTGACGGCTATAGATAATATATCTCATGCGCTCTTGGGTCGAAGTTTTGTCCTCCCCAGCTGAGTAAGATTCGTATTCCTTGTGGAATCGAATGTCCATCCTTTAACAAGTTTGCTTTCGCTTTCTTCAGGATGATGTCGGTTGAGTTAGCCATTTAACAACCAACCCGGTTATGGATAATCTTCCATGCGAGAGTATTATCTACGTTTTGACGGCTAGATAATATATCTCATGCGCTCTTGGGTCGAAGTCGTCCTCCCCAGTTGAGTAAGATTCGTATTCCTTGTGGAATCGAATGTCCATCCTTTAACAAGTTTGCTTTCGCTTTCTTCAGGATGATGTCGGTTGAGTTATCCATTTAACAACCAACCCGGTTATGGATAATCTTCCATGCGAGAGTATCATCTACGTTTTGACGGCTATAGATAATATATCTCATGCGCTCTTGGGTCGAAGTTTTGTCCTCCCCAGCTGAGTAAGATTCGTATTCCTTGTGGAATCGAATGTCCATCCTTTAACAAGTTTGCTTTCGCTTTCTTCAGGATGATGTCGGTCGATTTATCCATCTAACAACCAACCCGGTTATGGATAATCTTCCATGCGAGAGTATTATCTACGTTTTGACGGCTATAGATAATATATCTCATGCGCTCTTGGGTCGAAGTCGTCCTCCCTAGTTGAGTAGGATTCGTATTCCTTTGTTCGGAATCGAATGTCCATCCTTTAACAAGTTTGCCTTTGCTCTCTTCAGGATGATGTCGGTCGAGTTATCCATTTAACAACCAACCCGGTTATGGATAATCTTCCATGCGAGTATGTTATCTACGTTTTGACGGCTATAGATGATATATCTCATGCGCTCGTTGGTCGAAGTGTCGTCCCTCCCAGTCGAGTAAGATTCGTATTCCTTGTGGAATCGAATGTCCATCCTCTAACAAGACTGCTTTTCTAGCCCTCTTCAGGATGTTGAGTGTTTTGGAACACAAACCAATTCACGCTTTGGTCGGTCACCCGTTTCATACCTACAACCCGGTATCCTTGGTGTTCCTTCCTATTTGCTCGCTGTCGTGCCCTTGATCCCCAGTGAGACCCCTGCAAGTGTTTAGCCTTGCCCAGACATGTAGATGTCAGTATCCCGCATGTGTTGCTTCTTTGGTGTCGATAAACACCATCTTTCGGTGATTTCCCAGTCATGCGTAAGTGTCTGGTCTTCGTTGGTGTCGGTAAACACCACCTTTCGATGATTTCCCAGTCATGCGTAACTGTCTGGTCTTCTTTTGATGTCGGTAAACATCATCTTTCGATGTTCGTAACCTCGTCTTTCTTCCCTAGTGAAGATTCCTCCTCTCCGTTGGTGTCAATAAACGTCGAGTTTTTCCTATTCGTCTGATGACGTCTAGTTGATATCCTTCCCCACAGGGTCGTCCCCAGAAGATTCCTCCTCTCCGTTGGTGTCGATAAACGTCGAGTTTTTCCCTATCATTCGTTGATGATTTGGTGGTGTTCTCTCTCCCCAGAAGATTTCCTCCTCTCCGTTGGTGTCGATAAACGTCGAGTTTTTCCTATTCGTCCGATGACGTCTAGTTGTACCCTTCCCCAGGCGGATTTACCTTCTCCGTTGGTTTCGATAAAAGTTGAGTTTTTCTCATTCGTCCATTGACGTTTGATTGTATACCCTATTCCCAGTCATTCGTTAATGTCTGGTCGATTCCCAGCCAGATTCCCCAGTAGAGTCGTCGGTGACGTCCTATTCGGTTTTCGGTTGTTACATCCCTTCCTTAGTGAAGTCTCCTCCTCTCCGTTGGTGTCGATAAACGTCGAGTTTTTCCTAGTTGTCCGTTGACATCTAGATGTATTGCTTTCTTCCCAGTTCATCTGTCATCCGTTGATGTCTGGTCTCCTCTCCGTTAGTGTCGATAAACGTCGAGCTTCTCCCTTTCGTCCGTTGACGTCTGGTCGAGTCTTCCCAGTTCATCCGTCGTTCGTTGATGTCTGGTCTCCTTCTCCGTTGGTGTCGATAAACGTCGAGCTTCTCCCTTTCGTCCGTTGACGTCTGGTCGAGTCTTCCCAGTTCATCCGTCGTCCGTTGATGTCTGGTCTCCTTCTCCGTTGGTGTCGATAAACGTCGAGCTTCTCCCTTTCGTCCGTTGACGTCTGGTCGAGTCTTCCCAGTTCATCCGTCGTCCGCTGATGTCTGGTCTCCTTCTCCGTTGGTGTCGATAAACGTCGAGCTTCTCCCTTTCGTCCGTTGACGTCTGGTCGAGTCTTCCCAATTCATCCGTCGTCCGTTGATGTCTGGTCTCCTTCTCCGTTGGTGTCGATAAACGTCGAGCTTCTCCCTTTCGTTCATTGACGTCTGGTAGAGTCTTCCCAGTTCATCCGTCGTCCGTTGATGTCTGGCTACCTCTCCGTTGGTTTTGGTAAACGTCGAGTTTTTCCTGGTCGTCCCCAGTTTGATCTACCTCTCCGTTGGTTTTGGTAAACGTTGAGTTTTTCCTAGTTGTCCGTTGGCATCTAGTTGTGATTCCTGTTCCCATTCATCGCCGTTGTGATGTCTGGATGTGATGACTGTATCCTTTCGAAGAAGAAGAGAAAACAAAAAAATTCCCAGCAGTGTGCAAATTCTACGGTTCTTGGTATTCAATCCCTGTTTACCCTGAAAGTCTGACAGCCGTTGCTCTCATCCATTCGGGTTCCCAGTTGATTGAATAGGGGCAGCTGTAGCACCTCAAATTTGCACCCACCTTTTGTACATACATTTTCATCTTTAGGTCATTAACATAACATAGTCCATTGCATAACATTGCATTGCCTTTTGCCCAAGTGCAAGTTCCTCAGACAAATTAGGTCAAACTGATCAGGAGAATCAGTCAATCAAGCAAGCATGAGCAATTTCCATTGAGACAAATCCCTAGGGTTGGTTTATCAAGTTCATATGATTGTGTGATCATTGTGAAGTGGTTGGGCCAAAGATTGGATGCTCAGAAGTCATCAGTTAAGCTGAATTTCAGCTGAAACCCCAGAAAGTCAACTATGGTCAACTGTGCCTGATTTTATGGATTTGAAGGTGGTAGATGGTTTGAAAGGCTTCATTCATGTCCATACGAGTCTCATTTGACATATCAAATATCAAGGTTGAAGAAAATAAAGTCAGATCAAAAGTTTCCTAAAATGACAGGTGACCTGTAATTGGAAACTGCCAAAAATGGAAAGTTCTTCTCCTCAAATTTACATCATCATACAAGCTTCAAATGGAACTTTGTCCAACATGAAAGTTGAACATCTTGATCTCACCTTTCCAAAAAGTCCAAGAACACTCACTTCTCATGTGTGGTTGGCAAGTTATGATCAAATCATTTTCAGAAAAAGTTGAAATTCAAAAGGCCATAACTCATGAACCATTTGGCCAAATTGGGTGATTCTTTTTTGAGCAAGTCACATTTGATATGTACTATCACATTGCATCATTACATTTCATCAAAAATCATCACATAAAAAGGTCATTTTTCAAGTGAACCAATTAAATTTTGGTGGGAAAAATAGTGATTTTCAAAAATACATGGAATTTTCATGCCAAACCAATTTGAATAGCTTCTAAACATGATTTATGACTTGCTGCAAGCAAAAGTTTACTGTTCCATTGGTTCAAAGTGAGAAAGGGCAATTTTGCCAATTGACATAACATGAGTTTCTTGCTAATCACTTCCAATTTGTGCTAATCATGTTTAGTAGCTGGATTAACACATGGGATAAATTCATAATCATAACAGAAACTCCTAATAAAAAATCATTTTTCTCAGATCCAAATCACAAATTCTTGAAATTCTCTCAAATCCTCTCAAACTTCTTGAACTTTTTTCATCGAATTTCACCATTGTTTTGCATTGTTCTTGCTGGAATCTTCATCTGCAGGTGGAATTGCACATCTGTTTGAAGCTAACATTGGAAGAAGCTTAAAGAATCGCATCTGTTGAGACCTTACTCATCCATGGCAGTTTGAGCATTCGTGGAACTGGTGCACAATTGAGCTACAAGACCTACTCCATTCATCTTCTATATTAATCCATTAATCCATCTTGTGATGTATGCCAGGAAAATGTCTACTCGGGCTCATAATGATCAGTTGCTGATTCACTATTTCTATGACAGTTTGACTAGAGCTGCTTTGAAGTTTTAAAGCTAATTAAAAGAAGTGAATTCAATGTTGTGGAGCTGCTGCTCCAAACTCCATCAAAGACCTTCGTGCTGTCACTATTGATGAATTCTGAAGCGTTCAGAGAAGCACTGCAGAAAGTGCTATAGCAGGCTTATGTTGAGCATGATGTGACCGTGGATCAGTTTGAACACATAGTTGCCAACATTACTTTTTGTAATAATCTAAGCTTTTGTGATGAAGAGCTTCCGGAGGAAGGCATAAATCACAATTTGGAATTGCACATTTCTATGAACTGCAACGAGGACGCTATGTCCAATGTGTTGGTTGACATTGGGTCATCTCTGAATGTGCTGCCCAAATCAACTTTATCAAGACTCTCCTACCAAGGCGCCCCAATGAGGTACAATGGTGTGATTGTCAAAGCGTTCGACGATTCTCATACAACTGTCATCGGTGAAGTGGACCTTCCAGTTAAGATAGGTCCGAGTGATTTCCAAATTACTTTCCAGGTAATGGATATCCACCCAGCCTACAGTTGCTTATTGGGAAGGCCATGGATTCATGAAGCAGGAGTGGTGACATTTACTCTACACCAGAAGATGAAATTTGTGAAGAATGACAAGCTTGTCGTTGTTGGTGGAGAGAAGGAATTGTTGGTGAGCCATCTACCATCTTTTACTTATGTTGATGCTGAGGAGGAGGTTGGAACGTCGTTCCAAGCCTTGTCCATTGCTGATGAGATGAAGAAAGTTAGGGCACCCATGTCTTCTTTGAAAGACGCACGAGAAGCCGTTCTGACTGGCAGCACTGACAAATGGGGTCGTATGGTGGAAATTACTAAGAACAAGAATAGGGTCGGATTTGGATTTCAACCAGGGCCGTTCAACATCAAAATTGAAGTTGTGCAACCAAGTTTCCGTAGTGGAGGGTTCATTCATGGGAATGATCAACACTCAGCTGTCATGATTAAAGACAGTGGATATGAAGACGAAGCTTGCGCCAACTTTATGACGCATGGTCAGACTTGCAACAATTGGGTTGTTGTTGATATTCCTATTGTTATTCACAGCTCTAAGTAATTTGTTTTCATTTATTTTTTTAAGAAAATCTTTCTCATATGCCTAAGGGAGAAGTGAACATTGTTGGACATTTTCATGATTATCATTAATAAAAGACAATTTTATTCATCCACATCTATGATGTTTCATTTTTACTTTTTGCTTTTTCTGAAAATGATAATCATAAAAAACATGAATAAATAATAATCTTCCATCTGCATAATATTTGGTCGCATTCCACTTCTCTAAAATCAAAATATCAAATCATTATGCATGTTGGTTCTCAAATCCATTGAATACAATGATCCTACTCTCTCTCCAAACTTTGATTTCCCTGTGTTTGAAGCTGAGGAAGAGATTGATAATAAAGAAATATCTGATGAGTTATCCCGTTTGCTTGAGTACGAGGAAAAAGCCATCCAACCGTTTGAAGAGCAAATTGAACTAGTCAACTTGGGTTCCGAAGATGATGTGAAGGAAGTTAAGATTGGGTCTCAACTGTGTCTAGAAGCTAAGAAGGGGTTTATTGATCTTCTTCGAGAATATTCTAATGTGTTTGTTTGGTCCTATTAAGACATGCCTAGGTTGGATTTTGAGATTGTGGAGCATAGGTTGCCATTGAAGCGAGAATGCGCGTTGGTCAAGCAGAAGTTGAGAAGAACTCATCCTGATATGGCAGTAAAGATCAAAGAGGAAGTGCAGAAGTAGATTGATGTTGGTTTTCATGTAACCTCCGAGTATCCGCAGTGGGTGGCCAAAATTGTGCTTATTCCTAAGAAGGATGGAAAAGTTTGTATGTGTGTTGATTATAGAGATTTGAACAAAGCTAGTCCGAAAGATGATTTTCCTCTGCCACACAATGACATGTTGGTAGATAATACATCCAAATTCAAAGTCTTTTCATTTATGGATGGATTTTCCGGTTATAATCAGATCCAGATGGCACCTGAAGATATGGAGAAGACCATATTTATTACACCCTGGGGAACATTCTGTTATAGAGTGATGCCTTTCGGTTTAAAGAATGTTGGTGCAACGAACTAGAGAGTTATGACCATTCTTTTTCATGATATGATGCATAAAGAGATTGAAGTTTATGTTGATGATATGTTTGCAAAATCAAGTGATGAATAAGAACATGTTGAGCATCTATTGAAGTTATTACAGCGTTTGAGGAAGTATAAACTCCGCTTGAATCCCAATAAGTGTACTTTTGGTGTTCGTTCTAGTAAGTTGTTGGGCTTTATTGTCAGTGAGAAGGGTATTGAAGTTGATCCTACCAATGTCAAAGCAATACAAGAAATGCTTGCATCCAAAACGGAGAAGCAACTAAGAGGTTTTCTCGGCCGCATGAATTATATCTCGAGATTCATATAGCATATGACTACCACATGTGTGCCTATATTCAAGCTTCTTCGGAAAGATCAGTCTTGTGATTGGACTGAAGATTGCCAGAAATCTTTTAATAGTATCAAAGATTATCTGCTTGAGCCTCCGATTCTATCTCCTCCTGTTGAAGGAAGACCGTTGATCATGTAACTGACTGTGCTTGATGAGAGTATGGGTTGTGTTTTCGGTCAACAAGATGACTCTGGAAAGAAAGAGTATGCAATTTACTACCTCAGTAAGAAGTTCACGGACTGTGAGACTCGGTATTTTACGCTTGAGAAGACATGTTGTGCATTGGCTTGGGCTGCTAAGCATCTGCGCCAGTATATGTTGAATCATACTACTTAGTTGATATCCAAAATGGATCCAATCATGTACAATTTTTAGAAGCCTGCTTTAACTTGGAGGATTGCCCGTTGGCAGATGTTGTTATCCAAGTATGATATTGAATATCGATCTCAAAAAGCTATCAAGGGTAGTGTCTTGGATGTCCATCTGGCTCACCAACCGATTGAAGATTATCAGTCAGTTCAGTATGATTTTCCTGACGAAGAGATCTTGTACTTGAAGATGAAAAATTATGATGAACCATTGCTTGAAGAAGGTCCAGAACCTGGTTCCCATTGGGGGATGGTATTTGATGGAGTTGTTAATTCATATTCTAATGGCATTAGGGCAGTGATTATTACTCCTCAAGGAACTCATTTTCTATTTACAGCTAGATTAACCTTCAAATGTATGAACAATATGGCGGAGTATGAAGCTTGCATTATGGGGCTTGAAGAGGCCATTTGGTTGTGAATCAGATCAAAGGTGAATGGGAGACGAATCAACCCAGTTTGATACCATATAGATACTATGCGAGAAGGGTTTCAACTTTCATTACAAAGTTTGAGTTTCAACACATCCCTCGAGATGAAAATCGGATGGCAGATGCTCTTGCGACTTTAGCTTCCATGATAGTGGTGAAATTTTGGAATGAAGTTCCCAATTTGACTGTGATGCATCTTGTAGCACCTCAAATTTGCACCCACCTTTTGTACATACATTTTCATCTTTAGGTCATTAACATAACATAGTCCATTGCATAACATTGCATTGCCTTTTGCCCAAGTGCAAGTTCCTCAGACAAATTAGGTCAAACTGATCAGGAGAATCAGTCAATCAAGCAAGCATGAGCAATTTCCATTGAGACAAAGCCCTAGGGTTGGTTTATCAAGTTCATATGATTGTGTGATCATTGTGAAGTGGTTGGGCCAAAGATTGGATGCTCAGAAGTCATCAGTTAAGCTGAATTTCAGCTGAAACCCCAGAAAGTCAACTGTGGTCAACTGTGGTCAACTGTGCCTGATTTTATGGATTTGAAGGTGGGAGATGGTTTGAAATGCTTCATTCATGTCCATACGAGTCTCATTTGACATATCAAATATCAAGGTTGAAGAAAATAAAGTTAGATCAAAAGTTTCCTAAAATGACAGGTGACCTGTAATTGGAAACTGCCAAAAATGGAAAGTTCTTCTCCTCAAATTTACATCATCATACAAGCTTCAAATGGAACTTTGTCCAACATTAAAGTTGAACATCTTGATCTCACCTTTCCAAAAAGTCCAAGAACACTCACTTCTCATGTGTGGTTGGCAAGTTATGATCAAATCATTTTCAGAAAAAGTTGAAATTCAAAAGGCCATAACTCATGAACCATTTGGCCAAATTGGGTGATTCTTTTTTGAGCAAGTCACATTTGATATGTACTATCACATTGCATCATTACATTTCATCAAAAATCATCACATAAAAAGGTCATTTTTCAAGTGAACCAATTAAATTTTGGTGGGAAAAATAGTGATTTTCAAAAATACATGGAATTTTCATGCCAAACCAATTTGAATAGCTTCTAAACATGATTTATGACTTGCTGCAAGCAAAAGTTTACTGTTCCATTGGTTCAAAGTGAGAAAGGGCAATTTTGCCAATTGACATAACATGAGTTTCTTGCTAATCACTTCCAATTTGTGCTAATCATGTTTAGTAGCTGGATTAACACATGGGATAAATTCATAATCATAACAGAAACTCCTAATAAACAATCATTTTTCTCAGATCCAAATCACAAATTCTTGAAATTCTCTCAAATCCTCTCAAACTTCTTGAACTTTTTTCATCGAATTTCACCATTGTTTTGCATTGTTCTTGCTGGAATCTTCATCTGCAGGTGGAATTGCACATCTGTTTGAAGCTAACATTGGAAGAAGCTTAAAGAATCGCATCTGTTGAGACCTTACTCATCCATGGCAGTTTGAGCATTCGTGGAACTGGTGCACAATTGAGCTACAAGACCTACTCCATTCATCTTCTACATCATCAATCATCATCTATTTTGGCAACTGGCATCTTGAATCCACCGAATCCAACACGGCATCATCACTAAGGTCAGAATTCGATCGATACAATTCTTGAAATTAGGCTGTGGATCTTGTAGATCTTACTTTGTAGATCACGCAGAACTTTAGATTGAGAATTTCCATGCTGAATTGAGTGAGTTATTGCGATTTGAATCTTGACATGTTAAACTATTCTTGTTCGATCCATTCGATATGAGTAGAATTAGGACAAATTCTTGTTAGATTCATGATGTATGTTGAACGCCGGTCATTTTGATATAAGGCATGATGATTTTCGTGATGATTTTGTCCTTGATGATTTCTGGAATGATGAACTCGTATGAACAGTCTCAAAAACGCGTCCAAAGGCTTGTTTGATCCGTTTGCCTGGCTTTCACTTTCAAATTCATGTTTCCCGCGGGTTCCAGCCAATCACGCACTGCCACACACTTAAGTGAAACGCAGCGTTTCACTTAAGTGGCTGCATAATTACCGAATTGCCATTTCAGCATATTAATTCATTTCATTTCTTTTTCTTTTCAAATTTTTATTTCATTTTGATCATCAATCTTAGAAAAATCATAACTCTTCCAATTCTAATCCAAATTTGATGCAATTTTTTGTGCCATTCTCCTTGTGATGTGCTCTATTTTTTGGTGATTTTTATTAATTTTGTGCACGGGTAGATAAAACATTTGCCTAGGGTTTACTTTCATGTGTCACTTATTGCACCATGCTCACTCTTTCATCCATGAAATGATGATACTTCATTAGAAATTCTTGAAATTGTTTGTGCTTGATCTAGACTCTTTCCTGGTGATTTTGATATGTGGTTTGTAATTTTTGAGTTCCTGGATTGAGAGTTATGACATGATCTTTGGAGTGTTACATTTTGCGCCATGCCCTGCTTTGTGCAACTTCTTGATTTTATTTTCTATGCTTGTTGAACTTGAATTGAGCTGGAGTTTTACATGTGATTACTTATGTATGTCTAGTTTGAGCATGATTTTTTATAGGAATTTTTGAATCCATTTCCTATTTGATTAGAACTTTCTCCCCTGTTTAGTCATTTGTTGACTTTTTGTGAGACATGTTTCCATTTGATTTGTGAAATTCTGGTCATTAATTGGATGGATTTGAAATTTGGCATGTGTATTTTAGACATCTTGAGGTACATCTTGGTTTTAGTCCCATCCATTTATCATGTTTTATTTATGTTTTATGATTGGTTGAAGTGAATGCATGTTTTGATGCCTTGTATTGACTTGTTTAAACTTGTCTGAACTTTTTGGATTTCATTGACCTACTTCCCTTAATCCAAATGAGCTGAAATTTGGTATGATTGACATGTTATAAATGCTGATTGATCATGAATGTTTTGAGGATTTATTGAAATGTTTTGGTATTGATTTGATTGTGATCATTCTGTTTGGTCCTTTGTGATTCCAAAATGTATAGTTTGACATGTTTTGTTCATAAAATGGATTTGGTGCATAGTTTTGATGTGAAACCAATTGGATTCTTTTCTTAATTGTTTAATCTTGGTTTTGATCAATTTCCACTTGCTGTTTTGAATTTTTCACCTCCTTTTGACCCTAGGCTTGTCCTAGTGGTCTTGTATCTCATGTTTGAGTTTGCTTTTCAGGTTAGGAAGCAAATGCTTTAAGGAGATTAATGCAAGTTGATTGAGTTTGGTTGATTGTTATGAACTAACTTGTTCTATTTTGTAGGATGCTTAGCTCACTTGCTTTGGGCTTGTGCTTGGCACATGTGATTGATTGTGTGTCTGTTGATTCTTATTTGCTTGTTTTGACTTTGTGGTTGGTATACTGACTGTATTTGATTGATTTCAGGTACATTAAGTTGCTAATAGTTCTTTGAGAACTAGCTATTGCTTTGCTTAAGCATTGAGGTAGACTCTCTTGTCTCCATGTAGTCTGGAAGACCTGGCCTGTTACTTGGCCAGGCACCTGTCTGAAGTCCTCCTTAAGAGGCGATGTTTGTGCTTGTTTACTTTTGTCCCCAAGCAGGTAAAGACCTCTATGAGGCAATTGGCGGATAAAAGAGATATGCAATCTATCTCCCGCTATTCTGTTGAGTCGTCCCTCTGCTCACACCACTGTGTTGATGCATTGAGGACAGTAACCCAAGATCCTTGTACAGTTGTACAGTTGAGTCATTGTCTTAAGTGTAGAAGGGTTCCCGCTTTCTGGACCCACACTTCATTGTCTGAAGCTCTCCCTGACCAGGGATAAGAGCTGTGAAGTCTAATCTTCACTCACCTTTCATCTAGCTTCACCTTGACTCTCAATGTCAAGGTTAAGAGCTAACCTCACCTTGATACAGAGGCTTGTTTGTCGAGGTTGATATGACCCCTCGACTAAAGCCTAGCCTTGATGTTTGAGCCCTTGTTGGTGTGTTTACTTCATGCTGTATGTGTTTGTGTGGTGTGATTGTATCCCCTAGGTTTGCTAGAATCCGCGTAGTCTCGTTTGCATGTCAATTAAGGTAGCACGGTTCCTTCGTATAGGACTTCCTTTCTTGCTTGAGCTTTCCTAAAACACAAACAAACATTATCCCCTCTTAAGGATACGTCAACTCCTTCTACTACAGGTGAGTAAGTCTCCAAAGGTCGAGCATCCGGTAGATTGTGTAGTGACGTTATCCATTTAAAAAACACAAACCAGCAGGAATAGTTTAGTCGAACTACGGCAACTCTGATTCTCATGTCCAGATGAGATACGTAGGCACGAGATGCGATGTCTTGTCGAGTTTGACTGACGACTAACACTAACTTCTTTTCTCTCGCCCTCGTTGCAATTGAGACCTTCCCCTTCTCTTGCCCTAGTTGCAATCGAGACCCTTCTTCTTCCTGTGTGTGTCAGGAGATGGATGTAAGCCCAGCGATTGGCATTCCGTATCCTCTTGTTGTGTGCTTAGAAGCTGATATAAGTCCAGCGATTGGCATTCGGGTTCCAGTGTGGGTGTGTTTGGTTCGGAAGCTGATGTAAGTCCAGCGATTGGCATTCGGGTTCCATGTTTGCCCGTGTTTGTGTGGTTTTGTCTCGCGTGTGTGAGCCGAGCTACGAATGCTCTGATTCTTCTTCGTCCAAGAAGATACGTATGCATAGGATGCGACATCCTAGCGAGCATGTTTTTTTCCTCCCAGTCCGAACTACTTAGACTCTGATGTCTATGCTTGATAGACTAAGTAGGCCCAGGATGCGATATCCTGCCGAGTCAGTCTTGTTTGTTTTCTTGTGTCTCTTTCAGCCTGTGTAGATGTTTGTGAGCAGTGTTTTAGCAACCATTTTCCTTTCTATTGTGCGTGGATCCCGTCGAGTACGACGGATGCGTAGGGGTGCTAATACCTTCCCTTCGCATAACCGACTCCCGATCTCATTCTCTTTGGTCGCGAGACCATGTTCTTTCCAGGTTTACTTCGAGCGTTTCCTTTCCCTCTTTTGGGATAAATAACGCACGGTGGCGGCTCTGTTGTTCTTGTTTCCCGCCGGTTTTTTCGCATAATGCGACACATCTTGATAGGCCAGCTCATGTATTTGCTGTCGAAGAAGTCAAAGATGAAAAGCCATGGTATTTTGATATCAAGTATTTTCTCCAAAGTCATATTTATCTGCCTGGGGTATCTTTGAAAGATGAGAAGACTTTGAGAAGATTAGCTGGAAACTTCTACCTAAATGGTGAATAGCTTTACAAGAGAAACTTCGATATGGTTTTGCTCATATGCGTGGATAGACATGAAGCAGACATGTTAATGAATGAAGTCTATGAAGGTTCCTTCGGTACTCATTCCAATGGACATTCTATGGCAAAGAAGATGCTGAGAGCAAGTTACTATTGGCTAAAAATGGAATCTGATTGTTGCAAGTTTGTGAAGAAATGCCATAAGTGTCAAATTTATGCAGATAAGATTCATTTTCCTCTGACACTGTTGAATGTCATCTCCTCTCCATGGCCCTTCTCCATGTGGGGAATTGATATGATTGGTAGGATTGAGCCCAAAGCTTCAAATGGACATCATTTTATTCTGGTGGCTATTTATTACTTCACAAAGTGGGTTGAAGTGGCGTCGTATGAAAATGTAACGAAGCAAGTTGTTGTGAGGTTTATTAAGAATCAGATTATATGCCACTATGGTGTGCCAAGTAAGATCATTACTGATAATGGATCGAACTTGAATAATAATATGGTGGAAGCTCTTTGCAAAGACTTTAAGATTATACATCATAATTCTTCTCCCTACAGACCCAAGATGAATGGGGTTGTTGAAGCTGCGAACAAGAACTTTAAGAAGATCATTCAGAAGATGGTTGTGACATATAAATATTGGCATGGGATGCTCCCATTTGCTTTGCATGGGTACTGTACTTCTGTCCGCACTTCAACAGGGGCGACCCCTTTCTCTCTTGTTTATGGTATCGAAGTTGTGCTCCTAGTAGAGGTTGAGATCACGTCACTGAGTGTGCTAATGGAAGCCAAGTTGATTGAAGCTAAATGGTTCCAGACCAGATATGATTAGTTGAATTTAATTGAAGAGAAGAGATTGACTGCCATGTGTCATGGTCAGTTTTATCAGTAAAGGATGAAGAAAGCTTTTGATAAGAAGGTCAAGCCTCGTGTGTTTAGAGAAGGTGACCTCGTGCTCAATAAGATTTTATCTTTCAAAACTGACGCTAGGGGAAAATGGACTCCTAATTATGAAGGCCCATATGTTGTTTAGAGAGCCTTTTCAAGTAGTGCTTTGATTCTTGCAACTATGGATGGTGAAGAGTTCACTCGTCTAGTGAATGCCGATGCAGTCAAGAAATACTTCGCCTAAAAAAAGAAAAGAACAACTCGCTAAGTTGAAAACCTAAAAGGGCGACTTAGGCAAAAATGAGCTTCTCGGTGGATTGAAAACCCGAAAGGGCGATGCAGGCAAAAGTTAGAGACATAAAACAAAAATTCATCCAGGTAGCTTGAGTACCCCACATTAGGGAAATCTAGGCAAAAGTTAGGGATTATGGAAAGTAACTGCATTCGGTTGGTCCTAATCATGGAGGTAGTTTTTGAGCAAGTCGTTTGGGTCTGATTCATCATTCTCAACTAAAGACAAGAGCACAATGGATATTGAAGTTGGTAGAGAGAGTAGTGATCATTGTATTCAATGTAGCCCATTTTCCATGTAAATTACCATTTTCAACTTTGTAAACATCTATGGAGTCCTGTCATTTACATACTACCATTCTATTAAATAAAGTTGAGCATTTCATCCAATTGTTTCTACTCTTATTTACTTCTGCTAAATAGAATTGAATTTTTATGATGATAATTTTGAAATAAATCAATGAATAAAAATTCTTTTTCTTAAAAATAATAAAAACAATCACTTTAGGAATAATCGATTTCAGCAAGGAATACCAACAGCAATCTGAGAACAGGTCAGTCTTAAAGTGTGAAGCCTTGTTGGTCTTCCCCAAGCAGTTGGTAACTATTTTCCTCCCGAACAGTTCGTCAATTATCTCCAGCTGAGTTGGTGGGTCACATCCCCAGTGGAATCGAGTTGATGATTGATCCCTTTGCAAGTCCATATTCCACAACTGCAGTACTCCTGTTGATATCCTCCAGTTTGTGACTTTGGAGATTTGAAACCTTTATTTAGTTTCCATTAGCAGTTCATCATATTCGGTTATCTTTTCCTTGGAATTGGTTTATTTCGCAATTTCCAAAGAGAAATTGATGGTTTTTTAGGAATGTGACGATCTTGATCATGGCATCCCCAACTATTTGCTTAGATCCCCATGCCGAGTTTTACCTCTTGTATTCCCTGACAGAGTTCATCTTCAGATATGAAGAGCCCTCGTTCCCTGCAATATTTGGTTTTGTCCCTTGCAGGGTTGTCTCCCATTTGATATGGCGTTGACCTAAAATTCCCTGTAAAGTTGACAATTAGGATCCTCAGCAGATCCTGTCTCTATCCTCGGCATGTTCGATTGAGATTATTTCAGCAAAGCTTTCTTCTCCTTGCAGAGTTTGCCATAATTGGTTGGAAGCATGTTCTCCATGATTCCCCAGCCATGGTGGGTTTGTTCAGAGCCATATGATTTATTTTTATCCTTATCATTTTCTCCAGTTGGTGTTCCCATCTTGTTGAGATTAGCCGAGTGTTGCAGCAATGATTCAAATCTTTGTTATTTGTATCCTTTGTGTTGTTT
Source organism: Lathyrus oleraceus (assembly GCF_024323335.1). Lineage (NCBI taxonomy): Eukaryota > Viridiplantae > Streptophyta > Magnoliopsida > Fabales > Fabaceae > Lathyrus > Lathyrus oleraceus. The sequence continues at coordinate 214,898,562 of NC_066580.1, forward strand.
TCTAAACATAATCATAAATCATATACATGCACATTCATGCATAAAACACAGCATCAGATATTTCATTATGCATTTGATTTCGTTATTTTGATCCCCTGTTTTGGTGATATCATTACCTATACATATTTGGTGTGTATGTCCTCCTTCAATTGTAGAGTGTCAGCCCCTTAAACAGAAAGAGTTTAACCTTTCTAGTTTCCCCATTGAGTTATCTCCTCGTGAATGATTATTATTTCAGTTTCCTCCCCCAGTTAATTATTTGGATAGAACCATTCCCCTTGAGTTATATCCTCATTGGGTTGAGTCTTTGTTTGACCGTTTCTTTCTAGTTATTACCTAGATAGATATTTTGGTCCCTTGAGAGTCTATTACCCAGTAACTGGTAATATTCTTCTCAATTTTTTAGTACTTTACTTTTGCCCAATACCCGATAAAAGTAATATACTTCCTTTGTTTTCCCCAGCGGATTCATTTTCACGTTTTCCCAGGAAATATATCCTTGATATGTTCATCTTAACCGGTGACATATATTCTTCCTTTGTGGTTTTCTACCCAGTAAAAAGGTAGTTGTAATCCATACTTTTATTCCCCAGAGAGTTAATCCTTGATATGTTCATCTTAACCGATGACGGATTTTCTCCTCTTTGCGGCCTTCTGGCCAGTAACCGGTAGTTGTAAATCCTACTTTCCCCTTCAAGTTTATCCTTGATATGTTCATCCTAACCGGTGATGAATATTCGCTCTTTGGTATTCTATCCAATAACTGATAGATATAATTCCTATTTTCTCCCTGGCAGTCTATCCTTGATATGTTCATCCTAACAGATGACGAATATTCTTCCTTTGAGTCAATCGTTGATATGTTCACATTAACCGGTGACGGATATTCTCTCCTCTAGGTCTTCTCCCCAGTAACCGGTAGTTGTAAGTCCTATTTGAGCTTTTCCCCAACAGGTTATTCTTACCCAGTAACCGGTAACGAATACACCTCTTTTTCCTCAGCGAGTCATCCTTGATATGTTTACCAAAACCAGTAACGGATGTCCCTCTATCAGAGTATATTATGTTCCTACCCAGTAACCGATAATAGATAATCTCTGGTACTCCTGTGTTGAAGATTATTCTTCCCCAGTTGAGTTTGAGTGTGTATTTCCTCAGTGGAATTGTCTTTTTCCTGTTTGGTACGAGTATTTCAGCTTCGCTCTGATTTACTCGTTTCCCCTGTAGGATTTCCCTTATCCCCAACTGAGACCTTCCATTGATTTATTTTTATGGAAATTTCCCTCGTGTCTCCGGAAGTTTTTAAGTCGTAGCCTGGTAATCAGTCACCATTTATAGTAAGTTTTCATTACTGATCCGACGCAAAACAGAGACATTTGATACACTGTGCAAGCATTTAAGGTATAATTCGAATAGTTTTACTTCCGTTATTTTATTTACACATTCTTAATCTTTGTTATGTTTTACTTTGTTTATCTTGATTTTATGCTTGGGATAGCTGTGTTTTTGTCCGACTGATCCAGGTAGAAGAACCGGAAAACTCAGAACACGACAGTGCGAGAGACCGGCACGCAAAAGAGCAGCAAACCCCGGTGCAGGAGGCCTGACACGACCATCGTGTCACCTGACACGGGCCGTGTCAGGGCAAGGAAAGCAAAAGAAGAAAAACAGTAGCCAGACACGGCCACCCGTGTCAGCTGACACAGGCCGTGTCAGGCAGAAATCCCAACCGTGTTAGGCTTGCCATGGGCGTGTTAGGAGAAGCAATAGGCTGACACAGCCACCCGTTTCAGCTGACACGGCCACCCGTGTCAGCTGACACGGGCCGTGTCAGCCCAAGCCCAATATTTCCAATTTTCTCGGGCTTTTCATTCTTCGGGCTTTGTGGAGACATCTTTGGACTTGTCCAACTGCTGCTGGGAACTTTCAATATAAAAAGAGGTCTTCTGCCAAAGGAAAAATCATCTTGGAATACAGCAAACCACAGTATTGTGAAGCAATCAAGTATTACAGAGATCAAGGCATTTGGAGAGCTGAAGAGATTCATGAGCGGGAGCGATTGAAGTTCAAAGTCATCCAATTTCTTGTAATGTGTAATTTTTATCTTGAATTTGTTTTAAACAATATGAGTAGCTAAACACCCCAATGCTAGGGGGTGTCCCTGATTTAGAATTGTAATGAATTTGAGTTTATATTTGCATTTATAATATTTTATTTACGGTAACCTTTTGATGTGTTTATTGCTTTCTCTTTCGGACTAATTGAGATTGATCTATGGTTATCACTTAGGCTGGACCGTCAGTGATAAGGTTTTCATCAGGTTACTCTGTAGTAGATATCACCTAGGACTAGGGATACCCTGTATAAACCAGAGCATTCTTGATATTATACAGCTTAACTTCACCCTTATTGGCTATGGACATAAGAATTAGGGTAGATTGATTAAAGGTTTTCTCACCAAGGACTTGGGAGAAAATACCCTTGAGAACTGGTAGTAATTGATATTTATTGATGCAATAGTAACTCAGAGTTGTTACAAGGATAAATCATACACCTTCCCTGGCATTGTTCCTTTTTCTCTATAAACCCTTGTTTTCATATTTCTTTATTATTTTCTTTTTACACTCAAAAAACCAAATTAATACTTTTTGTTTAATTGAATGATAATTTAAACTCAATACTAACGTGCAGTCCTTGAGATCGACATTCGGGGAATTTCCTCATTATTACTATAACAGGCAAAATAATACACTTGTTATTTTCCCGATCAAGTTTTTGGCGTCGTTGTCGGGGACTGCCAAAAATATAGAGTTTAATTTTATTTCAATTAAAATTTTGTTGCTCTGCAATAAAATTATTTTTCTGTCATTTATATTTTACTAACCAGTGTATGCAAGGAAAACCCTCAGCTGAAATTCTTTTTGACGCAGAGATTGAGAGAACCCTTCACAGAAGACGCTGAGAACAAAGAGTGGATTCTACAAAAGAAAGTACCTCGGATCAACCAGAAGTCAAGGAACCAATGGCTGAAGTTCCTCCAATTCCACCTCCTCCACCTCCGGAAAGACTCCTAGGTGACTATGGAGGTGCAAACGCACCGGGTGGTCGATTGACCATAGTTAACCAATCAGTGAATGTGACAAATTTTCAACTGCATCCTAGCACGATCAATCAATTGGAAAGAAAATCTTTCACCGGAAAGGTTAATGAAGATGCCAACAAACACCTGCAGAGATTTCTGACCATGAGCACCACCTTGAAAATTGATGGTCACACTGATGAAGCAAAAAAATTAAGAATCTTCCCGTTCACTTTAGCTGAAGACGTGGAAGAATGGTTCTATTCTCTCCCTGCCGGTAGTATCACTTCCTCGGAGGAGATGGAAACTGCATTCTTAAATGAGTATTTTCCAGCATCAGTATTCCTGAGAAAAAGGTATGAAATTCTGAATTTCAAACAGAAGGATGGTGTATCATTGGGAGACACATACAAAAGATTCAAAAGGATCATAGTCGCGTGTCCCACTCATAATATGGATCAGACAGAACAAATGCAGATGTTCGTTAATGGGCTGAAAATTAAGACTAAACAGTTGATTGATACAGCAGCCGGTGGCTCAACAAATTTCTCAACAGCCACTGGTATCCAGAGGATTATTGAAGCAATAGCTGCTAATGAGCATCTAGAGCTATATGACAGGTGTACCAGTCAGCCAGTCCGTCTGGAAGACACTGTTGCTGCCGAAATAGACAAAAAGTTGAAATCTATAAATATAGGTACTCAACAGATAGCACAGGTTCAGCCAACTCAGGCGAGTACTTGTGAAATCTGTAATGGACCTCATCACACAGTCTATTGCTTTGCGACCCCCCAACAAATTGAAGAGATCAAATTCTTGAAGCAGAATAATCCCTACTCTAATACCTACAACCCAGGTTGGAAGAATCATCCAAACTTCTCTTGGAAAGATCAGAGAAGGAATGTTCCGCAACAAGGTACAGGGCAATATCAGACTCAGTATCAGCAACAACAACAACAACAACAACAACAGGCACCTAAAAAGGCTGAATGGGAGATTGCCATTGAAAAGTTAGCATCCCACAGTATACAGTTTCAAGAAGAAACAAGGACTAATCAGAAAAACACCACAGCCTCCATCAAAAATCTTGAAGTTCAGATGGGACAGATAGCACAGCAGTTAGCATCAAACTCTCAAGTCCCTGGAACCCTACCTAGTGATACGGTGACAAATCCGCGGGAACATAACACTGTTAACATTGTCACAACCCGAAGTGGAAAGTCAACCGAGGTAAATGATATAGAAAAAGATGGATTAATAGAGGTGGATTTAGAAATCAAGGAAACAAAAGTCCAAGATGAAGAAGCAATACCACCTCCTGTCCAGGATAAGGAAAAGGTTCCTAAACCCATAATCAAACTTCCTTACCCTCCACGACAGAAGAAGAAAAATCAACATGAGAAGAATTTCGAGAAGTTTCTCGAGATGTTAAAGAAACTCGAAATCAATATCCCTTTTTCTGAAGCATTAGAACAAATGCCAATATATGCCAAGTTCATGAAAGACATAATTTCTAAGAAGCGTTCCACTGATACTGAACCGATCATCCTGACTGAAACATGCAATGTCGTTCTCCAAGGCATGAAAATACCAGTGAAAAAGAAAGACAGGGGATTGGTTACTATTCCTTGCATTATAGGTGATCGAAAATTCAAGAAGGCTCTGATTGACTTAGGAGCGAGTGTAAGTTTGATGCCATTGTTCATCTATAAGAAATTAGGCATCGGTTTTGTTCAAGATACTCGAATGACCCTTTAGTTTGCGGATCGCTCTGTTAGGCGGCCCTACGGTATTGTGGAAGATGTTCTTGTAAAAATTGACAAGTTTGTCTTTCCAGTCGACTTCGTCATTTTGGAAACGCCGGAGGATGAGGAGATTCCTCTCATATTGGGAAGACCTTTCTTGGAAACAGGACGGTGTATGATAGATATTGAGGAAGGAACTATGACCCTCAAGGTCTATGATGAAGAGTTAAAGATAGATGTGAGGAATACCATGCAATACAAAGATGATGTCGGCACAAGCAACACTATAGAGATAATCGACCAAGTAATTGCTCAAGAAAATGACCAGCATAGACCCCGGTCACCTCTAAACCGGGTTTTAAGCTTGTCCATTTTTGAAAGTAATGAAGATGAAGAAGAATCTGAGGTGCTTGCTCTAGTGGAAAAACAACCTGAATGGATTAGATCTAGACCACACCGGTGGGAAGATCTAAGACCACCACCATCCGATGTCACTGAAGAACCCAAAAAAGGGGTGAATCTGAAGCAGTTGCCAATAAATCTGAAGTATGTATTTCTAGACACCAAAGAAAAATGTCCAGCCATCATTAATGCTAGTCTACAGAGTGTCCAAGAGGCAGAACTCATTCAAGTGCTAAAAAAATACAAGGGTGCAATCGGATGGGCAATTGAGGACTTGAAAGGTATAAGCCCTACTGTTTGCATGCACAAGATCTTAATGGAGGATGACCACAAACCGGTAGTGCAACCGCAACGAAGACTTAACCCAGCCATGAAAGAAGTGGTGCGCAAAGAGGTTGTAAAACTCTTGGATGCGGGCCTAATCTACCCTATCTCTGATAGTTCTTGGGTAAGTCCAGTCCACGTGGTACCCAAAAAAGAGGGCACAACGATAATAAAGAATGAAAAGAATGAGTTGAATCCAACCCGCACTGTTATAGGTTGGAGAGTGTGCATCGATTACAGAAGGCTAAATGTGGCAACAAGGAAGGATCACTTCCCGTTACCATTCATTGATCAAATGCTGGAACAATTAGCAGAACACGAGTACTATTGTTTCCTAGACGGTTATTTAGGGTACAACCAGATTGCGGTTGCCCCTGAAGACTAAGAGAAGACTGCATTCACATGCCCCTATGGTATTTTCGCTTATAAAAGAATGTCATTTGGCTTATGCAACGCACCGGCCACATTTCAAAGGTGTATGACTTATATTTTTGCTGACATGCTCGAAAAGCATATGGAAGTATTTATGGATGACTTCTCGGTGTTCGGTTCTTCATTTGATAACTGTTTGACTAACCTGTCACTTGTTTTAGAAAGATGCCAGCAAAAAAATTTGATCCTGAATTGGGAAAAATGTCACTTCATGGTTCGGGAAGGAATAGTATTGGGACACAAGATCTCCAACAAGGGTATCGAAGTGGATATAGCAAAAGTGGAGGTAATAGAAAACTTACCACCACCAGTAAATGAAAAAGGCATCCGAAGCTTCTTAGGACATACGGGTTTCTACCGCAGGTTCATAAAAGATTTCTCCAAGATTGCCAAACCATTGACTAGTCTGCTGGTAAAAGATACCCCGTTCTTATTTGACAAAGAATGCAGGAAAGCCTTCGAGACCTTGAAGAAGGAGTTGGTGTCAGCACCCATAGTTATTGCCCTAGATTGGTCTCTTCCTTTTGAGATAATGTGTGATGCAAGTGATAACACAGTGGGGGCGGTACTAGGGCAACGCAAGGAGAAGCTCTTGTTGGTGTAAGCCCTAGAGGCCAATATTTTTTGGTACTTGTATCGAATTATTTATTAATAATAAAAGGCATTTTCTTTATTATGGTTGATTAATAAAGTCCCTAGGATAGATAGTCCGTTTAATGTATTAAGTGTGACTTAATCATGAGAACACATTAAACATAAGGGCACTGTTCTTAAAGTATCTGTAGTCGAGCTTTAATGTGAAGTGGGATAACATTAAAGCATTAAGACTATTATGTTTGTAGACTGATGATCACATCTCATGGATCATGGATAAAGAGTTATCAAGTCTTAAACGTAGGTATGAATATTAGGAGTAATATTTATACCGGATTGACCCGCTATGAGAATACTATATAGAAAGTTATGCAAAGTGTCATAAGTTATTCTCATGGTGATAATAGTGTATACCACTCTTCGACCTGAAACCACTATGGATCCTAGATGTAGAGTTGAGTGCCTTATTACTGATCCAACGTCATCCGTAACTGGATGACCATAAAGACAGTTGATGAGTACTCCACGAAGCATGCTGAGGGACATGAGTGTCCTAGATGGAATTTGCCAATCCTGCTTAACAGGATAAATGTCTATGGGCCCAATATTGAACTGGACAAGGGTGACACGGTCTATACCTTATGTTCAATATAGACATAAGGGCAAAGGGGTAATTATACACATAATTATTATCACAGGAGGTTTTGTCAGATCACATGACATTTTCGTGACTTGGGTAGCAGTGATGTGTTGCTAGATACCGCTCACTGTTTATTATGTTAAATGCGTGATTTAATATAATTGCCAACGCCGCGAAAACCTATAGGGTCACACACAAAGGACGGATTGATGAGAGATAGAATAATTAAGGAACACCGTAAGGTACGGTGCACTTAAGTGGGAGACGAAATATGGTAAGGTACCAAATACTTAAGTGATTTTGGCATATTATGAGATATGGTCCAAAATGCACTTAAGTGGGCTTTTTGGCTTGAAGCCCACACAAGTGGTTCTATAAATAGAACCCCTTGGGTAGAAGCATTGTAACTCAATTCCACTCAGACAGAAATTCAAGTAGAGACTTGGAATTTTGTTTCCCTCTTTCTCTCACTCAAAGCCTTCATTCATAACAGCTAGCACTGCGATTGAAGGAATCCGTTCGTGTGGACTGAGTAGAGACGTTGTCATCGTTCAACGTTCGTGATCGCCCCGTGGATCTGTATCAAAGGTTTTGATCATTATCAGAGATCTGCACCAAAGGTTTGAATCGCCACAAGAGGTAACGATTCTATCACTGATCATGCCCATTCGTAAGGATCACTAAATGGAGAAAATTTTAAATTCCGCTGCGCCTTGGATGGCAATTCTCCTTCAGCTCTTGCATGTGATCTACTATGCAAGCCATGTACTCAACCCTGCTCAAATGAACTATGCAACCACAGAAAAAGAACTCATGGCGGTGGTATACGCTTTTGACAAATTCAGATCCTATCTGCTGGGATCAAAGGTAATTGTATATACTGACCATGCTGCTTTGAAATATCTTTTTGCAAAACACGAATCCAAGCCGAGGCTGCTGCGATGGATCCTCCTACTACAGGAATTCGATTTGGAAATCAGAGATAAAAAGGGTAGTGAAAACACTGTTGCTGATCACTTGGCTCAGATGACTCCGATTCAAGAAACTGAAGAAACACACCCCATCAGAGATGAGTTCACGGACGAACGCATTCTAGTCGTTACACATATCCCATGGTTCGCCGATTACGCGAACTTTATGGTAGGTGGACTGATACCTTATGACTTTGACTCTAACAGACGAAAAAAGCTTTTGCATGATTGCAGGTTCTATGTATGGGACGATCCATTCCTTTACAAAAAGGGATTAGATGGTCTAGTTAGGAGATGTGTTCCAGAGGAAGAGCAGAGGGACATTTTAAAAACCTGTCATAACTCCGAATATGGAGGACATTTCAGCGGAGACAGAACCGCATCCAAAGTCCTCCAATCTGGATTGTACTGGCCCACAATGTTCAAAGATGCCCAATCAGTGGTAAAAGAGTGCGACCGATGTCAAAGAACAGGAAACATATCTAAAAGAAATCAGAATGTTAGAAGTCGAACTGTTCGATGTGTGGGGGATAGATTTTATGGGACCCTTCCCACCTTCCTTCGGAAAGTAGTACATTCTAGTTGCGGTTGACTATGTGTCTAAATGGGTGGAAGCAGTTGCACTGCCCACGAATGATGCAAAGGTGGTGATCAACTTCCTCAAGAATTGTATCTTCGCACGGTTTGGGGTACCAAGAGCACTTATTTTTGTTCTCTGCGTCTTCTGCGAAGGGCTCTCTCGATCTCTGCGTCAAAAAGAATTTCAGCTGAGGGTTTTCCTCGCATACACTGGTTAGTAAAATATAAATGACAGAAAAATAATTTTATTGCAGAGCAACAAAATTTTAATTGAGATAAAATTAAACTCTATATTTTTTGCAGTCCCCAGCAACGGCGCCAAAAACTTGATCGGGAAAATAGCAAGTGTACTATTTTGCCTGTTATAGTAATAATGGGGAAATTTCCCGAATGTCGATCTCAAGGACTGCACGTTAGTATTGAGTTTAAATTATCATTCAATTAAACCAAAAGTATTAATTTGGGTTTTTGAGTGTAAAAAGAAAATAATAAAGAAATATGAAAGTAAGGGTTTATATAGAAAAAGAAACAATGCCAGGGAAGGTGTATGATTTATCCCTGTAACAACTCTGAGTTACTATTGCATCAACAAATATCAATTACTACCAGTTCTCAAGGGTATTTTCTCCCAGGTCCTTGGTGAGAAAACCTTTAACCAATCTACCTTAATTCCTATGTCCATAGCCAATTAGGGTGAAGTTAAGTTGTATAATATCAAGAATGCTCTGGTTCATACAGGGTATCCCTAGTCCTAGGTGATATCTACTGCAGAGTAACCTGATGAAAACCTTATCACTGGCGGTCTAGCCTAAGTGATAACCATAGATCAATCTCGATTGGTCCGAAAGAGAAAGCAATAAACATATCAAAAGGTTACCCTAAATAAAATATTATAAATGCAAATGTAAACTCAAATTCATTACAATTCTAAATCAGGGACACCCCCTAGCATTTGGGGGTTTAGCTACTCATATTATTTTAAAAAAATTCAAGATAAAAATTACACATTACAAGTAATTGGATGACTTTGATCTTCAATTGCTCCCGCTCATGAATCTCTTCAGCTCTCCAAATGCCTTGATCTCTGTAATACTTGATTGCTTCACAATACTATGGTTTGTTGTATTCCAAGATGATTTTTCCTTTGGCAGAAGACCTCTTTTTATAGTGAAAGTTCCCAGCAGCAGTTGGATAGGTCCAAAGATGTCTCCACAAAGCCCGAAGAATGAAACGCCCGGAAAAATTGAAAATATTGGGCTTGGGCTGACACGGCCCGTGTCAGCTGACACGGGTGGCCGTGTCAGCCTACTGGTTCTCCTGACACGCCCATGGCATGCCCAACACGGGGGGAGTTTCTGCCTGACACGGGTGGCCGTGTTAGGCTACTGTTTTCTTCTTCTGTTTCTCTTGCCCTGACACGGCCCGTGTTAGGTGACACGGGTGGCCGTGTCAGGCCTCCTGTACCGGGATTTTCTGCTCTTTAGCGTGTCGAACTCTCGCACTGTCGTGTTCTGAGTTCTCCGGTTCTTCTACCTGGATCTGTCGGACAAACACACAGCTATCCCACGCATAAAATCAAGATAAACAACGTAAAACATAACAAAGATTAAAAATGCGTAAATAAAATAACGGAAGTAAAACTAATTGAATTGTACCTTAAATGCTTGCACAGTGTATCAAATATCTCTATTTTGCGTCGGATCAATAACGAAAACTTACTATAAATGGTGACTGATCAGGTACACACCGAGATAGGTGACTTAAGGATTGAACAACAAAGGCAAGGCATCGAGCAAGCCCGTCAGGGCGCGATGTTGGATGAGATGAGCAGCATGATGCGACAGTTGATGTTGCATTTCCCGCACCCTCCTCCTCAGTATGACCCTGTGAGTTCCCTCCTTCGCGCTTGTTCACAAACATTGTGGACAATGTTGAGTTCAAGTGTGGGGGAGATTTTATGTCTTTTATTTGTAATTTGTTTGTGTTATTTTTACTTTTTAATTGCATTTGTCTGTTGAATGTACATTATGCTGCAAGTGTGTATGTCAAGTCTGTGTTGACAGGTTCGAAAAGTAATGATCACAATTGAGAGTGGATGAAAGATCACACCACTCACCATGGCTTGTTGTGAAGGATCTCCCCAGAAAGTGACACTACTGACACTAAAGATCAGACGCAACATATACAGCTTAACCGACACGAGTATCCTACACACTCCGAAGTAAGAAAGCAATTGCACCAAATTAAGAAGCACTGTGGATCCTGTCAAAGCTGAACCAAACCAACTGAGTCAGAAAATGCCAAACACATTAATCATCATGAGCGGCATTCAGGTTTGTCTTTATCACTCTAAATTTGCGTAGACTCTCTGGGACTGTCACTGCATGATACACACAATGAGGCACGTTGTTTGTAATTAACCTCGAGCCTTTCTAGCCATCCCGCATTATTATATCCTTCGTTAACTCCCTTTGAGCTTATATCCATTTTTTTGTTTAAAACACCATGAATGTAACCATTGGCCAAAACACTTCCTCACCCTGTTCAGAGTCATGAGAATACATTCCAACTGTGTGGAAAAGTTAAGTTTGGGGTAAAAACCCCAAAAGCTCTCAAAGCCCTGGAAAGTGCAAAAACAAAAGAAAAAATAAAAATTGATGAATCGAGAAAAAGAAAGAAAAATAAAAATCAAATAATCGATGATTCAAAAGAAAAAGCACTGAAAAGGGCAGTCGGTAAAAATTCAAGAAATAAGAAAAGAAAACCGAGGAAATAAAAGAAACAAACACAGGATGTAACATCGACTCTGAACCAAAAGCCCCTTGTTTCCCTTTTTAATCCATATTGTAACCCAAACCAAGCTACAACCCTAAAGACCTCAAAAGTGTGTGTGTTGTGTGTAGGTGATGAGAAAAGAGAGACTATTCAAACTTGTGAGTGATATTGCATACTTTGAATTATGAGTGTAAACAGTTAACCCCGAGAGAATTAGTGAGAATGTGAAATAAGCTAACAGGTGAAACGGTGGTTTAAAGTGGAAGTGTGAGTGATGACTTACGAGGATGGGTAGGACTTGTGGAAGGAAAAGGGAAGACATTCGCGAATGATCTCAGCAGTGGTGGAAAGCATAAAGAATTCTGGGGAGTGATACTGAAACATTGCTTGGGACAAGCAATGAACTAAGTCGTAGCCTGGCCTACGCATAGTTTAAGAAAGCTTTTTATAAGAAGGTCAGGCCTTGTGTGTTTAGAGAAGGTGACCTCGTGCTCAAAAATTTTGTATCTTTCAAACCTGATGCTAGGAGCAAATGGACTCCTAATTATGAGGCCCATATATTGTGAAGAGAACCTTTTCAGGGGGTGCTTTGATTCTTACAACTATGGATGGTGAAGAGTTCACTCGTCCTGTGAATGTCGATGTAGTCAAGAAATATTTCATCTAAAAAAGAAAAGAATAACTCGCTAAGTTGAAAACCCGAAAGGGAGGCTTAGGCAAAAATGAGCATCTCGGTGGATTGAAAACATGAAAGGGAGATCCAGGCAAAAGTTAGAGACATAAAAAGAAAAGAAAATCTCGATAGGTTGAGTACCACACCTTGGGGCAATCTAGGTAAAATTAGGGATTGTGGCAAGTAATTGCATTCGGTTGGTCTTAATCAGAGAGGCGGTTTTGAACAAGTCATTTGGTTATGATTCATTATTCTCAACCAAAGCCAATAGCACATCGGATATTGAAGTTGGTAGGAGGAGTAGTGATCATTGTATTCAATGTAGCCCTTTTCCATGTAAATTACCATTTTTCAACTTTTGTAAAGATCTATGGAGTCTTGTCATTTACAGACTACCATTCTATTAAATAAAGTTGAGCTTTTTATCCAATTGTTTCTACTTTTATTTATTTCTTCTAAATGAAATTGAATTTTTATGATGATAATTTTGAAATAAATCGATAAATAAAAATCATTTTTTCTTAAGAATATAAAAACAATTACTTTAAGAACAATCGATTTCGGCAAGGAATATCAACGGCAGTCTGAGAACAGGTAAGTCTTGAAATGTGAAGCCTTGTTGGTCTTCCCCAAGCAGTTGGTTTAGTGATTTTTCCCTAATAGTTCGTCAGGTATTCCTAACTGAGTTGTAGGGTCACATCCCTAGTAATTGGCTTAGATCCCCGTGCAGAGTTTTATCTCCTGTTTTTTCGATGGAGTCCATCTTCAGATATCGAAGATCCCTTGTTCTCGATAGTGTTTGGTTCTGAGTAGTGTGTGATTTGTTCCCTTGCAAGGTTGTCTCCCATTTGATATGGTGTTGACCTAAAATTCCCTACAGCATTGACGGTTTGAATCCTCAGTAGATCCTTTCTCTCTCCCTAGTCAAGGTTGAGTTATTCCGAGCGGAATGATTTGTGTCCATCCCCATCATTTTTCTCTAGTTGGTGTTTCCATCTTGTTGAGATTAGCCGTGTGTTGCAGCGATGATTCAAATTCGTGATATTTGTATCCTTTGTGTTGATTTGTCAGCATAATTATCAATCATATACAAACATATTCATACATCAGATATTTCATTATGCATTTTTATTGCATTTGACTCCTTTATTATGATCCTTTGCTTCGGTGATATTATTTCCCCAGGAAGGTTTGGTGCGTCTGTCCTCCTTCAATTATAGAGTGTCAGCCCCTTAAGCAGAAAGAATTTAACCTTTCTCATTCCTCGCTAACTTGTTTCCTCGTGGATGATCATTATTTCAGTTTCCTCCCCAGTTAATTATCTGGATGGAGTCACTTCCCTTGAGTTATATCCTCATTGGGTTGAGTCTTTGTTTGACCATTTCTTTCTAGTTACTACCTAGATATATATTTTTGGTCCCTTGAGAGTCTGTTACCCAGTAACTGGTAATATTCTTCTCGATTTTTGAGTACTTTACTTTTACCCAATACCCGGTGAAAGTAATCTACTTCCTTTGTTGTCCCCAGTAGATTCGTTTTCACGTTCCCGCAGGTAGTCTATCCTTGATATGTTCATCCTAACCGATGACTGATATTCTTCCTCTGTGGTTTTCTACCCAGTAAAAAGGTATTCGTAATCCCTATAGAGAGTTTATCCTTGATATGTTCACTTTAATCGGTGATGAATTTTCTCTCCCTTTTTGGTCTTATGCGCAGTAACAGGTAGTTGTAAATCATGTTTTCCCCTCCGAGTCTATCCTTGATATGTTCATCCTAACCGGTGACAGATATTCTCTCTTTGGTATTCTATCTAGTAACTGATATATATAATTCCTATTTTCTCTGCGGCAGTCTATCCTTGATATGTTCATCCTAACCCATGACGGACATTCTTCCTTTGAGTCTATCCTTGATATGTTCACTTTAACCAATGACAGATATTCTCTTTTTGGTCTTTTACCCAGTAACCGATAGTTGTAAATCCTATTTGATTATTTTCCCCAACAGGTTATTCTTACCCAGTAACAGGTAACGAGTACACCTCATTTTTCCTCAGCGAGTCATCCTTGATATGTTTACCCTAATCGGTAACGGATGTACCTCTGTCAGAGTATATTATCTTCCTATCCAGTAACCGGTAATAGATAATATATTTCTGGTACTCCTGTGTCAAAAATCATTCTTCCCCGGTTGAGTTAGATTCATGTATTTCATCTTTGTTATGATTTACCTGTTTCCCCTGCAGTTTTCCCTTATCTCCAACCGGGTCCTTCCATTGATTTATTTTCATGGAAATTCCCCTCGTGTCTCCAGCAGTTAAGTCATAGCCTGACCTACACACAACTTTTATTCGTCAGAGTCTCTCTCTCCCAGTGAGTTTTCCTTATGGAATGCATTATGCTCCTGTGGACTTTCAGTCTCTCCGGATTTTTTCCTTTATAGCAACATTTTCCCCATAGAGATTATTTTTTTAACATTCATATCATATGCATCAAGAGGTCTCTTAGGGACCAAAATTTGTTTCTAGATGTTTTTATTTAAGGCCACTCTACTGAGTTGATACGAAGATTTTAACCTTCACATCCTCAGTTAGAATGACCTTAAATAGGGGAAGCTGTAAAACCCCAATTTTGATCCTAAGATCCCTCATGATATCTCATAATATGCATTAGCTTTGGGATCACACCTTGGCATCCTCCTTATCCCTCATTCATTGGGTTTATATTGGGATAGGTCACCAAGCATGTATCATACTTTTTTTTCATTATTTACTAACCAAAATACCAAAAATATGTCTATGTATAACTTTGTTTCTTTTGTAGGTAGTGTGTGTGTTCACCTATGCTTCATCAAGCTTATATCTAGGGTTTGAGACCCTCAATGCAAGGAAACTAATCAAGAGATGGTTCACATTGACTCTAGACATCATATATGGATTCCCATGATCTTCACGTATCATTTTGATCAAGAATTCATCAAAAGTTTGAAGCTTGTTTGCCTTGGAAGCCCTGATTCATCTAGGTGTCTTGTGTGACTTCCTCAGCAAGTTTCTTCATCATTTGATCAAATATTTCAAGGTATACTTTATCTTACATTATATTATGCATATATGATCCTCCATGAGTCCAAAATATCAAGAGAATTTCAAGTTTTCAAGTTGGTTCATGGTGGTTGACCAGAGAAAGTCAACTGGTCAAAACTGGGGTTCCCTAGACCGTATATCCTACAATTTTTATCATATGAAAATGATTCAAAGAGAAACGTTACTCCTTATGACATTCCAAACAACTTTCATGTTGAAGTCAAGAGCTTGTTTTTCTTGGAAAGTCATTTTTTATGGTGTAAGATTATATGTCATTTTGTTCGAACCCTTGTTAGGAGGTCAACTTCCAAGGACCATAACATGCTCAATTTTTATGAGATGAAAGCCATTCAAGTTTAATGATCAAATTCAAGATGTATTCTTCAATTGTGATTCTTAGAAAAAAGGTTAAACTCAACTTTCAAATGCATGTGCCAAGAAGAAACATTATAGGTCATTTTGGGCCACTACCATTGAACAAGTGATTTTCCTCAACTTATAAAATGCATAACTCCATCATGCCAAAATCTAAATGAGGTCAAATTTGTAACCAAATTGAAGAGAGTTTGAAAGAGCTACAACTTTGATGAAGGAATGTTTTCCATTTTAAACCCATAGCAAAAGTTATTCAAGGTGGAAGAAGTGAACATTTGACTTGGTACTTAGAAAATTTTCAAATATGTTTGATTTTCCAAACTTCCACCTCAAAATTCATCATGATACATGCTTCAAATGGAAAAGTGTTCAACATGAAAGTTGTTCCCCTTGATCTCACCTTTCCCAAAAGTCCAAGTTCATCTCATTTGGCCAATAAATGAAGGACTTATGCATGGGTTCTTTTCAAAGGTTCATTTGGTTGGATTTCATATAAACTTTTCAATCTCCTTTTCATGACCACATGACATGATTTCAGCATTGCACATTGGTGATTTTGGACCTGATAACATCATTTCATGGGCCTATCATACGCCCATGCAAGCATGCAAGGAAGTTGTTATTTTTGGACAATTTTGGAAGTGTGTGAAAATCAAATGGATAGCCTATAAATAAGACCCTCTTGGCTCATAATTAAGGACCTCATGCCCAAGCTTTCAACCTGCAATCCAAACTCTCGCCATTAAAGGATAATCTTGAAGGTTTTCATTTGAAAATCGAGCTTTAAATTTCATTCTGTTTTGAGATTGAAACTCCAAGAGTCCAAGCTTTTCCTTGATCCAATTCAAATCCTACAAGCTTCTGAAGTTAAGCCAAGGTCAATTGGAAGCAAGATCAAGCAAGGTTGAAGCTCACTTGAAGGTGATTTTCTAGAATTTTTATCTCTTCTATTCTCCCTTAATTCTTCACTATTCTTTGTGATTTTTTATTGAAGGAATTCCTACCAATATGGGCAACAAGATTGAGTTGCTTTGAGGTCAAATCGAAGCAACTCAGTTCATGATCCTCAAAAATCAAATCCCTGTATCTTTTTATATACTTGGAATTGGAGAAAATTGAGGACAGATTCGAGCTCCTGAGCGTTTTTCCTTTGAACCCATGTCCTTGTTTTTCATTTTAGTAGAGGTTGATGGTGGACCAGTATGGTGAGTTCCACCGGAGACGAAGATCGAAGCCCTAGCTCCGGTGATGTGCTGGCTTACATCCTGACCATCTAATCTATTTAAAATATTTTAATCTCAGCATTTCCTTGTGATTACCAAGCCTGCAGCACATTGACTAAGGTCTATTTTGGAATGCACGCGCTTGGCCATCAGATCTGCCACATCAATTAATGAGGGAGATCTGATGGCCCTTGTTTTTTTTAATTTTATTTTAATTTCTGAATTTTCTTTTAATTCATCTATTTTGTTTAATTCATAATAATTTCATTTTTAATCCAAAAAATATGGGACTTTCACAAAAAATCTTTAAATATTTTTCTCTTACATATTCTGAATTAAAATTATTTTTTGGATTAATTTTGATATTTTTCATGAATTAAATGTTTTTATGCATATTTTTAATTGTTTAAAAATACTTCTGACTTTTTAAAAATCATGAAATTTGTTGTCTAAGGTCCTTTGACCTTGTTTGACCTAGGATAAATCTCTTGACCATTTATTTTGTGTTTTGACCAAATTAAATTGTATTTTAATGCATTTTTAAATTGATTTTTAATTGATTAATTGTGTAAAAATTATGTCGAGTCATTTTTATGGTCTTGTGATGTTTGACTATTTGTTTGGGCTTTGGTCAAGGTTGATTTGACTTTTGTTGGATTAAAACCATTGGATTTAGGGATTGATGAAATGTACATTTCATCTCCCAAAATGAATGAATGGTTTTAATTGGATAAAAATCCTCCCATGACCAATTTGTGTTTCTTTCATTCCCTTCCCTCTTCATCTTCATCCCTATTCTTTCTCATTCCCTCATTTGACGAATGAAATCTCTAATGTATTAAATTGGTTCATCAATGACCTTGTGTCATATGAACCAATACAAGTATGACTGAGATAGGTCCATCCCTCTTAATCTTTTCTTTTAGTGTGTGGTATGTTTTAGGAGTTTTGTTCATTATACTAAATCTCTAACATGCATTAACACCTAAATTTTTATTGCCTGGCCTCAGATAGTTGTGACTTCTACATAAGTCCAATTACGATTGCTTAACATAGAGCTAAATTTGACCCTAATGGCATAGCATTCTAGTAAGTGAGATTATAAATCTCCCATTCTTCATGGTATTGTGTGGAAACTTGACCTTTTTTCCTTTCATGAGATCTAGTGGCATACTTGTTGAATTATCCAAGTTGGAGCCCTTCTCATGGAAGATGTCTTGGTTTAAGGATATATGCTTGTGAATGGATGGTTGAGTGTTCTCCAAAGAATGACTTAATCAATTAAAAAATACCACTAACCTTTGACTAATATTTGACTAACTCTTGTTAATATTGCTTTACTTTTAAGTCATTTACTTTATGCAATTTAAATTTCAGTCATTTATCATTCATTGTCATTTACATTTCATTTAAATTGTTTATGTTTATGTCATTTTCCATTTGCTCATTTGAGCCATATCTTGTTATTGTATATACTTGTTTGTGCATTTTGATTTTTGTTTGTGGTATTAGGATCTTAAAATACTTAATAAACAACAGAAAACCTAAAAAATGATTGGTGGACTGTTGATCTTGATCTGAACTTTTGGACTTAGGATTAGGCAACATTCTTTGTGCAAAAAGGACTTGGCCAATGCCAACATTTTGAGACTGAGTAATTATGAACTGAGCCTTTATCTGATGCAAGCCTTGGATCTTGTTTGAATTCATCCGATACTCTGTCTTTGTGCTAATTGTTATTTTGACCTTGTGTCTGATGCTTTGCTTTGTGTTGATCAAGGAATAATTCATCTGATACATGAGAAGATAAAGAAGACTGCTAGCTATGGGATTTGCTTGCTTGGATGTGGCTATCTTTATTTGATGCCTTAATCTTCATGATGTCTGGATATTGCTAACTACTTATTGATTATTGTTTGATTCAAAGTCCAAAGGGAAAATTGGTTTTCTATATGACATTCTTCTCTGTTGGATTGCATCCCATTGGTCAGATCTTTTCAACTCTTAACTTTTAACTTATGTGCTTAGGATAGCCTCTTCGTCTTCTCCCACTTCTTAAATTTCAAATCTCTCCCCCTTTTAAAAGCTCTCTTTGCTTGTGATTTCAAACATAGACCTTATTTTAAATAGAAACTTTGGCCTTATGCTGATGAATTTTCAAACTCTTTTTCTTAAATCAAATTTATAAAATAACTTAATCATATTGACTTAAAATTTTCAAAAGACAAAAAGAACTAACAACCCCATTTAAAATTTTGGCCCCTTTGTGCCCTTTTCATTTAAACTTTTGTTAAAATCAATACACCAACTTTCAAATTGTTACCACGAACTACGAGGTTTTGATCCCTCAGTTTTATGTTGGTATGTAGGCACAAGTCCGAAGGTCTTGTCAAACACAAAAATATAGTCAATGAATTCTTTTCTCATCCCCACACTCTATTTTTCTCAAACATCTTTTATACCAAAAACACATACGCACATAAAAAAGGGCTCCCTAGGAGTACCTATGATACTTTGGATGCTAACACCTTCCCTCTGTGTAACCAACCCCCATACCTGTAATCTCTGCCATTTTATTAGTTTTAATTTGAAAAATTCTTATCTTTGGGTTTTGTTCGTACTTTTCCTTTTTCCTTTGGAAACAATAAAAGCGTGGTAGCGACTCTGGTTTTATTGACGTTAAGCTTATCCATAGCTTGATGGTCATGAATTCACCGCTACAAACAACGGAGAAAGAAAAAGTGTAAAGAACAATGAAGGAGAAGAAGAATTAAAATTCTGCAGAGTTTCTCTCTGCCCACAAATTGTGGAAAACTTGTTATTCACTTTGCAACTGCAAAATAGTGTGAGTTACAATGTTATGAATACTCTATTCACTTCATTACAAAAATAAGGGTTACTTCATCTATTTATAGATTTAGGTTAACTTAGACCTCAAGGCAAAACTCAAAACTATAAAAGTCCAAAATAGCTAACACTACTAAAATAGGCCTAAATCGAAATCCTATGTGAAGCAACGTGCTTCGACACTTCGACACTAACATAACTCAACACATTAGGTGGTTCGACACTTTCTTATTCTGTCGAGCAACCTGATTCAATACAAGAAATTATAATTCAACAATCTTTAGTGTAGTTGATATGGTATTACTATTGTGACTTTGTTTTGTCTAATTTTGATTAGTAATTTTTTGTCTATTTTTTTTAAGTGGATTAAATCAATGTTTTAGAATTTTTATAAAAGGATGATTGAGCGCATCATGAGGATGAATATCAGTAGCTCTTTACCTTTAGCTATCTAAGTGTTCACTTAACCTTTATTTTTTTATTAAAAATATATTATATCAATATATATATATATATATATATATATATATATATATATATATTATATAATATATATATATATATATATATATATATATATATATATATATATATATATATATATATATATATATATATATTGTTTTGTGTTGTTTTTGTTGATAATAATTAATGGTAAACTATGGTGGTTGGGTAGTAGATATGGTGATGATGAGCCAGCAAATGATGCAGTGAGATTTATAAATGGTTATCTGATGCAAGTGTAACATAGATTATAGTTGCTTTGATATTGAGATTGAAGTAGTTAGTGTTGCTTTGTATCTTGACCGAGTGATTGTGATTTTAATAATATGAAGGAGGAGAAAATTCATATTAGAATCTTTAGTATGACCTTTGGTGAATATGCTCCTTAGATTAGTTTGAATTGAGTTCCTGCTGCAGTATATTTCGCATGAACTTATTTTAAGTTGTGGACTTGTGTTATTAACCAAGCCAACTCTGTCAGCAATAGCAATATTTTTCAATGGTCCTAACTGCAGCAAATTGTATTTTTATCAAGCTGTAAAGTTTGCAGGTGGTGTTATGGCTGGATATATTGGATTTGTTGTTGCTCCTATTAATGAAAATTATTTGATTTTGCACTCTAACTTTTCAGATTTTGCAAGAAGAAGAATTGTGTGAAAGCTTATATATCTATTCAGCATGAACCCACTCAACCTCAATCTATTCCATATCTCATTCAACCTCATATTATAAGTTTTTCTCCATTTTCAATTTAAATTTATTATGTGATTAAAAATATTATAAGTTTTTCTGCCGTTTTCAATTTAAGTTTATTATGTGATTAAAAATATTATAATTTTTTTTCCGTTTTCAATAAAATAATTAGAATATAAATTTAATATTTTAATATTTAGAAATTTAACAAAACAAAAAATTAATTAAATTCAAGTTATAAAGAACGAATGGATTCAAACTTTACGATCGATTTATCTGCAGATATTTTCTATAGATTTATATGCGACTTTTTCTTGTGGATCTTCCTTCCGAATATATTATCCACAAATTTTTTTGCTAGGAATCAAAAATATAGAAAATTAGTTAAAATCCGTAAAACAGTGTATTTTTTAGTAGTAATTTCCTCCATCCAAATGTATATCAAGTGAAATCTGGACTTTAAACCTATAAAATACCTAAAGATAAAATTTTAATGGTGTGGATTATCACTTTTCTCCCATTAAAATGATCACGGGGAGGAAAACCATTTCCAACATATCTATGTATAAAAGAATATTTACCGCGCATTATCGAAAATGTATATTTTGAAAAATACATATTTTTAAAAGGAAATTATATAAAACCATATTTAACTTGTTTTTTTTCTTCATCTTTTCTACAGCTAAGGATCAATTAAATATTTTTATATCTTTCTATAAAATATATTTTATGAAAAATATAAAAAAAATCTTAATCTAAATTATTATATTTAACTTTTCTTAATAAATATAAAAAAAAATTGTATTATATATTATAATCCGTTGTTTTGCAAATAAAAGGGAACACGAAAGAGTTTATTTTATTTATTGTACAGATGTGTTCAGCAATAGGTACATGCAGGTCATGGATACATCCCTCGTAATACTATAAGAGTAGTGACCAAATCCAAATCCAAATCTAAGCAACTCATGAATAATCCTTATAAAATTTTACTTAAAGTGTGTTGTTAACAAGCTCAATGTGGTTGTCTTCTGAACTGTTATCCCCTTTATGATGGACCTGAATTTTCTTGTAGGTGTACATTTTAGCACAAAACAAGTAGTAAATGAGATTAATGAACTGCAAGAGTGTGATTAGCCAATAAAAGTATTCCAACTTGCCCTTGTTGACATTTTTATCTGGAAGCCAATTTTCACCATTAGGCCCTGCAGTAAACTTGTGAATCAAGGTAACCAAAAGTGTACTAACATAGTTCCCAAGTGAAATAGAAGTCCAAAAAAATGCCATTGCAGTGCTTGTCATACTCTCTGGAGCTTGGTCATAGAAAAACTCTAAATGTCCAATTGACATAAAAGCTTCCGCCATTCCATGTAGACTATATTGAGGCACAAGCCAAAACACTGAGATTGGGATTATTTCATTTGCATGATCAACTAGTCCATGTTCCATAGCTACCTTTTTCCGCTTGATTTCGATGAAACCAGCTACCAAGGTAGCGAAAAGGGATATGACAAATCCAATCCCCATTCTATGAAGGAAGGTTATACCTCGGTCGAGACCGGTGAATTTTCGGGCAACGCGGATTAAGACACGGTCGTAGAAAGCGATTGTAGTGAGCATGGTGAGGATTGTGAATACTGACATGGATCCAGCTGGGATTTGGAAGGACTTGGTGAGGTGTCTGTTCATTGTTTTGGCTTGTTGGAGGGAGAACGTGCCTTGTTGGGCATATGCTGTGATTAGAATGATGCCTGATGCCCATATTGGTCCCATTCTTATTATTGATTTTAACTCTTCCACTCTGTGAACTGTGGATAGCCTCCATAAGTCTGGTGTTTTGACATTGTCTTCCTCTGTCACTATTGCTGCCTTGTCCAAAAATCTGTCATAAAGACCCATCACCATTATTAGTTCGATAATTAATATTTGAGACACTTATATGATACAGGCTTAAATAGGTTTTTTTATCTGGTAAGTTGAATTATATATTTATTTTTGAAAATAATTTCTGAATTTTTAATTTCTAAACTTAAAATCCAAAGAAAAATTATAGATTTTATTATGGATTTTACCTTTAAAAACTAATATTAAATTAAATTCAATAATTAAGGATTTTATTAAAAAAAATACAACAAAAAACAAAAACACTTTAATTTCTGGAGACTAGAAAGACTCTTTAACCGTGTGTGTATATATATATATATATATATATATATATATATATATATATATATATATATATAATTATATATATTATATATATATATATATATATATATATATATATATAATATATATAATATATATATATATATATATATATATATATATATATATATAGAGAGAGAGAGAGGAAAATGAATTAAATAGAAAAATATAGAGATGCATGAATGAATGTACTTACTTGAACTGTTGAGAATGAAGTAGCATTCCTCCCAAAGCAATATCAGCATCAAGTTCATGATTTTGGTATAACATATTAGAGTTAGGCACTTTTGTTATCTTCCTCTTACGAAAAGCAGCAACGCCCACTTTCACAAGTCGGGTAAACGGGCTTCCTTCCGGGTTCAAGTTGCGGTAAAGTTTATATCCACCAATGAATGTAATAATTGAGATAAACATTGCCGCCATGGGGATTCCTAGGCCCCACCCCCATCCAACATTATCTTGAATATAAACAAGAACAGTCACAGCCACAAGTATAGATGTTCCCATCACAAAATAATACCAATTAAAATATGTCCATGTTTTTGTTTTTTGATTTGGATCCAATTCATCAAATTGATCCGCTCCAAATGCAACCACGCAGGGTCGGATTCCACCCGACCCGAGTGCACTTAGAAGAAGTGATACATAGAGAATTGCCAACTGTCCTGAACTAGCTTCTTGGCATACCTCTTCCCCTTTGCATGGAGGTGGTCTTAACTGTGGAAGTACAGCTGATAATGTCAAACTAATCATACCCTGTCATTATTAAAAATGTCACTAATTAAAATATAATTCTCTTTCGTTAAATTTAACTTACTTGTAAGTTTTCTAGAGACATCAAAGAACACAGTGCGGATTCAAACCATATATTCCGTTTATTTATTTTTTAAATGTGAGTTTCAATCACTAATCTATTTGATAAAAAATATATTTGCAAAAACAATTTCATTAATACAGAAAATTAAAAAAATATATATTAAATAATTATAATTGTTGGGAAGGCATGGAAGGCATGGCCACAAAATTGTCCTCAATCTTATAGACAAATCATTAGATTATAATACTGACAGCATTAAAAAAAGTTATCAAACATAAAAAATGCTATTTTAGAAAAAATAAAACTTTTCATGATTTAGTTTTATTAAATTATTAATTCCTTTTTTAAAACTATTTTAATTATGAAAAGTTGACATCTATCAAAATATTTAACAAAGTAACTTTTTGTTTTCAAATTCTAACATCTCTATATACTCATGTATACAACTATATAGTTAATTTTTTTTAACTATGTTTCTTTTGAATAGCCAAAACCAATATATTAGAAACATAAAATGGATAAGTGATTCTAATATGTCTATATAAAACAACAATTAAAGAAAAACTTAACCCAAGAGACTAAAATCATGTTCCGAAGGGACACGGATTCAAATCTCCCTCTCAAGAAAAATTCTTGAAACTTCTTGTTATATAAAAGTTGGCACCGTAGTTAAAAATATGACATTAATAACTCAATTCAAAATAGAAAATTATTCTTTTTATAATCAAAATATATTTTGAAAGTATAAAAGGATACACCTATATTAGGTCAAAACGTTAATTCAAATATAATAATGAAGTATTGCTATCTTTATATGAAGTATTGCTATTTTAATTTTAATTTATTTCATTTCACAAAAACATTAGATGATTTGATCTTTATTTCTTGTGTTAAATGAAGTGTATATATATTTCTATAAATCTTGAAATGAAAAAAAAAAAAAGATAATATTGTAGAAAAAGAAAATTACTATCTGGTATATAATGGAAGCAACGGTAATAGTCATGAACTTTCCAGCATAAGAATCAGAAATGAAAGCACCAAGCAATGGTGTCAAGCTTGCAGTTCCACCAAAGTTAGTGAGAGTGTTAGCAGCTTTAGTTAATGGCATGTGAAGCTCTTTTGTTAGGTAACTTATCATGTTTGTATTGAAACCCACCACAGCTAACTTCTCACAAACCTCATTAGCTGCAAAAATGAAAAAATTATCAAATATATAATACAAAACAATGATTTCCAGATTTTATAAGTATGTTAAAAGATATATGAAGCTAGCTTACCAAAGATAAAGGGCATTGTGACAAGCCCTCCTTTTTTCTTTCTAGGATGATTACCATTCTGCTCCATCTTTTCAAAACTTTGTTCTTTTCTGCAGTGCATAAAATGGCTATATATTTAGATATTTATAGGGTAAGCTTGTGGTTTCGAGACCTATCACGGAAACCCTATTGTCAAGCGTTCATACTACCGCTTGTTGAGTTATGATAGCCACAAAATAATAAGATTATACTTTCTTTCGAACCGTAAAATAATTTGGCTTCCAAGTAATATCCCAATAAAATATAATTATAAATTTGATATGTATATATACACTGCTTTGTAGTAGATAGGGCCAACCCAATGCGAGTGAGGCTATAGCCTTAAACCTTTTTTTTTTTAGCTTTTAAAATAGATTTTAAATAGTGATAAATGAAGTATTTAATTTTCGTCTCATAAAAAATATTCAAAAAGCAGAAGTAGAGTTGACAATATGGGATTTTTTTTTTAAAATAATTAATTTTTTCAAAAAAAAATCGAAAATAATCAATTTTTCAAAAAAATACCAAAATAATCAAGTTTGGTAGAGGATGCGTCAGATGAATTGTCGCACCTCCATACCATTAAGAGGAGGCGCCAATAGCATTGGCACACATGCATTGGGCCTCATTAGGAGGCGTCAATGCTAGTGGCGCCTTAGTGTCTTTTGCATGGTGGGCGCCAATTCATCTGGCGCCTGCATGTGATGCTCATGTGGACGCCAATCCCTCATGCGCTCACGTGTTTTTTTCAATGGATGTTCCGTCTCTATAAATACCACGCCTTGCATACAATAATTTTCACTCAAATTCATCTCCTAATATCATAAGTTGTCTAGTTCAACCATCAATTTCAATTCTCTCTGTTTCAACAATGTCTGCATACATTCAGAAACGAAATGTTGATGTAATATTTTCTGCCGTTGCGGCTCCGATACAAGTTAGACTTTGGAACAGAGATATGTTTGAACGTCTTAATCGGACGTTGTACAATTGGTTAGAGGGAGAAATTGGAGAGGACGAACGGATTAGAAGAATACAATGACTTGTGTCCATGTTCAACCAACACGGAGAAGTGCGTGAATGGGTGGATATTAAGACCGACCAAGAAGCTCGTAGGATGACGCATTATATGTTCAAAATTATTTTGATGGTTGTAATTTCATAATTCTTGTATTATATTTGTTATAATTATTTGTGTTACTGTTTATGTAATGGTACTTCCGTCAGACGTCTACTATGAAGTAAATTTAGTTTTCCATATATTGCAACAGAGGTACTATGAAATAAATTTAGTTTTTCATATATTGCAACAGAGGTACATATGTATTTATCTGGTTGTGCTTGTTCCAACACTAGGACAGTTATTACGATTGTGACCTAGTTGACGGCATAAACTACATAGTCTAACCATTTTGTTCGTCGTATCCATTTCGGTTCGAATCCGGGTGCTATAAGGGCGACCCTTTTTCTTCCTTCGCATAACTTCGTTGTGTCAGACGATGTCCCATTGATATTCTGGCCAATAATCCTCTTTTTCCACTACCGAAAAACTAATTTTATAAATATTTGAAAGGTTTGCGACTTTGTAAACTTCAGATAGCAAGTAGGATGGATCCCTTCGAACCTTTGAGCATGCGACAATGACATGAGAGCAGGGGGTACGAAAGGCTTGGAACCTTCCGCAGTCGCACCAACCTCTATCTAGTTCAACTCGGTATTGTCCCATCGGCATGCCCTCATTGTGATCCATGGACTCGACAACACTAAACCAACCTTTAGTTCGGTCAAATACCGTAACCACGTGTGTGTTTGCTTTGGCAGCTTTATGTCTGATGAATTTCATTGAAGCATCACTGAACAACTGCCTAAATTGTAACACTGAACTCCATTTTGAGCGTCTGGTTTCAAACAATGCCCCTAGCCTGAAATATGTAGCCTGCACCAAAGCGGTTATTGGTAGGTTATGGATGTCTTTGAAGACAGAGTTCATTGATTCCACAAGATTTATTGTCATGTGGCCACAACGTTGACCGTTGTCGAATGCCCTAGTCCACTTCTCCAACAGAATATTATCGATCCACCGTACCGCATCTTCGTTCGACAGTCTTATTTCCCCGCGGTAGTGTTTGAAAGAAAGTTCTGATAATGTGTAACCTGCATTGATAACCTTCTTACGCAACGTCTTATCTTTGATTTCTCGCATGAAATTCTGAGCAATATGTCTAATACAAAACACATGCGTCGAAGGAGGATTTTGTCAGTCGTTGTCAATGTTATTATATGCACTGATGATTGAGGGGTGTCTATTAGAGATCAAACACAAGTTAGGCTGAGGTGCAACGTGCAATCGGAGATTTCTTAGGAAAAAACTCCATCCCTCGGCAGTCTCCCCTTCAACAAGGGTAAAGGCGATTGGAAAAATATTGTTGTTCCCATCTTGTGCCACTGCCATCAGTAACGTTCCTTTGTATTTTCCATACAACCATGTACCATCAATTTGTATAATTGGTTTACAGAAAGAAAAACCTATGATACATGGTTGATACGCCAAGAATAGACGGTGAAATATTTTATTTCCAACAGCACACGTACCATATGGTGTATAGGCGAGAAATGTTTCCATCTTGACAATTGTCCCGGGAGCATATTGTTTTAGAGCCAACAAGTATTTTGGAAGTTGTTTGTAAGACTCCTCCCAATTGCCAAACACTTTTTCAACAGCTTTTATTCTAGCTATCCATGCCTTCCTATATGATGGAGTGTACTCGTACTCTGCCCTAATATGCGAGATTATTGTACTCACCTTTAACGACAGATTGTCGCCAATGACAGACAATATTTCATTGCATATTAGCTGAGAGCTTAATTTACGATGATCCTGCATTGGGTTTGTCAGCATGCATGTGTGATCTGGACCCATTGATCCAGTCTCCCAAGACTCGCTCTTCTTCCGGTACGAAGTTGACAACCTAAAAAGGTAGTGCTCATTCGGACAATAAACTTTATACCTCGATGCGTCAGTTCTGTCAACTCTGAAATCAGATGATAGTTGCATGTGGAATTTCTTAATGGCTTTTACACATTCCTCTTTTGTGAGAAATGTGTCTCCTTGTTTCAGAGATCCTTGCATTTGCACGTAAGGATTGTACCATACATCTGCCAAAGGTTCACCTGAACCAAATTTTAACCTTGTTATGTGTTAGGGTGGGCAATATACATGACTTGCTGGTATTGGCTCCTCTTCCTCTTCAGCGATCACCATCGAATCAACCATGATCTCAGGTTCCTCTTCTTCGTCGTCTGGAACATTCACCTCAGCTTGTTCATCATCAGTCTCACAAAACACTTGTGACTGATCAATGTACTGAGACTCTTGTTGTTGATGTGGTAATATATACAACTCTATATCGTTGTAACCGGATTGTTCGTGACTGCCAAACATATGTTGAACATCATCATCATCTCGAATCTTCTTCTGATAAAATTTTACCTGGTTTTCTGCAAACCATATCGGATTTTTATAGATGATCTGACCCACATTATTGCACTGTAATTTCTTTTCTATTCTTTGTTTCAGATGTGAAAAATTTGATCGCCGATCTATTGTAAACCGAGTCACCTCCGTGTTTCAAAAACAAAAACCGAACAACTGATGATCAAATATTTCACCTTCGATGTGGGCACTGATCATGTAATGTTGTGTGGAAGACATTATGTTGAAATATTAAATATGTAGATGGTTTGAATGGAATTGAATGCACTGCTAAGTTGTTCATTTGCACATCATAAATAGCTTGGTCATTGGTAAGTTGGTCGTTGCATTGATAACTTGGTCATTGTATGTACAAACTTGACCATGCATGTAGTAGAAGGAATCCAGCACGCAGATAAAAGATTGACAAGAATACACATGCGCAAGGGAATCAAAGAATCTCTGATCTTTGTACCCTAAGATTCCAACCTAGGCGCCCATTCCCTAGGCGCCATAAAGTAACTGAGGTGCCAAAGGGTTTGGCACCTCTTCACACAAACTAGTCTTAGGCGCCACTAGGAAGGGCGCCCCTTCCAATTTCCCTACACTTAGGCGCCAAGAGGAAGGGCGTCTCTTCCTTGCATGTGAGAAATCACATGTAGGCGCCAAGAGGATTGGCTCCTCTTCCCTTGCATGTGCTTTCTTCACATGCGCCAAGAAGATTCCTCACATGCTAGCTTTGTCTTCCATTCTGAATTTTGTCATTCTCTTGTCTCCTCTTGCCTCTCTATGCAACCAATCACACTCTTTTTAGGTACCAAACCTACTCACTCATTCATCTATAAATAGTCTCTCATATCAACAATATCAAATCATCTTTATCAATACTCAAGTATTTTCTCTACCACACTTCTTTCATCTACCAAACTCAAGCTTTGCAAATTCAAATCATGTCTTTGTTGACTATGGGCGATGAACACAGAGGCACAATCGAGAATATCTCGGCATTTGTATGTTATCTCTCTCTTTTAGTTTCTATTTTTGGATTACTACTTATAGATATCTTTTTTGTGTTATACTTTTGTTATCTCTCTCTTTTTAGTTTCTATTTTTGGATTACTTCTAATAGATATCTTTTTTGTGTTATAGCTTTGTTATCTCTCTCTTTTTAGTTTCTATTTTTGGAATACTTCTTATAGATGTGTGTTTGTTGAGTATGTATTTCTTCTTCTAATTGTATTTTCTTTCTTTTTTGTTATTAGGATCCGAAGCGGTTTAGATGCCAGGTACATGAATATGTACCCCACGATCCTTTAATAGAACCATATATTAGAGGATGTGGATTTGGAAATCTACTAAACATTGTTTTGTACTCGGTGGACTACAAGTTCATTCTGGCTTTGTTGGAGAGGTGGAGACCCGAGACCCACACATTTCACCTTCCGATTGGTGAGTGTACCGTCACACTTGAGGACGTGTACATGTTGTTGGGTCTCCGTATAGACGGAAAGGCAGTGAATGATGTTGGTGTAAGCCCTAGAGGCCAATACTTTTGGTACTTGTATCGAATTATTTAAAAGAATTTTCTTTATTATGGTTGATTAATAAAGTCCCTGGAATAGATAGTCCGTTTAATGTATTAAGTGTGACTTAATCATGAGAACACATTAAACATAAGGACACTATTCTTAAAGTATCCGTAGTCGAGCTTTAGTGTGAAGTGGGATAACATTAAAGCATTAAGACTATTATGTTTGTAGACTGATGATCACATCTCATGGATCATGGATAATGAGTTATCAAGTCTTAAACATAGGTATGAATATTAGGAGTAATATTTATACCGGATTGACCCGCTATGAGAATACTATATAGAAAGTTATGCAAAGTGTCATAAGTTATTCTCATGGTGATAATAGTGTATACCACTCTTCGACCTGAAACCATTATGGATCCTAGATGTAGAGTCGAGTGCTTTGTTGCTGATTTAACGTTGTCCGTAACTGGATAACCATAAAGACAGTTGATGGGTACTCCACGAAGCATGCTGAGGGACATGAGTGTTAAATGCGTGATTTAATATAATTACCAACGCCGCGAAAACCTATAGGGTCACACACAAAGGACGGATTGATGAGAGATAGAGTAACTAAGGAACACCGTAAGGTACGGTGCACTTAAGTGGGAGACGAAATATGGTAAGGTACCAAATACTTAAGTGATTTTGGGCATATTATAAGATATGGGCCAAAATACACTTAAGTGGGATTTTTAGCTTGAAGCCCACACAAGTGGTTCTATAAATAGAACCCCTTGGGTAGAAGCATTGTCACTCCAATCCACTCAGACAGAAATTCAAGTAGAGACTTGGAATTTTGTTTCCCTCTTTCTCTCACTCAAAGCCTTCATTCATAACAGCTAGCACTGCGACTGAAGGAATCTGTTCGTGTGGACTGAGTAGAGACGTTGTCATCGTTCAACGTTCGTGATCGCCCCATGGATCTGTATCAAAGGTTTTGATCATTATCAGAGATCTGCACCAAAGGTTTGAATCGCCACAAGAGGTAACGATTCTATCACTGATCATGCCCATTCGTAAGGATCACTAAATGGAGAAATTTTTAAATTCCGCTGCGCCTTGGATGACAATTCTCCAACAAATGATCGAGTTAACCAAGACAACAATATATGCAATAAATTATTGGATGCCCCTTTGTTAGACGACGAAACTGAGGGAGACACACCCGGTCAAGCAAGGGGGCAAGGTATAAATTTAAAATACCTAAAACAATATTATGTCAGTATAGTATTGTTCGATGATTCAACCGAGTATGAGAAAATAATAAAAGCTCGGTGTTATATTATGATTTTATTTGGTAACTTTTTGTTTCCAGAAAGTACAGGTAATTTTGTGAATATAATAATGTATTTACCTTTATTACGCAACATTAATAAGGTAAACACTTATAGTTGGGGTTCAGCTGTGTTGACCCATCTATATAGTGCAATGTGTAGAACTGCAAAAGAGAATACTTGTACTCTTTTTTCATGTGCTTATTTTCTTCAAGCTTTAGGGTGGTCGAGAATGTCGTCGCTCGCCCCGATAAATGAGCGCCCATTCGTGTT
Organism: Lathyrus oleraceus; assembly: GCF_024323335.1. Taxonomy (NCBI): domain Eukaryota; kingdom Viridiplantae; phylum Streptophyta; class Magnoliopsida; order Fabales; family Fabaceae; genus Lathyrus; species Lathyrus oleraceus. Next base: position 214,930,421 of record NC_066580.1, read on the forward strand.
CCCGTTTGCAACCAAGTATGTCTAACACTTTACCATTCACCATTTAGTTAATTATATTTATTATTATAATTAACAGTAAATAATATTTTTCAATTCTTTTTATTATCTTAGGTGGTCAGTAAGGGGAATGAACTACAACATGTGTCTGAAACACGCTATTGTAGTCTATCGAAATCTATTGGACCACATTGGACATGACGATGTAATAATCCTACAGAATTATATTTTAATTTAAAAATACTTCTCAAATTATTTTCCATCTAACCATTTGGTATTGTTTTACAGTTTGTTTGGAGGCCATATCTGGGTCTAAATCATGATATGAACCATGACGATGCTGCAGTTTGGACAGCGAAGACACCGATTATCCAATTCACTACGGTGGAAATGCACCAAAGTGACCGGGTCAAACTGCAGTTCGAAATGCTAAACAGATTCTAGAATCTCCCACGTGTTTGGGGAATTGACATCAATAAAGGGTCGATGCACAGTGGGATTATTCTGACTGGAGAGACTTTGCAAAAGACATGTGTCGTCAATGGAGGAATCGACGACAACACATCTTGAACGAACCAGTCATCCAAGGTGCAAGACCCACTCAACAATATATAGCATGGTTTAGGTCTGTAACAACTCAACAATTTGTATCTGAGCCGCGGTATTTGATGGATCCACGCCAACTTGATTCGTCATCGTATGCCCCACATCAATTCACCACCCAACACCAATGTGAACCCACCCAAACCCAACAACCAACCACACAACATCAACCGACCACATGCACCCAACAACTAAACACCCAACATCACAATCCGTTCATGTCAACCACCCAATAACCAACCATCCAACGTCGCACCCCGTTCATACCACCCACCCGAACACAAATCCAAGAATCAAACCCCGCATCCACAACCGTCTACAGCCCAGATAATTCATATGGGTCACTTCATCGTAGCCCCCCACTAATGAACACCCAACCACTGTTTAACTATAGTACGCCCCAGGAACCATTGCATCGTTTTCAAAACGACTCAACGACCCAATTTGGGCAACTATATCGTCCCCAATTCACCCAACCCCAACGCCCTAACTACGATGACATGGGCACCGAACTCCATTACGGAAGCGTCGTTGGTCAGAGCCCCTCCGGATATTGGGAGCAAATGATGACACATCTGTCAAATACCGCTAGAACTTCCGCCGGACCTTCCAACCAACCATCGCTCGATCAGGTCAGCACCCAAAGACCACAAACACCTCAAGACAATCGTGGGAGACCTCGGAGACAAACTAACACACTGGGATGTGGAACCGGGGGACGTTATAATCGGGCAGGTCATTAGTTTATTGTCAATCCAATGTAACCAATTATTACATGTTTAATGTATTTATTTATTTTCATTATTATTTCTTAGGTATTAAATAATAAATATTAAACATTAAAAATAAAAAAACTAAAAAAGTTAAAAAAATATAAAAAAAATTAAAAAATAATAGGGGGGGTGTATGCGCCAGATGAATTGGCGCATACATCCACTATGAAAAAGACACTAAGGCGCCACTAGCATTGGCGCCTCCTCGTGAGGCCCAATGCAAGCGCCACTAGCATTAGCGCCTCCTCATGAGACCGAATGCATGTGCGCCAATGCTATTGGAACCCCCTCTTAGTGATATGGGGGTGCGCCAATTCATCTAGCGCATCCTCTACCAAACTTTGTTATTTTGGTTTTTTTTGAAAAATTGATTATTTTTGAATTTTTTATGAAAAAATTAATTATTTTGAAAAAAAATTCACAATATGGTCTTGTAAGATTTTGATGGGTTTAATTCTTGATGGTGTGCATTTCTCTCAAATTTTTAATATTTTTTTATTTTTTAAATAATTTCTCATGTACATAATTTTGAAAAAAAAATTAACTTCTATAGTTTTCTTTTTTCAAATTAAAATAAATTTTAAAATTCTTTTTAAAAAAGATTAAAATAATTGACACAAATTGAAATAAATAATAAATTTTAAAATTTTTAAAAAGTTGATTTAATTTTTAATTAAATATTATTTTAAAAATATTGTAAACTAATTTTGGTTTAGGCCTCAAGTAGTAGGTATTGGACAAGATAGGTAGGTTTGTCATGTTATATACTATACTTTATCTCCCCCAGACAACTTGCAATGTAGACTACAATTCATTTTATTTTTGTAAAATGGAATATTGTGTTTTGATAAAATAAAAAAGTGCTATTGAAATCCACAAAATTGATATAATATACTATACCGACAAAGAGAAAATATAAATCTAAATAATTGTGTATTGTACTTCACATTTACATGTATTTTTCTTGATATTTATTATTTAAAAAATTTACTTTTAAATAAATTGAATAATTTTTATATAGTCTAAATATAAAACTTATTTAATTTATTTAAAAGGTAATTTATTTATAATAAAGATAAGAGGAATATTGTACTAATGATCATAACATGATTATTTATACTTCACTTATTGACCTTACATTCATTAACTAAGCCCAACAACCTAAAGAGTTACTAGTATATAACAAGTAACTTAAAAGCAGATTTAAATTACATTTTAATACTCCATTTTAATTCAAAGTCTTGAGTAGTTTGGTTGGAACATTTTTTATCTGATAATCTGTTATGTATTATGTGTTATGTAATACGTTAAAGTAATAATGTCCTTACTTAATTTTTAAGAAAGTTTCAATGTTGCGCTCCTATAATCTATGGGATTATTTCCAATGTTAATTAATGTTCTTTTATCGTTAATTCCATTTCTTCTATTTCAATTATTTTTATTTCAATTAATAAAGATTCTATCACACTCTTCGACAAACTGCATTATAGGCTGAGATATATTCGACTTCATAAGAAGATATAATCACAACTGTTTATTTTTTGGAGCATCATAATTGGAGAATTGAATATCTTGATCATATATGATATTGTGTTTCTATTTTCTACTTTGTTTCTACACCAATATGAGTAATCAAAATTAGTCATCTTATCCTTATTACTATCAGATTTTGTAAATAAGATGTTATGGTATATTATTCCTTTAAGATATTTTACAATCCTCTTGACTTCTTGCACATGGAACATTTTAAGTTGTTAGATGAATTTGCTCAGCACACCTACATTGTGATAAATATTATGTATGAAATTGAAAGCATACATGAAGCATCCAGTCATTTACTTGTATAGAGTACTCAACATCATTGTCATCTTCATAATATTAAGCTCTTCATATGAAATTTTATGTTCATGCTAAATTTGAGATTCTCCCTCTCATTGTGATTGTTTTCTATAATGAATATATCATTCACATATAGAATATATTCAGATTGTCTTGATTCAAGTCTTTCACATAGATTTTATGTCTAATTGTACATTTAAAATATTCGATCTCCATTAAGAACTCATAAATTTTCTTTTCCCAAGTTCCAAAGCTTATTTTAGACAATAAAAATCTTATTAAGCTTCTAGATCTTATCTTTTTCACTTTCTACCATGAATTCTTGAAGAATTCTTGAGGTTGTTCAACATAAACTTCTTCCTCAAAACATCAATTGAAAAATGGAGACATGACATCTAGTTGAACAAGAATTCATTAAGTGAAGTTAGCTATAAATTCCACAAAACATTTAGGGATATCTAATTTCTCTTCTCTTATCATCAACACTAAAATCCACAAAACAAAACAAACAAACATTATAGATTTCTTTCCCAAATTTTTCACCTCCGTCTTCTTCCCAAAATTGATGGGCAAAACAAACAAAAGAGCTGTAAGAAAGGTGAAAACCCCGTACCAAAAACCCATTCTAAAACACTTAGTTATTGAATTTTAAATATCTGGCAACTGTATTCAAACGCATAAACAGATTGAACATTTCCAATAGTAATGGGCCTATGATATTTGTAACTATTAGATCAAGGGTATGCATCAATAAAGAATTAATTAAGCCCATTGTCATTAGATTGAGAGAGATTGTACTAAAGAGTACTGAGTTTGAAGGGAGTTTGATGAAACAACTTGATTATATTTGCAAATTATGTTGTTCCATTTGCAAAAGTGTGTGTTGTTAGACCAGCATGTGGTAGTTGAGGTATTGTAATGAGTTTGGTAATTTTAAGATAATGTTTGAAGGTTTTTTTTTTATAAATGGTTGTTTTAAGGTAAATTTTGAAGCTTTTTATGAATAAAGTTTGTGTAACAAGCAGATAATAATAATGATGGTAGAGTGGTGTTAGTTTTGTATTTATTTATAAGGCTTAAATGAATATAAATGTCATAAAAGCATTTATTTATTAATCATAAATGAGTATAATTTTAAAAATATTTTATAAAAATGTTTTTGTTCATATATATGTTATAATATTATTTTTTAATTTTTTTTCTAGATTTAATTATGAAGAAGATGAAAATGGAGAAAATGAAGATGATTTAATTAAAAACTATTGTATATTGTTTTAATATTTAATTAATAAATATATATATATATATATATATATATATATATATATATATATATATATATATATATATATATATATATATATATATATATATATATATTTATTTATTTTTAAGGATGTGGATCATTTTGATCGAGATAAGTCTCGTCAAGTCAATCCCACATCATTAAAATTGATGGGTGACAAAAAAGTTATAGGAATTGTTATATAAAAGATTGTATGATTGAGTTTTAAAATGATAACTAAAACATTAAAAGAAATGAAAGGGATTAAAGTGCATTTAAAATTTATAATTAAAAAATTAATTATTTCATATTTCATATAATTTGTAAGAATAAAATTAAATATTCAAATAAATATTTTAAAATCAAAACACTATATTAGTTATTATAATATAGTTTTCATGTCGGAGTGACTTGCTTGCCTCCTCAGCTTCATGTCCGCTAACTAGTCCCTATTCACTAACTTCTCCAAATCCGCTAACTCTTCCATCTTTGCCAAGGCCTCCATATCCACCAATTGATCCAAAAGTTTGGTTCATCTATGATAAAAAAAAACTTACTCAAGCCTCTATGAATGCTCTTGTTCAACTTGCATTCTTTTATCCATTTCACTTTGTTTTCTCATCATTTCATCTATTTCCGCCTTCCATGCTCCTTATCATGTATTGATTTTTGCACCATTTCAAAGATCAATATTTGTGGGTGTAACGACCCCTCTCCATCTTAAAATCTTATGTGCAGAGTTTTATCACATTTCTTTAAATTGGGCCCAAACTCTCAACACCATAATAGTTTTCCTCATTCTCACTACAAAATTAAAAATTAAAAATTGTCGCTGTTCAATATGTCGTGTTACAACGGTTTCAAATGCCAATAAAAATCGTGGTTTCAAAAAACGCCATATATTTTAAATGCAAACGTTTTTGTTTTATCAGTTGTTATGCCAATGAAAAACCTAAAACCTAACTCAATGGCTTCTTCCAAACTGCAAATAACGTAACTGCAAATAATTAAAGATAAAATAATATAAGAAACAAAACAACCTACTTGCAATGCTCCACCAACTGTATTTTTTCAATCAAACTCACACCAACACATTAAAAACATTTACAAAGAGGTATTTTTGTTATATGTTAACCTTAGCTATGCACACGATCGTCTTTGAGGGCGTCCAAGGTGGGTTATTGCACAAGGTCCCAAAATTTTCAGGGTTAAACTATATTTAAATAGGACCTCCTAAATTATTTGTCAGGTTAAATCATGATTAAATAGGATCTCTAATTTTTTGCCATAATTAAATTGTAATGAACCTACACAGCACCTCCAAAAACTTGAAACATCTCTAAATACATATGCAACTAAATTAGTTTCAATGGAATTTAATCTATCCACAAGGCAAAAGAGTTAAGTCAATAGAATAATTATATCCTATGAAAACAAATGTTCAAATGATAAATGATAAAACTTAGACAATATTAAAAGTTGAAGCTTACGAACATCATTTCATAGTATTGAAGTAATAGTGAGTCCATGCTATGAAACAAAACTCATATGCATGTCTTATAATTCAATTTAAAAAGCTTACAAATCCTTTAAGACATAACTTATTCAATATGATCAAGAAGTTCACTAGAGTGCCCACTTGAATATTATTCTAACGTGTCTACGGTAGACATAATGGACCACTGCTATTTTCTTATCGAGATTAGACTTGTGAACTACAAGGTACATTTCCATTACTTATATCAAGTGTTTCATCATACAATGGACCATATAATTATCACATTAACACTTTTTAACTCTCACTAGTTATACTAATATCATGCCTTAACATTCCTACATGTGTCATTTCATATATTCTATCCATAATTGGTCAATACTTTTAGCACATTATTTATGAAATTTGTCTTGTTGAGAAATTTAATATCAAGAACAAAAGTAATACCGTGAGAATGAGAAAGTTTTTTGAAAATAAAAAAACCTTTAGGTTCAAGAAGAGAGATGAAAGAAGAGATAACATAGATGGTAAAACAGGTTTTCTACTCACTTTCCCAAAGAGCATTGATCGTTTACGAGTGAATAATCAACCATCTCACTTACAAAGTAAGAGAGCATAACATATTTATATTTATAGACTACTATTATATGTATCTAATGAATGAGGATAATAATGACATATATAACTATTATATACATGTTGAATGCTACATGAATAGGCTTCGACTAAATCACTCTCCAAATTTTGACTCATTTGAAATCTCCAGTCTTCGACTCTGTCAAAAAACTACAACTATATCATACCAGTTTGAGTTTGATCCTACTAGCTTCTAACAATAAAGCTACAAATCTCCACCTTTGAACTAACTCTCAACCATGAAGCATACTAGTTATCATCATGCAGTTTTATCAACTATATACAATGCAAGAGCTTGCAACTTGATAATGACTTGGTGATCATATCAACGTCATTGTGATCGTTCGAAAGCTTTATAATTTTTACTTCTCCCTTTTCAATTTTATATCTGAAAAAATGCAAGCTAACATCAATATGTTTTGTCCTTTCATGATAACTTGAATTCTTCGACAAATGTATGGAACTTTGAATATCACATCTAATAGTGATTGCTGAACCTTGAAGTTTCAGCTCCTTGGAAAAGCCTTCAAACCACAATGCTTCTTTCACAACTTAAGTGAGGGAAATATATTTTACTTCAGTGGTTGATAAGGTTACAACCTTCTAAAGTGTTGTTTTGCAACTGACTGTTATGCCGAGCATAGTGAAAACATATCCAGATAGAGATTTCCGGATGTCCATACATCCTGCATAGTCAGAGTCCACGAATATTTTGATTTCTCTTTAGTCATCTCGACCTTTGGCTCCACCATAAATTATGACATTGTGCATGGATCCTTTTATGTATCTTAGGATCCATTTCAAAGCTTGCCAATGAGCATTTCCAGGGTTAGCCATGTACCTACCTACAAGGCTTACTGCATAAGTTATGTCTAGCCTGGTGCAAACCATAACATACATCAAAATAACCCATTATACTAGCATATGGAATGCTATCCATATAGGACTTTCGACTTCAGCACTAGGAATTTTAGTTATACTCAGTTAGAAATTATTGAGTTGATGGCGTTATTACTGTTGGAACAAAATTGTTCACATCCTTTGGATTTTGATGATAACAAAGTACTCAAAGAAAAATAGGGTATACTAACATATGATCAAGTGTGCTAGATCATAAGCTTAAAATTCAACTCATAATTGACCCTAATGAAAGCATATGTAGAGAAGCTGAATGTCTCAGATTCTAAAGGATCAGAATCTTATGACTCTGAACGTGCAACTCAGCTTCTGAAGGAATAACATTTGGTCATAGTATCCCTGCCTCTGGTGACAGCTCAGACTCTAGAAACCTCAGTTTAAGATGCTCAGCTTTTGGTCCGTACTATGTCTCCATAGAAGACTTATCTTGTCAAAACCAAACTTATGGAAACAGTCAACTAGAGTCTCTTAGTGTAAGACTCAAGGAAAGTTGATGTGACTTACTTGAGCGGAAGTCTCTTTCTGGTGTGATTGAGAAGTTGAAGTATCTTTCTAGTTTGCTTGAGCAAAGTGTAATGAATTTGATTATAGTCAAAATATCTTATTAGACAAGGGGATTGGATTACTCTCAATTTAGGAGAGGAACCAGGATAAACTTTGTGTGTTGATTTGCTACTTGTTTCTGAAAATTATTCTTCCGTTGGTATTAACATTCTGATATCAGACTACGAATTTGTTCAGAATCTGAAGTTGGTTTTCAGATGTTGTGAAAAAATTTACATACACAATTCAATCCCCCTTTCATATATGTTTTTCTCTCCTTCTGTTGGTATTAGAATCTGGTTTGTGCTAAACATTTTATAGTGGTACAACAAAAGATCCTGAAGAGAAAAATATATTAAATGGTTGGTTCTCCTGCTAGTACTTTGATTAATAATGTTGGTGTACCCTATGACTATAATACTACTAAGAAAAGTCATTACTCAGATAAACCTCCTACATTTAGTGGTGACTCCACTCAGTTTGAATGGTGGAAAAGTAAAATGTATACTTATATCATTGGTTTTAATGATGAGTTATGTGATATCATTATAGTGACATTAACATTAAAGTTAATGGTGTTGGAATGGTAAAGGATAGGAAAACTCTTACACCAACTCAGAAGAAAATTTATAGAAAACATTGTAGAGTTATAGGCATTCTGATATAAGCCTTGCCTCATTTTGAGTACATCAAGATCATTGAAGAGTCTACTGCTAAGACTATCTTTGAGTCTTTGTGTTCTACTTATGAAGGGAACCAACAACTCAAAGAGGCTAAGGTCAGCCTTCTAGTACAACATTATGAGTTGTTCAAAATGAAGGATAATGAAGATATTGAAACCATGTTTTCTAGGTTTCAAGTTCTTGTATCAGACCTTCAGGTTCTGAGAAAAAGTTACACTACGTCTGACCGTGTAAAGAAGATTTTGAGAAGTCTCCCTACTAGATATAGACCTAAGGTCACATCTACTCAGGAGGCTAAATATCTGAATACGCTGAGCCTTGAAAGTTTGATTAGCAATCTTCAGAGCCATGAGATGGAACTGAATGGTGATGAGCCTGTGATGAAATCTAAAACACTGGTGTTGAAGTCAGTAGCTGAAAAATCTGGTGGTAAAGCCGTCAGATCCTCAGAATTCTGGAAATCATAAGAAGTTTCTGATGGTGAATATGATGATGAGTAGATGGACTTTATCATCAAGAGGTTTCAACAACTGACAAAAAGGAACAAGATATTATCTGGTAAAAGTAGTGGCTTCAGAGGATCTAAGTCCAAAGACAAAATAAATTATCAAAAGAATTGCGTTAATTGCAAGAAGCATAGTCATTTCAAAGATGACTTTCCTGATCTGTAGAAAGATAGACCAAAGAAAGGAAGTTTCCAAAAGGACAACTTCAGAAGTAAATTCAAGAAGAGTCTCATGGTAACATGGGATGAACTTGATAATAAAGACAATTCCGACAAAGATGAAGGAGAAGTAAATCTGACACCGATGGCTCTCACATCCTTTGACACAAAATATGAATCAACTTCTAATTCAGAGTTTGAAGAAAATGATGATGTATTTTCTAATATATCTCGTTCTGATCTAATCTCTTTTATTCAAGACCTCATGAGTAGTTGTCAAGACAAGGCAAGAGACATGAAAACTTTTAAAAAGCAAAATGATAATTTGAAATAAGAACTAAAGTCTTCTCAAGATAAAATTGAATCTTTAGAAAACGATCATATTACTTAAATAAATAAAATGTCTGATAAATCTTTGAGTGAGCATGAAATGGCTCTTCAAGACTTTACCATAATCGGTCTTATAAGAACCACCGATCTTAATACCACATGTTCCAGATAGGCCTTTGATCATGTACCTCACTGTATTTGATGAATCGATGAGCTGTGTACTTGGTCAACATGATGACACTGGCAGAAAAGAACACGCTATTTGCTATCTGAGCAAGAAGTTCACTGAGTGTGAGACTAGATACTCACTCTTAGAGAAAACCTGCTATGCTCTAGCTTGGACTGCTTAAAGCCTAAGATAATACATGACTTTCTCCACTACTTTGTTGATATCTGATGTACCTTAAAAATGAGAACTCGACTCTCGCAAAGAACAATCGCACGCTCGCGAGATGGATTGAACAAAGTCGCCACTGGACTTTATTTATTCCCAAATAGGGAAAGGGAAAATATTGATAAAACACCTAAAAGAGAGGATAAGATATGGTCATCGCAACCAATATCAGAGTTTGGAAGTTGATTACGCAAGGGGAAGGTATTATCATCCCTCACGTCAGTTATACTCAATGGGGACCATTTAGTTACTATCAAAGGAATGTTAGCTTATGTTAGTTTCTAATCTTCTACTTATTTGGGATAGAAAAAGAGAGAAAAGAGAAATGTTTTTGAATTGTTATTAATGAGAAAGGACCTAAAAAGGTTTTTGTTATTTGGGGGCTGACAAGATTTCACAATCCTGCTCATACGTATCTCCGGGTGCAATAAAGAATTCAAGGCATATGCAGTTCTAAGTAGAAAAATGTTTATTTGTTGGTCTATTTTAGCAAGAACTATTTTTTCTCAATCTGCGGGGAAACATTTCTTGCTACCCAAAACAGGTGAGGAGCAGGCGTTTGCATCATATTGAATGGATTTAAAAATCAACATTAACGGGAAAAAGTCACTTATCTCAACTTAACGATTGTAGATGAAGCATTGCTTTGCAACTTAAGACAAAATGTATTTCGTTTATAAAAAGGTTTTTGAGATCGCACAGCGGCGAGAAAATAATTTGATTGGTTGAGTGTTTTATATATGAATGATGAACGTTTGATGAGAACAAGAGCTAAGCCTCGGGATCAAACATTTGGGTTCCACAGGAATGTTAGATTCCAACAGTCCTTTTTCATTCAAGATTAATTAAGAAAGTTGTTTGATGGATAACAAACGCTTGATAAGAATCAATTGTTTAAAGAGTTACACCATAATGCTTAATCCCAACGACCCTTATTTTTCCAAGTTAATTTAAGTGTTTTGAGAACAAACGAAAAGAATGAACGGTTAATCAAAAATGCATGGCTCAGGACCGATAATTCGAGGGTTCCCACCAGAGTGCTAGATTCCAATGGTCCTCTTCTTTCGTATTTATTTAACAAAAGGATTTGATAGTATGTTTGATTTAAGAAAAGTTACCCGATGCTTGATCGATGTTTGATTCATATAAATTATTTGAGAAAGGTTTGAAATTACGAAAACTATCTTGATATTGATCAAGAGCTCGTTGTAAGAAGGTCCAAGAGTACGCCACGAGACCGAAAACCAACAGAAATTGAAAGCAACTGAATTTAGATCTAAGCTAAATTAGAGTGGATTCATGTAGGTATCACTCAATAAGAAGTCAGATAACTTAATCTATGCGTCTAAATGATTTTTGAAAGTTAAATTGAATTCTAAATCCTAGATCACAATGCAATCGACCAGACAAATAAACAAACAATCACTTAGTAATTAGAGAGGCAAATAATTAATTAAACTATAATCAACTAATCAATTAAACATAAAAATTAATTAATTAATTACTAGTTTAAATTAATTAAGCAAAGATAAAAGTAAATAAGAAAAAGAAACAAAATGGGTTCATGTTAGTATGAGGTGTAAGAAATAAAATAGAGGTGTGTGTAGCGGTAAATTCGTGACCATCAAGCTATGGATAAACTTGACGTCAGTAAAACCAGAGTCAATATCGCGCTTTTATTGTTTCCAAAGGAAAAGGATAAAGTACGAACAAACCCAAAGATAAGAAGTTTTCAAATCAAAACTAATAAAATGCCAGAGATTACAAGTAAGGGGGTTGGTTACACAGAGGGAAGGTGTTGGCACCCAAAGTATCCTAGGTACTCCTAGGGATCCCTTTTTTATGTGCATATGTTTTTGGTATAAATGATGTTTGATAAAAATATAGAATGAGGGGATGAGAAAAGAATTCATTTATTATATTTTTGTGTTTGAGAAGCCCTCCGGTCTTATGCCTACGTACCAACATAAAAATGAGGGATCAAAACCCCGTAGTTCATGGTAAAACTTTCAAAGAAAGTTGATGAATTGATTTTAACAAAAGTTTAAGTAAAAGGGCACAAAAAGGCCAAACATTTGAATGGGGTTGTTAGTTCTTTTTGTCTTTTTGAAATTAAAGTCAATATGGCTAGTTTTATTTACAAGTTTGACTTAAGAAAAAGAAGTTTAAAAATTCAATGGCATAAGGCCAAAGTTTCTAATCATTAAAATATGTCTAAGTTTGAAATCACAAGCAAAAAAAGTTTTTCAAAAGAGGGAGAGATTTTGAAATTAAAGAAGTGGGAGGAGATGAAGAGGCTATCCTAAGCAAAAAAATTAAAGTTAAGATTTGAAAAGATCTTACCAATGAGATGCAATCCAACAGACAAGAATGTCATATAGAAACTCATTTTCCTTTAGACTTTGACAAGCAATAAGCAATAAGCAATGAGCAATATCCAAGCATCATGTGAAGATCAAGGCATCAAATAAAGATAGTCATAATATCCAAGCAAGCATTCCAATAACTAGCAGTCTTCAGTATCTTCCCATGTAGCAGATGAAATGTTCCTTGATCAACTCAGAATAAAACATCAAACATAGACAATAATAACAAAATATCAATTAAGCACAAAGACAAAGTAGTAGATGAATAAAAGGGATCCAAGATCTTGCATCAGATGAAGGCATAGCCAAAGATAACTCAGTATCAAATGTTGGCATTGGCCAAATCCTTTGGCATATGGAATGTTGCCTAGTTCTAAGTCCAGAAGTTCAGATCAAATCCCAATAGTCCAACAATTTTTTTTAGGGTTTTTGTTGTTATTAAATGTTTTAAGGTCCTAAGACCAGAAACAAAACAAAAGACAAAAAAATATATACAATCACAAGATATGGCTCAAATGAGCAAAGTGAAAAGGACTTGAAACATAAACAAGTTGCATGAAATGTAAATGTAAATGAAAGATAAAGGTGCTTGAAATTTAAAGTGCATAAAGTAAATGACTTGAAAGTAAAGCAATATTAATAAGAATTAGTCAATGGTTAGTCAAATGTTAGTGATGAGTTTTAATTAATTAAGTCATTGTTTGGAGAACACTCAACCATTCATTCACAAGTATGAATCCTTAAACCAAGACATATCCATGAGAAGGGCTCTAACTTGGATAAATCAACAAGTATGCCACTAGATCTCATGAAAGGAAAAAAGGTCAAGTTTCCACACAATGCCATAAAGAATGGGAGACTTACAATCTCACTTACTAGAATGCTAAGCCTTGAGGGACAAATTTAGGTCTATCTTAAGTAATCGTAATTGGACTTATCTAGAAGTCACAACTATCTGAGGTCGGGCAATAAAAATACAGGTATTAATGCATGTTAGAGATTTGGTACAAAGAACTTGTAGCGGAAAATTTATGACCATCAAGCTATGGATAAACTTGATGTCAATAAACCTAGAGTCGCCACTACGCTTTTATTGTTTCCAAATGAAAAGGTAAAAGTATGAACAAAACCCAAAGATAAGAAGTTTTCAAATCAAAACTAATAAAATTCCAGATATTACAAGTAAGGGGGTTGGTTACACAAATGGAAGGTGTTGGCACCCAAAGTGTCCTAGGTACTCCTAGGGAGCCCTTTTTTATGTGTGTATGTGTTTTTGGTATAAATGATGTTTGATAAAATAGAGTGTGGGGGTGAGAAAAGAATTCATTGATTATATTTTTGTGTTTGACAAGACCTTCGGTCTTGTTCCTACGTAACAACATAAAAATGAGGGATCTAAAACCTCGTAGTTCGTGGTAAAGATTTCAAAGTTGGTGAATTACTTTTAACAAAAGTTTTAAATGAAAAGGCACAAAGGGCCAAAAGTTTGAATGAAGTTGTTAGTTCTTTTTATCTTTTTTTAAAATAAAAAAATTTAAGTAAATATGATTAAGTTTATTTACAAATTTGATTTAAGAAAGAGTTTGAAAGTTCATTGGCATAAGGCCAAAGTTTCTATCATTAAAATAAAGTCTAAGTTTAAAATCACAAGAAGAGAAGTTTTTGAAAAGGGGGAGAGATTTTGAAATTTAAGAAGTGGGAGGAGATGAAGAGACTATCTTAAGCACAAATTTAAAAGTTAAGGGTTGAAAAGATCTAACTAATGGGATGCAATCCAACAGACACGAATGTCATATAGAACCCCATTTTCCCTTGGACTTTAATCAAGCAATAATCAATAAGCAATGAAAACTATCCAGACATCATGAAGATCAAGTCATAAAATAAAGATAGACACATCCAAGCAAGCAATTCCCATAACTAGCAGTCTTCTTTGTCTTCTAATGTATCAGATGAAATATTCCTTGATCAACTCAGAGCAAAACATCAGACACAAGATCAAAATAACAATTAAGTACAAAGACAGAGTAGTGGATAGATTCAAACAAATCCTAAGGCTTGTATCAGATGAAGGCTCATTTCAAAATAGCTTAGTCGCAGAATGCTGGCATTGGCCAAGTCCTTTTTACACAGGGAATGTTGCCTAATCCTATGTCCAAAAGTTCAGATCAAGTTCAACAGTCCACCAGATGTTTTTTAGGGTTTTTGTTATTATTAGGTATTTTAAGGTCCTAAGACCATAAACAAAACCAAAACACACATACAATATATACAATCACAAGATATGGCTCAAATGAGCAAAGTGAAAATGACATAAACATAAACAAGTTAAATGAAATGTAAATGGCAATGAATTATAAATGACTCAAATTTAAATTGCCTAAAGTAAATGACTTGAAAGTAAAGAAATATTAACAAGAGTTAGTCAAATGTTAGTTAAAAGTTAGTCAAATGTTAGTGGTGATTTTTTAATTGATTAAGTCATTCTTTGGAGAACACTCAACCACAAGTATGAATCCTTAAACCAAGACATCTTCCATGAGAAGGGCTCAAACTTGGATAATTCAACAAGTATGCCACTAGCTCCCATGAAAGGAAAAAAGGTCAAGTCTCCACACAATGCCATGAAGAATGGGAGACTTACAATCTCACTTGCTAGAATGATATGTCTTGAGGGTCAAATTTACCTCTATGTTAAGCAATCGTAATTGGACTTATGTTGAAGTCACAACTACCTGAGGCGGGAAATAAAAATTTAGGTGTTAATGCATGTTAGAGACTTGGTATGAAGAACCAAACTCCTAAAACACACCACACACTAAAAGAAAAGATTAAGAGGGAAAGACCCATCTCAGTCACACTTGTATTGATTCATCTAACACTAGGTCATTGATGAATCAATTAGCCTTTAGACATTAGAGATTTGATTGGTCAAATGAGGGAATGCAGAAGAATAGGGATGAAGATGAAAAGGGAGGGGAAGATAGAAACACAAATTGATCATGAGAGGAATTTCATCAAATCAAAACCATCCATTCATTTTGAGAGATGAAATGTACATTTCATCAATCCATTAAATCCAATGGTTTTGATCCAACAAAAGTCAAATCAACCTTGACCAAGGCTCAAAAAGAAAGTCAAACATCACAAGACCATAAAAAAATGACTTAACAATATTTTTAAACATTTAATCAATTAAAAATAAATTTAAAAATGAATTAAAATACATTCTAATTTGGTCAAAACCTAAAATCCCTTCAAAACACCAAATAAATGGCCAAGGGATTTATCCTAGGTCAAACAAGGTCAAAGGACCTTAGACAAAAAATTTCACTATTTTTGAGAAGTCATAAGTATTTTTAAACATTTAAAAATATGCACAAAAACATTTAATTCATGAAAAATATCAAAATTAATCCAAAAAATAATTTTAATTAAGAATATGGAAGAGTAGAATATTTAAAGATTTTTGGTGAAAGTCTCATATTATGAAATTTCTATGAATTAAACAAAATAAATGAATTAAATGAAAAATCAGAAATAAAAAAGAAAATAGAAAAAATAAGGGGCATCAGATCTCCCTCATTAATTGAGGTTGCAGATCTGATGGCCAAGCGTGCGTGTTCCACAAACACCTCAGTCAACTACGCCACACACTTGGTAATCAAAAGGAAAGGCTGAGATTAAAACATGAGATGATGATCAAATGGTTCTAGACATGTCAACACACCACCAGAGCTAGGGCTCCCGTCATCTTCTCCGGTGGACCTCACCGGACTGGTCCACCTTCAAATTAATGAAAAATGAAAAATAAGGACACTATTTCAAAGAGAAAATGCCTAGGAGCTCGAATCTGACCTCAATTTTCTCCAATTCCAAGTATATTAAAAGATACAGGGATTTGAATTTTAAGGATCATGAATTAAGTTGCTTCGATTTACCTCAAAGCAACTCAATCTTGTTTCCTACATTGGTAGGACTTCAGCCAATCAAAAATCAAAGAGAATGGTGAAGAATTGAGAGAGAATCGAAGAGATAAAGTTTCTGAAAAATCACCTTCGAGGAGCTTGAATCTTGATTGATCTTGCTTCCAATTGGCCTTGGCTTGACTTCAGAAGCTTGCAGGAAGTGAATTGGATCAAAGAATGGCTTGGATTCTTGGAGTTTCAACTTCAAAATAGAAGTGAAATTGAAACTCGATTTTCAATTGAAAACCTTCAAGTTTATCCTCTAATTGTGAATGGTAGGGTTGCAGGATCAAATCTTGGGAAAAGTGTCCATAATTCTGAGCATGAGGCAATGTATTTATAGGCTAGGCAATTGATTTCCACACACTTCCATTAAAATTCCAAAATAGCAATTCTCACCTGCATGGATGCATGAGAGTGTGATAGCCCCATGAAGTGATGTCAAAAGGTACAAAATTTATCATGAGAACTGCTGAAAGTGTGTCATGAAGTCATGCAATTGGAATTGGGAAATGGTAATGAGATTCATCCAAATGGAATCTTGAAGAAAATCCATACGCAAGTCATTCAATCCTAGGCCAAATGATGTGATTTTCTAAGTACCAAGTCAAATGTTCACTTCTTCGACCTTGAATAACTTTTTCTATGGGCTTCAAATGGAAAACATTCCTTCATCAAAGTTGTATATATTTCAAACCTATTAAATTTTGTCACAAATTAGACCTTATTTGGATTTGGTATGAAGGAGTTATGAATTTAGAAGTTGAGGAAAATGGCTTGTTTAATGCTAATGACCCAAAATGACCTATAATGTTTCCTCTTCGCATATGACCTTGCAAGTAGAATTTTACATTTCTCGAAGAATCAAAGTTGGAGAGAACATATTTAAATTGATCATGAAACTTGGATGAACTTCATCTCATAAAAATTGAGCAAGTTATGGTCCTTAGAAGTTGACCTCCTAACTAGGGTTCAGACAAAATAACCTATAATCGTTCACCAAAAAAATTGACTTTCCAAGAAAAACTAGCTCTTGACCTCAACATGAAAGTTGTTTGTAATGTCATAAAGAGTAACATTTATCTTGTAATCATTTTAATATCATAAACATTGTAGGAGACAGGGTCTAGGGAACCCCAGTTTTGACCAGTTGACTTTCTCTAGTCAACCACCATGAACCAACTTGCAAACTTAAAGTTCTCTTGATCTCTTGGACTCATGGAGGATCATATATGTATAATATGATTTATAATGAAGTATCTCTTGAAATATTTGATCAAATGTTGAAGAAACTTGTTGAGGAAGTCACACAAGATACCTAGATGAATTAGGGCTTCCAAGGCAAACAAGTTTCAAATTCTTAATGAATTCTTGATCAAAATGATAAATGAAGAACATGTGGACCCATATATGATTCTATAATCAATGTGAACCATCTCTTGATTGATATCCTTGCATTGAGGGTCTTAAACCCTAGATATGAGCTTGATGAGGCATTGGTGTATGCACACACTACCTACAAAGGAAACAAAACTATACATAGACATATTTTTGGTATTTTGGTTAGTAAACAAATAAAAACAAAGTATGATACAATCAAATATGCTTGGTGATCTCTCCCAATGTAAACTCAATGAATAAGGGGTGAGGAGGATGCCAAGGTGTGATCCCCAAAGCCAATGCATATGATGAGATAACATGAGGGATCTTAGGGTCAAACTTGGGGTCTTACAACTGCCCCTATTTAAGGACATTCTAAATGAGGATGTGAAAGTTAAAATCTTTGTATCAACTCAGTAAAATGGACTTAAATAACAACATCTAGAAACGAATTTTGGTCCCTAAGAGACCTCAGGATGCATATGATATGAATGTTAAAATAATCTTTGTGGGGAATATATTGCCACAAAGTAAAAGAATCCGGAGAGACTGAAAGTTCACAGGAGCATAATGCGTTCCATAAGGAAAACTCACTGGGGAGACAGAGACTCTGGGGGAAATAAAAGTCTATGCGTAGGCCAGACTACGACTTAAAAACTGTTGGAGACACGAGGGGATTTCCATGAAATAAATCAATGGAAGGAGTCGGTCCGGGGATAAGGGAAATCTGCAGGGGATAGGAATAGATCAGAACAAAACTGAAGTATTCAAACCAAACAGAGGGTTGGCGATTCCACTAAGGAAATACGCACTCAAACTCAACTGGGGAAGAATGAACTTCAACACAGGAGTACTAGAGGTATATTATCTATTACCAGTTACTGGGTAGGAAGATAATACACTCTAACAGAGGGACATCCGTTACCGGTTAGGGTAAACATATCAAGGATGATTCACTGAGGAGAAAGAGGTGTATTCGTTACCTGTTACTGGGTAAGAATAACCTACTAGGGAGAGAACTAAAATAGGATTTACAACTACCGGTTACTGGGAAGAAGACCAAAGAGAGAGTATTCGTCACCTAATTAAAGTGAACATATCAAGGATAAACTCAAAGGAGGAATATTCGTCATCAGTTAGGATGAACATGTCATGGATAGACCACCTAGGAACGAGGAAGAATATCCGTTACCGGTTAGGGTAAACATATCAAGGATAAACTGCCAGGGAGAAATAGGAATTGTATCTATGAGTTACTGGATATAATACCAAAGAGAGAATATCCGTCACCGGTTAGGATGAACATATCAAGGATATACTCAGAGGGGAAAGATAAAATAGGAATTGCAACTACCAAATACTGGGTAGAATACCGAAAGGGGAGAGAAAATCTGTCACCGGTTAAAATGAACATATCAAGGATGGACTCTCTGAGGAATAAGAATAGGGATTATAACTACCTTTTTACTGGGTAGAAAACCACAAAAGGAAGAATATCCTTCACCAGTTAAAGTGAACATATCAAGGATAGACTACATGGGGAAAGGTGAAAACGAATCCGCTGGGGAAAGCAAAGGAAGCAGATTACATTTTACCGGGTATTGGGCAAAAGTAAAGTACTCAAGAATCGAGAATAATATTACTAGTTACTTGGTAATAGACTCTCAGGGGACCAAGATATTTATCTAGGTAATAGCTAGAAAAAAACCGGTCAAACAAAGACTCAACCCAATGAGGATATGACTCAAGAGAAGTGGTTCCATCCAGATAAACATTTGGGGAGGAAACTGAAATAATCGTCCACGAGGAGATAACTCAGTGGGGAATGAGAAAGGTTAAACTCTTTCTACTTAAGGGGCTGACACACAGTAGTAACATGCTCCAGGGCTATGATTTTCTCTTCCACTAGTTCTCTAATAAAATGATGACGAATATCAATGTGTTTTGTCCTGCTGTGCTGAATAGGATTCTTAGAAATATTTATAGCACTCAAGTTGTCACAATACAATGTCATGACATCTTGCGTGACATTGTATTCAGTCAGCATCTGATTCATCCAAACCAGTTGAGAACAACTACTTCCAGCTGCTACGTATTCAGCTTCAGCAGTGGACAGGGACACACAATTTTGTTTCTTACTAAACCATGATATTAAGTTGTTCCCCAAGAAGAAACATCCTCCTGATGTGCTTTTCCTATCATAAGCACTTCCAGCCCAGTCAACATCACAGTATCCAGTCAGCATAGATCCAGATCCATGAGTGTACAACATCCCATAGTCACTGGTGCCATTGACATATTTCAGTATCCTTTTCACTTGGTTTATGTGACTGACTTTTGGTTCAGCTTGATATCTAGCATAAATACCTACAACAAAAGCAATGTTGGGTCTGCTTGCTATGAGATATAACATACTTCCTATCATGCTTCTGTAGAGACTTTGATCTACACTAACACCATTTTCATCTTTGGAGACTTTCAGATGTGTAGGAGCAGGTGTCCTTTTATGACTTGCATTCTCCATGCCAAACTTCTTAACAATGTTTTTGGTATATTTGCTTTGAGATAGAAAGATAGAATCTTCCATCAGCTTGACTTGTAGCCCAAGAAAATAGGCCAGCTCTCCAACAAGGCTCATTTCAAATTCAAACTGCATTTGTTTAACAAAATTTTCGACCATCTGATCTGACATCCCACCAAACATAATATCATCCACATATATTTGAGCCACCATGAGTTTTCCTCCTTCATTCTTAACAAATAGGGTCTTGTCAATACCTCCCTTCCTGTACCCATTATTAGTGAGGAACACTGTGAGTCTATCATACCAAGCCCTAGGAGCTTGTTTCAAACCATAGAGGGCTTTCCTTAACTTGTACACATGCTTTGGAAGATTTGGATATGTGAATCCTTTAGGTTGTTCAACATATACTTCATCATTTAAGTAGCCATTCAAGAAGGCACTTTTTACATCCATTTGGAACAGTTTAAACTTCAGAATACATGCCACTCCAAGAAATAGTCTAATGGACTCAAGGCGAGCTACAGGGGCAAATGTTTCATCAAAGTCAACTCCTTCAACTTGAGTTTATCCTTGTGCTACTAATCTTGCTTTATTTTTAGTAACCACCCCTTGTTCATCATATTTATTCTTATACACCCACTTTGTTCCTATGACATTTATTCCTTCAGGTCTTAGAACCAGTTCCCATACTTCATTTCTCTTGAATTGGCCTAACTCTTCCTGCATGGCATTGATCCAGGACTCATCAGTCAAGGCTTCCTTGACATTCCTAGGCTCAATCTTGGACACAAACCATCCATGTGAGATCAGTTCCCTTGATCTAGTTGTGCCCCCTTTATTTGGGTCTCCTATAATGAGATCTTTAGGATGATCCTTCTGAATTCTGATAGAGGGTCCCTTATTAATTTTGTCAGCTTCAGGTTCAGCTTGAGTGAGTTCACTCTCATTACTTTTATCTAGGAAATCAGCTGAGGGATCATTTAGGGATGTCTCAACATCGTCTGTGACATCAGTCTGCTGATCATCAACCACAACATTGATAGATTCTATCATTACTTTTATTCTGGAATTAAAGACTCTAAATGCTCTGTTGTTTGTTGAGTAGCCCAGAAATATTCCTTCATCACTCTTGGGATCCATCTTCCTTCTTTGTTCACGATCAGTCAAGATATAACATTTACTACCAAACACATGGAAGTATTTGACTGTAGGTCTTCTCCCTTTCCAGACTTCATATAAAGTAGTAGGATTCCCTTTCTTCAAGGTCACTCTGTTGTGAACATAGCAGGCTGTGTTCATAGCTTCAGCCTAGAAGTGGTAGGGCAATTTCTTAGCATGAATCATAGCTCTTGCTGATTCTTGGAGAGTTCTATTTTTTCTTTCTACCACACCATTTTGCTGAGGAGTAATGGGAGATGAGAACTCATGACTAATTCCTTCTGATGCACAGAATCCAGCAAATGCGATGCTCTCAAATTCCTTCCCATGATCACTTCTGATTTTGATAACCTGACTTTCTTTTTGTCTTTGAAGTCTTAGATAGAGATATTTGAAGACTTCAAATACATCAGATTTTTCTCTTAATAAATTGACCCAGGTGTATCTAGAGAAGTCATCCACCACAACATAAGCATACTTCTTCCCACTAAGACTTTCCACCTGCATGGGTCCCATCAAGTCCATATGGAGAAGTTCCAGCACTCTAGAAGTGGTGTCATGTCTGAGCTTCTGATGTGACATCTTTGTCTGTTTTCCAATCTGACACTCCCCACAAACTCTTCCTTCATCAATCTTCAAGTTGGGAATTCCTCTAACAGCTTCAACAGATATAATCCTCTTCATTCCTTTAAGATGCATATGGCCCAATCTTTGATGTCATATCTTCACTTCTTCTTCTTTGGCTAGAGTACACATTGATGAATAACCAGTTTCTTGAGAAATCCACATATAGCAGTTGTCCTTAGACCTGACTCCTTTCATGATCACTTCATTTTCTTTATTAATAATCAGACACTCAGTTTTTGTGAAGTTTACAGTTAGACCTTGGTCACATAGTTGACTGATGCTTATTAGGTTTGCAGTCAGTCCCTTAACAAGTAGGACATTGTCAAGGTTAGGGGCTCCAGGGCAGTTAAGCTTACCAATCCCCTTGATTTCACCCTTTGCTCCATCACCAAAGGTTACATAGCTGGTGGCATGAGGATGAAGGCGAGTTAGCAGGTTTTTGTTTCCAGTCATGTGTCTGGAGCACCCACTGTCAAAATACCAGTCTTCTTTGGCTGAAACTCTGAAGGAAGTGTGAGCTATCAGGTTTGTAACACCAGTCTTAGGCACCCATTATTTTCTGTTGACAGGTATGTGATGTTTGGGTCTAGGTTGATGATGATAAGGACTAGGATAGCCATACAACTTATAGCAAAATGGTTTTATGTGGCCAAATTTTCCACAGTAATGACATCTCTATCTTTGATGTTTCCCTTTCTGCTGTCTTCCTTTATGATGTTGTGACATATGATGTGACATATTTGGTTTGCTACAAGTGTGACTGCACTTAGGTTTGGATTTTGGTTTGCTACCAGTGTGACTGCACTCAGGTTTGGATTCATTGAACCCAATGCCAGACTTGTCTCCTGCCATTTGTCCAGTCTGGAGAATTTTGTCTAAGGTGTCAGATCCATTATTTAGCATTCTGACATACTTTGTCATCTCATCCAGTTTGGAATTCAAGAACACTGCTTCAGTCTTTAACTTAGAGATGGTTTCCAAGTGTTCTACCTTCTCATTCTCCAGTTGTGTTATCACTTTCTTCTGACTTTCAACTTGTTGACACACTTCTTCACTTATGTGACACAACTTTCTGTAGGTAGTGGCTAACTCATCAAAGGTTACTTCATCATCACTTGAGTCTTCATCAGAACCCCATCTTCCAATCAAGGTAGTCACAAGATTTGCAGACTCTTCTGTTTCATTTTCATCAGACCAAGTAGCAGCAAGACTTCTTCTGTTTCTTGAGGTAGGTTCCAAATTCAGCTCTAATGTGTCCATACCCATCACATTCATGGCACTGAACTCCTTTTCCTTCTTTGGACTTTTCATCAGATCTTGTTCTTCTTCCAGCATTATTGGACTTACTGATGTCAGATGAGATGTTCTTGACATTAGACTTAGACCTTACATCTATCTTTTTCAGAAGTTTGTTGAACTGTCTTCCCAGTAATGCTCCATCACTTTCCAGATCTTCATCAGTATCTTGACCACTTTCTTCCTCTTTCTCTTTAGTGTTTGACATGAAGGTTATGCTTTTAACTTTCTTTTCAGATCCATCACACATTCCCATCTCAAATGTTTGGAGGGATCCAATTAGCTCATACACTCTTATATTGGAAATGTCTTGAGACTCTTCTATGGATGTCACTTTCATGGCAAATCTCTAAGGAAGTGACCTGAGTATTTTCCTCACTAGTTTTTTATCTGACATCTTCTTGATAACATGAAATAATATCACACTTTTGGACTCGATTTAATTAAATTATATTATTATTTGTTTCGATTTATTTTATATTATTCGATATTACTTGGTATTTTCCTTCTATTTATTACAGGTGACACTATTTGAAGCATACGTGAAAAAGAAAGAAAAGGAGGTGCAAAAATAGAATAAAAAGCAATCCACTAAAGCCCAGCCCACAACTACAAGGAGAGGCGCTGTGATGCTGTGACGACCGCCACACAAGGTGTGACGAGCGTCACGCCCCCCTGCTAAGTGTTACGAGCATAAGACATGGTGTGACGAGCGTCACACCCCCATTCCTATATTTTTGGCTTTGACGCGTAACAGAAGCACGTTCACCTTTTTCTTTGCTTGACCAGTTGACGCGTGACAAAACCTACTAAAGGACTTTGGAAGAAACGGTCACTTGATGGATTGGTATAAATAGATCCAATGGTGGAACCTTGCGGGACTCTCTCAATTTTCCAGTTTTCGGCACCGTGCATTATTTTTTACTGCTTTTTAATTTTCCAGCACTCTACTTTCCTAGCAATTTTTATTTCCTTTTCTTTTCCAGTCAATTTTCAAAGCATTCAATTAATTTTCTCACAATAGTTTCTACACCGGAAACTATTGTGTAACTTTTACTGGATCTAACCTTACGTTAGGTCATAGTATTTTATTCCTTCGCCTTTATTTTACTGTCTGATCGAAGATTGTGAAGAATAAATCCAACCGGCTTGTGGTGGAGTGTTCAAGCATCGAAGCTAGGAACAATCAAGATTTCTATTAATTTTACAGGTTCATTAATTTATTGTTTTAATTTATATATGCTATGCACTGCTGTTTATCTATACTGTCTGTCTGATATGGCTGTATTTAAGTATAATTATTGTTTAGGCTTGTTTAGCATGTCCGGCTAAATAAACTTAGATATCGGTATGTAAAATAAGCGGAATGAAGGAATCAAAACTAAGTTGGTTTAAATTTATTTAAAAATATAATCACTCTTTTTTATGGTCTCAATTTACAGAGTTAATACCAAAGTTTTTGTACGAGAGTAAAAAGCATAAAGAAGTTAAAATCAATAGAACGACGGTTTGAGCTTTTAACTGGACAATGTGAATTGGACACTAACTTTAAATAAGGGCGAAAGCAATTTTTAGAGTTAATTAAATTCTAATCATTTTCAAAAAGTATTTTTAAAGGTTAAATGTGAGGACGAGAGTTAAGCATTTAAGTTAATCATATAATCTAAGTCAATAGAGCGAGAGTTTGAGACAAGGGTGTTTAAATGGTTAGCATTTTCTTAAAAAGAGTTTCTACAGATTCTATTGTTTTCAAAAAGTGATTTTGGACTTAACTAAATAGTGAGAGCGTACGTTAATATAAAGTCATAGTTTGATTCAACAGAGCGAGAGTTTGAGAAAAGACTTTTAATCAATAGTGTCTGCTGAAAAGATTTATTTTAAAACTAAGAAACCAACGAAGATTTGATTCCCTAATTACGACGAACTACATACCGATATCCGTGTTATTTGATATTTAATCTAGATCTTATTTTAGTTTTACTTTCCCCCCTAATCATCAAAGGATCATCCGCCTTAGCTTTACGAAGTAACCTTAGAAAAACGGTATATCGATTCATAAAGTCCCTGTGGGATCGATATCTTTTAAAACCACGCGATTAGACTGTGCACTTGCAGTCATTACCCCATTAGACTCATAAAGTCGCGATCAAGTTTTTGGCGCCGTTGCCGGGGCCTTTATTTAGTCGATATCGTAACTCTTCTGTTACGCTATAGAGACTAAGGCAATTTTTACTTTTTTTTCCTTGTTTTTCGTTGATTTGTATGCCACACACTCGCTCACAAGGCGAACCGTACTACTTACGAATCAACGACGTTGAACGATATCTCCGAGTCTTACGACGAATTCGAGAGTATCGTGCTGCAAACAATCTTCCTCCAATCGAAATTCCTGATCTCAAAAATCTTCTTCCTTCGCCGATACCCGAGATGGCAGAACTAGCTCGTGCTCTTCGAGACTACGCCGCTCCATCGCAAGATGAGTCGCATTCGAGTATTGCTCCACCCGCAATCGAAGCAAACAACTTTGAACTTAAACCTTCGCTGTTACAAGCAGTGCAACAGAATCAATTCTCTGGAAATCCTACCGAGGATCCAAACCTTCATTTATCCGTATTTGTCCAATACGTTGATACTGTTAAAGCTAATGGTGTCACTTCAGAGGCAATTCGACTTCGTCTCTTTCCTTTCTCGTTAAGGGATAAAGCTAGAAGATGGCTTCAGTCTCTTCCTTCCAACTTAGTCACCACATGGAATGAGTTGAAGAAATTCTTTCTTGCCTGATATTTTCCTCCAAGCAAAACAGCTATGTTGAGAGCCCAGATAAATGGATTTAAACAGAAAGATAACGAGTCTCTTTTCGAAGCCTGGGAAAGATACAAAGACATCATGAGACTTTGTCCACACCATGGTTTAGAGGACTGGTTAGTAATTCATACCTTCTATAATGGTCTCTTATACAACACAAGATTAACGATAGACGCTGCCGGAGGTGGTGCGCTTATGGATAAACCTTACGCTGACGCTTATCAACTTATCGAAAGCATGGCCCAAAACCACTATCAGTGGGGAAGCGACAGAACAATGGTAGAAAAACCTCAAACGAAAACTGGCATGTACGAGATAAGTAGCCTTGATCATGTTAATGCAAAAGTGGATGCTCTTGCCCAGAAAATTGAAAGTTTAAATGTATCACCTCCAGCCACCGTGATTGCCGTAACTCAAAATTGCGAAGTCTGTGGAATCCAAGGTCACATTCCTACAGATTGTCAACTCCTAACAGGAATCCAAGCAGAGCAAGTGAACTATGCTCAAGGAAATCCTTACTCGCATACCTATAACTCAAACTGGAAGAACCATCCTAATTTTTCATATAAGAGTAACAATGCTTTATACGCATCAGGATAGGCTCCCAATCAAGCCCCAACTATACCTCCTGGATATCAAAAGCCGACCCCATCTACACCTAACAATAACGTTCCTAGGAAATCCAACTTGGATATCATGATGGAGAACTTCATAGCTTCTCAACAGCAAACCAATAAAGATTTCTTAAACCAGAATGTACACACTAACGAACAAATTAAACAACTAGCAAGTAAAGTAGATGCCCTGGCTACCCATAACAAAATGCTGGAAACACAAATCTCACAAGTAGCTCAACAACAAGCGCCTACTGCTGCCCCAACTGGTACATTTCCTGGACAACCCCAACCTAACCCGAAAAGCCACGCTCATGCAATTATATTGAGAAGTGGAACAGAGGTAGAAGGACCATCTGATCCAAGAAATTACTCAGATGCCCTCATATGCTAAGTTCTTAAAAGAAATTCTTTCTAATAAAAGGAAACTTGAGGATAGCGAAACCGTTACACTCACTGCTGAATGTAGCGCTATAATCCAGAATATGCCTCCTAAACTTAAAGATCCTGGTAGTTTCTCTATACCCTGTCACATAGGAAAATTTGTCATAGACAAAGCTCTATGCGATTTAGGAGCCGGTATCAGTGTTATGCCCTTGTCCATATGCAAAAGACTTGAAATGGGAGAATTAAGACCAACTAAAATGTTTGTGCAATTAGCAGATCGTTCCGTTAGATATCCCGTAGGAATTCTTGAAAACGTTCCCGTGCGCATAGGTCAATTCTACATCCCAACCGATTTTATAATTATGGACATAAGAGAGGATGAAGTTACACCCATTATACTGGGAAGACCATTCTTAGCAACCGCCGGTGCTATCATAGACGTAAAACGAGGACGACTCACTTTCGAAGTAGGAGAAGAGAAAATTGAGTTCATTCTTTCCAAATTTTTGAAAGCACCTGCAATAGATGACACATGTTACTTCATGGATATCATCGACGAATGCATAAAAGAAACTGAGTTAGAAAATGACAAATTGTCTAACTATCGCACAGAAGACAGACTAAACCAATGTTTAGCAATAACACCGGATCCTACGCAATGCCTTAAGAAACCAAACCTCGACCTGAAAACACATCCCAAAAATCTGAGATATGAATTCCTAGACTCAGAACTTGAACGACCAGTGATAGTTAATGCAGACCTAGGAAAACTCGAAACCGAAAAACTCCTACATATCTTAAGAAAATATCCAACCGCACTAGGATACAACATCACTGATCTTAAAGGGATAAGTCCTTCTATTTGTATGCATCGCATCATGCTAGAAGAAGACTGTAAAACCTCTAGGGAACATCAGAGGAGATTAAACCCGATCCTGAGTGAGGTAGTGAAGAAGGTGGTAACGAAGTTATTAGAGGCAGGTATCATATATCCTATATCCGATAGCAAATGGGTTAGTCCTGTACACGTAGTACCAAAGAAAGGAGGTATAACAGTTATCGAAAATGAAAAAGGAGAAACTATAACCAAACGAATCGAATCGGGATGGAGAATGTGCATTGACTATAGGAAACTAAACAACGCAACCCGAAAAGATCATTTTCCTTTACCATTCATAGACCAGATGTTAGAACGATTAGCAAAGCATTCTCATTTCTGCTATCTGGACGGTTACTCAGGCTTCTTTCAAATACCAATTCATCCTGATGACCAAGAAAAGACAACGTTCACATGTCCTTTTGGTACCTTCGATTATCGACGAATGCCGTTTGGCTTGTGCAATGCTCCTGCAACCTTCCAAAGGTGCATGATGGCAATATTCGCCGATTTTCTCGAAAACATCATGGAAGTCTTTATGGATGACTTTTCTGTATGCGGGCAAAGTTTCGAAGAATGTCTTGAAAACCTAGAAAGAGTTCTAGAACGATGTGTAAAAGTAAACCTAGTACTTAATGGGGAAAATGTCACTTTATGGTACAAGAAGGAATTGTTTTAGGACACATCATATCAAATAGAGGAATTGAAGTAGACAAAACCAAAATAGAAGTAATCGAAAACCTTCAACCTCCGAAAACTGTGAGAGAAGTACGAAGCTTCTTAGGACATGCCGGTTTTTATCGACGATTTATTAAAGATTTCTCTAAAATAACTAAACCTTTAACCGGATTATTAATGAAAGATGCTGAATTCATCTTCGACAATAAATGTTTAGAAGCATTTCAAACGCTTAAACAAGCATTGATCTCCGCGCCCATAATGCAGACTCCGGATTGGAATGAACCATTCGAAATAATGTGTGACGCAAGCGAGTACGCCGTAGGCGCTGTTTTAGGACAACGAAAGGATAAAAAACTTCACGTCATATATTATGCAAGTAGAACTCTAGATGAAGCACAGATGAATTACGCCACGACTGAGAAAGAACTTTTAGCAGTAGTTTTTGCACTAGATAAATTTCGTTCTTACTTGGTCGGAGCTAAA
Source organism: Lathyrus oleraceus (assembly GCF_024323335.1). Lineage (NCBI taxonomy): Eukaryota > Viridiplantae > Streptophyta > Magnoliopsida > Fabales > Fabaceae > Lathyrus > Lathyrus oleraceus. The sequence goes on from NC_066580.1 coordinate 214,959,747, forward strand.
ATAATCGTTTACACTGACCACGCTGCCATTAAGTACCTCTTAACAAAAAAGGATGCTAAACCTAGACTCCTAAGGTGGATCTTGTTGTTACAAGAATTTGATTTGGAAATCAAAGATAAAAAAGGAACTGAAAACGTAGTAGCAGATCACCTTTCTAGACTTGAAAATCTGGAACCGGAAAGAACATCAACCAATGATGACTTCTCCTACGATAAACTTATAGCTAATTTGGAAGAAAATAGAGCTGATGAACAGATAGAGACCACCTTGGCTGTATGCGTTACACCATGGTACGCCGACTTTGTCAATTATTTAGCCGCCGGAATAGTTCCACTTGATTTATCCTACCAGCAAAAGAAACGATTCTTCCATGACATGAAAACATTATTATTTGGACGACCCTTTACTTTTCAAAAGAGGCCCCGATTGTATTTTCCGTCGGTGTATACCTGAAGAAGAGATAGAAAGTATAATCCAACATTGTCATTCCGCTCCTTATGGTGGACACGCAAGTACATCCAAGACCTGCTCTAAAATCCTACAAGTCGGTCTTTATTAGCCAAACATATGGAAGGATGTGCATGCTGCTGTCAAGAAATGTGATAGATGTCAACGCACAGGAAACATATCTAGACGTGACGAGATGCCACAAAAGGGCATTTTGGAAGTAGAGATTTTTGATGTATGGGGAATAGATTTCATGGGACCTTTTCCACCTTCTTTCGGTAACAAGTACATACTCGTAGCAGTTGACTACGTATCAAAATGGATTGAAGCTATAGCTTCTCCAACAAACGACACACGAGTAGTAACTAGACTCTTTAAGAATATAATCTTTCCAAGATTTGGTGTCCCAAGAATAGTCGTCAGTGATGGTGGATCGCATTTCATATCTAGGATACTCGAAAAATTATTGTTTAAGTATGGCGTAAAACATCGAGTAGCAACACCTTACCATCCTCAAACCAGTGGACAAGTGGAAGTGTCTAACAGAGAAATTAAATAGATATTGGAAAAAACAGTCGCCACCTCAAGGAAAGACTGGTCATCAAAATTACCCGAAGCTTTATGGGCATATCGAACCGCTTACAAAACTCCCATAGGAACAACCCCATTTAGGCTTATTTATGGTAAATCTTGCCACCTCCCGGTAGAGTTAGAACATAAGGCCTATTGGGCTATTAAAAATTTAAATTTAAACTATAAGGCCGCCGGTGAAAAGCGAATCCTTGATATAAACGAATTAGAAGAACTTAGACAAGACGCATACGAAAATGCCCGAATCTACAAGGAAAGAACGAAAAAATGGCATGATAAGCGCATATCAAGGAAAACTTTCAAACAAGGCGATGTAGTCCTATTGTTTAACTCTAGACTTAAGTTATTCCCAGGAAAACTACGCTCTAGATGGTCAGGCCCTTTCCAAGTCACTAATGTTTTCCCTAGTGGAGCTGTGGAAATTAAGGGAAAATCTATGGAAACATTTATCGTAAACGGGCAACGTCTGAAACATTATCACTATGATGAAAACAATGAAGACTCGCAAGTCCTGAAATTAGACGTATTGTCTCCTAAATCTATAGATTAACATTTACTAGTTTTATGTCGAGCTTGCGACATTTAAACAAAGCGCTTCGTGGGAGACAACCCACAAATTTTTACTATCTTTTCTTTGATTATTCTTTTGATTTTATTTAGCATTCATTCTTCATTTATTTTATTTTATAAAACTTTTCTTCTTTTCTTCTTTCGGCATCTGGCGAAATCCTGACTAAATTCTTGTTTTTCTTTTCTTTAGTTAACACTAACCTGATGGGACAAATTGATCGTATGGGTATCAAATTCAGAGGGAAAGCTCAAAGACAAAAATTCGAAGAACTAGCAGAGAGAGAGATGCACCCAAGTTTCTATGCTGATGATTGGGCAATGATTGCCCTTGGACTAAGAGAGAGTGTCCTGTATCTGCTGAGTCAAATAGGGTGGGAAACCACACCTATTCGAAGACAATTTGTTACTTACCGGAGGCTAACTCTAGAATTCATTAGCTCCCTAATCTATCTACCAAACCATGGAAAAGGAATAAGCCGAGGTTTCATTCAGTTCAGGATGTTCAATATGGAGTATCAATTTAACATTCAAGACTTTACTAATCTTTTAGGGTTCCCTACCTCTTTTGATACATTCACCATGAGCCAAGAAGACCTTTTTGAATATAGAGAGCTTGGACATTTTTGGGGAAGTTTGACGGGTAATGACGACCCTGAGGAACATGAGTTTCTTTCTGGAAACATACATAACCCATCTTTTCGTTATTTCCACAAGATCCTAGCACACACTCTTTTTGGGAAGAAATCAAACATCACCACAGTATCACGTGATGAACTCTTCATAATATTTTGTGCTTCTCAGAACCGTCCAGTGAATGGTGCCACCTATATGTTGGCGAGTTTCGACCGCCTTATTCAAGCTGACCGTGCACCGATCCTAATAGGAGGACTGATAAGCATGATTGCTAATGCTATTGGATTGCGCCAACCCATGCTTGATTTGAACCCTTTCTGTGGCATTGAGCCTATGAATATACCTTTCCTCTTCAACACTATGTTTATAGGAAACCTTGGACCTGAAGAGTTTGAACTAATAATTAATAACCAAGCTTTCTACCTATTCACCATGCCTAGTCCGATGACTAGTGTCCATAACCGAAACAATTGGCTCTACAACCTGAATGGAATACCTTCCCCTGTTAGATCTATTGAATCCATCCAAGACTATGAGATTTGTGACGACCAGATTCCTTATGCTGAGTCTGATCCACAGACACCTACAGGTTACCATGATGTTGCCTCTCCACCTCATCCTATCCCGACCGCAGAATCGGCAATACCTGATCTTAGACATCATATGCCCGAAACTGATTATAACACCGCCATTCAAGCCTTGATGTCAGAATAAGATGCCATCAGAAAAGAGTTAACTAATATGGGACATGAATTTCTGGGATACATGAGTAGTATGACAAATTAATTTCATGAGTTGCTACACCATGCCAATTCCTTTGCCCCTCCGGCCAGAGATCCTGCAAGTAGCTAGAAGTTTTTAGTTAATTAATTTTAGTTTTAGGGAATCTATAGTTTCGTTTAACATTGTTTTAATCTTAGTATTTGTTTTTCCATGTTTTCTTTTACCTTCAAATGTTACATTATGTTTATTTTATGAAGCTATTGCATTATTGGTTAAATTTTATTTTATTTTGATTTATGCAATATCTACAATTATCAATAATGATATTTACTGTATGCTGCTTACATAGCCTATTAGAGAAAAAAAATATTTATACACTATGGTGTGTAGTAGAGTAGCATGCATAGCAGTTCAAAAATATAACAATAGCAAAATATAATAAACATAAACAACAACAAAATAAAAATAATAAAATAATAATAACAAATTATGAAGCACCCACGTAAGTGACCGTTGCAAGCTGACTGGTGTGACGAGCGTCACACAAGCCATCACGGTCGTCACGCAAGTGCATGTGACGCCCGTAACACCTTCCGTCACGAGCGTGACAGCTTCAGAATAGGTGAACGTTGGTGACCGTTGGGGACACGACCGTTACCTTTTTATTTTCCCCATTCATTCATCTCTTTACTCCATCCCACTCACATTCCTCCACATTTATTTTTTTCTCACCCACTCCTCTTCCAATCTTCCAAAAACTTTTCCTATAAATACCTACACTCCATTTCTCCCTAAACCACATCATTCCAACAAACCACTCTATACAAATACATTTGCATCCTCTTTCCTTCTTTCAACCCACCTATCAATATGGCGGAAAACCAACAGTTCGGAAATATTATCTTCCGATCCGAAGATGATAATTATCAACGGGAGCAGTTCGATCGGTTTCAACAACGAGGTGTCGTCTCTACCAGGTATCCTGATTTAAATTGTTTACAAAAATTAGGATTACTTCAAGGTGTGCAATGGATGCTTCAGCTTGCTGATTTAACCTTTCTTTGCACACACAATCAACCTACCTACCCATCACTCATCTTAGAATTTATAAGTTCTTATTCATACACCACTCCAACCGGTGAAGACGAGTACTTAACCGGTACCGCAAATTTCCGCATGTTCAACACCGAGTACTCACTATCCCAGAACCAATTGAGTGCCATGCTACACTTCCCTGTAGAAGGCCAAGTCCACCCAAGAATCCCTCCGAACTCACAGTTATCCAACTTATGTACCAGAACTTCCAGCTAAAAAGTGAATCAGAATCGCTAACCGGTTACTCCACTATGTGCGCAAAAAGATAAAGGGCTTAATGTGATTTTGCTAGAATGAAAACGGGTGAAACAAGAGTAAAAGAACTAGGCTAGCTATAATAGCATGACTCGAACTGGTTTGCATAAGGTGGGGTTATATGAGGTTGTAACGGTAGTTGTTGATGTTAAGATTAAGCTCAAGTTATTTTTAAACAGATTTACTTGCGACCTACTACGAATCGATATGTGTTTGGAAATTTCATCTGGCTAGTATTTTAAACCGATTTCTACATTGAATCTTGCTTGAGGACAAGCAAAAGTCTAAGTATGGGGGAGTTTGATAACATGAAATAATATCACACTTTTGGACTCGATTTAATTAAATAATATTATTATTTGTTTCGATTTATTTTATATTATTCGATATTACTTGGTATTTTCCTTCTATTTATTACAGGTGACACTATTTGAAGCATACGTGAAAAAGAAAGAAAAGGAGGTGCAAAAAGAGGATAAAGAGAAATCCACTAAAGCCCAGCCCACAACTACAAGGAGAGGCGCTGTGATGCTGTGACGACCGCCACACAAGGTGTGACGAGCGTCACGCCCCCCTGCTAAGTGTTACGAGCGTAAGACATGGTGTGACGAGCGTCACACCCCCATTCCTATATTTTTGGCTTTGACGCGTAACAGAAGCACGTTCACCTTTTTCTTTGCTTGACCAGTTGACGCGTGACAAAACCTACTGAAGGACTTTGGAAGAAACGGTCACTTGATGGATTGGTATAAATAGATCCAATGGTGGAACCTTGCGGGACTCTCTCAATTTTCCAGTTTTCGGCACCGTGCATTATTTTTTACTGCTTTTTAATTTTCCAGCACTCTACTTTCCTAGCAATTTTTATTTCCTTTTCTTTTCCAGTCAATTTTCAAAGCATTCAATTAATTTTCTCACAATAGTTTCTACACCGGAAACTATTGTGTAACTTTTACTGGATCTAACCTTACGTTAGGTCATAGTATTTTATTCCTTCGCCTTTATTTTACTGTCTGATCGAAGATTGTGAAGAACAAATCCAACCGGCTTGTGGTGGAGTGTTCAAGCATCGAAGCTAGGAACAATCAAGATTTCTATTAATTTTACAGGTTCATTAATTTATTGTTTTAATTTATATATGCTATGTACTGCTGTTTATCTATAATGTCTGTCTGGTATGGCTGTATTTAAGTATAATTATTGTTTAGGCTTGTTTAGCATGTCCGGCTAAATAAACTTAGATATCGGTATGTAAAGTAAGCGGAATGAAGGAATCAAAACTAAGTTGGTTTAAATTTATTTAAAAATATAATCATTCTTTTTTATGGTCTCAATTTACAGAGTTAATACCAAAGTTTTTGTACAAGAGTAAAAAGCATAAAGAAGTTAAAATCAATAGAACGACGGTTTGAGCTTTTAACTGGACAATGTGAATTGGACACTAACTTTAAATAAGGGCGAAAGCAATTTTTAGAGTTAATTAAATTCTAATCATTTTCAAAAAGTATTTTTAAAGGTTAAATGTGAGGACGAGAGTTAAGCATTTAAGTTAATCATATAATCTAAGTCAATAGAGCGAGAGTTTGAGACAAGGGTGTTTAAATGGTTAGCATTTTCTTAAAAAGAGTTTCTACAGATTCTATTGTTTTCAAAAAGTGATTTTGGACTTAACTAAATAGTGAGAGCGTACGTTAATATAAAGTCATAGTTTGATTCAACAGAGCGAGAGTTTGAGAAAAGACTTTTAATCAATAGTGTCTGCTGAAAAGATTTATTTTAAAACTAAGAAACCAACGAAGATTTGATTCCCTAATTACGACGAACTACATACCGATATCCGCGTTATTTGATATTTAATCTAGATCTTATTTTAGTTTTACTTTCCCCCCTAATCATCAAAGGATCATCCGCCTTAGCTTTACGAAGTAACCTTAGAAAAACGGTATATCGATTCATAAAGTCCCTGTGGGATCGATATCTTTTAAAACTACGCGATTAGACTGTGCACTTGCAATCATTACCCCATTAGACTCATAAAGTCGCGATCACTTCTCACCCAGGGCTCCTGAGGCATTAGCAATTTCAAGGATATTCATATGAAATTCATGAATATTTTCATCTTCTTTCATCCTTAAATTTTCAAACTTGGTAGTGAGCAGCTGCAGTCTAGACATCTTCACTCTAGAGGTGCCTTCATGAGTGGTTTTGAGAATGTTCCAAGCATCTTTAGCCACCTCACAGTTGTTTACCAATCTGAAGATGTTCTTATCTACTCCATTGAATATAGCATTCAATGCTTTAGAGTTCCCAAGGGTTATATCCTCCTCCTCCTTGGTCCATTGTTCCTCAGCCTTCTTATCAGTTATGGCTTCTCCTTCCTTAGTAATAACTGGATGTTCCCAGCCTGTTAAAACAACTTTCCAAGCCTTATTATCCAAATATTTTAGGAAGGCTACCATTCGAGGTTTCTAGTAGTCATAGTTGGATCCATCCAGAATAGGTGGTCTGTGAACAGATCCTCCGTCTCTATCCATAGTACCAGAAAGTAACGTCCGTAGATCTCACCCAGAACCAGAGCAGGATGCCTGCTCTGATACCAATTGAAATTCTGGTATCAAATATGAGATGTCGAAGGTAATGTCACGATACTAATATATGAACAATACAAACATGATAAAAGATAAAGAACAGTAATGCGAGAGACACAAGCAATTGTTAACCCAGTTCGGTGCAAACTCACCTACGTCTGGGGGCTACTAAGCCAGGAAGGAAATCCACTAAATAGAATCAGTTCAAAGACTCTCATTAAACAACTTCAAGTTACAGTCTTTTCACCCAATCTCTACCCGTGTGACTTCTACCTAAGAACTCTTAGATATGAGATCCTACTCACTCCCCCTCAATCACAGTAGTGGTATAAAACAAGAATTACAATGAAAAGAAGACACTCTTCAAAGACACATACTTGATCTTGCTTAAAAACTTCAATCAAGTAAACACACACTCATGCTTCCAAGCTTAGAGTGGGCAAATTACAACTCAAAAATCAGTCTAATTCAATCATCTATGGGTGAATGAATGGCTTAAAATTCACACGACCACACAAGACTAAAACCCTTATTCTCTCTCAATATTTCATTTGTTATTTCTTGTGTATAAAACCAGGTTTTCCATGTCCTTTATATAGAAGCATTTGGCTGGGCTTGGACATCATAAAACCCTAAAACTATTTTCCATTCATATCTTCTCATGACATCTGATTATACCTCGTTGGAAAATAATTCAATCTGGTTGTAATTACTGTTGAATGCGCGTTTAATCATCTCTTCAATCATACATAGATTAGCATAAAAAACGCAATCACACAATACATAACTTTCAGACTGAATGTTCTGTATACAAATGTTATGACATCGGGTCTGACATCTCAGTAAAAATCCTGCATATTCACATTTTAAACATCCTGCAGGTACAAGTTATCTTATGTCAAGACAACACTTGTGACAACTTGTGAACACTCTTGGTTTTACCAAAATTGCTACCAACACATAGAACCAACACAAATAAAGGTTCCAGATCTCCAGGTTCTAATCATAAGACTGGGGGATACCAAACATGAATACCTCACTCAGCTGGGAAATATGAATTTGTAAAAGGGACCAATCATTAGTTAAACTAGAGATGAGACCCACTGGCTTTACCGGGGATGATGAAATATTCGAGGAGAAACTCATCAACAAAGCCGGGGATAAATGAAGAATTATTGGGGAGGAAAATAGTTACCAAACCAATTTCTTGGGGAAGACCATCAATGCTTCACACTTCAAGACTTACCTGTTCTCAGATTGCTGTTGACATTCCTTGCCGAAATCGATTATTCTTAAAGTGATTGTTTTTTTTTTTTTTTAAGAAAAACAATTATTATTAATTAATTTATTTCAAAATTATCATCATAAAAATTCAATTTTATTTAGCAGAAGTAAATAAGAATAGAATCAATTGGATAAAAGCTCAACTTTATTTAATAGAATGGTAATCCGTAAATGACGAGACTCCACAGATCTTTACAAAGTTTGAAAACTGGTAATTTACATGGAAAAGGGATACGTTGAATACAATGATTGATGCGGTCAATAACTTGATGCGGTGTTCGCAAGTATACGAACGCGTCAGAGTAATATAAAAGATTGTCGAATCCACAGAGACCAAGTGTAAATCTATCGTTATCTATCGTTATGGTGTTTATCAAAGGCAATCGAAATAGGTGTTTTTGTAGTGTGCAATGAAAAGTAAAGTATCGAAAATAGAATATAATTAATAAAGACAGGGTCGAATGTAATTCACATAATTAATTGATAATCCAGGTACTTGCTAGTAGAGCTACTTATGGGCAGTGTTTCCTACTTTGAAAAGAACTAATTTTAAAGGAACTGTCGCTTTCGCGTATTCAGAACCGAGTTGTACTCCCTAATCAAACCCTCTTATTGTCACTTATAAAAAGGCGCGCATTGCGTTAGAGTAGTAAATCTATTTTTAAGAAATATAGTATCTCGACTAAGTTGAAAAGTATTATAACCTGTATTTCTTAACCAAAAGAGGTTCTTACGAACCAGACTCTAAACTTATAAACGCGTCCGAAAATAGTTTTACAATCTCTTTTCTTCTTAATGTTAAACTCTCCTAATGAAATAAACAAAGCGCTTTCGCTGTTTTTGAAATAGTTTAAAACAATTAAGTTTAAAAAGATGTTGGACGGCTTTCGATCTTACCCAACGGAATTGAAGTGCGGGAAAACTTAATTTGAAAGTTAAAATAGCCCTTAAGTGTTTCTACGAACAATTGTACGGATTACTGGTTTAATTACGATCCTTACATTCTAGCCTTATAAATTTAGCTAGACATGGCAAAGTAAAAGTGCATTAAAATAAATAAAAGTAGTGCGAGTGCGGAAAGTAAATAAAGTAAAGCGAGTGCGAGGAAATAAATAAATTTAAAGCGAGTGCGAGGAAATAAATAAAGTAAAAGCGAGTGCGGGAAATAAATAAATTTAAAGCGAGTGCGGGAAATAAATAAAGTAAAGGCGAGTGCGGAAAATAAATAAAAGTAAAGCGAGTGCGGGAAATAAATAAAGTAAAAGCGAGTGCGGGAAATAAATAAAGTAAAGGCGAGTAATAAAAACCTGCTCCAATCGGAGGGCTGAGTAAATTGCAATGCGGAAAAGAAAATGGCGGCAGGATTAACTTCCTTCCAAAGTGCTCCAAACTCGATTACAGACGCTATCACAAACTTGATTACACAATTGTGGTAACACTCCAATGCGAAGCGATTACCACTATAAAATATTGAATATATGCCTAAGTGGAACAAAGTTGCTCTGAGTTTGCCTCTGTTCTAAGTTTGGATCTTCGTCTGCTCTAAGTTTGGATGATTATAAAACTGAATTCGCGTTTCTATTTATAAGCAAATAAAAAAGGTGGAATTTACTTGGATGCCCTTCAACTTGAAAATAGAGGAAACCGTTTCCTTCTTGTGGCGCCCGCCACAAGGCTATGGCGCCCGCCACAAGCACAAAGTGGGGCGCCTTAGTGGATGAAGTGGGGAAACGTGGGAGTTAAGGAAGTTGGACTTGGACACGTCATGGCTTGGTCTGTGGCGCCCGCCATGGGGTAGGCCATAAGCACAAAATGCTGAATTTTAGGGTTTTTAGCCCTTTTTCACTTCTTTTCTCGACCGGGGCTCCGATTAAAGTAAAAACCTGAAAACAAAGGAAAACACAGTAATAACACAACAAAATGATAATAAAACAGCTAGAATGCATGTGAAATCGGAGTCGAAAATACGTAAATTTTAGTGTGATCAAACTCTCCCACACTTAAACCTTTGCTTGTCCTCAAGCAAAACATTATAAAGCTCATGAAAGAAAAATCGGTGTAAACGAGTGCTTCAGGTAGATATTCTAAGTTCAAGTCGGGATGCAGTGATAGGTACTAACTGAGTGAACTAAGGGTATCATGATGACACTAATCCGCGAATACGGACATAAACTTCATTCCTATATTAACCAACCCATATTATCCCACAATACCTAGGCCTGCCTCTTCATCTCTTTTTGTGTCCTTTTCATTCAGGCGCAATCACATTAAGCCCGTTATCCGTACATGCTTCATAGTAGAGTGGCCTGTTAGTGATTATGATCAGAGCTTGGGGTTTCTGACACATAAACATGTGTAAACCCTTTTATTGGACCCAACTGGAGTTGTGGGGGATCAGATCGTAATCCGCCCTACCGAGTTCAGTGCCAGATACCTCTAAACCAACTAGCAGTGGGTACTGCTTTTCTTTTTCTTTTTCTTTTTGTAGCAATTTTTACAATCCTTTGGTTTAAATGACTTTGTGAGGGTCACCTATACCGGAGTTGCCTTTTTGCTTTCTTTTATTTTTTTGTTTTTCTGGATCATTCACTTATTTGCATCGGTCCCCTACATAGAGGATGCGTAGGCCGGAGCTGACTGCTGAGATAAACTACTAAGGACTTATATGGAGATGATGATTAAGGCCATGGTATATGGGGTTTCGGGAATGATTCCTATATTTACGAAGTCTATGGTGCTAAAATAATACTGATGTTTCGCAAAGTTCTCCCAAGTCACCGCATCCTTACTCAAAACATGTCCTTAAAACCTGAAAACTTTCGAAATAACACTATTTTCTTTTGCAATTTTTTTTTTGTGTGGGGCTAAAGGTATGGGGAGGTAGGATTGTACTAAGGATCTACTATATTTGGTGACTCGTCAGACTCATGCATTATACTAAAAAGAAAAATAAACAACTGAAAGGGAAATTAAACAACTAAAAGGAAATAAACAGTCTAAAAACAGCAAATAAAACTAAAAATAAAAGGGAAATGATAAATGCTCCTCCCACACTTAAATCGAACATTGTCCCCAATGTTTCGAAATAAGATAAGGGAAGAGTTACCTGGCAACCTATTGCTGACCACTAGTGCCCTCGCCATCCTGAGGTGGACGACGGGATCGAGTACGACGACGGTCTCTCTGATCCATCCTCGCCTGCAGGGCATCCTGAGCGGACCTCACGTCTCGAAGGTGACCTAAAATGGTACCCTGAGTGTTTTCTACGAGAGCGATGTGTTGCTGGTGGTAGTGTTGTTGACGGGCCTGTGAGTCTGTGATCACTTGCAGGGACTGTAGAACAGTGTCGTAGGACCTGTCTGTCCTCCGCTGTGACTCTTGCATGAAGTTCATATTGTACGTCATTTGTTGCTGGAGGGTAGAGAGTAGGTCATCTCGCCTCTGCTCTCTAGCCATGTGGTCTCGCCACATCTCCTCTGTAATATAGAATCCAGGAGTGGTACCTGCAGAAGAAGAAGATGGTGCGGTGTGTGGTGGTGAAGGATGATGGGGGGACACATGTGGTACGGGAGATCTCTCTCTCCGATCATATTCATCATTGGTGTCAAGTCCCGCCTCATCAGGAATTTAGGAGGAAGAGGACCCAAAACAGGTGGAGCGTCTAAATCATAGGTCCAATTCCTCTCATCATGTATATCTGTACGTCTAGTGCAGGGTAGAATAATAGATGGGATGGCTACACCATGAACCATAAGTGTATAACCCCCTTCTCTCCTTGAACGTCACAATTTCATGTCTCTCAGAAATTTTAAGTTAATTGTGCGAGGAGGTAAGGGGTCTAGGGTAGCCATCTCATTATTCAGGTTGAGTGCCCGAGCAATAGACGTAATCAATCCACCAAAAGAAATCGGTCCCGCCTTATTCAGAGTTAAAATCATATGGGCGAGCATAAACGGAACCGAATTAATTCTCCTATTTGTGAGGCTTCCTCGCAAATATAGAAGCTCTCTAGCGTTAACCTTATTTGGATTCTCCCGGCCAAAAATAGTGCATGCCAACAGATATCTAAAAACTCTGATGGCCGGGTTATGGATAGTTGAGGCAAGAACTCCTTCAAAAGAGTTTATGGAAGTGTTTGATAAACGCTCCCAGAAGGAAAACACCTCAACAGACCATTCGGAATCCAAAGGGGCCTCATCGGTACTGAATTGGTATTCAACAACAAACATTCTAAATTTGACAGTACCGACTGTGCTAGCAGTGTTAGGGCTGACAATATAAATTAAGGAACTTAAAAATTCGATTGTCAGCCGCTCATAGGTGGGTTCTTTGTTGATAAAGAAATTATGCAATCCTAAGTTGTCTAATAAAGGGAAAATGCTATGGTAGATACCTAAAGTATAGAGACAATTTTCGTCAACGTACCTTGTCGGGAGAATTTCCCGATTTTGCAACCTTTCAATGATTTTTCTTTGTCTCTCCCCTGGTTTCCCTCCTCGAAGAATGAATCCGTTGAACTCCATTTGAATGCTCTTGAAAAGTGGATGAAGAAGATGAAGTGGTTGGTGAAAAGGTTGGATTTTTACAAAATCCGGCGGATGAAATCGAAAATGGAAAGTGGATTAATGGTTTGTGTGGTATGGTGGTTAGGAAAGTATGAGCTTTTTGTGGGTTCAAGGATGTTTTCTCAAGGTGAAAAAAATGGGTTTGGGAGGTTGTAAGTTGCAAAAGTGGTGAAGAAAAGGGGTCTGCCCCGACAATTTACAGACGCTGTGGCGGGCGCCACAGGTCCTATGGCGGGCGCCACAAGGCAAAATCTGGCTGGGCCAGATTTTTGTCCTTTGATTTGGGCTTCGCTTGTCTTTTGGCTTTGAGGGGTCGTGATAGCATTTATCTTGTGATTCTCCTAGTTTCTTTGACTTGCATAATTTTATAAAAGCAAAAACGAAAAATAAAAAGTGAAACTGAAACAAAACGAAATCAAAAATTAAATATAAATAAATAAATAACTAAAAAATTAAAATGCAAAATAAAATAAATATAAAACATATATAGATAAAATAGAAATACTAATGCATAGTAGTAGTTTTTATAATATTCAAATGCGATAATAATGAGTAATGCAAATACGATAAATAGATAAAAGAGAAATAAAATGAAATGGTGAGATCAGGTATTAGGGGTGTCGTCTGCCTGAGTGGATCCACTGAGCACGGCTATCTCCTGCCTGAGCTCTGCGATCTCCTGATATAGACAATCGGCTTCAGTAGCATGGGTGAGATCAGACACTCCCATCTGTAAAGTTAGGTCCGCCACTTCCTGTCTAAGCTCTGGAATCTCTCTACGACACTAAGCAATCTGGGTGTGTATGTCGGGTGTCTGCAATGAATGATTATTAGAGAGAACAGTGATTCTAGGAGATGGTGGTGCAGGTGTGTATTCAGTAACTGTGGGTGATCTCGGCTCCTCAACGGTCTCTCCTTGGCCCTCTAGAGCACAACTCCAATTTGCTGGATCATGCACACTGGTCATCATAGGGTCTGGCAATGTGAAGTAATGGATAGCCTCACTATCGACTAGCAATCGGAACTGACATGGGTGGAAAGAGGCTCTCCTCATCAATCCTCTAGTCAAACAGAAATCGATGTCCATGGTCGTGTATCCACAGTAGGTCCGAAGATGTAACAGCTTGCGAGACAGACCTAAAGCGACAACAATCTGTATGATGATTCCACCAACATGGATGACTCCTTCGGTAGATCTAGAGATACCGCTGAGATTATTCAATAAAAAGTTCCCACATGCTACTGGGCGAGACTGGGATGCGCAAAATAATAGGAAGATCTCCTCTTCACTCAGTAGTGTCTCTGCATCCTGTCTTTCCAAGAAGGAATGTGCTAATATCATCTGAAAATATCTGAAGGCTGGGTTATGTATGACATAAGATAATTGTGTAGATGGATCCTGGCTTCCGCCACCTGATATATCACTCCAAAACTTCTCCACTTCCTTACCCAGGAAATATCCCAAAGGTGTCTCTGGGATAGCGTCAGGAGTAGTCTGGAAACCCAACAGGTCGCCGAACTCTTTCTGGCTGAAGGAGTACTCAACTCCAAAAAGCCTGAAAGCAGCATTCCCATCTGGTCCAGAATATGGGTCGTAGTCGAATGAACTCAGGAACTCCAAAGTCAGGTTCCTATATGTGTTACTCAAGTCATCAACAAATTCGTCCCAGTGGAGCTAGTGCCTAAGGAATCGGATACTAGGCTCGATACCCAGTGCCTCCATACAATGCTGATCAGGGTAACATGTGGGTGCCATAGGGCGCTGGTATAAAGCAATGTAGCACTCCCTCTGAGCATTGTCTCTATAGGCAACATGCATGTCATCAAAACCCTGCATCCTGTAAAAGTTAGGAAAGTGATCCTGAAAATACAAACCATTCAAACTTTTAGTCTCTATGGAAAATATGATAAAATAAAATAAAAATAAAAATAAATGTAAATAAATGCGAAAAAAAAGTAAAATGAAAAGAAAAACCATGGGTTGCCTCCCACGCAGCGCTTGTTTAACGTCATTAGCTTGACGATCAGAATTTATACACCTGTAGTAGTAGGAATCGGTGGATCAATCAGGGTGTGGCTTGAGTAGTATGTTGGAATGTCTCCTCCTTCGTAGAGCTTCAGCCTTTGTCCATTTACAATGAATGGGATACAGGTTTGGTTCTTGATTTCTACGGCTCCGGATCTCAGAATCTTGGATACTTCGAAAGGACCAGTCCATCTTGAACGTAGCTTTCCAGGGAAGAGTCGTAACCTAGTGTTGAAAAGGAGAACAAAATCGCCTACATTGAAGTTTTTCTTTACTATTCTTTGGTCATGATAGGCTTTCGTCCTCTCTTTATATATTTTTGCATTCTCATAGGCAGATTGCCTAAGTTCTTCTAATTTATGAATGTCTAGGGTACGCTTTTCTCCAGTGGCTAGGTAGTCTAAATTCAAAGTTTTAATGGCCCAATAGGCTTTATGCTCTAACTTAAAAGGTAAGTGACAGGATTTTCCATAAACTAGTTGATAAGGAGTAGTTCCTATAGGGGTTTTGAAAGCGGTTCTATAGGCCCATAATGCTTCTTGAAGCTTCTGAGACCAGTCTCTCCTAGAAATAGAAACAATTTTCTCTAGGATCTGTTTTATCTCCCTATTAGATACTTCTACTTGGCCACTAGTTTGTGGATGGTATGGTGTTGCTACTCTATGCCTAACTCCATATTTTCTTAAAAGTTTGTCAAATATTCTCGATATAAAGTGTGATCCTCCATCGCTTATGACTAAACGTGGTGTTCCAAATCTAGGGAATATATAGTTTTTAAATAATTTGATTACTACCCTAGTGTCGTTTGTGGGTGCAGCTATAGCTTCAATCCACTTAGACACATAGTCTGCAGCTACTAAGATATACCTGTTTCCTAAGGATGGTGGAAAAGGTCCCATGAAATCTATATCCCATACGTCAAAGAGTTCTACTTCCTGAATGTTTCTTAGAGGCATTTCATCACGTCTTGAAATGTTTCCAGTGCGTTAGCATCTATCACACTTGACAATGAAAGCATAGACATCACGCCACATGGTAGGCCAGAATAGGCCAACTTGAAGAAGCTTGGCGTATGTCTTAGAGGTGCTCGCATGTCCACCATAAGGTGCCGAATGACAATGCTCGATAATAATATTTATCTCTTCTTCTGGAACGCAACGGCGAAAGATGCCATCTTTACCCCTCTTGAAAAGGAGCGGTTCGTCCCAATAGAAGTTTCTCACATCGTGGAAGAATTTCTTCTTGCGGTGGTAGTCAAGATCAGGGGGTACTATATCAGCAACTAGGTAATTAACGAAATCTGCATACCAGGGTACGTTACTTATTGCTAAGGAATTTTGGGAATGCTCATAAGGATCTAGGTTATTGTCTTCAATGGTTTCTACTCTAGCGATCAGTCTATCATAGGCGAAATCATCGTTTATGGGTACTAGCTTAGGTTTTTGATGTTCTAGCCTAGAAAGGTGATCAGCTACTACATTTTCAGTGCCTTTTTTATCTCTTATATCTAAATCGAACTCTTGTAGTAATAGAATCCATCGGAGTAACCTGGGCTTGGCATCTTTTTTACTTAATAGGTAACGAATGGCAGCATGATCGGTGTAAAAAATAATTTTTACTCCTACTAGATAAGATCTAAATTTGTCTATAGCGAAAACTACAGCGAGTAATTCTTTTTCGGTTGTTGCGTAGTTGAGTTGGGCAACATCTAGGGTTCTACTGGCATAATAAATGGCATGTAATCTTTTATCTTTTCTCTGTCCTAGAACGGCTCCAACTGCATAATCACTAGCATCACACATTATCTCAAAAGGTTCCGACCAATCGGGCGGTTTCATAATGGGTGCTGAGATTAATGTTTGCTTTAAAAGATTAAATGCGTCATTACATTTTTCGTTAAAAATGAATTCAGCATCTTTCATTAAAAGTCCGGTTAACGGTTTAGTTATTTTGGAGAAGTCCTTAATAAAACGCCGGTAGAATCCAGCGTGTCCAAGAAAGCTTCAGATTTCTCGGATGGTTTTTGGTGGTTTTAGGTTTTCTATAACTTCTATTTTAGCTTTATCTACCTCTATACCTTTTTCGGAAACTATATGTCCTAGAACTATTCCTTCGGTTACCATGAAATGACATTTTTCCCAATTTAGCACGAGGTTCACCTCCACACATCTCTCCAGGATTTTCTCAAGGTTAGCAAGGCAGTTGTGGAAATCGAATCCGCAAACCGAGAAATCATCCATAAATACTTCCATGATACCATCTAGGTAATCTGCGAATATTGACATCATGCAGTGTTGGAAAGTAGCTGGGGCGTTACAGAGGCCGAACGGCATTCGTCTGTAGGCAAAAGTTCCATAGGGGCATGTAAAGGTAGTTTTTTCTTGATCTTCTGGGTGAATAGGTATTTGGAAGAATCCAGAGTATCCATCTAAATAACAGAAGTAAGAGTGTCTGGCTAGACGCTCCAACATCTGGTCTATAAACTGTAAAGGGAAATGATCCTTCCTATTTGCTTTATTTAATTTTCTATAATCTATACACATCCGCCATCCTCCTTTTAAACGTTTTGCTACATGTTCGCCTTTATCGTTTTGCACGACTGTGATGCCTCCCTTTTTAGGTACTACATGCACAGGGCTCACCCACTTACTATCCGAGATCTGGTAGATTATACCTGCCTCAAGCAACTTAAGAACTTCCTTCTTAACAACATCACTCATTATAGGGTTTATTCTTCTCTGATGCTCCCTAGAGGGTTTTGAATCTTCTTCGAGCGAAATCCGATGCACGTATACGGATGGGCTTATACCTTTCAGGTCAGAGATATTATATCCTAAGGCTGAGGGATATCTTCGTAAAACGTCTAAAAGTTGGTTCGTCTCCTCTTGGCATAAGGTAGCACTGACTATAACTGGGCGGTTCATCTTTTCATCGAGGAACTCATATCTCAGGTTCTTAGGCAGTTCCTTGAGTTCTAAGGTTGGTTTCTTAGGGCATGGCATAGGATCTGGAGTAAGGGATAAACATTCGTAAAGGTTATCATCGATGTAAGGTTCTTTAAAGTCATCATCTTCCTTTATGGGGGTTGATGGTAACTTAATAATTTCTTTTTGTTCTAATTCTCTAACACATTCATCAATGATATCTAAGGCATAACACGAGTCTCCCATCACAGGTGCCATAAGAAATTTCGAAAGTATAAATTCTATTTTCTCGTCACCTACCTCAAATGTCAACTTTCCTTTCTTGACATCTATTATGGCTCCTGCAGTTGATAAGAATGGTCTACCTAGAAGGATTGGTATATCATTGTCCTCTTTGATGTCCATGACAACAAAATCAGTAGGGAAAATAGTTGACCTATCCTAACATGAACATCTTCTAAAATGCCTATCGGATATTTAACAGATCTATCGGCTAACTGAAGTGACATCTTAGTGGGTTGTAATTCTCCTAAGTTTAACCTCTCACAAACTACTAGAGGCATTAAGCTCACACTAGCTCCTAAGTCTAGAAAAGCTTTATCGATGACATGATTACCCAAAAGGCAAGGAATGGAGAAATTTCCAGGATCTTTATCTTTCTTACTCAGAAAGCTTGCTAATTTGTCCTCGGAAATATCATTACATTCCAAAGGCTTCGGATCGTCAAGTCTATGTTTGTTGGTAAGGATGTCTTTGAGAAACTTTGCATAAGAAGGTATTTGGGTGATGGCTTCTGTGAAAGGGATTTCTACATGAAGTTTTTCTATAACTTTAATAAATTTTTGATACTGTTTATTGATCTGGGTTTGTTTGAGTCCTTGCGGATATGGTATAGGTGGTTTATATGGCGGGGGTGGTACGTAAATTTTATCTTTAGGTTCTTCTCCTTTCTCTCGACCATCCTGGTTTTCAGATTCCTCTGGTTCCTTTACTTTGTCTAGGGGCTTGGTACATTCCTTAGAAGTTTCGGGTTCACTCAATCTAGGGTTTGGTGGCTCATCATAAGCATTCCCACTTCGTAGGGTAATGGCATTGGCTTGTCCTCTCGGATTTTGTTGAGGTTGTCCAGGGAATTGTCCTCCAGGTGTAGTCTGAGGTGCTTGGTTTAAAGCTACCTGAGAGATCTGGGTTTCAAGCATCTTGGTATGAGTAACTATTTGGTCAACCTTGGTTCCTAACTGAGTAATCAATTCGTTAACATGAATGTTTTGGTTCATGAACTCCTTGTTTTGTTGGGTTTGAGCGGTGATAAAATTTTCCATAATTTTCTCAAGGCTCGGCTTTGGTGGTACAGGTTGCATAGGTTGATTTGATCTAGGGGTTTGATAACTAGGTCTCAGAGGTGCATTATTTTGGATAGGGTTATTGTTTTTATAGGAGAAGTTAGGGTGATTCCTTCATCCAGGATTATAGGTATTCGAATATGGGTTCCCTTGGGTGTAGTTCACTTGCTCGGAGTGGGTTTCGTTTAATAGACTGCATTCTGCAGATTGGTGTCCTTGGATTCCACATATCTCACAATCCAACGAAACTGCGGCTACAGTGTTTGGGTTCGTGTACATATGCTCGACTTTAAGGGCTAATGCATCCATTTTAGCTTGCATCATGTCTATAGAGCTAAGTTCATGCACTCCTCCTTGGGCTTCCTTCTTCTCAACTGTCGCTCGTTCGACTCCCCATGATTGATGGTTTTGAGCCATGTCTTCAATGAGGGCGCTAGCTTCAGGATAAGGTTTGTTCATCAGAGCACCGCCTGCGGCAGCGCCGATGGTCATCTTTGTGTTGTAATGAAGTCCATTATAGAAGGTTTGAATGATTAACCAGTTTTCTAAACCATGATGTGGGCATGCTCGTAGCAACTCTTTATATCTCTCCCAAGCTTCAAACAGCGATTCTCCTTGGTTTTGGGTAAATCTAGTTATATGGTTTCGAAGAACGACGGTCTTACTCGGGGGAAAATATCTAGCAAGAAAAACTCTTCTAAGGTTATCCCAAGTCGTAATGGAATTGGGTGGAAGGGAATCTAACCATGATAGGGCTTTATCTCTGAGGGAAAAAGGGAATAATCTTAAATGTATTGCCTCAGGAGAAGCTCCATTGGTTTTAAAAGTATCTGCTAATTGAAGAAATATTTTTAAATGTTGGTTAGGGTTCTCGGTGGCGAGACCCGCGAATTGTCTCTGTTGCACTAGTTGTAACATGGACGGTTTAAGTTCAAAATTATTGGCTGGGATTATTGGGTTTACTATACCAGAACTAGGTTCTTCACTAGATGGTTGAGCGAAGTCCTTAAGAGGTCTTTGGTTTTGATCTTCGGCCATAGCTCTCTTAATTCTATGAAAGAATAAACGTGCGCGAGCGTAACGTTCAGGTTCCGCCAGAGGGTTTACTAAGCTTAAACTTCCGGTGCTGCGAGTTCTTCGCATTGACCGAAGGGAAATAGCCTAAGTCTAAACGATATAACAACAGGAAAATGAAATTTGACGAAATTGGTCCCCGACAACGGCGCCAAAAACTTGATGCGGTCAATAAGTTGATGCGGTGTTCGCAAGTATACGAACGCGTCAGAGTAATATAAAAGATTGTCGAATCCACAGAGACCAAGTGTCAATCTATCGTTATCTGTCGTTATGGTATTTATCAAAGGAAATCGAAATAGGTGTTTTTGTAGTGTGCAATGAAAAGTAAAGTATCAAAAATAGAATATAATTAATAAAGACAGGGTCGAATGTAATTCACATAATTAATTGATAATCCAGGTACTTGCTAGTAGAGCTACTTATGGGCAGTGTTTCCTACTTTGAAAAGAACTAATTTAACAGGAACTGTCGCTTTCGCGTATTCAGAACCGAGTTGTACTCCCTAATCAAACCCTCTTATTGTCACTTATAAAAAGGCGCGCATTGCGTTAGAGTAGTAAACCTATTTTTAAGAAATATAGTATCTCGACTAAGTTGAAAAGTATTATAACCTAGATTTCTTAACCAAAAGAGGTTCTTACGAACCAGACTCTAAACTTATAAACGCGTCCGGAAATAGTTTTAAAATCTCTTTTCTTCTTAATGTTAAAATCTCCTAATGAACTAAACAAAGCGCTTTTGCTGTTTTGAAATAGTTAAAAACAATTAAGTTTAAAAAGACGTTGGACGGCTTTCGATCTTACCCAACGGAATTGAAGTGCGGGAAAACTTAATTTGAAAGTTAAAATAGCCCTTAAGTGTTTCTACGAACAATTGTATGGATTACTGGTTTAATTACGATCCTTACATTCTAGCCTTATAAATTTAGCTAGACATGGCAAAGTAAAAGTGCATTAAAATAAATAAAAGTAGTGCGAGTGCGGAAAGTAAATAAAGTAAAACGAGTGCGAGGAAATAAATAAATTTAAAGCGAGTGCGAGGAAATAAATAAAGTAAAAGCGAGTGCGGGAAATAATAAATTTAAAGCGAGTGCGGGAAATAAATAAAGTAAAGGCGAGTGAGGAAAATAAATAAAAGTAAAGCGAGTGCGGGAAATAAATAAAGTAAAAGCGAGTGCGGGAAATAAATAAAGTAAAGGCGAGTAATAAAAACCTGCTCCAATCGGAGGGCTGAGTAAATTGCAATGCGGAAAAGAAAATGGCGGCAGGATTAACTTCCTTCCAAAGTGCTCCAAACTCGATTACAGACGCTATCACAGACTTGATTACACAATTGTGGTAACACTCCAATGCGAAGCGATTACCACTATAAAATATTGAATATATGCCTAAGTGGAACAAAGTTGCTCTGAGTTTGCCTCTGTTCTAAGTTTGGATCTTCGTCTGCTCTAAGTTTGGATGATTATAAAACTGAATTCGCGTTTCTATTTATAAGCAAATAAAAAAGGTGGAATTTACTTGGATGCCCTTCAACTTGAAAATAGAGGAAACCGTTTCCTTCTTGTGGCGCCCGCCACAAGGCTATGGCGCCCGCCACAAGCACAAAGTGGGGCGCCTTAGTGGATGAAGTGGGGAAACGTGGGAGTTGAGGAAGTTGGACTTGGACACGTCATGGCTTGGTCTGTGGCGCCCGCCATGGGGTAGGCCATAAGCACAAAATGCTGAATTTTAGGGTTTTTAGCCCTTTTTCACTCCTTTTCTCGATCGGGGCTCCGATTAAAGTAAAAACCTGAAAACAAAGGAAAACACAGTAATAACACAACAAAATGATAATAAAACAGCTAGAATGCATGTGAAATCGGAGTCGAAAATACGTAAATTTTAGTGTGATCAATGATCACTACTCTCCCTACCAACTTCAATATCCATTGTGTTGGTCTTCAGTTGAAAATGATGAATCATAACCAAATGACTTGCTCAAAACTGGTTCCATGATCAAGACCAATCGAATGCAGTTACTTGCCATAATCCCTAATTTTGCCTAGATTGCCCCAAGGTGGGGTACTCAATCTACTGGGATAAATTTTCTGTTTTATGTCTCTAACTTTTTCCTGGATCGCCCTGTCGGGTTTTCAATCCACCGAGACGCTCATTTTTGCCTAAGCCACCTTTTTGGGTTTTCAACTCAACAATCTGTTCTTTTCTTTTTTTAGGAGAAGTATTTCTTGACTACATCGGTGTTCACAGGACGAGTGAACTCTTCACCATCCATAGTTGTAAGAATCAAAGCACCGCCTAAAAAGACTCTCTTAACAAAATATGTGCCTTTATAATTAGGAGTCCATTTTCCCCTAGCATCAGGTTTGAAAGATAAAATCTTCTTGAGCAAGAGGCCACCTTCTCTGAACACATAAGGCTTGACCTTCTTATCAAAAGTTTTCTTCATTCTCTGCCGATATAATTGACCATGACACATGGAAGACAATCTTTTCTCTTCAATCAAATTCAGTTGGCCATATCTAGTTTGACACCATTCAGCTTCTGTCAACTTGGCTTCCATCAAGACACGCAATGATGGAATCTCAATCTCCACGAGGAGCACAACTTCCATACCATAAACAAGAGAGAAAGGGGTTACCCCTGTTGAAGTGCGGATGGACGTACGGTACCCATGCAAACAAATGGGAGTATCTCATACCAATCCTTGTATGTCACAACCATCTTTTGGATGATCTTCTTAATATTCTTATTTGTAGCTTCAATAGCCCCATTCATCTTGGGTATGTAGGGAGAAGAACTATGATGTGAAATCTTGAAGTCTTTGCAAAGAGCTTCCACCATATTATTGTTCAAGCTCGATCCATTATCAGTAATGATTTTGCTTGGCACACCATAACGACATATAATCTGATTCTTAATAAACCTTACAACAACTTGCTTGGTCACATTTGCATACGATGTCGCTTCAACCCTCTTTGTGAAGTAATCAATAGCCACCAGAAAGAAACGATGTCTATTCGAAGCTTTGGGCTCAATCATGCCAAACATATCAATTCCCCACGTGGAGAAGGGCCATGGAGAGGAAATGACGTTCAACAGTGTTAGAGGAACATGAATCTTATCTGCATAAATTTGACACTTATGGCATTTCTTCACAAACTTACAACAGTCAGATTCCATTGTCAACCAATAGTAACGTGCTCTCAACATCTTCTTTTCCATAACATGTCCATTAGAACGAGTACCAAAGCAACCTTCATGGACTTCAGTCATCAATAGGTCTGCCTTATGTCTATCCACGCATCTGAGCAAAACCATATCGAAGTTTCTGTTATAAAGCACATCACCATTCAGGTAGAAGTTACCATCTAATCTTCTCAAAGTCTTCTTATCTTTCAAAGATGCCCCAGGAAGGTAAATCTGACTTTGGAGGAAACATTTGATATCAAAATAGCATGGCTTTTCATCCTTGACTTCTTCAATAATAAACACATGAGTTGGCCTATCAAGAGGCATCACAGTCAAATTGGGAAATTCATTCCAAAATTTCACCACAATCATTGAAGCCAATGTTACAAGGGCATCTGCCATCCGATTTTCATCTCGAGGGATATGATGAAACTCAACCTTTGTAAAGAAAGTTGAAATCCTCCTCGCATAGTCTCTATATGGTATCAAACCAGGTTGATTCGTCTCCCATTCACATTTGATCTGATTCATAACCAAAGTTGAATCTCCATAGACGTCAAAATACTTTATTCTGAGATCAATGGCCTCTTCGAGCCCCATAATGCAAGCTTCACACTCAACCATATTATTTGTACATTTGAAAGTCAATCTAGCTATAAACGGAAAATGAGTTCCTTGAAGAGTAATTACCATAAGAATTAACAACTCCATCAAATACCATTCCCCAACGGAAACCAGGTTCTGGCCCTTCTTAAGCAATGGTTCATCACAATCTTTCATCTTCAAGTACAAAATCTCTTCTTTAGGAAAATCGTACTACACTGACTGGTAATCTTCAAACGGTTGGTGAGCCAAGTGGTCAGCCAAGACACTACCTTCAATTGCTTTATGAGATCGGTATTCAATATCATACTTAGATAACAACATCTGCCAACGGGAAATCCTCCCAGTTAAAGCAGGCTTCTCAAAAATGTACTTGATTGGATCCATTTTGGATATCAACCAAGTAGTATGATTCAACATATACTGGCGCAAACGCTTAGCAACCCAAGCCAATGCCTAACGTGTCTTCTCAAGCATAGAATACCGAGTCTCACAGTCGGTGAGTTTCTTACTAAGGTAGTAAATTGCATACTCTTTCTTTTCAGATTCACCTTGCTGACCAAGAACCCAACCCATACTCTCATCAAGAATAATCAAATACATGATCAAGGGTTTTCCTTCAACAGGCGGAGAAAAAATTAGAGGCTTAAGTAGATACTCTTTGATACTATCAAAAGCTTTCTGTAAATCTTCGGTCCAATCACAAGACTGATCTTTCCGAAGAAGCTTGAAAATTGGCGCACAGGTGGCAGTCATATGCGATATAAATCTTGAGATATAGTTCAAGCGGCAGAGAAAACCTCTGACTTGCTTCTCAGTTTTGGGCGCAGGCATTTCTTGTATTGCTTTGACCTTGGCAGGATCAACTTCAATACCCTTCTCACTGATAATAAAGCCCAACGACTTACCAAAAAACACCAAAAGTATACTTATTGGGATTCAAGCGGAGTTTGTACTTCCTCAAACGCTGGAATAGCTTCAATAAATGCTCAACATGTTCTTCTTCATCACTTGATTTGGAAATCATATCATCAACATAAGCCTCAATATCTTTATGCATCATATCATGAAAAAGAGTGGTCATAACTCTCTGGTATATTGCACCAGCATTCTTTAAACCGAAAGACATCACTTTATAACAAAATGTTCCCCAGGGCATAATAAATATGGTCTTATCCATATCTTTAGGTGCCATCTTGATTTGATTATAACTGAAAAATCCGTCCATAAACAAAAACACTTGAGATATAGTTCAAGCGGCTGATAAAACCTCTAACTTGCTTCTCAGTTTTGGGCGCATGCATTTCTTGTATTGCTTTGACCTTGGCAGGATCAAATTCAATATCCTTCTCACTGATAATAAAACCCAAGGACTTACCAGAACAAACACTAAAAGTACACTTATTGGGATTCAAGCGGAGTTTGTACTTCCTCAAACGCTGGAATAGCTTTAACAAATGCTCAACATATTTTTCTTCATCACTTGATTTGCAATCATATCATCAACATAAACCTTAATCTCTTTATGCATCATATCATGAAAAATAATGGTCATAGCTCTCTGGTATGCTGCACCATCATTCTTTAAACCGAAAGGGATCACTTTATAACAGAATGTTCCCCAGGGCGTAATGAATATGGTCTTCTCCATATCTTCAGGTTCCATCTTGATTTGATTATAACCAGAAAATCCGTCCATAAACGAAAAAGCTTTGAATTTAGTTGTATTGCCTACCAACATATCAATGTGTGGCATAGGAAAATCATCTTTCAGACTAGCTTTGTTCAAATCTCTATAATCAACACACATGCGGACTTTTCCATCCTTCTTAGGAACAAGCACAATATTGGCCACCCACTACGGATATTCGGAGGTTACAAAAAAACCAACATCAATTTGCTTTTGCACTTCCTCTTTGATCTTCACTGCCATATCATGATGAGTTCTCCTTAACTTCTGCTTGACCGACAGGCATTCTGGCTTCAACGACAATCTATGCTCCACAATCTCAGAATCCAGACCAAGCATATCTTGATAGGACCAAGCAAACACATCAGAATAATCTCGAAGAAGATCAATCAACCCCTTCTTAGCTTCTGGACACATTTGAGACCCAATCTTGACTTCCTTCACATCATCCTCAGAACCCAAGTTGACTAACTCAATCTGCTCTTCAAACGGATGAATGGCTTTTTCCTCGTGCTCAAGCAAACGAGATAATTCATCAGATACTTCTTCATCATCAACTTCTTCCTCAGCTTCAAACACAAAGAAATCAAAGTTTGGAGAGGGAGTAGGATCATTGTATTCAATGGGTTTGAGAATCAACCTCCATAACGATTTGATATTTTGATTTTAGAGAAGTGGAGTGCAAACAAATATTATGCAGGTAATTATTATTTATGTTTTTTGTGATTACACCATTCTCAGAAAAAAGCAAAAAATAAAAAATAAAACATCATAGATGTGGATGAATAAAATTGTATTTTATTTATGATAATAATAAAAATGCCCATCAATGTTCACTTCTCCCTTAGGCATAAGAGAAGGATTTTTCTTAAAAATAATAAAACAAATTACTTAGAACAATGAATGACAACAGAAACATCAACGACAACCTAATTGTTGTAAGTCTGGCCATGCATCACAAAGTTGGTGCAAGCTTCGTCTTCATCACCATTGTCCTCAATAACGGCAGTTGAGTGTTGATCATTCCCATGAATGAACCCTCCACTGCAAAAAATTGGTTGCATAACTTTGACTTTGGCGTTGAACGGCCCTGGTTGAAATCCCAATCCGACTCGGTTCTTGTTCTCGGCAACCTCCACGACACGACCCTATTTGTCAATGCTGCCAGCTTGAATAGCCTCGTGTGCATCTTTTAAAGAAGACATGGGTGCACCAATTTTCTTCATTTCATCAGCAATAAATAAGGCTTGGAACGACGTCCCAACCTCCTCCTCAGCATCAGCATACGTGAAAGATGACAAATGGCTCACCAACAATGCCTTCTCTCCACCAACAAGGACAAGTTTGCCGTTCTTCACAAATTTCAACTTCTGGTGTATAGTAGACGTCACTGCTCCAGCTTCATGAAATCATGCCCTTCCCAATAAGAAACTGTAGGCCAGGTGGATATCGATTACCTGGAAAGTAATCTGGAAATCACTCGGACCTATCTTCACTGGAAGATCCACTTCACCAATGACAGTTTTACGAGAACCGTCGAACGCTTTGACAACCACATCACTATATCTCCTCGGGGTGCCTTGATAAGAGAGTCTTGACAAATTTGATTTTGGTAACACATTCAAAGATAACCCAGTGTCAACCAACACATTGGATATAACGTCCTCCTTGCAATTCATAAAAATGTGTAACGCCAAATTGTGATTTCTGCCTTCCTAAGAAAGCTCTTCATCCCAAAAACTCAGATTATTACAAGAAGTAATATTGGCAACTATGTGGTCAAACTGATCCGCGGTCACATCATGCTCAACATAAGTCTGTTCCAACACTTTCTGCAATGCCTCCCTATGCACTTCTGAATTCATCAGTAATTATAGAACGAAGATCTTTGACGGAGTCTGGAGCAGCTGCTCCACAACATTGAATTCACTTCTTTTGATCAACTTTATCACTTCATCATCATCGTTATTCTTCAATTTTATGGATTCACTAGACTGACACATTGGAGCACTAACCAGATTCACTACTGGGATCTCTGCTTTCTTACTTGCTGAAACATCTTCCATAACCTTCAGAAACACTAGACTGAATACACGACCATTACGGGCCACCTTCGCTATATATGCAATGTTCATCATGAAGTCTGTAACTGGTAGAGGAACCTCTTGACCATCTTCAATCATGGTGGCATTGTGCTGATATGGCACAACTTTATCGGATGCATATAGGACATGGCCCGCTAACCGTATAACCAACGGAGATACCGATCTATTAACATTATTGTTGCTGCTTCTATCAAACTGGATAACTATCCGCTCAGTGGTATTAAACACTGGTACAATATCATTCACATCATCTCCCATATCCCTTGACTGTTGAATCTGGATTACATTCTCATGCACCAACTTCTGGATATCCTTCTTGACAGTCATACACCCACGGGGGTTCACGCTATAGATGACACAACCATCATGGTCATGTTCACAGTCACTGATTAAACACAAAGTCTTATGCATCTCCACCAGATATATTCGGATACGTCTTACATCAAAAACTCGGAAATTCCCTGGACAGTCGTCCACCATGTTGACAGAAGCGTTACTATGAGCGGGCAACAAATTAGCTTTTACGTTCGGCACTTTGTCCTCAAAGGACACCATACCATTCTTCA
The DNA here is from genome assembly GCF_024323335.1 of Lathyrus oleraceus. Taxonomy (NCBI): domain Eukaryota; kingdom Viridiplantae; phylum Streptophyta; class Magnoliopsida; order Fabales; family Fabaceae; genus Lathyrus; species Lathyrus oleraceus. The sequence goes on from NC_066580.1 coordinate 214,988,020, forward strand.
CAAGCTTTTGAACCTCATATTTCAATTGATAGCAGTTCTCTATGTCATGGCCAGAGGCTCCCTGGTGAAAAGCACAATGAAGATCAAGTTTGAACCACCATGGTAGTGGCTCAAGAATTTGTGAAGGATTTCTTGGTTGAATGAGATTTTTGAGGACCAATGATGGGTGCAATTCTGCATATGTCATAGGAATAGCTGTCGCATTACGCGAAAAACCGGCGGGAAACAAGAACAACAGAGCCGCCACCGTGCGTTATTTATCCCAAAAGAGGGAAAGGAAACGCTCAGAGTAAACCTGGAAAAGACGTGGTCTCGTGACCAAAGAGAATGGGTTCGGGAGTCGGTTATGCGAAGGGAAGGTATTAGCACCCCTACACATCCGTCGTACTCGACGGGATCCACGCACAATAGGAAGGAAAATTGGTTGCTAAAACACTGCTCACACACACACACTGGCTGAAAGAGACACAAGAAAACAAACTGAAACTGACTCGGCAGGATACCGCATCCTGGGTCTACTTAGTCTATCAGGCATAGACATCAGAGTCGAAGTAGTTCGGACTGGGGAAACGACACATGCTCGCTAGGATATCGCATCCTATGCATACGTATCTCCTTGGACGAAAGAGAGAGCATTCGTAGCTCGGCTGACACGCACACAAACAAACACAGGCAAAGGCAAACGTGGAGCCTGAATGCCAATCGCTGGGCTTACATCAGCATCCGAACCAAAACACGCACAGGAAACCAACTGCCAATCGCTGGACTTACATCGGACTCCAACCAGAACACACACAAGGGTGGTTAAGACACAAAGGTTGAAAAAGAAAAAGGCGCCCGGAGAGATCAGCTCATCTCCTGCCTACGTACCTCATCTGGTATGAGGATCAGGGCGACGTAGTTCCCCTGCGCAGGGAAAAAAGGACTAGCCTAACCAGATAACAGAGGGAGACACAACTAGGGAGACTGATCGCTCGACTGTGTGAGTCGAGAATGGGGTACAAACTGCAAGTGCACAGTTCTATCGCGTAGTTTTAAAAGATATCGATCCCACAGGGACTTATGAATCGATATACCGTTATCTAAGGTTACTTCGTAAAGCTAAGGCAGGTAATACTTTGATTGTTTGGGGAAAGAGCTAAAACTAAAATAAGATCTAGATTAAATATTAATAAAGCGGATATCGGTATGTAGTTCGTCGTAATTAGGGAATCAATTCTTTGTCGGTTTCTTGGTTTTAAAATAAATCGTTTCAGTTAACTTTATTGATTAAAGGTTTTATCTCAAACTCTCGCTCTGTTGAATAAACCATGATTTTATGTTAATGTAGCTGTCACTTATAATTAAGTCAAAAACATTTTTTGAAAGCAATAAAGTTGCAGAAACTCTTTTTAAGAAAACACTGACCGTTTTAAACACCCTTATCTCAAACTCTCGCTCTGTTGACTTAGGTTATACAATTAAATCCGAATGCTTAACTCTCGTCCTCACATTCAATCTTTAAAAATACTTTTTGGAAAAGGTCAGAATTCAATTAACTCTAAAACTTGCTCTCGCCCTGATCTAGAATTAATGCCTAATTTACACTGTCCAGTTAAAACCTCAAACTCTCGCTCTATTGATTTTAACTTCTTTATGTCTTTTACTTTTGTAAAAAATCTTGTTATTAAACCTGTAAATTGAGACCGTAAAAAGATTGATTTTAATTTTAAGTTTAATTAGACCGACTTAGTCTTGATCCCTTATTCCGCTTACTTTACATACCGATATCTAGGCGAATTAGCCAGACATGCTAAACAAACAAAAATACATATCATGCATAAACAGACTCATCCCAGGCAGATAATATAAATGAATAATAAAACAAAGTATTAAATAATAATTAAAGAACCTGAATGCGTTAAACAATAGTCTTGAACACTCCACCACAAGCCGGTAGGATTTGTTCTTGGATTCTTCAATTAAACAATAAATTAAACCAAGGAAATAAAAACTAGATTCTAACGTAAGGTTAGATCCGGTAAAAAGTTACACAATAGTTTCCGGTGTAGAAACTATTGTGCGAAAAGAATTAACTAAATGCTAAAAAGGAAAATGTAAATTGCAAGGGAAATAGTGTAGAACTTGTAAAAAAATAAATAAAGAAGCAATGCCTAAATTGCTGGAAAAGAAAATTGCAAAAGCGAAAAACGGCAAAGGAAAAAATTGGAAAAGCTTCGGAACCACTTTAGGTTTTAAAAGTGGTTATTTATATTGGTGTCATTAAGTAACTGCCTGCTGCCAAAAGGTCTTCAACGTGGCTAATTGCATGGCGTGGATATAGGGCCCAACACTCCTCAACGTCTCTTCAAGTCTCTGAGGCGTTACTTGCGCCCAAAAATTAGGGGAATGGTGTGACGTTCGTCACACAATGTGTGACGTTCGTCACAAGGCTGTTTTGCGTGACGCTCGTCACGCCCTCTGTGACGTCCGTCACAGGCACAACATTTGTGTCTTGCGCTTTGGGCTGGGCTTTGGCATTTGGTTCTTTTTCTCTCCTTTTTGCACCTCCTTTTCTTCCATTTTTACTTGTGCTTCAAAATAAACCACCTGAGACAAATAGGAAGAAAATACCGCGTAATATCTAATAAAATGAAATAAATTGAAATAAATAATAATATAATTTAATTAAATTGAGTCCAAAAATATGATATAATTTCATGTTATCAAACTCCCCCATACTTAGATCTTTGCTTGTCCTCAAGCAAAATTCAGTATAGAACTCGTTTTAAAAATTTAGCCAGATGAAATTTCAAAACACACATCAATTCGTAATAGGTTGCAAGTGGATTTTGTTTAGAAGCAACTTGAGTTAAATCTTGATATCAACACCCACTGTCACAACCTAGATAACCCCACCTTATGCAAATCAGTTCAAGTACACTATGATAGCTATCCTAGTTCCTTTACTCTTATTTCACCCGTTTTCATTCTAGCGAAATCACATTAAGCCCTTTATCTTTTCGCGCACATAGTGGAGTAACCAGTTAGTGATTATGATTCCCTTTTAGCTAGAAGTTCTGGTACATAAGTCGGATAACTTCGTTATTCAGTCCATTGCAAATTGCGGGGGATCGAGCCGTAGTCCGCCCTACCGAGTTCAGTACCAGATACCTACTGAACCAACTCATAATGGATCTTTCATATTGTGTTTTTGTATGATCTGCAACCTTTAGATTAAATGATCTGGTAAGGATCACCTAATTTAATTAGTGCATTTCCTGATATATATATAATAATATATATATTATATATATATATATATATATATATATAATATATATATATATATATATATATATATATATATAAATTTTTTTTTCGTTACTTTGGGAATCATCCACTTATATTCATCGGCTCTCCACGTAGTTTGCTATTAAGATGGTGCTGACTTCTCGTATAAACTACTTGGGGTTACTATAAAACTAAAAGTTCAAGGGATTGGTATAATAGGTACTTATCCTGATCTAACATGTTGAGGTTCTTAGAGCGTTGTTATGGTAATGATTTCGTTTTGATTTCACTCAAGTTTTATAAAATAAGCAACCTTAATACTTATTTGGTGTGTTAAATTTTTGTTATGGCTCAAGAAAATTGAGGGGAATAGATAATAGAAATTTATTCACACTCGGGACTTAACTTAAAATAATAGAAATATATTTTTTTTTTTTATTTTTTTTTTTTGCAACAAAAATAACGATGGAGGGAAAGGTACATACTTGAAAAATGAAAATAGAAAGAACATGGTTTCCCCCCCATACTTAAACTAAACATTGTCCCCAATGTTTTAAGGAAATGAAATACAATATGGAAAGGAAAAAGAAACTACAACTAAGGTTGTCTTCCGCCTCTGGTTCTTGGACCTGGTGATCTCTGACGTAAGTCTAAGTTGTCGAACCTGCTGAACAACTCAGTAAACCGCTGGTCGGTTATGGCATTCCTAGCATCCTGTTGTTGTTGCATTTGACGCATCATTTGCATCATCTCGACATTCTGTGCCTGCATACCATCAATAGCATCCATGATGTCGTCGTTGGTTGCAGGCCTTCTTCGTCGACGACGTTGGGAGGATGGGCCAGTTGCATTGCCGGAAGGGTTGAGCGGGACTGACTGTTGTGTAGGCGGATGATCACCTTGCTCCATTGCTTCAAACTCGTCTGTGTGCGGGTTTGTTTGTGAAGGCTCGGTGGCTTCGGGAGCGTTTAGATCATAGAGGTGGCGGTCGGGGTTTGTGACATCAGTTAGGGAGATATTTGGTAGAACAACGCTTGGGACTGCCTGGTTGTTCACCATAAGATAATATCCTCCGCCTACTCTGTTCTTAATCAGACGGCTGGATCGACAGTAGCTGATATCCATAGATAGGGGAGGTAGAGATTCTAAAGTTTGGAGTTTATCCCCTAGGTTTAGGCCAAGTGCTATGGTGGTGATTAATCCACCAATTATAAAAGGTTGCCGGCCTCTAGCACATAAGGTGCGGATATGATGAAATAGAAAGGAGGCGGTGTTTACCTGAGTATCCGGTTCGAAGACGCATTGGAGGAAGAATAGCTCCTTTGAGTTGACCTTGCTGTTGTTTGGTCTTCCAAAAACTGTGTTTTGCAAGATGCGGATAAAGTACCGGATAGTGGGGTTATGTATATGGGAAAGAAGGAGCTCTTCCCAGTTGTAGGTATCGATACCGGAAATTTTCTTGAAAAGGCCAAAAACGTCAACTGTGTTCCAGTTTGAGTGTGGAGGGATTCTGGGGTGTAGCAGACCTTCTATGGGAAATTGTAGCATGGTACTCAATTGGTTTTGGGTTAAGGAGTACTCGGTGTTAAACATACGGAAGGTTGCGGTACCGGTTAAAAATTCGTCTTCATCGGCGGGAGTGGTGTAGTCGTATGAACTTAAGAATTCTAAGGTTAGGGATGGGTAGGTGGGTTGATTATGAGTGCAAAGGAAGGTTAAGTTGGCTTGACGGAGCATCCATTCGATACCTTGGAGTAATCCTAATTGTTGTAAACAAGTTAAATCGGGGTACCTGGTGGAAACGACGCCTCGCTGTTGGAAACGCTCGAATTGCTCTCTTTGATAATTTTCATCTTCGGATCGGAAGATGATATTTCCGAAATTCTGATTTCCCGCCATTGTGATGAATGAATTTTGAAGGGGTGATTTGGAAAGAAAAGAAATGTATTTGATAGGAGAGAATGGTTTGTGGTGGATGAAGGAAGGTTTGGTGGGTATTTATAGAAGAAGAATTTGGAAGTTGGAAAGAAAAAGTGGTTGAAAAGTAATTAAGTGTGGTTGAATGGAAATTAATGGGGAAGGTAAAAAGTAAAAAGGTGTAACGTTCGTCTCCAACGGCTCCTTAACGTTCACTAGTCTGAAGGGTGTTACGCTCGTCACAGGGGTGTGACGTTCGTAACAGGCACTTGGCGTGCCGTCCGTTATGGATTGTGTGACGCTCGTCACACATTCCTTTTTGGCAAGGCTTCAGTAGCGTTTCACAGAATCACTTTGGTAAAGGATTTTATTTTTATTATTTATTTTGTTTGTTTTGATTGGTTTATTCTGCAATTTTAATTTCTCCTGCACGCTTATTCTACTTTGTATAATAATAAGTCATAGGTAGCAACAGTAGAGGGCTTAATAGCTATTGCATAATAAAATTAAATAAACAGCTTCAATAAAATGATTATAATGTAATACAGGAAAGGAAAACAATGAAATGAAAGAGAAATAAATGTGAACATGAATTCAAATAACATTAATGAATAATCTAACTTAAAACTAAATAACTTAGAAAAATAACTAAATTCTATCCATCTGCACGATCTCTGGCCGGAGGAGCAAAAGAGTTAACACGATGTAGCAACTCGTGAAACTGATCTGTCATACTGCTCATGTATCCTAGAACTTCGTGTCTCATGTCAGTAAATTCTCCTCTGAGGGCGTCTTGTTCTGACATCAAAGCTTCAATGGCGGTGTTATAATCGGTTCCGGGCATATGATGCCGGAGGTCGGATATTGCTGATTCTTCGGTCTGAACAGGCTGAGGAGGAGGGTCAATATCATAATAGCCGGATGGTGTCTGAGGGTCAGATTCAGCATGAGGGATCTGGTCATCATAAGTCTCATAGTCATCACAAATCTCATAGTCCTGGATGGATTCAGTGGATCTAGCAGGAGTAGGGGTTTCGTTCAGGTTGTAGAGCCAGTTACTGCGGTTATGAATGCTAGTCCTAGGATCGGGCATGGTGAATAGGCAAAGAACCTGGTTATCAATAATAAGCTCAAACTCGTCAGACCCTAGGTTTGCTATAAACATAGTGTTGAAGAGGAAGGGTATACTCATAGTAGTAATGCCACAAAAAGGGCTTAGGTCAAGCATAGGCTGACGTAATCCAATAGCATTACCTATCATAGTTATCAAACCGCCTATTCGGATTGGTGCTCGCTCATCCTGGATAAGGTGGTCCAAATTAGCTAACATAAAAGTAGCACCGTTTACTGGACGGTTCTGGGAAGCACAAAAAATGATGAAGAGTTCATCACGTGAAACTGAAGTACTGTTGGCTTCTTCCCAAATAAAGTGTGGGTCAGGATCTTATGGAAATAGCGAAAGGTCGGGTTGTGTATGTTTCCAGAGAGAAACTCATGTTCTTCGGGCTCATCATTTCCAGTCAGCTTACCCAAAAGTGTTCAAGTTCTCTATGTTCAAAAAGTTCTTCCTGGCTTACTGTGAATGTGTCAAAGGAGGTAGGAAAACCCAAAAGGTTGGTAAAGTCTCTAATATTAAATTGGTACTCCATGTTGAACATTCTGAACTGGATAAAACCTCTGCTAATTCCTTTTCCATGGCTGGGTAGATAGTTTAATGAGCTAAGGAATTCTAGTGTGAGTCTCCGGTAGGTGGTGAAATGTCTCAGGATAGGGGATGTCTCCCATCCTATCTGGTTCAGCAAATACAGGACACTTTGTCTCAGTCCAAGGGCAGTCATAGCCCAATCATCAGCATATAAACTAGGTAGCATCTCTCTAGTGGCTAGTTCTTCAAACTTTTGTTTCTGAGCCATTCCTCTGAATTTGATACCCATACGATCAATATGTCCCATCTGGTTAGTGCTAGCTAGAGAAAAGAAGACATGAGTTTTAGTAAGGATTTGGCCAAATGCCGAAAGAAGAAAGAAATTATTATTATTATATTTTTTTTTCTTTTGAATTAAAATAAATCAGGAATGAATAGTAAACAGAAATTTAAAAGAATAATTGAGGAAGAAATAGGAAAATGATAATAATAGAATAAGAAAATAATAAAATAATTGTGGGTTGTCTCCCACTAAGCGCTTTGTTTAAATGTCGCAAGCTCGACAAAGAAACTGTTAAATATAATCTATAGGTCCTGGGGGCATTTCGTCTAAGTGTAGGATTTGCGAATCCCCATTGGTTTCCGCATAGTGATAGTGTTTTAGACGTTGCCCATTTACGGTAAACGGTTCTGTGGATTTGCCTTTAATTTCTATTGCTCCACTGGGAAAGATGTTAGTGATATGAAAAGGACCTGACCATCTGGATCGTAGTTTTCCCGGGAATAACTTTAGTCTAGAGTTAAATAAAAGGACTGCGTCGCCTTGCTTGAAGATTTTCCTTGATATACGCTTGTCATGCCATTGTCTTGTTCTTTCTTTATAGATTCTGGCATTTTCATAGGCGTCTCTTCTGAGTTCCTCTAATTCGTTTATGTCAAGGATTCTCTTTTCACCGGCGGCTTTATAGTTTAGATTCAGATTTCTAATAGCCCAATAGGCTTTATGTTCTAACTCTACCGGGAGGTGACAGGATTTTCCATAAATGAGCTTAAATGGGGTCGTCCCTATGGGGGTTTTATAAGCAGTTCGGTATGCCCACAAAGCTTCTGGTAATTTCAATGACCAATCTTTCCTTGAAGTGGCGACCGTTTTTTCTAGTATTTGCTTGATTTCTCTGTTAGATACTTCCACTTGTCCACTGGTCTGAGGGTGGTAAGGTGTCGCTATCCTATGTCTCACTCCATACTTAAGCAGTAGTTTTTCGAGTACCTTGGATATAAAGTGCGATCCACCATCACTGACTACTATTCTTGGGATGCCAAATCTCGGAAATATTATATTCTTAAAGAGTCTAGTTACTACTCGGGTGTCGTTTGTTGGGGAAGCTATAGCTTCGATGCATTTTGATACGTAGTCAACTGCCACGAGTATGTATTTGTTACCGAAAGAGGATGGAAAAGGTCCCATGAAGTCTATTCCCCACACGTCAAAAATCTCTACTTCCAAAATACCTTTTTGCGGCATTTCGTCACGTCTAGATATGTTTCCCGTGCGTTGACATCTGTCACATTCCTTAATAGCCGCATGTACGTCCTTCCATATAGTTGGCCAATAAAAGCCGACTTGTAGGATTTTAGAGCAGGTCTTGGATGTACTTGTGTGTCCACCATAAGGAGCGGAGTGGCAGTGTTGGATTATATTTTCTACCTCTTCTTCGGGTATACATCGACAGAAAATACCATCGGGGCCTCTTTTGAAAAGTAAGGGATCATCCCAGTAATAGTGTTTTATGTCGTAGAAGAATCGTTTCTTCTGCTGGTAAGATAAAGTAGGTGGGACTATTCCGGCAGCTAAATAATTGACGAGATCAGCGTACCATGGTGTGACGGATATAGCTAAGGTGGTTTCTACTTGTTTGTCGGAGTTGCTCTCTTCCAAAGTAGCTATAAGTTTGTCGTACGAGAAATCATCATTAATTGATGTTCTTTCCGGTTCAAGGTTCTCAAGTCTAGAGAGGTGGTCTGCTACTACGTTTTCAGTTCCTTTCTTGTCCTTGATTTCTAAGTCGAATTCTTGTAGCAACAAGATCCATCTTAGGAGTCTAGGTTTAGCATCTTTTTTGTTAAAAGGTACTTGATAGCAGCGTGATCAGTGTAAACTATTATTTTGGCTCCGACCAAGTAAGAACGAAATTTATCTAGCGCAAATACCACTGCTAGGAGTTCTTTCTCGGTAGTGGCGTAATTCATTTGCGCTTCATCCAGGGTTCTGCTTGCGTAATATATAACGTGAAGCTTTTTATCCTTTCTTTGTCCTAAAACAGCACCTACAGCATAATCACTGGCATCACACATTATTTCGAATGGTTCATTCCAGTCTGGTGTCTGCATTATGGGTGCGGAGATCAATGCTTGCTTAAGCGTTTGAAACGCTTTTAAACAGTTATCGTCGAATATGAATTCAGCATCTTTCATCAATAGTCCGGTTAAAGGTTTAGTTATCTTAGAGAAGTCTTTGATGAATCGTCGGTAAAAACCGGCGTGTCCTAAAAAGCTTCGTACTTCTCTCACGGTTCTTGGGGGTTGAAGATTTTCGATTACCTCTATTTTGGCTTTGTCTACTTCAATTCCTCTGTTCGAGATGATGTGTCCTAAAACAATTCCTTCTTGTACCATAAAGTGGCACTTTTCCCAGTTAAGTACTAAGTTTACTTTTACACATCGCTCAAGAACTCTTTCTAGGTTTTCAAGGCATTCTTCGAAACTTTGTCCGTATACGGAAAAGTCATCCATAAATACTTCCATGATGTTTTCGAGAAAGTCGGCGAAAATTGCCATCATGCATCTTTGAAAGGTTGCAGGAGCATTACACAGACCAAACGGCATTCGTCTATAAGCGAAGGTACCAAAAGGGCACGTGAACGTTGTCTTTTCTTGGTCATCAGGGTGAATTGGTATTTGAAAGAAGCCTGAATAACCGTCTAGATAACAGAAATGTGAATGTTTTGCTAATCGTTCTAACATTTGGTCAATGAATGGTAAAGGGAAATGATCTTTTCGGGTTGCTTTGTTTAGTTTCCTATAGTCAATGCACATTCTCCATCCCGATTCGATTCGTTTAGTTATAGTTTCCCCTTTTTCATTTTCAATAACGGTTATGCCTCCTTTCTTTGGTACAACGTGTACAGGACTAACCCATTTGCTATCAGATATAGGATATATAATACCTGCTTCCAATAACTTGGTTATTTCCTTCTTTACTACCTCACTCAGGATCGGATTTAGTCTTCTCTGGTGTTCCCTAGAGGTTTTACAGTCTTCTTCTAACATGATGCAGTGCATACAAATAGAAGGACTTATTCCTTTAAGATCGGTGATGTGGTACCCTAGTGCGGTTGGATACTTCCTTAAGATATGTAGAAGTTTTTCTGTTTCGAGTCTTCCTAGGTCTGCATTAACTATCACAGGTCGTTCAAGTTCTAAGTCTAGGAATTCATATCTCAGGTTTTTGGGAAGTGTTTTCAGGTCAGGGGTTGGTTTGTTAAGACATTGCGTAGGGTCCGGTGTTATTGCTAAACATTGGTATGATTTGTCTTCTACAAGGCAGTCAGATGATTTGTCTTCTCCTAACTCTGCTTCTTTTATGCATTCATCGATGATATCCATGAAGTAACATGTATCTTCTATTGTAGGTGCTTTCAAGAATTGGGAAAGAATGAACTCAATTTTCTCTTCACCTACTTCGAAGGTGAGTCGTCCTCGTTTTACGTCTATGATTGCACCGGCAGTTGCTAAGAACGGTCTTCCCAGTATAATGGGTGTAATATCATCTTCTCTAATGTCCATAATTGTAAAATCAGTGGGAATGTAGAATTGACCTATGCGTATGGGAACGTTTTCAAGGATTCCTACAGGATATTTGATGGAACGATCTGCTAGTTGCACAGACATTTTGGTTGGTCTTAATTCTCCCATTTCCAGTTTCTTACATATGGATAAAGGCATAACGCTAATTCCGGCTCCTAAATCGCATAAGGCTTTGTCGATGACAAATTTTCCTATGTGACAGGGTATAGAGAAACTACCCGGATCCTTGAGTTTAGGGGGCATGTTTTGGATTATAGCGCTACATTCGGCAGGGAGTGTAACGGTTTCGCTATCCTCAAGTTTCCTCTTATTAGAAAGAATTTCTTTTAAGAATTTAGCATATAAGGGCATCTGCGTAATAGCTTCGGTGAACGGAATTGTAACGTTTAATTGTTTAAGGAGATCAACAAATTTTCTAAATTGGCCCGCATCTTTGGTTTTAACAAGCCTTTGAGGGTAAGGGATAGGTGGTTTGTTAGGTGGTGGAGGTACATAAGGTTCCTTCTTTTCTAGGGTTTCCTTATTACTCTCTTCCTTTTCCTTAGGTTCACTTTCCTCAGTTGATTTCTTAGGGTTTTGGTTTTCTATCCTTGGATCAGACGGTCCTTCCACTTCCGTTCCACTTCTTAATATAATTGCATGAGCGTGGCTTCTCGGGTTAGGTTGGGGTTGTCCAGGGAATGTACCAGTTGGGGCAGCAGTAGGCGCTTGTTGTTGAGCTACTTGTGATATTTGTGTTTCCAGCATTTTGTTATGGGTAGCCAGGGCATCTACTTTGCTTGCTAGTTGTTTAAGTTGTTCGCCAGTGTGTACATTCTGGTTTAAGAAATCTTTATTGGTTTGTTGTTGGGAAGCTATAAAGTTTTCCATCATGATTTCTAAGTTGGATTTCCTAGGGGCGTTATTGTTAGGCATGGATGGGTTCGGTTTCTGATATCCCGGAGGTATAGCTGGGGCTTGATTTGGAGACTGTCTAGGTGCGTACAAAGCGTTATTACTCTTATATGAAAAGTTTGGATGGTTCTTCCAATTTGAGTTATAGGTATTCGAGTAGGGGCTTCCTTGAGCATAGTTTACTTGCTCTGCTTGGATTCCTGTCAAGAGTTGACAGTCTGTAGGAGTGTGACCTTGGATTCCACAGACCTCGCAATTCTGAGTTATAGCAACCACGGCGGCTGGAGGTGATACATTTAAACTTTCAATTTTCTGGACCAAAGCATCCACTTTTGCGTTAACGTGATCAAGGTTACTTATCTCGTACATGCCAGTTTTCGTTTGAGGTTTTTCCACCGTTGTTCGTTCGGTTCCCCACTGATAATGGTTTTGGGCCATGCTCTCGATAAGCTGGTAAGCATCAGCATAAGGTTTGTTCATTAATGCACCACCTGCAGCGGCGTCTATTGTTAACCTTGTGTTGTATAAGAGACCATTATAAAATGTGTGAATTACTAACCAGTCTTCCAAACCATGGTGTGGGCAAAGTCTCATCATGTCTTTGTATCTTTCCCATGCTTCGAAAAGAGACTCGTTGTCTTTCTGTTTAAATCCGTTTATCTGGGCTCTTAACATAGCTGTTTTGCTTGGCGGAAAGTATCGGGCAAGAAAAACTTTCTTCAACTCGTTCCATGTGGTGACTGAGTTGGAAGGAAGAGATTGAAGCCATCTTCTAGCGCTATCTCTTAATGAGAAAGGAAAGAGACGAAGTCGAATTGCCTCTGAAGTGACACCATTAGCTTTAACAGTATCAGCGTATTGGACAAATACGGATAAATGAAGGTTTGGATCCTCGGTAGGATTTCCAGAGAATTGGTTCTGTTGCACAGCCTGCAACAGCGAAGGTTTAAGTTCGAAGTTGTTTGCTTCGATTGCGGGCGGAGCAATACTTGAATGCGGCTCATCTTGCGATGGAGCGGCGTAATCTCTAAGAGCACGAGCTGGTTCTGCCATCTCGGTTATCGAAGGAAAAAGGTTTTTGAAATCAGGAAGTTCTACAGGAGGGAGATTGTTTGCAGCACGATATTCCCGAATTCGTCGTAAGACTCGGAGATATAGTTCGATATCGTTGATTCGTAAATAGAGCGGTTCGCCTTGTGAGCGAGTGCGTGGCATACAAATCAACGAAAGAAAGAATAGAAGAAAAAGAAACCTTAGTCTCTACAGCGTAACGGAAGAGTTACGATATCGATTAAATAAAAGTCCCCGGCAACGGCGCCAAAAACTTGATCGCTCGACTGTGTGAGTCGAGAATGGGGTACAAACTGCAAGTGCACAGTTCTATCGCGTAGTTTTAAAAGATATCGATCCCACAGGGACTTATGAATCGATATACCGTTATCTAAGGTTACTTCGTAAAGCTAAGGCAGGTAATACTTTGATTGTTTGGGGAAAGAGCTAAAACTAAAATAAGATCTAGATTAAATATTAATAAAGCGGATATCGGTATGTAGTTCGTCGTAATTAGGGAATCAATTCTTTGTCGGTTTCTTGGTTTTAAAATAAATCGTTTCAGTTAACTTTATTGATTAAAGGTTTTATCTCAAACTCTCGCTCTGTTGAATAAACCATGATTTTATGTTAATGTAGCTGTCACTTATAATTAAGTCAAAAACCATTTTTTGAAAGCAATAAAGTTGCAGAAACTCTTTTTAAGAAAACACTGACCGTTTTAAACACCCTTATCTCAAACTCTCGCTCTGTTGACTTAGGTTATACAATTAAATCCGAATGCTTAACTCTCGTCCTCACATTCAATCTTTAAAAATACTTTTTGGAAAAGGTCAGAATTCAATTAACTCTAAAACTTGCTCTCGCCCTGATCTAGAATTAATGCCTAATTTACACTGTCCAGTTAAAACCTCAAACTCTCGCTCTATTGATTTTAACTTCTTTATGTCTTTTACTTTTGTAAAAAATCTTGTTATTAAACCTGTAAATTGAGACCGTAAAAAGATTGATTTTAATTTTAAGTTTAATTAGACCGACTTAGTCTTGATCCCTTATTCCGCTTACTTTACATACCGATATCTAGGCGAATTAGCCAGACATGCTAAACAAACAAAAATACATATCATGCATAAACAGACTCATCCCAGGCAGATAATATAAATGAATAATAAAACAAAGTATTAAATAATAATTAAAGAACCTGAATGCGTTAAACAATAGTCTTGAACACTCCACCACAAGCCGGTAGGATTTGTTCTTGGATTCTTCAATTAAACAATAAATTAAACCAAGGAAATAAAAACTAGATTCTAACGTAAGGTTAGATCCGGTAAAAAGTTACACAATAGTTTCCGGTGTAGAAACTATTGTGCGAAAAGAATTAACTAAATGCTAAAAAGGAAAATGTAAATTGCAAGGGAAATAGTGTAGAACTTGTAAAAAAATAAATAAAGAAGCAATGCCTAAATTGCTGGAAAAGAAAATTGCAAAAGCGAAAAACGGCAAAGGAAAAAATTGGAAAAGCTTCGGAACCACTTTAGGTTTTAAAAGTGGCTATTTATATTGGTGTCATTAAGTAACTGCCTGCTGCCAAAAGGTCTTCAACGTGGCTAATTGCATGGCGTGGATATAGGGCCCAACACTCCTCAACGTCTCTTCAAGTCTCTGAGGCGTTACTTGCGCCCTAAAAGTAGGGGAATGGTGTGATGTTCGTCACACAATGTGTGACGTTCGTCACAAGGCTGTTTTGCGTGACGCTCGTCACGCCCTCTGTGACGTCCGTCACAGGCACAACATTTGTGTCTTGCGCTTTGGGCTGGGCTTTGGCATTTGGTTCTTTTTCTCTCCTTTTTGCACCTCCTTTTCTTCCATTTTTACTTGTGCTTCAAAATAAACCACCTGAGACAAATAGGAAGAAAATACCGCGTAATATCTAATAAAATGAAATAAATTGAAATAAATAATAATATAATTTAATTAAATTGAGTCCAAAAATATGATATAATTTCATGTTATCAGAGATTACGACTCGAGCCTAGATGTTGTCATGCAAAATCGTCCCTAAGTTAAGGTTTCTAGCTAACTTGCACAGGAAGCAAGCATATCCTAAACATGACTTGTACAGGAAGCAAGCCACACCTAACTTGCACAGGAAGCAAGTCTAAACTAAACCTAACTTGCACAGGAAGTAAGTCAAACAAACACACAATCACAAGTAGCACACCCTATATACAAGCAATGGGCTCACACAAAGGTTAGGCATTGAAGCCAACTGGAATGGGGTTAATGGTGCTCTTAACCTTGCCATTGAGGGGCTAAGGTGAAGCAGATGAAAGGAGATGAGGGGTGTGCCTCATTGCTCTTATCCCTGGTCAGGGAGAGCATTTGAATATCAGAAGGTGTGGGAGTTCAGAAAGGGGGAACTCTTTCCACAAGTTAGACTCTATAGATCTTGGGTTTTTACTCACTATGCATCAACACAAGTTGTGTGAGCAAGGTGAATGAAACACAGACTAGCAGGGGATAGATTGCATATCCCTTGGGTTCTGCCAATTGCCTCTTCACTTAGGAGGTCTTTGCATATCTACAGGGACAATTTTAAACAATCACAAACATTGCCTCTTAAGGAGGACTTCAGACAGTTGCCTGGCCAAGTAACAGGCCAGGTCTTCCAGACTACATGAAGTAAAGAAGTTATACCTCAATGCAAATTGCTCTTAAGCAAAGCAAAGCAAAGTTCACAAGGAACTAAAAGCAACTAAAGTACCTGAAATCAGTCAAGCACAGTTAGTATACAAGTCAAAGTTAAATCAGAATGAAACAAAGGTTAACAGTCAACACAAACAGACAAATGTGCAATGCACAAAGTTCAAGGCATGTGAGCCAAGCAACCTACAAAACAAATAGATTAGTCATGATAAACAAGCACACTCAATCAATTTGTATTGGTCTCATTGGGTAATTGTTGCTTAACCTGAAAAAAATGAGCTCAAACATGAGTAACAGGACCACTAGGATAAGCCTAGGGTCAAAAGGGGATGAGAAAGCCAAAACAGCAAATGAAATCCAATAAAAATCATATTCAAACAATCAAGAAACAAACTCAATTGGGGTCACATTCATATCAATCATCATCATCATTTCATAGACAGATTAGGTCAAAGCATGGCATTTAGAAGCCCATAGATGTCAACAACAAGACTTAACTCAAAACCAATCATAAACATTCCAAAAAATCATCAAATAAATCATGATCAAACACAACCTATAGCATGGTAAGAATGTCAAATTTCAACTCATTTGGACAAGTAGAAGGTGGTCAATGAAAATCAGAAAGGCAAGGCAATCCCAAACATGCTCAAAGAAGTCAACCAAACATGCATCAACTTGAAAAAATCATAAATCAGTGATAACATATGAGAAATGAATGGGATCAAAACCATGGCAAAGCTTAAGGTGTCTACTAATCACATATCAAATTTCATGTCCATCTAATAAAGTATGAGAATTTCACAAATGAAATGGGAGCATGTTTCACAAAAAGTCAACATAAGACCAAACAGGGGAGAAAAATCTCAAACAATTAGGAAATGCCACAAACAATTCCAAGAAAAATCACATGTAAACTAGACATTCAAGAGTACATTCATGCAAAAATTCAAAGCAATTTGAGGTCAAGAAGCATGGTATAGAAAATCATCAAGTTGCACATCAATGGTGTGACACAAATTGTCACACCCTACTTCAAAAAATCATAACTCAACAACCAGAGATGATAAATTCATAAACTCTAAACCAAAATCACCCTGAATGTGTCTAGTTTATACACAAAATAAATTCAAAGGCAATGGATAAATCATCATCATTTCACAAATGTTTTGGCAAAAGGTACAAAAAATGGAGCACATGAACAAAACCCTAGCACCATCTAAAATTCATTCATCCAAAAAATCAGGAAAAATCATGATTAAATACTAGAGATCCAGATGAACAAAATGCAAAAATTCTCATGAAATTTGGATCAAAAATGGATGAGCTATGATTTTTGTAAGATTGATCATCAAAGTGAAATAAATATTGAGAAAATAATTGAAACAAACATGATTATTTAAATAATTGGACACGGAGTGGCAATCTAGTAAATATTGTGAAAACTTAATGAAACGGTGCGCATGGCTTTGGGACGTGGCAACAGGCGACTGGCTCATGGCAATGGAATAGTACGCCCATGCAGAAATAAAAAAACACACGCGATTTCTGGGCATTTGCTAGGGTTCTTGCAACAGTAACAAGTTCATCTTCTTCCCAAATCGTGAAATAATTTTGTGCCCAGAAATTGGAATTGGGTATACCATTGTGACCAGCAAACAACACACATTCACAATCCAACATCCCTATATCCTAAATCGAGCTAACAAAGAAGCAACAAGCAAAAACATGTTTGGACATCAAATTTCAACTCAGCATTTCTTTCAGCACAGGCAACCATTTTCACTAATTCAAAGTTCATTATAATCAAGGCAAGGAGATCTATCATAAGCATATCATGTTTTAGCAAATAGTCATGGTCGAATTCTTACTTGATTTGAGGAACAGTTGAGATGCAGTGATGATTTGGTTGCAAATGGCCCAAACAGTTGTTGCTTCGAGCTTGTATTGATGGATGCACAAGGAGTTTCAGCTCAATAATCCTTGAGAAAGCTTCAAGTCAATTCTGCCATGGATGAAGGTTGTTAATGCAGTTATGAATTTCTTGCTTCCAGCTGGGATTTCAGGCTTGTAATCAGTTCAAGATGATGGTAAATGATGAAGCCAAGAAACAGGGCTCGAGTTCTTTTGCAAATTTTCAGTAAAGTTTCAAAATGGAAAAAAGAGCCAATGAGAGAACAAGGGTTTTTCTGGTTTTGAATGTTGGCTGCTAGGGTTCCTTCAGAAAGAAAATGATCTTTATATGTGCTGTTTTAAGTTGCTAAGCATGATTAAGCAAAGTGGTAACTGGACTTTGGAAAAATGACATGTTTTGCTAATTTGGTCATTTTTACTTAAGTGGTGAGGTGCAAGGCTTACAGCTCGAAAATGGGCCTTTGGGCAAGTTCCAAACATGATTTCTGGTCATTCCCAATTGGCACAATTGATTGAAAATGGTTATTTTAAAATCCCAATTTTTCACTTCACTTAAAACAATTCAAGTTGCCTCCAAAAGTGCCATTTTGATTGGTGATGTTTTGATGAATGATGATGACATTTTTGGAAAGAGGGGATCAAATGTGACTTGTTGCAAAAAACCCCACCCAATTTGGCCAAATGGTTTGAGAGATATGGCCTTTTGAAGTTCAAAAATTTATGAAAATGATTTGATCATAACTTGCCAACCATACATGGGAATTGAGTGTTCTTGGACTTTTTGGAAATGGGAGAACAAGATCTTCAACTTTCATGTTGGGAAAAAATTCATTTGAAGCTTTTATCATGATGTATGTTTAGGATCAAGAAGTTTCCATTTTTGGCAAATTCCAATTACAGGTCAAGTTTCTATTTTTGGAAATTTCTTGTCTGGCTTCAAATTCTTCCATGATGATGTTTGACATGTTATATGAGGCCTATATGGACATGAATGAGCCCTCTCAAACCAAATTCCACTTTGAAATCCATAAAATCAAGCCTAGTTGACCAAGGTTGACTTTTTAGGGTTTCTGGTAAACTGTGCATTGACTGATGACTTCTGAACATCCAATCCTTGACCAAAACACTTCCAAAGGACCCATAGGTCATGTGAACATGTTGGACCAACCCTAGGGCCTTGGCTCAAAGGAAATTGCACTTGCTTGCTTGACTGACTGATCTCCTGACCAGTTTGACCTAATCTGACTGATGATCTTGCACTTGAGGCAAAGGGACAATGCAATGCTATGCAGTGGACCATGTTATGTTATGACCTAATATGAGAATTTATGTACAAAGATAGGTGCAAATTTGAGGTGCTACAGTTGCCCCTATTCAATCAGCTGGGAACCCGAACGGATGATAGCAATGACTGTCAGACTTTCAGGGTAAACAGGGATTGAATACCCAAGAACTGTAGAAATTTGCACCGACTGGATATAATACAAAAATAACCACGTCATTTACCGATGACGACCGCATGACAACTTCAGAAAAGCGAAACCATTTACCGATGGTTAAAAACTGGAAACTTGATATTTACCGATATCAACTTCAGCGAGACCATTTACCGATGGTTGCTGGGAAATAATTTTGATGTAAGAGGGAAGCAAGACCATTTACCGATGGTGGCTTCAAAGCAACTTGATATTTACCGATGTCAACTTCAACAAGGCCATTTACCGATGGCTGCTGCAACTGGGAATTCGATATTTACCGATATCGAAGAAAAACGGGGCCATTTACCGATGGCATCTCTGCTTGGAGAGGAACAAAATCTTTGTGGTGGAACCAGACAAGACGTTTACCGACGACTTCTGGGGATCTTGATTTTATTAACAAGAAAGATAACACATGACCAGACATTTACCGATGACTGGGGTGAGACTCGATGTTTACCGACATCGAAAGATGATGTTTACCGACATCCAAAAATGACCAGACATTTACCGATGACTGGGATGAGACTCGATGTTTACCGACATCGAAAGATGATGTTTACCGACATCCAAAAATGACCAGACATTTACCGATGACTGGGGAGAAACTTACTGGGAAGAGAAAACCAAATATTCGCAACCGGAAACCAGACAGGACATTTACCGATGACTCTACTGGGGATCTAGCTGGGGAATTATCAGACATTTACCGATGACTGAGGGAAAGAATCGATGTTTACCGACATCGAAAGATGATGTTTACCGACATCAAAAAATGACCAGACATTTACCGATGACTGGGGTGAGACTCGATGTTTACCGACACCGAAACAATGGTGTTTACCGACACCAAAAATGACCACACGCGGGTGCTGACATGACACTTACTGGTACCACAAGAGGTGAGGAAATAAACCTCTGTGGGGATATAAACCTCTGTGGGGATATCATCCCTGAGTACTGTCAAAGCAACTGTAGCAGACGTGCTGTGCTGATGTTGAATAGAATGATCCGCCTCTGCCGGGGATACGGTCTGATTGGGTTAACACATGAATGCATATGTTTGAATTTTTTCTATGGCGTAATGCTCCATATGGAATGGGAATGCTACGCAGTTTTGAGGATGCAATGATCACTACATGCAATGCAAAATGATAAAAACTCCGTTGGGGGAGTACACAGGACGACTGTGCTGAGAAAAAACTTCAATACAATTCCGCTGGGGGAAAACCAGGCAACTGCCGGGGAAACATCCACACAACTCCGCTAGGGGAAGACAAAGTAACTCGCTGGGGAGTAATGAAGCAACTTGCCACTGACAAAAGTGAAATTGCTGGGGATATCCCGCTCAATCCACAGGTAGGATAAACTCCGCTTGGGGAAATAACTGCTCCGCTGGGGAAGATAAACCAGGTAACTCTTTGGGGATAAGGCTCCTACAAACCTCAGATACGATAAACCCTGCTTCGGGGAATATCTGTTACTCCGCCGGGGACGACCCACGCAATCCACAGGTAGGATAGACTCAAGCTGGGGATGCACACACTGATCTGATACTGAAACCTGTCCAATCCACTGGCAGGATGAACTCTGCTAGAGAGATATCTGCTCCGCTGGGGAAGACTTAAACAATCCAGCTAAGAGAGAAGCTCTGTTCTGGGAGAAAAACTGCTGGAGAATGCTCACAGGTGACGACCTATACAACGGAACAATAGATGCCCCAGGGGATACGTGGACAAGATACGCGCAAGTGTCCTCAACATTCAAAATGATTTTCAAATGTTTTAGTCTTTCTGCATGTTATTGTTTAGCCTTCATGTTTTTATATGCAATGTTTATAAAAAATTCGGACGTTTTTGCAAACAAAACAGTAAAAGTAAAAACAAGAAAGCAATTTATCTGAATAACGATTTTTATTGATTGAAAATGCGCCTGAAAAGGCAAATACATTGGGAAGCAATTCCTAGAAAGAGGTAATTGCGCACAAAAGGAAAATAAACTATCCTAATGGCAATGTGAACACGGCATCCACTGTTTCCCAACTCTGTTATAACTCATAGATCATCAGTTTTCCTCCCACTCCCTTGCTTTCTGAGAAAGTTGACTGGACCGATCACATCCTTCGAGATGGCGGCTGACGAAGCGCGATGAAGTACAGATGACTCAGACTGTAGCCTTCGCTTTAATCCCTCTTTTGGCTGGATCGCCCTTTCGGGTTTTCAATCCACCGGGATACCCATTTTTGCCTAAGCCGCCCTTGCGGGTTTTCGACTTACCGGGTGTACAATTTTTTTCGTTTTTATCCCTAATTTTTGCCCGAACCTTTTCTTTCTGTTTTTTTTTGGTTCGCCGGGATGCCCATTTTTGCCTGGACTCTTTTATTCTTTTTGTCCAGCGGGTCAACTTATGCGAAGTATTTTTTGACTACATCTGAGTTAACAGGGGATGGAAAATCTTCACCATCCATTGTTGTAAGCATCAAGGCTCCACCGGAGAAGACCTTCTTCACAACACATGGACCTTCATAATTAGGAGTCCACTTGCCCCTGTTATCTGTACCAGGAGGAAGGATCCTCTTCAAGACTAGATCACCAGTTTGAAATGTCCGAGGACGCACTTTCTGATCAAAGGCTCGCTTCATCCTTCTCTGATATAACTGCCCGTGGCACACAGCTGCTAACCGTCTTTCTTCGATAAGGCTTAACTCATTAAACCTTGTCCGAATCCACTCGGCTTCGTCCAGCTTGACATCTAATAATACCCTCAGAGAAGGGATCTCCACTTCAACAGGCAGGACTGCTTCCATACCATACACAAGGGAGTAGGGGGTTGCCCCGGTCGACGTACGCACTGAGATACGGTATCCATGCAAAGCGAAAGGCAGCATCTCATGCCAATCCTTGTACGTAACGACCATCTTTTGCACAATCTTCTTGATATTCTTGTTAGCTGCCTCTACAGCACCATTCATCTTTGGTCTGTAAGGAGAAGAATTGTGATGTTCAATCTTGAAATCTCTGCACAGCTCTTTCATCATCTTGTTGTTGAGATTTGAACCATTGTCAGTGATGATTCTCTCAGGGACTCCATAACGACAAATGATTTCTTTTTTGATGAACCGGGCAACCACTTGTTTGGTGACACTAGCAAAAGAAGCTGCTTCTACCCATTTGGTGAAGTAATCAATCGCGACCAAAATGAAGCGATGTCCATTAGAAGCAGTAGGCTCGATCTTCCCAATCATATCGATGCCCCACATAGCAAACGGCCAAGGCGAGTTCATGACATTCAACGGGCTTGGTGGTACATGCACCTTATCAGCATAGATCTGACATTTATGGCACTTCCGAGCATATTTGAAACAATCGGATTCCATCGTCATCCAGTAATACCCGGCTCTCAGCAATTTCTTTGACATTGCATGACCACCAGCGTGGGTACCAAACGAACCGTCGTGTACTTCTTGCATTAACATGTCTGCTTCGTGTCTATCCACGCATCTGAGCAGAACCATGTCAAAGTTCCTCTTGTACAGCACATCATCCTGATTCAAGTAAAAGCTTCCAGCTAGCCTTCTCAGGGTCTTCTTATCATTCTTCGACGCACCTTCAGGATACTCCTGAGTCTTGAGGAAGTTCTTGATGTCAAAGTACCACGACTTCTCATCAATCGCAACAGACTCGGCTGCAAACACATACGCAGGCCTCTCGAGCCGATTCACCGCAACATGCGGCACATGATTCCACCAATGAACTTTTATCATCGAGGATAAAGTAGCCAAGGCATCAGCCATCTGATTCTCGTCCCGGGGGACATGATACAACTTCACCTTCTTGAAGAACGTCAGTATTCTTCGGGTGTAATCTCTATACGGAATCAAATGCGGCTGGTTTGTATTCCAATCTCCATTGACCTGATTGATCACTAGAGCTGAATCTCCAAATATGTCAAGGGTTTTGATCCTCAGATCAATGGCTTCTTCTATCCCCATGATACAAGCCTCATACCCAGCTTCATTGTTGGTGACGTCGAAAGTCAATCTGGCAGAGAAAGGTATATGAGCACCTTTGGGATTAATGAGTACTGCCCCAACACCGTTACCGTTCATATTCACAGCCCCATCAAACATCAGTGTCCACTTGTCATCAGGATCCGGTCCTTCCACGACAGGCGGCTCTTCGCAATCTTTCATCTTCAGATACATGATGTCTTCATCAGGGAATTCAAACATCATAGGCTGATAATCGTCAATTGGTTGCTCGGCAAGGTAGTCTGACAGGATACTACCTTTGATGGCCTTCTGTGATGTGTACTGAATGTCATACTCTGTTAAAATCATCTGCCATCGAGCAACACGCCCGGTGAGAGCCGGCTTCTCAAAGATGTACTTTACTGGATCCATCTTAGAAATCAACAGAGTAGTATGGTTCAACATATACTGCCTTAGTCGGCGAGCAGCCCAGGCCAAAGCACAACAAGTTTTCTCGAGCAGTGAATATCTTGTTTCACAGTCGGTAAACTTTTTGCTAAGGTAGTATATGGCATGCTCTTTTCGACCAGACTCGTCATGCTGCCCCAATACACACCCCATCGAGTTCTCGGTAACTGACAGGTACATTATCAACGGTCTCCCAGGAACTGGAGGAATCAGGATTGGAGGGTTCTGTAAATACTCTTTTATCTTGTCAAAAGCCTTCTGACAATCATCATTCCATTTGATCGCCTGATTCTTTCTGAGTAGCTTGAAAATTGGTTCACATGTGGCAATTAGGTGAGATATGAACCGTGCAATGTAATTCAACCTCCCTAAAAACCCACGGACTTGCTTCTCTGTTTTTGGTTCAGGCATCTCTTGAATAGCTTTGACTTTTGCTGGATCAACCTCAATCCCTTTCTCACTGACAATGAAGCCTAAAAGCTTCCCTGATCTCACCCCAAACGTACACTTGTTCGGATTCAGCCTCAGCTTGAACTTGACCAATCTGTCAAACAACTTCTGCAGATTAACCAGGTGCTCCTCTTCTGTCTGCGACTTCGCAATCATATCATCCACGTACACTTCGATCTCTTTGTGCATCATGTCATGAAAGAGAGTCGTCATTTCCCTCTGATAGGTAGCACCGACATTCTTCAGCCCAAATGGCATCACTTTGTAGCAGAACGTGCCCCAAGGTGTAATGAATGTTGTCTTTTCCATGTCCTCTGGCGCCATCTTGATCTGATTATAGCCTGAGAAACCGTCCATGAAAGAGAATACCGAGGATTGAGCCGTATTATCCACCAATACATCGATGTGAGGTAATGGGAAATCATCTTTCAGACTCGCCCTGTTTAGATCCCGGTAGTCGACACACATCCTGACTTTGCCATCCTTCTTTGGCACGGGAACAATGTTGGCAACCCACGGTGGATACCTGGTTACAGCCAGAAAACCTGCATCCCACTGCTTCTGAACCTCTTCCTTGATCTTGACAGCCATATCAGGACTTGTTCTGCGAAGCTTCTGCTTGACCGACGGATGTAACACCCTTCTAAAATACCCCAAATATTTAATTAAAATAATAAACATATAACAATTCAGAGTAATTATGCCATGCAAGGGTGTCACACATAATATTCACACCATTCAACCATATAACGGTCATGCTCTTTTATTAATTCAAAACATAAACAATTGCATAAAACGCAACGGATAGAGATCTCCTCAATCATGTAAAACATGTAACATTCAATGTAAATTATTCAACAAGGTAAATATCCCATCCCGATGTTACATCTATCAGAGCACGACCCACTAAGGAGACTACACTAGACTCCAAGCATTCGCTTCTACTCAACTCATTTCTCGTTACCTGAAAAATAGTTGTAAGGGTGAGTTCCTCAATCAATATAATAAGCATTATAGAATATAATGTCATGTTAAGTAACTTAACACATTAATCACCCTAATCACAACATACAATCAGTAACAGCACATTAGCTCACATCATACTCAACATTCCATCACACACAAGTATAATCTCAAATCATACTCTACAACAACACAAATACACGTATAATATTGGAATACATCCATTCATATTATACGTCATACATACATTATGCAATGAAACTCCACACATGCGGTACCGAGTATTCTTGAACATATAGTTCAAGCTCACCGATCAATCCAGATGCGGCTACTAAGCTCACTAGTCCCACTCATTTGAGATCTAATGACTCACTCACTAATTCCTCACCATGGGAATTAGCTACAGCCCCAAAGGCTAGACTATGCACACTAATCATCTAGTATGCAAACATCAACAACAAATCCACAATGATTCACTCACTAATTCCTCACCATGGGAATTAGCTACAGCCCCAGAGGCTATGCCATGCACGCTAATCATCTAGCAATGCAACATCAACAACAATTCAAGAATAGACATATGCTCACACTCTAAGCCATACAACAGTCCATTCACACATACATGCATAATATATACATTCACGTCAGTATGCATATCATCATACATCATCAACACATGTATCAACACATCATTATCATGTACATCAATTAAACACAGTATTAGCACACTCTACTAATACCGATACTGCTCAAAACAGCGGGATCTAATCCCTATTACATCATACGCCAACATAGGCCAACTCTCAATTATGTACACAACATTAAAAAGCCAATGTTTCCACTCTGCAACAGTGTTAACCGGTTAACGCCCTGGGTTAACCGGTTAACGCAGGCAAAAACACATTTTCTGGCAAAACGCAACAGAGTTAACCGGTTAACGCCCTGGGTTAACCGGTTAACGCAGGCAAAACAGCACATTTTCACCAACTATAACAGTGTTAACCGGTTAACACCCTGGGTTAACCGGTTAACGCAGACAAAACAACAGTTCCTGCGCTAACACAAGGCAGAATGCAGAATTTTCCGCATTTTCCGCCGTTGGAGGACTTCCGGACCTCCGATTCCGATTCCGTAAAAAGCTATACGTTCGGAATTTCACAACTAACCCAAACACAGATTCAATTTCAGTCTAAATACAATTTATCCAACATAATTCTTCAGCATCAACGATCCCAATTAGGGTCAAATTAACGGCTTATCACTACCCATCACATATTATCCCATAATACCCATTAATCGACGATAAACCCCCCTTACCTGAGTTAATCCGGCAAAGTCTCTAAGCTCCAAGCTCTTCTCCAACCTTTGCTCTCTGGTTCTTCCTCTTTGCCCCTTTCTCCTCTTCTCTGCAGCTTCTCAGTTTTCACGTAAAACCCTTTTTACAAAAAAAAATGAAAACTCCTTTTCCTTAATTCCAACTTATATATTTTCCAATAATAATAATAATAATAATAATAATAATAAAATTTCCAATTATTTAATTAAATTAATAAATATATTATTAACTCAATTTAAATAATTATTTTATTATTATCGGAGTGTTACAACTCTCCCCCACTAAAAGAGTTTTCGTCCTCGAAAACATACCTCAAGCGAACAACTCTGGGTAAGACTCCTTCATCTTACTCTCCAGTTCCCAAGTCACATTGCCACCTGCTGGTCCTCCCCAAGCTACCTTCACCAAGGCAATCTCTTTACCCCGCAACTGCTTCAACTCTCGATCCTCGATCCTCATAGGTGATGTTTCAACAGTTAGGTTATCTCTCACCTGTACATCATCTACTTGGACTACATGCGACGGATCATGAATGTACCTCCTCAGCTGAGACACATGAAAAACCTCATGCAAATTCGCAAGCGACGGCGGTAAAGCGACACGATAGGCTACCTCCCCTATCCTCTCCAAAATCTGATAAGGACCAATAAATCGAGGTGTCAACTTCTTCGACTTCAAAGCTCGACCAACACCAGTTATCGGAGTAACACGAAGAAACACATGATCTCCCTCTTGGAACTCAAGTGACTTCCTCCTCTTATCATGATAACTCTTCTGACGACTCTGAGCAATTCTCATCTTCTCCTGAATCATCTTAATCTTTTCTGTAGTCTGTTGAACAATCTCCGGTCCAACCACAGCACTCTCACCGGACTCATACCAACACAAAGGTGTCCGACATCTCCTACCATACAAAGCTTCAAACGGTGCCATACCAATGCTCGAATGAAAACTATTGTTGTAGGTAAACTCAATCAAAGGTAAATAACAATCCCAAGCACCTCCCTTTTCCAAAACACAAGCTCTCAAAAGATCCTCTAGTGACTGAATCGTCCTCTCAGTCTGACCATCAGTCTGCGGATGATATGCAGAACTCAATCTCAGCTTAGTTCCCAAAGCCCTCTGCAAACCTTCCCAGAACTTCGATGTAAATCTAGGATCTCTGTCCGAAACAATACTCGACGGAATACCATGCAAACTTACAACCTTCTCAATATACAACTCAGCCAATCTCTCTAACGGATAATCCATTCTGATCGGAATAAAATGAGCCGATTTCGTCAATCTGTCAACAATCACCCAAATGGCTTCAAAATTCTTATTTGTCCTCGGCAAACCAGAAACAAAATCCATACTAATACTATCCCACTTCCACTCTGGAATAGCCAACGGTTGCATTAGCCCAGACGGCTTCTGATGCTCAATCTTTGACTTCTGACAAGTCAAACAGGAATAAACAAAACTCGCAATTTCTCTCTTCATTCCCGACCACCAAAATAACTTCTTCAAATCATGATACATCTTCGTAGCTCCAGGATGAATACTCAGGCCACTACGATGTCCTTCTTCAAGAATACTCTTCTTAAGTTCGGTAACATCCGGAATACACACCCGATTACCAAATTTCAAAACACCATTCTCATCAACTCTGAATTCACCACCTTGGCCTTGATTCACTAAAGTCAACTTATCAACCAAAAACATATCGGATTTCTGACCCTCTCTGATCTCATCCAGAATACCACTTGTTAACTTCAACATTCCCAATTTAACACTATTGTGAGTACTCTCACACACCAAACTCAAGTCTCTAAACTGCTCAATTAAATCCAATTCCTTAACCATTAACATAGACATATGCAATGATTTCCGACTCAACGCATCAGCCACTACATTTGCTTTACCCGGATGGTAATTCAAACCAAAGTCATAATCCTTCAGAAATTCTAACCATCTCCTCTGTCTCATGTTCAGCTCTTTCTGATCAAACAAATACTTTAAACTTTTATGGTCACTGAAAACCTCAAATCTTGACCCATACAAGTAATGCCTCCATAATTTCAGAACAAATACCACAGCTGCCAACTCTAAATCATGTGTCGGATAGTTCTTCTCATGAACTCTCAGTTGTCTCGAAGCATAAGCTATAACCTGCTTATTCTGCATCAACACACCACCCAAGCCCAACAATGAAGCATCACAATAAACCTCAAACGATTCCGACGAACTCGGTAATATCAGAATAGGAGCAGTAGTCAACCTTCTCTTTAACTCTTGGAAACCTTCTTCATATTTTGAGTCCCAAACAAATGCTTGCCCCTTTCTAGTCAACATCGTCAGCGGTAACGCCAACTTAGAAAATCCCTCAATGAACTTCCTATAATAACCAGCCAAACCAAGAAAACTTCGAATCTCAGCAACAGACTTCGGAGCTTCCCACTTAGATATCGCTTCTATCTTAGAAGGATCAACAGCAACACCACCTCTTGAAATCACATGACCCAGAAAACTAACCTCTTCTAACCAAAATTCACATTTAGAGAGTTTAGCAAATAACTTCTTTTCTCGTAGGACTTCTAAAACGACTCTCAAATGCTCAGCATGCTCTTCTTCAGATTTCGAATACACCAAAATGTCATCAATAAACACCACAACAAACTTATCTAGGTACGGGTGGAAAATCCTATTCATATACTCCATGAATACTCCAGGCGCATTAGTCACACCAAAAGGCATTACAGAATACTCATAATGTCCATACCTTGTTCTGAAAGCAGTCTTCTGAATATCCTCAATTTTCACACGTATCTGATGATACCCAGATCTCAAATCTATCTTGCTGAACACACTCGCACCAACCAACTGATCCATCAAATCATCAATCCTCGGCAAAGGATACCGATTCTTGATCGTCACTTTATTCAGTTGCCTGTAGTCCACACACAACCTCATAGTACCTTCTTTCTTCTTAACCAATAACACTGGTGCACCCCACGGTGACACACTCGGACGAATAAATTTCTTATCCAACAGATCTTCCAGCTGACTCTTCAATTCAGCTAACTCAACAGCAGACATACGATACGGATCCATCGATATCGGTCTAGTACCAGGTACCAAATCAATCGAGAACTCAACTTCACGGTCTGGCGGTAATTCATTCACTTCTTCTGGGAACACATCAGGAAAATCACACACCACGGCTAGATCGCCAATCACCAGTTTATCTTTAGCCTCTAAAGTCGCTAACAGCATAAACAACTCTGCCCCACCTGCTACTTCCTCATTCACCTGCCTTGTTGATAGAAACAAATCCTTGCCTTCCTCAACCTCAGGAAATATCACAGTCTTATCAAAACAATTAATAGAAACTCGGTTAAACACCAACCAGTTCATACCCAGAATAACATCAATCTGCACTAGTGGAAGACACACAAGGTCTATCCCAAAATCTCTACCAAAAATGCTCAAAGGACAACTCAAGCAAACTGAAGTAGTAGTCACTGAACCCTTTGCAGGAGTATCAATCACCATACTTCCAAGCATCTCAGATATCTCTAACTTAAGTTTCACAGCACAATCCAAAGATATAAAGGAATGAGTAGCACCGGTGTCAATAATAGCTACAAGAGGAAAGCCATTAATATAACACGTACCTCTGATCAAACGATCATCTGCAGAAGTCTCAGAACCCGATAAAGCAAAGACCTTGCCTCCTGACTGATTCTCTTTCTTCGGCTTAGGACACTGT
Organism: Lathyrus oleraceus; assembly: GCF_024323335.1. Taxonomy (NCBI): domain Eukaryota; kingdom Viridiplantae; phylum Streptophyta; class Magnoliopsida; order Fabales; family Fabaceae; genus Lathyrus; species Lathyrus oleraceus. The sequence goes on from NC_066580.1 coordinate 215,017,705, forward strand.
GGACTGATATGACCCAACTCTCCACAGTTGAAACAAGTTACAGTCTTCAACCGGCACTCTGCAGCCAAATGACCTCCTTTGCCACACTTGAAACACTTCATCTCAGCACTGGTACACTCATGGACACGATGTCCAGCCCGACCACATCTATAACACTTAGCAGGAGCACTAGAGTCTCCCCCACTAGGCCTCTTCATCCCACTCTGCTTCTGGAAACCTTTGCCAGCTGCATACGGTTTTCCACGATCATTCTGATTCTTGCCTTTTCTATCAACCCTTTGCTGATAGCTCTCTGCTCTGGCTTTGGAATCCTGTTCAAAAATCCTGCAACAGTCAACCAAGTCAGAAAACACTCTGATCCGCTGATATCCAATAGCCTGTTTGATCTCGGGACGCAACCCGTTCTCAAACTTCACACATTTCGAAAATTCTCCAGCAGCCTCATTATAGGGAGTGTAATACTTCGACAGCTCTGTGAACTTAGCAGCATACTCAGTAACAGACCGATTGCCCTGCTTCAATTCCAAGAACTCTATCTCTTTCTTTCCTCTAACATCCTCTGGAAAATACTTCCTCAGGAATCTCTCTCTGAATACAGCCCAAGGGATCTCAGCATTCCCAGCAGATTCCAACTCAGTGCGGGTAGCAACCCACCAATCATCAGCTTCTTCTGACAGCATATGCGTACCGAACCTGACCTTCTGGTTATCGGCACACTCAGTCACTCGGAAGATTCTCTCTATCTCCTTCAACCATTTCTGAGCGCCATCTGGATCGTATGCTCCCTTGAACATTGGAGGATTGTTCTTCTGGAACTCACTCAGTTGACGAGCAGCTCCAATTCCCACAACATTCGGATTTCCTCCAAGTACTCCAGCTAGCATACCCAGAGCCTCAGAAATCACAGCATCATCTCTACCTCTTCCAGCCATCTCTATTCTGAAAACCCAAACAAACTAAAACAATGAGTACTGATAGGGTTACACAACACCTATACCGTACAGGGGAAACAAAATAATTACGACTCGACTCGACCGACTATGCTCTGATACCACTAATGTAACACCCTTCTAAAATACCCCAAATATTTAATTAAAATAATAAACATATAACAATTCAGAGTAATTATGCCATGCAAGGGTGTCACACATAATATTCACACCATTCAACCATATAACGGTCATGCTCTTTTATTAATTCAAAACATAAACAATTGCATAAAACGCAACGGATAGAGATCTCCTCAATCATGTAAAACATGTAACATTCAATGTAAATTATTCAACAAGGTAAATATCCCATCCCGATGTTACATCTATCAGAGCACGACCCACTAAGGAGACTACACTAGACTCCAAGCATTCGCTTCTACTCAACTCATTTCTCGTTACCTGAAAAATAGTTGTAAGGGTGAGTTCCTCAATCAATATAACAAGCATTATAGAATATAATGTCATGTTAAGTAACTTGACACATTAATCACCCTAATCACAACATACAATCAGTAACAGCACATTAGCTCACATCATACTCAACATTCCATCACACACAAGTATAATCTCAAATCATACTCTACAATAACACAAATACACGTATAATATTGGAATACATCCATTCATATTATACGCCATACATACATTATGCAATGAAACTCCACACATGCGGTACCGACTATTCTTGAACATATAGTTCAAGCTCACCGATCAATCCAGATGCGGCTACTAAGCTCACTAGTCCCACTCATTTGAGATCTAATGACTCACTCACTAATTCCTCACCATGGGAATTAGCTACAGCCCCAAAGGCTAGACTATGCACACTAATCATCTAGTATGCAAACATCAACAACAAATCCACAATGATTCACTCACTAATTCCTCACCATGGGAATTAGCTACAGCCCCAGAGGCTATGCCATGCACGCTAATCATCTAGCAATGCAACATCAACAACAATTCAAGAATAGACATATGCTCACACTCTAAGCCATACAACAGTCCATTCACACATACATGCATAATATATACATTCACGTCAGTATGCATATCATCATACATCATCAACACATGTATCAACACATCATTATCATGTACATCAATTAAACACAGTATTAGCACACTCTACTAATACCGATACTGCTCAAAATAGCGGGATCTAATCCCTATTACATCATACGCCAACATAGGCCAACTCTCAATTATGTACACAACATTAAAAAGCCAATTTTTCCACTCTGCAACAGTGTTAACCGGTTAACGCCCTGGGTTAACCGGTTAACGCAGGCAAAAACACATTTTCTGGCAAAACGCAACAGAGTTAACCGGTTAACGCCCTGGGTTAACCGGTTAACGCAGGCAAAACAGCACATTTTCACCAACTATAACAGTGTTAACCGGTTAACACCCTGGGTTAACCGGTTAACGCAGACAAAACAACAGTTCCTGCGCTAACACAAGGCAGAATGCAGAATTTTCCGCATTTTCCGCCGTTGGAGGACTTCCGGACCTCCGATTCCGATTCCGTAAAAAGCTATACGTTCGGAATTTCACAACTAACCCAAACACAGATACAATTTATCCAACATAATTCTTCAGCATCAACGATCCCAATTAGGGTCAAATTAACGGCTTATCACTACCCATCACATATTATCCCATAATACCCATTAATCGACGATAAACCCCCCTTACCTGAGTTAATCCGGCAAAGTCTCTAAGCTCCAAGCTCTTCTCCAACCTTTGCTCTCTGGTTCTTCCTCTTTGCCCCTTTCTCCTCTTCTCTACAGCTTCTCAGTTTTCACGTAAAACCCTTTTTACAAAAAAAAATGAAAACTCCTTTTCCTTAATTCCAACTTATATATTTTCCAATAATAATAATAATAATAATAATAATAATAATAAAATTTCCAATTATTTAATTAAATTAATAAATATATTATTAACTCAATTTAAATAATTATTTTATTATTATCGGAGTGTTACAACGGACACTCTTCTCTAAGAGGCAACCGATGCACCACAATGTCTGTATCCAACCCAGGCATATCTTGATATGACCAGGCGAATATCTCCACATATTCTTTCAGCATCTCAATCAGCCTCCTCTTGACAGAGTCTTCTAAAGCAGCCCCAATCTTGATCTCTCTTCTGGCGTCCTCAGTACCCAGATTAACAATCTCCAACTCCTCCTGATGAGGTTGGATGACCCTTTCCTCTTGCTTCAGTAGTCTGACCAATTCTGCAGGGAGTTCACAGTCTTCCTCACTCTCCTCTTCAGCTTGGTAGATGGGATTATCAAAATCATACTGAGCCATAACAGGATTGTTCACAGTGGATGCCAAAAGATCGCTTCTGCATGTTAATGCTTTATTTTAGAAAAAGAGTTTGAAAAAAGTCACAAAAAAACAAAAACATTGCCAGTTTTATTATTTTGAAAAAGTGAAAGCAAAAATAGAAAGACAAAGATCTCAAAATTTGTTTGCAAAACGTCCTTTATTTATGATAATCATTAAAACATGATGATGCCCTACAATGAACCACTACGCCTTGGGCAGGGCGCAGGGTTTTCATGCAAAATGATAAAAACAAAAGAAAATTACTTTGTCTGAAGAGTAACTTGAACCACTTCTTCAGCCGTCCAATTATTGATAGACTCCCCTGGTGCACAAGGGCGGACCCAGATGTCCAAATCACAGTCACTGTCACAGTCTTCACCACCGGTTGCAAAGACGTCCCCATGATTCATCAGCCCGACGCTGGTAAAGGTACTCGGACCCGCTTGCACACTCTGCTCTGCTTGAAGAGGCTCATATCCAATGCCGAACTTGTCTTCCTTAACCGGCAAGTCTACCATCTTGCCCCAGCCCTCAGCTTTGCCGGAGTCAACCACCTCCTTGGCTTGCTTGTAGGATGCAATAGAAACACCTGGCTTCCTCTGCTCAGCATAAGCTACCTTCTCAAGCGCCACGGTCTCAAATGCCTGGCATAATGTTTCATGGATCTCGCCATCTACCTCGACGTACTTGAACGAGGACAGGTGACTCACCAGAATCTCTTCTTCGCCACACACGGTCACAATCTGACCGTTCCAGACATACTTGAGTTTTTGATGGAGAGTCGACGAGACTTCCCCAGCTGCGTGTATCCACGGACGCCCCAACAAACAGCTATAGGCGGGCTGAATGTCCATAACATAGAAAATGACGTCGAAAACTTCGGGACCTATCTTCACTGGCAAGGTAACTTCACCAAACATAGAACGTTTGGATCCGTCAAAAGCACGCACAATAAGGTCACTGGGAGTGAGCACAACTCCCTCAACATCAATCTTCTTCAAAATTTGCTTCGGTAGGACATTCAGTGACGACCCGGTGTCTACCAGCACGTGAGACAGAACAACACCCTTGCACTCCATAGTGATGTGCAAGGCTTTGTTATGATTACGACCCTCAGGCGTCAAGTTTAGGTCAGTGAAACCTACACCATGCCTGGTGCTCACGTTGGCTAGCACACCCTCTAGTTGGTTGACGGAGATCTCTTGCGGTACGTATGCCATGTTCAGCATCTTCAGCAAAGCATCACGATGTGCCTCAGAGCACAACAGCAAAGAGAGTATTGAAATCTTGGACGGAGTCTGGTTGAGCTGATCTACAATCTTGTAGTCACTCTTGTTGATGATCTTCATGAATTCTTCCACATCCTTTTCAAATGAACCCTCAGCCTCCTTCTGAGCCGGTTCCTCGTCAACAGCAACTTGTTTACCCTTCGCCCTAGCAGATGCCTCAGCATTAGCATCTCTCAACGGCTGAGGAGCAAACAGTCGTCCACTCCGGGTATCTCTGGTGTTTCTTACCATGCGAGTATATTATCTACGTTCTGACGGTAATAGATAATAAATCTCATGCGAGTATTCTTATCCATGGTCTGCCGGTAATGGATATTGTATCTCATGCACTCTTTGGGTTTGTGTCCCCGGTTGAGTAAGATTCGTTTTCCCGTTGTGGATTCGAATGTCCATCCTGTAAGTCGATTTGCTTTTTCAAGCCCTCCTTTCGGATGATGAGTGTTTTGGCATATATACCAATTCACGTCTTTGGTTAGTCACCTATTATATACTTCGGTATCTCTGGTGTCTTTTCCTTTCGAGTATATTATTCACGGTCTGCCGGTAATGAATAATATGTCTCATGCACTCTTGGATAAATCTTTTGATTGTTTTCTCCGCAGAGTAAGATTCATATTCCTTGTGGAATTGAATGTCCATCCTATAAACAAGTTTGCTTCTGCTCTCTTCAGGATGATGTATGTTTTGGCATATATACCAATTCATGTTTCGTTCGGTCACCTATTATATACCTCGGTATCCCTGGTGTTCCTTCCTTTCTGCTCCCTATTATGACCTCGGTCCCCCTGTGGAGTCAGATTTTCCTGAGTTTATGTACCTTTTCCAGGTCTTTCTCAGATGTTTGGTTGATTGATATCTCTCACCCTTATACCGGTCTTAGATATTCATTCTTCCTGAGTTTGTTACCCTTATACCGGTAACACCTCGTTGTTTGGTGCTTCCTCAGTGAAGTTTTCCTGTTGCTTCTCCCCCAGGAGTCAGCTTGTGTCTCTCCAATGGATTTATTTTCCTTTGGAATTCTTTTCTCCAGTGTGAGTCCTTCACTCCTCAGTGAGGTCTCCAGTCTGATTTTTGTTTCCCTAATCAGAGTCGTGTCTTGTTCACGCTGTATCAGTTTTGTTTTTCCCCAACTAGAGTCTTGTTAGAGTCTCTGTGCCTGGTGAGTGTATTACTCCGATGGATCGTCTTTTCTTCTGTGTGAACCATACTCCCCACAGAATTTGTGTCTTTTGCATGCATACATTTGCATCATGAGGTCTCTTAGGGACCAAAATTTGTCTCATTACTGTTATTTAAGCCCATTCTACCGCGTCGAGATGAAGATTTCTAAACTTCACTTCTCCGGCTAGAATGACCTTAAATAGGGGCATCTGTAAGACCCCAATTTTGGGCCCTAAGATCCCTCATGGCCCATATCATATCATACCATGGCCTCAAGGATCATTGCATGCCCTAGCTTCCCTCCTAGTGGGTAGGTTGCCTTGTGAGTTGGTTCTTGATCACCAAGCATGTCTTTGCATTTGTATATCATTGCTTTTCATATGTTTACTAACCAAAAGTACAAAATATTGTCATCTAACCATGTTACTTGCAGCTGAAGCAATCTACAGTCAAACAGTCAAACCAGTCATTAAGCAATGGATGGTGGCCATTCTTGCAGAATTTGGGCACCATGATCAATAATCAAGAGTTCTTATATGTTGTGACATCATTTGAAATCAAGATCTCAAGGGATTAGGGTTTGGAATTCATCAGAAGGGGGTTCAGTCAAGCAAAACCCTAGAAAGTCAAACTTGGTCAACTGTCCATTTAATCAGGGATTTGATGGTAGGATTTGGTCTGAGAGGTCTCATTCATGTCCATATAAGCTTCATACATCATGTCAAGCATCCACAGTGAAGAAAATAAAGTCAGACAAGAAATTTCCAAAAATAGAAAGTTAACCTGTAATTGGAATTTGCCAAAAATGGAAACTTCTTGATCCTAAACTTACATCATGATAAAAGCTTCAAATGAATTTTTGCCCAACATGAAAGTTGAAGATCTTGTTCTCCCATTTCCAAAAAGTCCAAGAACACTCAATTCCCATGTATGGTTGGCAAGTTATAATCAAATCATTTTTAGAAATTTTTGAACTTCAAAAGGCCATATCTCTCAAACCATTTGGCCAATTTGGGTGGGGTTTTTTGCAACAAGTCACATTTGATCCCCTCTTTCCAAAAATATCATCATCATTCACCAAAACATCACCAATCAAAATGGCATTTTTGGACTAGCATGATTTAATTTCAAGTGAGGTGAAAAAGTGAATCTTCAAATTAACCACTTCCAACCAATTCTACCAATCAAATAAGTTCTGAAATGTTGTTTAAGACATGTTGGATGGCCCAATTCGAGCTGCAGCCACCATGCACCTCACCACTTAAGTGAAATGGACCAAATTAGCAAAACATGTGATTTTAACAAAATTTGAATTACCACTTGGACTAATCATGCTTAGCAACATAAACAGCATATATATTGTTCATTTTCTGCTCAAAGCAACCCTAGCAGCCCACATTCCAAAAACAGAAAATCACTCTCTCTCAAATTCTCATTTTTCGTTCATTTGAACTGACTGCTAAGAAACCTCAAGGAAATCGAATTTGGTTTGTTTTGCCTTCATCCACCAACCTTTGTGGAGCCTTTGCAAGCAACAAAACTCAACTGTAAAGCCATTACAAGCTCTGCTACATCAAGCACTCATCAATGGCAGATTGGGATTGAAGCAATACCAAGCACTCTTGAGCTAAACTTCTTCACTCATCCATCATTTCAAGCTTGATTGGACATCTGTTTCGAGCTTTCCTCACCAAATCCCAACTGTTTCACCATTTTCTTCAAGAACAAGTAAGAATTCGAGTCTCTCATTTCTCTAAATCATGCTATGCATTATGTAGATCTCACTTGGCTGGTCATTTTAAACTTTGAACCATTGAAAATGATTGAGTATTTTAAGAGAAATCTGGCTTTAAAGTTTCATGTTCAAACTTGTTTTTGCTTATATCTCATGTGATAGCTTGAGTTGATGAAAATAAATGGTAGAATGTTGAGGTGTGTTCTTAGATGTTTCGTTTGATATGTTGGATTTCATTTTCTGGGCACAAAATTTCATTCACGATTTTGGAAGTGATGAAGATCTACTGTGCACAAACCCTAATGTGCATGGCTGCCCAGATTTTTCCTGTTCACGTGCATTGCATGAGCTGGGTACTGTTACATTAGCATCGACCAATCAGATTATTTCCTCCTCATGTGCAATACGCTGCGTTTTACTAAACTCCCTCCATAAATTACAAAAATGCCACCGTGCCCAAATTAAACCATTAAATCATGTTTGTTTTCAATACTTATTTCATTTGGATGCATCAACTTTCAAAAAATCATAGCTCCTTCATTGTTAATCCAAAATTCATGAGGATTTTTGCATTGTGTTTATCTTGATCTCTAGTTTTTTATCATGATTTTTCCTGATTTTTTGGATAAGTGGATTTTAATTGGTGCTAGGGTTTTGTTCATGTGCTCATATTTTGTACCTTTTGCCAAAACATTTGTGAAATGGTGATGCATTATCCAATGGCCTTGAAATTTTTTGTGCATAAATTAGACACATTCATGGTGATTTCGGTGTAGAGTTTATGAATTTATCATCTCTGGTTGTTGAGTTATGATTTTTCGAAGTAGGGTGTGACAATTTGTGTCACACCATTGATGTGCAACTTCATGATTTTCTATACCATGCCTCTTGAACTCAATTTGATTTGAATTTTTGCATGAATGTACTTTTGGATGTCTAGTTTACATGTGATTTTTTGTGGAATTATTTGTGGCATTTCCTAATTGTTTGGGATTTTCTCCCCTGTTTGGTCTTATGTTGACGTTTTGTGACACATGTTCCCATTTCATTTGTGAAATTCTCATACTTAATTGGATGGACATGAAATTTTACATGTGATTAGCAGACATATTAAGCTTTGTCATGGTGTTGATCCCATTCATTTCTCATATGTTATCACTGATTTATGATTTTTTGAAGTTGATACATGTTTGGTTGACTTCTTTGAGCATGCTTAAACTTGCCCTGCCTTTCTGATTTTCATTGACCATCTTCCCATGATCCAAATGAGCTGAAATTTGATATGCATGTCATGTTATGGATTATGATTGACCATGAATTATTTGATGATTTATTTAATTGTTTATGATTGGTTTTGAGTTAAGTCTTGCTGTTGACTTCTATGAGCTTCCATATGCCATGCCTTGACCTAATTTGCTTATGAAATCATGATGATGAATGATATGAATGTGGAACCAATTGAGTTTGCTTCTTGATTGTTTAAACTTGATTTTGGTTGAATTTCATTTGCTGTTTTGACTTTCTCATCCTCTTTTGACCCTAGGCTTGTCCTAGTGGTCCTGTTGCTCATGTTTGAGTTCATGTTTTCAGGTTAAGCAACAAATGCTTCAAAGAGAACAATACAAATTGATTGAGCTTGATTTGTTTATCATGACTAACATGCTTGTTTTGTAGGTTGCTTGGCTCACATGCCTTGTGTCTTGTGCTTTGCACATTTATCTGTTTGTTTTGACTGTTGATTCCTACCTCCTTTTGCTTTAACTTTTGAATTGTGTACTGATTCTGTTTGACTATTTCAGGTACCTTTAGTTGCTTAGTTCTTAAGAACTTGCTTTGCTTTGCTTTATAGCAATTTGCATTGAGGTATAATCCCTTTTCTTCATGTAGTCTGGAAGACCTGGCCTGTTACTTGGCCAGACAACTGTCTGAAGTCCTCCTTAAGAGGCAATGCTTGTGTGTGTTTACTTTTGTCCCAAGCAGGAAAAGTCCTTTAAATAAGGCAATTGGTAGATCAAAGAGATATGTAGCCTATCTCCTACTATTCTGTGAGTCTTCTCCCTGCTCCCATTACATGGTTGTAGCATTGAGATCCAAACCCAAGATCTATTGAGTCTAATATGTGGAGAGAGTTCCTACTTTCTGAACTCCCACACCTTCTGATATTCAAATGCTCTCCCTGACTAGGGATAAGAGCAATGAGGCACACCCCTCATCTCCTTTCATCTGCTTCACCTTAGCCCTTCAATGGCAAGGTTAAGAGCACCTTTGACCCTATTCCAGTTGGCTTCAATGCCTAACCCTTTTGTATGAGCCTCCTTGTTTGATTATAGTGTGTGCTGAATGCTTTCATTGATTGATTGTTTGCTTCATATGCACATGTTTGCTTGTATGCCCTATGCATTTATCATCATTAATTGCTCATTAATGCATGACCATCTCATTTGTCTTTATGACTTATCATTGTTGTTTACCCATTGAGGACAATTGTAAGACCATCCATTGGCCATTGCTCCTAGGATATGGAAGTGAGTATAAGACCATCACATTGGCCACTCATCTTATCTTTGCTTGATTGCATTTGTCTGATTGTATGTGAGGATGCAATTATAAGTCCCTGTAAGTTGGCATTTGCTTCCCTATGATCACATGTTGCATTTGTTTGTTTGTATGTGAGGATACAATTGTAAGTCCGTGTAATTTGGCATTTGTTTTCCTATGACCATATGTTGGAGGTTGGTATAAGCCCAGATAAATTGGCATCTGACATCCAAATGTTGTTTTTGTTGTTGGAGATTGGTATAAGCCCAGTGATTGGCATCCGGTATCCACTTTTATTTCTTTGTTTGAGGAGATTAGTGTAAGTCCATAGAGTGGCCTCTGATATCCAGTTCTATTTTAGGAGATTGGTATAAGCCCAGTAATTGGCATCCGGTATCCGCTTTTGTTGACTTTCTTCTTTGTTTGTTTGTTATTATCCATTGCTTATTCCAAAGGACACACTTGAATCATCTCCTATATGATTTCAAGAGGTGAACCTTCTAAGAAGTTTTACAATCCATCTTCATCCATTCATCCTCATTATGTCCTAAACCTTTTCACACATTACTTTCAAGCTTGACATAGATATTGTGCAAACGTCTTCATGCTTTTAAATTAAAAACCTGGACCCAAGTCCTTGACTTTTTTTTTTTTAAACTCCATTTCATAATACTTCATTGAATTAATCTTAATCATACTTTGACCCCACTTTCATAATCATAATCAATTAACTTCACCCATTCAATTGTTTTGGCTTTGTCCGTTGTTAATCTTTTCATACATGAGCTATAGGTTTGATTTATCCTAGTTGGTTGATGTCAATCTCACCTATTTGTCCTTAGTTGATTGAATTGTAAGTCTTCCTTGCTTATTATAGGGTTAACCCCTCACTAGCAAGTTGAAGTTGTTCTCACATGGTGGACTCGTTGTTTGTATAAGGTTGAGTTTTCTCCCGTGGATAACGTAAGACCTTAGGGCTTGTGTTTAAAATTGAATCCACCAACTTTTGGAAATCTTTTAGCCGAACTACGGCGTTTTGATCCTTACCTTTGATGGAAGGTACGTAGGCAACGGGTTCATCCGTTCGAACACAAAAATAATTAACTTGTACATTCTTTTCTCATCATCCCAATCATGTTTGCACAATACTTATGTCATAACAAATAACAATTTTTATACAACAAGTGTGAAAAGGGCTCCCTAGGAGTACCTAGGACGTGATGGGTGCCTAACACCTTCCCATTGGGTAATTTACCCCTTACCCAGACTCTCTGATCTTTTTATTAGTTTTCTACGTGTAAAACTTCTTAGGCATTTGTTCGCTTTTTAGCCAGTCCTTTGGATAAATAAAAGTGCGGTGGCGACTCGAAATTTCATTGTAGGCTTTGCTTATGGTTTAATCGATAAATCATATAGCGACGAATACACCGCTACAGAAAAGTGGCGACTCTGCTGGGGACATAAATCGACCCTTGGTGGTATTGCCTACTTTTCACCCTTGTTGTGCTATATTGTTATTTGTTATATGACATATTTTTGTACAATTTGGGATCACTGTATTGATTGTAATGTTTGAATTGTTTGATATACAATTGTTGTTTGCTTTGGTGATCTGTGAGATGAGTTCTGTACCCGACTCGAGTGCACTCTAGGATAGGAGAATGGCATAGTCTTGTTGACTGGTGTGGAGTATTCCTTAGCCAGTTGACTTGCGAGTCCATTCACTTGGTGGAGGTCATGTTGGATTAATAATGTCACACAAGTTATTTGTGGCTAGGCATTATTCTTTCAATCATGTGCCGCAGAAGCCAAGGACCTTAGTTTACCAAACCCATCTTGGCCTATTTTTAGGACCGTAGTGCGGAGGTCGTTCAGATGTAAGTTCTGATGCGATTGTTACGCGATACTACACTCATAAGAGTTTCTCTTGAGAATATTCTTGGAATACGAGTATTCGTTCCTCCGATAATATTCGAAAGATGGAACGATGATTATGGGAACCTCTGATAGAACGTGTCTGGCAGGTTTAAACCCTAGTACACTCCCTTTGGGTAGTTCTTAACCGAGACTCCATGCTCGTGACTCTCAACAAACCCGTGATTCGTGGTTGAGTCGTTCAAACATTGTTAATATCAATGGATCCCGGATCAGGTGTAAAACCTAAAATCCACCAAAGCGGCTGGTTGATATTAAGGATGTTCGAGCCGGTTCATGTACCGTTAATATCAATGGAACTTGGGTGTCGATAAGGTGAAAACCTAAATCCACCAAAATGGATGATTGATATTAGGGATACATTGAGCTTTCCCACGACCTTTGTTTGGTGTGCTTTGCTTGATCCTTGAGTGTGATTGTTGCATTCATACATTCACGCATTCATCCGCACTCATGTCATCAGAAAAAAGAAAATTTTCAAGGAACTTAAAAGGGTTTATTTGCAAAATTTTCAGACATGGAAAGACCAAAAAGGCATACAAAGAAATACAGCTTCAAGCAGCCCGATGTAAAAGAGTTAAGGAATCTGACATCATATGTATTAGATCCCTTGGGTTTCAAAGCTCGCTATGGGAAGCTTCTGCCTCTGCTCACCACTCAGGTTGACGAAGGGTTGATGAGTACCTTGGCTCAGTTCTACGATCCGTTGTATCATTGCTTCTCATTTCCGGACTTCCAGCTATTGCCGACTTTGGAGGAGTATTCTCATCTCATTGGGATTCCGATTCTGGATCAAGTGCCGTTCAGTGGCCTAGAGGGTATTCCATCTGCTTGAGAGATTTCTAGCTTGTTGCACATAGATGAAGATCTGATTAGAGCTAATCTAACTACCAAAGGCGGAATTCAGGGTTTTCCTTCCGAGTTCCTCATTGCCCAACCTACCTTTTATGGGAAGGCCATGAGTGAGGATGCCTTTGAGGCTCTATTTGTGCTTCTCATCTATGGATTGGTGCTGTTTCCCAACTTCGACAAGTTCGTGGACATGAACGCTATTAGGATCTTCTCAGTCCTTAATCCAGTTCCGACTTTGTTGGGCGATGCTTATGTCTCTTTGCACCTGAGGAATATGAAAGGTGGAGGAGTCATTGTCTGCGGTTTACCCCTGCTGTACAAGTGGTTTATTTCGCACTTGCCGCAGACAGTTGCTTTCAAGGAGAACAAGGGATGTCTACGGTGGTCTCAGAGACTCATGTCTCTCACCAATGATGATATCACCTGGTATGATCGCGTGTATGATACCGTTCAGATCATCGATTATTGTGGTGAATTCCCTAATGTGCCTATTCTTGGCACATGTGGTGGGATTACCTACAATCCTATTCTCGCACGTCGTCAGCTTGGGTTCCCCCTAAAGGATAAACCTAATAGCATTCTGTTAGAAGGTGTGTTCTACCAGGAGGGTAAAGATCCCCAAGGCCTGAAAGCCAGATTTGTCCGTGCTTGGCGCAATATTCACAAGAAGAGTAGGAATGAGTTGGGTCCAAAGAACTGCATTGCTTTGGAGCCCTACACCTCTTGGGTCAGACAAAGAGCTGCCACCTACCTGATGCCGTACGATCATCAGAGACCTACACCGTTGGATGTGGCTGGGCCTTCAACCCTCCCTACCCAACGTGTAGAGGAGTTGAGAGAAGAAGACCTTTCGCGTGCTTGGATCCGTGAAAGAGAGGAATTGCTGCAGCAGCTCAAGGAGAAGGATGCTATGATTGAGTTTCTCGAGCACCGAGTGATCGACGACCCGAACGACGCCTGGAATTCTCTGCTTCCCTAGTCATCCAAATTCTGGAAGAGGAGGTATGATCGACTTGCAAAGGAGAAAGCTGACATGGAGGCTGCCTATGAGAGAGAGATCAAGAAGTTGTGCACTTCTTGTCTTCCAGCATCCCGAGCTTCTAGGGATCCATAGGATGTCATTTACCTTTTCTCTTTGTAATAAATCAAAAATGCTGTATTTCTGTGTCTCAATATATTGAATGAAATATTTTCCATGAGCAATTAAAATGTTTAAATATTCAAAATATTGCAAATAATACCCTAAGGGTTCCTTGAAAACAAAGCATCTGCACAAGCATTTCATGCATCATTCTTGCATAAGCAGGTACCCTTTGTTTCTGGTCTTCTTGTCCTAACCTCTGTTCTTCATTTATTTTGAAGACAAGCTGACTCACCGGTATTATACGCGGGTCAATTCAGCAAGGGTCATGGAGCAATTGGAACAAGAGAACAGAAAATTGAAGGAAGAGGTCGCCAGACTTGGCGCTTTGATGGAGCAACTACTTGCCGCTCAGAATCAGCCTGCTCAACAGCCAGCAACTCCTGCTCAGAGGACAGTCATATTCGAAGTAGCCACTTCAACGGTGCCAGTCAGTGCTCATCAGTCCAATGCTATGCCACCCGGTTTTCCTTGGGGAATGCCGCCAGGTTTTATGCCTGATCTGCCAGCTCCAACATTTGCTCATATGCCGACATCTAGCCCGGTCCCTGTTCCCGCTCCTCCTGTCGTGCATACCATGCCCAGGGTAGACGACACCATCTATCACTCTGAGCCATCTGAGGGTTCAGACGTTCATGAAAAGATGGATGCCATGAACGATCAATTCCTTGAGCTGAGAAAGGAATTGAGAACCCTCCGTGGTAAAGACCTATTCGGCAAGTCTGCAGCCGAGTTGTGCTTAGTTCCCGGTGTGAAAATACCGATCAAATTCAAGGTCCCGGACTTTGAAAAGTACAAGGGGAACACTTGTCCACTTGCTCACCTGGTCATGTACGCCAGGAAGATGTCAACTCAGATTGATAATGATCAACTCCTGATTCATTATTTTCAAGACAGTCTATCTGGTGCCGCGCTCAGATGGTATATGAGCCTGGACAGTGCCAACATCCGATCTTTCAATGACCTTGGCGAAGCTTTCGTCAAGCAATATAAGTACAACGTCGATATGGCGCCTGACCGAGATCAACTCAGGTCCATGTCTCAGAAGGACAAAGAATCGTTCAAGGAGTACGCCCAGAGATGGCGAGAGCTGGCAGCTCAGATCACTCCACCGCTGGAAGAGAAGGAAATGACCAAGATCTTTCTGAAGACTCTTGGCTCATTTTATTATGAGCGGATGGTAGCAAGCGCTCCCTCTGATTTCACCGAGATGGTGAACATGGGGATGCGTCTCGAAGAAGGTGTCCGTGAAGGACGGTTGGCGAAAGATGATGGTTCTTCCTCTAAACGATATGGGGCGTTTAAGAGGAAAGAAGGGGAAGCACATGCCGTGCAATCTCAGCCAAAGCATAGAAGACCCTCTGTTCAGAGGAAGCCTGCACGTCGTGCCGGTCATCAGCACCAGGTGGCTCATATAGCACCTGTATTCAAAGATAATGCTCAGCAATATCAACATCAACAGTATCAGCATCAGCAGCAATATCAACAACCGCAGTACAAACAACAACAGCAACGTCCACAGCAACAGGCTTACCAGCCTCGTGGAAGTACAACCAATCAAGCTAACGTGAATTATGATAGGAAGAAGATCAGCTTCGATCCAATTCCTATGACATATGCAGAGCTTTATCCTTCCTTGTTGGAAAGGAAATTGGTTTCTCCCAGGGATCCTCCTGCCATTCCTGCAAACCCACAATGGTGGTACAAACCAGACCAGCATTGTGTCTACCATTCCGGTGCTCCGGGCCACAATGTGGAAAATTGCTTCCCACTGAAGACTAGGGTGCAAGACCTTATGAGAAGTGGAATTCTGAGTTTTGAGGACTCAAGCCCGAACGTCACCAAGAACCCATTGCCTGCGCATGGGAAATCTGTGAATATGATTCAGGAATGCCTTGGGAAGTACAAGGTCAGATATGTCAGCCACATCAGGCAGTCGTTGGTTGATTTACACCGTATGCTGTGTCAGTACAGCTACTTGGAGCATAACCACGACAAGTGCCGCGTCTGTTCGGTTAACCGTTTGGGTTGCGACCAGGTCCGCAAGGAACTTCAGAAGTTGTTGAATGAAGGTACCATTGAGATTCTGCAGAATCGCAATGTTGATGAAGTCGAGCCTGAAGTGAATGTCATATCACCAGTGTTAAAGCTGCCTGAACCCGTTGTTATCCGCTACAATAGCAACAAGCCGAAGGCTTCCCTTTCTTTGATTATTAAGCCTGCAGGCCCTGTGCCTTATTCATCTGATAAAGCTGTGCCATTCCGGTATAATCCTGTTGCTGTCCAGGATGGGGTCGAAGTACCTTTGCCTTCAACTTCTGTGACCAATATAGCTGATGTCAGTGGGTTGACCCGAAGTGGTCGTGTATTTTCTGCACCTGCCAAGGCTGTTGTTTCTGATTCTGTTGAGCGCCCTGTGGGGACCGCTGTGAATGTTCAGAATCCGGCACTTGATGTCGCCAAGCCATCCTCCTCCGTACAAAAGACTCCTGTTTCTTCAGTTGGCCCAAGTGGCATTATTGATGAAGAATCTGATGAGATGCTGAGGCTCATCAGAAAGAGTGAGTACAACATTGTAGACCAGCTTCTACACACGCCCTCCAAGATCTCTATTCTTTCTCTGCTGTTGAATTCAGAACCCCATAGGGAGTCTCTGCAGAAAGTCTTGGATCTGGCGTATGTTGATCACGACGTCACCCTTGAGCAGTTTGATAGTATTGTTGCAAACATCACCGCTTGCAACACTTTAAGCTTTTGTGACGCTGATCTCCCTGAGGAGGGAAGAGACCACAACATGGCTTTACATATCTCCATGAATTGCAAATCTGATGCAATGTCCAATGTGCTGGTGGACACTGGATCTTCTCTAAATGTATTGCCAAAATCCATACTCTCTCGATTGTCGTATCAAGGTCCTCCTATGAGGCAGAGTGGGGTCGTTGTGAAAGCATTTGATGGGTCGCGCAAGACCGTGATTGGGGAAGTTGACCTCCCAATCAAGATAGGACCAAGTGATTTCCAGGTTACTTTTCACGTAATGGATATCCACCCATCTTATAGTTGTCTCTTGGGCAGACCATGGATTCACGAGGCTGGCGCCGTGACATCCACCCTACACCAGAAGCTGAAATTTGTCAAAAACAAGAAATTGGTTGTAGTAGGGGGAGAAAAGGCTCTCCTGGTTAGCCA
Organism: Lathyrus oleraceus; assembly: GCF_024323335.1. Lineage (NCBI taxonomy): Eukaryota > Viridiplantae > Streptophyta > Magnoliopsida > Fabales > Fabaceae > Lathyrus > Lathyrus oleraceus. The sequence goes on from NC_066580.1 coordinate 215,034,879, forward strand.
TCTGTCTTCTTTCTCGTACATTGACGTAGAGGATGCAGTTGGAACTCAATTCCAAGCTTTATCTATTGATGAAACAATCGAGAAGAAGTCTCCTTCATTCACTTCCTACCGAAATGCGAAGCTGGCCATTGAATGTGGTGCAGTCGCTGGTTTAGGGAAAGTGCTTGAACTTGAAGATAATAGATCCCGGGCTGGCATTGGCTACTGTTCTGGGGCATGTAATGAGCAAGGTTTGTTCACGAGTGGAGGATTCATCCATGCTGATCAACCTGAAGAAGAGGAAGCTGCTGCTATCTTGGAAGAAGATACAGAAGACGTGAACAACTTTGTTATTCCTGGTGGTGTCTGCCACAATTGGGTCGCTGTAGATGCTCCTACAGTCATCCATAGATCAGAGTAAATTGTTCACTTTGTTTAAAACCCTTCTCCCATGCCAAAAGGAGAAGTGATGACATTGTTGGCAAAGCATATATACAATGATGTTTTCATTCAATTAATGCATTGTTTAAACATTTGTTTTTCCTTTTGTTTTCACTTTTTGCTTTTCTACATGAAATCAGTGATCACAAAAAACCATAAAAACAAGAATAAAAGCAATCATTTTTCATCTGCATAATGATGTGCTTGTTTAAATTCTAAAGTTTTTCATTAACCAAAATCATTATGCAGGTTGATCCTAAAACCCATTGAACATAATGATCCAACGCCATCTCCCAATTTTGAATTCCCTGTATTTGAGGCAGAGGAAGATGACGTTGAAGAGATTCCTGATGAGATCACCCGTCTCCTTGAGCACGAAGAGAAGATCATTCAGCCGCATCTCGAAGACTTGGAAACAGTCAACTTGGGGTCTGAGGATTGTGTTCGTCTGGTGAAGATTGGGGCACTTCTTGAAGGGTCTGTCAAGGAAGATTTGATCAGTTTGCTACGAGAATATTCAGATATCTTTGCTTGGTCCTATGAAGATATGCCGGGTTTAGATACAGATATTGTGCAACATTTCCTGCCTTTAAAGCCTGAGTGCGTGCCTGTGAAGCAGAAGCTCAGAAGAACTCATCCAGATATGGCAGTGAAGATCAAAGAGGAAGTTCAGAAGCAAATTGATGCGGGGTTTCTGGTGACTTCGACATATCCTCAATGGGTGGCCAATATTGTGCCTGTTCCTAAGAAGGACGGAAAAGTCCGTATGTGCGTTGATTATAGAGATTTGAATAAAGCTAGCCCGAAAGACGATTTTCCTCTACCACACATTGACATGTTGGTAGACAATACAGCCAAATTCAAAGTCTTTTCCTTTATGGACGGATTTTCCGGATATAATCAAATCAAGATGGCACCAGAGGATATGGAGAAGACAACATTCATCACACCTTGGGGAACATTCTGTTATCGAGTGATGCCCTTCGGTTTGAAGAACGCCGGAGCCACGTATCAACGAGCTATGACTACCTTGTTTCACGACATGATGCACAAGGAGATAGAGGTCTATGTTGATGATATGATTGCCAAGTCCCGAACGGAAGTTGAACATATTGAGCATTTGTTGAAGCTTTTTCAGCGTTTGGGGAAGTTCAAACTTCGCCTGAATCCGAACAAATGTACTTTTGGAGTCCGTTCCGGCAAATTGTTGGGTTTTATGGTAAGTGAAAGAGGTATTGAGGTTGATCCTGCAAAGGTCAAAGCAATACAAGAGATGCCTGCACCCAAAACTGAGAAGCAAGTCCGAGGTTTTCTTGGCCGCTTGAACTACATCTCCAGATTTATATCCCACATGACTGCCACATGTGCACCGATATTCAAGCTCCTCCGGAAAGATCAGTCTCATGATTGGACCGAGGATTGCCAGAAAGCTTTCGACAGTATCAAAGATTATCTGTCTGAACCTCCGATTTTGTCTCCGCCTGTGGAAGGAAGACCTCTGATCATGTATTTGACGGTTCTTGAAGACTCGATGGGTTGTGTACTCGGTCAACAAGATGAATTAGGGAAGAAAGATTTTGCTATATACTACCTCAGTAAGAAGTTTACTGATTGTGAGTCTCGGTACTCTACGCTTGAGAAGACGTGCTGTGCTTTGGCTTGGGCTGCTAAGCGTTTGCGCCAGTATATGATAAATCATACAACTTGGTTGATATCCAGAATGGATCCAATTAAGTATATCTTCGAGAAGCCTGCTTTAACTGGGAGGATTGCCCGTTGGCAGATGTTGTTATCTGAGTATGATATCGAGTATCGAGCTCAGAAAGCTATCAAAGGTAGTATCTTGGCTGACCATCTAGCGCACCAGCCGATTGAAGATCATCAGTCTGTTCAGTATGACTTCCCTGACGAGGAAATTCTGTATTTGAAGATGAAAGATTGCGATGAGCCTACACTTGATGAAGGTCCAGAACCTGGTTCCAGATGGACGATGGTGTTTGATGGCGCTGTTAATCAATATGGAAATGGAATTGGGGCAGTGATCATTACTCCTCAAGGTTCACACATTCCGTTTACAGCAAGGCTAACTTTCAAATGCACGAATAACATGGCGGAGTACGAAGCCTGTATAATGGGACTTGAAGAATGCATTGACTTAAGAATCAAGTATCTTGATGTCTATGGTGATTCGGCCCTGGTTGTCAATCAGATCAAGGGAGAATGGGAGACGAATAAATCTGGTCTCATCCCATACAGAGATTACGCAAGGAGGATTTCAACATTCTTCACAGAAGTTGAATTTTATCATATTCCTCGAGAGGATAATCGGATGGCAGATGCTCTTGCTACGCTTGCCTCCATGATTGTAGTCAGATGGTGGAATGATGTCCCCAATATTACTGTGATGCGCTTGGACAGACCAGCTCACATATTTGCAATCGAAGAAGTGAAAGATGACAAGCCTTGGTATTTTGATATCAAGAATTTCCTCCAGAACCAGGTCTACCTGCCTGGGGCATCTGTGAAAGATAGGAAAACTTTGAGAAGGTTGTCAGGCAGTTTCTACCTCAGTGGTGAAGTGCTGTACAAGAGAAATTTCGATATGGTTTTGCTCAGATGCGTGGATAGACACGAAGCAAACCTATTGATGACTGAGGTCCATGAGGGTTCATTTGGTACTCATTCCAATGGACATGCCATGGCTAAGAAGATGCTGAGAGCAGGCTACTATTGGCTGACAATGGAGTCTGATTGTTGCAAGTATGTGAAGAAATGTCACAAGTGTCAAGTTTATGCGGATAAGATTCATATTCCTCCGACACTCCTGAATGTGATTTCATCACCATGGCCTTTCTCTATGTGGGGAATCGACATGATCGGCATGATTGAGCCGAAAGCGTCCAACGGACATCGGTTTATTCTCGTAGCAATTGATTACTTCACCAAATGGGTTGAAGCCGCTTCGTACGCGAATGTAACCAGACAGGTGGTTGTGAAGTTTATCAAGAACCAACTGATTTGCCGTTATGGTGTGCCAGAGAGGATCATTACTGATAATGGATCCAATCTGAATAATAAGATGATGGATGAGTTGTGCGCTGAGTTCAAGATTGCACACCATAATTCCTCTCCCTACAGACCTAAGATGAATGGGGCTGTTGAAACTGCTAACAAGAATATCAAGAGGATCATCCAGAAGATGACTGTCACGTACAAAGATTGGCATGAGATGCTGCCATTTGCTTTGCATGGATATCGTACGTCTGTATGCACTTCAACAGGGGCAACCCCTTTCTCTCTTGTTTATGGCATGGAAGCTGTTCTCCCAGTAGAGGTGGAGATCCCATCAATGAGAGTCTTGATGGAAGCCAAGTTGACTGATGCTGAATGGATTCAGAGTCGTTATGACCAATTGAATTTAATCGAAGAGAAGCGATTAACTGCCATGTGTCATGGTCAGTTATATCAGCAGAGAATGAAGAAAGCATTCGATAAGAAGGTCAAGCCTCGTGTGTTCCGAGAAGGTGACCTCGTGCTCAAGAAAGTCTTGTCTTTCGCGCCCGATTCCAGGGGCAAGTGGACTCCAAACTACGAGGGTCCATATGTTGTTAAGAGAGCCTTTTCAGGCGGAGCTTTGATGCTCACAACAATGGATGGGGAGGATTTCACTCGTCCTGTGAATTCAGATGCAGTCAAGAGATACTTTGCCTAAAAAAAAGTATATGCAAATGGAAAAAAACAGAATAGCTCGCTAAGTTGAAAACCCGAAAGGGCGGCTTAGGCAAAAATGAGCGTCTCGGTGGAAAACCCGCAAGGGTAATCCAGGCAAAAATTAGAGACTTGAAAAAAAGAATATTTGCATCCCGTTAGATTGAGTACCTCACCCTGGGGCAATCTAGGCAAAAATTAGGGATTTGGCAAGTAACTGCATCCTGACAAGACTTTCTGGTTTATCAGTCGTCATTTCGTCAGAAGATTCTCGACTCGTCGTCAACCGAAGCTTCGGACACATCGAGATTCAAATTGGTAGAGAAAGGATCATTATGTTCAATGTAGCCCTCTTCCAATATATATCACTGATTTCAAATTTGTACAGATCTATGGAGTCTTGCCATTTGCAGACTACCATTCCATCAAATAAATTTGAGCTTTTTATCCAATTATTTGCACTCTTATTTGTTTTAATTCAACAAATGTTTTGCATGTTTTAAATTGATAAAATGTCATTGTTTTAAACAAATAAATTTTTCAAAAACATTGTTTCAAACAAAGTGAACATTCACAAGATTGAAAAGATACTCAGGAATATCTCAGTGCTCTCCCGAGGGTGGCATGATTTCCAACAGGTAAGACATTTTGTTCATATTCCTGGTTTGGTGGTATCTTCTTTCTTCAGATCTTTGTTAGGGTTGTTCCTCAAACAAAGTTGTTGTTGGGGTTGTTCCCCAGTATAGTCGCAAGCAGAGTGTTGTTGAAGACTTCGTCTTCTCCAGCAGCAGTTTTCCCCAGCATGGGTGTTTTCTTGTAGAAGTTTCGGCGGTTGATGGTTTGTCATCTTGGTGCCCCGTCACTTTCTCCAGTGGGTCGCCTGCCCCAGACTTTATTTGTCTCCTCAGCACAGTCATGAGTAGAGCTGTTATCGATATCCCCATCGGAGTTGCGAGCAGAGTTGTTGTCACTCTTCCCAGTGCAGTTGCCGGCGGAATTGTCTGTTTCCTCAGCACAATCGTTTCCTTTTAAAAGACTCGGTAAGTCAGCGGTTTGATACCCGGTACTTTACCTTTTCCCCGGCGAAGTCGTCTGCGGAATTGTTGCTATCTCTCCATCAAAGTTTTTCTCTTCAGCAGAGCAGGATTTATTTTCCTATTCAGTGGTTGATTGGGTTGACATCCCAGTATATTGCATCCTTCTTTTCCTCAGCGTAGTCTGCAGAGTGTTTGTTGTGGCAGTTTCGCCTGTTGAATACTCCTTCAGTCCCCAGCATGGTCGGATGATGGCTCTAGCCTCCAGTGAACGGATTGATTTCCTGACTGTTTGTGATCCCCAGTAGAGTGGCTTATATTGCAGAATCTACTTGTTGTGATCAGTTTGCTATGTGTATTCTCCGCATTAGAGTGGCTTACATTGCAGAATCTACTTGTTGTGATCAGTTTGCTATGTGTATTCTCCCCAAGTAGAGTGGTTCGTTGCAGAATCTACTTGTTTGATCTGTCCTCCCTCAGTGGGTTGTTCCCCAAGAGAGTAGCCGACAGTTTTTCCCCAGTAGAGTTGCTTATGCAGTTAGATCCTATCTGGATGATATCATTCTCCCTTAGTGGGTTGTTCCCCAGCGGAGTTATGTGGAGTTGCTTCTACAACAGTTTGTGTTTGTGCAACGCACTTTTTGCTTCTCAGTTGACACTGGGATCCCCTGCAGATACTTTGGGATTTCTCTTGTTCTCCTACAGATTCGTCTTGGTGGCTGTTTTGCCCGTTGTGACTTTCTGTACCCTGATTGGGTTGTTTCCTGATATCTCTGATCCTCTGCTTCTTCAGCAATACCCGCAGATCTTTGCTTCGCAGCATATAGATCTCCGCAGATTGGCTCTCCAGCTGGTTGTTCCCCTGGAAGTATAATACCGGACGTTTAGTTCCTGAACCTGTTTGTGTTAGAATTGTCTGTTTTGTCAGCATTCATCAAACATAAATCACGCATATTCATGCATATTCATAAACATTCAGATATTCATGTCGCATTTCTTGCCATGTATCCTTTGTTTGTTGTTCCCTGCTTTTGGGTGATGTAGATCTCTTTACAAATCTCCCCAAGCAGATGTCGGGTGTTATAAATCTCTCCATATAGAGTCGACCCCATAAGCAGAAAATATTGCCTTTCCTTCTGCAGTTCCCCACTGAGATATATCCTCGTGGATGACGGTTTCTTCCGTTTCCTCCCAACACATACATTGGGATGGATTTTCCTATTTGAGTTACATCCTCATTAGGACATGTCTTGATTCAGTCCGTCTTTTCGGATTGTTCCCGAATTGGCTATTTGTCAAATGTCTTGTGTTTCCCAGTGGGTTGTTCCCCAGCGGAGTTGTTTTGGGCCTCTACCCTCATACCGGTAGTTATAAGTCCTATTTTTCCTGGCTTTCTTGACAGAATTTATGGTTATACACCTTTTATTCTCCAGCCAGAGTTGTTGGTTTTCTACCCTCATACCGGTAGTTGTAAATCCTATTTTCCTGCTCTAGCAGTTTGTGGTTTGTTATAAACCCTATCTTGGTTTCCCGTGCAGATTTGTGATTTGTTCTATCCCCACGCGGAGTTGTTGGTCTTCTACCACGTATTCGGTAGATGTAAACCCTAATTTTGTGGTTATCCCCACCCTTTTGGCCCTCTGCCTACAAACCAGCAATCGTAAGTCCTATCTTTGCGGTTTTTCTACCTACAAATCGGTAGTTGTAAACCCTGTTTTCTCCACTTGCAGAGTTAACTTTGTTGTTCATCCCAACCGATGACAAATTTCCCCCTTGTGGTTATCTTCATCTAGTTCTTGATGTTGATTTTCCTTTGCTTGGATAAGTTGCTCAGATCAGCACTTATATCCCTAGCAAGTCTTTTGTGGATAATTGCCGTATGCTAGCAATTTTATCCCCAGCGGGTCCTTTCACCTTTTGTCAGTGATTGTGTTCCCCGGATCATTGATTTTCATCAATGCATCCCAGCGAGTCTTCTTTCATTTACCCTCTTGTCGGTAATGTCTGTTGCTCCCTTTGATTAGTCATCATTATATACCTAGTTTGGTATCCCGATGCCTTTCTTTTCGGTTGATTTATCCTTTATTAACCCAGTAACCGGTTGTGGATAATCTTCCATGCGAGTATATTATTCACGGTCTGCCGGTAATGAATAATATATCTCATGCACTCTTCAGTCGAAGCCTTTCGTGTTTTCTTTGTTGAGTAAGATTCGTTATTTCCCTTTGCGGAATCGAATACTTCTTTGTTGTCGAAATATTTGCCGGATGCTTGCAATTTATCCCTTTGAGTTGTCTTTCGTTTACCCGGATGCTTGGTATCGATTGTCTCTCTCTGTTTTTGGATAGTCACCTATTATATACTTCGGTATCTCTGGTGTCTTTTCCTTTCGAGGATATTATTCACGGTCTGGCGGTAATGAATAATATATCTCATGCGCTCTTTAGTTGGAATCCTTTGTTGATTTTCCCCAGCTGAGCAAGATTCGTATTCTCTGTAGAATCGAATATCCATCCTTTAACCAGTTTGTGTTTTGGATGATGTGTGTTTTGGCGTATATACCAATTCACGTTTTCGGTAGATCACCTATTATATGCTTCGGTATCTCTGGTGTTTCTTACCATGCGAGTATATTATCTACGTTCTGACGGTAATAGATAATAAATCTCATGCGAGTATTCTTATCCACGGTCTGCCGGTAATGGATATTGTATCTCATGCATTCTTTGGGTTTGTGTCCCCGGTTGAGTAAGATTCGTTTTCCCGTTGTGGATTCGAATGTCCATCCTGTAAGTCGATTTGCTTTTTCAAGCCCTCCTTTCGGATGATGAGTGTTTTGGCATATATACCAATTCACGTCTTTGGTTAGTCACCTATTATATACTTCGGTATCTCTGGTGTCTTTTCCTTTCGAGTATATTATTCACGGTCTGCCGGTAATGAATAATATGTCTCATGCACTCTTGGATAAATCTTTTGATTGTTTTCTCCGCAGAGTAAGATTCATATTCCTTGTGGAATTGAATGTCCATCCTATAAACAAGTTTGCTTCTGCTCTCTTCAGGATGATGTATGTTTTGGCATATATACCAATTCACGTTTCGGTCGGTCACCTATTATATACCTCGGTATCCCTGGTGTTCCTTCCTTTCTGCTCCCTATTATGACCTCGGTCCCCCTGTGGAGTCAGATTTTCCTGAGTTTATGTACCTTTTCCAGGTCTTTCTCAGATGTTTGGTTGATTGATATCTCTCACCCTTATACCGGTCTTAGATATTCATTCTTCCTGAGTTTGTTACCCTTATACCGGTAACACCTCGTTGTTTGGTGCTTCCTCAGTGAAGTTTTCCTGTTGCTTCTCCCCCAGGAGTCAGCTTGTGTCTCTCCAATGGATTTATTTTCCTTTGGAATTCTTTTCTCCAGTGTGAGTCCTTCACTCCTCAGTGAGGTCTCCAATCTGATTTTTGTTTCCCTAATCAGAGTCGTGTCTTGTTCACGCTGTATCAGTTTTGTTTTTCCCCAACTAGAGTCTTGTTAGAGTCTCTGTGCCTGGTGAGTGTATTACTCCGATGGATCGTCTTTTCTTCTGTGTGAACCATACTCCCCACAGAATTTGTGTCTTTTGCATGCATACATTTGCATCATGAGGTCTCTTAGGGACCAAAATTTGTCTCATTACTGTTATTTAAGCCCATTCTACCGCGTCGAGATGAAGATTTCTAAACTTCACTTCTCCGGCTAGAATGACCTTAAATAGGGGCATCTGTAAGACCCCAATTTTGGGCCCTAAGATCCCTCATGGCCCATATCATATCATACCATGGCCTCAAGGATCATTGCATGCCCTAGCTTCCCTCCTAGTGGGTAGGTTGCCTTGTGAGTTGGTTCTTGATCACCAAGCATGTCTTTGCATTTGTATATCATTGCTTTTCATATGTTTACTAACCAAAAGTACAAAATATTGTCATCTAACCATGTTACTTGCAGCTGAAGCAATCTACAGTCAAACAGTCAAACCAGTCATTAAGCAATGGATGGTGGCCATTCTTGCAGAATTTAGGCACCATGATCAATAATCAAGAGTTCTTATATGTTGTGACATCATTTGAAATCAAGATCTCAATGGATTAGGGTTTGGAATTCATCAGAAGGGGGTTCAGTCAAGCAAAACCCTAGAAAGTCAAACTTGGTCAACTGTCCATTTAATCAGGGATTTGATGGTAGGATTTGGTCTGAGAGGTCTCATTCATGTCCATATAAGCTTCATACATCATGTCAAGCATCCACAGTGAAGAAAATAAAGTCAGACAAGAAATTTCCAAAAATAGAAAGTTGACCTGTAATTGGAATTTGCCAAAAATGGAAACTTCTTGATCCTAAACTTACATCATGATAAAAGCTTCAAATGAATTTTTGCCCAACATGAAAGTTGAAGATCTTGTTCTCCCATTTCCAAAAAGTCCAAGAACACTCAATTCCCATGTATGGTTGGCAAGTTATGATCAAATCATTTTCAGAAATTTTTGAACTTCAAAAGGCCATATCTCTCAAACCATTTGGCCAATTTGGGTGGGGTTTTTTGCAACAAGTCACATTTGATCCCCTCTTTCCAAAAGTGTCATCATCATTCACCAAAACATCACCAATCAAAATGGCATTTTTGGACTAGCATGATTTAATTTCAAGTGAGGTGAAAAAGTGAATCTTCAAATTAACCACTTCCAACCAATTCTACCAATCAAATAAGTTCTGAAATGTTGTTTAAGACATGTTGGAAGGCCCAATTCGAGCTGCAGCCACCATGCACCTCACCACTTAAGTGAAATGGACCAAATTAGCAAAACATGTGATTTTAACAAAATTTGAATTACCACTTGGACTAATCATGCTTAGCAACATAAACAGCATATATATTGTTCATTTTCTGCTCAAAGCAACCCTAGCAGCCCACATTCCAAAAACAGAAAATCACTCTCTCTCAAATTCTCATTTTTCGTTCATTTGAACTGACTGCTAAGAAACCTCAAGGAAAACGAATTTGGTTTGTTTTGCCTTCATCCACCAACCTCTGTGGAGCCTTTGCAAGCAACAAAACTCAACTATAAAGCCATTACAAGCTCTGCTACATCAAGCACTCATCAATGGCAGATTGGGATTGAAGCAATACCAAGCACTCTTGAGCTAAACTTCTTCACTCATCCATCATTTCAAGCTTGATTGGACATCTGTTTCGAGCTTTCCTCACGAAATCCCAACTGTTTCACCATTTTCTTCAAGAACAAGTAAGAATTCGAGTCTCTCATTTCTCTAAATCATGCTATGCATTATGTAGATCTCACTTGGCTGGTCATTTTAAACTTTGAACCATTGAAAATGATTGAGTATTTTAAGAGAAATCTGGCTTTAAAGTTTCATGTTCAAACTTGTTTTTGCTTATATCTCATGTGATAGCATGAGTTGATGAAAATAAATGGTAGAATGTTGAGGTGTGTTCTTAGATGTTTCGTTTGATATGTTGGATTTCATTTTCTGGGCACAAAATTTCATTCACGATTTTGGAAGTGATGAAGATCTACTGTGCACAAACCCTAATGTTCATGGCTGCCCAGATTTTTCCTGTTCACGTGCATTGCATGAGCTGGGTACTGTTACATTAGCATCGACCAATCAGATTATTTCCTCCTCATGTGTAATACGTTGCGTTTTACTAAACTCCCTCCATAAATTACAAAAATGCCACCGTGCCCAAATTAAACCATTAAATCATGTTTGTTTTCAATACTTATTTCATTTGGATGCATCAACTTTCAAAAAATCATAGCTCCTTCATTGTTAATCCAAAATTCATGAGGATTTTTGCATTGTGTTTATCTGGATCTCTAGTTTTTTATCATGGTTTTTCCTGATTTTTTGGATAAGTGGATTTTAATTGGTGCTAGGGTTTTGTTCATGTGCTCATATTTTGTACCTTTTGCCAAAACATTTGTGAAATGGTGATTCATTATCCAATGGCCTTGAAATTTCTTGTGCATAAACTAGACACATTCATGGTGATTTTGGTGTAGAGTTTATGAATTTATCATCTCTGGTTGTTGAGTTATGATTTTGTGAAGTAGGGTGTGACAATTTGTGTCACACCATTGATGTGCAACTTCATGATTTTCTATACCATTCCTCTTGAACTCAATTTGATTTGAATTTTTGCATGAATGTACTTTTGGATGTCTAGTTTACATGTGATTTTTTGTGGAATTATTTGTGGCATTTCCTAATTGTTTGGGATTTTCTCCCCTGTTTGGTCTTATGTTGACTTTTTGTGACACATGTTCCCATTTCATTTCTGAAATTCTCATACTTAATTGGATGGACATGAAACTTTAGATGTGATTAGTAGACATCTTAAGCTTTGTCATGGTGTTGATCCCATTCATTTTTCATATGTTATCACTGATTTATGATTTTTTGAAGTTGATACATGTTTGGTTGACTTCTTTGAGCATGCTTAAACTTGCCCTGCCTTTCTGATTTTCATTGACCATCTTCCCATGATCCAAATGAGCTGAAATTTGATATGCATGTCATGTTATGGATTATGATTGACCATGAATTATTTGATGATTTATTGAATTGTTTATGATTAGTTTTGAGTTAAGTCTTGCTGTTGACTTCTATGAGCTTCCATATGCCATGCCTTGACCTAATTTGCTTATGAAATCATGATGATGAATGATATGAATGTGGAACCAATTGAGTTTGCTTCTTGATTGTTTAAAATTGATTTTGGTTGAATTTCATTTGCTGTTTTGACTTTCTCATCCTCTTTTGACCCTAGGCTTGTCCTAGTGGTCCTGTTGCTCATGTTTGAGTTCATGTTTTCAGGTTAAGCAACAAATGCTTCAAAGAGAACAATACAAATTGATTGAGCTTGATTTGTTTATCATGACTAACATGCTTGTTTTGTAGGTTGCTTGGCTCACATGCCTTGTGTCTTGTGCTTTGCACATTTATCTGTTTGTTTTGACTGTTGATTCCTACCTCCTTTTGCTTTAACTTTTGAATTGTGTACTGATTCTGTTTGACTATTTCAGGTACCTTTAGTTGCTTAGTTCTTAAGAACTTGCTTTGCTTTGCTTTATAGCAATTTGCATTGAGGTATAATCCCTTTTCTTCATGTAGTCTGGAAGACCTGGCCTGTTACTTGGCCAGGCAACTGTCTAAAGTCCTCCTTAAGAGGCAATGCTTGTGTGTGTTTACTTTTGTCCCAAGCAGGAAAAATCCTTTAAATAAGGCAATTGGTAGATCAAAGAGATCCAATTACATGGTTGTAGCATTGAGATCCAAACCCAAGATCTATTGAGTCTAATATGTGGAGAGAGTTCCTACTTTCTGAACTCCCACACCTTCTGATATTCAAATGCTCTCCCTGACCAGGGATAAGAGCAATGAGGCACACCCCTCATCTCCTTTCATCTGCTTCACCTTAGCCCTTCAATGGCAAGGTTAAGAGCACCTTTGACCCTATTCCAGTTGGCTTCAATGCCTAACCCTTTTGTATGAGCCTCCTTGTTTGATTATAGTGTGTGCTGAATGCTTTCATTGATTGATTGTTTGCTTCATATGCACATGTTTGCTTGTATGCCCTATGCATTTATCATCATTAATTGCTCATTAATGCATGACCATCTCATTTGTCTTTATGACTTATCATTGTTGTTTACCCATTGAGGACAATTGTAAGACCATCCATTGGCCATTGCTCCTAGGATATGGAAGTGAGTATAAGACCATCACATTGGCCACTCATCTTATCTTTGCTTGATTGCATTTGTCTGATTGTATGTGAGGATGCAATTATAAGTCCCTGTAAGTTGGCATTTGCTTCCTTATGATCACATGTTGCCTTTGTTTGTTTGTATGTGAGGATACAATTGTAAGTCCGTGTAATTTGGCATTTGTTTTCCTATGACCATATGTTGGAGGTTGGTATAAGCCCAGATAAATTGGCATCTGACATCCAAATGTTGTTTTTGTTGTTGGAGATTGGTATAAGCCCAGTGATTGGCATCCGGTATCCACTTTTATTTCTTTGTTTGAGGAGATTAGTGTAAGTCCATAGAGTGGCCTCTGATATCCAGTTTTGTTTTAGGAGATTGGTATAAGCCCAGTAATTGGCATCCGGTATCCGCTTTTGTTGACTTTCTTCTTTGTTTGTTTGTTATTATCCATTGCTTATTCCAAAGGACACACTTGAATCATCTCCTATATGATTTCAAGAGGTGAACCTTCTAAGAAGTTTTACAATCCATCTTCATCCATTCATCCTCATTATGTCCTAAACCTTTTCACACATTACTTTCAAGCTTGACATAGATATTGTGCAAACGTCTTCATGCTTTTAAATTAAAAACCTGGACCCAAGTCCTTGACTTTTTTTTTTTTTTAAACTCCATTTCATAATACTTCATTGAATTAATCTTAATCATACTTTGACCCCACTTTCATAATCATAATCAATTAACTTCACCCATTCAATTGTTTTGGCTTTGTCCGTTGTTAATCTTTTCATACATGAGCTATAGGTTTGATTTATCCTAGTTGGTTGATGTCAATCTCACCTATTTGTCCTTAGTTGATTGAATTATAAGTCTTCCTTGCTTATTATAGGGTTAACCCCTCACTAGCAAGTTGAAGCTGTTCTCACATGGTGGACTCGTTGTTTGTATAAGGTTGAGTTTTCTCCCGTGGATAACGTAAGACCTTAGGGCTTGTGTTTAAAATTGAATCCACCAACTTTTGGAAATCTTTTAGCCGAACTACGGCGTTTTGATCCTTACCTTTGATGGAAGGCACGTAGGCAACGGGTTCATCCGTTCGAACACAAAAATAATTAACTTGTACATTCTTTTCTCGTCATCCCAATCATGTTTGCACAATACTTATGTCATAACAAATAACAATTTTTATACAACAAGTGTGAAAAGGGCTCCCTAGGAGTACCTAGGACGTGATGGGTGCCTAACACCTTCCCATTGCGTAATTTACCCCTTACCCAGACTCTCTGATCTTTTTATTAGTTTTCTACGTGTAAAACTTCTTAGGCTTTTGTTCGCTTTTTAGCCAGTCCTTTGGATAAATAAAAGTGTGGTGGCGACTCGAAATTTCATTGTATGCTTTGCTTATGGTTTAATCGATAAATCATATAGCGACGAATACACCACTACACAGCCTTCAACTGGTCACACCCATTGACAGCTTCAACACAGCCTGAACAAACCTCATCACAGCCCGGGTAGACACCCCCCTTCAACAGACGGCCCTTCACAACTAGCAGAGAAGTTTGAACATCTTCAACATTATCAACCAGATTTTCAGCTTCTCCTTCTTCAATATTGTTCACCCTATGCCCACCATGCTGAGGCATAGGATTGTTCACTACATTCGGTACCGGAGCAAAGTTGATCGCCTTGGCATCAATCAAGTCTTGTACCTTGTGCTGGAGAGCACGACATCTCTCAGTATGGTGGCCTGGTGCCCCAGAATGAAAGTCACAGCGGACGTTCGCATCATATCCAGGAGGCAACACTGTTGGTGGAGCCATGGTACGCAACTCCACGAAACCCAATCTGAGCAACTCAGGCAGAAGCTCAGCATATGTCATGGGCAGCGGGTCAAATCTTCTATCAGGCTGCAACCTCTGCCTCGGCTGATAGGGACGTTGTTGTTGTTGTTGTTGTTGTTGTTGCGGTTGTTGAACCCTTTGTTGTTGTTGTTGACGAGGTTGAGGTGCAGGAATGGTCACTGCAGCAACCGGACGATACTGATCTCTGTTTACACCTCCTCTGTACACATTCCCTCGGTGGACAGCATTGGTCTCTCCTTCTCTACGGCGAGGTGCCCCAGAGAAAGGTTTCTTCGATGACGAAGAAGAACTCACATCTTGAATCCTACCGGCCTTGATCAGACTTTCGGTTCTCTCGCCACAGATGACGACATCAGAAAAACTTCTGAATGGGCAGCTTCCCATCCGGTCCATATACACACCTTGAAGAGTGCTGATAAACATGTCTGTCAACTCCCTTTCCAGCATAGGGGGTTGAACTCTCGCAGCAAGCTCGCGCCATCTCTGGGCGTACTCTTTAAAGCTTTCAGTATTTTTCTGACACAGACTCTGCAGCTGAGTCCGGGTCGGAGCCATATCCATATTGTGCTTGTACTGTCTGAGGAAAGCTTCACCCAAATCCCTCCAGCATTTAATCGAATCCCTTTTCAACTCCATGTACCAGTCCAAAGACGCCCCAGATAGGCTGTCTTGGAAAAAATACATCCACATCTTCTCGTCGTCAGTATACGCCGAGATCTTTCGATAGTATGCCTGCACATGAGTGCGAGGACAGGAGGTACCGTTGTATTTGTCGAATGACGGCGCCTTGAACTTGTGCGGGATTCTCAGACCTTCAACTAATCCCATGTTTGTAACATCAAAACCGAGGGAGTTTTGACATTCCATAGCCCGGATTTTCTCAGTAAGGGC
Organism: Lathyrus oleraceus; assembly: GCF_024323335.1. Taxonomy (NCBI): domain Eukaryota; kingdom Viridiplantae; phylum Streptophyta; class Magnoliopsida; order Fabales; family Fabaceae; genus Lathyrus; species Lathyrus oleraceus. The sequence continues at coordinate 215,050,572 of NC_066580.1, forward strand.
CTCAACTTTACGATCTCTCGCATCATTTCTTCCCAGAATATCTTCATCTTCGCTGAGCAAAGTAAACATATCCTCTTGTCTGTCAACAATCGGAATTCGGTTACGGGCCGGAGCATGGATTACTCGGGCATTAGCAGTATCTGGAGCAATCGGTTGACCGTCGATTCGAATACCCCTCAACTCTTCACCTACAACATAGTTGTTGACGGGAATAGCTGCAGCAGGAGTGTCATTAATCGGGCCTCCCTCTGGCAGAGCCTGGTTGGGCGGTGGAATTACAGCTTCTTGCCTCTGAACGAGAGCTCGGAGTTCTTCTTGTCCTTGCGCAACCCCTTGCATCATGTGTATGAACTGGGCCATGTTAGCCCTCATCTCAGCTAACTCAGCTTGTACTTGATCCATATTCCTTTGATGGTTGAGTCTCGTTGAGTAGCGGTGCGGTCTCTGATCAGCTATCCTGCCTGAACACAGGAACCAAAGTGAGAAGTCGGCACAAGAACACCTGTTATGCAAATGAGATGAGTATGATGTTTTAATGATGCGTATGATGCACATGATATGCTCATTTCTCAGGCATTCAAAGAGCCTGATCCATCCTCAAAAGATGGTAACCTGCAGCAACAAAGGAACAACAGATACAAGGAAAATGAGAACAACAGGGAAATACTAACAACCTTATCTAAAAAAAAAATCATACAACCAAGAGTCAACAAAAATCTGAAACGGGGTACAAACAAATGAAACCCATCCAACAAGCCTGGAGGTGATTCTCAACAACAAAGATCCAAAAGACAGAGTACAAACAAATGAATCCCATCCAACAAGCCTGGAGGTGATTCTCAACAAATACACCAAAGATACAACCTAAGACAGACGGTCTTCCGGAATGAGGGTCTTCAGGTAATGGCACTGGTCTATCAACAGTGTGCATTCTAAACATTCTGGTAGAGGGGTAATCTTCTCCTTCAACTGTCTTCTGAGCTCTAAGACTTCTCCTCCAAGATAATCCTCTGATGTCTGTCTCAACTCTATCTCTTTCCTCAACTGAATGTCTTTGTCTCTGAGTTGCTTCTCTAGATCTCTGATCTTCTTCTGATAGTTGGCTTCTGCTCTCTGCAGTCTCAAGCACTCCCTATGCTCTGCATCCAACATGGACTCCATCTCTTCGTATGATCTCTTCTTGCTCCTTGCTCTGCTAGCATCCTCTCTTTGCACTTCCCTGAGTTGATGGGCCAGATGCAACTTATCAGCTTTAGCTTTGTACAACTCCATCTGGGTATCCTGCTCCTTCTCTCTCAATCGGCGACTTTCCATCAGAGCTTGCTTATAGTGCTCAGCAGGCACGCTATCAGCAAGAATCAAGGGTGGTTGCTCTTGCAACGGCTCCATCCTATCATAGGGTAGCAGCAAAGTTTCCACTCTCTTCTTTACCCAATCGGTGTAATCGGGCATTGCAATGGCAAACTTTTTCCCTAAGACGGATCCATCCTTGACTCCCACAGACTTCCAAGCTCTCCCTATCTGCTCCAATCTAGTCGGGTCACTCTGCTTCTCAAAACACACACTTTCGGCTACCTCAGCCTCAAGCGGTCTTCCCTTCATTACAAACCCTAACTGACGGAGAGACAGAACTGGATTATAATTTATACAACCTTTGGTCCCCACGAGTGGCACGTTCCGGAATTCTCCACAGCTCATGATAACATTCCGTACGTCCATCCGGTACGACTGCCATCTGATGTCATAAGAAGTAAGTGACATGACCCTCTGAGTCCACTTAAGAGTGCTCTGAGTATCCATAAAGGGTCCACTGGCTGGCAGAAGGGACATGAACCATCTGAACAGGAGAGGTAGACAGCACTTGATGGCTCCACCCTTACCATGCCTACTGTGAATAGCATAGTAAGTGTCAGCTAACAGAGTGGGGATTGGATTCCTTCCGATAAAGATACCGATGGCAGCATGGTCAATGAAATTGGGCATGCTTGGGAATAGGACGATCCCATAAATCATAGCAGCAAGCTGAGCATGAAAGACTTCCCAATTCCCCTTCTCGGTTTCATCTCTAGAAACTCTCAAAAGAAACTTCAATGGTAGACCCACAACTCCCCCACTGGGCTTCCAATTATCACAAACTTCCTTGACACTCAACCGGAGAGCTCTGGCAATAATTCTGAAGTCAACCTCTTTAGGCACGTCCAGGAAAGGAACCTGATGCTGAATAGGGACACCCAACAGGATAGAATACTCCTCGAGAGTAGGCGCCAACTGGTAGTCTTGAAACGTAAAACATCTGAGCTCCGGGTCATAGAACTGAAGAAGTGTCTGCAGCGGCACCGGATCAACTACTGTCTTCAACAATGTCAGAATATCTCCAAACTGCCCAACAAAACCCTTCAGCTGATCACTAGTCACAAGACTACCCAACTCTATCAATGAAGTCAACGACTCATGATGAAAGCTGTAGGAACAGGTCTTCCGCTTCGGCTCTGGGACTGTTGCCATCTCTATCAGTGAACCAAGCTCTGGAATGTACCTGAGAAATGATATGCATGCAGAGATTAGTTTCTTTTTTTTCTTTTTTTTTTCTTTTTTTTTTTCATCATTTTTTTTTGATTGCGTATCTTTTGAAAAATAAATATGCTATGATGCAAATGATGCAGACTGGACTGGCTGGTTGTGCAAACTCTGATCACTAGGTCGAAGCTTCGGTCTAAACTCGGAACCCAAATCCAACTTGAAAAACCGAAGTCAACTGAGATAACTGTTGTCTGAACCCAAAGTCACCAACAGAACCACGAGTCACCAACGGTACCTGTAATAATCAACCCTTCCCCACTCACGGGTGTCGTCTAGGCCAGGTAAGGTCGAGAGAAACACAGCATAAATAACCTTTCGCAGAATACCATCATATACACACCTGAAGTATGCAACGACAATATCCCACCAGGGTCTGAACTGTTCGTGATACCAATGTTCCGCTAAGTGGCGCAATACCACCCGCTTCCCATGAATCACTCTATTCCTAAGCATCCTAGATTTCACTCATGGTCTGGGTATTGGACCTTTTACCTCAAGTGACTCCCACCCCAACAAAGAAAAACAGACAACCAGCCAGGCAGATGAATAATGAATGAATGCAAACATAATTACAAACATAAATGCAAACAATAGACAATGAATGCAAACAGTAAATAATGAACGCAATAAATAAACACAGCACAAAGCAACCAGAACCCTAACCTAGAGAGCGCTAGGAGAGTCTCGCTTAGGGAAGATGGACCAGCACAGGTCAACTTCTCTATATCCCCAGCAGAGTCGCCAGCTGTCGCATTACGCGAAAAACCGGCGGGAAACAAGAACAACAGAGCCGCCACCGTGCGTTATTTATCCCAAAAGAGGGAAAGGAAACGCTCAGAGTAAACCTGGAAAAGACGTGGTCTCGCGACCAAAGAGAATGGGTTCGGGAGTCGGTTATGCGAAGGGAAGGTATTAGCACCCCTACGCATCCGTCGTACTCGACGGGATCCACGCACAATAGGAAGGAAAATTGGTTGCTAAAACACTGCTCACACACACACACACTGGCTGAAAGAGACACAAGAAAACAAACAGAAACTGACTCGGCAGGATACCGCATCCTGGGTCTACTTAGTCTATCAGGCATAGACATCAGAGTCGAAGTAGTTCGGACTGGGGAAACGACACATGCTCGCTAGGATATCGCATCCTATGCATACGTATCTCCTTGGACGAAAGAGAATCAGAGCATTCGTAGCTCGGCTGACACGCACACAAACAAACACAGGCAAAGGCAAACGTGGAGCCTGAATGCCAATCGCTGGGCTTACATCAGCATCCGAACCAAAACACGCACAGGAAACCAACTGCCAATCGCTGGACTTACATCGGACTCCAACCAGAACACACACAAGGGTGGTTAAGACATAAAGGTTGAAAAAGAAAAAGGGCACCCGGAGAGATCAGCTCATCTCCTGCCTACGTACCTCATCTGGTATGAGGATCAGGGTGACGTAGTTCCCCTACGCAGGGAAAAAAGGACTAGCCTAACCAGATAACAGAGGGAGACACAACTAGGGAGACTACGACTCGAGCCTAGATGTTGTCATGCAAAGTCGTCCCTAAGTTAAGGTTTCTAGCTAACTTGCACAGGAAGCAAGCCTATCCTAAACATGACTTGCACAGGAAGCAAGCCACACCTAACTTGCACAGGAAGCAAGTCTAAACTAAACCTAACTTGCACAGGAAGTAAGTCAAACAAACACACAATCACAAGTAGCACACACTATATACAAGCAATGGGCTCACACAAAGGTTAGGCATTAAAGCCAACTGGAATGGGGTTAATGGTGCTCTTAACCTTGCCATTGAGGGGCTAAGGTGAAGCAGATGAAAGGAGATGAGGGGTGTGCCTCATTGCTCTTATCCCTGGTCAGGGAGAGCATTTGAATATCAGAAGGTGTGGGAGTTCAGAAAGGGGGAACTCTTTCCACAAGTTAGACTCTATAGATCTTGGGTTTTTACTCACTATGCATCAACACAAGTTGTGTGAGCAAGGTGAGTGACACACAGACTAGCAGGGGATAGATTGCATATCCCTTGGGTTCTGCCAATTGCCTCTTCACTTAGGAGGTCTTTGCATATGTACAGGGACAATTTTAAACAATCACAAACATTGCCTCTTAAGGAGGACTTCAGACAGTTGCCTGGCCAAGTAACAGGCCAGGTCTTCCAGACTACATGAAGTAAAGAAGTTATACCTCAATGCAAATTGCTCTTAAGCAAAGCAAAGCAAAGTTCACAAGGAACTAAAAGCAACTAAAGTACCTGAAATCAGTCAAGCACAGTTAGTATACAAGTCAAAGTTAAATCAGAATGAAACAAAGGTTAACAGTCAACACAAACAGACAAATGTGCAATGCACAAAGTTCAAGGCATGTGAGCCAAGCAACCTACAAAACAAATAGATTAGTCATGATAAACAAGCACACTCAATCAATTTGTATTGGTCTCATTGGGTAATTGTTGCTTAACCTGAAAAAAATGAGCTCAAACATGAGTAACAGGACCACTAGGATAAGCCTAGGGTCAAAAGGGGATGAGAAAGCCAAAACAGCAAATGAAATCCAATAAAAATCATATTCAAACAATCAAGAAACAAACTCAATTGGGTTCACATTCATATCAATCATCATCATCATTTCATAGACAGATTAGGTCAAAGCATGGCATTTAGAAGCCCATAGAAGTCAACAGCAAGACTTAACTCAAAACCAATCATAAACATTCCAAAAAATCATCAAATAAATCATGATCAAACACAACCCATAGCATGGTAAGCATGTCAAATTTCAACTCATTTGGACAAGTAGAAGGTGTTCAATGAAAATCAGAAAGGCAAGGCAATCCCAAACATGCTCAAAGAAGTCAACCAAACATGCATCAACTTGAAAAAATCATAAATCAGTGATAACATATGAGAAATGAATGGGATCAAAACCATGGCAAAGCCTAAGGTGTCTACTAATCACATATCAAATTTCATGTCCATCTAATAAAGTATGAGAATTTCACAAATGAAATGGGAGCATGTGTCACAAAAAGTCAACATAAGACCAAACAGAGGAGAAAAATCTCAAACAATTAGGAAATGCCACAAACAATTCCAATAAAAATCACATGATAACTAGACATTCAAGAGTACATTCATGCAAAAATTCAGAGCAATTTGAGGTCAAGAAGCATGGTATAGAAAATCATCAAGTTGCACATCAATGGTGTGACACAAATTGTCACACCCTACTTCAAAGAATCATAACTCAACAACCAGAGATGATAAATTCATAAACTCTAAACCAAAATCACCCTGAATGTGTCTAGTTTATACACAAAAAAATTCAAAGGCAATGGATAAATCATCATCATTTCACAAATGTTTTGGCAAAAGGTACAAAAAATGGAGCACATGAACAAAACCCTAGCACCATCTAAAATTCATTCATCCAAAAAATCAGGAAAAATCATGATTAAATACTAGAGATCCAGATGAACAAAATGCAAAAATTCTCATGAAATTTGGATCAAAAATGGATGAGCTATGATTTTTGTAAGATTGAGCATCAAAGTGAAATAAATATTGAGAAAATAATTGAAACAAACATGATTATTTAAATAATTGGACACGGAGTGGCAATCTGGTAAATATTGTGAAAACTTAATGAAACGGTGCGCATGGCTTTGGGACGTGGCAACAGGCGACTGGCTCATGGCAATGGAATAGTACGCCCATGCAGAAATAAAAAAACACACGCGATTTCTGGGCATTTGCTAGGGTTCTTGCAACAGTAACAAGTTCATCTTCTTCCCAAATCGTGAAATAATTTTGTGCCCAGAAATTGGAATTGGGTATACCATTGTGACCAGCAAACAACACACATTCACAATCCAACATCCCTATAGCCTAAATCGAGCTAACAAAGAAGCAACAAGCAAAAACATGTTTGGACATCAAATTTCAACTCAGCATTTCTTTCAGCACATGCAACCATTTTCACTAATTCAAAGTTCATTATAATCAAGGCAAGGAGATCTATCATAAGCATATCATGTTTTAGCAAATAGTCATGGTCGAATTCTTACTTGATTTGAGGAACAGTTGAGATGCAGTGATGATTTGGTTGCAAATGGCCCAAACAGTTGTTGCTTCGAGCTTGTATTGATGGATGCACAAGGAGTTTCAGCTCAATAATCCTTGAGAAAGCTTCAAGTCAATTCTGCCATGGATGAAGGTTGTTAATGCAGTTATGAATTTCTTGCTTCCAGCTGGGATTTCAGGCTTGTAATCAGTTCAAGATGATGGTAAATGATGAAGCCAAGAAACAGGGCTCGAGTTCTTTTGCAAATTTTCAGTAAAGTTTCAAAATGGAAAAAAGAGCCAATGAGAGAACAAGGGTTTTTCTGGTTTTGAATGTTGGCTGCTAGGGTTCCTTCAGAAAGAAAATGATCTTTATATGTGCTGTTTTAAGTTGCTAAGCATGATTAAACAAAGTGGTAATTGGACTTTGGAAAAATGACATGTTTTGCTAATTTGGTCATTTTTACTTAAGTGGTGAGGTGCAAGGCTTACAGCTCGAAAATGGGCCTTTGGGCAAGTTCCAAACATGATTTCTGGTCATTCCTAATTGGCACAATTGATTGAAAATGGTTATTTTAAAATCCCAATTTTTCACTTCACTTAAAACAATTCAAGTTGCCTCCAAAAGTGCCATTTTGATTGGTGATGTTTTGATGAATGATGATGACATTTTTGGAAAGAGGGGATCAAATGTGACTTGTTGCAAAAAACCCCACCCAATTTGGCCAAATGGTTTGAGAGATATGGCCTTTTGAAGTTCAAATATTTCTGAAAATGATTTGATCATAACTTGCCAACCATACATGGGAATTGAGTGTTCTTGGACTTTTTGGAAATGGGAGAACAAGATCTTCAACTTTCATGTTGGGCAAAAATTCATTTGAAGCTTGTATCATGATGTAAGTTTAGGATCAAGAAGTTTCCATTTTTGGCAAATTCCAATTACAGGTCAAGTTTCTATTTTTGGAAATTTCTTGTCTGGCTTCAAATTCTTCCATGATGATGTTTGACATGTTATATGAGGCCTATATGGACATGAATGAGCCCTCTCAAACCAAATTCTACTTTGAAATCCATAAAATCAAGCCCGGTTGACCAAGGTTGACTTTTTAGGGTTTCTGGTAAACTGTGCATTGACTGATGACTTCTGAACATCCAATCCTTGACTAAAACACTTCCAAAGGACCCCTAGGTCATGTGAACATGTTGGACCAACCCTAGGGCCTTGGCTCAATGGAAATTGCACTTTCTTGCTTGATTGACTGATCTCCTGACCAATTTGACCTAATCTGACTGATGATCTTGCACTTGAGGCAAAGGGACAATGCAATGCTATGCAGTGGACCATGTTATGTTATAACCTAATATGAGAATGTATGTACAAAGATAGGTGCAAATTTGAGGTGCTACAATAGGGTCAAAGGAGACCTTCTTCCTATTAAAGTTTTATTGATGATTATTGTTGTTGTTGTAGTTGGTTCTTTATTGTGGTTGTTGTTGATGTTGTTGTTGTTGAATTTGAACTGATTGATTGTTGGAATTGTTGGAAAAAATCGGAATTACTGAGGAAACTTGATGTTGATGTTGATGAGGTTGAGAACTCTTTCTGACATGAGGCCTCCTCTGCCTCCCCACTGATATTGAATTAGTTTCTCCCTCCTTCCTCTTGGAGAAACTCCTACCATATTTCTTGCTGGATGATGCTTCTTCTTTAGACAAACGTCCTTCACGGACTCTTTCTTCAAGCCTCATCCCCATGTTTACCATTTCGGTAAAATCATTGGGGGAACTCGCAATCATACGTTCATAATAAAAAGAACTCAACGTCTTCAAGAAGATCTTTGTCATCTCTTTCTCTTCAAGAGGTGGACTTATCTAGGCAGCAAGCTCTCTCTATCTCTGAGCATACTCTTTGAATGTCTCCTTATATTTTTGAGACATGGACCTCAAATGGTCTCTATCAGGCGCCATATCCACGTTGTACTTATACTGCTTGACAAAGGCCTTACCTAAGTCATTGAAAGTACGAATGCTTGCACTGTCCAGACCCATATACCACCTTAAAGCAGCTCCAGTTAAACTGTCTTGGAAATAATGAATCAACAACTGATATTATCAGTATGAGTAGACATTTTTATAGCATACATCACAAGATGACTTAGCGGGCAAGTATTCCCTTTGTACTTTTCAAAGTCTAAGACCTTGAATTTCACCGGGATCTTAACATTGGGAACCAAGCAGAGTTCATCAGCACTCTTCCCAAACAAGTCTTTTCCTCTCAGAGTCTTCAACTCTCTACGCAGCTCGAGGAATTGATCTTTCATCTCATCCATATTCTCATATACATCTGGGCCCTCAGACGACTCAGAATGGTAGATAGTGTCCTTAACACAAGGAAGAGTGTGAACGACCATAAGAGGCACTGGCATGACTGGGCTAGATGGCGGTATAGAAACAAAGGTGGGCGCATACCCTTCTGGCATAAAGTTTGATGGCATTCCCCAAGGAAACCCAACAGGCATAGAAGGAATGGATTGACTGGCAGCAACATCAGGAACAGTTGAGGTAGCAACCTCAGAAATAACAGTCCTTTGGGGAGGAGTTACACGAGTTGGTGATGATTGGTTCTGGTTACTAATCACAGGTTCTATCATAGTTGTTAATCTGGAGATCTCATCCTTCAGCTCTCGGTTCTCTTGCTCTATATACTCCATTATCTTCGGTTGATTAGCGTGTGTGTTATAGTGGTGAGTCAGCTTGGCTGATGCACAGAAGAAGGACTGATAAGACATCTGGCGGAAGAAAACATGTGATGAAAATGATGCATGAAATGTAATGTTTTTGTTTATTTTTAATTTCAAGGAACATATGAAGTCCTATTTGCATATATATGTTTAAATAATAACAATAATGACATTTTGATTGACCATAAAATCTCTTTTTATTCATACAATTTTGGAAGGATTACACCGAGTACAATTTCAGAAACCAAAATACAAATACAAGAGAAAAGGAAACTATCATCCTAAGGATCCCTTGAAACCTAATCAGATGATCTGGCTATGGGTGCATACTTCCTTCGGATGCGTCAAACTTAGACTCAAAGGATATCTTCATCTGAGCCTTCTCAAGAACTAAATGATCAACAATCTTCTTCCAAGCACCGGAAGGTGAGGCATACTAAAGGAAGGTAGACCCTATGGCTCTATCTATCTCCTCACTGCTCGATCTTCAAGAATCTCAATAAGCGCATCCTTGTCTTTCGACTCAAGATGCAACTCTTCATGCTTTCGGCTTAAAGCATGGAACCGCTCTTCCCATATATCTCTTTCTTTCTTCATCTTAGCAAGTGAATATTCCAACTCCTCTACATCTTGGTTAGGGAGAGTTGATGGCTCAGCCATAACCATAGACACAGGTCTTTTACAAGCGTACGACATCTTTAGCTCCAAAGCTCTCTTCTTCACCCAAATAGTGTAAGCTTCCATAGCTACATAGTTGCATGGACCAAGCTTAGATCTTCCTTTCTTATATGCATTATGCCAAGCATGTATCATTCTTTTCTTCAAGTATTGGGGATCTTTACCCTCTTGATAGAATAAACCTTCTAACTAAGTGTTATTAGGTTTATCTCTCAAGGGGAACCCAAGTTGACGACGAGCCAAAGCAGGGTTGTAGTTATTCCTCCTTGTGTACCAATGAGAGGCACATTAGATAATTCATCACAACTGTCAATAATATCCAAGCTACTCAATGCAAAATCTTACCAAACAATATCATCATTAGTGAGAGACATAAGTCTTTGAGACCACCATACACATTGCTTTTTCTCTAGGAAATCAGGTGTCTACGGCAAGTGCGAAATAAACCACTTGTACAGAAGAGGAACACATCACACAATAGTCCTACCACTTTTAGAATTCCTCAAATGCAAAGAGAAATACATGTCACCCAACAGAGTAGGAACAAGATTCCCAATCAAGAAGATTCTAATAGCAGTAACATCTACAAAACCGTCAATGTTAGGGAAAAAAGCTAAACCATGGATGAGCAATACAAAGATGGCTTCAAAAGAATCCATACTACCGGCTAGAGCAAAGACAATAGCTTTACCAATGAGGAACTCAGAAGTCAACCCAAGAATACCTTCTTTCTTCACCAAATGAGCATCAATCTAAGATTTCTTCAGATGAAGAGCTTCAGCTATGATATGAGATCTGCGAATCTCCTCTAATAAATTGAAAGGTACTTTGTCAGATATGGGTATACCCAAGAGATGGGCATACTCCTCTAACATACGCACAAGCTAGTAATCGGGAAAAGTGAAGCACCGGTAGAGAGGATCCTAAAACTGAACCAAATCACTCAGAAGTCATTCAACCACATCAGCAAATAATACATACAAAAGCTTCCCATGACGTTGCTTGAAGTCCAATGGATCTAGTACAAAGGATGACAACTTCCTTAGCTCTTTCAAATCAGGACATCTGAAACTGTACTTCTTAGTGTTCCTTCATCCATAATCCATGGTCTAAAAATATTTGCAAATAAGACCTTAGTTTCTTGAAATTTATTTTTCTGTGATGAATGTTATGATGCACATGTATCAATGAATGCAACAATCAAAAACAAGGGATCACACACAAGGCAAACACAAACAAAGGTCAAGGGATGGATCAAGTCATCATCAAGATCAATCATTAATTTTGGTGGATTATGGTTTTCACCTTATCAACACCCAAGTTCCATTGATATTGACAAGACTTGATCGAATCAACCGAGAATCAAAGGGTTTGTTGTGAGTCACGAGCATGGGGTTAGGTTAAGAACCATCCCAAAGGAGTGTACTAAGGATAAAAGCCTGTAGATCATGTTCTAAAAAGTTCCCAGAGTCTTAATCCTATTTATCAAATATTATAGGTTAGGATGACTGACTCATCAACCCATAATATTGTCAAGAGAATCTGAGTGTAGTATCGCGTAACAACTGTTACCAGGTCTACACTTGAACAGTCTCCGCACTACGTCCTAAATAGGCCAAGTTAGGTTAAATATTCTACGGTCCTCAGCTTCTCGGACCCCAAATCAAATTAATGCTTATCCACAAATAACTTGTGTGACATCAGTAACTCCAAAAGGGTCTATACTAATTAGATGGGCGTCAAGCCAACTTGTTAAAGACTACTCCACACAAGTTGAACATGACTATACCATCCTCTTATATTAATTGCACTCAAGTTTGGGTTAGAACTTATCCCACCACTCAGAGATCACCAAACACAATAGACAGATTATATCACACAAACAAAATACAAACATCAGATATACAAATATACACACACAAAAAAGTAGGCTAAACCCACTGAGGACTACTCCCCAGCAGAGTCGCCACTTAATTTCCGTAGCGGTAAATTCATGACCACCAAGCTATGGATAAACTTGATGTCAATAAAATCAAAGTCGCCACCACACTTTATTGTTTCCAAAGGAAAAGGGAAAAGCACGAACAAAACCCAAAGATAATAAGTTTTCAAATCAAAACTAATAAAATGCTAGAGATTACAGGTAAGGGGGTTGGTTACACAGAGGGAAGGTGTTAGCACCCAAAGTGTCCTAGGTACTCCTAAGGAGACCTTTTTTATGTGTGTATGTGTTTTTGGTATAAATGATGTTTGATAAAGTAGAGTGTGGGGATGCGAAAATAATTCATTGATTATATTCTTATGTTTGACAAGACCTTTGGTCTTGTGCCTATGTACCAATATACAAATGAGGGATCAAAACCTCGTAGTTCGTGGTAAAAATTTCAAAGTTGGTGAATTGCTTTTAATAAAAGTTTTAAATGAAAAGGAACAAAGGGCCAAAAGTTTGAATGAAGTTGTTAGTTCTTTTTGTCTTTTTTTGAAATTTTAAGTCAATATGATTAAGGTTATTTACAAATTTGATTTCAGAAAGAGTTTGAAAGTTCATTGCCATAAGGCCAAAGTTTCTATCATTAAAATAAAGTCTAAGTTTAAAATCACAAGCATAGAAGTTTTTGAAAAGGGGGAGAGATTTTGAAATTTAAGAAGTGGAAGGAGATGAAGAGATTATCTTAAACACAAATTTAAAAGTTAAGGGTTGAAAAGATCTAACCAATGGGATGCAACCCATTTTCCCTTGGACTTTAATCAAGTAATAATAAATAAGCAATGAAAACTATCCAGACATCATCAAGATCAAGGCATCAAATAAAGATAGCCACATCCAAGCAAGAAATTCCCATAGCTAGCAGTCTTCTTTGTCTTCCAATGTATCAGATGAAATATTCCTTGATCAACTCAGAGCAAAGCATCAGACACAAGATCAAAATAACAATTAAGTACAAAGAAAGAGTAGCGGATGGATTCAAACAAATCCCAAGGCTTGTATAAGATGAAGGCTCAGTTAAAGATAACTTAGTCTCAGAATGTTGGCATTGGCCAAGTCCTTTTTGCACAGGGAATGTTGCCTAATCCTAAGTCAAAAAGTTCAGATAAAGTTCAACAATCCACCAGACGTTTTTTAGGGTTTTTGTTATTATTAGGTATTTTAAGGTCCTAAGACCACAAATAAAACCAAAACACACATACAATATATACAATCACAAGACATGGCTCAAATGAGCAAAGTGAAAATGACATAAACATAAACAAGTTAAATGAAATGTAAATGGAAATGAATTATAAATGACTCAAATTTAAATTGCATAAAGTAAATGACTTGAAAGTAAAGAAATATTAACAAGAGTTAGTAAAATGTTAGTTAAAAGTTAGTCAAGTATTAATGGTGATTTTGTAATTGATTAAGTCATTCTTTGGAGAACACTCAATCATTCATTCACAAGTATGAATCCTTAAACCAAGACATCTTCCATGAGAAGGGATCCAACTTGGATAATTCAACAAGTATGCCACTAGCTCCAATGAAAGGAAAAAAAGGTCAAGTCTCCATATAATTCCACGAATAATGGGAGACTTACAATCTCACTTACTAGAATGATATGCCTTGAGGGTCAAATTTAGCTCTATGTTAAGCAATCATAATTGAACTTGTGTAGAAGTCACAACTATCTGAGGCCGGGCAATAAAAATTTAGGTGTTAATGCATGTTACAGATTTGGTATGAAGAACCAAACTCCTAAAACACACCATACACTTAAAGAAAAGATCAAGAGGGAAAGACCTATCTCAGTAACACTTGTATTGATTCATGTAACACACGGTCATTGATGAATCAATTAACCTTTAGACATTAGAGATTTCATTGGTCAAATAAGGGAATGCAGAAGAATAGGGATGAAGATGAAGAGGGAGGGGAAGATAGAAACACAAATTGATCATGGGAGGAATTTCATCAAATCAAAACCATCCATTCATTTTGAGAGATGAAATGTACATTTCATCAATCCATTAAATTCAATGGTTTTGTTCCAACAAAAGTCAAATCAACCTTGACCAAGGCCCAAATAGAAAGTCAAACATCACAAGACCATAAAAATGACTCAACAATATTTTTAAACATTTAATCAATTAAAAATAAATTTAAAAATGAATTAAAATACATTCCAATTTGGTCAAAACATAAAATCCCTTTAAAACACCAAATAAATGGCCAAGGGATTTATCCTAAGTCAAACAAGGTCAAAGGACCTTAGACAAAAAATTTCACTATTTTTGAAAAGTCATAAGTACTTTTTAAACAATTAAAAATATGCACAAAAACATTTAATTCATGAAAATATCAAAATTAATCCAAAAAATAATTTTAATTCAGAGTATGGAAGAGTAGAATATTTAAAGATTTTATGTGAAAGTCACATATTTTTTGGATTAAAAATGAAATTTCTATGAATTAAACAAAATAAATAAATTAAATGAAAAATCAGAAATAAAAAAGAAAATAGAAAAAACAAGGGGCATCAGACCTCCCTCATTAATTGAGGTTGTAGATCTGATGGCTAAGCGCGCGCGTTCCACGAACACCTCAGTCAATTGCGCCACACACTTGGTAATCAAAAGGAAAGGCTGAGATTAAAACATGAGATGATGATCAAATGGGTCTAGACATGCCAACACACCACCGGAGCTAGGGCTCCAGTCATCTTCTCTAGTGGACCTCACCGGACTGGTCCACCTTCAAATTAATGAAAAATGAAAAACAAGGATACTATTTTAAAGAGAAAATGCCTAGGAGCTCGAATTTGACCTCAATTTTCTCCAATTCCAAGTATATTAAAAGATACAGGGATTTGAATTTTGAGGATCATGAACTGAGTTGCTTCAATTTAACCTCAAAGTAAATCAATCTTGTTTCCTATATTGGTAGGGCTTCAGCCAACCAAAAATCAAAGAGAATGGTTAAGAATTGAGAGATAATCGAAGAGAGAAAGTTTCAGAAAAATCACCTTCGAGGAGCTTGAATCCTGATTGATCTTGCTTCCAATTGGCCTTGACTTGACTTAAGAAGCTTGCAGGAAGTGAATTGGATCAAAGAATAGCTTGGATTCTTGGAATTTCAACTTCAAAACAGAAGTGAAATTGAAACTCGATTTTCAATTGAAAACCTTCAAGTTTATCTTCTAATGGTGAAGGGTAGGGTTGCAGGATCAAAGCTTGGGCAAGGTGTCCATAATTCTGAGCATGAGGCAATGTATTTATAGGCTAGGCAATTGATTTCCACACACTTCATTCAAAATGCCAAAAATAGCAATTCTCACTTATATGGATGCATGGGCGTGTGATAGGCCCACGAAGTGATGTTAAAAGGTCCAAAATTGATCATGAACACTGCTGAAAGTGTGTCATGAAGTCATGCAATTGGATTAGGAAATGGTAATGAGTTTCATACAAATGGAACCTTGAAGAAAAGCCATGCACA
This sequence comes from Lathyrus oleraceus, assembly GCF_024323335.1. Taxonomy (NCBI): domain Eukaryota; kingdom Viridiplantae; phylum Streptophyta; class Magnoliopsida; order Fabales; family Fabaceae; genus Lathyrus; species Lathyrus oleraceus. The sequence goes on from NC_066580.1 coordinate 215,066,125, forward strand.
AGTAATTCAATCCTTGGCCAAATGAAGTGATTTTGGACTCTTTGGAAAGGTGAGATCAAGGGGAACAACTTTCATGTTGAACATGTTTCCATTTGAATCTTGGATCATTAGGAATTTTGAGGTGGAATTTTGGGAAATCAAACATAATTGAGATTTTTCTAAGTATCAAGTCGAATAACCACTTATTCCACCTTGAATAACTTTTTCTATGAGCTTCAAATGGAAATGGTTCCTTCATAAACGTCGTATCTCTTTCAATCCTCTTAAGTTTGGTCACAAATTGGACCTTATTTGGATTTGGAATGAGGGAGTTATGAATTTTATAAGTTGAGGAAAATTGCTTGTTCAATGGTGATGGTCCAAAATGACCTGTAACGTTTCCTCTTGGAACATGCCCTTGCAAGTAAAATTTGACATTTCTAAAAGAATAAAAGTTGATAGGACATCTTGAAATTGATAATGAAACTTGGATGGCCTTCATCTCATTAAAATTGAGCAAGTTATGGTCCTTGGAAGTTGACCTCCTAACTAGGGATCAAACAAAATAACCTATAATCTTTCACCATAAAAAATGACTTTCCAAGCAAACCTAGCTCTTCACATCAACATGAAAGTTGTTTGGAATATCATAAGGAGTAAAGTTTCTCTTGGAATCGTTCTCATATCACAACAATTGTAGGAGATAGGGTCTAGGGAACCCCAATTTTGACTAGTTGACTTTCTCTGGTCACCCACCATGAACCAACTTGCAAACTTGAAGTTCTTTTGATCTCTTGGACTCATGGAGGATCATATATGTATAATATGATGTATAATTAAGTATACCTTGAAATATTTGATCAAATATTGAAGAAACTTATTGAGGAAGTCACACAACATACCCAGATGAATTAGGGTTTCCAAGGCAAACAAGTTTCAAATTCTTGATAAATTCTTGGTCAAAATGATAAGTGAAGAACATGGCGACCCATATATGATGTCTAGAATCAATGTGAACCATCTCTTGATTGATCTCCTTGCACTGAGTGTCTCAAACCCTCGATATGAGCTTGATGAGGCATTGGTGGATGCACACACTACCTACAAAGGAAACAAAACTATACATAGACATATTTTTGGTATTTTGGTTAGTAAATAAATAAACACAAAGTATGATACAATCAAATTTGCTTGGTGATCTCTCCCAATGCAAACCCAATGAATGAGGGGTGGGGAGGATGCCAAGGTGTGATCCTCAAAGCCAATGCATATGATGAGAGAGAATATGGGAACTTAGGGTCAAAATTTGGGTTTTACAGAACCAAACTCCTAAAACATACCACACACTAAAAAAATGGGAAGGACCTATCTTTGTCAGGCTTGTGTTGATTCATCTGACACAAGGTCATTAATGAACCAACTAGCATTTAGACATTAGAGAAACCATTGGTCAAATGAAAGATTGGTAAAAAATAGGGATGAAGATGAAGAGGGAAGGGGAAATAGAAACACAAATTGATCATGAGAGGAATTTCATCTGATCAATAACATCCATTCATTTTGGGAGATGAAATATACATTTCATCAATCCCCTAAATCCAATGGTTTTGATCAAACAAAAGTCAAATCAACCATGACCAAGGCCCAAACAGAAAGTAAAACACCACAAGACCATAAAAATGACTCAACATAATTTTTAAACATTTAATCAATAAAAATTTCAACTAAAAATGAATTAAAATGCATTTTAATATGGACAAAACCTCAAATCCCTTCAAAACACCAAATAAATGGACAAGAGATTTATCCTAGGTCAAACAAGGTTAAAGTACCTTAGACAAAAGATTTCATGATTTTTGGATAGTCATAAGTATTTTAAAACAATACAAAATATGCACAAAAACATTTAATTCATGAAAAATATCAAAATTAATGCAAAAAAGGTTAATTCAAAATATGGAAGAGAAAAATATTTTAAGATTTTTGGTGAAAGTCCCATATTTTTTGGATTAAAAATGAAATTTCTATGAATTAAATAAAATAAGAGAATTAAATGAAAAATCAGAAAATAAAATAAAATGAGAAAAAACAAGGGCCATCAGATCTCCCTCATTAATTGAGGTGGAAGATCTGATGGCCAAGTGCGCGCTTCACACCATGCACCTCAGTCAATGCGCCATAGGGATGGTAATCACAAGGAGCGCTCAAGATTAAAACAATTTAAATAGGCCAAGTGCCCAGGAGACGCTCCAACGCATCACCGGAGCCCTAGCTCCGGTTGTCTTCTCCGGTGGACCTCGCCGGACTGGTCCACCACCAACCACCATTAAAATTAAAAGTGAATACACTATTTTAAAGAAAAAATGCTCAGGAGCTCGAATCTGGCCTCAATTTCACCCAATTCCAAGTATATTGAAAGATACGTGGACTTGAAGTTTGAGGTGCATGATCTGAGTTGCTTCGATTTGGCGTCAAAGCAATTCAATCTTGTTGCCTACATTGGTAGGACTTAATCCAACCAAAAATTACTTGAAATGATGGAGAATTGAGAGAGAATCAAAGAGGGAAAGTTTCACAAAATTCACCTTCTGTTTGCAGTGATGAAGCTCGATTTGGATCTCAATTGGCTTGGGCTTGCTTCTACTTGCTTGCATAAGATGAAAGGGATGATTAAAAGGCTTGGATCCTTGGATTTTCAATCCCAAAACAAAAGTGGAATTGAAGCTTGATTTTAAGTGAAATCCTCAAGGTTATTGTAAGACCCCAATTTTGACCTAGGATCCCTCATGCAATTCCATCATAAACATTAGCATTGGGATCATATCTTGGCATCCTCCTTACCCCTCTTTCATTGGGTTTGTTTTGTGAGAGATCATCAAGCACTTTGTGATTATATCATACTTGTATTTTATCATTTCAATAACCAAAATACCAAAAATATGTCTTTGCATTTGTCTAACTCTTTTGTAGGAATGACATGATTCCATTGATTCATCAAGTTCACATCTAGGGTTTGAGACCCTCATGAACAAAGATCACAACCAAGAATTGATCCAAGAATAGTTATGAGTATCATATATGAGTCCCAATGTTCTCTACATGTTATATTGATCAAGTTTTCTTCAAGAGTTTGAGGGTGATTTGCCTTGGAAACCCTAGTTTGACTGGGTATCTTGAGTAACTTCTCCAACAAGCTATCTCACCAATTGATCAAATTTCTCAAGGGAAACTTAAAATTTCATCATCTTAAGCATATATGATCTACCATGAGCCAAGAAAGTCAATAGAATTGGAAGTTAGCAAGTTGGTTGATGGTGGTTGGCCAGATGAATTCATCTGATCAAAACTGGGACTCCCTAGACCCTATATCCTATAGTTTTCACCATATGAAAATTATTCCAAGATAAAACATACTCTATATTACATTCCAATCAAATTTCATGTTGAGACATAGATCTAGTTTTGTTTGGAAAATCATTTTCTATGTTGAAACATTATAGGTCATTTTGTCTAAACCCTAATTTGACAGTCAACTTCCCAAGGTCATAACATGCTCAATTTTTATGAGATGAAAGATTTCCAAGTTGCACAATAAAATTAAGTGTGTCTACTTCAAATTTTATGTTTGATGTGGGAGATGATTCAACTTTTTTGAGCATGTGATATGAGGTTACATTATAGGTCACTTTTGACCTATACCATTGATCAAGTGATTTTTCTAAACTTCAAAAATGCATAACTCTATCATTTTAAATCCAAATGACATGAAATTGGTGACCATTTTTAAGGTCTTTGAGAGAGATACAACTTTGGTGAAGACACGTTTCTCATTTGAAGCTCATATAAAAAGTTAAGCAAGGTGGAATATTGAGACATATGGCTTGACACTTAGAAAATTTTTTATATGTCAAAAATTTCCAAACTTCCACCTCAAATTTCTCCAAGTTCCGAGCTCCAAATGAAAAAGTGTTGAACATGAACTTTTTTCCTCTTGATCTCACCTTTCCAAAGAGCCCAAATTCATTCATTTTGGACAAGTAATGCATAGGCTACGCATGGCATGAACATGGTAACAACACTTGGCTAGGATCAAACTTCAAATTCAAATGCACACTTACCTTGCAATCCAAGCTCAATTCAGACTATCTAACATTCATTTGTGGACTTATTGAAATGATCTCATGGGTCTGTACATGCCCATTCTCCTATGTATCACCATTTTGCCAAGTTTGAAAAGTGATTTCAAGTGTGCAAATATCAACTGAATTGGCTATAAATATAGCTCCAATTGCTCAGAATTTCATACACATTGGTGCCAGCTTTAATTCCCCATCTCAAACCCTCACTTTTCAAAGGATAAACTTGAGAAACTCTTTTGAATTTGAGGTTGAATTTCCGTTGTTTTGAAATTCAAATCTCCAGGAATCCATAGCCTTGTAAGCATCCATTCCTTCTTCTGCAAGCTAGTGGAGTGAGACCAAGCACAAGCAAGATCAAGATCAGTTGAACTCTTCAATTCTCTCAAATTCTTGATCAATTCTATTGATTCTTTGGTTGTTTGAAGTCCTACCCATGCAGGCAAGAAGATTGAGTTGCTTTGAGGCCAAATTGAAGCAACTCAGTTCATGTACCTCAAATTTCAACTCCATGTATCTCTCAATATACTTGGAGTTAGGATGAACTGAGGTCAGATTCATGCTCTACACCATTTTTTCTTTCAGATCATGTCCTCCTTTTTCATTTTTGTAATGGTGATATGTGAACCAGTCCGGCCAGGGTCGCCGGAGAAGACGACCGGCCTTTGGACGCCTGTGATGTGCTGGCTCGGTTCTGAGCCTTTGGATTGATTTGAATTGTTTTCATTAGGAGCGTGCATTTGAATTACCAACGTTTCCACGCGCGTAATGGTGACCAGCGTGGATAACGCGTTCCTGGCCACTTGATCTGCCACCTCAATTAATGAGGGAGATCAATTGGTCCACGTTTTTTCTGATATTTAAAATTTCATTTTATTTGCTTTATTTTCAATAATTCATATTAAATTCAATATTGATCCAAAAAATATGATACTTTCATAAAAAAAATCAAATATTCTTCTCTTTCATATTCTGAATTTAAATTATTTTTTGGATCATTATTAATATTTTTCATGAATTAATTGATTTTGCATTTGTTTTAAATTTTTTAAAAATATTTTTAAATGTCCAAAAATTATGAAATTTTTTCTCCAAGGTCATTTGACCTTGTTTAACCTATGATAAATCTCATGGCCATTTCTTTGGTGTTTTGATGAGATTTTAGGAATTGGAAAAACCATATCTAATTTAAATGCACTATTTTAGTATTTTTAATTTGAATAAATGCCAAATAAATTTGTTGACCAATTGTGATGACTTGTTTATGTTTAACTCTTGTTGTTGGGCCTTGGTCAAGGTTGATTTGACTTTGTCAAATTAATATCATTGGATTTACGGGATTGATGGAATGTACATTCCATCTCCCAAAATGAATGGATGATATTAATTTTGTAAAAGTCCTCGTTTGACCAATTTGTGATTTCATTCACCCCCCCCCCCCACTTCATCTTATTTCCTTTCTTCATTCATTCATTCCATTTGGCCTATGACATCTCAAAGTCCTAATGCTAGTTAATTGAAAAATTGACATGAGTATGGATGAGATTAGGCCACACCTTTTGCATATTCTTTTTGTGTGTGGTATGTTTCATGAGCATAGTCCATTATACTATGTCTCTAACATGCGTTAACACCAAAATTCTCTTATCCGACCTCAAATAGTTGTGACTTCTACTAAATTTGTGACATAAAAGGCATAAGCATTCTAGTTAGTGAGATTGTAAGTCTCCCCTCTTTCATGGTATTGTGTGGAAACTTGGCTTTCTTTCCTTCCTTTGGAAGATGTTTTGGCTCAAGAATTCATGCTTGTGATAAGTGGGTTGAGTGTTCTCCAAATAATGTCTTGACATGAAAAGCAAAAGCAAAACAATACTAACTCCAAACCTACTAACTACTAACTTTTAATTTCAAGCCTTTACTTTAATGAAATTTACTTTTAGCACGCTATTTCATTTGCCATTGTTCATATCATTCTAATTGTTTATGTTAATGCAATTTTCACTTTGTCCATTTGGACCATATTGTGTGATATATTTTGTTTGTGTACTTTGCTTGTTTGTTTGGTCTTTGACCATTAATGTACATAATAATAACAAAAACCCTAAAAAACTTTTGAGTGGACTGTTGGCTTGATCTTGGACAAATGGACTTAGAATCTAGGCAACCTTCCTATGCTATTGGACTTGGCCAATGCCAACTTGTTGAAGAACCAAGTGCTTGCAATTTGAACTTCATCTCATACATCATTCAAGATATCTCTAAGTTCATCTGCAACATGATCATTGAGAAGCTGTTATTTTGACTTGTGACTTGTGGAATTCATCTGTTACGTGGGCTATTTTGAAGAAGATCATGGAATGGATAAGCTTGGATGTGGCCATCTTTATTTGATGCCTTGCTCTTCAAGATAATATAATTGTGCATTTGTGTATTGCTTTATTCTAAAATTCCAAGGGAATTCTGGGGTTCTATTGACATTCTTGTCTATTGGATTGCTACCCACTTGGTCAGATCTTTTCAACTCTAAACTTTTAATTTTGTGCATAGGATAGTCTCTTCATCTTCTCCCCATTTCTTTAATTTCAAAATATCTGCCTCCATTTTTCAAAAATCTTCTTTGTGTGAACTACTTTTGTTCTAAACTTTAACCACTTTTTGCAAAAAAAGATAGAAACTTTGGCCTTATGCCATTGCATTTTCAAACTTCTTTTCTTAAATCAAACTTGTAAATAAACTTAACTATACTTGACTTAAACTTTCAAAAAGCCAAAAAGAACTATCTCATCCAAACCATTTTAGGCCTTTGTGCCTTTCAAACTTAAATTTTGTTAAAATCAATGCATCCATTTTGAAATTTGTATCACGAACTACGAGGTTTTGATCCCTCATTTTTATGTTGGTACGTAGGCACAAGACCGAAGGTCTTGTCAAACACAAAAATATAATTAATGAATTCTTTTCTCATCCCCCCATTCTATTTGGTTGTAAACATCACTTTGTATAAAATACATATGTACATAAAAAGGGCTCCCTAGGAGTACCTAGGACTCTTTGGGTGCTAACACCTTCCCTCTGTGTAACCAACCCCCTTACCTGTGATCTTTGACTTTTTTTTAGTTTTGATTTGAAAACTTCTTACTTTTGGGTTTTGTTCCTACTTTTTTCCTTTTCCCTTAGAAACAATAAAAGCGCGGTGGCGACTCTTGTTATTTGATCTCTAGCTTATCCATAGCTTGATGATCATGAATTTCCCGCTACAAAAATTAAGTGGAGACTCTGCTGGGGAGTAGTCTCCAGTGGGTTTAGCCTACTTTTGTGTGAATATATTTGTATATATGTGATGTTTGTATATATGTGTGTGTGATATAATCTGCTTGTTGTGCTTGGTGATCTCTGAATGGTGAGATAAGTTCTAACCCGAACTTGAGTACAATTAAGATAGGAGGATGGTATAGTCATGTTCGACTTGTGTGGAGTAGTCCTTAACATGTTGGCTTGAGATCCATCTGCTCAGTGGAGACTCCTTTGGATTTGGAAATGTCACACAAGTATTTATGGTTAGGCATTAGTATCTCTAATTGGGTCGGAGAAGCTAAGGACCTTAGAACATTTAACCCATCTTGGCCTATTTAGGACGTAGTGCGGAAACTGTTCAAGTGCAGACTTGATAACAGTTGTTACGTGATACTACACTCAGACGAGTTTCTCTTGAGAATATTATGGGTCGATGAGTCAGTCATCTTAACTTGTAATATTCGATAGATAGAATTAAGACTCTGGGAACTTTTTTAGAACATGATCTACAGGTTTTTATCCTTAGTTCACTCCTTTGGGATGGTTCTTACCCAGACTCCATGCTCGTTACTTGCAACAAACCCTTGATTCTTGGTTGATCCAATCAAGTCTTGCCAATATGAATGGAACTTGGGTGTTGATAAGGTGTAAACCATAATCCACCAAAATGGATGATTGATCTTGACAATGACCTGATTCATCCCTTGACCTTTGTTTGCCTTGTGTGTGATCCCTTATTTGTGATTGTTGCATTCATGCATTCATGCGCATCATAACATTCATCACACGAAAATTTCAAGGAACTAAGGTATCATTTGCAAATATTTTTAGACCATGGATTATGGACGAAGGAACACTAAGAAGTACAATTTTAGATGTCCCGATTTGAAAGAGTTAAGGAAGCTAGCGTCTTTTGTATTAGATCCCTTGGCCTTCAAAGAACGTCATGGGAAGCTTCTGTCTATCTTGTCTGCTGATGTGGTTGAAGGACTTTTGAGTGTGCTAGTGAAGTTTTATGATCCTCTTTATCATTGTTTCACTTTCCCAGATTTTCAGCTTGTGCCTACCTTGGAGGAATATTCTCATCTTTTGGGGATACCTATTTCTAGTAGAGTGCCTTTTAGTGAATTGGAAGAGATTCCCCGATCTAGTATTATTGCTGAAGCTCTTCACTTAAAGAAGTCTGAGATAGAGGCTCATTGGGTGAAGAAAGGAGGGTTATTTTCCTCATTAAGGAAGCTACTACTTTTGCTCAAGCTGGTAGTGTGGACGCCTTTGAAGCTATCTTTGTGTTGCTCATTTATGGATTAGCTTTGTTCCCTAACATTGACGGTTTTGTTGATGTTAACGCCATTAGACTTTTCTTGATTGGGAATCCTGTGCCTACTTTGTTGGGCGAAATGTATTTCTCTTTGCATCTAAGGAATTCTAAGGGTGGTGGAACTATTGTCTGTTGCATTCCTCTTCTATACAAGTTGTTTATGTCGCACTTGCCTCAGACGCCTGCTTTTGTGGAGAACAAACAATGTCTACGATGGTCTCAGAGACTTATATCTCTCACTAATGATGATATAGTTTGGTATGATCCGTCTTTAAACAGTTTGGAGATTATTGATAGTTGTGGTGAATTCTCTAATATGTCTTTCATTGGTACACAAGGAGGAATTAACTACAACCCTGCTTTGGCTCATCATCAACTTGGGTTCCTCTTGAGAGACAAACCTAATAACATGTTGTTAGAAGGTCTTTTCTATCAAGAGGGTAAAGATCCCCAACATTTGAAGCAGAAGATTGTGCATGCTTGGGATAATGTGCATAGGAAAGGAAGATCCGAGCTTGGTCCGCGCAATTGTGTAGCTTTGGAAGCTTATACTCTTTGGGTGAAGAAGAGAGATATGGAGTTGAAGATGCCTTATCCTTGTGAAAGACCTATGTCTATAGTTGTGGTTGAGCCATTAACTCTCCCTAACCAAGATGTAAAGGAGTTGGAAGACGCGCTCACCAAGATGAAGCAAGAGAAGGATATGTGGGAAGAGCGTTTCCGTGCTTTGAGCAAGAAGCATGAAGAGTTGCAGTTGGAGTCTAAGGATAAAGACGCACTTATCGAGCTACTTGAAGACCGAGTGACGAAGAGCCAGAGAGAGCCAGAGGTTTCATCTTCTAACATGCCTCAGCCTTCCGTTGCTTGGAAGAAGATTGCTGATCAGCTTGTCCTCGAGAAAACTCAGATGAAGGCTTCTTTTGAGACCAAGATCTGTCGCATTCGAAGGAAGTACGCGCCTACAGCCAAATCTTCTGACATTGTTGTTAGGGATCCTTAGGATGACTAGTCTCCTTTTCTCTTATATCTTTTTATTTTGGTTTATGAAATTATACTCAGTGTAATCCTTCCAATTTATATAAATGAAAAGAGATTTTGGTCATATCAAATTGTTGCAATTGCCATTTAAGTATTATATATTTGAAAATGATATAGTAAGTTCCTTGAAAATAAAAATAACCAAGCATTGCATTTCATGCATCATTTGCAACTCAGAACCAAGCTTCTCCAACACCTGCAACTCCTCCCACGAGGATTGTTACTTCAGAGGTGGCTACCTCTACCATGCATGCTTCTACCTCCCACTTCGCGCCGAATATGCCTGCCGGATTCCCGTGTGGAATGCCACCCAAATTTGTGCCAGAAGGCTTTGCCCCTACATTTGCTTCCATGCCGGCATCTAGCCCAGTCATGTCCGTGCCACCTCCCATTGTGCACACTTTGCCTCGCGTAGAGGATACCATCTATCATTCCGAGCCGCCTGAGGGTCCGGATGTTTATTAGAAGATGGATGAAATGAAAGATCAGTTTCTTGAGTTGCGCAATGTCAAGATCCCGATGAAGTTCAAAGTGTCTGACTTTGAAAAGTATAAGGGGAACTCTTGTCCGCTCAGTCATCTTGTGATGTATGCCCGCAAGATGTCAACTCAGATAGATAATGATCAATTGTTTATTCACTACTTCCAAAATAGTCTAACTGGTGCTGCACTCCGTTAGTACATGGGGTTGGTTAGTGCAAGCATTCACACTTTCAATGACTTGGGAGAGGATTTTGTGAAGCAATACAAGTATAATGTGGACATGGCGCCGGATAGAGACCAATTGAGGTCTATGTCTCAGAAGGACAAAGAAACATTTAAAGAGTACGCGCAAAGATGGAGGGAGTTGGCTGCCCATATCACTCCTCCTTTGGAGGAGAAAGAAATGACAAAAATCTTCTTGAAAACCCTGAGTTCATTTTATTATGAACGCATGATCGCTAGTGCCCCCAACGATTTTACCGAAATGGTAAATATGGGGATGAGACTTGAGGAAGGAGTCCGTGAAGGACAGTTGTCAAGAGATGAGGCGTCAACGAGCAAGAGATATGGTAGCAACTTTGGTAAGAAGAAGGATAGTGAAACCAATGCAGTAATCAGTGGGAGGCAGAGGAGGCCTCAGATCAAAAGAAATCCACCACCCCGTCAACATCATCGTCATCAAGTGTCATCAGTAATTCCGGTATTTCCTAATCAACAATCGACACCAAATCAGCAACAACATCAACGTCAACAACAACAACCGCAACAAAGAATGAACACCTACAACAACAATAATACCAACAATAATCATCATCAACAGAACTTTGAGAGGAAGAAGGTCTCTTTTGACCCGATTCCTATGTCGTATGCAGAGTTGTATCCCTCGTTAGTTCTCAAGAACTTAATTCAACCAAGGAACCCACCGCAAATCCAAGAACCACTTCCCTGGTGGTATAAACCTGAGCTCCATTGTGCTTTTCATCAAGGAGCACCCGAGCATGATATTGAAAATTGCTATCCATTGAAGTATGAGGTTCAAAAGCTTATGAAGAGTGGTATGATGTCCTTTGAGGACCGCGCGCCGAATGTGAAAGAAAACCCTTTGCCCGCTCATGGAAACTCTTCAGTGAATATGATGAACGGTTGTCCTGGAGAATTCAAAGTTTTTGACGTCCGGTTTATCCGAAGATCCTTGGTGCAGATGCACAAGGATATCTGTTTAGTGAGTGACTGTGAACATGACCATGATGGTTGTGTTGTTTGTAGTGTGAACCCAGGAGGGTGTGATATGGTGAAAAGGGACATCCAATGTCTGATGGATGAAGGCATGATTCAAATTGTTCAATCTCGTCATGTAGATGACGACGTCGATGTCATAGTGCCCGTTTTCAAGCAACAAGAGAGGTTGGTAATTCAATATGATAGCAACAACAATAATAATGTCAGTCAAAGATCAGTATCGTCATTGGTAATATGGTTAGCAGGCCTAGTCCCGTATTCATCTGATAAGGATGTACCATACCAATACAATGTTATAATGATAAAGAATGGTCAAGAGGTCCTATTACCTACGACTAGTTCCGTAGTTAGCATTGCTGATGTAACGAAGGTGACCCACAGTGGTCGAGTGTTTGGGCCGGTGTCCCTAGAAAGTAATGAGGAAACAATTGTTGGTAAGAAGACGGAGGTGCCTAATGTAGATCTGGTTGGTTGTTCAAAGGATAAGTCTTGTGAATCCAACAACTTGAAAGCCAATGATGACGATGAGGTACTCCGATTAATAAAGAGGAGAGAATTTAATGTGGTTGAGCAGCTGCTCCAGACTCCCTCAAAGATCTCAGTGTTGTCTCTACTGATGAACTCCGAAGCGCACATAGAAGCACTACAGAGAGTTCTTGAACAAGCATACGTAGAGCATGATGTTACTGTGGATCAGTTCGATCACATCGTGGCTAACATCACTTCATGCAATAATTTGAGCTTCTGTGATGAAGAACTCCCTGAGGAGGGAAGAAAACATAACCTGGCTTTGCATATTTCAATGAACTGCAAGGAAGATGCTTTGTCAAATGTGCTTGTTGACACCGGTTCATCACTGAATGTACTTCCGAAGTCAACTCTGTCAAAGCTATTATATCAAGGAGCGCCTATGAGGTATAGTGGTGTAATCGTCAAGGCCTTTGACGGTTTGCGCAAGATAGTTATTGGTGAAATGGACCTTCCAGTCAAGATAGGTCCGAGTGATTTTCAGATTACTTTTCAAGTAATGGATATCCACCCGGCCTACAGCTGTTTATTGGGAAGGCCATGGATTCATGAGGCATGGGCCATTACCTCCACTCTGCATCAGAAATTGAAATTTGTCAAGAATGGCAAGCTTGTGATTGTTGGAGGAGAGAAGACGCTGTTGGTTAGCCATCTGTCATCTTTCTCGTATGTTGAAGCTGAGGATGAGGTTGGAACTCCGTTCCAAGCCTTGTCGAATGCTGCTGAGAAGAAAGTTGGACCTATGTCCTCGTTGAAAGATGCCAAGAAGATTGTGGAAGAAGGTACTATTGATCAGTAGGGGCGCATGGTAGAGGTCTCCGACAACAAAGGCTGAACCGGTTTGGGGTTCCAGAAAGGCTCATCAATTGCAAGATCTGGAGATATGCAACTCAGCTTCCGTAGCGGAGGGTTCATTCATGGCAATGAACAACACTTAGCTGATGTGCTAGAGGATAACGAAGAGGAAGACTACACCAATTTTGTAACGCATGGAAAGACATGCAACAATTGGTCTGTTGTTGATATTCCTATTATTTTGCATCGATCTAAGTAATTGCTTTTATATTTTTAAAAAAATCCTTCTCCTATGCCTAAGGGAGAAGTGAACATTGTTTGGGCATTTTAAATTGATCATCAATAAAATTAATTCTATTCATCCACATCTTTGATGTTTATTTTTACTTTTTGCTTTATTCTGAAAATGGTAATCACAAAAAACATAAATAAACAATATAATTGTCCATCTGCATAATATTTGGTCACAAATTCACTTCTCTAAAATCAAAATATCAAATCATTATGCAGGTTGGTGCCTAACCCCATTGAATACAATGATCCTTCTCCTTCTCCAAATTTTGAATTCTCTGTGTTTGAGGCCGAGGAGGAAAGTGACGTAGAAGTAAGTGATGAATTATCTCTTCTTCTTGAGCAAGATGAAAAGATTATTCATCCATTTGAAGAGCAGATTGAGCTAGTCAACTTGGGTTCCGAAGATGATGTGAAGGAAGTCAAGATTGGGTCTCGACTGTGTCCAGATGCTAAGAAGGGATTGATCGATCTTCTTCGAGAACATTCAGATGTGTTTGCTTGGTCCTATCAAGACATGCCTGGGTTAGATTATGAGATAGTGGAGCAAAGATTGCCGTTGAATCCAGAATGCCCGCCAGTCAAGCAGATGTTGAGAAGAACGCATCCTGATATGGCTGTGAATATCAAAGAGGAAGTGAAGAAGCAGATTGATGCCGGTTTTCTTGTGACAACCGAGTATCCGCAATGGGTGGCCAATATTGTGCCTGTGCCGAAGAAAGATGGAAAAGTACGAATATGTGTTGACTATAGGGATTTGAATAAAGCCAGTCCAAAAGATGATTTCCCTCTACCACACATTGATATGTTGGTAGAAAATACTGCTAAATTCAAAGTCTTTTCGTTTATGGATGGATTTTCTGGATATAATCAGATCAAGATGGAACCCGAAGATATGGAGAAGACCACATTCATTACACCCTAGGGAACATTCTGTTATAGAGTTATGCCTTTCGGTTTAAAGAATGTTGGTGCGACTTACCAGAGAGAAATGACTACTCTTTTTCATGATATGATGCATAAAGAGATTGTAGTTTATGTCGATGACATGATTGCTAAATCAATTAATAAAGAGGAACATGTTGAACATTTGTCGAAGCTATTCCAGCATTTGAGGAAGTATAAACTCCGCTTGAATCTCAATAAGTGTACTTTTTTGTGTTCGTTCTGGTAAGTTGTTGGGCTTCATTATCAGCGAGAAGGGTATTGAAGTTGATCCTGCCAAGGTCAAAGCAATACAAGAGATGCTTGTGCCCAAAACTGAGAAGCAAGTCAGAGGTTTTCTCGGCCGCTTGAATTATATTTCCAGATTTATTTCCCACATGACTACCACATGTGTGCCTATATTCAAGCTTCTTCGGAAGGATCAGTCTTGTGATTGGACCAAAGATTGCCAGAAAGCTTTTGACAGTATCAAGGAATATTTTCTTGAACCTCCGATTTTGTCTCCACTTGTTGAAGGAAGACCGTTGATCATGTATTTGACTGTGCTAGAGAATAGTATGGTTTGTGTTCTTGGTCAGCAAGATGAGAATGGAAAGAAAGAATTTGCAATTTACTACCTCAGTAAGAAGTTCACCAACTGCGAGACTCGGTATTCTATGCTTGAGAAAACTTGTTGCGCATTGGCTTGGGCTGCTAAGCGTCTGCGTCAATACATGTTGAATCATACTACTTGGAAATATCCAAAATGGATCCAATCAAATATATATTTGAAAAGCCTGCTTTAACTGGGAGAATTGCCCGTTGGCAGATGTTGTTATCAGAGTATGATATCGAATACCGATCTCAGTAAGCAATAAAAGGTAGTATCTTGGCTGACCATTTGGCTCACCAACCAATTGAAGATGACCAATCAGTGCACTATGATTTCCTCGATGAAGAGATTTTGTACTTGAAAATGAAAGATTATGATGAACCATTGCTTGAAGAAGGGCCAGAACCTGGTTCCCGTTGGGGTATGGTGTTTGATGGAGCTGTTAATCAATATGGAAATGGAATTGGGGAAGTGAAGCTTTCAAGTGTACAAACAACATGGCAGAATATGAAGCTTGCATTATAGGGCTTGAAGAGGCCATAATCAAGTATTTGGATGTCTTCGGTGATTCGGCTTTGGTTGTGAATCAGATCAAAGGTGAATGGGAGACAAATCAACCCAGTTTAATACCATATAAAGATTATGCGAGGAGGATTTCAACTTTCTTTACAAAGGTTGAATTTCATCATATCCCTCGAGATGAAAACCGGATGGCAGATGCTCTTGCAACATTGGCGTCAATGATTGTGGTGATGTATTGGAATGAAGTTCCCAATTTGTCTGTGATGCGTTTTGATAGGCCAGCTCATGTCTTTGCTGTTGAAGAGATCAAAGACGAGAAACCGTGGTATTACGACATCAAATGTTTCCTCCAAAGTCAGATTTACCCGCCTGGGGCATCTTTGAAAGATAAGAAGACTTTGAGAACATTAGCCGGTAATTTTTACTTGAATGGTGATATACTGTACAAGAGAAACTTTGACATGGTTTTGCTCAAATGCATGGATAGACACGAAGCAGACTTGTTGATGGCCGAAGTGCACGAAGGTTCCTTTGGAACTCATTCCAATGGACATGCAATGGTAAAGAAGATGTTGCGAGCATGTTACTATTGGCTGACAATGGAATCTGACTGTTGCAAATTTGTGAAGAAATGCCACAAGTGTCAAATTTATGCTGATAAGATTCATGTTCCTCCGACACTATTGAATGTTATATCTTCCCCATGGCCCTTCTCCATGTGGGGAATTGATATGATTGGGATGATTGAGCCCAAAGCTTCGAATGGACATCGTTTCATTTTGGTGGAAATTGACTACTTCACAAAATGGGTTGAAGCGGCATCGTATGCAAATGTAACCAAGCAAGTTGTTGTAAGGTTTATCAAGAGTCAGATTATATGCCGTTATGGTGTGCCAAGTAAGATCATTACTGATAATAGATCGAACTTGAATAACAATATGGTGGAAACTCTTTGCAAAGACTTCAAGATTGCAGATCATAATTCTTCTCCCTACAGACCCAAGATGAATGGGGCTGTTGAAGCTGCGAATAAGAACATCAATAAGATTATCCAGAAGATGGTTGTCACGTACAAGGATTGGCATGAGATGCTCCTATTTGATTTGCATGGGTATCGTACATCCATCCTTACTTCAACAGGGGAAACCCCTTTCTCTCTTATGTATGGTATGGAAGCAGTGCTTCCCGTAGAGGTTGAGATTCCTTCATTGCGTGTGCTCATGGAAGCCAAGTTGACTGAGGTTGAATGGTGTCAGACCAGGTTTGATTAGTTGAATTTGATTGAAGAGAAGAGATTAACTGCCATGTGTTACGGTCAGTTATATCAGCAAAGGATGAAGAAAGCTTTTGATGAGAAGGTCAGACCTCGTGTATTCAAAGAAGGAGATCCAGGCAAAAATTAGAGACATAAAATAGAAAGAATTTCCCGATAAGTTGAGTACCCCACCTTGGGGCAACTTATGCAAAAATTAGGGATTATGGAAAGTAACTGCATTCTGCTGATCTTCAGTGTTTTGAAGGTTTGTTTGAGCACAAGGGTTGACATCGATTCATCACCCCAACAACGGTCAAGAGCACAGTGGATATCAAGAGTTGGTAGAAGGATTAAGGATCATTTGTATTCAATGTAACCCTTTTCCATGTAAATTGCCATTTTCAACTTTGTAAAATCTATGGAGTCTTGTCATTTACAAACTACCATTCTATTAAATAAAGTTTAGCTTTTATCCAAATTGTTTCTACTCTTATTTATTTTAGCCAATAGTTTTAAATTCTTATTATGATCATTTTGAAATTAAATTTTTAAATCAAAATCAAGTTTTCTTTAATATATAAAAGCAAGATTTTTTTTTCAAAGCAAGTAAAAGGAATATTAACAGCATTTCAATGGATAGCAAGTCCTTAAGGGAGAAACATTAGAGCTTTCCCAAGCAGTTAACCCTTCGGGTGACCCTAGAAATTAGTGTTAACTCAGTTCCTCGGTGGAGTGTTTGATCCTCAGTGGAATTTCTTTATCCCCAGCTGATTTGGTTGATTCAGATACCCTGCGGCGTGCTGTTTTCCCTGACAGAGTTTCTGCCTTCCCCAACGAAGTTTGTATTTCCTCAGTAGGGTTGCTCTTCAGAGATGATTGATCTTCCCCCGTGGGTCGCTTTGGTTTCCCCACCAATCACTATTCAACTTGCTCCCAGTCAGAGTTTCCTCCTAGTTTCAGAGCAGCTTTTGTTATGATTATTTATCTGTAGAGTTATCTCCCATTTTTATGGTGTTGACCTAAAATTCCCCACATATTGGTTGTTCTATCCTCAACAGATCTCCTTCTTCCGCAGTTAGGTTTGAACCTTTGGGATGTTGATCTCACTGTTCTCTAGCTTTTGTCTCCATATTTTGTGGATTGACCGAGGATTGTACCGGTGGTTCAAATTCTTTGCGACACCTTTGTATCCTCCGTGATCGTTTTGTCAGCATAACCATCATATATACATATACATTCATATAATTTCATAATTTTCATATCTCATATCTCGCATCTTCATATTTGATTTGTTTGAGATTCTTATTCTCTGTTATGGCGGTATTTTATCCCCATACCAAATCTGGTGTCTGTCCTCCTTCAATTGTAGAGCGTCAGCCCCTTAAGCAGAAAGACTTTAACCTTTCTCCGTTTCCCCACTGAGTTTGTTTCCTCATGGATAGTTGTTATTTCAGTTTCCTCTCTAGTAGATTTTCTGGATGGAATTACTCCCCTTGAGTTATGTCCTCATTGGGTTGAGTCTTGATTGATTGTTTCTTTCTAGCTCTTACCTAGATAGATGCATTGGTCCCCCAAGAGTCTATTACCCAGTAACTGGTAATATTCTTCTTAGTTTGCAGTTTGTTACTTCTTGCCCAATACCCGGTAAAAGTACCCTTTTTTTTCTCTCCTCAGTAGAGTCCCCAGGAAGTATATCCTTGATATGTTCATCCTAACCGGTGACGCATATCTTTCTTGCCCTTGCCTGAGTCTATCCTTGATATTTTCACTTTAACCAGCGACGAATATTCTAATTTTTTGGTATTCTACCCAGTAAAAAGGTAGTTGTAATCCCTATTTTGTTCCTCAGAGAGTTAATCCTTGAAAATGTTCATCTTAACCGATGATAGGTTTTCTTCTCCTTGTGGTTTTCTACCCAGTAACCGGTAGTTGTAAATCCTATTTTTTCCCCTGTGCGGAGTTAATCCTTGATATGTTCTCTTCTATGGTATTCTATCAAGTAACTGATAGATATAATCCCTATGTTTGCTCCCCTTTTCACAGTCTATCCTTGATATTTTCATCTTAACCGGTGACAGATTTTCTCTTTGATTGGTTTTCTACACAGTAACCGGTAGTTGTAAATCCTACTTTGTCCCCTCGCAGAGTTTATCCTCGATATGTTCATCCTAACTGGTGACGGATTTTCTCTCCGACGATTTTCTATCCAGCTTTCGATAGATGTAATTTCCCCCTTTTTTTGTCCAGTTGGTATATCCTTGATATGTTCATCCTAGCTGATGACGGGTATCCTCCTTGGCATTTCCAGGCAAGTCTATCCTTGATATGTTCATCTTAACCGGTGACGGATTTTTTTTCCCTGTTGAGTTTATCCTTGATATGTTCAGCCTAACCGATGACGGATACTTTCACCCTTGGTCTTCTGCCCCGTAACTAGTAGTTGTAAATCCTATCTTTTCTGCATTTTCCCCAGCAATGCTATCCTTACCCAGTAACCGATAATGAATTTCCTCTCCTGGAATCCTCAGCGAGTCATCCTTGATATGTTCATCCTAACCGATGACGGATGTTCTCTCTGTCAGATCTTTATTATCTCCTTACCCAATAACAGGTAGTAGATAATAGATTTCTGCTCCTCCTGTGTTGAAGTTTATTTTCCCCAGTTGAGTTGAGTGCGCATTTCCTTAGTGAAATCGTTGTTCCCCTGCACGAGTCGAGTACCTCAGTTTTTTCCTGATTTACACGTATCCCCTGCAGATGTTGTTGTTCCCTGGCTGAGTCTTTTCAATGTTTGTGTGGAATCCCTCTAGTCCCCCAGTAGTTTTAAGTCGTAGCCTGGCTTACGCATAACTCCTTTTCCCCCAAAGTCTTGGTCTCCCCAGTGAGTTTTCCTTACGGAATGCATTCTGCTCCTGCGGATTTTCGGTCTCTCTGATTTCTTTTTCTTTTGTGGCAATATTTCCCCATAGAGCATTAACTTTTACATTCATATCATATGCATCATGAGGTCTCTTTGGGACCAAAATTTGTTTCTCTATGTTGTTATTTAAGCCCATTCTACTGAGTCGAGCCGAAGATTTTAACCTTCACCTCCTCAGTTAGAATGTCCTTAAATAGGGGCCGCTTTAAGACCCCAATTTTGACCCTAAGATCCCTCATGCAATTCCATCATAAGCATTAGCGTTGGGATCATATCTTGACATCCTCCTTACCCCTCTTTCATTGGGTTTGCTTTGGGAGAGATCACCAAGCACTTTGTGATTATATTATACTTGTATTTTATCATTTCACTAACCAAAATACCAAAAATATGTCTTTGCATTTGTCTAACTCTTTTGTAGGAAGGGCATGATTCCATTGATTCATCAAGTTCACATCTAGGGTTTGAGACCCTCATGAACAAAGAGCACAACCAAGAATTGATCCAAGAATGGTTATGAGTATCATATATGAGTCCCGATGTTCTCTACATGTTATATTGATCAAGTTTTCTTCAAGAGTTTGAGGGTGATTTGCCTTGGAAACCCTAGTTTGACTGGGTATCTTAAGTAACTTCTCCAACAAGCTATCTCACCAATTGATCAAATTTTTCAAGGGATACTTCAAATTTAATCATATTAAGAATATATGGTCTACCATGATCCAAGAAAGTCAAGAGAATTGGAAGTTAGCAAGTTGGTTGACGGTGGTTGGCCAGATGAATTCATCTGATCAAAACTGGGTCTCCATAGACCCTATATCCTATAATGTTCACCATATGAAAATGATTCAAAGAGAAAAATTACTCTAAATGACATTCCAAACAACTTTCATGTAGATACCTAGAGCTAGTTTTGTTTGGAAAATCATTTTCTATGTTGAATCATTATAGGTCATTTTGTCTAAACCCTGATTTGACAGTCAACTTCCCAAGGCCATAACTTGCTCAACTTTTATGAGATGAAAGATTTCCAAGTTGCACAATCAAATTAAATGTGTCTAATTCAACTTTGATGTTTGGAGTGGGAGCTAATTCAACTTTTTTGAGCATGTGATATGAGGTTACATTATATGTCACTTTTGACCTATACCATTGATCAAGTGATTTTACCAAACTTCAAAAATGCATAACTCTATCATTTTAAATCCAAATGACATGAAATTGGTGACCATTTTGAAGGTATTTGTGAGAGCTACAACTTTTATGAAGACACATTTCTCATATTGAGACATATGGCTTGACACTTAGAAAATTTTTGATATGTCAAAAATTTCCAAACTTCCACCTCAAATTTCTCCAAGTTCCAAGCTCCAAATGAAAAAGTGTTGAACATGAAAGTTGTTCCTCTTGATCTCACCTTTCCTAAGAGCTCAAATTCATTCATTTTGGACAAGTAATGCATAGGCTGCGCATGGCATGAACATGGTAACATCACTTGGCAAGGATCAAACTTCAAATTCAAATGCACACTTGCCTTGCAATACAAGCTCAATTCAGACTATCTAACATTCATTTGTGGACTTATTGCAATGATCTCATGGGCCTGTACACGCCCATGCACCCATGTATCACCATTTTGCCAAATTTGGAAAGTGATTTCAAGTGTGCAAATGTCAACTGAATTGCCTATAAATAGAGCTCCAATTGCTCATAATTTCACACACATTGGCACCATCTTTGATCCCCCGTCTCAAACCCTCACTGTGCAAAGGATAAACCTGAGAAGTTCTTTTGAATTTGAGGTTGAGTTTCCACTGTTTTAAAATTCAAATCTCCAGGAATCCATAGCCTTGTAAGCATCCAATCCTTCTTCTGCAAGCAAGTGGAGTGAGACCAAGCACAAGCAAGATCAAAATCAGTTGAATCCAGACCTCCATTGAAGGTATTTTCCAGAAATTTTGAACTCTTCGATTCTCTCAAATTCTTACTCAATTCTATTGATTCTTTGGTTGTCTGAAGTCCTACCAATGTAGGCAAGAAGATTGAGTTGCTTTGAGGCCAAATCGAAGCAACTCAGTTCATGTACCTCAAATTTCAACTCCATGTATCTCTCAATATACTTGGAGTTAGGATGAACTTGGTCAGATTCTTGCTCTACGCCATTTTTTCTTTCAGATCATGTCCTCCTTTTTCATTTTTTTAATGGTGATGAGTGAACTAGTCAGACCAGGGTCGCCGGAGAAGACGACCGACCTTTGGACGTCGGTGATGTGCTGGCTTGGTTCTGAGCCTTTGGATTGATTTGAATTGTTTTAATCAGGAGTGTGCATTTGAATTACCAATGTTGCCACGCGCTGACTAGTGACCAACGTGGATAGCGCGTTCCTGGCCACTTGATCTGCCACCTCAATTAATGAGGGAGATCAAGTGGTCCACGTTTTTTTTTTATATTTAAATTTTCATTTTATTTGATTTATTTTCAATAATTCATATTAAATTCAATATTGATCCAAAAAATATGGGACTTTCACAAAAAAAATTCAAATAGTTTTCTCTTTCATATTCTGAATTAAAATTATTTTTTGGATCATTATTAATATTTTTCATGAATTAATTGATTTTGCATTTGTTTTTAATTTTTTAAAAATATTTTTAAATGTCCAAAAAAAATGAAATTTTTTCTCCAAGGTCCTTTGACCTTGTTTGACCTATGATAAATCTCATGGCCATTTCTTTGGTGTTTTGATGAGATTTTAGGAATTGGACAAACCATATTTAATTTAAATGCACTATTTTAGTATTTTTAATTTGAATAAATGCCAAATAAATTTGTTGACCAATTGTGATGACTTGTTTATGTTTAACTCTTGTTGTTGGGCCTTGGTCAAGGGTGATTTGGCTTTGTCAAATTAATATCATTGGATTTAGGGGATTGATGGAATGTACATTCCATCTCCCAAAATGAATGAATGATATTAATTTGGTAAAAGTCCTCCTTTGACCAATTTGTGATTTCATTCATCCCCCCCACTTCATCTTATTCCCTTTCTTCATTCATTCATTCCATTTGGCCTATGACATCTCAAAGTCCTAATGCTAGTTAATTGAAAAATTGACATGAGTATGGATGAGATTATGCCACACCTTTTGCATATTCTTTTTGTATGTGGTATGTTTCATGAGCATAGTCCATTATACTATGTCTCTAACATGCATTAACACAAAAATTCTATTTCCCGACCTCAAATAGTTGTGACTTCTACATAAGTCCAATTACGATTGCTTAACATAGCGTTAAATTTGTGTCATAAAAGGCATAAGAATTCTAGTTAGTGAGATTGTATGTCTCCCCTCTTTCATGGTATTATGTGGAAACTTGGCCTTCTTTCATTCCTTTGGAAGATGTTTCGGCTCAAGAATTCATGCTTGTGATAAGTGGGTTGAGTGTTCTCCAAAGAATGTCTTGAAATGAAAAGCAAAAGCAAAACAATACTAACTCCTAACCTACTAACTACTAACTTTTAATTTCAAGCCTTTACTTTAATGTAATTTACTTTTAGAACTCTATTTCATTTTCCATTATTCATATCATTCTAATTGTTTATGTTAATGCAATTTTCACTTTGTCCATTTGGACCATATTGTATGATATTTTTTTTTTTGTGTACTTTGCTTGTTTGTTTGGTCTTTGAGCATTAATGTACATAATAATAACAAAAACCCTAAAAAACTTTTGAGTGGACCGTTGGATTAATCTTGGACAAATGGACTTAGAATCTAGGAAACCTTCCTATGCTATTGGACTTGGCCAATGCCAACTTGTTGAAGAACCAAGTGCTTGCAATTTGAACTTCATCTGATACATCATTCAAGACATCTCTAAGTTCATCTGCAACATGATCATTGAGAAGTTGTTATTTTGAACCTGTGACTTGTGGAATTCATCTGTTACATGGGCTATTTTGAAGAAGATCATGGAATGGATAAGCTTGGATGTGGCCATCTTTATTTGATGCCTTGCTCTTCAAGATAATATAATTGTGCATTTGTGTATTGCTTGACTCTAAAAGTCCAAGGGAATTTTGGGTTTCTATTGACATTCTTGTCTATTGGATTTCTACCCATTTGGTCAGATCTTTTCAACTTTAAACTTTTAATTTTGTGCATAAGATAGTCTCTTCATCTTCTCCCCATTTATTTAATTTCAAAATCTCTCCCTCCATTTTTCAAAATCTTCTTAGGCCTTTGTGCCTTTCAAACTTAAATTTTGTTAAAATCAATGCATCCATTTTGAAATTTGTATCACGAAATACGAGGTTTCGATCCCTCATTTTTATGTTGGTACGTAGGCACAAGACCGAAGGTCTTGTCAAACACAAAAATATAATTAATGAATTCTTTTCTCATCCCCCCATTCTATTTGTTTGTAAACATCACTTTGTACAAAATACATATGCACACAAAAAGGGCTCCCTAGGAGTACCTAGGACACTTTGGGTGCTAACACCTTCCCTCTGTGTAACCAACCCCCTTACCTGTGATCTCTGACTTTTTAGTAGTTTTGATTTGAAAACTTCTTACTTTTGGGTTTTGTTCGTACTTTTTCCTTTTTCCCTGGAAAACAATAAAAGCGCGGTGGTGACTCATGTTATTTGACCTTTAGCTTATCCATAGCTTGATGATCATGAATTTCCCGCTACAGTTATCCTATAAACGGAGGTTAGGGAAGAAGCAGCTTAAAGCTTGGGCAAAGGGGTCCTCATTTTGATCACAAGGGCATTGCTTTCACACACTTGAAAATTTGGCCAAATTTAGAAATGTTGGTGCGTTCTTGCATGGGCGTGTGATAGGAAAATTAAATGCTTGGAAAAGGTCCACAATTGTGCATGAATGGTGCTGAAAGCTTAACATGAGGCCATGAAATTGTAATTGAAGATTGGTCATGAAAATCATCCAAATGGGACCATGAAAAGTAACCATGCGCAAGTCCTTGTAAAATACTCCAAATGACATGATCTTAGACTTTTTGGAAAGGTGACATCAAGAAGAGTAAATTTGATGTTGAACAATTTTCCATTTGGAGCTTGGATCATGATTAATTTTGAGGTGGAAGCTGGAGAAATCAAACATAATTGAAAATTTTCTAAGTACCAAGTCAAATGACCACTTCTTCCACCTTAGATAACTTTTGCTATGCGCTCGAAATGAAAATGATTTATTCACCAAAGTTGTAGCTCTTTCATTCCTATTCATTTTGGTCACAAATTAGACATCATTTGGATTGGGAATGAGGGAGTTATGCATTTTAGAAGTTGAGGAAAATTGCTTGTTCAATAGTAATGGCCCGAAATGACCTATAATATTTCCTCTTGGAACATGCCCTTGCAAGTTTAATTTTCTCAAAGAATAAAAGTTAGAGAACGATATTGAAACTGATCATGATACTTGGATGACCTTAATAGCATAAAAGTTGAGCAAGTTATGGTCCTTGGAAGTTGACCTCCTAACTAGGGCACATACAAAATGACCTATAATCTTTCACCATAAAAAAATGACTTTCCAAGCAAAACTAGCTCTTGATGTCAACATGAAAGATGTTTTGAATGTCATAAAGAGTAACTCTTATCTTGGAATAATTTTCATATGAAAACAATTATAGTAGATAGGGTCTAGGGAACCCCAATTTTGACTAGTTGACTTTCTCTGGTCAACCTCTTTGAACCATCTTGAAAACATGAAGTTATCTTGATCTTTGGGACTCAAGGACGATCATATATGCATAGAATGATGTACAATGAAGTATCCTTTGGAATATTTTATCAATTGTTGAAGAAACTAGCCGAGGAAGTCGCACAAGATACCTATATGAATTAGGGCTTCCAAGGCAAACAAGCTTCAAACTCATGATGAATTCTTGATAAAAATGATAAATGAAGATCATGGGGATCCATATATGATATTTAGTACCATTGTGAACCATTCCTTGACTGATCTCGTGTCATGAGGCTTTCAAGCCCTAGCTGTGAGCTTGATGAGGCACAGGTGGATGCACACACTACCTACAAAGGAAACAAAGCTATACATGGACATATTTTTGGTATTTTTGTTAGTAAAGTATGATACAATCAAATGTGCTTGGTGATATCCCCCAATGAATACCCAATGAATGAAGGGTAAGAAGGATGCCAAGGTGTGATCCTAAAGCCAATGTAAATAATGAGATAGCATGAGGGATCTTAAGGTCAAAATTGGGGTCTTACAGCTGCCCCTATTTAAGGACATTCTAGTTGAGGATGTGAAGGATAAAAATATTCATATCAACTCAATAGAATGGACTTAAATAACAACATCAAGAAAAAAAATTGGTCCCTAAGCGACCCCATGACGTATATGATATGTATGCAAAAAAAATCTTTGTGGGGAATATTGCAACAAAGGAAAAGAATCCGGAGAAACTGAAAATCCACAGGAGCACAATGAATTCCGTAAGGAAAACTCACTGGGGAGACATAGACTTTGGGGGATAAAAAGCTATGTGTAGGTCAGGCTGCGACTTAAAAATTGCTGGGAGACACGATGGGATTTCCATGAAAATAAATCAATAGAAAGACTCGGTTCGGGGAACAACGAAAATATGCATATATTGGGATAACACCAATACTGTAAGAAACAACTGCAAGGGAAAAGCATAAATCATAACACAATTGATATACTTATGCAAAAGGGGATTCAATTTCCTTAAATAAATACGAAACCAAACTTAACGGGGGAATAAAAACTCCGACACATGAGTAAAAGAGATATATTATCTTTCGCCTGTTACTGGGTAAGAGGATGATATACTCAGACAAAGGGACATTCATTGCAAGTTAGGGTAAACATATCAAGGATGACTCGTTGAGGAGAGAGAGGCGTATTCATTACCGGTTACTGGGTAAGAACGACATACTGGAGAAAGAAATCAAATAGGATTTACAACTACCTGTTACTCGGAAGAAGATCAAAGAGAGAATATTCGTCACTGATTAAAGTGAACATATCAAGGATAGACTCAAAGGAAGAATATCCGTCATCGGTTAGGATGAACATATCAAGGATAGACTTTCGGGGAAAAATAGAGATTATAACTACCGGTTACTAGGTAGAATATCGAAGAAAGAGTATCTGTCACTGGTTAAAGTGAACATATCAAGGATAGACTCAGAGGGGAAGAAATAGGATTTATATCTACCAGTCACTGGGTAGAAGACCGTAAAAATAGGAATTACAACTATCAGCTACTGGGTAGAACACCAAAAGGAATAGAAAATTTGTCACCGATTAAAGTGAACATTTGAAGGATAGACTCTCTGGGGAAAATAGGGATTACGATTACCTGTAACTGGATAGAAAACCAAGCCGGAAGAATATCCGTCACCGATTAGGATGAATATATCAAGGATAGACTTTCCGAGGAAATGTGAAAACGAATCCGCTGGGGAAAGCAAAGGAAGTAGATTAATTTTTACCGGTTACTGGGTAAAGGTAAAGTACTCATCATCAAGAAGAATATTACCAATTACTGGGTAATAAACTCTCGGGAACCAAAAGATCTATCTAGGTAAGAGAACTAGAAAGAAACGGTCAAACATGACTCACCCCAATGAGGATATAGCTCAAGGGGAGTGGTTTCATCCAGGTGATAAACAGGGGAGAAAATTGAAATAATAATCATCCACGAGGAAATAACTTAGTGGGGAATGAGAATGGATAAACTCTTTCTGCTTAAGGGGATGGCACTTTCAAATTGAAGAAGGACAGACACACCAAATCTGCATATGGAAATAATATCACCAAAGCAGGGGATCAGAAGAAAAATCAATGCGGTAAAATGCACAATGAAATATATGATGTTCTATTTTATGCATGAATATGCATGTATATGATTATGATTATACTGACAAACCAGCGCAAAGGATACAAATAACAAAGATTTGAACCATCATTACAAAACACTCGACTTATCTCAATAAAATGGAAACGACTACTGGAGAATCTGCTAGGGATGCAAATAAATCATCTAGCTCCCAATAAAATCAACTTCGGTTGGGGAAAGACATGTAGAACATGCTTCTAACCAATCACAGAAAACTTTGCGGTGGAAGAGAGCACTGCTAAAGGATAAAGATGGATCTGATGAGGATCCAAACAAGTCAACACTGCGGGGAAGTTTAAGTTAACACCATGTCAAATAGGATACAACCTTACAGGGGACATAATCAAAACTGCTCAGAATCAAGCACTGCTGGGAATGAGGGAACTTCCATCATAAGATGAAACTCTTCCAGGGATTTCAAGAGGTAAAACTCTGAATGAGGAACCATAAAAAATGTTGGGGAAATCGTGACCTGTTGGAACAAATCAAAGATCATCAATTTCCTCAATAATCATCAGATTCTTCTTAGAAATTGCGAAATAAACCAATTCCAAGGCAAAGATAACCGGATCTGACTCACACAGAGGAGAAACTGTCATGGTTATGCAACACAAACAAATGAAAATGGGGATCTAGAGACCAAATAAAGGTTCCGAGATAGCCAGGGTTCAATTATTAAGTCACAAACTGGGATGCAAAACATGAACACCTCAGCTGGGGAAGATGAACTGCAAAGGGGACCAATCATTAGCTCAAAGATGAATAATATGTTGCCTGGAGAGCAAATTATTAACCATGATGGGATGAATGATGAACTGTTGGAGAGGAAAAATTCATAAAACCAACTGCTTAGGGAAGACAAACAATGTCTCGTACCTCAAGACTTACCGTTCTTAGATTGCTGTTGACATTCCTTACTGAAATCGATTACTCTTAAACTAAATGCCTTATTATTTTAGAAAAATGATTATTCATTTATTTATTTATTTCAATATTATCATCATAAAAATTCAATTTTAAAACAGAAACAAATAAGAATAGAAACAATTGGATAAAAGTTCAACTTTATTTAATAGAATGGTAGTCCGTGAATGGCGAGACTCCATAGATCTTTACAAAGTTTGAAAATGGCAATTTACATGGAAAATGGCTACATTGAATACAATGATCACTACTCTCCCTACCAACTTCGAATCCACTATGTTTATCTTCGGTTGAGAATGATGAATCAAAACCAAATGACTACTCAACACTGCTTTAACGATCAGGACCAGCCAGATGCATTTACTTGTCATAATCCCTAATTTTTGCCTAGATTTCCCCAAGATGGAGTACACAATCTACCGGGATGAATTTTCTGTTTTATGTCTCTAACTTTTTCCTGGATCGCCCTTTCGGGTTTTCAATCCACCGAGACGCTCATTTTTGCCTAAGCCGCCTTTTCAGATTTTCAACTTAGCGAGATGTTCTTTTTTCTTTTAGGCGAAGTATTTTTTGACTGCATCAGCATTCACAGGTCGAGTGAACTCTTCACCATACATAGTTGTAATAATTAAAGCACCGCCTGAAAAGGCTCTCTTAAGTCAACTTGGCTTCTATCAAAACACACAATGACGGGATCTCAACCTCAACGTGGAGCTCAACTTCCATACCACAAACAAGAGAGAAATGGGTTTCCCCTGTTGAAGTGTGGATGGATGTACGGAACTCATGCAAAGAAAATGGGAGCATTTCATGCCAATCTTTGTATGTTAAAACTATCTTCTGAATGATCTTCTTGATGTTCTTGTTTGCAACTTCAATATCCCCGTTCATCTTAGGTATGTAGGAAGAAGAGCCATGATGTGTAATCTTGAAGTCTTTGCAAAGAGCTTCCACCATATTATTGTTCAAGTTCGATCCATTATCAGTAATGATCTTTCTTGGTACATCATAACAACATATAATCTGATTCTTGATAAACCTTACAACAACTTGCTTAGTGAAATTTGTATACGATGTCGCTTCAACCCACTTTGTGAAGTAGTCAATAGCCACTAGAATGAAATAATGTATGTTCTAAGCTTTGGGCTCAATCATGCCAATCATATCAATTCCCCACATGGAGAAGAGCCATGGAGAGGAAATGACATTCAATAGTGTCAGAGGAACATGAATCTTATCCGCATAAATTTGACACTTGTGGCATCTTTTCACAAACTTGCAACAGTCAGATTCCATTGTTAGCCAATAGTAACCTGCTCTCAACATTTCCTTTGCCATAGCATGTCCATTGGAATGAGTACCAAAGGAACCTTCATGGACTTCAGTCATCAATAGGTCTGCTTCGTGTCTATCCATGCATCTGAGCAAAACCATACCGAAGTTTCTCTTATAAAGCACATCACCATTTAGGTAGGAGTTTCCAACTAATCTTCTCAAAGTCTTCTTATCTTTCAAAGATGCCCCAGACGGGTAAATCTGACTTTGGAGGAAACATTTGATATCAAATACTAAGGCACTTCATCTTTGACTTCTTCAACAGTGAATACATGAGTTGGCCTATCAAGACGCATCACAGTCAAATTAGGAACTTAATTCCAAAAATTCACCACAGTCATAGCAGCCAACGTTGCAAGAACATCTGCCATCCGATTTTCATCTCGAGTGATATGATGAAACTCAACCTTTGTAAAGAAAGTTGAAATCGATCCTTCAAGTTAAAGCAGGCTTCTCAAAAATGTACTTGATTGGATCCATTTTTTATATCAACGAAGTAGCATGATTCAACATATAT
Source organism: Lathyrus oleraceus (assembly GCF_024323335.1). Classification (NCBI taxonomy): domain Eukaryota; kingdom Viridiplantae; phylum Streptophyta; class Magnoliopsida; order Fabales; family Fabaceae; genus Lathyrus; species Lathyrus oleraceus. The sequence goes on from NC_066580.1 coordinate 215,096,153, forward strand.
TGGCGCAGGCGCTTAGCAGCCCAAGCCAATGCGCAACATGTTTTCTCAAGTATAGAATACCGAGTCTCACAGTCGGTGAACTTGTTACTGAGGTAGTAAGTTGCATATTCTTTATTTCCAGATTTATCTTGCTGACTAAGAATACAACCGATACTCTCATCAATCTCAATCAGATACATGATCAAAGGTCTTCCTTCAACAGGCGGAGACAAAATCAGAGGCTCAAGCAAATACTCTTTGATACTAGCAAAATCTTTCTAATAATCCTCGGTCTAATCAAAAGACTGATCTTTCTGAAGAAGCTTGAATATAGGCGCACATGTGGCAGTCATATACGATATAAATCTTGAGATATAGTTCAAGCGGCCGAGAAAACCTCTAACTTGCTTCTCAATTTTGGGCGCATGCATCTCTTGTATTGCTTTGACCTTGGAAGTATCAACTTCAATACCCTTCTCGCTGACAATAAAGCCCAACAACTTACGAGAACAAACACCAAAAGTACACTTATTGGGATTCAAGCGGAGTTTGTACTTCCTTAAATGCTAAAATAACTTCAATAAATACTCAACATGTTCTTCTTCATTACTTGATTTGACAATTATATCATCAACATAAACTTCAATCTCTTTATGCATCATATCATGAAAAATAGTGGTCATAGCTCTATGGTATGTTGCACCAGCATTCTTCAAACCGAAGGGCATCACTCGATAATAAAATGTTCCCTAGTGTGTAATGAATGCGGTCTTCTCCATATCTTCGGGTTCCATCTTGATTTGATTATAACCGTAAATTCGTCCATAAATGAAAAGAATTTGAATTTAGTTGTATTGTCTACCAACATATCAATGTATGGCTGAGGAAAATCATCTTTTGGACTGGATTTATTCAAATCTTTGTAATCAACACATATGCAGACTTTTCCATATTTCTTAGGAACAGGCACAATATTGGCCACCCACTATGGATACTCGGATGTAACAAGAAATCCAACATCAATCTGCTTCTGCACTTCTTCTTTAATTTTCACTGCCATATCAGAATGAGTTCTTCTCAATTTCTTCTTGACCGGCGGGCATTCTGGCTTCAAAGGAAATCTATGCTCCATAATCTCAGAATCTAAACTAGGCATATTGATCGAAAAAATAGCAAGTGTACTCTTTTTCCTATTATAGTAATAAAGGGAAAAATCCCTGAATGTCGATCTCAAGTACTGCAAGTTAATATGGAGTTCAATTCATCGTTCAATTATACAAAAACTATATTTAGGGGTTTTAGATTCAAATATAAAATAAAGGCAAAGGAAAGTAATAAAAATAAGGGTTTATAAGGTATGAGGAACAATGCCAGGGAAGGTGTATGATTTATCCTTGTAACAACTCTGAGTCACTATTGCACCAACAAATATCAATTACTACCAGTTCTCAAGGGTATTCTCACCCAAGTCCTTGGTGAGAAAATATTTAATCATTATACCTTAATTTCTATGTCCATAGGCAATTAGGGTGAAGTTAAGATTTTAGTATATCAAGAATGCTCTGATTCATACAGGGTATCCCTAGTCCTAAGTAATATCAATTATAGAGTAATCTAATGAAAACCTTATCAATGGCGGTCCATCCTTATTGATAACCATAAAATAATCTCGATTGGTCCAAAAGATAAAGCATTAAGCACATCAAAAGATTAACGTAAAAACAATATTAATAATGCAATCGTAAACTCATAGTCATTACAATTCTAAACCCGGGACACCCCAAAAACATTGGGGCGTTTAGGTACTCATAATATTCAAAACAAATTCAAGATAAAAAATACACATTACAAGTAATTGGATGGCTTGGATCTTCAATCGCTTCCACTAATGAAAACCTTCCGCTCTCTGAATTCCTTGATCTTTGTAATCCTTGCTCGTCTGAAAATTTTGTGTTCGCCTCGTTCCCAAATGATCTTTTCTCTTGTAGAAACTCTCTTAATATAGTGAAAATCCCTTGTCAGAAGGTTGAAATCTCCAAAACGTCCCTACAGCTTAAGCCCGATGAAAAAGCACGAAAATTGGAAAATTAGCGTTTTGGGCTGACATTGCCCATGTCAGGCTGACACGGGCGATTTCAGGTGACACGGGTGGCCATGTTAGGCTCCCTCAATTGTGAAATCTTCTTTTTCGACAGCCAGAACTTTCCACTTTCTTGCATTGAGTCTGTTGGATCTTCTTCGTGGACCTGGAGGGCATAAACACAAAAACCAAAGCGTAAAATCACGAAAACACAAAATAAAACTGGCAATTAGTAAAATTTCTTAAATAACTTATGGGAATGAGAATTAACTTTAAAGGTACCATAATGCATACACAGAGTCTCAAAATCCTTGATTTCTTGTCGGATAAGCAACGAAAATATAGTGAAAATGGTGACCGAACATAACCCCAAACTTAGCTCATTGCCTGTCCTCAAGTAATGTTCTATACGACACAGTGTGTCACTTCCCAAATTTTTTACTCTTACCATGATACTGCTGAGATCTTTCGCCAACGCCTTCACTCTCTCTTTTATAGTTCTTGCTTTTCCTAATGAGTCTTCTGCCGCACTTCCACATCGAGGTACCACTTCACCTGTCAGCTTATATCACACTCTCACCAAGTCTCTCGGGGTAAAAGTGTTTTCACTCACAATTTAGAATATGCAATATCAACTCATAAGTTTGAATATTTTCTCCTTTCATATCAACTACACACAACACACACTTTTTGAGGTCTTTCGGGTTGTAACGGGGGTTGGGTTATGGTGTGGTAAATACAAACAAAAGGGGAAACAAGTGGTTTTGGGTTCAGAGCCAATATCATTATTCTTTTCACCGTGTTTGTTCATTTTACTTCTTTTCTTTTTCAATTACTCAGTTTTTTTGATCTTTTTTTTTCAATTGAGTGTTCTTCCTTCGGTGAGTGCTTCTTTTAAACCATCGACTACATTTTATTTTATCATTTTTCGAAGGTCGTTTTTCTTCTTCTTAATTTTTTTCCGCACTCACCTTGTTTTTTGATACTTATGGGGTTTACCCCAAACTTAGAGTTTAACACAGCTTAATGACATCACATTGACTCCGAACAGGGTAAGGAAGTGTTTTAGGCCGCAGGTTACATTTATGTGGATAGACAAACAAATGGTACAAGCTCAAGTGGGGTTAACAAAGGATAACATTAATGGGATGTCTAGAAAGGCTCAGGGATATAATCAAACAACGTGCCTCAGTGTTTGTATACATGTAATGAAATTCCTAGAGAACCTACGCAAAGTCAGAGTGATAAAGACATACCTGAATATCGCTCATGATGACAAATGTGTTTGGATTTTTATGCACTCACCATGTTAGGTAAAGCTTGAGAGCATCCACAATACTTCGAATATGGTGCAGCTTCTTACTCAACTCGGAATGCACAGGGAACCTACGTTAGTTAAGCTTTAGAAGTTGCGTCCGATCTTTTCTTCAGCAACATCGACTTTCTGGGAAGATCCTTCACAATAAGCAATAGTAAGTGGAGTGATCATTTCATCCACTATCTCTATTGATCATTACCTCATCCAACTATAATACCAAGAACCTGAAATACACGCAGCACATGATACCCGACAGTAAAAATAAACCAAATGTGAACGCTAAAAATTGGGAAATAATCAAATAAAACATAAAACAAAACAAAATAAAAAGAAAAAAGCATAGGAAAACCTCCCCCACACTTGAACTAAACATTAACCTCAATGTTTTAGAATAGGATATAAGAAGGGTGACTCCTAGTGCCCCACTGACGGGGGTTAGGGCGGAAAGTGAAACACGCCCACACGGAATTCAAATTTTCCAAACAAATTTCAAATATGTAGGCCTAACACGGGCCGTGTCAGCTGACACGGGCGGCCGTGTCAGGTCACTGTCTCTTCTCTTGGTTGAGCGTGACCTTCAGTATTCTTGACACGGGCGGCCGTGTCAGGATGCTGTTATGCTCATTTTTCCAACTTTTTCCATGTGAATACCTTCTGCCTTTTATGCATGGCACTGTGCACACCTAAAATAAAAAACAAACACAAACAATAATTATAAATAGTAACACATGGGTTTCCTCCCACGAAGCGCTTCATTTAACGTCGCAGGGCTTGACGGTTCATTCCCCTTGTTATGGGGGGTACTTCAGCCTCCAAACCTTGTTGCACCTCTTGTCCAAAACTAGGAAGTTGTCTCTTTCATCAGTATGGATTCCTTTGTGCCACAAGTCCTTTTTAACCTGCATCTCCTTACCTTGTTTTCATTTTCTTTTCTTTCTCTTGGTTTTTGGAATGGAGATGGGAGTCTTTCCCTTCAAGGTGGCTAATGGCAGTGGTGAGAGTCGAGAGGGCCTTCTTGTATCTTTCTCTGATGTTGGTATGTTACTTTGCCTTCTCACCTCTGTCTTGATTAAGCCTACTTGATAGTGAGATTTTATATCTTCCTCTAGCTTTTGGTATTCAATAGCATTCAATTTTATCTCTTTGTCCTGAACTTTCAAGGTTAACGTTCCCTGATCCATGTCGAGATTGCATCAACTTGTTTGCATGAAAGGTCGACCCAGAATGATGGGTGCCTCATCATCTTCAGGTATGTCTAGGATTACAAAATCAACAGGAAAACTCAAGTCCTCTATTGTTACCAGTATGTCTTCTGCTATACCATATGCATCCTTTCTTGAGTGATCCACAAACTTCAGATTGGTCTTTGTATCATTGGCATTTTTAATACCTAACCTGTGATAGATTGATAATGGCATCAGACTCACACTAGCTCCAAAATATATTAGTACGTTTTTGAAGGTTCTTTCTTTAATTGTGCATGGTACTGTTACCATTCCCGGATCCTTTTGTTTGTTAGGAAATTTTTTCCCCAGTGAGTTTGCACTATACTTTTCCTTCTAGGCTACCGGTTCTTCTGTTGTTAGTTTCTTTTCGGCCATTACCTCTTCCATGAAGTTTTTGTACATGGGCATTCTTTCTAGTGCTTCAAACAAAGACATATGACCCTCACCCTTTTTAAACATTGTCATGAATTTCTCCAAGTCTGACTCGCTTGGTTCCCTCTTTGTCACTCTCTGAGGGTAGGGAAACTTAATCACTGGTTTAGTCTCCTTTATAATCCTCTTCAGTTCGCTCTCCCGGTGATATATATTTTTTCTTTTTAGTGGCCTTTTTCTTTTTCGTCGTGACAGTACTAATATTCTCTTGATTTCTCGGATTTTGGACTGTTTTACATGGTAAGGAACCTGGTGTTCGAGAAATTGTTAGTTGTTGTGATATCTGACCCAACTGAACTTCAAGATTCTTTAGAGAGGCGGTGGTGTTTTTCTGATTATTTGTAGTCTCTTCTTCGAATTGCCTATTTTGAGAGGCCATGTTTTCAGTGGCAATCTCCCAGTCTGCTTTCCTTGGAGCTTGCTATTGCTGCTGTTTTTTATATTGAGTCTGATATTGACCTTGACCCTGTTGTGGAACATTCCCTTTCTGATCTTTCCACGAGAAGTTTGGATGATTATTCCAACCTGGATTGTAGGTGTTAGATTAAGGGTTATTCTACTTTAAGAATTTTATCTCTTAAATTTGTTGAGGAGTTGCAAATAAATACACAGTATGGTGAGGTCCATTACATATTTCACAAGTGATGGTCTGAGCAGGTTGAATTTGAGCTACCTGTTGAGTACGTATATTCATCGCATTCAATTTCTTCTCTACTTCAGCAACGACTGTATCTTCTAAAAGAATTTTATTTGCTTCTACTTTCAGGTCAATGACTCCTTCAGGTTTGCTTGTACACCTATCATATAATTCTAGATGCTCATTCGCGGCTATCGCTTCAATGATCCCTTTAATACCGGCGACTGTTGAGAAATTTGTTGAGCTACCGGATGCTGTATCAATTAACTGTTTTGTCTTTATTTTCAGCCCATTGACAAACATCTGCATTTGTTCAGTCATATCCATATTATGAGGTGGGCACTCTACCAGGACCCTTTTGAATCTTTTGTAGGTATCTCCTAAAGAGTCACCATCTTTCTGTTTTAAGTTCAAGATTTCATACGTTTTTCTCAGAAACACTGATGTTGGAAAATACTCATTTAAGAAAGCTATTTCCATCTTTCCCATGATGTAATACTGCCAGTTGGAAGAGAGTAGAACCACTATTCCGCCTCTTCATATAAAGTGAACGGGGACATTCTTAACTTCTTTGCTTCATCAGTGTGACCATCAATTTTCAAAGTAGTACTCATGGTCAGGAATCTCTGCAGGTGCTTGTTTGTATCTTCATTAACCTTTCTAGTGAAAGATTTTCTTCAAGTTGATTGATTGTGCTAGGATGCAGTTGAATTTTTTTCATATTCACTGGTTGGTTGACAATGGTCAATCTACCAACCGGTGCATTTGCACCTCCATAGTCACCTGGGAGTCTTTCTAGAGGTGGAGGAGGTGGAATTGGAGGAATTTTAGCCATAGTTTCATTTTCTGAATCTGAGTGATCATAAGGAACTTATTCTTTGGAATCCAATCTACCGTTTCTACGTCTCCGATGATGGGTTCTCTCAGTTTCTGCGTCAAAAAGAAATTTTACTAAGGGCTCTCCTTGCATACACAGATTAGTGAATGAAAATATATAAATGACAGAAAAAAAATTTATCGCAGAGAAACAAAATTTTAATTGAACTTAAAATTAAACTCTATACTTTGGCAATCCCTGGCAACGATGCCAAAAACTTGATCGGAAAAATAGCAAGTGTACTATTTTGCCTGTTATAGTAATAAAGGGGAAATTCCCCGAATGTTGATCTCAAGGACTGCAAGTTAATATGGAGGTCAATTCATCGTTCAATTAAACAAAAACTATATTTGGGGGTTTTAGATTCAGATAGAAAATAAAGGCAAAGGAAAGTAATAAAAATAAGGGTTTACAAGGTATGAGAAACAATGCCAAGAAAGGTGTATGATTTATCCCTGTAACAACTCTGAGTCACTATTGCATCAACAAATATCAATTACTACCAGTTATCAAGGGTATTTTCTCCCAAGTCCTTAGTGAGAAAATCTTTAATCATTACACCCTAATTTCCCTGTCCATAGGCAATTAGGGTAAAGTTAAGCTTTTAGTATATCAAGAATGCTCTGATTCATACAGGGTATCCCTAGTCCTAGGTAATATATATTGTAGAGTAATCTAATGAAAATTTTATCAATGGCGGTCCAGCCTTATTGATAACCATAAAACAATCTCGATTGGACCGAAAGAGAAAACATTAAACACATTAAAAGTTTAACGTAAAAACAATATTCTAAATGCAATCGTAAACTCATAGTCATTACAATTCTAAATCAGGGACACCCCCTATCATTAGGGGGTTTACCTACTCATATTGTTCAAAACAAATTCAGGATAAAAAATACACATTATAAGTAATTGGATGACTTGGATCTTCAATCGCTTCCGCTCATAAAAACCTTCCGCTCTCGGAATTCCTTAATCTCTGTAATCCTTGCTCGTCTAAAAATTCTGTGTTCGCCTTGTTCCCATATGATCTTTTCTCTTGTAGAAACTCTCCTAATATAGTGAAAATCCCTTGGCAGAAGGTGGAAATTTCCAAAACTTACCTGTAGCTTAACCCTGGTGAAAAAGCCCGAAAACTGGAAAATTAGCGTTTTGGGCTGACACTGGCCGTGTTACGCTGACACTGGCTGTGTCAGGCTGACACTGGCCGTGTCAGGTGACACGGGTGGTTGTGCCAGGCCGCCTGAACTGTGAAATCTTCTTTTTTCGACCGCCAAACTTTCCACTTTCTCGCATTGAGTCCGTTGGATCTTCTCCGTGGACCTGGAGGGTATAAACACGAAAACCAAAGCGTAAAATAACGAAAACACAAAATAAAATTGACAATCAATAAAATTGCTTAAATAACTTACGAGAATGAGAATTAACTTTAAAGGTACCATAATGCGTACACAGTGTCTCAAAATCCTTGGTTTCTTGTCGGATAAGCAACGAAAATATAGTGAAAATGGTGATCGATCACATATCTTGATAGGACCAAGCAAACACATCAGAATATTCACGAAGAAGATCAATCAACCACTTCTAAGCTTCTGGACATAGTTGAGACCCAATCTTGACTTCCTTCACATCATCTTCAGAACCCAAGTTGTCTGCTCTTCAAACGGCTGAATGGCTTTTTCCTCGTGCTCAAGTAAACGGGATAACTCATCAGACACTTCTTCATCATCATTCTCTTCCCCATCTTCAAACACAGGAAAATCAAAGTTTGGAGAGGGAGTATGATCATTATATTCAATGGGTTTGAGAACCTGCATAATGATTTGATATTTTGATTTTAGAGATGTGGAGTGCAAACAAATATTATGCAGATGGAAAGTTTTTTTTTTTTTTGTGATTACCATTTTCAGAAAAAGCAAAAAGTAAAAATAAAACATCATAGACGTGGATGAATAAAATTGTACTTTATTGATGATATAAGAAAGTGCCCGACAATGTTCACTTCTCCCTTAGGCATATGAGAATGATTTTTCTTAAAATAAATGAAAACAAATTACTTAGAACGGTGAATAATAGTAGAAACATCAACAACAATCCAATTGTTGCAAGTTTGGCCATGTGTTACAAAGTTGACGTAAGCCTCATCTTCATCATTATCTTTAATAATGGCAGTTAGGTGTTGGTCATCCTTGTGAATGAACCCTCCACTGCGGAAAACCGGTTGCATAACCTTAACATTGGCATTGAATGGCCCTGGCTGAAATCCTAGTCCCGCCCTGTTCTTGTTCTCAGCGACTTTCACGACACGGCCCCACTTATCAATACTGCCAGCCTGGATAGCCTCTTGTGTATCTTTTAAAGAAGAAATGGGTTCCTATAGCGGTAAATTCGTGACCATTAAGCTATGGATAAACTTAACGTCAATAAAACCAGAGTCGCCACCGCACTTTTATTGTTTCCAAAGGAAAAGGAAAAAGTACGAACAAAACCCAAAGGTAAGAAGTTTTCAAATCAAAACTAATAAAATTCCAGAGATTACAGGTAAGGGAGTTGGTTACACAGAGGGAAGGTGTGAGCACCCAAAGTGTCCTAGGTACTCCTAGGGAGCCCTTTTTATGCGTGCATGTGTTATAGTATAAAATGATGTTTGCAATAAAATAGAGTGAGGGGATGAGAAAAGAATTCATTAATTATATTTTTGTGTTTGACAAGACCTTCGGACTTGTGCCTACGTACCAACATAAAAATGAGGGATCAAAACCTCTTAGTTCGTGGTAACAATTTCAAAATGAGTGGATTGCTTTTAATAAAAGTTTAAATTTAAAAGAGGCACAAAAGGGCCTAAAAGAGATTGAATGTGTGTTAGTTCTTTTTGTCTTTTTTTGAAATTTGAAGTCAAGTTTGGTTAAATTCATTTACATGTTTGATTTAAGAAAAGAGTGTAAAATGCAATGGCATATGGCCAAAGTTTCTAATTTGCAATAAAATCTACGTTAGAAAATCACAAGCAAAGAAGATTTTGAAAAGAGGGTGAGATTTGAAATTTAAGAAGTGGGTGGAGATGAAGAGATTAATCCTAAGAAAAAATTAAAAAGTTAAGAGTTGAAAAAGATCTGACCAATGGGATGCAATCAAATAGACAAGAATGTCATATAGAAACCCACTTTTCCTTTGGACTTTAAAATCAAGCAATATCAATAAGCAAGCAAGATGAAAAGCAAGGCATCAAACAAAGATAACCATATCCAAGCTAGCAACTTCATAGTCTTCTTCATAATCTTTTCCATGTATCAGATGGCATACTCCTTGAATGGCTCAGAATAAGGCATTAGACACATGTTCAAAGTAACATTTGCATCAAGACCATGTAGCAGATGAACTGAAGTGGATCCCAATACTTGCATCAGATGAAAGTTCACATCACAATGACTTGATTTCAGAAATGTTGGCATTGGCCAAGTTCTTTTGCATAGGGAATGTTGCTTAATTCTAAGTCCAAAACTCAGATCAAATCCAATAGTCCACACAAACATTTTTTAGGTTTTTTTTGTTGTTTATTAGGTATTTTAATGTCCTAAGACCACAAACACAAACAAGTTTCACAAACAAGATTCACAAACAAGTATATACAATCACAATATATGGCTCAAATGAGCAAAGTGAAAATGACATAAACATAAACAAGTTAGTCGATATGTATAATGACAAATGATAAATGGCTTGAATTTAAAGTGTATAAAGTAAATGACGTGAAAGTAAAAAGTTAGTAAAATGTTAGTTGATTAGAAGTTAGTAGAGTTTTGCTTTTCAATTGTTTAAGTCATTCTTTGGAGAACACTCAACCCTCTATTCACAAGCATGGATCCTTGAACCAAGACATCTCCCAAAGGGAGGAAAAAAGGCCACATTTCCATACAATACCATGAAAGGGGGGATACTTACAATCTCACTTACTAGAATGCTATGCCTTTTGTGTCAAAATTTAGCGCTATTTTAAGCAATCGTAATTGGACTTATCTAGAAGTCATAACTATCTGAGGCTGAACAATAAGTTTTTTGGTGTTAATGCATGTTAGAGATATGGTATAATGAACCATACTCCTAAAACATACCACACACAAAAATAAAATGATCAACGGGTGGACCTAATCTTATCCATACTTGTATTGGTTCATGAAACAATTATCCCTAGGATTTTGAGATGTCATTGGCCAATGAGAGGAATGGGATGGAAAGGGATTGAAGATGAAGAGGGAGGGGAGATGAGACAAACACAAATTGGTCATGGGACGAGTTTTATCATTTTGGAAGATGAAATATACATTTCATCAATCCCCTAAATCCAATGATTTTAATCCAACAAAAGTCAAATCAACCTTGACCAAGGCCAAACATATAGTCAAACTTCACAAGTCAATATAAATGGCTCAACACAATTTATTTTTAATTAAAGAAATTAAAAATCAATTAAAAATGCATTAAAATAAATTATGTTTTATCAAGAAAACCTAAAACCTCTTCAAAACACCAAATAAATTTCCAAGAGATTTATCATAGGTCAAACAAGGTCAAAAGACCTTGGTGAAAAAATTTCACTATTTTTGAAAAGTTAGAAGTATTTTTAAACAATTAAAAATATGCACAAAAACACTTAAATCATGAAAAATATCAATATTGATCCAAAAAATAATTTTAATTCAGAAAATGAAAGCGGAAAATATTTGAAATTTTTTGGTGAAAGTCCCATATTTTTTTGGATCAATAATGAAATTAATATAAATTAATGAAAATAAAGCAATTAATATGAAAATTTAGAAATTTCAAAAATACGTGGACCATCTGATCTTCCTCATTAATTGAGGTGGCAGATCAGATGATCCAAAGTGCGCGTTCTATGTGTTCCTTAGTTAAATGAAATGCACACGTGGTAATCACTTTGGATGGTTGAGATTAAAACGTAGGACTCAAATCAAAGGGTTCTGGACAAGCCAACACACTATGGAGCCCTGGCTCCGGTCATCTTCTCCGGTGAGGACCACCAGACTGGTCCAAGTCCAACTCAAATAAAAATGGAAAATGAGTACACTATTTTGAAGGAAAAAATGCTCAGGAGCTCGAATATGGCCTTAATTTTTTCTAATTCCAAGTATATGAAAAGATACAGGGAATTGAATTTTGAGGATCATGAACTGAGTTGCTTCGATTTGACCTCAAAGCAACTCAATCTTCTTCCTTACATTGGTAGGACTTCAGAAAACTAAAAATCAACAAGAATAGTGGAGAATTGAGTGAGAATCGAAGAGATGAAAAATCTGAAAATTCACCTTCAATGGAGCTTCAGATTGGCACGATCTTGCTTCCAATTATGCTTGGCATTGCTTCAGATGCTTGTTGTAAGAGAAATAGATCAGAGAAAGGGATGGACTCTTGCAGTTTCAATCTCAAACATATGGAGAATTGAAACTCGATTTTCAAAGAAAATCCTCAAGTTTATCCTTCAATGGTGAGGGTTTGAGGTTTCTGAATCAAAGCTTGGGCATGAGGTCCTTAATTCTGAGCATGAGAGGTTCTATTTACAACCATAGAGAATGATATTTGCACACTTCCAATTTTGTCAAAAATTTGAAAATCCTCTTTGCATGGTTGCATGGGCGTGCATGAGGCCCATGAAATGATAACATCTGATCCATAAACCAATGTGCAATGTACTGAAATCATCTTGGAAGCTTATGAAAGTGTGTATGGAAATTGGACCTTGAAAATATCCAAATGGTACTTCAACCTTCACTCATGTGCAAGTGCCTCATACTTTGTCCAAATGAGATTATCTTGGATGTTTTGGAAAGGTGAGACTAAGGGGAACAACTTTCATGTTGAACACTTGTTCATTTGAATCCTGGATCATGATGAATTTTGAGGTGGAAGTTTGGGAAATCAAACATATTTGAAAATTTTCTAAGTCCCAAGTCAAATGTTCACTTCTTCCATCTTGAATAACGTTTTCGATGGACTTCAAATGAGAAACGTTCCTTCATAAAAGTTATATACCTTTCAAACCTATTAAATTTGGTCACCAATTTTACCTTATTTGGATTTGGCATGAAGGAGTTATGTATTTTAGAAGTTGAGGAAAATCACTTGTTCAATGGTATTGGTCCAAAAGACCTAAAATGTTTACTCTTGGAACATGCATTTGCATGTTAAATTTGCACTTCCTATAAACATAAAAGTTGAAGTAGACATATTGAGATTGATCATGGAATTTAAATGGATTTCATCTCACAAAAATTTGGCAAGTTATGGCCTTGGGAAGTTGACAAAATTGAGCAAGTTATGGCCTTGGGTTTATACAAAATGATCTATAATCTTTCACCATAAAAAATAACTTTCCAAGAAAAATTAGCTCTAGACCTCAACATGAAAGTTGTTTGGAATGTCATTTAGAGTAACTTTATTCTTGGAATAATTTTCATATGACAAAAATTATTAGGAGATAGGGTCTAGGGAACCCCAATTTTGACCAATTGACATTCTATTTACTTTTGGGACTCATGGAGGATCATATATGCATAAGATGATGTAGTATGAAGTATTCCTTGAAATATTTGATCAATTGTTGAAGAAACTTGATGAAGAAGTTACATAAGATACCCAGATGAATTAGGGTTTCCAAGGCAAACAAACTCCAAACTCTTGATGATTTCTTGATAAAAATATCATGTGAAGATCATGGGGATACATATATGACACTTAGAGCCAATGTGGACCATTTCTTGAATGAGCTCCTTGCATTGAGGGTCTTAAACCCTAGATATGAGCTTGATAGAGCATAGGTGAGCATACATACTACCTACAAAAGCAACAAACTATACATTGACATATTTTTGGTATTTTAGTTAGTAAATAAATAAAAATAAAGTATGATACAATCAAATATGCTTTGTGATCTCTCCCAATGCAAACCCAATGAATAAGGGGTAGGGAGAATGCCAAGGTATGATCCCAATGCTAATGCATATGATGAGAATAGCATGAGGGATCTTAGGATCAAAATTGGGGTCTTACAACTGCCCCTATTTAAGAACGTTCTAGCTGAGGAGATGAAGGTTAAAATCTTCGTATCGACTTAGTAGAATTGGCTTAAATAACAACAATAGAAACGAATTTTGGCCCCTAAGAGACCTCATGATGCATATGATATGAAATGTTAAAAGTAATCTCTATGGGGAAAAGATTGCCACAAAGGAAAAGAATCCGGAGACTCTGAAAGTCCGCAGGAGCATAATGCGTTCCATAAGGAAAACTGAATGGGGAGACAGAGACTCCGGGGGATAAAAGATACACGTAAGCCAGGCTACGACTTGAAATTGCTAGGGGACATAAGGGATTCCACGAAAATAAATCAGTGGAAAGCCTCAGCCGGGGATTAAAAGGAACATCTGCAGGGGAAACAGGTAGATTGAAATAAAGCTGAAATACTCAAACCAAGCAGGAAAAGGCGATTTCACTGAGGAAATACGCACTCAAACTCAATTGGGGAAGAGATAATCTTCAACACAGGAGTAATAGAAACATATTATCCAGTACCGGTTACTTGATACGGGGATAACATGTTCTGACAGAGAGGACATCCGTTAACGGTTAGGGTAAACATATCAAGGATGACTCACTGAGGGCAACAGGAGGTGTATTCATTACCAGTTACTGTGTAAGAATAAACTACTGGGAAAAGCCAAAATAAGGTTTACAACTACTGGTTACTGGGCAGAAAACCCCAGAGAGAGAATATTCGTCACTGGTTAAAGTGATCATATCAAGGATAAATTGCCGAGAAAAAGTAGGAATTACATCTATCAATTACTGGATAGAATACTGAAAAGAGGATATCCGTCATCGGTTAGGATGAACATATCAAGAATAGACTCTGAGGGGAGAAATAGGAATTGCATCTATCAGTTACTAGATAGAAAACCAAAAGAGAGAATATCCGTCGCCAGTTAAAGCGAACATATCAAGGATAGACTCCGCAAGGGGAAGCAGGATTTACAACTATCGGTTACTGGGCAGAAGACTATAAAGAGGAGGAAATCCGTCATCGGTTAGGATGCACATATCAAGGATTAACCCTCTGGGCAAAGAAATAGGGATTGCAACTACCTTTTTACTGGTTATAATACCATAAAGAAAAGTATCCGTCATCGGTTAGGATGAACATATCAAGGATAAACTCAAAGTAGGGGAAGAAAATATCTGTCATCGGTTAGGATGAACATATCAAGGATAGACTTCCTAGGGAAACGTGAAAATGAATCCATTGGGGAAAAAGGTCACTCTTGTAGGGTATTGGGCAAAAGTAAAATACTCGCAAATTGAGAAGAATATTACCAATTACTGGGTAATATATTCTCAAGGGGACCACAAGCATCTATCTAGGTAAGATCTAGAAAGAAAAGGTCAATCAAAGATTCAACCCAATGAGGACGTAACTCAGGGGCAGTGGCTCGATCCAGATAATCAACTGGGGAGGAAACTGAAATAATAATCATCCACGAGGAAATAACTCAGTGGGGAATGAGAAAGGTTAAAATATTTCTGCTTAGGGGGCTGACACTCTATAATTGGAAGAGGACAAACATACCAAATCTGCATGGGGAAAAAGACACCACCATAATAGAGGATCAGAGAAATAATGAATCACAAGGTGTAATAATAATACAATAATGTAATATATGAATGTATATGTATACGTATATGTATATGTATATGTATATATGATGATTATGTTGACAAAACGATCACAAAGGATACAACTGTCACTGATTTGAATCATCAATACAACGCTCGGCCAATCTCAACAAGAGGGAACCAACTGGAGAGGGAGAACACGAATCAACAGTCTCAAAGGCTCAACCCTGGTTGGGGAAGAGGGAAGATCTGCTGAGAAGGTGCACTACCAACTCTGCGGGGAATTTCAGGTCAACACCATATCAAATGGGAGACAACCTTGTAGAGGTTCAACATACTGCTCTAGAATTAGTGTTGAATGAAATCCGCTGGAGACCTGAAGGGAAAACAGAATCTGGTGTTGGATCTATGCAAATTGAGAAAATGTGCCCACAACTCGCGGGAGGCAAAATGCAGTCTCGACTGGAGAAACCAACAAAAATTCGATTGGAGATGCTGAAATGCCACTGTGGGTGAGATAGAGATCACACCAACTGCTTGGGGAAAACCAAATAATGTTTAGCATTTTAGGGCTTACCAGTTTTCAGACCGCTGTTGATATTCCTTAAATGAAATCGATTGCTCTTAAAGTATCAACTTTTATAATTTAAGAAAATATGATTTAAAAATTAATTTCAAAATGATCATCATAAAAATTTAAATCTATTTATCTGAAATAAACAAGAGTAGAAACAGTTGGATAAAAAGCTCAACTTTATTTAATAGAATGGTAGTCTGTAAATGACAAGACTCCATAGATCTTTACAAAAGTTGGAAAATGGTAATTTACATGGAAAATGGCTACGTTGAATACAATGATCACTAGTCCTTTTACCGCCTTCAATATCCGATGTGCTCTTGGCTTTCGTTGAAGATGAATCAGAACCAAATGTTGTGCTCAAGAAAATTTTTAAGAATGAAGATCAACAGGATGCAATTACTTGCCATGATCCCTAATTTTGCATAAATTGCCCCAAGGTGGGGTACTCAATCTATCGGGATAAATTTTCTATTTTATGTCTCTAACTTTTTCCTGGATCGCCCTTATAGCTTTTCAGTCCACCGAGACGCTCATTTTTGCCTAAGCCGCCCTTTTGGGTTTTGAACTTAGCGAGTTGTTCTTTTCTTTTTTAGGCGAAGTATTTCTTGACTGCATCGACATTCAGAAGACGAGTGAACTCTTCATCATCCATAGTTGTAAGAAGCAAAGCACCACCTGAAAAGGATCTCTTAACAACATATGGGCCTTCATAATTAGGATTCCATTTACCCATAGAATCTGGTTTAAAGGATAAAATCTTCTTGAGCACAAGGTCATCTTCTCTGAACACACGAGGTCTGACCTTCTTATCAAACATTTTCTTCATTCTTTGATGATATAACTGACCATGACACATGGCAGTCAACCTCTTCTCTTCAATCAAATTCAGCTGGTCATATCTGGTCTGACACCATTCAACCTCAGTAAACTTGGCTTCCATCAAGACACGTAGTGATGGGATCTCAAACTCTACTGGGAGCACAACTTCTATGCCATAAACAAGTGAGAAAGGGGTTGCCCCCGTTGAAGTGCGGATGGATGTACGATACCCGTGCAAAGAAAATGGGAGCATTTCATGCCAATCCTTGTACGTCATAACCATCTTTTGGATGATCTTCTTAATGTTCTTGTTTGCAGCTTCAACAACCCCATTCATCTTAGGTATGTAGGGAGAAGAATTATGATGTGCAATCTTGAAGTCTTTACAAAGAGCTTCAACCATATTAGTATTCAAGTTAGATCCATTATCAGTAATGATCTTACTCGGCACACCATACCGGCATATAATCTGATTCTTGATAAACCTCACAATAACTTGCTTGGTTACATTTTCATACGATGCCGCTTCAACCCACTTTGTGAAGTAGTCAATAGCCACCAGAATGAAACGATGTCCGTTTGAATCGATCATGCCAATCATATCAATTCCCCACATGGAGAAGGGCCATGGGGAGGAAATGACATTCAACAGTGTCAGAGGAACATGAATCTTATCTGCATATATTTGACACTTGTGGCATTTATTCACAAACCTGCAACAGTCAGATTCCATTGTCAGCCAATGGTAACCTGCTCTCAATATCTTCTTAGCCATAACATGTCCATTGGAATGAGTACCAAAGGACCCTTCATGGACTTCAACCATCAACAGGTCTGCTTCATGTCTATCCACGTATCTGAGCAGAACCATATCGAAGTTTCTCTTATAAAGCACATCACCATTCAGGTAGAAATTGCCAACTAATCTCCTCAAAGTCTTCTTATCTTTCAAAGATGCCCCTGGCGGGTAAATATGACTTTGGAGGAAACATTTGATATCAAAATACCATGGCTTTTCATCTTTGATCACTTCAACAGCAAACACATGTGTTGGCCTATCAAGACACATCATAGTCAAATTAGGAACCTCGTTCCAAAACTTCACCATAATAATTGAAGCCAACGTTGCAAGAGCATCTGCCATCCGGTTTTCATCTCTAGGGATATGATGAAATTCAACCTTTGTAAAGAAAGTGGAAATCCTCCTCGCATAATCTCTATATGGTATCAAACCGGGTTGATTCGTCTCCCATTCACCCTTGATCTGATTCACAACCAAAGTTGAATCTCCATAAACGTCTAAATATTTGATTCTGAGATCAATGGCCTCTTCAAGCCCCATAATGCAGGCTTCATACTCATCCATATTGTTTGTACACTTGAAAGTCAATCTAGCTGTAAATGGAAAATGAGTGCCTTGAGGAGTGATAATCACTGCCCCAATGCCATTACCATATTGATTAACAACTCCATCAAATACCATGCCCCAATGGGAACCAGGTTCGTGCCCTTCTTCAAGCAATGGTTCATCACAATCTTTCATCTTCAAGTACAAGATCTCTTCATCAGGAAAATCATACTGCACTGACTGATAATCTTCAATCGGTTGGTGAGACAAATGGCTATCAACCAAGTGGTATGATTCAACATATACTGACGCAGACGCTTACCAGCCCAAGCCAATGCGCAACAAGTCTTTTCAAGCATAGAATACTGAGTCTCACAATCGGTGAATTTCTTGCTGAGGTAGTAAATAACATATTATTTCTTTCCAATTTCATCTTGCTGACCAAGAACACAACCCATACTTTCATCAAGCACAATCAAATTCATGATCAATGGTCTTCCTTCAATAGGAAAAGACAGATTCAGAGGCTCAAGTAGATACTCTTTGATACTGTCAAAAGCTTTCTGGTAATCCTCGGTCAAATCACAAGACTGATCTTTCCGAAGAAGCTTAAATATAAGTGCGCACGTGGAAGTCATATGTGAAATGAACTTGAGATATAATTTAAGTGGCTGAGAAAACCTCTGACTTGCTTCTCGGTTTTGGGCACATGCATCTCTTGTATTGCTTTGACCTTGCCAGGATCAACTTCAATACCCTTCTTGCTGATAATAAAGCCCAATAACTTACCAGAATGAACACCAAATGTACATTTATTGGGATTCAAGCGGAGTTTGTACTTCCTCAAACGCTGGAATAACTTCAACAAATGTTCAACATGCTCTTATTCATCACTGGATTTAGCAATCATATCATCAACATAGACATTGATCTCTTTGTGCATGATATCATGAAAAAGAGTGGTCATTGCTCTCTGGTATGTTGCACCAGCATTCTTTAGACCGAAAGGCATCACTCAATAACAGAATGTTCCCCAAGGTGTAATGAATATGGTCTTCTCCATATCTCCGGGTGCCATTTTGATCTGATTATAACTAGAAAATCCGTCCATAAATGAAAAAACTTTGAACTTAGTTGTATTTTCTACCAACATGTCAATGTATGGTAGAGGAAAATCATCTTTCGGACTAGCTTTTTTCAAATATCTATAATCAACACACATATGGACGTTTCCATCCTTCTTTGGAACAAGAACAATATTGGCCACCCACTGCGGATACTTAACAGTAACAAGGAAACCGACGTCAATATTCTTTTGCACTTCTTCTTTGATCTTCACTGATGAGTCCTCCTCAACTTCTGCTTGACTGGCAGGCATTCTAGCTTCAACGAAAATTTATGCTCCACAATCTCAGAATCCAAACAAGGCATGTCTTGATAGATCCAAGCAAACACATCTGAATACTCTCGGAGAAGATCAATCATCCCCTTCTTAACCTCTAGACACAGTCGAGACCCAATCTTGACTTCCTTCACATCATCTTCGGAACCCAAGTTGACTAGCTGAATCGGCTATTCGAATGGCTGAATGACTTTTTCCTCGTGCTTAAGTAGACAGGTCAATTCATCAGACACTTCTTCATCACTTTCTTCCTCGACCTCAAACACAGGGAATTCAAAGTTTGGAGAAGGAGTAGGATCATTGTATTCAATGGGTTTAGAAACCAACCTGCATAATGATTTGATATTTTGATTTTAGAGAAGTGAATTATGACCAAATATTATGCAAATGGACAATTATTATTTACTTAATCATGTTTTATGTGATTACCATTTTCAGAAAAGAAAAAATTAAAAATAAAACATCATAGATGTGGATGAATAGAATTGCATTTCATTGATGATTAATTTGAAATATGCCCAAAAATGTTCACTTCTCCCTTAGGCATAGGAGAAGGATTTTAAAAAATAATAAAAACAATTACTTAGAGCGATGAACAATAATAGGAACATCAACAGCGATCGAATTATTGCAAGCCTTTTCATGCGTCATAAAATTGGTGCAGTCTTAATCTCCATCCCCCTCGATCACTGCAACTGAGTGTTATTCATTACCATGGATGAACCCTCTGCTACAGAAACTAGGTTGCATATCTTTAGCCTTGACAACAGACATCCCTTGCTGGAAACCCAAACCGGTTCGGTTCTTGTTCTCGGAGACCTCTACCATACGACCCCACAGGTCAGAACTTCCATCTTTGATAATCTTCTGAGCATCTTTAAAAGAGGACATAGGTGCCCTAACTTTCTCCTCTTCAGTAATAGATAGAGCTTGGAACGGAGTTCCAATCTCATCCCTAGCTTCCACATATGAGAAAGACGACAGGTGACTCACCAACAATGCTTTCTCTCCTCCCATGATGACGAGCTTGCCATTCTTTACAAACTTTAAATTCTGATGCATAGTGGATGTGACAGCCCCCGCCTCAGGTATCCACGACCTTCCTAACAAGCAGCTATAGGCCGGATGGATGTCCATTACTTGAAAATTAATTTGGAAATCACTCGGACCTATCTTCACTGGAAGGTCCACCTCACCAATAACGGTCTTGCGAGAACCATCAAAAGCTTTGACGATCACGCCACTGTATCTCATTGGAGCGCCTTGATATGATAATCTGGACAGAGTTGATTTGGAGAGTACATTCAACGAAGAATCGATATCAACCAACACGTTTGACGACACATCCTCCTTACAATTCATCGATATATGCAGTGCTAGGTTATGATTTCTGCCTTCCTCGGGAAGTTCTTCATCACAAAAGCTCAAGTTGTTACAAGAAGTGATGTTAGCCACAATGTGGTCAAACTGATCCACTGTTACATCATGTTCAACATAAGCTTGCTCCAATACTCTTTGCAATGCTTCTATGTGCGCTTCAGAATTCATAAGCAGAGAAAACACTGAAATTTTGGAAGGAGTTTGGAGCAGCTGCTCCACCACATTGAATTCACTCTTCTTTATCAATCTTAGTACCTCATCACCATCACTAGGCTTCAAATCGTTGGACTCACCAGACTGACACTTTTGAGCACTAATTGGATTTTCTATAGGTACCTCAACCTTCTTACCAACATCTTCTACATCTTTTGGAAAAACGGGACCAAAAATACGACCACTACGGGTCACCTTAGGTATATTGGCAATGTTCACAACAGAATTGGTCGTAGGCAACAAAACCTCTTGACCATTCTCCACCATGGTAGCATTATACTGACATGGAACAACTCTATTGGATGCATACGGGACTCGGCTCACTAACCATATTACCAACGACAAATACTGATCTATTGATGTTGTTGTTGCTGCTGCTATCAAATTGAATCACTACCCGCTCAGGGGTCTTAAACACTGGTACTATCACATTGACATCATCTATATCCCTCGACTGTTGAATCTGGATTATATTCTCATCCATCAACTTCTGGATATCTCTCTTGACAATTGAACACCCATGGGGGTTTACACTGCAAATTGCACAACCGTCATGGTCATTCTCACAATCACTGATAGTACACAAAGTCCTATGCATCTCCACCAAGGACCTACGAATACGTCGCACATCAAACACTCAAAAACTTCCCGAACAACCATCTACCATATTAACAGAGGAATTACCATGAGCAGGCAATGTGTTAGCTTTCACATTCGGCGCATGATCCTCGAAAGACACCATCCCACTCTTTACTAGCTTTTGGACCTCATACTTCAAAGGGTAGCAGGTTTCAATGTCATGGCCGGGAGCTCCTTGATGAAAGGCACAATAGAGTTCGGGCTTATACCACCATGGAAGTGGTTCGGGAATTTGCGGTGGATTTCTTGGTTGAAGTAGGTTCTTGAGAACCAAAGATGGGTAAAGTTCGACGTATGACATAGGAATAGGGTCAAAAGAGACCTTCTTCCTCTCGAATTTGAGGTGAATTTCATCGATGAAGTAGGTTCTTGAGAACCAAAGATGGGTATTATTCAGCGCAGGTCATATGAATAGGGTCAAAAGAGACCTTTTTCCTCTCAAAGTTCTGTTGTTGTTGATTATTGGTGTTGTTGTTGTAGTTGTTTGTTCTTTGTTGTGGCTGTTGTTAATGTTGTTGTTGAACTGGCACTGATTGACTTTTATAAAATATCGGGATAACGGATGAAACTTGCTGATGATATTGATGTGGTTGCAGACTTCTTTTGACATGAAGCCTCCTCTGCCTCCCCACTGATACTGCATTAGTTTCTCCTTCCTTCTTCCTAGCGAAATTGTTACCATACTTCTTACTCGATGACACTTCTTCCTTAGACAAACGTCCCTCACGGACACCCTCTTCTAACCTCATCCCCATGTTTACCATTTCGGTAAAATCACTAGGGGCACTAGCAATCATTCGTTCGTAATAAAATGAACTCAGGATCTTAAGGAAAATCTTGGTCATCTCTTTCTCTTCCAACGGGAGATTTGTGCGACAAGCTCTCTCCACCTCTGGGAATACTCTTTGAATGTCTCTTTGGCCTTCTGACACATTGACCTCAGTTGGTCTCTATCGGGCTCCATGTCCACATTGTACTTGTACTGCTTCACAAAAGCCTCGCCCAAATCATTGAATGTACGAACACTTGCACTATCCAATCCCATGTACCACCTCAGAGCGGCACCAGTCAAACTGCTTTGGAAGTAGTGAATCAATAACTGATCATTATCAGTTTGTGTTGACATTTTTCCTGGCATACATGACGAGATGGCTAAGTGGATAGGTATTTCCCTTATACTTTTCAAATTCAGGGACTTTGAACTTCATCAGGATCTTGACATTCGCCACTAGGAAAAGTTCAGCGGCACTCTTACCGAACAAATGTTTTCCCCTCAAGGTCTTCAATTCCTTTCGCAGCTCAAAGAACTGGTCTTTCATTTCGTCCATCTTCTTATAAACATCCGGACCCTCAGACGGATCAGAACGGTAGATGGTGTCCTTAACATGGAGTAGAGTGTGAACATTTGGAGGCGGAACAAGCATGACCAGGCTAGATTCCATCATAGAAGCAAAAGTAGGTGCAAACCCTTCAGGTACAAAGTTCGTTGGCATTCCCACGAGAATCCGAAAGGCATGGCTGGAGCAAACTGAGTGGCATGCACAGTTGAGGTAGAAACCTCTGAGATGACAGTCCTCTGAGGAGGAGTTACAAGCGTTGGAGAAGACTGACTCTGAGCAACTAAAACAGACTCCATCATGAAAGTCAAGCGGGCAATTTCATCCTTCAATTCTCGGTTCTCTTGTTCCAAATGTTCCATGATTCTCAGTTGATTGGCGCGAGTGTTGTATTACTAAGTCAGCTTGGCTGAAGCACAAAAGAATAACCAATAAGACATTTGGCAGAAGAAACCTGTTATGCAAATGATGCATGAAATTCTATGTTTGAATTTTTTTTATTTTCAAGGAGCATACTATTTTATTTGCAAATACATAATAATAACAATTGTGGCAATTGGGTTAACCATAAAATCTCTTTTATACATATAATTTGGAAGGATTACATTGAGTACAATTTCAGAAACCAAAATACAAATGCAAGAGAAAATGAAACTAATCATCCCAAGGATCCCCTAACAACATTGTCATATGATCTAGGTGCAGACACGTACTTCCTTGGGATGCGTCGGATCTCAGACTCAAAAGATGTCTTCATCTGAGCTTTCTCAAGGACAGGTTGATCAACAATCTTCTTCCAAGAATTGGAAGGCTGAGGCATACCAGAGGAATATGGACCCCATGGCTCTCTCTGCTTCTTCACTTCTCGGTCTTCAAGAAGTTCAATGAGTGCATCCTTGTCTTTAGACTCAAGCTGCAACTCCTCACGCTTTCGGCTCAAAGCATGGAACCGCTCTTCCCACATGCCTTTCTCTTGCTTCATCTTGGCGAGTGTGTCTTCCAACTCCTCTACATCTTGGTTAGGGAGAGTTAATGGCTCATCCACAACAATAGATATATGTCTCTCACAAGAATACGACATCTTCAACTCCAAACCTCTCTTCTTCATCCAAGTAGTGTAAGCTTCCAAAGCTACACAGTTGCGCGGATCGAGCTCGTATTTTCCTTTCCTATGCACATTATGCCAAGCATGTACCATTTTCTGCTTTAAGTGTTGGGTATCTTTACCCTCTTGATAGAAAAGACCTTCTAACTGAGTGTTATTAGGTTTGTCTCTCAAGGGGAACCCAAGTTGACGACGAGCCAAAGCAGGGTTGTAGTTAATTCCTCCTTGTGTACCAATGAGAGGCACATTAGAGAATTCACCACAACTATCAATAATATCCAAGCTACTCAATGAAGAATCATACCAAACTATATCATCATTAGTGAGAGACATAAGTCTCTGAGACCACCGTAGACATTGTTTGTTCTCCATAAAAGCAGGCGTATGAGGCAAGTGCGAAATAAACCACTTATACATAATAGGAACACATCACACAATAGTTCCACCACTTTTAGAATTCCTTAGTTGCAAATAGAAGTACATATCACCTAACAGAGTGGGCATAGGATTCCCAATCAAGAAGATTCTAATGGCATTAACATCAATAAAACCATCAATGTTAGGGATCAAAGCTAAACCATATATGAGCAACACAAAGATGGCTTCAAAAGCATCCACATTACCGGCTTGAGCAAAGGCAATAGCTTTCCGAATAAGGAACTCAGAAGTCAACCCAAATATTCCTCTTTTCTTTAACTAATGAGCCTAAATCTCAGACTTCTTCAGATGAAGAGCTTTAGCTATAAGATGAGATCTGAGAATCTCCTCCAATCCACTAAAGGGAACTTTGTCAGAAACGGGTATTCCCAAGAGATGGGCATACTCCTCTAACGTAGGCAAAAGCTGATAATCAGGAAAAGTGAAGCAACGATAGAGAGGGTCATAAAACTAAACCAAAACACTCAAGAGTCCTTCAACTACATCAGTAGACAATGCATATAGAAGCTTCCCATAACGTTTCTTGTTTTCCAAGGGATCTAATAAAAAAGATGATAGCTTCCTTAACTATTTCAAGTCGGGACATCTGACACTATACTTCTTAGTGTTCCTTCGTCCACAATCCATGGTTTGAAAATATTTGCAAATAAAACCTCAGTTCCTTGAAGTTACTTTTCGTGTGATGAATGTCATGATGCGCATGAATGCATGAATGCAACAATCACAAATAAGGGATCACACACAAGGCAAACAAACAAAGGTCAATGGATCAATCAAGTCATTGTCAAGATCAATCATCCATTTTGGTGGATTATGGTTTTCACCTTATCAACACCCAAGTTCCATTGATATTGACAAGACTTGATTGGATCAACCAAGAATCAAGGGTTTTTTGTGAGTCACGAGCAATGAGTCAGGTGAAGGAGCATCCCAAAGGAGTGTACTAAGGATAAAAACCTATAGATCATGTTCGAAAAAGTTCCCAAAGTCTTAATTCCATCAATCGGATATTACAGGTTAGGATGACTGACTCATCAACCCATAATATTCTCAAGAGAAACTCGTCTGAGTGTAGTATCGTGTAACAATTGTTATTAAGTCCACACATGAACAGTCTCCGCACTACGTCCTAAATAGGCCAAGTTGGGTTAAATGTTCTACGGTCCTCAACTTCTCGGATCCCAAATCATAGAAAGTAATGCCTAACCACAAATGACTTATGAGATATTCGTAACTCCAATAGGGTTCCCACTGAGTAGATGGGTCTCAAGCCAACTTGTTAAGAACAACTCCACACAAGTCGAACATGACTGTACCATCCTCCTATCTTAATTTCACTCAAGTTCGGGTTAGAACTTATCTTACCACTCAGAGATCACCAATCACAACTAGCAGATTATATCATACATACAAATATAGAAACATCAAATATACAATTATATACACATAAAAAGTAGGCTAAACCCACTGAGAACTACTCCCCAGCAGAGTCGCCACTTAATTTCTTTAGCGGTAAATTCGTGACCATTAAGCTATGGATAAACTTAACGTCAATAAAACCAGAGCCACCATCGCGCTTTTGCTGTTTCCAAAGTAAAAGGAAAAAGTACAAATAAAATCCAAAGGTAAGAAGTTTTCAAATCAAAACTAATAAAATTCTATAGATTACAAGTAAGGGGGTTGGTTACACAGAGGGAAGGTGTTAGCACCCAAAGTGTCCCAGGTACTCCTAGGGAGTCCTTTTTTATGCGTGCATGTGTTTTAGTATAAAATGATGTTTGCAATAAAATAGAGTGAGGGGATGAGAAAAGAATTCATTAATTATATTTTTGTGTTTGACAAGACCTTCGGACTTGTGCTTACGTACCAACAT
The DNA here is from genome assembly GCF_024323335.1 of Lathyrus oleraceus. Classification (NCBI taxonomy): domain Eukaryota; kingdom Viridiplantae; phylum Streptophyta; class Magnoliopsida; order Fabales; family Fabaceae; genus Lathyrus; species Lathyrus oleraceus. The sequence continues at coordinate 215,122,524 of NC_066580.1, forward strand.
AAAAATGAGGGATCAAAACCTCGTAGTTCGTGGTAACAATTTCAAAATGATTGGATTATTTTTAATAAAAGTTTAAATTTAAAAGAGGCACAAAATAGCCTAAAAGAGTTTGAATGTGTGTTAGTTATTTTTGTCTTTCTTTGAAATTTTAAGTCATGTATGGTTAAATTCATTTACAAGTTTGATTTAAGAAAAGAGTGTAAAATGCAACGACATAAGGCCAAAGTTTCTAATTTGCAATAAAATCTAAGTTAGAAAATCACAAGCAAAGAAGATTTTGATAAGAGGGAGATATTTGAAATTTAAGAAGTGGAAGGAGATGAAGAGACTAATCCTAAGCAAAAATTTAAAAGTTAAGAGTTGAAAAAGATCTGACCAATGGGATGCAATCCAATAGACAAGAATGTCATATAGAAACCCACTTTTCCTTTGGACTTTAAAATCAAGCAATATCAATAAGCAAGCAAGATGAAGAGCAAAACATCAAATAAAGATAGCCACATCCAAGCTAGCAACTTCATAGTCTTTTTCATAATCTTCCCCATGTATCAGATGGCATACTCCTTGAATGGCTCAGAATACGGCATTAGACATAGGTTCAAAGTAACATTTGCATCAAGAACATGTAGCAGATGAACTGAAGTGGATCCCAATACTTGCATCAGATGAAAGTTCACATCACAATGACTTGATTTCAGAAATGTTGGCATTGGCCAAGTTCTTTTGCATAGGGAATGTTGCTTAATTCTAAGTCCAAAACTCAGATCAAATCCAATAGTCCACACAAACATTTTTTAGGTTTTTTTTGTTGTTTATTAGGTATTTTAAGGTCCTAAGACCACAAACACAAACAAGTTTCACAAACAAGTATATACAATCACAATATATGGCTCAAATGAGCAAAGTGAAAATGACATAAATATAAACAAGTTAAATGATAAGTATAATGACAAATGATAAATGGCTTGAATTTAAAGTGCATAAAGTAAATGACTTGAAATTAAAAAGTTATTCAAATGTTAGTTGATTAGAAGTTAGTGGAGTTTTACTTTTCAATTGTTTCCACACAATACCATGAAGGGGGGGGGGGACTTACAATATCAGTTACTAGAATGCTATGCCTTTTGTGTCAAAATTTAGCGCTATGTTAAGCAATCATTGTTGGACTTATGTAGAAGTCACAACTATCTGAGGCCGGGCAATAAATTTTTTGGTGTTAATTCATGTTAGAGATATGGTATAATGAACCATACTCCTAAAACATACCACACACAAAAAGCATATGATCAAAGGGTGGACCTAATCTCATCCATACTTGTATTGGTTCATGAGCCAATTAGCCCTAGGATATTGAGATGTCATTGGCCAATGAGAGGAATGGGATATAAAGGGATTGAAGATGAAGAGGGAGGGGAGATGAGACAAACATAAATTGGTCATGGGAGGAGTTTTATCAAATTAAAATCATTAATTCATTTTGGGAGATGAAATGTACATTTCATCAATCCCCTAAATCCAATGATTTTAATCCAACAAAAGTCAAATCAACCTTGACCAAGGCCAAAACACATAGTCAAACTTCACAAGTCAATAAAAATGGCACAACACAATTTATTTTCAATTAAACAAATTAAAAATCAATTAAAAATGCATTAAATTAAATTATGTTTTATCAAGAAAACTTAAAACCTCTTCAAAACACCAAATAAATGGCCAAGAGATTTATCATAGGTCAAACAAGGTCAAAGGACCTTGGAGAAATTTTTTCATTATTTTTGAAAAGTCAGAAGTATTTTTAAATAATTAAAAATATGCACAAAAACAATTAAATCATGAAAAATATCAATATTGATCCAAAAAATAATTTTAATTCAGAAAATGAAAGAGGAAAATATTTGAATTTTTTTGGTGAAAGTCCCATATTTTTTGGATCAATAATGAAATTAATATGAATTAATGAAAATAAAGCAATTAAAATGAAAATTCAGAAAATTCAAAAATACGTGGACCATCTGATCTCCCTCATTAATTGAGGTGGCAGATCAGATGATCAAAAGCGCGTGTTCTATTTGTTCCTTAGCTAAATGAGATGCACGCATGGTGATCACTTTTGATGGTTGAGATTAGAACGTAGGACTCATATCAAAGGGTTCTGGACAAGCCAACACATCACCGGAGCCCTGGCTCCGGTTATCTTCTCTGTTGAGGACCACGGGACTGGTGCAAGTTCAACTCAAACAAAAATGGAAAATGAGTACACTATTTTGAAGGAAAAATGCCCAGGAGCTCGAATCTGGCCTCAAATTTGTCTAATTCCAAGTATATGAAAAGATACAGGGAATTGAACTGTGTGGATCATGAACTGAGTTGCTTCGATTTAACCTCAAAGCAACTCAATCTTCTTCCTTACATTGGTAGGACTTCAGACAACTAAAAATCAACAAGAATAGTGGAGAATTGAGTGGGAATCGAAGAGATGAAAAATTTGAAAATTCACCTTCAATGGAGCTTCAGATTGGCACGATCTTGCTTCCGATTGTGCTTGGCCTTACTTCAGATGCTTGTTGAAAGAGAAAGAGATCATAGAAAGGGATGTACTCTTGGAGTTTCAATCTCAAACATATGGAGAATTGAAACTCAATTTTCAAAGAAAATCCTCAAGTTTATCTTTCAATGGTGAGGGTTTGGGGTTTCTGAATCAAAGCTTGGGCATGAGGTCCTTAATTCTGAGCATCAGAGGTTCTATTTCCAACCATAGAGAATGATATTTGCACACTTCCAATTTTGGCAAAAATTTGAAAATACCCTTTGCATGGTTGCATGGAAGTGCATGAGGCCCATGAAATGATAACATCTGATCCATAAACCAATGTGCAATGTACTGAAATCATCTTGGAAGCTTATGCAAGTGTGTATGGAAATTGGACCTTGAAAATATCCAAATGGTACTTCAACTTTCACTCATGCGCAAGTGCCTCATACTTTGTCCAAATGATATGATCTTATGTTTGGGAAAGGTGAGACCAAGGGGAAAAACTTCCATGTTGAAAACTTTTTCATTAGAAGACTAGATCATTATGAATTTTGAGGTGGAAGTTTGGGAAATCAAACATATTTGAAAATTTTCTAAGTCCCAAGTCAAATATTCACTTCTTCTATCATGAATAATGTTTTCTATGGACTTCAAATGAGAAACGTTCCTTTAATAAAGTTGTATCTATTTCAAACCTCTTCAATTGGTCACCAATTTGATCTCATTTGGATTTGGAATGAAGGAGTTATGTATTTTAAAAGTTGAGGAAAATCACTTGTACAATGGTATTGGTCCAAAATGACCTATAATGTTTCCTCTTGGCACATGCATTTGAAAGTTGAATTTGCACTTCCTCCAAACATAAAAGTTGAAGTAGAAATATTGAAAGTGATCATGGAATTTGAATGGATTTCATCTCACAAAAAATTAGCAAGTTATGGCCTTAGGAAGTTGACTTCCAAATTAGGGTTTAGACAAAATGACCTATAATCTTTCACCATAAAAAATGAATTTCCAAGCAAAATTAGCTCTAGACCTCAATATGAACGTTGTTTGGAGTGTAATTTAGAGTAAATTTTATCTTGGAATAATTTTCATATCATAAATATTGTAGGAGATAGGGTCTAGCGAACCCCAGTTTTGACTAGTTGACTTTCTCTGATCAACCACCATGAACCAACTTACTAGCTTGACATTCTCTTGACTTTTGGGACTCATGGAGGATCATATATGCATAATATGGTGTAATGTAAAGTATCACTTGAAATATTTGATCAATTGTTGAAGAAACTTATTGAAGAAGTCACATAAGATACCAAGATGAATTAGGGTTTCCAAGACAAACAAACTCCAAACTCTTGATGATTTTTGATCAAAATAACATGTGAAGATCATGGGGATCCATATATGACACTTAGACGCAATGTGAACCATTTATTGATTGATCTCCTTGCATTGAGGGTCTTAAACCCTAGATATGAGCTTGATAGAGCATAGGTGAGCATACACATTACCTATAAAAGCAACAAACTATACATTGACATATTTTTAGTATTTTAGTTAGTAAATAAAGAAAACCAAAGTATGATACAATCAAATGTGCTTGGTGGCCTCTCCCAATGCAAACCCAATGAATGAGGGGTATGGAGAATACCAAGGTGTGATCCCAATGCTTATGCATATGATGAGAATAACATGAGGGATCTTAGGGTCAAAATTGGGGTCTTACAGTGGCCCAGATTTCTTTATTTCATCAGAAATGGACAAAGCTTGGAACGGAGTTCCAACTTCCTCCTCAAGATCAACATAATTAAAATATGAAAAATAGCTTACCAACAATGCCTTCTTTCCACCAACAACGACAAGCTTGTCGTTCTTCACAAATTTCAGCTTTTGGTGCAGAGTAGACGTCACAACGCCAACTTTATGGATCCAAGGCCTTCCCAATAAACAATTGTAGACCGGGTGAATATCCATTACCTTAAAATTAATTTGGAAATCACTCGAACCTATCTTAATTGGAAGGTTCACTTTTCCAATGACAGTTTTCTGAGAACCATCAAACGCTTTAACAATCACGCCATTGTACCTCATCAGGGCACCTTGATAGGAAAGTCTTGCTAGAGTTGACTTAGGAAACACATTAAATGATGAACCAGTGTCAACTTACACATTGGATAGTGTCCTCCTTGCAATTCATCGAAATATGTAATGCCAAATTGTGATTCCTACCTTCCTCAGGAAGTTCTTCATCATAAAAGCTCAGATTATTACAAGAGGTAATGTTGGCAATAATGTGGTCAAACTGATCCACAGTAACATCGTGTTCCACATAAGCTTTTTCTAACACCTTCTACAAGGTTTCTATGTGTGCCTCTGAATTCATCAATAATGACAACACAGAAATCTTTGACGGTGTTTGAAGCAACTACTCCATAATGTTAAATTCACTTATTTTTATCAGGCGTAATACCTCCTCCTCATCATCGTTAGTCTTAAATTTGTTGGATTCTCCATACTAACACATTGGAGCACTAACTAGATCAACTACAGGAATCTCTGCCTTCTTACCTACTGACACATCTTCCACAACCTTCAAAAACACTGGACTGAACACACGACCACTACGGGTCACCTTCATAATATCCATAATATTTACCACTGAGTCTGCAACTGGAAGAGGAACCTCTTGACCATTCTCTATCATAGCGGCACAACTTTATCAGATTCATATGGGACAAGGCCCGCTAACCGTATAACTAACGACGATACTAAGCTGTTGACATTATTGTTATTGCTGCTATCATACTGAATGACTACCCTCTAAGGGGTTTTGAACACTGGCACAATGACATTCACATCATTACCCCAATGGCGAGACTGGAAGATTGGGATAAGACCTTCATCCATCAATCTTTGAATATCCCTCTTGACAATTACACATCCACAAGGGTTCACGCTGGAGATCACACAACTGTCATGCTCATGTTCACAATCACTGACCTAGCATATATCCTTATGAATTTCCACCAAAGATCTTCTGATACGACGTACATAAAATACCCTGAAATCACCTGGGAAGTCGTTGACCATGTTTATAGAAGTGTTACCAAGAGCAGGCAACGAATTTTCTTTGGCATTCGGCGTTTTGTCCTCAAAAGACACCATACCACTCTTTACAAGCTTCTAAACTTCATACTTTATTGGATAACAATTCTCTATATCATGACCAAGGGCTCCCTGGTGAAAAGCACAATGAAGTTCAGGTTTGAACCACCATGGAAATGGCTCAGGAATTTGTGGAGGGTTCCTCGGCTGGATAGGATTCATGATTACCAAGGACGGTTACAACTCTGCATATGTCATAGGAATAGGGTCAAAAGATACCTTCTTCCTATCAAAATTTTGCTGATGATTGTTGTTGTTGTAGTTGGTTTGTTGTTGCGGTTGTTATTGATGTTGTTGTTGAATTGGAACTGATTGATTTGTTGAGTTGTTGGAAAAAACTGGAATCACTGAAGATAATTAGTGTTGATGCTGACAGGATTGGGAACTTTTCCTCACATGAGGCCACCTTTAACTCCCAGTTGATACTGCATTAGTCTCTCCTTTCTTCTTCTTGGAGAAGCTACCACCAGACTTCTTGCTTGTTGTTGCTTCATCTTTGGACAGACGCCCTTCACGGACTCTTTCCTCTAATCTCATCCCCATGTTTACCATTTTGGTAAAATCATTGGGGGAACTTGCAATCATACGTTCATAATAAAATGAACTCAGTGTCTTCAGGAATATCTTGGCCATTTCCTTTTCCTCCAAAGGCAGACTAATTTGAGCAACTAACTCTCTCCATCTCTGAGCATATTCTTTAAATGTCTTCTTGTCCTTCTGAGACATCGACCTCAACTGATATCTATATGGAGCCATATCAACGTTGTACTTTTACTGCTGACAAAGGCCTCACCCAAGTCGTTGAAAGTATGGATGCTAACACTGTCCAGGCCCATGTACCATCTCAAGGCAGCTCTAGTCAGACTATCCTGGAAGTAGTGAATAAGCAGCTGATCATTATCAGTTTGAGTAGACATCTTCCTGGAATACATAACAAGATGACTCAACGGAAAAGTATTCCCTTTGTATTTTTCAAAGTCTAGGACCTTGAATTTCACCGGAATTTTAATGTTCCAAATAAATCTTTTCCTCTCAGAGTCTTCAATTCCTTACGCAGTTCAAGAAACTGATCCTTCATCTCATCTATCTTCTCATATACATCTGGACCTTCATACGGATCAGAGTGGTAAACGATTTGCTTGACACGAGGAAGAGAATGCATAATAGGAGGAGGCACTGACATGACCGAGCTAGATGCCGACAGAGAAGAAAAATTGGGTGCATACCGTTCAGGTATAAAGTTAGGTGACATTCCCCACGGGAACCCAGTTGGCATGGCAGGAACAAACTGGATAACCTCCATAGGCATAGTTGATGAAGCAATCTCTAAAATGACAGTCCTCTGAGAAGGAGTTGCAAGAGGCGAAAATGGTTGATTTTGAGCAACTATCATAGATTCCATCAACGTCGTAAGTCTGGCGATCTCATCCTTCAGATCTCTGTTTTCTTGCTCTAGATGCGTCATTCTTCTTAAATGATTAGCTCGAGTGTTGTAGTGGTAAGTCATCTTGGCTGATACACAGAAGAAGAACTGATAAGACACCTGGAGGGAGAGACCTGTTATGCAAATTATGCATTGTTTTTTATTGGTTTTAATTTCAACGAATATATGAAGTCTTATTTGCAAATATAATAATAATCAACAATAATAATTCAATTGACCATAAAATCTCTTTTTATTCAAAACATTTTGGAAGGATTACACTGAGTACAATTTCAGAAACCAAAATACAAATACAAGAGAAAAGGAAAACGTCATCCTAAGGATCCCTAGCAACTGTATCAGAAGAACTAGCCAAAGGAGTATATTTCCTGCGGATGCGTCGAATCTCTGACTCAAACGATGTCTTCATCTGAGCCTTCTCGAGGACAAGCTGATGAACTATCTTCTTCCAAGCACCGGAAGGCTGAGCCTTGCTAGAGGAAAATAAATCCTCTGGATCTCTTTGTCTCTTCATTGCACGCTCTTCCAGAATCTCAATAAGTGCATCTTTGCCTTTCGACTCAAGTTGCAACTCTTCATGCTCTCAGCTCAAAGCATGGAACTGTCCTTACCACATATCTTTCTCTTGCTTCATCTTGGTGAGTGCATCTTCCAACTCCTCTATATCTTGGTTAGCGAGAGTTGATGGCTCAGCCATAACCAAAGACATAAGTATTTCAAAAGTGTATGACATCTTGAGCTCCAAAGCTCTCTTCTTCACCCAAATAATATAAGCTTCCCAAGCTACAATGTTGCATGGGCCAAACTAGGATTCTCCCTTCCTATGCACATTGTGCCAAGCATGCATCATCCTTTTCTTCAAATGTTGGGGATCTTTACCCTCTTGATAGAATAGACCTTATAACTGAATGTTATTATGCTTATCTCTCAAGAAGAACCTAAGTTAACGACAGGCCAAAGCAGGGTTATAATTGATTCCTCCTTGTGTACCAATGAGAGGCACATTAGAGAACTCACCACAATTATCAATAATGTCCAAGCTACCCAATGCAGAATCATACCAAACAATATCATCATTAGTGAGAGACCTAAGTCTCTAAGACCACCGTAGACATTGTTAGTTCTCCAAGAAAGTAGGCGTTTGAGGCAAGTAAAAAATAAACCACTTGTACAGAAGAGGAACACAACATACAATAATCCCACCACCTTTAGAATTCCTTAAATGCAAAGAGAAATACATGTCACCCAATAAAGTAGGAACATAATTTCCAATCAAGAATATTCTAATAGCGTTAACATAAAAAAAGAAGTCAATGTTGGGGAGCAAAGACAAGCCATAAATGAGCAAGACAAGCATAGCTTCAAAAGCATCCATGCTATCGGCTTGAGCAAAAACAGTTGCTCTACCAATGAGGAACTCAAAAGTCAACCCGAGAATACATCATTTCTTTATCAAATGAGCATCAATCTCAGATTTCTTTAGATGAAGAGCTTCAACTATGACATGGGTCATAAAATTGCATCAAAACACTCATAAGTCCTTCAACCATATCAGTAAAAAACATGGACAAAATCTTCCCACGACGTTGCTTGAAATCTAAGGGATCTAATACAAAGGATGGAAATTTACTTAATTCCTTCAAATCAGAACATCCAAAGTTGTACTTCTTAGTGTTCCTTCGTCTACAATCCATGGTCTGAAAATATTTGCAAATAAAACCTTAGTTTCCTTGAAATTTACTTTTTCTGTGATGAATGTTATGATGCGTATGTATGCATGAATGCAACAATCACACAAAAGGGATCACACATAAGGAAAACACAAACAAAGGTCAATGGATGGATCAAGTCATCATCAAGATTAATCATCCATTTTGTTGGATTATGGTTTTCACATTATCAACACCCAAGTTCCATTGATATTGACAAGACTTGATCAAATCAACCAAGAATCAAAGGATTTGTTGCGAGTCATGAGCATGGAGTCAGGTTAAGAACCATCCCAAAGGAGTGTACTATGGATGAAAATCTATAAAGCATGTTCTAGAAAGTTCCCAGAGTCTTGATCCCATCTATCAGATATTATAGGTTAGGATGATTGACTCATCAACCCATAATATTATCAAGAGAGACTCGTCTGAGTGTAGTATCGTGTAACAATTGTTATCAAGTCTACACTTGAACAGTCTCCGCACTACGTCCTAAATAGGCCAAGTTGGGTTAAATGTTCTACGGTCCTCCACTTCTCGGACTCCTGGGTCGGAAAAAGTAATGTTTATCCATGATTAACTCGTGTGACATCAATAATTCGAAGGGGGCCTCCACTGGGTAGATGGGTATCAAGCGAACTTTTTAAGGACTACTCGACACAAGTTGAACATGACTATACCATCCTCCTATCTTAATTGCGCTCAAGTTCAGGTTAGAACTTATCTCACCACTCATAGATCACCAAGCATAACAGACAGAGTATATCAAACAAACATTATATACAAACATCAAATATACAAATATATACACATAAAAAAGTAGGCTAAACCCACAGAGGACTACTCCCCAGTGAAGTCGCCACTTAATTTTTGTAGCGGTAAATTCATGACCTAAAAGCTATGGATAAACTTGACGTCAGTAAAACCAGAGTCACCGCCGCGCTTTTATTATTTCCAAAGGAAAAAGGGGAAAGTACGGGAAAAACCCAAAGATAAGAAGTTTTCAATTCAAAACTAATAAAATGCCAGAGATTACAGGTAAGGGGGTTGGTTACATAGAGGGAAGGTGTTAGCACCCAAAGTGTCCTAGGTACTCCTAGGGAGCCCTTTTTTGTGTGCATATGTTTTTGGTATAAATGATGTTGGATAAAAATATAGAATGAGGGGATGAGAAAATAATTCATTTATTATATTTTTGTGTTTGACAAGACCTTCGATCTTATGCCTACGTACCAACATAAAAATGAGGGATCAAAACCCCGTAGTTCATGGTAAAAATTTCAAGGAAAGTTGATGAATTGATTTTAACAAAAGTTTAAGTGAAAGGGCACAAAAAGGCCAAACATTTGAATGGGGTTGTTAGTTCTTTTTGTCTTTTTTAAATTAAAGTCAATATGAAATCACAAGCAAATAAAGTTTTTGAAAAGAGGGAAAGATTTTGAAATTAAAGAAGTGGAGGAGATGAAGAGGCTATCCTAAGCAAAAAAATAAAAGTTAAGAGTTGAAAAGATCTGACCAATGGGATGCAATCCAACAGACAAGAATGTCATATAGAAACCCATTTTTCTTTGGACTTTGACAAGCAATAAGCAATGAGAAATAACCAAGCATCATGTGAAGATTAAGGCATAAAATAAAGATATCCATAATCTCCAAGAAGACATTCCAATAGCTAGCAGCCTTTAGTATCTTCCCATGTAGCCGATTAAATATTCCTTGATCAGCTCAGAACAAAACATCAGACATAGATAATAATAACAAAATAAAAATTAAGCACAAAGATAGAGTAACAGATGAATAAAAGGTATCCAATATCTTGCATAAGATGAAGGCATAGTCAAAGATGGCTCAGTCTTAAATGTTGGCATTGGCAAAGTCCTTTAGCATAGAGAATGTTGCCTAGTTCTAAGTCCAGATGTTCAGATCAAATCCCAAGAGTCCAACAAATGTTTTTTAAGGTTTTTGTTGTTATTAAATGTTTTAAGGTCCTAAGACCACAAACAAAATAAAATACAAACAAATAATATATACAATCATAAGGTATGACTCAAATGAGAAAGTGAAAAGGACTTGAAACATAAACAAGTTTCATGAAATGTAAATGGCAATGAATGATAAAGGTGCTTGAAATTTAAAGTGCATAAAGTAAATGAATTGAAAGTAAAGCAAAATTAATAAGAATTAGTAAATGGTTAGTCAAATGTTAGTGATGAATTTTAATTGATTAAGTCATTCTTTGGAGAACACTCAACCATTTATTCACAAGTATGAATCCTTGAACCAAGACATCATCCATGAGAAGGGCTCCAACATGGATAAATTAACAAGTATGCCACTAGCTCTCATGAAAGGAAAACATGTCAAGTTTCCATACAATTCCATGAAGAACGGGAGAATTATAATCTCACTTACTAGAATGATATGCCTTGAGGGACAAATTTAGCTCTATGTTAAGCAATCGTAATTGGACTTATGTAGAAGTCACAACTATCTGAGGTCGGGCAATAAAAATAAAGGTGTTAATGCGTGTTATAGATTTTGTAAAAAGAATCAAACTCCTAAAACATACCACACACTAAAAAAATGGGAGGACCTATCTCATTCAGGCTTGTGTTGATTCATCTGACACAAGGTCACTAGTGAACCAACTAGCATTTAGACATTAGAGAAATCATTGGTCAAATGAAAGATTGGGAAAGAATTAGGATGAAGATAAGGAGGGAAGGGGAAATAGAAACACAAATTGATCATGAGACGAATTTCATCTGATCAATACCATCCATTCATTTTGGAAGATGAAATGTAGATTTCATCAATCCCCTAAATCCAATGATTTTGATCAAACAAAAGTCAAATCGACCATTACCAAGGCCCAAATAGAAAGTCAAGCATCACAAGACCATAAAAATGACTCAACAAAATTTTTAAACATTTAATCAATTAAAATTCAATTAAAAATGAATTAATATACATTTTAATATGGACAAAACCTCAAATCCCTTCAAAACACCAAGTAAATTTCCAAGGGATTTATCCTAGGTCAAACAAGGTCAAAGGACCTTAGACATATTTTTTGATGATTTTTGGAAAATCAGAAATATTTTAAGACAATTAAAAATATACACCAAAACATTTAATTCATGAAAAATATCAAAATTAATCCAAAAAATAGTTTTAATTCAAAATATGGAAGAGAGAAATATTTAAAGATTTTTGGTGAAAGTCCCATATTTTTTGGATTAAAAATGAAATTTCTATGAATAAAATAAAATAAGAGGATTAAATGAAAAATCAGAAAATCAAATAAAATGAGAAAAAACAAGGGCCATCAGATTTCCCTCATTAATTGAGGTGGCAGATTTGATGGCCAAGCACACGCTTCACACCATGCACCTCGGTCAATGCATCATAGGGATGGTAATCACAAGGAGCGGTCAAGATTAAAACAATTTAAACAGATTAAGTGGCCAGGAGACGCGCCAACGCATCACTGGAGCCCTAGCTCCGGTTGTCTTCTCCGGTGGACATCACTGGACTGGTGCACCACCAACCTCCATTAAAATAAAAAGTGAATACACTATTTTAAAGAACAATGCTCAGGAGCTCGAATCTGGCCTTAATTTCACCCAATTCCAAGTATATTGAAAGATACATGGACTTGAAGTTTGAGGTGCATGCTTTGAGTTGCTTCGATTTGGCCTTAAAGCAACTCAATCTTGTTGCCTACATTGGTAGGACTTAAGCCAACCAAAAATTACTTGAAATGATAGAGAATTGAGAGAGAATCGAAGAGGGAAAGTTTCACAAAATTACGTTCTGTTTGCAGTGATGAAACTCGATTTGGATCTCAATTGGCTTGGGTTTGCTTCTACTTGCTTGCAGGAGATGAAAGGGATGATTAAAAGGCTTGGATCCATGGAGTTTAAATCCTAAAACAGAAGTAGAATTGAAGCTCGATTTCAAGTGAAATCCTCAAGGTTATCCTATCAATGGAGGTTAGGGAAGAAACAACTCAAAGCTTGGGCAAAGGGGTTCTCATTCTGATCACAAGGGCAATGTATTTATAGGGTTTTGCATTGCTTTTCACACACTTGAAAATTTCTCCAAATTTAGAAATGTTGGTGCATGCTTGTATGGGCGTGTGATAAGTGCATGAAATGATTGGAAAAGGGCCACAATTGTGCATGAATGATGCTGAAAGCTTAACATGAGGCCATGCAATTGTAATTGAAGATTGGCCATGAAAATTATCCAAATGGGACCATGAAAAGTAACCATGCGCAAGTCTTGTAAAATGCTCCAAATGCCATAATCTTGGACTTTTTGGAAAGATGACATCAAGCGGAACAACTTTTTTGTTAAACAATTTTCCATTTGGAGCTTGGATAATGATGAATTTTGAGGTGGAAGTTGGAGAAATCAATCATAATTGAAAATTTTCTAAGTACCAAGTCAAATGACCACTTCTTCCACCTTTAATAACTTTTGCTATGAGCTCCAAATGAAAATGTTTTCTTCACCAACGTTGTAGCTATTTCATTTCTTTTGAATTTGGTCACAAATTTGACATAATTTGGATTTTGAATGAGGGAGTTATGCATTTTAAAAGTTGAGGAAAATTGCTTGTTTAATGGTAATGTCCCAAAATGACCTATAACGTTTCCTCTTAGCACATGCCCTTGAAAGTTGAATTTGACTTTTATCAAAGATTCCAAGTTGGAGAATACATCTTTAAATTGATTGTTAAACTTGGATGGCCTTCATATCATAAAAAGTGAGCAAGTTATGGTCCTTGGAAGTTGACCTCCTAACTAGGGCACACACAAAATGACCTATAATATTTCACCATAAAAAATTACTTTCCAAGAAAAACTAGCTCTTGATGTCAACATGAAAGTTGTTTGGAGTATTATAAAGAGTAACTTTTCATTTGGAATAATTTTCATATTACAAAAATTGTAGGAGATAGGGTCTAGGGAACCCCAGTTTTGACTAGTTGACTTTCTCTGGTAAACCTCTTTGAACCATCTTGCAAACTTGAAGTTCTCTTGATCTTTGAGACTCATGGAGGATAATATATGCATAATATGATGTATAATTAATTATCCCTTGAAATATTTGATCAATTGTTGAAGAAACTTTTTGGGGAAGTCAGACAAGATACCCAGATGAATTAGGGCTTCCAAGGCAAACAAGCTTCAAACTCTTGATGAATTCTTGATAAAAATGATAAATGAAGGTCATGGGGATCCATATATGATGTTTAGTACCATTGTGAATCATTCCTTGATTGATCTCTTGTCATGAGGGCTTCATGCCCTAACTATGAGATTGATGAGGCACATGTGGATGCACACACTACCTACAAAAGAAACAAAGCTATACATGGACATATTTTTGGTATTTTGGTTAGTAAAGTATGATACAATCAAATGTGCTTGGTGATCTCCCCCAATGCAAATCCAATGAATGAAGGGTAAGGAGGATGCCAAGGTGTGATCCCAAAGCCAATGTAAATGATGAGATATCATGAGGGATCTTAGGGTCAAAGTTGGGGTCTTATAGTGTGAACATCAAACAATGGACCCAAATCTAAATAACCATAAAGCATAGACATTCTAAAAAAATATAAAATATGATATATAATAAAATTAAAAAATAGGAATAATAAAAAATGAAAATTAGTGTAAAACCTCTCTTGACATGGCAATGCATTATCTTTTAAAAAAAAGAGAAATTTAAACACCAATCCAGAAATTCTATTCTAAATAAATAGATAATTAAAATTAAATAACAAGAAAAGTAAAGAAAAGAAACAAAAGTGTAGCAACGTTTTCTCCTGTCTTAAAAATGCAAACAACTACCATCTCACTCTTATTCCAAAATGAAGTCCTTCCTCCTCTATTTTTGAAACAAACAGAAGTAAGAATAAAAAACTATCTTTATCTCTTTCATAAGATCTCTTACAATAAATATTCCATGGCTTACAAACATAATCAAGTTAAAGGCCACAAGAGAAATAAAGAATGATGAAAAGAGTGGCGTAGTGATGGTTTTTGGTGGAAGGGAGATGGAAGAATAACAGATGCAAGTTAGTGATGAAGGAGGTTATTTATGTTGTAACATGATTTACATGAAGGTGATGAAGAAGAGTTTTATTTAGTTTTAGAAAACTATTTTTTTTCATTTTGTTACTTTTTGAATATGAGAGATAAAGAGGAGGATGTGTGTGTGATAATGGTTTTTATGGTTGTAGCAAAAATGTGAGTTGCAAGTGATAAGAGGAGGTGAGTTTTATGGTAGTGGTCATAAAAAATTATGGCATGGTGTTGTTTGAATGGTATGAAGAAAAGAAAAAAGAGATTATTTCGTGAAGTGTGCGGTTTATGGATAATGTTGTTTGTGGTGTAATGAAGTGTGGAGTCACTTTTTGTGTGTTTATATCTTCATATTTGGAGATATTGTGAGAGGTGTGTATTAAGAAAAGAGAGGATATGTATGTGTTTGATAAGAGAAGAGTGAGTGTAGCGAAAGAGAGAAATGAAGGAAATATGAAGAAAGAAAGGTGAAGTATCAACTTTTCATGCATTGAATGGAAGAAGAAGATTTTAGGTGGCTATGGAAGTAAGGAAATGGCTTCTGTGAAGAAACAATAGAAGAATAAAACAAACATTCTTATTTTCCTTCTATTTTGGTTTTCCATTAAGACAAAGAGAAAGCTTATAGTGTATGTTCAATGAAAAATAGAGTAGGTTTACATTCTTTTTCTTTTTAAGTTTTCCCAATATCATCTCATAAGTAAGAGAAAGAGTCATCAACGAGGGATGCAAGGCGCCATTTTGGTCCGAGTTTCTCTTCCATGCTACACATTGGTTAGTATATATACCACTTATCTTAGGGTTTTATTTTTTAATGGTATCGAAATGCCCTTGTTAGTGATTTAGTGTAGAGAAGAAATAAAACTAATTAAGTTTAATAAAATTTAACATTTAAAAATAATGTTACTAAAATCAGAATAACATCACAATTAGTTTTATTTATTTTTTAGGAATGATTTGACAAAAAAAGAAAAAAATAAAAGGATTGAAATGAATAAAAATCAGACGAAAAATTGCTCAAAAAATTAAACTAAATACACTAAAATGATCAGTGCGAAATAAACTTCTTAGAAACATACATGTTTTAATCAAATTTTGAAGTAAAAAGGTGCGACCAGAAAAGGAGTCGAAAAATTAAAACGAGCATGCTAGGTTAAACTACGCGATATTTTGCCTGCTAATTTTACGTACATTTGAGAATCAGTTTAATCGATTTATTTGTAAATCCGAAAATTTATTCTGGATGACATTTTAGGCATTATGCAGGATGAAATGCATACTATGCTATGCATATGATGTTAATGTTATGACAAATGTATCGATTTATTTAATAAGGGGGAAATTGGGGTATGACAGTTTCCCCTATTTAAACATCTTTGACCAGAGAATATGAAGAATGTTAATCTTCATATGGTCACGGTGGGAGATAGTCAAATACTAAAGGATCCAAATTTTGTCCCTTGATGAAATGATACGAGATATTATGAATTATATGATATGTTATGCATTTGAATGAGGATTATTTTTATATTGGTTTGCTGGGGATATGGTATGAAATGAACCCGAACACGGTGCTTTATGAAGGATGAAAAGCAGACCTGTGGGGAGTGACAGACATATATGATAGCGGTGATCCATAGGAAAATGGAAAAGACGAATGTGTGAAGATTCACTGAGGATAAAAAATTGCTGGAGAAAAAGACAACGAGGAATATTCAAAGTATGTTTTATCAACAAGTTCAAACATGACCTGACACTTTAGAATACATCTGATGACCCTGGAGATTTATCATAAGAAATTCATCCAATAAAAGTTTTGGGGGATTCCTAACAGAGAATTTATCCAAGATAAAAATAAACGGGAGTCTTCTTATAAGAAAATCATCCACGCAAAAGGCTACGATGATTCTTTGCAAAGAAAATCATTCACGGCAAACATCATTGGAGTTTTCTAAAACGAATAACATTCATGCTTCTAGGAATTCCTTAAGATGAAGAGTCATACATGACTTTCTAGGAACCATCAGGAAAAAAAGTAATCAAACTCTTTGTATGTGCCAACAAAGTTGGACATTGACCATAAGCATTGGTCACAACCAGATTCTAAATAATTGATATCAATTACAACTTGAATTTAAATTGTGCTAATAACAATTAAACCAGGAAAGGATACCAGTGACAACTGGATTTCAAGATGGCTCCAGTAACAACTGGACTTTAGGTGCCAACGACAATTGGATTTTGGAGGATACCAATAATAATTGGATTTAAAAACACGTGCTAGTGACAACTGGACTTTAGATGCCAATGACACTTAAATTATAAAATGATGCTGGTGACAACCATACTTTGAAAATAACGCAAGTGACAACTAGAATTTTCAAAGATGAACTGCTAGACGAGAAGTGGACTTGAAGGATAGATGAATAAACAAGAACTGGACTTGAAGGATAGATGAATAAACAAGAACTGGTGTTTTGTCTTTTTGTTTGTGTTTTTCAGACGAGAACTGACTCTCGGACAATCTACTAGACTAGAACTGGTTTCTTTTGCTTTATTGTCAGATGAGAACTCACTTGAAATGGGCTACTAGACGGGAAATGGTTTTGGGAAGAAAACTGACTACCAAGCAGGAATTGGAGTTAAAAATAGGCTACCAGGTGAGAACTAGTTTACAATCGACCACCAGACAAGAACTGGATTTAAGAAAAGGCTTCCAGACAGGAACTAGCGTTTGAAAACTGACAGTCAGACGAGAATGTACTTTCAAATTATTTTTCATGCTATGGGTATATGTGTAAGACCCTAATTTTGACCCTAAGACCCCTCATGGCATCATGTTATTGCATAAGTGCATTACCTCAAGGATCATAGCATGTTTGGCTCCTTAACCCTAGGGCGGGACTTGTGTGAGTGGTTTGAGACCACCAAGCATGCTTGTATTTTATATTATTACTTTTCTTATTTTCTTACTAACCAAAAGCACAAAAATATATCACTAACTCTTTTTGTTTTGAAGCTCAAGTGATCATGTACTCCAATGCTCCTAGGAGGCTCCTAAGCCCAATGAAATGGCCAGATGAAGATGAGAAAAAGCATGACAATGGTCCAAAAAGCTCTTAATCATCATATATGTCTTCCAAGTATCTCATATTTCCAATTTGATCAAGATAACCCAAAGGGCTGGAGGCTTGTTTCCCAAGGAAACCCTAAATCAACTATGCTTTGCATGTGCCTTGCTCATGAAGCAAACTTAACCTATGATCAAATTTAATCAAGGGAAGTTCTTTCGTTCATTATTTTATGCATATATGAGCCTATTTGAGGATCCTCAATCATTTATTCATCAAGATTGGAAGTTTGGCCTTGAAAAGTTGACCAGTCAAGTCATCTCACTAAACTGAGGTCCACTGAGATATAACTTGTGATGTGTTTGTCAAATGAAGATGACCCCAAGATAAAATATGTTCTAAAGAACCATATGAACAACTTTCATGTTCTTAAAAAATCCATTTGAAACTTGGAAGGTAATCATTCATTTCAAAATATTATAGGTCATTTTGACTAAAACCCTAATTTTGGGTCAACTTCTCAAGGACATAACTTCCTGAATTTTTATGATTTTAAGGTGATACCAAATGAGTTGGAAAGATTGAGATGTATACTTCAAATGTTATGTTGTAGAAAATTTCATAATCCTAAAATAAATACATGTGATAATACAAAACATTATAGGTCATCTTGGACCTAATTCATTGAATTTGAAAAAGTACCCAACTTCAAATGCCCATAACTTTGTCATAGAAAATCCAAATGATGAAAACTATGAGTCTAAAGTGATCACCTTGAAAATATCAACAACTTTGTTGTTGGAGGTTTTTACATTTGAAGCTTGCATCATGAAAACAGAGGGGTTTGATTAGGCTTACTTTTGGTGAAAATTGTCAAAGGTGGCTTAAACATGTTTTGTACTTAGATTTTCACAGCCAGTTTTCATTAATTTTCAAATGCCAACTGAATTTTTGCCCAACATGACTTTTGTTCCTTATTTCATGGGCTTTCCAACCATTACTCACAATGCTTTTTTGGACTTACCATTGGTGAGTTTCGAAGAGCTCTTCATTTATGTTCATTTTAACATTTCATGATGAAACTTAATGTGTAAGCTAGTTCCCTCCAAATTACACGTCCAATTCCATTTTAAATGAACTCAGTATGGTTTTGCACCCATCATTGGGCCTCACATGCGCCTGTACAGGCCCATGCATCTAATTTCCATTTGCCATGCACACGAGTGAAGCATGATGCACAACCAATTTCAACTATAAATAAGCACTCCATTTAATTCATTTGAAAACCTTTTGGAGATCTGAAATGCTGCAGCACTGAAACCATAGCCATACTAGAGGAATTTTCCAGAAATTTTTCTCACTTTCAAGCTTGAAATTCAACATCATTAGTTGATTTTCAAAGCTCAATTCCTTAGCCTATCATCTCCACTGCATCCCTAAAGCAAAGAGAAATCAAGATCTTGATGTTTTCGTGGCTTAAAGAGCTTTAATTCAGAGGTAGAACTTCAAACTTTTTGGATCTAGAACTTGCAATTCAATGTAGTATTCTCTTGTTTGTGTGGTTTTCTGAAGTCCTCACACTTGAGGCAAGCCAATGGTGGCTTCAATTTTCCATTTCGTGCACTTTCAGTTTGAACACCATGATCTCCCACTTCATATTTCTCTCAATATAGGAAGAGTGAGGAAGATCCATGGATACAGTGGTGATCTACATCACACGAGCTTCAATTTGATGTCCTCATTTTTGTTAAAAATATTTTCTCTGCAACTGATGGCCGAAGATTGTTGGATCACCAGAGAAGATGGTGGTTTCCACCACCATCCTCACGTGTATGCCTCCATGGCCCTTGGATTTGACTTCCACGTTTCAATCTCATTCATCCATTGTGTTTACTTTTTTTAAATCACTTTGTGGCGCGCTTGACTTGGTTGTATTGTGTTCCTCATGATCTGGACCATTCAGCCTTGCCACGTCAATTAATGAGGTGCATCACGCGGCTGTGGTTTTTTTCATTTAATTCATTTTCTTTTATTTTCAATTAATTCAATTGATTTTCAAAAAATCATAAAAAATTTATTTGAAGTCAGACAAATATGAGACCAATTCCAAAAATTTTCTTTAAAAATCTAGTTTCATATTTTAATTTTTAATTATTTTTGTGACTTCGTTTAATATTTTTTGTGAATTATTTGGTTTTTAATAGTTTTAATTCATTTTAAAATACTTTCTGATATTTGAAAAATCCAAAAATATTTTCCTAGCATTTATGGATCATGATAAGTCAATGAAAAATAGTCTCATCAATTTCTTATTTGATTTGAAATTTATTTGAGATTTTAATCCATTTTGTGCTATTTTTAATTGTTTTTAATTGCTTTCTGATTTCCAAAATTGTTGAGAAAATTAGTCAAAGCTTGTTTGACCATGTTAGACCTATGATAATTTAATTAGACTTGTTGAAGTTGATTTGAATTGAATTTGAGGTTTGACCTTTTTTGTTTATTTTATATTCGCATTTTATTTTAATTCAAAAAATTCCAAAAAAATATTGTTGACTTGTTGACTTGTTGACTTGTAATCTTCATTTCTTTTCTGTTTGGCATTGATTGATGATGACTTGATTCACATTTGATCAATTGGACTTGATACTTGTTTTCTTTTCCATTCCCTTTCATCTTCATCCCATTCGTTTCATCATTGGCCAATGAGTTAAGTTCTTATGGTTGGTCTTGACAAATGAGAGGTTTAACCTTCTTTGATCCAAACCAAACTCAACATGATCCATGATCAAGTGAGTTATTTTGTGTCCAAGACAGGTTGCTTCTTGGTCAAGCAAATAACCTAAAGACAATACAAGGCCCTTCCCCTTTTGTTTTGGCATGGCAAGTTTATGGAGCTTGGCTTACTAGTCATGGTCTCTAACTTGTGTTATTTGCCTATATTTTTATTGATCGACCTCAGATAGGTGTGACTACTACATTAGTCCACTTACGATTGCTTAACATATCGCTACATTGTCTTATGACAAGCTAACATAACTCCACTAATTACAAACTTTAATTTGAGCATTTAATTTCCTGTCATTTACTTTTAATGTCATTTACTTCTTGCTCATTATTCATATTGATTTTCCCTTTGCTCACTTGCTCATTGAAGATCAGGAAGCTGCTGCCATCGTTGAAGATGATGAAGAGGAAGACCTTGGCAACTTTGTCATACCAGGAGGAATCTGCAATGATTGGGTCGCTGTTGATGTTCTAACAGTTATCCATAAGTCAACGTAATGTGTTCATTTTGTTTAAAAACCCTTCTCCCATGCCAAAAGGAGAAGTGAAGGCATTGTTGGCATAAATTGATTAATACAATGATATTCATTCCATAATCGCATTTTAAATGTTTGTTTTTCAAATTATTTTTCCTTTTTGCTCTCTGCATGAAATTGGTGATCACCATAAAACCCTAAAAAGAGAATAAAATCAAGTTTTCATCTGCATAATGATTTGCCTGGTTTGAATTTTGAAATCTCTTTTATACTCAAAATCATTATGCAGGTTAATCAAACCCATTGAACATAATGATCCAACAACATCTCCCATCTTTGAGTTCCCTGTATTTGAGGCAGAAGAAGATGATGTTGAAGAGATTTTTGACGAGATTACCCGTCTGCTTGAGCACGAGGAGAAGATCATTCAGCCACATCTTGAGAATCTGGAAACAATCAACTTGGGGTCTGAAGACTGCATTCGTGAAGTGAAGATTGGGGCACTCCTGGAAGACTATATTAAGAAGGGGTTGATTGAGTTGCTACGAGAATATGTCGACGTCTTTGCCTGGTCGTATGAAGACATGCCCGATCTAGATACTGATATCGTGCAACATTTCTTGCCGTTGAAGCCTGAGTGTGTGCCTGTGAAGCAGAAGCTTAGGAGAACTCATCCTGACATGGCAGTGAAGATTAAAGAAGAGGTTCAGAAGCAAATTGATGTGGGGTTTCTGGTGACTTCTACATATCCTCAATGGGTGGCCAATATCGTGCTTGTGCCTAAGAAAGATGGAAAAGTTCGAATGTGTGTGGATTACCGTGATTTGAATAAAGCTAGTCCGAAAGATGATTTCCCTCTACCACACATTGATATGTTGGTAGACAATACAGCTAAATTCAATATCTTTTCATTTATGGATGGATTTTCCGGTTATAATCAGATTAAACTGGCACCCGAGGATATGGAGAAGACAACATTCATCACACCTTGGGTAAAATTCTGTTTTTGAGTGATTCCCTTCGGTTTGAAGAACGCCGGAGCCACGTATCAACGCGCTATGACTACCTTGTTTCATGATATGATGCACAAGGAGAGAGAGAGAGAGAGATACGAAAGTTGATGATATGATTGCGAAGTCAAAAACGGAAGTAGAACATGTAGAACACTTGTTGAAACTTTTCCAGCATTTGAGGAAGTACAAGCTCCGCTTGAATCCGAACAAGTGTGCATTTGGAGTCCGTTCCGGCATGTTATTGGGTTTTATTGTTAGCGAGAGGGGTATTGAAGTTGATCCTGTCAAGGAAAAAAGCAATACAAGAGATGCCTGCGCCCAAAACTGAGAAGCAAGTCCGAGGTTTTCTTGGCCGCTTGAACTACATTTCGAGATTTATATCCCACATGACCGAAGATTTCCAAAAGACCTTTGACAGTATAAAGGAGTATTTGTCCGAGCCTCCGATTCTCTCTTCGCCTGTTGAAGGGAGACCATTGATTATGTACTTGACTGTGCTTGATGATTCCATGGGTTGTGTCCTTGGGCATCAGGACAAATCAGGAAAGAAAGAATATGCAATATACTACTTGAGTAAAAAGTTTACTGAATGTGAGTCTCGATACTCAATGCTTGAGAAGACATGTTGTGCTTTGGCTTGGGCCGCTAAACGCTTACGCCAGTATATGTTGAATCATACGACTTGGTTGATATCCAAAATGGATTCGATCAAGTATATCTTTGAGAAGTCTTCTCTAACTGGGAGAATTGCCTGTTGGCAGATGTTGTCATTTGAGTATGATATCGAGTATTGAGCTCAAAAAGCTATTAAAGGTAGTATCTTGGCTGATCATTTGGCGCATCAACCAATTGAAGATTATCAGTCTGTGTAGTATGACTTCCCTGACGAGGAGATTCTGTATTTGAAGATGAAATATTGTGATGAGCCTACGATCGATGAAGGGCCAGAGCCTGGTTCCTGATAGGGTATGGTGTTCGATGGTGTTGTCAATCAGTATGGAAATGGTATTGGGGCAATGATTATTACTCCTCAAGGCACACATTTTCCTTTTACAGCAAGGCTAACTTTCAAATGCACGAATAATATGGCGGAGTATGAGGCTTGTATTATGGGTTTGGAAGAATGTATTGATCTTAGGATCAAACATCTTGATGTTTATGGTGATTCGGCCCTTGTTGTCAATCAGATTAAGGGTGAATGGGAGACGAATCAGCCTGGCCTCATCCCATATAGAGATTATGCGAGGAGGATCTCAACTTTCTTTACTAAAGTTGACTTTCATCATATTCCTTGAGATGAGAATAAAATGGCAGATGCTCTCGCTACGCTTGCTTCAATGATTGTAGTGAAGTATTGGAATGAAGTCACGAATATTACTATGATGCGCTTGGATAGACCAGCTCACGTGTTTGCAGTTGAATAGGTGAAAGATGATAAGCCATGGTATTATGATATCAAGTGTTTCCTCCAAAGTCATATTTACCCGTCTGGGGCATCTGTGAAAGATAAGAAGACTTTGAGGAAATTAGCCGGCAATTTCTACCTGAATGGTGATGTATTGTATAAGAGAAACTTCGATATGGTTTTGCTCAAATGCGTGGATAGACACGAAGCAGACCTGTTGATGACTGAAGTCCATGAAGGTTCATTTGGTACTCATTCTAATGGACATGCTATGGCTAAGAAGATGTTGAGAGCATGCTACTATTGGCTAACAATGGAGTTTGATTGCTGCAAGTATGTGAAGAAATGCCACAAGTGTCAGATTTATGCGGATAAGATTCATGTTCCCCCGACACTTCTGAATGTTATTTCCTCACCATGGCCTTTCTCCATGTGGGGAATTGACATGATTGGCATGATTGAACCTAAGGCGTCGAACGGTCACTATTTTATTCTCGTAGCCATTGATTACTTCACCAAGTGGGTTGAAGCGGCATCGTATGCAAATGTGACCAGGAAGGTGGTTGTGAAGTTTATCAAGAACCAACTCATATGACGATATGGTGTTCCAGATAAGATCATTACTGATAATGGATCTAACTTGAACAATAAGATGATGAAAGAGCTGTGTAGCGAGTTCAAGATTGCACATCATAATTCTTCTCCATATAGACCCAAGATGAATAGGGTTGTTGAAGCTACTAACAAGAACACTAAGAAGATTATTCAAAAGATGGTTGTTACGTACAAAGATTGGCATGAGATGCTGCCAATTGCTTTGCATGGCTATCATACATCCGTCCGAACTTCAATAGAGGCAACCCCTTTCTCTCTTGTGTATGGCATGGAAGTTGTGCTCCCCGTAGAGGTTGAGATCCCATCAATGAGAGTCTTGATGGAAGCCAAGTTGACTGAGGCTGAATGGGTTCAGAGTCGTTATGACCAACTGAATTTGATTGAAGAGAAGAGATTAATTGCCATGTGCCATGGTCAGTTGTATCAGCAAAGGATGAAGAAAGCCTTTGATAAGAAGGTCAAGCCTCGTGTGTTCCGAGAAGGTGACCTCATGCTTAAGAAAGTCTTATCTTTCACGCCCGATTCCAGGGGCAAGTGGACTCCAAACTATGAAGGTTCATACGTTATTAAGAGAGCCTTTTCAGGCGGTGCTTTGTTGCTTACAACTATGGATGGGGAGGATTTCACTCGTCCTGTGAATTCAGATGCAGTCAAGAAATACTTCGCCTAAAAATAAAAATAGAATAGCACACTAAGTTGAAAACTTGAAAGGGCGGATTAGGCAAAAATGAGTGTCTCGGTGGATTGAAAACCCGAAAGGGAGGTCCAGGCAAAAGTTAGAGACATGAAAAAAAATGAATATATATCCCGTTAGATTGGGTACCTCACCCTGGGGAAATCTAGGCAAAAATTAGGGATTTGGTAAGTAACTGGATCTAGACGAGATCTTGTTCTACAACTGTTGTTTGTAAAAGATTCTCGCTCAGTCATCATTAACTGAAGCTTCGAATACAGTGGATTCAGAGTTGGTGGAGAAACGGTCATTATGTTCGATGTAGCCCTTTTTCCATGTACATCACCAATTTCAAATTTGTAAAGATCTATGGAGTCTCGCCATTTGCGGACTACCATTCTATTAAATAAATTCAAGCCTTTATCTAACTCTTTGCACTCTTATTTGTTTCTGTTTATAAAATGTTTGCATGTTTTAATTGATGAATATCATTGTTTTAAACAAATAAAGTTTTCATAAATAAATTGTTTTAAACAAAATGAAAACTCACAATGATTGAAAGGATAAGTGGAACGTCCTCAGTGCTTTCCCAAGGATAGTATGATTTCCAAAAGGTAAGGCATTTGTTCATAATCTGGCATTCTTATATCCTCTTCATCAGCTTTCAGTTGTCTCCCCAGTGAGCACAGAGAGAATGATACATCATCGACTTCCCAGAAGGGTCTGGTATGAGAGGTTCTCTTTGATGGCAATGGATTATTCTATCTTGTTGGATTGCTTTCTCCTAGCAGAATCTGTGGATGTTCATCCAACGCTTTCTCGGATAGTTTGTTTGTGCATACATGCTTGTTTCCCCTGCAGAATCTTGGTAATCCATGTTTGGTAGTTTTGGTTGATCAATGGATGATTTTTTCGGTTCTGGTTCTTGCCTTGATCATTTAGAGACGTGTATCCCTCTATATCAAGCACTAGCATTTGTGTTTTATCAATTATAGAGGTTGTTATTCCTTGTGTGGACTGACTTAAAATCCCTTATAGATTGATAAAAGTTGATATGCTATTCTACTCACGAGGAGGTTTGTCTTTCCCTAGCATGAGTAGAAGTTCCCAGTAGAGTAAGCATGTGTTTCCTGCAGAGCTATCTTTCCAGATGATTGTTTCCTCAGCAGGAAGTTACCTAGAGCAAGTGGTGAAGGGTTTGGCTCCCTTTTCATCCCCAGCATGTCGTTTGATGACAAGGGATTCATTTCCGATTTCCTCAGCCAGGGTAGTTCCTTTGCGGTCTGTCCCTAGTGGGGTTGCCTGATCAGAGTTTGATGATTTGTATCCCCTCTGAGTCTGAAGATTTCTTCTAGCATTGAGAGTTGATGTGGAAGATGTGTTTGTTTCCTTCCCCGATGGAGAAAATTGCTCTTTCTCCCCTTAGCAGAGTTTCCTCTCCGGCAGATAGAAGAGAGTTGTTTCGACTGATGTGTATCTAGTTGGTGGTTGTTTCCAATGGAGTTTCACATCATACCTGGATAATTTCCCCAGTAGAGTTTCTTCTACGGCGGATCTTATTGATATTCAGCAGCCTGTCCCCAAGAGAGTTGATGGAATCTCCCGGACAGATCTTTTGCGTCTTCCTTATGTCAAGATTGTTTGCCCCTGGAGACTCCTCTTGCGTAGAATGTTGTTTCTTGCAGTTGGAAGCTGTGACTTTGCCTGTTCCCCAGCTGTGGTCAACGTCTTCCCGTGATTATTCTTCTTCCAGAGGTAGTCCCTACCAGAGTTGAGTTCTCTACTTGGTTATCCTTTTTCGCTGCTCCTGAATACATATTCTTTGTATCCTCAGCTGTAAGTTCCCAATTTTGACCCTAAGATCCCTCATGGCATCATAACATTGCATTTACATTGCCTCAAGGATCATAAGCATCTTGGCTCCTTACCTATAGGGTGGGATCTCTTGTGAGTAGGTTTGAGATCACCAAGCATGCTTGAATTGTATATTATTGCTTTTCTCATTTTTTATTTTACTAACCAAAAGCACAAAAATATGTCACTAACATCTCTTGTTTGTAGCTTGAGCAGTCACAAGGTCTAAAGCTTCTAGGAGACCCTATGTGCATTGATATGGCCAAGAGAAGATGAAAGCAAGCATGTCAATGGTTCTCAAAGCTCTCATCCATCAAATATGCCTCCCAAGTATCTCAATTCATCATTTTCATCAAAGCAAATCAAAGGGTTTGAGGTTTGTTTCCCAAGGAAACCCTAATTCATCTATTCATCAACTGTGCCTTGCTCATGAAGCAACCTCAACCCATGGCCAAATACAACCAAGGAAAGTTCATTAATTCATCATTTCTTGCATATTTGAAATTATTTGAGCGTCCTCAATCATCAATTCATTAAGATATGAGGTTTGGACTTGAGAAGTTGATCAGTCAATTCCTCTGACTATTTTGAAATACACTGAGACCTAAATTTTTATTTGTTTGTCAAATGGAGATGACCCCAAGAGAAAATATGTTATTAAGGACTATATGAATAACTTTCATGTTCATCAAAAATTAATTTGAAGCTTGGAAGGTCATCATCCATTCCAAGACATTATAGGTCATTTTGAGTGAAACCCTAATTTTGGGTCAAATTCCCAAGGACATAACTCCTTCATTTTTCATGATTTTGAGGTGTGATCAAATGCATCGGAAAGCTTAATGTGTCTACTTCAAATATTATGTTTAGCAAAATTTCAAAATCTCAAAATAAATACATGTGATAATGCAAAACATTATAGGTCACTTTGGACCAAATGCATTGAAATGTGAAAAGTCCAACTTCAAGTGCCCATAACGTCTTCATAAAAATACCAAATGATGCAAAATTTAAGTCCATATTTATTGCCTTGAAAATATCTACAACTTTGATGTTTAAGATTTTGTCATTTGGAGCTTGCATCAATGAGACAGAATGGCTTGAACTTTGGCCAATTTTGAAAATCTCACATATGCATGTTTTGCACCCTACACTTCATGTCCAATTTTCATCAATTTCCAAGGCCCAAATGGATTTTTTATCAAAATAACAAATGATCCTTATGCAATAAGCTTTCCAACCATTACTCATGAGGTGGTGTTCCTATTTTTAACATGGCATTTTCGAAGACTTGAATGTTATAGTGCATTTTTTTGAAAATCATTTCATTTGCCTTGCATGAGCTAATACAGTCCAATATGCACGTCCATTTTGCATTCATCATGCATTAGCTTTCAATTCCAGTTGGAATTGGGCCCTCCATGCGCCTCTACAGGCGCATGCATGGAGGCCTTTTCCATTCATGCAAACTTTGGATCATGCATTTCAGTTGGCTTCTCCTATAAATACAAGGCCACTGCTCTGCACTTCTTCAACCTTAAGGCGCCCCAATTAATGCTAAATTGAAATCCTAGCCATCACTAAAGGAACTAATTCATTTTTCTTCAAATTTTTCATATCTGAATTTTGATTTCATTGATCAATTTTCAGATCTCAAAGTTCCCAAACCTTCTCTTCTTGATCCATAGTGTCTACTGTAAGCAAAAGCATCCAAGGATTGTGACTCAAAGCCTTGCAAATCAAAGGTTTACTTCAACTGTTATTTGCTTCGAACCAACTTGTATAGTGCTCTATTCTCATTGTTGTTGTGTGATCTGAAGTCCTCTGCATAGAGGCAACATTGTTATGCTTTCAATTTTTGAAAATCATGAAGTTCATATGAACACCACAGAATTTCCACTTCTGATTTCTCTCAATACAGGGGTGATGTACATCACCCTAGCTCTTGATTGATGCCTGGATCGTGCCATTTGGTTACCATTTTTATTTCTGCAACTTTGGACATGGCCGGAAGTTGTTGACTAGCGTGCCATTTGGTTACCATTTTTATTTCTCCAGATCAGATCAGAACCTTCCATTGCTTTTTCGAGATTCAGTCATACACGTCCATTGTTGTGACTCATTTAATGGCTTGGTGTATTGTTGTTGACTAGCGTGTATGGTGAACATGCGCTTCTTAGCCATGTGATGATCCACGTCAATTAATGAATCACCATCAGACGGCTCACGCTTTTTCCCCTTTTTCTAATTTCTGATTTTATTTCATTTTATTATTTTAATTCCATTTCATTTTAAAATTTCATATCTCTCTCATTATTGGTCCAAAAATTATGGGACCAATTTCATTCTTCTCCTTTTAATTTCTACTTTCTAAAAATGATTTTTAATATTTTTATTTTATCATTTGCTATTTTTTAGTAATTTTCTCTTTTCTGGTTATTTTTAATTCATTTAAAATAATTTTTGATATCCAAAAAATACAAAAATATTTTTCTAACCTCTTTGAATGATGAAAGATCTATGAAAAATATTCTCATCAATTTATTAATTAATTTGAGATTTATTTGAGATTTTAGTTCAATTAGGTTATTTTTATTAATTTTTAATTGATTTAAAATAGTTTCTTACTTCTAAAAATGCTGAAATTTTTTGTCAAACTTTGTTTGACCTTGTTGAACTTGGGATAATTCACTTGGACTTTTCAAAGTTGATTTGAAGTGAGTTTGAAGTTTGACCTTTCTTTAAAATTTTAATTCAAGTTTTATTTTAATATTAAAAAATGCCAAAAATATTTTATTTGTTTCTTGACTTCTAATTTTCATTTTGCTTCTGTTTTCTATTGTTTGACCTTGATCTTCTCTATCTTTGATCAATACTTGTTGATTCGTACATACCATTTCCATTAATGCACTTTAATTCTTCATCTTCTTCTTCTTCTTCTTCTTTTCTCCTTTTGATCAATGAGTTAAAGATTGATGGTTAGCATTGACACATGGAGGTTTAATCTTCCTTGATTCAAATCTAATTCATCTTGATCATGGATCAAATGAATGGCTTTGCATTAAAGATAGGTTGCTTCCTAAATCATGCAAAGAACCTAAATCAATACAAGATCATTTCTCATCTTCTTTTTGGCATGGAAAGTTGTTGGAGTTTGATTCACTAATCAAAATCTCTAACTTGTATTGTTGCCTACATTGTTATTGACCGGCCTCAGATAGTTGTGACTTCTACATAAGTCCAATTACGATTGCTTAACATAGCGCTAAATTTTCCTTATGGCACACTAACTCTAACACTAACCATTAACCATTAACATTTACTTCTTGCTCTTTACATTTATGCAATTTACTATTCTTGTACATATTATTCATTTGTTTTGCTCTTTGCTCACTTGAGCACATGTTTATGTTAATGCAATTTGCCTTTTGCTCACTTGAGCACATAATTGTGTATATATTATTGTGCTTGTGTTTTTGTTTTGATTGTTGTGGACCAAATGCAAAAAATGGACAAAGGGACTTAGTCTCTAGGACATTTCCTATGCAAAATTGGAGTAAAAGGACCTTAATGTTGAAGATGGATTAGGATGACCAACTCTCTAAACTCACTCTTCTCCATTCTTGATTTACTTCATAGAACTCTTTGATGTGTGTGCTTTTGTGCTAGGGAATCCTATTTGAGCCAAATTGAAGAACCATTGCCATGTTCATCCAAAGTGAAAGATACAAGAGACATTGGGGATCTTCTAAGAGCTTGTTCGATTTTGTTGATTGCTTGAGCTTACAATTATTTTGCTTGCATATTCCAAAGGATGGGAGCTACTTGGATCATCAATATGATCTCAAGAGAGGAACTCCATTTGTGGTCTTGTTTCTTATCCTTCATCTCTTGTATGATTAGGCCTTTAGCCATTCTTCTTCTTCCCTCCATTCTAACCCAAGCCAAAACTTTTTTGCAAACAGTTAACACTTCTTTTCAAACATTAGAAACCTAAGCCTTTTTGCTTTTGATTTTCAAACTTTCTTTTCATAACACTTATTTTGAATTAAACTTTTAAGTCAACTTTGACCATACTTTGTAAATACTTTTCATTGGTAAATACCACTCATTCAAATACTTTTTTGTGGTTTCAATGGCCACTCTCTTAATCAAAACTTTTTCATAACCTTTAGCTATTAGGTTTGAGTTATCCTTGAGGTAGATGTAATACTCACCTATATCCTTAGTGTTGGATAATGAGTCTTCCATGCTTATTATGGGGTTAACCCCTCACTAGTATGTTGAAGTTATCCTTACATGGTGGATTTATGGTTTTAGGTTGAGTTTTCTCCCTTGGATAACAAAAGACCTTAAGGCTTTTAGACCAATCAATCCACCAACTCCTTTTTTGAGATTTTTACCCCGAACTACGAGGTTTTGATCCTAATCTTTTTAAGATGGTACGTAGGCAATGGGTTTATCCATCCAAACACAAAATGTAAATAACTTGTATATTCTCTTCTCATCTCTTCAATCATGTTTGCACAATTTTTTTTTTCCACAAAATACCAACCTTACAACAAATGTGAAAAGGGCTCCCTAGGAGTACCTAGGATGTTTTGGGTGCTTAAAACCTTCCCATTGCATAACCAACCCCCTTACCCCGATCTCTGACATTTTTACTAGTTTTTGATTCGATAAAACTTTTAGGTTTTTGTTCGCTTTCTAACCATTCCTTTGGATAAATAGAAGTGCGGTGGCGACTCGACTTGTATGGTTTACCTTAGATTTGGTCAATACCTCTAATGGTAACGAATACCCCTCTACAGAAAAGTGGCGACTCTGCTGGGGACTTTTGCCTAGTGGGTTTTGCCTACTTTTCATATTTGTTGTATTGTTGTGTATATTATTTTGTGACATATTTTTGTGCAATTTGGGGATTACTGTATTGTATGTAATGATTGAATTGCATGAATATTAATTCCTTGTATGCTTAGTGATCTTTGTGAGATGATATCTATACCCGAACTCGAGTTATTCCTTTGCAAGTTGACTTGCAAGCCCATTCACTTGGTGGAGGTCATGTTGGGATCAATAATGTCACACAAGTAGTTGCGGTTAGACATTACTCTTTCCAATATAGACCTTAGAAGCCAAGGACCTTAGTTTACCAAGCCCATCTTGGCCTATTCTTAGGATGTAGTGCGAAAGTCGTTCAAGTGTAAGATTTGATACGATTGTTACGTGATACTACACTCATAAGAGTCTCTCTTGAGAATATTTTTGGAATACGAGTAGTCGTTTATCCAATAATATCCGAAAGATGGGATGATGACTATGGGAACCTCTTGTAGAACATGTTTGGCAGGTTTAAACCCTAGTACACTCCCTTTGGGTGGTTCTTAACCGAGACTCCATGCCCGTGACTTGCAACAAACCCTTGATTCATGGTTGATTCATTCTTGTATCCTTAATATCAATGGAACTTGGGTGTTGATAAGGTGTAAACCATAATCCACCAAAATGGATGATTGATATTAAGGATGACATGATCCATCCCATGACCTTTGTTTGGTGTGCTTTGCTTGATCCTTGAGTGTGATTGTTGCATTCATGCACCCATTTGCATCCATATCATCAATAATGAGAAAATTTTCAAGGAACTTAAGAGGTCTATTTGCAAATTTTCAAACATGGAAAGACAAAGAAGGAATACAAAGAAGTACAATTTCAGACAACCCGACTTGAAAGAGCTAAGGAATTTGACATCCTATGTATTAGATCCCATGGGTTTCAAGGCTCGTTATGGGAAGCTTCTGTCTGTTCTGACTACTCAAGTGGATGAAGGATTGATGAGTGTATTGGTGCAGTTTTATGATCCCTTGTACCGTGCTTCATATTTCCGGATTTTCAGATTTTTCCCACGCTTGAGGAGTATGCCTACCTTGTGGGTATACCTATTCTAGACCAGGTGTCATTCAGTGGCTTGGAGAGTGTTCCTACTTCTCAAGAGATAGATGATATGTTGCATATAGATGAATCTCTGGTTGGTGCTCATATGACTACCAAAGGTGGAATTCAAGGTCTCCCTTCTGAGTTCCTCATTACTCAAGCTATCATGTATGGGAAGGCCGTGAGTGAGGACGCCTTTGAGGCCATATTTGTACTTTTCATCTATGGACTAAAGTTATTCCCCAACATCGACAAGTTTGTCGATGTGAACGCTATTAGGATTTTCTCTACTCTTAATCCCGTTCCAACTTTGTTGGGTGACACCTACTTTTCTTTGCATATGAGGAATGCAAAGGGTGGTGGTACCATTGTGTGTTGTTTGCCTCTGTTGTACAAGTGGTTTATTTCGCAATTACCACAGACGGTCGCCTTCAAAGAGAACAAAGGATGTCTACGGTGGTCCACGAGACTTATGTCTCTCACTAATGATGATATCTTTTGGTACAACCGTGTATATGATGGTGTGCAGATTATCGACTCTTGTGGTGAATTCTCCAATGTGCCTCTTCTTGGTACATGTGGTGGGATTAACTACAACCCTGTTTTGGCACGTCATCAGCTTGAGTTCCCCCTAAAGGATAA
Organism: Lathyrus oleraceus; assembly: GCF_024323335.1. Taxonomy (NCBI): domain Eukaryota; kingdom Viridiplantae; phylum Streptophyta; class Magnoliopsida; order Fabales; family Fabaceae; genus Lathyrus; species Lathyrus oleraceus. Next base: position 215,155,946 of record NC_066580.1, read on the forward strand.
ACCTAATAATATTCTGTTAGAGGGTGTATTCTTTTAGGAGGGTAAAGATCCCCAAGGCTTGAAGGGAAGGATGGTTCGCGCTTGGCACAAGATCCATAAGAAGGGAAGGAAGGAGCTAGGTCCGAAGAACTGTGTCGCTTTGGAACCCTATACCTCTTGGGTTAGGAGAAGAGCTTCCGAGTACCTCATGCCTTATGATTATCCAAGACCTACACCTTTGGTTGTGGTTGGGCCTTCAACCCTCCCTGCCCAAGGAGTAGAGGAGTTGAGAGACGAAGACCGTTCGCGTGCTTGGATCCGTGAACGAGAGGAGTTGCTTCAGCAGATCAGAGAGAAGGATGCTTTGATAGAGTTCCTTGAGCACCAGGTTATTGATGAGCCTGATGACGCATTAACTTCTCTACTTCCTCAGTCTTCCAAGTTTTGGAAAAGGAAGTATGATCGACTCGCCAAAGAGAAGGCAGATATGGAGGCAGCCTACGAGAGGGAGGTGGAGAGGCTTCGTGCAGCTTATCTTCCAGTGTCCAGAGCTTTAGATGACTATTTCTAGGGTTCCATAGGATGTTCATTTTCCTTCTCTCTTGTATTGTTTTAGGTTACCAAAATTGTATGTCTTTGGTGTAAAAATATTTCTAAATGTTATTTGATGTGATATTTCCATATGCGATAAATGTTTAATATTCCCAATCTTTGCAAATTGGACTCTAAAGTTCCTTTGATATAAAAATTAAATCATATGCATTGCATGCATCATGTGCATAAGCAGGTTTTGCTCCAAGCTTCTTGTTCTATGGTCTAACTATGTGTTCTTCATTTATTTTGAAGACAAGCTGACTCACCGGTACTACACCCGAGCCAACGCATCAAGACTAATGGATCATTTGGAGCAAGAGAACCGTGAACTCAAGGAGGAAGTAGCCAGATTGACTGCCCTGATGGAGTCATTCATGGCTGCCCAGAGCCAGTCGTCTCCGACACCTTCAACTCCGCCCCAGAGGACAGTCATCTCTGAGATTGTCTCTTCAAACGTGCCTGCGGCCAGCGCCCACTTCGCACCAACAACTATGCCAGCTGGGATTCCGTGGGGAATGCCTCCTAACTTCATGCTTGAGGGTTCTGCACCAACCTTTGCTTCTCTGCCGGTATCTAGCCCGGTCCTTGCCGTTCCTCCTCCTGTCGTGCATACTATGCCCAGAGTAGACGACACCATCTATCATTCTGAGCCGTCTGAGGGCCCAGATGTCTATGAAAAGATGGATGCTATGAATGATTAATTTCTTGAGCTCCGCAAGGAATTGAAAACTCTCTGAGGAAAAGACCTTTTCGGCAAGTCTGCTGCTGAACTCTGCATGGTCCCTAATGTCAAAATCCCTGTCAATTTCAAGGTACCTGACTTTGAAAAGTACAAGGGAAATACTTGTCCTCTCAGCCACCTGGTTATGTATGCCAGGAAGATGTCTACTCAGACCAAAAATGATCAACTTCTCATTCACTACTTCCAGGACAGTTTGTCCGGTGCTGCCCTGAGATGGTATATGGGCTTGGATAGCATGAACATCCAATCTTTCAATGACCTTAGCGAGGCCTTCGTTAAGCAATACAAATATAACGTGGATATGGCTCCCGATAGGGATCAGTTGAGAGCTATGTCCCAGAAGGACAAGGAAACTTTTAAAGAGTACGCCCAGAGGTGGCGAGAGTTAGCAGCACAGTTTGTGCCCCCGCTGGAGGAGAAGGAAATGACCAAGACCTTTCTGAAGACCTTGAGTTCTTTTTATTACGAGCGGATGATTGTCAGCGCTCCTTTTGACTTCACCGAGATAGTGAACATGGGGATGCGTCTGGAAGAGGGAGTCAGGGAAGGGCGCCTGACCAGAGAAGAGGGCTCTTCTGCCAAATGGTGTGGGACGTTTGGAAAGAAGAAAGATGGCAAGGCACATGCTGTAACCTCCCATGCTAAACCAAGAAGACCCTCAGTGAGGAGGAAGACCATGCGTCCTGCCGGTAACCAGCATCAGGTGGCTCACATAGCACCTATTTTCAGAGATAACCAGCAATATCGGCATCACAATAACAATCAGCAACAAGATCATCCGCAATATCAACAACAACAGCACCGTCCTCAACAGCAGGCCTACCAGCCTCGAAAAAAAAATCAAGCCAGTACAAGCTATGAGAGGAAGAGGGTCACCTTCGATCCTATTCCCATGACCTATGCCGAATTGTATCCCTCGTTGAGAGAGAGGAAATTGATTACTCCACGAGACCCACCGGCTATACCTACCAACCCTTAGTGGTGGTATAAGCCTGAGCTACATTGTGTTTATCATTTCGGTGCTCCCGGACATGACGTGGAAAACTGCTACCCACTGAAGACCAAGGTTCAAGACCCTGTGAGATGTGGCATTCTCTGTTTCGAGGACGTAGGTCCTAATGTGAAGAAGAACCCATTGCCCGAGCATGGGAAGTCCTCTGTCAACATGGTCCAGGGCTGCCCTGGTAAATACAAAGTCAAATATGTCAGTCATATTCGACAATCTCTGGTCGAGATGCACAAACTGTTGTGTGAGTACAATCATTACGAGCATGACCACGACAGATGTCGAGTTTGCACTGTCAATCAGAGAGGATGTCGCCAAGTCCACAAAGACATTCAAGAAATGCTGGATGAAGGAGTCATTGAGATACTTCAGAATCGAAATCTTGATGAAGATGCTGATGAAGTCAATGTAATATCTCCAGTATTTCGGATCCCTGAGCCTGTTGTCATCAAGTACGATGGTAGCAAGCAAAAGGCTTCTCCCTCTTTGATCATTAAACCAGTTGGCCCTGTGCCATACTCTTTTGAGAAGGCGGTCCCCTATCGCTACAATGTTGTGGCATTGGAGGATAGGAAAGAAATGCCCTGCCCTCTACCTTTGTTGTTAATATTGCCGATGTCAGCGGCCTGACCCATAGTGGTCGTGTTTTCTCGGCTCCGCCGAAACCCCAAGCTGATGTTCGAAGGGTTGATATTGCTGATTACGCTGAACGCCCGATTGGGACTGCTGTGAATGCTTCGAATCCGGCACTTGTTGCCAAACCCGCCTCTGTTGTAAAAACTCCTATCTCTATTGGCCAGAATGGCAATGCGAAGGAAGACTGCGATGAGATGCGGCGGCTCATCAAAAGGAGTGAGTCCAACGTTGTAGATCAACTTCTACAGACACCATCAAAGATCTTTGTATTGTCTTTGTTGATGAATTCAGAACCATGCCGAGAAGCTCTGCAGAAGGTGTTGGATGTGGCGTATGTAGATCATGACGTCACAATAGAATAATTTGACAGTATTTTTGCAAACATCACCGCTTGTAACAATTTAAGTTTTTGTGATGCTGATCTCCCCGAGGAGGGAAAGGACCACAATTTCGCACTACACATCTCTATGAGCTGCAAAGATGATGCCATGTCCAATGTGCTGGTGGACACTGGATCATCGTTGAATGTGTTGCCAAAGTCCATTCTTGTTAAATTGTCATATCAGGGCCCTCCCATGAGGCAGAGTGGAGTGGTAGTGAAAGCTTTCGATGGGTCCCGTAAAACTGTGATTGGAGAGGTTGAGCTCCCAGTCAAGATTGGACCAAGTGGTTTCCAGATCACCTTCCAGGTTATGGATATCCACCCATCGTGTAGCTGTCTGTTGGGCAAACCATGGATTCACGAGGCAGGCGCCGTGACATCCACCATACACCAAAAATTGAAGTTTGTCAAAAACAAGAAGCCGGTGGTAGTAGGGGGAGAAAAGGCTCTCCTGGTTATCCATTTGTCTTCCTTTTCTTACATAGATGTTGAGGATGAAGTTGGAACTCCATTCCAAGCTTTATCTATTGCTGAGCCTACTAAGAAAGGAACTTCTTCATTTGCGTCCAATAAAGATGCTAAGCTGGCCATTGAGCATGGTACAACTAATGGATTGGGGCAAATGATTAAGCTGGAAGACGACAAATCCCAGGCTGGCATAGGGTATTCTTCTAGCATCTTCAATAAGCATGGGCTGTTTAAGAGTGGTGGGTTCATCCACGCTGGTCAAGATGAGGAAGTTGCTGCTATTATGGAAGAGGATGCAGAGGAAGATTCTGGCAACTCTGTCATCCCTGGAGGGGTCTGCAATAATTGGGTTGCTGTTGATGTTCCAACAGTTATCCATAAGTCAAAGTAATGTTCATTGTGTTTAAAAACCCTCCTCCCATGCCAAAAGGAGGAGTGATGACATTGTTGGCTCATAAATACAATGATATTTTCATTCAATAAATTCATGTTAAATGTTTGTTTTTCCAATTATTTTCCCTTTTCGCTTTTGCATGAAATTGGTGATCACATAAAACCCTAAAAAATAAGAATAAAATCAATCTTTTCATCTGCATAATGATTTGCCTTGTTTGGATTCTAAAATCTCTTTATATTCAAAATCATTATGCAGGTTAATCAAACCCATTGAACATAATGATCCAACACCATCTCCCAACTTTGAGTTCCCTGTATTTGAGGCGGAAGAAGATGATGTTGAAGAGATTCCTGACGAGATTACCCGTCTACTTGAGCATGAAGAGAAGATCATTCAGCCGTATCTTGAGAATCTGGAAACAGTCAACTTGGGGTCTGAAGATTGTGTGCGAGAAGTAAAGATAGGGGCACTCCTAGAAGAATCTGTTAAGAAGGGGTTGATTGAGTTGCTACAAGAATACGTCGACGTCTTTGCCTGGTCATATGAAGACATGCCTGGTCTGGATACTGATATTGTGCAACATATCCTGCCTTTGAAGCCTGAGTGCGTGCCTATGAAGCAGAAGCTCAGAAGAACTCATCCTGACATGGCAGTGAAGATTAAAGAGGAAGTTCATAAGCAAATTGATGCAGGGTTTCAGGTGACTTCTACATATCCTCAATGGGTGGCCAATATTGTGCCCGTGCCTAAAAAAGATGGAAAAGTCCGAATGTGTGTGGACTATAGAGACTTGAATAAAGCTAGTCCGAAAGATGATTTCCCTCTACCACATATTGATATGTTAGTAGATAATACAGCTAAATTCAATGTCTTCTCGTTTATGGACGGATTTTCCGGATATAATCAGATCAAAATGGCACCCGAGGATATGGAGAAGACAACATTCATCACACCTTGGGGAACATTCTGTTATCGAGTGATGTCCTTCGGTTTGAAGAACGCCGGAGCCATATATCAATGAGCTATGACTACCTTGTTTCATGATATGATGCACAAGGAGATCGAGGTATATGTTGGTGATATGATTGCAAAGTCAAGAACGGAAGTTGAACATGTTGAACACTTGTTGAAGCTTTTTCAGCGTTTGAGGAAGTATAAGCTTCGTCTGAATCCGAACAAGTGTACATTTGGAGTCCATTCCGGCAAGTTATTCGGCTTTATTGTCAGCGAGAGAGTTATTGAGGTTGATCATGCAAAGGTCAAAGCAATACAAGAAATTCCTACGCCCAAAACTGAGAAACAAGTCCGAGGTTTTCTTGGCCGCTTGAATTATATTTCCAGATTCATATCCCACATGGCTGCCACATGTGCGCCGATATTCAAGCTCCTTCGGAAAGATTAGTCTCATGATTGGACCGAGGATTGCCAAAAGGCCTTTGACAGTATTAAAGAGTATCTGTTTGAGCCTCCGATTCTGTCTCCACTTATGGAAGGGACACCCTTGATTATGTATCTGACAGTTCTTGAAGACTCAATGAGTTGCGTCCTTGGTTAGCAAGATGAATCGGGAAAGAAAGAATATGCAATATACTACCTGAGTAAGAAGTTCACCGATTGTGAGTCTCGATACTCAATGCTTGAGAAAACATGATGTGCTTTGGCTTGGGCTGCTAAGTGTTTACGCCAGTATATGTTGAATCATACGACTTGGTGTAGCACCTCAAATTTGCACCTCCCATTTGTATATACATTTTCATTTTAGGTCATTAACATTGCATTGTTCATTGCATAGTCCATCAAGTCATCAGGCAAGACTGGTTAGAAGATTCAACTGTGCAAGGCAACAAAAGCATTTTCCATGAGATCAAAGCCCTAGGGTTGGCACAATGAGTTCATGTGACCCAGGGATCATTTTGAAGTGATTTGGCCAAGTGTTGAAAGCTCAAGGCTCATCAGTCCATGTGCAATTCATCTGAAACCCTAAAAAGTCAACAGAAGTCAACTGTCAATGCAATTGTGGATTTGAAGGTGGGAGATGGTTAGAGATGCCTCATTCATGTGCTAACAAGTCTCATTTGACATTTCAAACATCAACATTGAAGAATTTGAGGTCAGATCAAAACTTTCCCAAAATAGCAGGTGACCTGTAATTTGAACTTTCCAAAAATGGAAAGGTTTTGGACCAACTTCAACTTCAGATTACATCATAAAGAAAGCTTCAAATGAAATTTTGTCCAACATGAAAGTTGAATATCTCTCTCTCCCTTTTCAAAAATGTCCAAGATCATGGGTTTCTAACATGTGGTTGAGGATATATGATCAAATCATTGTCAAATATGCATGGGACTTCAAATGGCCACATCTTTTGATTCAAAGCTCCAAAATGAGTGATTCTTTTTGCAATATTCTCCTTTTGACTTCTAATTTACAAATCATGCATCACATTACGTAAAATCTCATCACATATTCACTTGCATATCCATGCCTTTTTGGAGGGAAATTGCAAAATTCAAAAATGGTGCGTTGTATGGATTTTCTACCATTGCCATTGTGTTTAAAAGATCATTTTAAGTGACTTTGATGAAGGGTGTGGTACTGTTCACGTGTAATTACTACATGCACCATGCAAATTTTGATTTTTGCAAAATACCTTATTTTCATTAACCAAATTAAACATGGATTAGCAAGGTGATTAGTAAAGCATATATATACTCTAACCCTAACAGAATTGAAGGAGGTTAATCATTTTTCACATTTTCTAGATTCAAATTTCTCTCTCACTTCAAATTTTTCTCTCATTCATAACTCAATTTTTTTTCAAAGAACCTTGCAATTTTACTTCATATACTTGTTGCCTAGCTTTGATTCTGTGCAGATCAAGTGTTGAATTGGTGAATTCGCGCAAGAATCAAGTGGTGGAAGTTCATGAAGATGACAATGGAGTTTCTGTTTTGAGCTAGATCTACACGTGTGCAAGCTTCCTTTTCTTCACCAAACATCATTTCAAGCATTGTAGAGGGGATTTGGATACTTACAAGTTGTGGATCGTGCAAAATCAAGAACTGCTCTTCAAGAGGTTCAGTTTTCGAATCTCTTAATTCTTAAATTCATGTATATATTCTGGTAGATCTTGTTCTCCTGGTGATTCTGATCTAAATTTCGTGTGATTTGATGCATTATTAAGAGAGATATGCTTAATTGAAGTCTTGAATGTTAATTTGATTTTGCTTTGTTTTGCATGAATCAGGATGAATTAACATGAAATATTGCTTGATCTATAACCTACATGTCATGAGGATTTGTTTGATGTATTTGTTTTTGAGTTCTAGAAAAAATTCTGGAAAGATGTTGAGGCTCGCGCACTGTTCATCTTCTTCTTCAGGAAGAAGATGAAGATCTTCAGCTATGCGTCGACCATACAGCAATGTTGCGTCGACCGCTCGACAGCTTTGAGTCGACCGTAGCTGGTCTTGCGCTGACCCGAGGTTCTGGCTGTGTTTTTTTGAGTCGACCATAGCTGGCCTTGCGTCGACCTCTCTCTGGTTAGGGTTTTGTGTTGGCACGCTCAATTTGAATTTGTACAGGGTTCGATCCCTGCTGAGCGCTGGTTTTCAAAATTCATTTCATATTTTCATCCTTTCCCTCCATATGCCAAGCTATGTGTTTTCTTTCATTTTTATTAATTTCTCCAACTTCATAAAATCATAATAAATTGAAAAATGCATCAATTCACCTCCAATTTTTTGCTACTTGCTCCTCTGTTTGTTCATTATTTTATGATCATAATTTCCAAATTTGTGCATGGCTGAATATTTTTTGGTGCTAGGGTACTTGAACGTATATGCTTGCTTGACCTTGCTTTGCCATATCATTTGTGAAATGCTTGATTTATATTCAATGCTCATGAAATTTTTCATGCTATAACTAGACTCATTGCTTGACATTTTGGTGTTAATTTGGTATTTTTATCATTTACCATTTCTGTTTCATGATCATGCTAAGGTAGGTGTGACAATTTGTGTCACACCTTGTGATGTTCAACTTGATTGATGAGTTTACCATGCCAAATGATATCCAATTGCCTTGATTTTTTGTATGATGAACATTATGGATGTTGTGATTGCTCATGATTTTTGTTGGAATTTTTGGGATCATTTCTGATTTAATTGAGATTTTTCATTCTGGATGGTCATATTTGAGCTTTTGCATTGCCTCGAACTTCGTTTGATTGTGAAATGCTTGTTCCTTATCCAATGAATGTGAAATTTTGCACACTATTTATAGACATGTTGAATGTTGTTTTGGCTTTGGTTTGAGGTTTTTAACATAATCCATCTCTGTTTTAGGCCTATGCTAAGTTGGTGTGACATTTTGTGTCACACATGTGCTTGTTATGCTTGCCTTGACTTATGCAATGTGATTGCCATGCCTAATGATGTCCAATGCCTATAATTTTTTGTGTGATGATCATGTTGTATGTCCTGTTTGCTCATGAACTTTGTTGAGATTATTTGAACCATTTTTGAATTAATGTGTATTTGTTCATTCTGATGTCACAATGTGATTACAACTTGCATACCTTGCCATGTTTGGTTCATGAAATGAATTTGGTGAATGATATTGATATGAGACCTTTTGGATTGTGTTCTTGATTGATTGAAGTTGATTCATGTTAAATTTCATGTTCTGTTTTGGATTTTTCCTCCATCTTTGACCCTAGGCCTTGACCTAGTGGTTGGTGACTCACAGTTGAGCTTTGATTTCAGGTTTACACATCCAAGTCCATAGTTGATGATGCTTCTTCACTTGAGCATTGATGTTTGCTCTAAATGTTGACTAACCTTGAGTTGTGTTGTAGGCTTTGAGACCAAGTGGCTTAATAGCTTGTGCCTTGCCCACTTTTGCATTGCTTGCTTATATGTCTGATTGTGTACTATTGCCTGATGACTGTTGTCTGTTTATTTGACTGGTATACTTATTGGGTTAGATTTTTTTCAGGTACATAAGTTGCTTTGAGTTCTTTTGAACTTGCTTTTGCTTTGCTTGGTTGCTTAACCATTTGAGGTATAACTCTTTGACTTCATGTAGTCTGGAAGACATGTCCTGTTACTTGGGCAGGCACCTGTCTGAAGCCCTCCTTAAGAGGCAATGCTTGTGTTTGTTTATTTTTGTGCCAAGCAGGAAAAGTCCTCTTATGAGGCAATTGGCAGATAAAAGAGATATGCAATCCATCTCCTGCTATTCAGTGTGTCATTCACTTGGCTCACACACCTTGTGTTGATGCATTGTGGATATTAACCTAAGATCTTTGTTGTGTCAGTCACATGTGGGGAAGAGTTCCAACTTTCTGAACTCCCACACTTTCATTTGTCTGAAGCTCTCCCGGGCTAGGGATAAGAGCTGTGAGGTCTTACCCTCACTTCCTATTTCATCTGCTTCACCCTAACTCTCAATGTTAGGGTTAAGAGCTAACATCACCCTGTTACAGTGGCTTGTTTGTCGAGGTTGACATGACCCCTTGACTAAAGCCTAGCCTTGTGTGAGCCCACTTTGTTTGTATATAGTGTGTGTGCTTGCTTTGTGTGCTTGTTTTACCTGTGCTGTTTAGGATAGCTTGCTTCCTGTGCAAGTTAGATAGCAACCTTAACATAGGGATCGTATGCATGATAACTTCTAGGCTCGAGTCGTAGTCTCCCTAGTAGTTTGTGTCTCCCTTTGTATCTGGTTAGGCTAGTCCTTTTTCCCTGCGTAGGAGAACTACGTCGCCCTGATCCTTATACCAGATGAGGTACGTAGGCAGGAGATGAGGTAAGTCTAGCTATTGGCAGTTGGTTTCCAGTGTGTGTTTGTTGGTTCGGAGTCTGATGTAAGTCCAGCGATTGGCATTCGGTTTCCATGTTTGTCTGTTTGTGTGGAGTCTGACGTAAGTCCAGCGATTGGCAGTCGGTTTCCTGTGTGGGTTTTGTTTGGCGTGCGTTAGCCGAGCTACGAGTGCTCTGATTCTTCTCTAGTTAGAGAAGATACGTATGCATAGGATGCGACATCCTAGCGAGCACGTTTCCCCTGTCCCGAACTACGTCGACTCTGATGTCTGTGCCTGACAGACTACGTAGGCCCAGGATGCGATACCCTACCGAGTCCCGTTTCTTTTGTCTTTCTGTGTTTCTTTCCAGCCTTTGTATGGTGTTTGAGCAGTTTTTAGCTACCTCTCTTCTATTCTTTCTGAGCGTGGATCCCGTCGAGTACGACGGATGCGTAGGGGTGCTAATACCTTCCCTTCGCATAACCGACTCCCGATCCCATCTCTCTCTGGTCGCGAGACCATGTCTTTTCTAGGTTTACTTCGAGCGTTTCCTTTCCCTCTTTTTGGGATAAATAACGCACGGTGGCGGCTCTATTGTTTTGTTTTCCCGCCGGTTTTTCGCGTAATGCGACAGCTGGCGACTCTGCTTGGGACATAGAGAAGTTGACCTCTTGCTGGTCCATCTTCCCTAAGCGAGTCTCTCCTAGCTCTCTCTAGGATAGGGTTTGGTTGCTTTCGCTGTTTCATTTATTGCATTCATTTATTGCATTCATTTATTTATTGTTTGCATTTATGTTTGCATTTATTGTTTGCATTTATATTTGCATTCATCTGTTCATCTGGCTGTGCTGTGTTGTCTCTCTGTTGGGGTGGGAGTTACTTGAGGTAAAAGGCCCAATACCCAGGTTATGAGTGAAATTTAGGATACCTAGGAATAAAGTGATTCATGGGAAGCGGGTGGTATTGCGCCACTTAGCGGAACATTGATATCACGAGCAGTTCAGACTCTGATGGGGTATCGTCGTTACATACTTCGGGTGTGTATATGATGATATTCTATGAAAGGGTTATTTATGATGCGTTTCTCTCGACCTTACCCTGGCCTAGATGACACCCGTGAGTGGGGAGGGAATGATCATTATTATAGGTACAATTGGTGACTTGTCGGTGACTTGTTGGTAACTTGTGATCCTGTTGGTGACTATTGGTTCAGAATTTTGGGGTCTCAAATGACTTTGGGTTTCAGATGAATTTGTGGTTCTGAGTTCAAGCCGAAGCTTTGATCCTGTGCTCCGAGATACACAGCCAGCCAGTCTTGTCTGCATCATTTGCATCATGGCATGTTTATTTTCAAAAAATACGCAAAAAAAAATTGAAAAATTTGAATGAAGAAAAGAATAAGGAAAAAGCTAATCTCTGCATGCATATCATTTCTCAGGTTCATTCAGGGGTCTGTTCACTGTAAGAGATGGCATCCGTTCCCGAGTTGAAGCGGAAGACTTGTTCCTACAGTTTTCACCGTGAGCCTTTGACGTCTATGATAGAGTTGAGCAACCTTGTGATCGGGGGTAATCAGAAGGGGTTTGTTGATCAGTTTGGGGACTTGTTAACACTGTTGAAGACGGTAGTAGATCCAGTGCCGTTGCAGACTCTTCTACAGTTCTACGACCCAGAGCTTCGTTGCTTCACCTTTCAGGATTATCAGTTGGCGCCTACTCTTGAGGAGTACTCCATTTTCCTGAATGTCCCGATCCGGTATCAGGTTCCTTTCTTGGATGTGCCTAAGGAGGTTGAGTTCAGGGTTGTTGCCAGAGCTCTTCATTTGGGTATCAAAGAAGTCAGTGATAATTGGAAGTCCAGTGGGGATGTTGTGTGTTTTCCTTTAAAGTTTCTGTTGAGGATTGCTAGAGAAGAAACAGAGAAGGGAAATTGGGAAGCTTTTCATGCTCAGCTGGCCATCATGATTTATGGGATTGTCTTGTTCCCGAGTATGCCCAACTTTGTGGACTATGCTGCAGTCATTATTTTTCTTGGAGGAAACCCGGTTCCTACCTTGTTAGCTGACACTTACTATGCTATTCATAGTAGGCATGGTAAGGGTGGAGCTATCAGATGCTGTCTCCCTTTATTGCTCAGATGGTTCTTGTCTCTCCTGCCAGTCAGTGGACCTTTTGTGGATGCTCAGAGCACTCATAAGTGGACTCAGAGGGTTATGTCTCTTACTTCTTATGATATCATGTGGCAGTCTTACCGGATGGATGTGCGTGATGTCATCATGAGTTGTGGAGAGTTTCGTAATGTGCCACTTGTAGGGACTAAGGGGTGCATCAATTACAATCCAGTTCTTTCTCTTCGCCAGTTGGGGTTTGTGATGCATGGAATACCACTTGACGCTGAGATAGCTGAAAGTGTGTATTTTGAGAAGCGAAGTGACCCTGTTAGGTTGGAACAAGTGGGAAGGGCTTGGAAGACCATTGGTGTCAAGGATGGAGCTGTTCTAGGGAAGAAATTTGCGGTTGCTATGCCTGAGTACCTTGATTGGGTCAAGAAGAGAGTGGAAACTTTGTTGTTGCCCTATGATAGGATGAAGCCATTGCAAGAGCAACCACCTTTGATCCTTGCTGAGAGTGTACCTGCTGAGCACTACAAGCAAGCCCTGATGGAGAATCGTCGGTTGAAAGAGAAGGAGCAAAATACCCAGATAGAGCTCTACAAAGCCAAAGCTGATAGGTGGAACTTGGCTCATCAACTCAGAGACATGCAGGGTGAAGATGTTGCCAGATTGAAGAGCAAGAAAAGATCCTATGAGGAGATGGAGGCCTTGCTGAATTCATAACACCGTGAGTGCTTGAGGTTGCAGAGGGTTGAAGCCAGTTATCAGAAGAAGATAAGAGACTTGGAGAAGCAAGTTAGAGACAAAGACATCCAGTTGAAGAAGGAAGTCGACTTGAGACGTGCATCAGAGAGCCAACTTAGAGGAGAAGTCGTAGAGCTCAGAAGACAATTGAAGGAGAAGCTCACTCCCTTGCCAGAGTGTTCAGAGTGTGACCTGTTGATAGACCAGTGTCATTACTTGAAGACTCTCATTCCTGGAAGCCATTTGTCTTAGCTTGTATCTCTGTTGTGTATGTTGAGAATCACCTCCAGGCTTATTGGATGGGATTCATTGTTGTACTCCGATTATTCGGATCTTTGTTGACTTTGTTGTATGATCCTTGTTGCTCTTATCTATAGATGAGGATGTTGGCGTTTCACCTTGTGCTCATTATCTTGTGTAGCTTGCTGTATTGTGTATGGCAGGGTTGCCATTTTTTGAAGATGAATCGGGCTCTTGAATGCCTGAGAAATGAACATATCATGTGCATCATACGCATCATTAGCATCATACACATATCATTTTGCATTACAGGTGTTCTTGTTCGTGACTTCTCACTCTGGTTCTTGTGTCAGCCAGGATAGCTGATCAACGACCGCACCGATACGCAACCATATTGAATCATCAGAGGAACATGGACCAGGTTCAAGCAGAATTGGCTGAGATGAGGGCTAACATGGCCCAATTTATGACAATGATGCAAGGGGTCGTTCAGGGGCAAGAGGAGCTGCGTGCCTTAGCCCAGAGACAGGAAGCTGTGATTCCGCCGTCCAACCGTGCTTCACCAGTGGGTGTACCCGTTCATGACAATGTTGCTGCTGCTGCTCCCGTCAATGACTACGCCGTAGGGGATGAATTGAGGGGTATCAGAATCAACGGACAACCTCTTGCTGCAGAGACTGTTAATGCCAGAGCTACCCGGGCTCTGATTCGCCATCCTGCTCCGCTTGTCGACAGGCAGGAGGACATGTTCACATTGCTCAGTGAAGATGATGATGTTGGAAGAGTTGAGGAGAGGGACCGAAAGGTTGATGCCCTTGCTGAGAAAATTAGAGTTATGGAATGTCAGAACTCCTTGGGGTTTGATGTGACCAATATGGGGCTGGTGGAAGGGTTGAGGATCCCTTACAAATTCAAAGCGCCCTCATTTGATAAATACAACGGTACTTCTTGTCCTCGCACCCATGTGCAGGCGTATTACCGGAAGATCTCTGCTTACACAGATGACGAGAAAATGTGGATGTATTTTTTCCAGAACAACTTGTCTGGGGCTTCCTTGGATTGGTACATGGAGCTTAAGAGAGATTCTATCCGAAGCTGGAGGGATCATGGTGAGGCCTTCTTGAGGCAATACAAACACAATATGGACATGGCGCCGAGCCGGACTCAGTTGCAGAGTCTTTGTCAAAAATCCGGAGAAAGCTTCAAGGAGTACGCCCAGAGGTGGCGTGAGTTGGCTGCAAGAGTACAACCCCCTATGCTGGAGAGGGAACTGACTGATATGTTTATTGGTACTTTATAAGGGGTTTTCATGGACCGGATGGGGAGTTGCCCATTCGGTAGTTTCTCAGACGTTGTAATTTGTGGAGAAAGGACAGAGAGCTTGATCAAAGCCAGAAAGATTCAAGATGTGGGGTCCTCATCGTCCAAGAAACCATTTGCTGGGGCACCTCGCAGAAGAGAGGGTGAAACCAATGTTGTGCAACATCGAAGGAATACAAACAGAAATCAGTACCGCCAGGTTGCTGCTGTAACCATCCCAGCACCTCAACCTCGTCAGCAGCAATAAGAGAGAGTTCAGCAACAACCACCACCCCAACAACAACAACAACGTCCTTATCAACCGAGACAGAGGATGCCTGATCGACGTTTTGATCCTTTGCCGATGACCTATGATGAGTTGTTGCTTGAGTTACTCAGACTAGGATTTGTGGAGTTGCGTACCATGGCTCCGTTGACAAAAATACCACCTGGGTATGATGCCAACGTGCGTTGTGATTTCCATTCTGGTGCACCGGGACACCACATTGAGAATTGCCGGGCTTTTCATCATAAGGTCCAGGACCTAATTGACGCTAAAACTATCAATTTTGCTCCTGTGCCGAATGTTGTAAATAACCCTATGCCGCCGCATGGTGCACACAGAGTGAACAATTTGGAAGATGGAGAAGCTGAAGACTTGGTGGTCAGTGTTGAGGATGTCCAGACATCATTGTTTGTTGTGAAAGATCGTTTGTTGAATGGGGGAGTATTCCCGAGTTGTGATCGAGACTGTGTAGATTGTGCTGGTTCAGAGAATGGTTGTGAGCAGTTGAGGGCTGGTATTCAGAATTTAATTGATGAGGGTTGTTTGCAATTCAGTCGGGCTGTTAAAGATCGTGGGATGGTGTCAACCGTCACTATCTACTTCAAACCGTCCGAGGGACGCGGTCAGAGGACTGTCAGTGCGCCTACAACTAGTGGTACTCCTGTTACCATTTCTGCTCCTATAACCGTCAGTACTCCAACTACTATTGTTGCTTCGGGCAGAAGGGCTGTCGATAGTAGGGTTGTGCCATGGAAATATGACAATGCTTACCGCAGCAATCGAAGGGTTGAAAGTGAGACAAGACCAGTAAATCAGTCTCCTATGACAATTGGTGTGACTGGTAGAACTCCTGTGATTGCAAGTCCAGTTATAGACAATGTTGGGGGACCCGGAGGTTTCACCAGAAGTGGACGTCTGTTTGCTCCGAAACCGTTGAGAGACAATAATGTCGAGGCACTCGCCAAGGCTAAAGGTAAACAGGCTGTGGTTGATGAAGAACCAACTCAGAAGGAGGCGCCTGAGGGTTCGTTTGAGAAGGACGTGGAGGAGTTCATGAAGATTATCAAGAAGAGTGACTACAAGATTGTAGATCAGCTGAATCAGACTCCGTCCAAAATTTCTATCCTCTCATTGCTCCTGTGCTCTGAGGCACACTGTAATGCCCTGTTGAAGATGCTGAATCTGGCTTACGTGCCACAAGAGATCTCTGTCAACCAACTGGAGGGTGTCATTTCTAATGTGAGTACCAGGCATGTTGTGGGATTCACAGATTTGGACTTGACGCCTGAAGGACGTAACCATAACAAGGCCTTGCACATCACCATGGAGTGCAAGGGTGCAGTGTTATCCCATGTGCTGGTAGACACTGGTTCTTCCTTGAACGTGTTTCCTAAGAAGATTCTGGGTAAGATTGATGTGGAAGGGGTTATTCTCACTCCGAGTGATCTAATTGTGCGTGCATTTGACGGATCCAAACGGTCTGTTTTTGGTGAAGTCACCTTGCCGGTGAAGATCGCTCCGGAGGTGTTTGACATTGTCTTCTATGTGATGGACATCCAACCAGCATACAGTTGTTTATTGGGGCGTCCTTGGATTCACGCAGCTGGGGCAGTTTCGTCAACTCTCCACCAGAAGTTGAAATATGTCTGGAACGGTCAGATTGTGACCTTGTGCGGTGAAGAAGATATTCTGGTGAGTCACCTATCCTCTTTCAAGTATGTAGAGGTGGATGGCGAGATCCATGAAACTTTATGCCAGGCATTCGAGACTGTTGCTCTTGAGAGAGTGGCTTTTGCTGAGCAGAAGAAGCCAGGTGCCTCAATTGCATCGTATAAACAGGCCAAGGAGGTTGTCAAATCTGGTAAAGCTGAAGGCTGGGGCAAGATGGTGGATTTGCCTATCAAAGAAGATAAGTTCGGAATTGGTTATCAACCTCTGAAGGCGGAGCAGGGTGTGCAGACAGGTCCGAGTACCTTTACCAGCGCTGGGCTGATGAATCACAGTGATGTCTTTGCGGCCAGTAGTGAAGATGGTGACAGTGATTGTGATCTGGACAACTGGGTTCGCCCGTGTGCACCAGGGGAGTCGATCAACAACTGGACAACAGAGGATGTGGTCCAAGTTACTCTTCAAACAGAGTAATTTTCTTTTGTTTTTCATTTTTGCACAAAACCCTACGTTCTGCCCAAGGCGTAGTGGTTCATTGTAGGGCCTCATCATGTTTTTTCAATGATATCATTAATAAAGGACGTTTTGCAAACAATTTTGTGATCCCTGTCTTTCTATTTTTGTTTTCATTTTTCAAAAAAAAAAAAAGGCAATATTTTTGTTTTTGTGACTTTCTTGAACTCTTTTTTCTAAAATAAAGCATTAAACATGCAGAAGTGATCTCACGGAATCCACTATGAACAGTTATGTTATGGCTCAGTATGATTTCAATAATCCCATCTACCAAGCCGAAGAGGAGAGTGAGGAAGACTGTGAACTCCCTAAGGAATTGGTCAGATTGTTGAAGCAAGAGGAAAGGGTCATCCAACCTTATCAGGAGGAGTTGGAGATTATTAACCTAGGTACTGAGGACGCCAGAAAAGAGATCAAGATCGGGGCTGCTTTGAAAGAAGATGTCAAGAGAAGGTTGATTGAGATGCTGAGAGAATATGTGGAGATATTCTCCTGGTCGTATCAAGATATGCCTGGGTTGGATACCGATATTGTGGTGCATAGACTGCCTCTCAGAGAAGATTGTCCTTCAGTCAAGCAGAAGCTTCGTAGAACTAGTCCTGATATGGCTGTTAAGATCAAGGAAGAGGTTTAGAAGCAGTTTGATGCGGGTTTTCTGTCAGTGACTACTTATCCCCCGTGGGTGGCCAACATCGTTCCCGTGCCGAAGAAGGATGGCAAAGTCAGGATGTGTGTCGACTACCGGGATCTGAATAGAGCGAGTCCGAAAGACGATTTCCCATTACCTCACATTGATGTATTGGTTGATAATACGGCTCAATCCTCGGTTTTCTCTTTCATGGACGGTTTCTCTGGCTATAACCAGATCAAGATGGCGCCAGAAGACATGGAAAAGACGACATTCATTACACCTTGGGGCACGTTCTGCTATAAGGTGATGCCATTTGGGCTGAAGAATGCCGGTGCTACCTATCAGAGGGCTATGACGACTCTCTTTCATGACATGATGCACAAAGAGATTGAAGTGTACGTGGATGATATGATTGCGAAGTCGCAGACAGAAGAGGAGCACCTGGTTCATTTGCAGAAGTTGTTTGACAGATTGAGAAAGTTCAAACTGAGGCTGAATATAAACAAGTGTACGTTTGGAGTGAGATCCGGGAAGCTGTTGGGCTTCATTGTCAGTGAGAAAGGGATTGAGGTTGATCCAGCGAAAGTGAAAGCTATTCAAGAGATGCCTGAACCGAAAACAGAAAAGCAGGTTCGTGGGTTCTTAGGGAGATTGAACTACATTGCAAGGTTTGTATCTCACCTAACTGCCACGTGTGAACCGATATTCAAATTGCTAAGAAAGAATCAAGCAATCAGGTGGAATGATGACTGTCAGAAAACTTTTGACAAGATAAAAGAGTATTTACAGAAACCTCCATTCCTTATACCTCCAGTTCCTGGGAGACCGCTGATAATGTACCTGTTAGTGACTGAGAACTCGATGGGGTGTGTATTGGGACAGCATGACGAGTCTGGTCGAAAAGAGCATGCCATATACTACCTTAGCAAAAAGTTTACCGACTGTGAAATAAAATATTCACAGCTTGAGAAAACTTGTTGTGCTTTGGCCTGGGCTGCTCGCCGACTGAGGCAGTATATGTTGAACCATACCACTTTGTTGATTTCTAAGATGGATCCAGTGAAATACATCTTTGAGAAGCCGGCTCTCACCGGACGTGTTGCCCGTTGGCAGATGATTTTAACAGAATATGATATCCAGTACACGTCGTAGAAGGCCATCAAAGGTAGTATTCTGTCAGACTACCTTGCCGAGCAACCGATTGATGATTATCAGTGTCGCGGCGGGATTTTTCACGAGATTAAGTATTGATTGAACTTAACCCGTTTGAAAAATATTTTAAATGCAAGAGTCGCCACCGTCTTTTATTTTATCCAAAAAGAGGAAGGGAAAAATAACGATAAATCCCTTTAGAGTTACGGGTTCGGGGGTTGGTTATGCAAAGGGAAGGTATTAGCACCCTCTACATCTGTGGTACTCCACAGGAACCTTTTTGCTTATGTTTATGTGAATGCTTTGCTTTTTTCGCTTTGATCGTTTGATTGGGGAGATGAGAAAAGAACTTGATTTTATTGTTTTTGGACTCGATAAAGTCGTAGACTTCATGCCTACGTATCTCCAAGGCGCAATGGAGAAATCAGAATCCATGTAGTTCTCCCAAAAGAAAAGGGGAAAGTCTGTTTTGTTGATTTTAGATTGGCGTGTCTCGCCATCTCTTGCTCGACCTAGGCGGGAGGCTTCGAGACTGACACGTCCTTTTGAAAATGTTTTTAAACTGAAAAGCCAAAGCTGGCAAAAGATTTGAATGAGCCTAAACCCTGAAACAATAAATAAATGGGCTCATTATAAGGAAGCCCAAGAGTAAGCTTGTGAGTGTGTGAAAAGGTTTTCTTAAACGGCGACCGTTGGAATCGCATCGGGTTTCTCTTTTTTGGATTTTTCGATTTTTTAACATAAAACGTGAACAATACGATTAAACACACAATACAGAACATAAAAAATGCGAGAAAGTAAATTATTACAACACGGTTAGTTATGAATAGTTAGTATTACGAATAGTTAGTGGAGTTAATCGAGCTGAAACTGAAACGAAACGGTTAGTAACAACATAAACAAATATAAAAAAAACAATATAAACATTTACTTTAGACAAATAAACATTTGATATAAATAAACATTTAATTAAAATAAACATTTAAACAAATAATTAATTTAACTAACATTTAAATAAAACATATATGCAAAATAATAATAAAAGATAAACAATATTTAATAATAAAAGTAATATATATATATATATATATATATATAATATATATATATAATTATATATATATATATATAATATATAATATATTATATAATATATTATAATATATATATATATAATATATATATTTATATTTTAGACAATAATATATAGTAGACAAAAATAATATATATGTACATTTGGACAAATAATATATTAGACAAAGATATATATATATATATATATATATATATATTATATATATATATATATATTATATATATATATATATATCTATATATATATATATATATATTTAGATAAATAATATATTAAAACACATGTCGGCAAGCCGGAACTTTGCCGATTTCAGAGATAAGTGAAGAATATTACCTTGTGTAAAGAGGATGAACTTCTGATCGTCCAAATGATCGACCGAAAGCTGGAAACCGTCACCGACGCAGTGCTGGCTGCCTTCTTGAGTACCTGACTTCAACGTCGCTTTTGATCGGTGAAACGACGCCGGAATGAAATGAACCTTGGATATCTGTGACTTGGACTCAACGAACTTCAAAGATATGAAATCGGTTTTGTGTTTCGGTGAATAATCGGGACGATTTTGGGTTACCGAAAATGAAGAACAAGTGAAATACGGTAATGCTTTTGGAAAAATATTTCTTTTCAATTCTCTGTTTCTCTCACCACACGTTTTTTCCTTACTGATCCCCCTTTTTTTTCTCTTTTTTCTTACTAACCACATCTATATATATATATTTAGATTACTTAAACAATAAGAAACCTAAAAAATATCTAACATAAATTAATAATATATATTTAGATTACTTAAACAATAAGAAACCTAAAAATATCTAACATAAATTAATAATATATATTTAGATTACTTAAACAATAAGAAACCTAAAAAATATCTAACATAAATTAATAATATATATTTAGATTACTTAAACAATAAGAAACCTAAAAAATATCTAACATAAATTAATAATATATATTTAGATTACTTAAACAATAAGAAACCTAAAAAATATCTAACACAAATTAATAATATATATTTAGATTACTTAAACAATAAGAAACCTAAAAAAATATCTAACATAAATTAATAATATAATTTATATATTATATAATAATAATAATAATAAACTAATATAATATTAATCCTAATTAAATAAACTAATTAACAACTAAACACAATTAATGTTAAGCACAAATAATATTAAACGGCACACGATTAAAATACGATAAAATCGAGCGACACGAACGCGATAAAAACGATGACAATTTGCACAGCAAAACAGACAAATTGATAAAACCAATAAACCAGTAAACCGGTAAACCAGTAAAATCAACAACACGACTCAAACAGACTCGATTAAATCACACGGCACAACACGTAATTAAATAAACAACCCTAGGCAATAATAAAATCAACACGACATCACGAAAACGCTGACAAACACAATCACAAATAATCGGACAATACGAAAACTCTAATATATTCGAAATACAGTCAAAATACCGACAAACAAACAATTAAATAGATAAAAACGCACAAAACCTAATCGAAGCGATGCCACGCACAACAGAGATAAGCGAGATAAATACGAGGCAACCATATCGGCCAGGTTTTGCTAAAACAACGAAATACAACACGGTAAGCAACGAAAACACACAAAACCTAATCAAACCAGTTGTCACGCGAAGTTTAAGAAATTGAGATGAATACGAGACAACGAGATTAATCAAGATGTGGTCAACAAAGCCAAAGTCAAATTTTGGGGTGCGACAATCAGCCGACGATGTTTGAATTCCCTGATAAAGATATCATGTATCTGAAAATGAAAGACTGTGAAGAGCCTCTTGTCGAGGAAGGACCGGATCCTGATGACAAGTGGACACTGATGTTTGATGGGGCTGTGAATGTGAATGGTAATGGTGTTGGGGCAGTGCTTATCAATCCTAAAGGGGCTCATATACCTTTTTCTGCCAGATTGACTTTTGACGTCACCAACAACGAAGCTGAGTATGAGGCTTGTATCATGGGGATAGAAGAAGCCATCGATCTGAGGATCAAAACGCTCGACATTTATGGAGATTCCGCTCTAGTGATTAACCAGGTCAATGGAGATTGGAATACCAATCAGCCGCATTTGATTCCTTACAGAGATTACACCAGAAGAATACTGACGTTCTTCAAGAAGGTGAAGCTGTATCATGTCCCCCGAGATGAGAATCAGATGGCTGATGCCTTGGCTACCTTGTCTGCTATGATCAAAGTTCATTGGTGGAATCATGTGCCACATGTTGCGGTGAATCGACTCGAGAGGCCTGCGTATGTGTTTGCAGCCGAGTCTGTTGTTGATGAGAAGCCGTGGTATTATGATATCAAGAACTTCCTCAAGAGCCAGGAGTATCCTGAAGGAGCGTCGAAGAATGACAAGAAAACCCTGAGAAGGCTAGCTGGAAGCTTTTATTTGAATCAGGATGACGTGTTGTACAAGAGAAACTTTGACATGGTTCTGCTCAGGTGCGTGGATAGACACGAAGCAGACATGTTGATGCAAGAAGTGCACGAGGGTTCGTTTGGTACCCATGCTGGTGGTCATGCAATGTCGAAGAAATTGTTGAGAGCCAGTTATTACTGGATGACTATGGAATCCGATTGTTTCAAATACGCTCGGAAGTGCCATAAGTGTCAAATCTATGCTGATAAGGTGCATGTACCACCAAGCCCTCTGAATGTCATGAATTCGCCTTGGCCGTTCGCCATGTGGGGGATTGATTTGATTGGGAAGATTGAGCCTACTGCTTCTAATGGACATCGCTTCATCTTGGTTGCGATTGATTACTTCACCAAGTGGGTGGAAGTAGTTTCTTATGCTAATGTTACCAAATAAGTGGTTGCCCGGTTCATTAAGAAGGAAATCATTTGTCGTTATGGGGTTCCTGAGAGAATCATCACTGATAATCGTTCGAATCTCAATAACAAGATGATGAAAGAGCTTTGCAGAGATTTCAAGATTGAACATCACAACTCTTCTCCTTACAGACCGAAGATGAATGGTGCTGTAGAGGCGGAAAATAAGAATATTAAGAAGATTGTGCAGAAAATGGTCGTGACGTACAAGGATTGGCATGAGATGCTACCTTTCGCTTTGCATGGGTACCGTACCTCAGTACGTACGTCGACCGGGGCAACCCCTTACTCCCTTGTGTATGGTATGGAAGCAGTCCTACCTGTTGAAGTGGAAATTCCTTCTCTGAGGGTCTTGCTAGATGTTAAACTTGACGAAGCCGAGTGGATTCGGACAAGGTTGAGCCTTATCGAAGAGAGACGGTTAGCAGTTGTGTGCCACGGGCAGTTGTATCAGAGAAGGATGAAGAGAGCCTTTGATAAGAAAGTGCGTCCTCGAAGCTATCAAACTGGTGATTTAGTTTTGAAGAGGATCCTTCCTCCCGGTACAGATAACAGGGGCAAGTGGACTCCTAACTATGAAGGTCCATATGTTGTCAAGAAGGTTTTCTCTGGTGGAACCTTGATGCTTACAACTATGGATGGTGAAGTTTTTCCGTCCCCTGTTAACTCAGATGTAGTCAAAAAATACTTCGCATAAATTGACCCGCTGGACAAAAAGAACAAAAGAGTCCAGGAAAAAAAGGGCATCCCGGCGAACCAAAAAAAAAAAAAAAAAAAAAAAAAAAAAAAAAAGAAAGGTTCGGGCAAAAGTTAGGGATAAAAGAATGAAAAGAATTTGTACACCCGGTAAGTCGAAAACCCGCAAGGGCGGCTTAGGCAAAAATGGGTATCCCGGTGGATTGAAAACCCGAAAGGGCGATCCAGGCAAAAGAGGGATTAAAGCGAAGACTACAGTCTGAGTTATCTGTACTTCATCGCGCTTCAGCGTCTACCATCTCGAGGGATATGATCGGCCCAATCATTTTTCTCAGAAAGCAAGGTAGTTGGGAGGAAAATTGATGATCTATGAGTTATAACAGAATTGGGAAATAGTGGATGTCGTGTTCACATTGCCATTAGGATAGGTTTTTCCTTTTGTGCCCAATTACCTCTTTCTAGGAATTGCTTCCCGATGTATTCGCCTTTTCAGGCCCATTTTCAATCAATAAAAGTCGTTATTCAGATAAATTGTTCTCTTGTTTTTATTTTACTGTTTTGTTTGCAAAAACGTCCGAATTTTTGATAAACATTGCATATAAAAACATGAAGGCTAAACAATAAAGTGCAGAAAGATAAAACATTTGAAAATCATTTTGAATGTCGAGGACACTTGAGCGTATCTTGTCCATGCAACCCCTGGGGCATGTCTGTCATGCTGTTTTGCAGGTTGTTACTTTTTGATTTCTTGGCTGAAGCAGTTAAGCCACGGTTGATTCCTCAGTAGTGTGAGAGGATGGGGATGTTCCCCAGCAAATGAAGCAAGTTCGAGACTTGTCTCCCCAGCATAGTTAAGCCAAGGGTGATATCCCCAGCAGGCTTGGAAGTGGCTGTTTCCCCAAGCAAGTCTGAAGGCTATCAGAACTATTTTTCTCCCTTGCAGAGACGTCTGTGGATAGTGCCTTCTATTCCCAGCAGAGGTAAGGATCGTTAAACCCCCAGCTAGCTTGAAAGCTATCGAGTTCCCAGCTGAGTCTGAAGATTGATTATCCCCACTGAGTTGGAAGGATGTTGTATCCAAAGCGAAGGTGTCAGTGGAGTGTTCTATTCCCCAACAGTCTGGTTTGAAGTACTGTTATCCCCAGCGTAGTCATGAACGCTTTTCCCCCGGCAAGATTGTGGAGGTCTTTCCCCCATCGTGGTCTGGTATATTATTTCTCCAACTAAATTATGCTTTTCCTCAGCAGAGTGGTGAATGCCTGTCTCCACCAAAGTTGTGAAGGTTTTCCCCAGCAGGTTCCCCATTAAAAATCATCTCCAGCAGAGTTTATCCTACATGTGGATTGGATGGGTCGTCCCCAGTAAGTCGCTATTGGTTGTGTCCCTAGCAGAGTCCCCGAGTGGATTGGGATCCTTTCCCCAACAGCAGTGTTATTCTCCAGCATGAGAGAGAAGTTGGTGCTACCCCCCGCAGAGTATTCCTCACACAGAGTCTCCCCACAGGGTTGGAGTATCTGATAAGTTTGCTCCCCGGCAGGAGTTCATCATTTGCATTTTGCATGTAGTGATCATTGCATCCTCAAATCGCGTAGCATTTCCATTCAATGTGGAGCATTACACCATAGAAAAATTCAAACATATGCATTCATGTGTTGAAACCTAATTGGACCATATCCCCGGCAGAGGCGGATCTTTGTTCAACATCTGTATAGCACGTTTGCTACAGTTGCTCCTGACAGCATTCAGGATTGATATTTCCCAGAGAGGTTTATTTCCTGTTCGCGAAAGGAAAGCCTGATTCTCCCCAGTGAGATCCCTAGCAAGTGTTTAGCCTTGCCCTGACATATGTCGATGTCATCCTTCTGTGATACCGGTAAGTGTCATGTCAACACCCGCGTGTGTTCTTTCTTTGGTGTCGGTAAACACCATTCTTTCGGTGTCGGTAAACATCGAGTCTCACCCCCAGTCATCGGTAAATGTCTGGTCTTCTTTGTTGATGTTGGTAAACATCATCTTTCGATGTGCGTAACATATAGTCTTTCCCCAGGAGTCACCTCTCCGTTGGTGTCGATAAACGTTGAGTTTTTCCTATTCGTCCGTTGATGTTTAGTTGTATCCTCCCCACAGGTCATCCGTTGATGTCTGTGTCACCTCTCCGTTGGTGTCGATAAACGATGAGTTTTTCCCAATCGTCCGGTGACGTTTGGTTGTGATTAGCTTTTCCCCCAGTAAGTTCACCTCCCTGTTGGTGTCGATAAACGTTGAGTTTTTGCCTATTCTTCCGTTGACGTCTGGTTGCATATCCTATTACCCAGTCATCGGTAAATGTCTGGTCGTCTTTTCTTTGATGTCGGTAAACATCATCTTTCGATGTCGGTAAAGGTCTAGTCTCATCCCAGTCATCGGTCAATGTCTGGTTGTTCCCCAGCCAGAGATTCCCAGTAGAGTCGTCAGTAAACGTCCTATTTGGTTTTCGGTTGCAATTATTTGTTTTCCTTCCCCAGTGAAGTGTTCACCTCTCCGTTGGTGTCGATAAATGTCGAGCTTCTCCCTTTCGTCCGTTGACGTCTGGTCGAGTCTTTCCCATTCATCCGTTGATGTCTGGTCACCTCTCCGTTGGTGTCGATAAACGTCGAGCTTCTCCCTTTCGTCCGTTGACGTCTGGTCGAGTCTTCCCAGTCATTCGTTAATGTCTGGTCACCTCTCCGTTGGTGTCGATAAACGTTGAGTTTTTCCCATTCGTCCGTTGACGTTTGGTTGTACCTTTCTTTTGATAAAAATCGAAATCCCCAGGAGTCGTCGGTAAACGTCTTGTCTGGTCACTGTTGCAAAAATCCTGTAACATATCCCGTGGAGTGCAAATTTCTACGGTTCTTCGGTATTCAATCCCTGTTTACCCTGAAGGTCTGACAGTCGTTGCTCTCATTCGTTCAGGTTCCCAGTTGATTTAATAGGCGCAGCTGTAGCACCTCAAATTTTCACCTCCCATTTGTATCTACATTTTCATTTTAGGTCATTAACATTGCATTGTTCATTGCATAGTCCATCAAGTCATCAGGCAAGACTGGTTAGAAGATTCAACTGTGCAAGGCAACAAGAGCATTTTCCATGAGATCAAAGCCCTAGGGTTGGCACAATGAGTTCATGTGACCCAGGGATCATTTTGAAGTGATTTGGCCAAGTGTTGAAAGCTCAAGGCTCATCAGTCCATGTGCAATTCATCTGAAACCCTAAAAAGTCAACAGAAGTCAACTGTCAGTGCAACTGTGGATTTGAAGGTGGGAGATGGTTAAAGATGCCTCATTCATGTGCTAACAAGTCTCATTTGACATTTCAAACATCAACATTGAAGAATTTGAGGTCAGATCAAATCTTTCCCAAAATAGCAGGTGACCTGTAATTTGAACTTTCCAAAAATGGAAAGGTTTTGGACCAACTTCAACTTCAGATTACATCATAAAGAAAGCTTCAAATGAAATTTTGTCCAACATGAAAGTTGAATATCTCTCTCTCCCATTTCCAAAATGTCAAAGATCATGGGTTTCTAACGTGTGGTTGAGGATATATGATCAAATCATTGCCAAATATGCATGGGACTTCAAATGGCCATATCTTTTGATTCAAAGCTCCAAAATGAGTGATTCTTTTTGCAATAATCTCCTTTTGACTTCTAATTTCCAAATCATGCATCACATTACATAAAATCTCATCACATATTCACTTGCATATCCATGCCTTTTTGGAGGGAAATTGCAAAATTCAAAATGGTGCATTGTATTGATTTTCTACCATTGCCATTGTGTTTAAAAGATCATTTTAAGTGACTTTGATGAAGGGTGTGGTACTGTTCACGTGTAATTACTACATGCACCATGCAAATTTTGATTTTTGCAAAATACCTTATTTTCATTAACCAAATTAAACATGGATTAGCAAGGTGATTAGTAAAGCATATATATACTCTAACCCTAACAGAATTGAAGGAGGTTAATCATTTTTCACATTTTCTAGATTCAAATTTCTCTCTCACTTCAAATTTTTCTCTCATTCATAACTCAATTTTTTTCAAAGAACCTTGCAATTTTACTTCATATACTTATTGCCTAGCTTTGATTCTGTGCAGATCAAGTGTTGAATTGGTGAATTCGCGCAAGAATCAAGTGGTGGAAGTTCATGAAGATGACAATGGAGTTTCTGTTTTGAGCTAGATCTACACGTGTGCAAGCTTCCTTTTCTTCACCAAACATCATTTCAAGCATTGTAGAGGGGATTTGGATACTTACAAGCTGTGGATCGTGCAAAATCAAGAACTGCTCTTCAAGAGGTTCAGTTTTCGAATCTCTTAATTCTTAAATTCATGTATATATTCTGGTAGATCTTGTTCTCCTGGTGATTCTGATCTAAATTTCGTGTGATTTGATGCATTATTAAGAGAGATATGCTTAATTGAAGTCTTGAATGTTAATTTGATTTTGCTTCGTTTTGCATGAATCATGATGAATTAACATGAAATATTGCTTGATCTATAACCTACATGTCATGAGGATTTGTTTGATGTATTTGTTTTTGAGTTCTGGAAAAAATTCTGGAAAGATGTTGAAGCTCGCGCACTGTTCATCTTCTTCTTCATGAAGAAGATGAAGATCTTCAGCTATGCGTCGACCATACAGCAATGTTGCGTCGACCGCTCGACAGCTTTGAGTCGACCGTAGCTGGTCTTGCGCTGACCCAAGGTTCTGGCTGTGTTTTTTTGAGTCGACCGTAGCTGGTCTTGCGCTGACCCATTAGAGTCCCCAGAGTCTCTGTCCCATGGAGTGTGTTACTCGTATGGATTGTCAGTTTCTCCTGATTTCTTTTATTCTTGGTGGACACATATCCCCACAGAGTATTACCTTTTGCATACATACATTTGCATCATGAGGTCTCTTAGGGACCAAAATTCGTCTCTTTGTTATTATTTAAGCCCATTCTACCTCGTCGAGACGAAGACTTTAACCTTCACATCTCCGGCTAGAATCACCTTAAATAGGGGCATCTGTAAGATCCCAATTTTGACCCTAAGATCCCTCATGGCATCATAACATTGTATTTACATTGCCTCAAGGATCATAAGCATCTTGGCTCCTTACCTTTGGGGTGGGATAACTTGTGAGTAGGTTTGAGATCACCAAGCATTCTTGAATTGTATATTATTGCTTTTCTCATTTTTTATTTTACTAACCAAAAGCACAAAAATATGTCACTAACATCTCTTGTTTGTAGCTTGAGCAGTCACAAGGTCTAAAGCTTCTAGGAGACCCTATGTGCATTGATATGGCCAAGAGAAGATAAAAGCAAGCATGGGAATGGTTCCCAAAGCTCTCATCCATCAAATATGCCTCCCAAGTATCTCAATTCATCATTTTGATCAAAGCAAATCAAAGGGTTTGAGGCTTGTTTCCCAAGGAAACCCTAATTCATCTATTCATCAATTGTGCCTTGCTCATGAAGAAACCTCAACCCATGGTCAAATACAATCAAGGGAAGTTCTTTAATTAATCATTTCATGCATATTTGAACTTATTTGAGTGTCCTCAATCATCAATTCATCAAGATATGAGGTTTGGACTTGAGAAGTTGATCAGTCAATTCATCTGACTATTTCGAAATACACTAAGACCTAACGTTTTATGTGTTTGTCAAATGGAGATGACCCCAAGAGAATAAATGTTCTTAAGGACTATATGAACAACTTTCATTTTCATCAAAAATTTATTTGAAGCTTGGAAGGTCATCATCGATTCCAAGACATTATAGGTCATTTTAACTGAAACCCTAATTTTGGGTCAACTTCCCAAGGACATAACTCCTTCATTTTTCATGATTTTGAGGTGATATAAAATGCATTGAAAAGATTAAGATGTCTACTTCAAATGTTATGTTTAGAAAAATTCCAAAATCTCAAAATAAATACATGTGATAATGCAAAACATTATAGGTCACTTTGGACCAAATGCATTGAAATGTGAAAAAGTCCAACTTCAAGTATCCATAACTTCTTCATCAAAGACTCAAATGATGCGAAATTTAAGTCCACATTTATTACCTTGAAAATATCTACAACCTTTATGTTGAAGATTTTGTCATTTGGAGCTTGAATCATTGAGAAAGAAGGGCTTGAACTTTGGCCAATTTTGAAAATCTCACATATGCATGTTTTGCACCCTACACTTCATGTCCAATTTTCATCAATTTCCAAGGCCCAAATGGAGTTTTGATCAACATAACAAATGATCCTTATGCAATAAGCTTTCCAACCATTACTCATGAGGTGGTGTTCCTATTTTTAACATGGCATTTTCGAAGACTTGAATGTTATAGTGCATTTTTTGAAAATCATTTCATTTGCCTTGCATGAGCTAATACAGTCCAATCTGCACGTCCATTTTGCTTTCATCATGCAGTAGCTTTCAATTCTAGTTGGAATTGGGCCCTCCATGCGCCTTTTCAGGCCCATGCATGGAGGCCCTTTCCATTCATGCAAACTTTGGATCATGCATTTCAGCTGGCTTCTCCTATAAATACAAGGCCAATGCTTAAGGCGCCCCAATTGCTGCTAAACTCAAATCCTAGCCATCACTAAAGGAACTAATTCATTTTTCTTCAAATTTTTCAGATCTGAATTTTGATTTCATTGATCAATTTTCAGATCACAAAGTTCCTAAACCTTCTCTTCTTGATCCATAGTGTCTACTGTAAGCAAAAGCATCCAAGGATTGTGACTCAAAGCCTTGCAAATCAAAGGTTTACTTCAACTATTATTTGCTTCGAATCAGCTTGTATAGTGCTCTATTCTCATTGTTGTTGTGTGATCTGAAGTCCTCTACATAGAGGCAACATTGATGTGCTTTCAATTTTTGAAAATCATGAAGTTCATATGAACACCAATGAATTTCCACTTCTGATTTCTCTCAATATAGAGATATAGAATGGAATTGAGCGGTACAGGGGTGATTTACATCACCCCAGCTCTCGATTGATGCCTGGATCGTGCCATTTGGTTACCATTTTTATTTCTGCAACTTTGGACATGGCCGGAAGTTGGCCGGAGAAGACGGTGGCGCTGGCCACCGTCTGGTCTCCAGATCAGATCATAACCGTCCATTGCTTTTTCCAGATTCAATCATACACGTCCTTTGTTATGACTTATTTAATGGCTTGGTGTATTGTTGTTGACTAGCGTGTATGGTGAACACGCGCTTCTTAGCCGTGTGATGATCCACGTCAATTAATGAATCACCATCAGACGGCTCACGCTTTTTCTCCTTTTTCTAATTTCTGATTTTATTTTATTTTATTATTTTAATTCCATTTCATTTTAAAAATTCATATCTCTCTCATTATTGGTCCAAAAATTATGGGACCAATTTCATTTTTCTCCTTTTAATTTCTGCTTTCTAAAATAGATTTTTAATATTTTTTATTTTATCATTTGCTATTTTTTAGTAATTTTCTCTTTTCTGGTTATTTTTCATTCATTTAAAATAGTTTTTGATATCCAAAAAATACAAAAGTATTTTTCTAACCTCTTTGAATGATGATAGATCTATGAAAAATATTCTCATCAATTTATTTGAGATTTTAGTTCAATTAGGTTATTTTTATGCATTTTTAATTGATTTAAAATAGTTTCTGACTTCTAAAAATGCTGAAATTTTTTGTCAAACTTTGTTTGACCTTGTTGAACTTGGGATAATTCACTTGGACTTTTCAAAGTTGATTTGAAGTGAGTTTGAAGTTTGACCTTTCTTTATTATTTTAATTCAAGTTTTATTTTAATATTAAAAAATGCCAAAAACATTTTATTTGTTTCTTGACTTCTAATTTTCATTTTGCTTTTGTAATCTATTGTTTGACCTTGATCTTCTCTATCTTTAGTCAATACTTGTTGATTAGTACATACCATTTCCATTAATGCACTTTAATTCTTCATCATCTTCTTCTTCTTCTTCTTCTTTTCTCCTTTTGATCAATGAGTTAAAGATTTGTGGTTAGCATTGATACATGGAGGTTTAATCTTCCTTGATTCAAATCTAATTCATCTTGATCATGGATCAAGTGAGTGGCTTTGCATTAAAGATAGGTTGCTTCCTAAATCATGCAAATAACCTAAATCAATACAAGATCATTTCTCATCTTCTTTTTGGCATGGCAAGTTGTTGGAGTTTGATTCACTAATCAAAATCTCTAACTTGTGTTGTTGCCTACATTGTTATTGACCGGCCTCAGATAGTTGTGACTTCTACATAAGTCCAATTACGATTGCTTAACATAGCGCTAAATTTGCCTTATGGCACACTAACTCTAACACTAACCATTAACCATTAACATTTACTTCTTGCTCTTTACATTTATGCAATTTACTATTCTTGTACATATTATTCATTTGTTTTGCTCTTTGCTCACTTGAGCCCATGTTTATGTTAATGCAATTTGCCTTTTGCTCACTTGAGCACATAATTGTGTATATATTATTGTGCTTGTGTCTTTGTTTTGATTGTTGTGGACCAAATGCAAAAAATGGACAAATGGACTTAGTCTCTAGGACATTCCCTATGCAAAATTGGAGTAAAAGGGCCTTAATGTTTAAGATGGATTAGGAGGACCAACTCTCTAAACTCACTCTTGTCCATTCTTGATTTACTTCATAGAACTCTTTGATGTGTGTGCTTTTGTGCTAGGGAATCCTATTTGAGCCAAGTTGAAGAATCATTGCCATGTTCATCCAAAGTGAAAGATACAAGAGACATTAGGGATCTTCTAAGAGCTTGTTTGATTTTGTTGATTGCTTGAGCTTACAATTATTTTGCTTGCATATTCCAAAGGATGGGAGCTAGTTGGATCATCAATATGATCTCAAGAGCGGAACTCCATTTGTGGTCTTGTTTCTTATCCTTCATCTCTTGTATGATTAGGACTTTAGCCATTATTCTTCTTCCCTCCACTCTAACCCAAGCAAAAACTTTTGTGCAAACATTTAACACTTCTTTTCAAACATTAGAAACCTAAGCCTTATGCTTTTGATTTTCAAACTTTCTTTTCATAACACTTATTTTGAAATGAACTTTTAAGTCAACTTTGACCATACTTTGTAAATACTTTTCATTGGTAAATACCACTTATTCAAATACTTTTTTGTGGTTTCAATGGCCACTCTCTTAATCAAAACTTTTTCATAACCTTTAGCTATTAGGTTTGAGTTATCCTTGAGGTAGATGTAATACTCACCTATATCCTTAGTGTTGGACAATGAGTCTTCCATGCTTATTATGGGGTTAACCCCTCACTAGCATGTTGAAGCTATCCTCACATGGTGGATTTGTGGTTTTAGGTTGTGTTTTCTCCCTTGCATAACAAAAGACCTTAAGGCTTTTGGACCAATCAATCCACCAACTCATTTTTTGAGATTTTTACCCCGAACTACAAGATTTTGATCCTAATCTTTTTAAGATGGTACGTAGGCAATGGGTTTATCCATCCAAATACAAAATGTAAATAACTTGTATATTCTCTTCTAATCTCTTCAATCATGTTGCACAAACAAATTTTTCACAAAATACCAACCTTACAACAAATGTGAAAAAGGCTCCCTAGGAGTACATAGGATGTTTTGGGTGCTTAAAACCTTCCCATTGCATAACCAACCCCCTTACCCCGATCTCTGACATTTTTACTAGTTTTTGATTCGATAAAACTTTTAGGTTTTTGTTCGCTTTCTAACCATTCCTTTGGATAAATAGAAGTGCGGTGGCGACTCGACTTGTATGGTTTACCTTAGATTTGGTTAATACCTCTAATGGTAACGAATACCCGCTACATCAGCGAGTGTAGCTTTCGGATAGGGTTTGATATCCTCGATGATTTATTTTTATCTTGCTCGGGTTGTTCCCCAAACTGATTTCTCTAGTAGGCTTTACCCTTCTTGTTGAGATGTTGTTCTAGGTGTCCGTTCGTGATTCTTGGACTTGTTTGTGTTAGATATGTCTGTTTGTCAGCATTAATCATACACAAATCATGCATATACATGCATAATCATAGAATTTAGATATTCATGATAGCATTCTTTGCCATATATCTTTGTTGGTTATCTCCTGCTATTGGTGAAATGTTCTTCCCCAAGCAGATGTTTGTGTCTGATCTCTCCATATAGAGTCAACCCCATAGGTAGAAAGTGTTTATCTTTCCTTCTTTCTTCCCCACTGAGTTATATCCTCGTGGAGATTACTGTTTCAGTTTCCTCCCCTAGTGTGTACCGAGATGGAATTACTCCTCTGAGTTGTATCCTCATCGGGTTGAGTCTTGTTTGATTGTGTCTTTCTAGTTTGTTCCTGGATTGACTTTCTGTTCTTGTTATCCCCTGCAGTTCCATATGGTTCAGTTGCTCAATTGCTCAATAACCAGCAGTTCTTCATCTTTTCCCCAGCGAATTCTGTGGCCTTCTACCCAATAACCGGTAGTTGCAAGTCCTATTTCTGTGGTTTTCTACCTAGTAACCGGTGGATGTAATCCCTTCTTTGTTGTTTATCATTACCCAGTAACCAGTATTGATATTCCTTCGTTTTTGAGTATACCACCCAGTAACCGGTGATATATCTCTTGGATAATTGTTTTTGTCAGGAAATTTATCCCTTGCTAGTCATCTTTCATTTAGCCTTGTTTGTTAATGATAGTTTCTCCTTCGGATTGGTCATCATTTCACACCCAGTAACCGGTATCCTGATGTCCTTTCTTTTCGGTCGAATTATCCTTCATTAACCTAGTAATCAGTTGTGGATAATCTTCCATGCGAGTATATTATCTACGTTATGACGGTAATAGATAATATGTCTCATGCGCTCTTCAGTTGAAGTCTTTTTCTTCCCCAATCGAGTAAGATTCGTATTTCCTTGTGGAATCGAATGCCCATACTGTAAGTCGAGTTTTCTTTTTCAGCCCTCCTTTAGGATGATGAGTGTGTTGGATATGTTCGCAATTCACGCCTGGTTGGTCACTTATTATATGCCCAGTAACCGGTATCCCTGGTGTTCCTTCCTTCTGCTCCCTATTATGACTTTCTTTTTGTCCCCTATGGAGTCAAATTTCTCCCTGAGCGTGTTGTTCTCTCACCCAGTAACCGGTGCTTTGATAACATGTCTCACTTTGAGTTTATTACCCAGTAACCGGTAATATCTCTTATTTCCTCCCTCAGCTGAGTCCTTTGTGGACATCCCCGTTGTCGCATTACGCGAAAAACCGGCGGGAAAACGAAACAACAGAGCCGCCACCGTGCGTTATTTATCCCAAAAGAGGGAAAGGAAACGCTCGAAGTAAACCTGGAAAAGACATGGTCTCGCGACCAAAGAGAGATGGGATCGGGAGTCGGTTATGCGAAGGGAAGGTATTAGCACCCCTACGCATCCGTCGTACTCGACGGGATCCACGCTCAAAAGGAAGGATGAAGGTTGCTAAACACTGCTCACAAACATCACACATTGGCTGGAAAGAGACACAGAAACGACAAAAGAAACTAACTCGGTAGGATATCGCACCCTGGGCCTACGTAGTCTGTCAGGCACAGACATCAGAGTCGACGTAGTTCGGGACAGGGGAAAACATGCTCGCTAGGATGTCGCATCCTATGCATACGTATCTTCTCGGACTAAAGAAGAATCAGAGCACTCGTAGCTCGGCTAACGCACGCCAAACAAAACCACAAACACAGGAAACCGACTGCCAATCGCTGGACTTACGTCAGACTCCACACAAAGAGGCAAACCTGGAGACCGAATGCCAATCGCTGGACTTACATCAGACTCCGAACCAACAAACACACACAGGAAACCAACTGCCAATCGCTGGACTTATGTCAGACTCCAAGCACACGACAAACAAACACACAGGAAACCGACTGCCAATCGCTGGACTTACGTCAGACTCCAACAAGCAAACACACACCAAGGGTTGAAAAATAAAAAGGGCGCCCGGAGAGATCAGCTCATCTCCTGCCTACGTACCTCATCTGGTATGAGGATCAGGGCGACGTAGTTCCCCTACGCAGGGAAAAAGGACTTGCCTAACCAGATACAAAGGGAGACACAAACTACTAGGGAGACTACGACTCGAGCCTAGAAGTTGTCATGCATATGATCCCTAAGTTAAGGTTGCTATCTAACTTGCACAGGAAGCAATCTATCCTAAACAACACAGACAAAGCAAACATACACACAATTAGCACACACTATATACAAACAAAGTGGGCTCACACAGGGGTAGGTTGTGGAACACAAGCCAACTGGAATCGGGTGGAGTTAGCTCTTAACCCTAACATTGAGAGTTAGGGTGAAGCAGATGAAATGGGAAGTGAGGGTAAGACCTCACAGCTCTTATCCCTGGCCTGGGAGAGCTTCAGACAAATGAAAGTGTGGGAGTTCAGAAAGTTGGAACTCTTCTCCATATATGACTGACACAACAAAGATCTTGGGTTAATATCCACAATGCATCAAACAAGGTGTGTGAGCAAAATGAATGACACACTGAATAGCAGGAGATGGACTACACATCTCTTTTATCTGCCAATTGCCTTATCAAAGGACTTTTCCTGCTTGGCACAAAGATAAACAAACACAAGCATTGCCTCTTAAGTAGGGCTTCAGACAGGTGCCTGCCCAAGTAACAGGACAGGTCTTCCAGACTACATGAAGTCAGAGAGTTATACCTCAAATGGTTAAGCAACCAAGCTAAGCAAAAGCAATTTCAAAAGAACTTAAGCAACTTATGTACCTGAAAAAAATCTAACTCAATCAGTATACTAGTCAAACAATTAAACAGACAGTCAATCACACAATCAGACAGATAAGCAAGCAAATGCAAGCCACAAGCCAATATGCACAACATAAACGACTTGGCATCAACCTACAAAACAAATCAAGATTAGTCAACATCAACCAATTAGTCAATTCAAGAGAGTGAATCAATCCCATCATGGCCATGTACTTCTTAACCTGAAATCAAAGCTCAAACATAAGCAACAAACCACTAGGGCAAGGCCTAGGGTCAAAGAGGGAGAAAAAATTCAAAACAGAACATGAAATTCAACATGAATCAACCTCAATCAATGAAGAACACAATCCAAAAGGTCTCATGTTATTATCATTCACCAAATCCATTTCATGAACTAAATAGGGCAAGGTATGCAAGTTGTGATCACATTGTGACAACAGAATGAACAAATGCACATTAAATCAAAAATGATTCCAATAATCTCAAGAAAATTCATGAGTAAACAGAACATACAACATGATCAACACACCAAAAACTAGGGTCATTGGACCACAATAGGCATGGTAATCAAATTGCATGAGGCAAGGCAATTACAACAAGCTCAAATATGACACCAAATGTTACACCAACTTAGCACAAGCCTAAAACAGAAATGAATCAAGGTAAAAACCTCAAATAAAAGCCAAAACAACCTTAAACATGTCTAGAAACAATGGGCAAAATTTCACATCCAGAAAGAAACTCATGAAGTTCAAAGCAACTCAAAAGCTCAAACATGACCATCCAGAAAGAAAAATCTTAATCAAATCAGAAATCAATCCAAAAATTCCACAAAAAATCATGAGCATTCACAACATCCACAAGAAGCATCATACGAAAAATCACATCATTTGGAATTCATTTGGCATGGCAAACAAATTAATCAAGTTGGACAAGCAAAGGTGTGACACACATTGTCACACCTACATTCACATGATCATAAAACAGAAACCACAAATGGTAAAAATGCAAACTCAACACCAAAATGTCTAGCCAAGAGTCTAATTTAAGCATGCAAAATTTCATGAGCATTGGATAAACAACCATCATTCCACAAATGGAGAAGCAAGGCAAGGTACAAATAGCATACATGTTCACAAACCCTAGGCAAAATAATTTTCCAGCCATGCACAATTTATGGAAAAATAACCAAAAAAAACTTGACACAATAAGGAAGATAATGCAAAAATTCCCATATTTTTTGGAGCATTATTTAATCATTTGTGAATTTTGAAAATCAAAGAAAAATAAAAAAAAATGAGGCAAAGGCATATGAACATGGATGGAATAAAATGTGAAGCACATGGAATAAGTGTCTTGGCCAGGAATCGAATTGAAGATGAATTTGAAAGTGGCGCGCCAAACATCAAAACACTGTGTTTCATTAAACGCATGTGGCAAGGCGAATCAATGTTGGCCAATCAAAATGCCACGCAACTGCCAACTAGACCAATACATGTGCATTTCTTCACAAACACATGCAGACCACCAAAAACATAACCTAATGGATCAAAACTAATTCTGGAAACGAGATTCATCAACCTTCATCAAGTTCATCATGGCTCAAGAACAAATTTCTCAGTTTCCAAATACAAGCATATCAACGTGTTCATCTTCCAACATACAACACAATCCAGCATGGAAAAGGCATGAATCAACACATATTCAAAGAATCGAGCAAATGAAGAATCACACATCAAACTTTAAATCACTATAACTAATTCAATTCTTCATGGAATTTTGCGATT
This sequence comes from Lathyrus oleraceus, assembly GCF_024323335.1. NCBI lineage: Eukaryota > Viridiplantae > Streptophyta > Magnoliopsida > Fabales > Fabaceae > Lathyrus > Lathyrus oleraceus. Next base: position 215,193,854 of record NC_066580.1, read on the forward strand.
CGAAGCTCAGTTTCACCAGCGTTCAAAGATCTATAACAACATCCTAATCATTCCAAGAATTGAGACATTTGATTTCTAACCTCTTGGAGAAGCAGCTTTGGAATTCAGCAGATCCAGGCCTTGCAATGCTCAAACAGATCCTCCAAATCACTTGTATGGATGAATGGATGAAGACTTGAGGTTCAGATGCGCACGATTCTTCCAGAAATTGGATCTTCCATTATAGCTTCAAGCTTTTCAAATGCTCCGACCTTGCACGATTTCTATTGGATCTTGGCTCAACCTTGCTCACCAATGCTACTGGATGATAAATCAATCAAGAAAAATGCAATGTGTTTTAAGAATTTGAAAGAAAAAAGTGAGAGAAAATTTGGAGAGTTTTTCTAGATCTGAGAATTCTGAATGTTAATCATGAAATCTGTTAGGGTTTGTGCTTTATACTCCCTCCTAATCAAGTCCTTAATCAGGTTTAGGAAAATGGCAAATGGATTAGCAAAATTAGGAGTGCACATGCAAATTGGATATTGCACCTCTATGCATGAAAAATGAATGGAACAGTGCACGTGTGGCATGTGAATTTGACTCAAAATGTCATTTGGAAGCCAATGGTAAAGCTAGAATGATCAAACAATGAACCAAATTCAAACATGAATTTTTCCCTCCAAAATCAAGTGTTTTTTCCAAAAAAATATGTGATGAGAATGAATGGCATGTGATGCATGTTTTGGAAAGTAGAGGTCACAAGAAGAATGTTGCAGAAAGAGCCATCTCATTTGGACTTTTGGTTTGAAAGTTATGCATGTTTGAAGTTCCATAATCATTTGGCCATGATTGATCCATGTCTCTTCATCCATACATGAGAAATTCATGATCTTGGACTTTTTGGAAATGGGAGAGAAAGATATTCAACTTTCATATGGGACAAAATTTCATTTGAAGCTTTCTTGATGATGTACTCTTGAGTTGAAAACCTTTCCATTTTTGGCAAATTCAAATTACAGGTCACCTGCTATTTTTGGAAAGTTTTGATCTGACCTCAAATCCTTCAATATTGATGTTTGAAATGTCAAATGAGACTTGTATGGACATGAATGAGGCATCTCTAACCATCTCCCACCTCCAAATCCATGGTTGAACTGACAGTTGACTTTTGTTGACTTTCTAGGGTTTCAGATGAATTTATCATTGACTGAGGAGCTTTGAACATCCAATGCTTGACCAAATCACTTCAAAATGATCCTGGGGTCACATGAACTCATTGTACCAACCCTGGTGCTTTGATCTCATGAAGAATGCACTTGCTTGCTTGCACAACTGAATCTTCTGACCAGTCTGATTGATGACATGCAATGAACTATGTAATGAACAATGCAATGTTAATGACCTAAAATGAAAATGTATGTACAAATGGGAGGTGAAAATTTGAGGTGCTACACCCGTCTGAGTCTGGATTTTATCCGATGTGTCCTTTGTGGATAGTTTTGCTGTATTGGCGTATTCCCCAGTACATGCATCTTTGCGTCAGCTCGAGTCTTTCCATCGATTTATTTTCGTGGAATCCCTTTGTGTCTCCCAGCAAGTTTTCAGGTCTTGACCTGCTCACGCATTTTTACCTTATTTTCCCCCAGAGTCTTTGTCTCCCTAGTGAGTGTGTTACTCCTATGGATTTTTCAGTTTCTCCTGAGTTCTTTTCCTTGGTGGCAATTATTCACCATGATGATTATATTTTTGCATGCATACATTTGCATCATGAGGTCTCTTAGGGACCAAAGTTCGTCTCTTTGTTATTATTTAAGTCCATTCTATATCATCGAGACAAAGATTTTAACCTTCATATCTCCGGCTAGAATAACCTTAAATAGGGGCATCTGTAAGACCATAATTTTAACCCTAGGATCCCTCATGGCATTATGTTATTGCACAAGTGCATTGCCTCAAGGATCATAGCATGTTTGGCTCCTTAACCCTAGGGTGGGACTTGTGTGAGTGGTTTGAGACCACCAAGCATGCTTGTATTGTATATTATTGTTTTTCTTATTTGTTTACTAACCAAAAGCACAAAAATATGTCACTAACTCTTTTTTTTTGAAGCTCAAGTGATCATGTGCTCCAATGCTCCTAGGAGGCTCCTAAGCCCAATGAAATGGCCATACGAAGATGATAAAAAGCATGACAATAGTCCACAAAGCTCCTAATCATCATATATGTCTCCTAATCATCTCAATTTGCCAATTCGATAAAGATAACCCAAAGGGATTGAGGATTGTTTCCCAAGGAAACCCTAATTCAACTTTGTTTTGCATGTGCCTTGCTCATGAAGAAACCTCAACCTATGATCAAATTTAATCAAGGGAAGTTATTTCATTCATTGTTTTATTCATATATGAGCCTATTTTAGGATCCTCAATCATTTATTCATCAAGATTGGAAGTTTGGCCTTGAAAAGTTGACCAGTTAAGTCATCTGACTAAACTGAGGTCCACTGAGATATAACTTGTGATGTGCTTGTCAAATGAAGATGACCCCGAGAGCAAAAATGTTCTTAAGAACCATATGACAACTTTCATGTTCATCAAAAGTCCATTTGAAACTTGGAAGGTCATCATTCATTTCAAAACATTATAGGTCATTTTGACTGAAACCCTAATTTTGGGTCAATTTCCCAAGGACATAACTTCCTTAATTTTTATGATTTTGAGGTGAGACCAAATTAATTGGAATGTGTGAGATGTCTACTTCAAATTTTATGTTGGAAAAAATTTCATAATCCTAAAATAAATACATGTGATAATACAAAACATTATAGGTCATCTTGGACCTAATTCATTGAATTTGAAAAAGTACCCAACTTTAAATGCCCATAACTTTGTCATAGAAAATCCAAATGATGAAAACGTTGAGTCTAAGGTGATCACCTTGAAAAGATCTAAAACTTTGATGTTGGAGGTTTTTCCATTTTAAGCTCGCATCATAAAAACAGAGGGGTTTGATTAGGCTTACTTTTGGTGAAAATTGTCAAAGGTGACTTAAACATGTTTTGTACTTGGATTTTCATAGCCAGTTTTCATTACTTTCCAAATGTCAAATGAATTTTTTCCCAACATGACTTTTGTTCCTTATTTCAAGGGCTTTCCATTGGTGAGTTTCGAAGAGCTCTTCATTTATGTTTATTTTAACATTTCATGATGAAACTTAATGTGCAAGCCAATTCCCTCCAAATTACACGTCCAATTCCATTTCAAATGAACTCAGCATGGTTTTGCACCCATCATTGGGCCTCACATGCGCCTGTACAGGCCCATGCATCCAATTTCCATTTGCCATGCACACGAGTGAAGCATGATACACAACCAATTTCAACTATAAATAAGCACTCCATTTCATTCATTTGAAAACCTTTTGGAGATCTGAAACGCTGCAGCACTGAAACCATAGCCATACCAAAGGAATTTTCCAGAATTTTTTCTCACTTTCATGCTTGAAATTCAACATCATTAGTTGATTTTCAAAGCTCAATTCCTTAGCCTATCATCTTCACTACATCCCTAGAGCAAAGAGAAATCAAGATCTTGAAGTTTTCGTGGCTTAAAGAGCTTCAATTCAGAGGTAGAACTTCAAACTTTTTGGATCTAGAACTTGCAATTCAATGTAGTATTCTCTTGTTTGTGTGGTTTTCTAAAGTCCTCACACTTGAGGCAAGCCAATGGTGGCTTCAATTTTTTATTTCGTGCACTTTCAGTTTGAACACCATGATCTTCCACTTCACATTTCTCTCAATATAGGATGAGTGAGGAAGATCCATGGATACAGTGGTGATCTACATCACACGAGCTTCAATTTGATGTCCTCATTTTCCATTTTTGTTAAAAAGTTTTTCTCTGCAACTGGTGGCCGGAGATTGTTGGATCACCGGAGAAGATAGTGGTTTTCACCACCATCCCTACGTGTATGCCTCCATGGCCCTTGGATCTGACTTCCACGTTTTAATCTCATTCATCCATTGTGTTTACTTTCTTTAAATCACTTTGTGGCGCGCTTGACTTGGTTGTATCGTGTTCCTCATGATCTGGACCATTCAGCCTTGCCACGTCAATTAATGAGGTGCATCACGCGGTTGTGGTTTTTTTCATTTAATTCATTTTATTTTATTTTTCAGTTAATTCAATTGATTTTCAAAAAATCATAAGAAAAATATGAGACCAATTCCAAAAAAATTCTTGAAAAATCTAGTTTCATATTTTGATTTTTAATTATTTTTGTGACTTCATTTAATATTTTTTGTGAATTATTTGGTTTTTAATAGTTTTAATTCATTTTAAAATACTTTCTGATATTTGAAAAATCCAAAAATATTTTCCTAACATTAGTCCACTTACGATTGCTTAACATAGCGCTACATTGTCTTATGATAAGCTAACATAACTCCACTAATTACTAACTTTAATTTGCGCATTTAATTTCCTATCATTTACTTTTAATGTCATTTATTTCTTGCTCATTATTCATATTGATTTTACCTTTGCTCACTTGAGCACATATTTTATGTTTATGCCCTTTTTCTTTTGCTCATTTGAGCTCATTATTGTATATAAATATATTGCTATCCTGTGTTTGTTTTGTTGTTTGTTTTGTGTGAACAAAATGCAAATAGGAGGAATGACTTAGAATTAGGACCTACCTATGCTTAAAGGAGTTCAAGAGCAACTAGGCCTTATGCCTTTAGAATGCTAAACTTGTTTGAAGAGCAACTAGGCCTCATGCCTTTAGAATGCTAAAATTTCAAAGTGACTTTAAAGGACTTCTCATCTAAACTTATTCTTTGTCCATTCCCCTTATTGTGTTGTGAACTTTTTGATGTTTGCTTTTGTGTGATAGGGATCTTACTTTGAGTTTGTGAAAAGAGGACCATTGTCATGAGTAGCCAAGTTAAGAGACAAGCCAAATGGAGATCCTAGGAGTTTGAATCCAAATTGTTTGATTGCTTGTTTGTGTGCTAAGTCCAAAGGAAAGGAGAATCTTGAGTCATCTCTATGACTCCAAGAAAAGGAACTCCAAGGGTTTATCTTTCCCCTCTTATCTTTGTATGCTTTAGGACTAGCCCTTCTCTTCTTCTCCTCACTCTAACCAAGCCAAAAATCTTTTCTAAACTTTGACTTTGTTTTAAATTAGAAACCTAGGCCTTAAGCCTTTGACTTTTCAAAACCATTTTCATCAATACTCATTGTGAATAAATCTTAATCCAACTTTGACTTCATTTTGTAAAAAAGTCTAACTTGTAAATATAACTCACTTCAAGTTACTTTTGTGGTTCCAATGACCACCTTATTAAAACCTTTTCATAAACATTAGTCGTGAGTTTGAGTTATCATAGTGGTTGATGTAAATCTCACCTCACCCTTAGTGATTGGATTATAAGTCTTCGATACTTATTATAGGGTTTACCCCTCACTAGTATGTTGAAGCCTTCCTCACATGGTGGATTGTTGGTTTAGGTTTAGTTTTCTCCCTTTTATAACAAAAGACCTTAAGGCTTTTTATCAAATCAATTCACCAATCATTGAGATTTTTACCCCGAACTACGAGGTTTTGATCCTACCTTTGTGATGGTACGTAGGCAATGGGTTCATCCATTCAAACAACAAAATTTGTAAATATAATTTGTTCTCTTCTCATCCCCCCAATCTTTTTGTACAAATATTTTCACAAATACCAATCTACAACACATGTTTGAAAAAAGGGTTCCCTTAGAGTACTAAGGATGTTTTGGGTGCGTAAAACCTTCCCATTTCATAACCAACCCCCTTACCCAAATCTCTGACATTTTTATTAGTTTTTGATTTGAAAAACTTCTTACCTTGGTTTTTGTTCGTTTTTAGCCTTTCCTTTGGACAAATAAAAGTACGGTGGCATGGCTTGACGCTAGAGAGAAGCGACTTGATTAATGCATGAGTACTTTTTATGCAATGACTGGAAGGTTTCCAAAATGCCTTTGTGTGGTGGGTAATGGGTGGAAGCAAAGGTTATTTGATAGGGTGATAGCATGATTCCCCTACACTCGTCTTGAACTCAATGGTTGCTGACGTGCGGCTAAGTTTGTTTGAGCAACTTAAAAGTATGGATATGACTTGCCCCTTTATGGCTCATCTTGCCTCAGTCTGTTGGGTCTTCTAAGAGTTTTTCCTTGACGGGAGTTTGAAAGTAGCTTGCCATGACCTTTAGGTAGCTTGCCCCAAAACTTGAATCTTGTAGTGGTCTTCCCCTAATTAACCAATTCTTGGACCGGGAGACTTCTGATTGACCGACCTTTGGAGAGTTGGACTTACTGGGCTCTTTAGGTGGCTTGCCTCAATATGAGCTTTGAAGAGATTCAATTTTTGCCTAACTGGATCTTAGAATGATTTGCTCAAATTGATTGATTCTAAAAGTGATCCTCCCATGACTGGACTTCTTTCACTTTATCAAGTTCCTCAACTGACTGTGCATTTGTTGGAATTTGGTTGATGTTAAATGCTGACCTGCTGTTAAGATTGCTCATTCAAAAGTGATAATTTTAATGCAACACTTAGGAAAATTTTGAAATCAAAATATTAAATCAATTTGGTGAAATACACTGAACAGGTCAATGATCATAACACAATCCTGATCAAGCCTTTCATAGGGTGGAAGATGATGCAATCAGTATAAATAATCAGCAAAGCTTGTTTGGAGTCAGGTTAAAGCAACCTTGATGTAATATGCTTTCAGAAAAAACCTTGTATAAATTAGGTCTTTTAAGGGTTGTAACGTGGTCTTGTTTACGGTTTTTGAAACAAAAGGATATAAGGCTCAAAAATTAATTTTAACTCACCATTTCTTCTTGATAAACGCCAGTCCTATGTTCAGTTAATTGACACACACATTTGTCATACCCCAAAATTGTACCTCCATTTTTTTATATTTTAATTAAGATTCATCTGCATGCCATTAATAACAATCTCATATGTATCATACAAGCAACGTAACATCCATAAGCATCTTCATAGATTCAAAGGTGTAGTGGGATTCATGGTATTTCATTCATGAGGATTGATCCCAAAACCCTAGATCTTGTTTGTGGGATACTCTTGGTTCTTTACTTAATCATAAACCCTAATGCTAGGGGGAATGTGTTGTGAGTTTGCTTCTTGAGACTTGACACTTGTTCACTTCACCTTTCATTGTGATCTTGGAAAACCCTAATTTTCTATGGCCTTTGGTTTAAGGCATTGTGGATCATCTGGTAATGACTTGACCGGGTGGCTTGCAAAACCTTAGGCAATTGATCCCTTGTTGCTTGTCTAATCAGCTCAACCTTGATCCTTGATTCCAAACCCTAATTCAGGAAGTGCACCATGCCCTAACGCTTGTTGATCATGCTTAATCATCCAATCACTTGTGGATTGCTTCATGCCCTAACGCTTGTTGATCATGCTTAATCATCCAATCGCTTGTGGATTGTTTCATACCCTAATTCTTGCTTCAAGGATTTGTTTTATTCCTTGCATTGGTTGTACTTGTTTAAGTTTTGAATATTTATTGCTTTGCTTGACTGTTTGCAAGTTCATGCATTCACAGCCATGTAATCATGTTTCTACACACACAAGTTTTGCTTTGATTCCATCTACAAGCATGACATAATCAAGATGCATTCAAGACACGTGGTTGCTTGGTTTATAAGTTTGCTTATCAATTTGATACATTGTGTTTTATTGTATTCACTCTTGTTATGGAGGCCCTTTTTCATTGTTCATTAGCATATCATTGATGGTTAGTGGCATTTCTAATCCATGATGAGTTCATACAAATTCATGATCATCTTGATACTTTAAACTCGTTCATTCAAACTCATGGCTTATGGTTCATATTTCATTCAAAGTTAATTTTCATTCATACCAATTGACATTCCATCATTTTTACAAAAGAAATTAGAAAAAATACAACTTTTGACCAAAGTTGACTTTGGTCAACAGTTGACTTTTTGGTCAACTTTTGACCAAAGTCAACACACTTTTTCTCAAGATTCTAAAATCCATAAATCTTCATTACTTCATTTTTTCATATTCCATTCATCTAATTCAAGCAAGTATGGTGACCATGACCATGGAACCACCATTTTAGTAATTATGATGCTTTAGACTCAATGCAATAACCAACAAGATCTAGCTTCACATGGTAATCCCATGGAATTCAAACAACCTGCATGACATTCAGAAATCAGCATGACCATCCATGCACGTTAGCATATATGAATGTAAAAACATCCATGTTCTCAATATAAACCATATAATGCATGAAGACAATTCTCATAGTAATGCATTTCATACATAGCATACACTGCAACCAAAAGAACAAACTGCATAGCATGCCCATTTCTACAGTAGGCTAAATGTAACACCCCAAATAAAGTAAAAGAATTATTTAATTAAGTTAATAATATATTTAATAATTTAATTAAATAAATTGAATTATTGGATTATTATTATTATTTTGGAATAATAATTATTATTGGAAAATATATAAGTGGAATAAGAGAAAAGGTTTTCATTTTTTGGAAAAGGTTTTTACGTGAAAACTGAGAAGCTGCAGAGAAGAGGAAAAGGGCAAAGAGCTGTAGAGCAAAGGTTGGAGAACGGAAAAGCTTGAAGCTCGAAGAGTTGCCGGATTGTTAAGGTAAGGGGGGTTTATCGTCGTTTAATGGGTATTATCGATTAACATGTAATGGGTAGTGATAAGCCGTCGATTGACCCTAATTGGGATTTAGAATGCTGAGAAATTATGTTGAATAAGTTGTATTAAAGCTGAAATTGAATTTGTGTTGAGTGTATTGTGAATTTCGGAGCGTATAGCTTTTTACGGAAGTTGAATCGGAGGTCCGGAAGTCCTCCAACGGCGGAAAATGCGGAGACTCTGCATTCTGCCTTGTGTTAGCGCAGGAACTGCTGTTTCGCCTGCGTTAACCGGTTAACCCAGGGTGTTAACCGGTTAACACTATTATAAATTGTGAAAAATGTTGAGTTTTGCCTGCGTTAACCGGTTAACCTATAGCGTTAACCGGTTAACACTGTTGCGTTTTGCCTGGAAGTGTAATTTTCCTGCGTTAACCGGTTAACCTATTGCGTTAACCGGTTAACACTGTTGCAGTATGTAAAAATGGTTGATTTTTATGATGTAAGTGTAATTGGTGATTGGCCTATTGTATCCAATTGTGATAAATAAATTCGTGGAGTCTATGTTGTGAAATGTTGATGCAAATATGTTGATAAGTTGTTTTTGTGGAAAATATTAAGTTGTAGGCTGATGAGCCAAAGTTGAATATAAGTTGTTTTGTTGAAAACGCTGAGTTGTAGGCTGATGAGCCAAGGTTGATTTTTAAGTTGTTGTTGCTGAAAAAGCTGTTATGTTGTCGTTGTTATTATGTTGTTGAACTTTCAAGTCGTACATGCCATATACATTCATATGCATAGAGTCGGAGCTTTGCTCACACCACGTTGGCCTGGATTGGCAAAAATATGGAGCTTTGCTCACACCACGTTGGCCTGGATTGGCAAAAATATGGAGCTTTGCTCACACCACGTTGGCCTGGATTGGCAAAATTATGGGGCTTTTGCTCACACCACGTTGGCCTGGATTGGCAAAAATTTTAAGTTGAAAGTTGAAGGCTTATGCCTTGATGCCCACTAAACTGGCAATAATTTTAAGTTGGGAGTTTTACTCCAAATGGTACCACATGCATGAAGAGTCGAGTCTCATTTGAGTTGCATTTACGTTGTGTTTGAATATGATGTTGAGTTGAATATGCTGCTACCGAATGCATGATATGATGTGGGTGATTAACGTGTAAAGTTACTTAACATAACATGATGATTTATAATATTTGTTATATCGATTGAGGAACTCACCCTTACAGTTATATTTTTCAGGTAACGAGCAGTGAGTTGAGTAGAAGCTAGTGCTTGAAGTCTAGAGTGGTTTTAGTGGGTCAAGCTCTGATAGATGTAACATCGGGACGGGATGTTTTATTTGTTGAATAAATGTTAATTTTAAGATATTACAGATGTTGAATGTTTCTATCCGCTGCGAATTTTTAAAGAAGTGTTCATGTTGGATTAAATAATGAGCATGACTGATTTTTACGGTGAATTATGTGAAGTATTATGTGACACCCTTGGTGCATGATTACTCTGATATTAATTTATATGCTGTTGTTTTAATTAAATATTTGGGGTATTTAGAAGGGTGTTACATTAGTGGTATCAGAGCAGGTCGGTCTGTCCGGCCAGTTGTCGTGTCGCTACTGTCTAACAATTGTGTATTGTTACTAATCTAACTTAAGTTGTGTTGTATTGATAAGTTGAAATGGCTGGAAGGAATGACGCTGCAATGGCTGCCGCAATGCAAGCAATGGCACAAGCTGTGCAGAACTTGCCAAATGCTGGTGGTGATGCTGGATCACGTAGCTTGGCGACTTTTCAGAGAGAGAATCCGCCGGTGTTTAAAGGGAAGCATGATCCAGATGCAGCCTTGGGATGGTTGAAAGAGATTGAGAGAATCTTCCGTGTTATGGATTGCACTCCAGCTCAGAAGGTTCGGTATGGTACTCACATGCTAGCAGTCGAAGCTGATGACTGGTTCCTAGAGACTCACGAGAGGTTGACCGTGGCAGGTGAAGTCATTACTTGGGATGTATTCCGTAGGGAATTTCTGAGGAAGTATTATCCGGAAGATGTCCGTGGTAAGAAGGAAATTGAATTCCTTGAGCTGAAGCAAGGAAGCATGTCTGTCACTGATTATGCTGCGAAATTTGTGGAGTTGTCCAAATTTTATCCTCATTACACTGGTGCTGGTGCTGAATTTTCAAAGTGCATCAAGTTTGAAAATGGACTGCGCTCTGAAATTAAGAAGGCTGTTGGGTATCAGAAGATACGCATTTTCACTGAATTGGTTGATAGTTGCAGGATATTTGAAGAGGACAATAATGCTCATTACAAGATTGTCAGTGATCGCAGAGGCAAGCAACATCAAAACCGTGGCAAGCCGTATGATGTTCCAGCTGGAAAAGGGAGACAAAGAGCTGCTCCGGCTCAGAGAGCTAGTGGGGGAGGTGCTCCTACTGGTATAGTTTGCTTCAAGTGTGGTCAGGCTGGTCATAAGAGTAATGTATGCACTGCTGAAGTAAAGAGGTGTTTTCGCTGTGGTAAGATTGGCCATGCAATAGCTGATTGCAAGCACAAGGAAGTGATTTGTTTTAATTGCGGAGAAGAAGGGCATATTGGAAGTCAGTGTCAGAAGCCGAAGAAAGGGAATCAGTCAGGAGGCAAGGTCTTTGCTTTATCGGGTTCTGAGACTTCTGCAGATGATCGTTTGATCCGAGGTACGTGTTATATTAATGGCTTTCCTCTTGTAGCTATTATTGACACAGGTGCGACTCATTCCTTTATATCTTTGGATTGTGCTGTGAAACTTAAGTTAGAGATATCTGAGATGTTTGGTAGTATGGTAATTGATACTCCTACGAAGGGTTCAGTGACTACTACTTCGGTTTGTTTAAACTGTCCTTTAAGTATTTTTGGTAGGGACTTTGGAATGGACCTAGTGTGTCTTCCACTAGTGCAGATTGATGTTATTCTGGGTATGAACTGGTTGGTGTTTAACCGAGTTTCTATCAATTGTTTTGATAAGACTGTGATATTTCCTGAGAGTGAGGAAGGAAAGAGTTTGTTTCTATCAGCGAGACAAGTGGATGAGGAAGTAGCTGATGGGGCAGAGTTGTTTATGCTGTTAGCGACTTTGGAGGCTAAAGATAAACTAATGATTTGCGATCTAGCGGTGGTGTGTGATTTTCCTGATGTGTTTCCGGAAGAAGTGAATGAATTGCCGCCAGAGCGTGAAGTGGAGTTCTCTATTGACTTGGTACCTGGTACTAGGCCGATATCGATGGCTCCGTACCGTATGTCTGCTGTTGAGTTAACTGAATTGAAGAGTCAGTTGGAAGATCTATTGGATAAGAAATTTATTCGTCCGAGTGTGTCACCGTGGGGTGCACCAGTGCTATTGGTTAAGAAGAAAGAAGGTACTATGAGGTTGTGTGTGGACTACAGGCAACTGAATAAAGTGACGATCAAGAATCGGTATCCTTTGCCGAGGATTGATGATTTGATGGATCAGTTGGTTGGTGCAAGTGTGTTCAGTAAAATAGATTTGAGATCTGGGTATCATCAGATCCGTGTGAAAACAGAGGATATTCAGAAGACTGCTTTCAGAACAAGGTATGGACATTATGAGTATTCTGTAATGCCTTTTGGTGTGACTAATGCACCTGGAGTATTTATGGAGTATATGAATAGGATTTTCCATCCGTACCTAGACAAGTTTGTTGTGGTGTTTATTGATGATATTTTGGTGTATTCGAAATTTGAAGAAGAGCATGCTGAACCTTTGAGAGTGGTTTTAGAAGTCCTACGAGAAAAGAAGTTATTTGCTAAACTGTCTAAATGTGAATTTTGGTTAGAAAAGGTGAGTTTTCTTGGTCATGTGATTTCAAGAGGTGGCGTTGCTGTTGATCCTTCTAAGATAGAAGCGGTATCTAAGTGGGAAGCTCCGAAGTCTGTTGCTGAGATTCGAAGTTTCCTTGGTTTGGCTGGTTATTATAGGAAGTTCATTGAGGGATTTTCCAAGTTGGCGTTACCGTTGACAATGTTGACTAGAAAGGGGCAAGCGTTTATTTGGGACTCCAAATGTGAAGAAGGTTTCCAAGAGTTAAAGAGAAGGTTGACTACTGCTCCTATTCTGATATTACCGAGTCCGTCGGAACCATTTGAGGTTTACTGTGATGCTTCATTGTTGGGTTTGGGTGGCGTGTTGATGCAGAATAAGCAGGTTATAGCTTATGCTTCAAGACAGCTGAGGGTTCATGAGAGGAACTATCCGACGCATGATTTAGAGTTGGCAGCTGTGGTTTTTGTTCTGAAGTTGTGGAGGCATTACTTGTACGGGTCAAGATTTGAGGTTTTCAGTGACCATAAAAGTTTAAAGTATTTGTTTGATCAGAAAGAGCTGAATATGAGACAGAGAAGATGGTTAGAGTTTCTGAAGGATTATGACTTTGGTTTGAATTACCATCCGGGTAAAGCAAACGTAGTGGCTGATGCATTGAGTCGGAAATCATTACATATGTCTATGTTAATGGTTAAGGAATTGGATTTAATTGAACAGTTTAGAGACTTGAGTTTGGTGTGTGAGAGTACTCACAATAGTGTTAAATTGGGAATGTTGAAGTTGACAAGTGGTATTCTGGATGAGATCAGAGAGGGTCAGAAATCTGATATGCTTTTGGTTGATAAGTTGACTCTAGTGAATCAAGGTCAAGGTGGCGAATTCAGAGTTGATGAGAATGGTGTTTTGAAATTTGGTAATCGGGTGTGCATTCCGAATGTTACCGAACTTAAGAAGAGTATTCTTGAGGAAGGACATCGTAGTGGTCTGAGTATTCATCCTGGAGCTACGAAGATGTATCATGATTTGAAGAAGTTATTTTGGTGGCCGGGAATGAAAAGAGAAATTGCGAATTTTGTTTATTCTTGTTTGACTTGTCAGAAGTCAAAGATTGAGCATCAGAAGCCGTTTGGGCTAATGCAACCGTTGGCTATTCCAGAGTGGAAGTGGGATAGTATCAGTATGGATTTTGTTTCTGGTTTACCGAGGACAATTAAGAATTTTGAAGCCATTTGGGTGATTGTTGACAGATTGACCAAGTCGGCTCATTTCATTCCGATTAGAATGGATTATCCGTTAGAAAAATTGGCTGAGTTGTATATTGAGAAGATTGTAAGTTTGCATGGTATTCCGTCGAGTATTGTTTCGTACAGAGATCCTAGATTTACATCGAAGTTCTGGGAAGGTTTGCAGAGAGCTTTGGGAACTAAGCTGAGATTGAGTTCTGCATATCATCCGCAGACTGACGGTCAGACTGAGAGGACGATTCAGTCATTAGAAGATCTTTTGAGAGCTTGTGTTTTGGAAAAAGGAGGTGGTTGGGATTGTTATTTACCGTTGATTGAGTTTACCTACAACAATAGTTTTCATTCGAGCATTGGTATGGCGCCGTTTGAAGCTTTGTATGGTAGGAGATGTCGGACACCGTTATGTTGGTATGAGTCCGGTGAGAGTGTTGTGGTCGGACCGGAAATTGTTCAACAGACTACAGAAAAGATTAAGATGATTCAGGAGAAGATGAGGATGGCTCAGAGTCGTCAGAAGAGTTATCATGACAAGAGGAGGAAGTCACTTGAGTTTCAAGAGGGAGATCATGTGTTTCTTCGTGTTACTCCGATAACAGGTGTTGGTCGGGCTTTGAAGTCGAAGAAGTTGACACCTCGATTTATTGGTCCTTATCAGATTTTAGAGAGGATAGGAGAGGTAGCCTATCGTATCGCTTTACCGCCGTCACTTGCGAATTTGCATGAGGTTTTTCATGTGTCTCAGTTGAGGAGGTACATTCATGATCCGTCGCATGTAGTCCAAGTGGATGATGTACAGGTGACAGATAACCTGACTATTGAAACATCGCCTATGAGGATCGAGGATCGAGAGTTGAAGCAGTTGCGGGGTAAAGAGATTGCCTTAGTGAAGGTAGCTTGGGGAGGACCAGCAGGTGGCAATGTGACTTGGGAACTGGAGAGTCAGATGAAGGAGTCCTATCCAGAGTTATTTGTTTGAGGTATGTTTTCGAGGACGAAAACTCTTTTAGTGGGGGAGAGTTGTAACACCCCAAATAAAGTAAAAGAATTATTTAATTAAGTTAATAATATATTTAATAATTTAATTAAATAAATTGAATTATTGGATTATTATTATTATTTTGGAATAATAATTATTATTGGAAAATATATAAGTGGAATAAGAGAAAAGGTTTTCATTTTTTGGAAAAGGTTTTTACGTGAAAACTGAGAAGCTGCAGAGAAGAGGAAAAGGGCAAAGAGCTGTAGAGCAAAGGTTGGAGAACGGAAAAGCTTGAAGCTCGAAGAGTTGCCGGATTGTTAAGGTAAGGGGGGTTTATCGTCGTTTAATGGGTATTATCGATTAACATGTAATGGGTAGTGATAAGCCGTCGATTGACCCTAATTGGGATTTAGAATGCTGAGAAATTATGTTGAATAAGTTGTATTAAAGCTGAAATTGAATTTGTGTTGAGTGTATTGTGAATTTCGGAGCGTATAGCTTTTTACGGAAGTTGAATCGGAGGTCCGGAAGTCCTCCAACAGCGGAAAATGCGGAGACTCTGCATTCTGCCTTGTGTTAGCGCAGGAACTGCTGTTTCGCCTGCGTTAACCGGTTAACCCAGGGTGTTAACCGGTTAACACTGTTATAAATTGTGAAAAATGTTGAGTTTTGCCTGCGTTAACCGGTTAACCTATAGCGTTAACCGGTTAACACTGTTGCGTTTTGCCTGGAAGTGTAATTTTCCTGCGTTAACCGGTTAACCTATTGCGTTAACCGGTTAACACTGTTGCAGTATGTAAAAATGGTTGATTTTTATGATGTAAGTGTAATTGGTGATTGGCCTATTGTATCCAATTGTGATAAATAAATTCGTGGAGTCTATGTTGTGAAATGTTGATGCAAATATGTTGATAAGTTGTTTTTGTGGAAAATATTAAGTTGTAGGCTGATGAGCCAAAGTTGAATATAAGTTGTTTTGTTGAAAACGCTGAGTTGTAGGCTGATGAGCCAAGGTTGATTTTTAAGTTGTTGTTGCTGAAAAAGCTGTTATGTTGTCGTTGTTATTATGTTGTTGAACTTTCAAGTCGTACATGCCATATACATTCATATGCATAGAGTCGGAGCTTTGCTCACACCACGTTGGCCTGGATTGGCAAAAATATGGAGCTTTGCTCACACCACGTTGGCCTGGATTGGCAAAAATATGGAGCTTTGCTCACACCACGTTGGCCTGGATTGGCAAAATTATGGGGCTTTTGCTCACACCACGTTGGCCTGGATTGGCAAAAATTTTAAGTTGAAAGTTGAAGGCTTATGCCTTGATGCCCACTAAACTGGCAATAATTTTAAGTTGGGAGTTTTACTCCAAATGGTACCACATGCATGAAGAGTCGAGTCTCATTTGAGTTGCATTTACGTTGTGTTTGAATATGATGTTGAGTTGAATATGCTGCTACCGAATGCATGATATGATGTGGGTGATTAACGTGTAAAGTTACTTAACATAACATGATGATTTATAATATTTGTTATATCGATTGAGGAACTCACCCTTACAGTTATATTTTTCAGGTAACGAGCAGTGAGTTGAGTAGAAGCTAGTGCTTGAAGTCTAGAGTGGTTTTAGTGGGTCATGCTCTGATAGATGTAACATCGGGACGGGATGTTTTATTTGTTGAATAAATGTTAATTTTAAGATATTACAGATGTTGAATGTTTCTATCCGCTGCGAATTTTTAAAGAAGTGTTCATGTTGGATTAAATAATGAGCATGACTGATTTTTACGGTGAATTATGTGAAGTATTATGTGACACCCTTGGTGCATGATTACTCTGATATTAATTTATATGCTGTTGTTTTAATTAAATATTTGGGGTATTTAGAAGGGTGTTACACTAAACACCATTCATCATGCCATAAACCCAAGCAATGCAGTCCTACAACAAGTCAGCAACAACATCAATTAACCTGTCATACCCTGCAACAATCCTCAATTCATAACAACAACAACAATTCATGCATCAACACATCCTGCAGCCACAACAACCTCTACTTGGCAATGTAATCATCAGCAACAACAATATAAACCCAATGTGAAGACATGACTTCTAAGATATTTTGATGACAAAAAATCTTGCTACATAGCTAAAGTCGGATTAACAAAAAGATTAATCAAGATTCAAGCTCGTGTATGAAGTTTCCAACATATAATCAAGTCTTGATGAATCACATGAAGAATCGGCTTTCAAATGGATTAGGTAACACTTGAACTCTAGATAGCTATACAAGTATTCATAACATGTTGCATTCATATCATAATCATTGAAAATAGTTTTATGCATCAAACAAACCACCACACTTCACTCTTTAAGTTATTTTTCAAAATTGTGAAAGAGTAACCGGTTATCAGCTTTAGAGTAACCGATTACTCTGTGGGATTTTCAAACATTTTTGTAACGTTAGAATCATGTAACTGGTTACCCTATTTAAGGTAACCGATTACCACTGATCCATAATGAAAAATGTATGCATCTCTTCATAGAAACTCTTATGTTTTCTTCATCATGAAACATGGCAACCTTTGGATTATTGCATTCATCTGAGGAGGTCTTTTAGACATTATATAAACATCATTTTTCAGATTTCAAAATTACCTCCTTGAAAAATTTGAATCATTTACACACATTCTCTCAAGATTTCTAAGTGTTCATCCAAATTTCCTTAAGAGTGAAACTTTGCATAAACCTTCATTCTCAGTATCATAGTTTCATTCCATTTACAGAACACTTGTATAATTATTGTGAGATTTGAGTGTTACAAAGGAGAAGATAAATTTATTAATTGATATACTTCAAATTTCATTTATCTCATCTTATACAAATTATTCAGAATTATATTCTTTGATTACAATTTATTCTTAGGATTGTTAAGAATAAGTTTGTAAGGTGTTATCCTTGTTATCCGGTGTGTGGATACAAGAGGTCCATTTGTGAGAAATTGAGTCTCGATTGGACTTTAAACATTGTAAATCCAAGAGGATTATTCTTGGTGTGTTAGAATAGATAGAAAGACCTTAAGGTGTCTAGTCTAGGAATCTAACATTATAGTGAAATTCTCTTTCGTGTTGAAAGGGGAGTGGAGTACTCTCAATCTGTGAGGGGAACCACTATACATCACTGTGTTCTTTACTTTCCACTCTTTACCGCTTTTCATCACTTAAGCAACTCAGAAAGTAAAAGTCATAAACCATAAAAAATCTGGAAAATACTCTTAGTGCCTCATTCACCCCCCCCCCCCCTCTAAGGCACTCCTTAAACTTACAATTGGCATCAGAGCAGGTTATAGGTAACTTGTTCCTAAAAGATCCGCATGACTTCTGCAAGCACGAATCCGGTTTTTAAAGACGGTGGAAGTAGTAACAAACCACCACTATTCTCTGGAGAATATTTTGATTTTTGGAAGATCTGTATGAAGGCACATCTAGAAGCCCAAGGAGAAGGCATGTGGTAAGCCGTTGAAAATGGTCCACATAATCCTACAAGTGTGGTCAATGGCGTTGGTACTCCAAAGTTAAAGAGTTCGTACGATGAGGATGATAAGAAAAAAATCTTAAATGAAAAGAAAGCAATAAACATTCTTCAAAGTGATTTAAGCATGGATGAGTTTTTCCACATATCTCAATGCAAGCCGGCAAAAGAAATATGGGACACCTTAGTGGAGACACATGAAGGCACCGCCAAAGTAAAGAGATCAAGGTTGAATACATTAAGTCAAGAATATGAGATGTTTAGAATGCTGCCCGGAGAATCCATTGTGGCGCTACAAAAGAGATTTGTTCACTTGACAAACCACTTGATTGCTCTCGGAAAAACATTTACAAATGACGATCTCAATCTTAAAGTACTAAGATCATTGACTCGAGAATGGCAACTGCAGGTGACGACTATCTTCGAAAAGAAAAGTCTTTCAACAATGACGTCCGCATCACTCTTTGGAAAACTTCAAGAACATGAGTTAAAACTTGGTAGGCTTGAGAAACATGAGAGCCAAGAAAAGAAATCTAAAGGGATTGCCTTGAAGGTAGACTCAAAAGAAGATAAAGATGATGACGCATTGGAGGAAGAGGAGAATTTCATGCTCCTTGTTAAAAGGCTCGGTAAGTTCTTTAACAAAAATGATAAATCCTTTAACGCTAAAAAGAATAGACATTTCAGGAAAAAGGAGGCCACCACATCTATGCAAGATGTAACATGCTACGAATGTGGAAAGCAAGGCGACATAAAGCCGAAATGTCCTAAACTTTCAAAGAAAGGAGGATTCAAGAGCAAGAAGGACTTCAAGAATAAAAAGGCATATCTTGCATGGGAGGACAATGAAATTAGTTCTTCATCTGGATCGGATAGCGAGGAATGTTCAAACTTGGCGCTAATGGCTTGACATCATTCCGATGATGAAGAAGAGGTTAGTAATAGTTTTTCTCTTTTTGATGATGATGCAAAAGATGCAATTAATGAATTGTTAAATGAATGCAAAATTCTTTACAAAACTATATCATCTCAAAAGAAACAAATTTCTTCCTTAAAAGAAAAGATTGAAAGTTTTGAAAATGAGAAACAAAAGATGATTAATGAGAAGAAGAATTTTGTATGTCTAGAGTGTGAATCTCTCTCGTTCCAAATTGTCCAACTTAAAAGAGTCCTTGAAAGGTACGAAAAAGGGAAAATTGGTTTGGAAGGGGTTCTTAGCCAACAAAGGTACTCAAATGACAAAAGTGGACTTGGTTACTCCAAATTTTCTAAACCAAGTACAAGTAAAACTATCTTTGTAAGGCCTAAGGATCAACCTCCAAAAGAAAGAGTCAACACACCAAAAGTTATGCATCAACATCCTAAAAATAAAAAGTATACCAAGAAAAGCCTTTCGTTCCTAGATATAAAAGCAATTTTGAACCAACCTGTTTTTATTGTGGTATTATTGGCCATACACCTAATGCTTGCTACATTAGAAATTTTAGTGTAGCAAAAGGGCATTATGTATGGGTTGAAAAAGGTACTAATTATAAAGGACCCAAAGCAATTTGGGTACCTAACAAAACTTAACTTTGTTTTGTAGGTTTTCTTGAAGACCACAACAAATCTTTGGTATTTGGATAGTGGGTGCTCCAAGCATATGAACGGTGATATGCACAAATTTTCAGATCTAAAGCTTAAGGCCAAGGGTTATGTTACTTATGGAGATAACAACAAAGGAAGAATTCTTGGCATAGGCAAAGTAGGTGCACCAAATTTCATACCCATCGAAGATGTGCTATATGTCGAAGGACTAAAGCATAATCTCTTAAGCATAAGCCAACTTTATGACAAAGGATACAAAATAAGGTTCACAAAAGATGAATGCTTAATTGAAGACGAAGTCACACAAGAGGTAATGCTTATAGGTAAGCGAATTAATAATATTTTTATGAAATCCCTTGACGATGTTTCTTTGAAGGTTAAGTGTCTTGTGGAAAATAACAATGACTCATGGTTATGGCATAAGAAATTTTCTCACATTCACATGGAGTACTTGAATAAGTTAGTAAAACACAACCTTGTCATTGGATTGCCAAAGATAAAATTCATCAAAGATAGGCTTTGCGATGCATGTCAAAAAGGGAAGCAAACCAAGTCAACTTTCACATCCAAAAATGTGGTGTCCACTTCTAGGCCACTACAATTGTTACACATGGACTTATTTGGTCCATCTAGAACAAGAAGCTTCGGAGGTAACTTATATGCTTTAGTTATTGTTGATGGTTATTCTAGATATACTTGGACTTTCTTTTTAGTGCAAAAAAGTGATGCATTCAAAGCATTCAAGAAGTATGCAAAACAGATTCAAAATGAGAAATCATTAACAATTACCTCTTTTGAAGATTTTTGTGAAGATCAAGTAATATTTCACAACTTCTCGGATCCAAGGACTCCACAACAAAATGGAGTAGTTGAAAGAAAGAATAGGTCATTGGTGGAACTTGCAAGAGCAATGAATAGCGACTCAAATCTTCCTAAATATTTTTGGGCGGATGCGGTTAGCACGACATGTTTTGTAAGCAATAGAGTTAAAATAAGACCTATCCTTAAGAAGACTCCATATGAACTCTTCAAGGGAAGGAAACCCAACATTTCTTTCTTTCACATCTTTGGATGCAAGTGCTTTGTCCTAAACAATGACAAAGAAAACCTTGGTAAGTTCGACAAAAAATCAGATGAAGGTACTTTTCTTGGTTATTCTCTTACAAGTAAGGCATACATAATTTATAATAAAAGAATTTTAAATATAGAAGAACCCATGCATGTTAAGTTTGACGAATCTAACCCCTCGAAAGAGGAAATTGTTGTTTGTGATGATGATGATGATGATTTTGTAGAAATTCCTAAAGAAGATACATCAAACAAGAATCAAGAAGCACCGATTCAACAAGAGACAAATGAAAATGATCTACCTAAGGAATGGAGGACTCATAGAGATCATCCCATTGACAAAGTAATTGGTGACATTAATCAAGGTGTTGCTACAAGATTGAATCTCAAGGATGCATGCTTAAACATGACGTTCGTTTCGCAAATAGAACCTTCCAAAATTGATGAAGCTCTAGAAGATGATCAATGGATTGTTGCTATGCAAGAAGAATTAAACCAATTCGAGAGAAATCAAGTTTGGGAACTTGTTCCTAGACCAAGTGGTAAGCACATCATTGGAACAAGATGGGTGTTCAAGAATAAGCATGATGCGAATGGGATAATTGTTCGAAACAAAGCATGATTGGTTGCTCAAGGGTACAATCAAGAAGAAGGAATTGACTTTGAGGAAACGTTCGCTCCGGTTGCAAGGTTAGAAGTTATTCGTTTATTACTTGCTTACACATGTTCAATGAATTTTCAGCTTTTTCAAATGGACGTCAAAAGCGCCTTCTTAAACGGCTACATCAACGAAGAAGTCTATGTCAAAAAAAACCCCGGGCTTTGAAGACTTCAAGCATCCTTCACATGTATACAAATTGAAGAAAGCGCTCTATGGATTAAAACAAGCACCAAGGGCGTGGTATGATCGTCTAAGCAATTTTCTATGTGAAAAAAGTTTTGAAAAAGGCAAAGTAGACAAGACTTTATTTATCAAGAAGATAAAAGGGAATACCTTACTTGTTCAAGTCTACGTAGACGACATAATCTTCGGTTCATCCAACAAAGAACTATGTGAAGAATTTGCGTTGATAATGCAAGGTGAATTTGAAATGTCTATGATGGGAAAGATGAATTACTTCCTTGGATTTCAAATCAAGCAACTAGAAGACGGAATCTTTATCAACCAATCAAAATATTGCAAAGAGCTGCTAAAGAGATTTGAAATGGATGGTTGTAAAGCAATGTCAACACCAATGGGCTCCGGAACTTATGTTGATCAAGACGAATCGGGCGTGTCAATTGATATCACGAAGTATCGAGGTATGATAGGTTCTTTACTATATTTGACAGCAAGCCGTCCTGACAAAATGTTTAGCGTGTGTTTATGTGCTCGCTTCCAAGAAAATCCAAAGGAGTCAAATCTCACGGCGGTCAGGAGAATCATGAAGTACCTCAAGGGAACAACCAACGTTGGATTATGGTATCCTAAAGGTAGTGTTTGTAAGTTAATTGGTTATTCTGACGCGGATTATGCAGGTTGTAAAACAGATAGAAAAAGTACTAGTGGAACGTGTCACATCCTTGGTAATGCTCTAGTCTCATGGTCCTGTAAGAAACAAGCGTGTGTTGCTCTTAGTACGGATGAAGCAGAATACATAGCAGTGTGCAGTTGTTGTGCACAAAATCTTTGGCTAAAGCAACAATTAAGTGACTATGGAATCGATCTTGGATGCATACCACTCCGATGCGATAACACAAGTGCGATTAATATCACAAAGAATCTGGTCATGCACTCAAGGACCAAACACATAGACATTCGACACCATTTCCTTCGTGATCATGTGCTTAAAGGCGATGTCGAAGTTACCTTTGTCGATACTCATAATCAACTGGCGGATATCTTCACAAAACCGCTCGCAAAAGAACCATTTTATAAGATTCGAAGAGAACTTGGCATTTTGGATGAAGGTCACATATAACTATCTCACAATTATTCTATACATGAGGCCAAGGTACACAAGTTCTTAATCTTTCTTAATTTTGTGAATTTTTTTTTCTTCGAATTTTTTTTGTGTTTTTTTGCCTCTGTGTAACCGGTTACTGCCTTTTGGATAACCGGTTATCCTAAATTTTTTTTCCCTAAATTCAAGAATTTTCTCTCTGTGTAACCGGTTACTCACCTTTGGATAATCGGTCACCCTGTAGTTTTTCGTCTAAAAACACATTTTTCCTTTCTGTGTAACCGGTTACTCCCTTATGGATAACCGATTACCCGACACTTTTTCAGTTTTCTCACGCGTTTTGCACACTGTGTAACCGGTTACTCCTCATTGAGTAATCTATTAAAACTGTTCATTCCAGAAATTTATTTTAGTTTTTAAAAATACACGTGACTCACTACTTTATGTGTGCTAGGTGCTTATTGTTTATTTATTCAATTTTTCATTAATCACTTCAAACCTTCATTCATCTTCCTTTTCAAAACTCTCCTTCTCCCCTTCCGAAACCCTAACTATCTCCATTATCACCATTCATCATTCAAAACTATTACAACACTCTCACTATCAGCTCACCATACTCCCTATCCAACTAAAATCCAGAAAACTCTTCCAAAACCCTAACTTTCACAAATTCCATGGCTTCTCCTAAAGAAGATAAGGGAAAGAAGAAAGTGGGTGAAGAGACTTCTCAACAAGAGCAACAAGCTGGCAGTGTAAAGTCCCGACGGTTAAGCTATGTTGTCCGGACTCGGACTCTAATGTCGGTAAAGTACGTTCATTTTCGAGCTTTTCCGTCGCACAACTTTAATTTTGAAACCTTGCTGCGAAACTCTGGCGTAGATAAACTAGTTTCGGATATAGGAGATTACTACCCATATATGATAAGAGAGTTCTATTCCTCTATTAAGTTTGGCACAGATGAATTTGGAGATTTGGCTTTTATTGCAAAGGCGAAGAATGTGGAAATTTCTATGGATCTTCCTCAACTGGGACAGTGTCTTGAAATCCCTTCGGAAGGAGAGGTATTCCGTCACGGTACCGAACCTGACAATGCTGCTTGGAGTAACTATAATAGTCTAGAATACTTTGTTTCCATCTCTAGAGGAACTCAAGCCAACCTCATGAGCCGGCAACGAATAGAATCTTCAAGAGTTCTGAAGTATGCTAACATGTGAGTGATAGGATGCTCCACTACATCCTTGCCTATGTGTTGGTGCCAAAGCACTCTAATCATTCTCAAGTCAGTGAACTTGAATTGCAGCTGATTAGAGCCATGAAATTGAATTTGAAGATTAACTGGGCATATGTTATTTACCAACGCATGATGCATCAACTTTCTCTGAGTGGTGGACTTCCCTATGGTCGTATTGTCTCAAGAATTCTTGAATTTTTTGGTGTTCCGCTTCAAAGGGAACCAAAGACCTCCATGTCTGTCAGGAACGGTGAAATCAACGAGACGACTATAACGAAGAATACCGGGATTGGTATCGGACCTAATGGAGTGTATCGATACAAAGATTCGATCGCCCCTTCCGCTCCTCCAACCATTCCAGAAGGTGAAATTTCAAATGCAATGCTATATAATAAGATGTGTTCAATTGAGACAACAATGCACCACAATCATCGGGTCACTCAGCGTGGCATCAAGTCCCTTAGAAAACTCTTCCTTTACTTAAACCGCCAACCTAACCCTAGTGAAGAAGGTGCTGAGGAAAGTGTTGATGAAGATGAAGAGGATGAAGGAGATGACATGTCTGAAAGTGATTAAACTTGGTTATGTTGTTTTATTTTTTCACTAGCTTATGTTTGTTTTTATGTTCGTATCATTCTAGTTTTATGTTCAGACCTTGTTACAAATGTTGATTTATATTATTTTTGAAATTTCTTGTGTGGTATATGATGCTTAGTCTATTCTGTTTGCATGCTTGTTATTTATCTCTTTTTCACCCTTTTTGTTAATGACAAAGAGGGAGAAAAAAAGAAATTATTACTATGATATTTCCTTGCTGGTTGTGTCTCTCTAACAAATATGCAGAATTCAAAGACTCCTTAATTCATCAATTAAGGGGGAGCATCGTTAAAGGGGTGCTTTTGATAGAGAA
Organism: Lathyrus oleraceus; assembly: GCF_024323335.1. Lineage (NCBI taxonomy): Eukaryota > Viridiplantae > Streptophyta > Magnoliopsida > Fabales > Fabaceae > Lathyrus > Lathyrus oleraceus. The sequence goes on from NC_066580.1 coordinate 215,218,857, forward strand.
ACACCACGGGATCAAACCTTCATGATTTTGGGTTGTCATCATCAAAAAGGGGGAGATTGGGAAGACATGACTTCTCAGATATTTTGATGACGACAAACCTTGCTACATAGCTGAAGTAGGATTAACAAAAATACTGATCAAGATTCAAGCTCGTGTATGAAGTTTCCAACATATAATCAAGTCTTGATGAATCACATGAAGAATCGACTTCCAAATGGATTAGGTAACACTTGAACTCTAGATAGTTATACAAGTGTTCTTAACATGTTGCATTTATATCATAATCATTGAAAATAGTTTTATGCATCAAACAAACCACCACACTTCATTCTTTAAGTAATTTTTCAAAATTGTGAAAGAGTAACCGGTTATCAGCTTTAGAGTAACCGATTACTCTATGTGATTTTCAAACATTTTTGTAACGTTGGAACCATGTAACCGGTTATCCAATTTAAGGTAACCGGTTACCTCAAGCAAATTTCAAATAAATTTTAAACGTTGAATGCATGTAACCGGTTACCCTATTTAAGGTAACTGATTACCACTGATCCAGAATGAAAAATGTATGCATCTCTTCATAGAAACTCTTATGTTTTCTTCATCATGAAACTTGGCAACCTTTGGATTATTGCATTCATCTGAGGAGGTGTTTTAGACATTATATAAACATCATTTTTCAGATTTCAAAATTACCTCCTTGCAAAATTTTAAATCATTTACACACATTCTCTCAAGCTTTCTAAGTGTTCATCCAAATTTCCTGAAGAGTTAAACTTTGCATAAACCTTCATTCTCAGCATCATAGTTTCATTCCATTTACAGAACACTTGTATAATTATTGTGAGATTTGAGTGTTACAAAGGAGAAGATAAATTTATTATTTGATATACTTCAAATTTCATTTATCTCATCTTATACAAATTATTCAGAATTATATTCTTTTATTACAATTTATTCTTAGGATTGTTAAGAATAGGTTTGTAAGGTGTTATCCTTGTTATCCGGTGTATGGATACAAGAGGTCCATTTGTGAGAAATTGAGTCTCGATTGGACTTTAAACATTGTAAATCTAAGAGGATTGTTCTTGGTGTGTTAGAATAGATAGAAAGACCTTAAGGTGTCTTGTCTAGGAATCTAACATTATAGTGAAATTCTCTTTCGTGTTGAAAGGGGAGTGGAGTACTCTCAATCTGTGAGGGGAACCACTATACAACGCTGTGTTCTTTACTTTCCGCTCTTTACCGCTTTTCATAACTTAAGCAACTCAGAAAGTAAAAGTCATAAACCGTCAGAAATTTGGAAAATACTCTTAGTGCCTCCTTCACCCCCCCCCCCCCCCCCCCTCTAAGGCACTCCTTAAACTTACAGCCATAACAACTACAACAATGACAATGGGATTCAAAGCCTGTAATGCACCAAAGAATATTAATAACATCAAGGAATATCACCAAGGCCAAGCTAACATGAACACAACAAATCTGCGGTAAACAAGTAAACCAATTCACAAGTAATACATCAGATCTGCAATGATAGTTCTGTAATATTGTTTCAAAACCTGCAGTGCACAAACTCGAGCAAGCAACAATCCAATGCACAATAACATGATCATCTGCTGCAAAACATGTCTCCTTCAACTTGCAGAACCGCAACAAGGCATGCACATCACAAGCTGCAACAAACATCTCTATCAGACCTCATTATAATAGCCCTAGCAAACCTGCAGTCAATCACTTTCACCTACAACAGAACAACAACTACATCAGGTCAAGCAATGCCAATGTCAGTTCCCAAACAATAGTAGTGACCATCAATTTGCAATAGCCTAAGTTAACACCAATAATGAACATCAATGACAGCAACAAGCACAACAATCATCACAACAAGACCCACTCAAGCTTGTAGCAGTCCATAACTTCAATTCAATGCAAATTCTTTTACGCTAACATTTTGTTAATTTTATTTCATTTACATCTCAACGTTAATTTGTAATTAAGATGGGGACCACATAAAAATTTACTACATACAAAAATAAATTTTAGTCACATTTGAGTCACACACTCCTTCCACACCTGCTGCACACGAGTGAACCTCACATAATTCACTCCCTTTTTCCTATAAATAGTAACCTTATATTCAAGCAGGGGGGATGGACCTAAAGTTACTCTGGAAAATTTGAATCCTCCCTCATCTCTCTCTCTCAATCCCAGAATTCATCACAAACACCATACACACAAACCTCTGAACCTTTACCACTTCATTCACTCATTGTTGCAGAAATTCAAAGAGAAGAAAAAGATCTAAAGAAGCGAGATAGAAAGAGAGAGAGAGAGAGAGAGAGAGAGAGAGATAACTTACCTGAATTCGAAGTAACTTGAGTTCACCAGAGCCACCGTGTCGGAGATTTTCATCTTCTTCCAGTCACCAAGCCAAAGTTACCACCGTGTAGAGCATATCTTGGAGAACAAAAGCCCTCTATCAATTTCTTGAATTTCTGCACAAACTCCATTTAATTTTAACTTTAAGCTCGAGGGTTCCTCATCTTCCAGTTTCAATTCGCTTGTGTCTTTGAGTTGTTGGACTTCTGATCACCATTATTGAACTCAGGTTAAAGAGAGTTTCCTTTTGATGTGAGATATTGGTTATTTTGGGCTCTCCGCTACCGCCGGTGCGGCGGAGACGATGGAGATTTTGAAGGAAGAAATGCACGTGTATGAGTTTATCCCTTTCTATTTTTTATTCATACGTGCATTTGGGCTTGGGCTCTCATTTCTCACTTTCCACACTCTCATTTCCATTTCACACACCCCTGGCTTACTGACCTGGAGTAAGATTGGATTTAAGGACTGATAAGGGACTTTGTGTACGACCCTTTCTCAACATGAAAATCCTTATGAACTTGTGGGCTTGATTTATAGGTTTCTTATTCATATAGATTTTTATCTTATTTATCTTCTTTATGCCTCTTACATTCATAGGCTTAGGATTAACACAATTTTACACACGCATGACTTTCTCTTGAGCTACCTAACAATGAGACATAAGGCAGTACACTTGGCACCCACATGGCTTTCTCTTAGGCTACTTAACAATGAGACCTTAGGCTAGTTTTATATGATCATGCATATTTGGTTGTTCATCAATCCCACTCCTTTTATTTGGCTTGATCAAATTCCCATTTCATCAACTAAATTCCTTCATCTGTTACACATCCCCTTTGTCTTTTTCAAGTGACCATAAGTCCCTTAGTCACTTGATGGGACTTGCCTCTGTCACTTTGGAGCTTCTTCCTCTTAACATGTTCAAGACCTTAGTAGAAGATGGCTTTCCTCAATAGTCAGTCATCTGACTCTTCCCCACTAGCATCTTTGGGAGTCTGCTTCAACAACTTGTCATACATTGACTAGGTTTGCATGCCATGTGTAGCGGTAAATTCGTGACCATCAAGCTATGGATAAACTTGACGTCAGTAAAACCTGAGTCACCACTGCGCTTTTATTGTTTCCAAAGGAAAAGGAAAAAGTACGAATAAAACCCAAAGATAATAAGTTTTCAAACCAAAACTAATAAAATGCCAGAGATTTCAAGTAAGAGGGTTGGTTACACGGAGGGATGTTTTAGCACCCAAAGTGTCCTAGGTACTCCTAGGGAGCCCTTTTTAATGTGCATATGTTTTTGGGTATAAAAGATGTTTGCTAAAATATAAAGTGTAGGGATGAGAAAAGAATTCATTTATTATATTTGTGTGTTTGACAAGACCTTCAGTCTTATGCCTACGTACCAACATAAAAATGAGGGATCAAAACCCCGTAGTTCGTGGTAAAAATTTCAAAGAAGTTGGTGAATTGATTTTATCAAAAGTTTAAGTAAAAGGGCACAAAACGCCAAATGTTTAATGGGGTTGTTAGTTCTTTTTGTCTTTTTGAAATTTAAGTCAATATGGTTAAGTTTATTTACAAGTTTGATTTTAAGAAAATGTTTGAAAATTCAATGGCATAAGGCAAAAGTTTCTAATCATTAAAACATGTCTAAGATTGAAATCACAAGCAAAGAAAGTTTTTGAAAAGAGGGACAGATTTTGAAATTAAAGAAGTGGGAGGAGATGAAGATTCTACCCTAAGCAAAAATTAAAAGTTAAGAGTTGAAAAGATCTGACCAATGGGATATAATCAAACAGACAAGAATGTCATATAGAAACCCACTTTCCATTGGACTTTGACAATCAATAAGCAATAAGGAATTAGCAATATTGAAGCATCATATGAAGACCAAGGCATCAAATAAAGATATCCATGATATCCAAGCAAGCATTCCAATACCTAGCAGTCTTCCAATGTATCAGATGAAATGTTCCTTGATCAACTCAGAACAACCATCAGACATAAACAATAATAACAAAATAATAATTAAGCATAGAGACAAGGTATTAGATGAATCAAAGAGATCCAAGGTCTTGCATCAAATGAAGGTATGGTCAAAGATAGCTCAGTCTCAAAAGTTAGCATTGGCCAAGTCCTTTAGCACAGGGAATGTTACCTAGTTCTAAGTCCAGAGGTTCATATCAAATCTGAACAGTCCAACCAGATGTTTTTTAGGATTTTTATTTTTATTAGGTGTTTTAGGGTCCTAAGACCATAAACCAAACAAAAGACAAATAAACAATATATAAAATCACAAGATATGGCTCAAATGAGCAAAGTGAAAAGGACTTGAAACATAAACAAGTTGCATGAAATGTAAACGGCAATGAATGATAAAGGTACTTGAAATTTAATGTGCATAAAGTAAATGTCTTGAAAGTAAAGCAACATTAATAAGAATGAGTCAGTGGTTAGTCAAATGTTAGTGATGAGTTTTACTTGATTAAGTCATTCTTTGGAGAACACTCAACCATTCATTTACAAGTATGAATCCTTGAACCAAGACAACAATCATGAGAAGGGCTCCAACTTGGATAAATCAACAAGTATGCCACAAGCTCTCATGAATGGAAAAAAGGTCAAGCTCCCACACAACTCAATGAACAAGGGGAGAGTTACAGTCTCACTTACTAGAATGTTATGCCTTGAGGGTCAAATTTAGCTCTATGTTAAGCAATCGTAATTGGACTTATGTAGAAGGCACAACTATTTGAGGTCTGGCAATAAAAATATAGGTTTTAATGCATGTTAGAGATTTGGTACAAAGAACCAAACTCCTAAAACATATGACACACTAAAAAGGGGGGGAGGGGGGCGAAGACCTATCTCAGTCAGACTTGTGTTGATTCATCTGACACAAGGTCATTGTTGAACCAACTAACATTTAGACATTAGAGATATTATGAATCAAATGAAGGATTGGGTAAGAATAAGGATGAAAATGAAGAGGGAATGGGAAATAGAAACACAAATTGATCATGAGAGGAATTTCATCTGATCAATACCATCCATTCATTTTGGGAGATGAAATGTACATTTCATCAATCCCTAAATCCAATGGTATTGATCAAACAAAAGTCAAATCAACCATGACCAAGGCCCAAACAGAAAGTCAAACATCAAAAGACCATAAAAATGGCTCAACATAATTTTTTAATATTTAATCAATTAAAAATCAAACTCATCAATTCAAAGCACAATTCATTGCCTATTTCTTCATCTGGAAGCATCATGAAGCAAGATTGAACCTAGAATCAAAGGAATTCGTGCAGTTTGAGGCAGCTTGAAGCTTGAAGCTCAACAATGGTGAAATTCATTTATGGCTGAATCACGAGCAATTGGACCTCAAGCATTCATCCATTCACTTGTACAAGCTTGCTAGAAGACATTTGAAGCATTGCAAGGCCTAGATTCATCAAATTCCAAAGCTGCTCTCCAAGAGGTCACGAAATCTTTTCTCTCTTTTCTCAAATTGCTTATGCTAATGTTGTAGATCATGTTGTTGTGGTTAATCTGAGCTTTGAATCACTGAAATCCATGCATTATTGAGTGAGATTCGATTGTTTAAAGTCTTGATGATGAAATTTGTTTCGCTCGATCCAATTGATTCATGATGTTAAATGTTATTTCATTGCTTGATTCATGACCTAGGATGCATGTGCTACATGTTGATATGCTTAGTTTTAAGATCTGGAAAAAATGTTCATGTTACTCTTGAGCTTCCACTGTTCATGGCCGCGCGAAGAAGATGATGTTCAGAACTTTACACCACGCTTTTGATCCATTTTATGCTACGTTAAACCGTTGCCTGATGTTCGCGCTAGGGTTTTGTTTTAATTGGATGCATGCAACGCTCTGATTGGCCAAAGCCAATTTTAAGTGAAACGGTGCGTTTAGCACCTGGAGCCACTATTTGAATCTGCTCCGTGTTCGATTCCTGCCATGCCAAAATTTCAAATGCCATGCCATATTATTTCTTTTCCCTCCATTCATTGATATGCTATGCTTCATCATTTTTTTAATTTTTCATTATCTTCCAAAATTCATAAATAATTGAAAATTGATCCAAAAAATATGAGGATTTTTGCATCATGTCACATTTTTTGTCTAGAATTTTATGATCATTTTTCCATAAATTGTGCATGGCTGGAAAATTATTTTGCCTAGGGTTCTTGTACATGTATGCTTTTTGTACCTTGCCTTGCCATATCTTTTGTGAAATGCTGAGTTTTAATCCAATGAATCTGAAAATTTGCATGTTGAGACTAGACATTTTGCTTGACATTTTGGTGTTGATTTGGTATTTTTACCATTTGTGGTTTCTGTTTTATGATCATTTGAATGTAGGTGTGACAATGTGTGTCACACCTTTGCTAGTTCATCTTATGTGATGTGTTTGCCTTGCCAATTTATCTCCAAATGCTCTGATTTTCTGCATGATACATATTATTGATGTTGTGAATGAGCATGAATTTTCTTGGAATTATTTGACTAATTTCTGATTTAATTGAGATTTTTCATTCTGGTTAGTCACTTTTGTGCTTTAAAAATAGTCTTGAACTTCAATTGATCATGAAATGGATTTGGTAATTGATATTGATGTGAGACCTTTTGGATTGTTTCAAGATGTGTTTGAAGTTGATTCATGTTAATTTTCAGCTTCTGTTTTAAATTTTTTCTCCATCTTTGACCCTAGGTTTTGACCTAGTGGTTTGCTTCTCATATTTGAGCTTTGATTTCAGGTTGAACATCCAAGTTATATGGTTCATGATGCTCCATCATTTGAGCATTTGATGTTTGCCTTTGACTTCTAACATTGTGTGTTTTGTAGGTTTGTTAACTCATTTGAGTTTGACTTGTGGCTTATGCCCTTGCTTGTTGGGTTTGACTGTTGATATTAACTGTTGGTTGTTTGTCTGTATAGTTGTACTGATTTGTTTGATGTTTCCACAGGTACATAAGTTGCTTAAGTTCAATTTGAATTTGCTTTTGCTTGGTTGATTAACCACTTAGGTATAACCTCTCTTCTTCATGTAGTCTGGAAGACCTGTCCTGTTACTTGGACAGGCACCTGTCTGAAGCCCTCCTTAAGAGGCCATGTTCTTGTGTGTTTATTTTTGTGCTAAGCAGGAAAAGTCCTTTGATAAGGCAATTGGCAGATAAAAGAGATGTGTAATCCATCTCCTGCTATTCAATGTGTCATCCCTTTGCTCACATTACATGTTGATGCATTATGGATATTAACCCAAGATCTATAGAGTCAATCACTTGTGGAGAAGAGTTCCAACTTTCTGAACTCCCACACTTTCTATTATTCAAAGCTCTCCCAGGCCAGGGATAGAAGCTATGAGGCACACCCCTCATCTCCATTTCATCTGCTTCACCTTAACTCTCAATGTTAAGGTTAAGAGCACAACATACCCCATTCTAGTTGATTGTAAAGTCTAACCTTGTTTGAGCCTAATTGGTTGTATATAGTGTGTCATAATTGACTTGTTTGTCTGATTGCTTGATTCATCTATGCATATTTTGCTTATGTGTGCCTTTGTGCATTTATCATCATTAATGGTACATAACTTCATAATCATTGTTCATATCTTTGTGATCATTTTGTTTGGAGGAGTCAACTGTAAGTCCATTTATTGGCAGTTGTTTCCTATGACCATTGAGGAGTCAATTATAAGTCCAGTTATTGGCATTTGTTTCCTGTGATATGGTAGGAGATTGGTATAAGTCCAGTGATTGGCATCCGGTATCCTTGTTTCTTTGCTTTAGGAGATTGGTGTAAGTCCAGTTGATTGGCATCTGGTATCCGGTTTTCTTGTTTTCCTTTGTGAGACTAGTATAAGTCCAGTGATTGGCATCTGGTATCATTGCTTTGTTTTAGGAGATTCGTATAAGTCCATTGATTGGCATCCGGTATCCGGTTTTCTTGTTTTCATTTGTGAGACTAGTATAAGTCCAGTGTTTGGCATCTGGTATCATTTGTTTTGTTTTAGGAGATTGGTATAAGTCCAGTAATTGGCATCCGGTATCCATTATTTGTGCTTCAGTGAGATTGGTGTAAGTCCAGTTGATTGGCATCCGGTATCCGGTTTTCTTGTTTTCCTTTGTGAGACTAGTATAAGTTCAGTGATTGGCATCTGGTATCATTGCTTTGTTTTAGGAGATTGGTATAAGTCCAGTGATTGGCATCCGGTATCCGTTTGTTTTGCTTATTTGTTATTGTTCGTTGTTGTCTATTCCAAGGGAAACACTTGAATCATCTTCCATATGATTTCAAGAGGTGAACATCTAAGAAGTTTTACACTCCCTCACCCTCCATCCTTTTGTTTCTTTAAACCTCCATTTGCATGTTAATACCAACTTGAAAAACTATTGTGCAAACATTCTCATGTCTTTTGAAACCAGAAACCTAGGCCTTAAGCCTTTGACTTTTCAAACTTCATTTTCATAACACTTCTTTGAATTGAATTCTAATCACACTTTGACCATCTTTTGTGAATAAATTCTAATTGGTTAATCCAACTCATTCAATGATTTTGTGGCTTTGTCCATTCTTGACAAGTTTTCATACATTAGCCATAGGTTTGATTTATCCTAGTTGGTTGATGTTAATCTCACCTTTTCTCCTTAGTGATCGAACTGTAAGACTTCCGTACTGAAAACAGGGCTAACCCCTCTAGTACGTTGAAGCTATTCTCACATGGTGGACTTGTTGTTTGTATAAGGTTGAGTTTTCTCCCGTGAATAACGAAATACCTTAGGGCTTTTGTTTTAAAATCAACCCACTCATATTTTGGAAATCTTTTAGCCGAACTACGGCGTTTTGATCCTTACCTTCCATGGAAAGGTACGTAGGTGTAGCACCTCAAATTTGCACCTCCTATTTTGTACATACATTTTCATGTTTAGGTCATTAACATTAGCATTGTCCACTACATAGCATTGCATTGGCCATTGCCAAGTCATCAGTTCATCAGTCAAGACTCGTCAGGAGATCCAGTTGTGCAAGCAAGCAAGTGCATTTCCTATTGAAGCAAAGCCCTAGGGTTGGTTCATTGAGTTCATATGACTTAGGGATCATTTTGAAGTGGTTTGGCCAAAGGTTGGATGCTCAAAGTTCATCAGTCATTGTCCAATTCATCTGAAACCCTAGAAAGTCAACCAAAGTCAATTGTGCATTCAATCATGGATTTGAAGGTGGGAGATGGTTAGAGAGGCCTCATTCATGTCCATACAAGCCTCATTTGGCATTGCAAGCATCAACAATGAAGAATTTGAGGTCAGATGAAAAGTTTCCAAAAATAGTAAGTGACCTGTAATTTCAAATTGCCAAAAATGGAAAGGTCTTCTCCTCAATATTACATGTCCAAGAAAGCTTCAAATGAAATTTTGTCCAACATGAAAGTTGAATATCTTGCTCTCACCTTTCCAAAAAGTCCAAGAACATGAATTTCTCATGTGTGGTTGAGAAATTATGGATCAATCATTGTCAAGCAAATTTGAAGTTCAAAAGGGGATAACTTTCACACCAAAAGGCCAAATGGAGTGGGATTTTTTGTAACATTCTTGTTTTAACATGAGCTATCCAAAACGTGCATTACATTTCATCAATTCTCATTACAAAATTTTGGCATTTTCATTTGAATTGAATTTGAATTTTGGAGGGAAAAGTCTAGTTTGAAAAATAGGCATTGTTTTTACTTCCAATCATGTGCATTTGGCTAAAAACAAGTTTTGCAAGTGAATTAAAAGAGAATTGTGTACTGTTACATTGATTTAGCATGCATGAGGGGTGAATTGCCAATTTGCATATCACTTGCATTTCACTTAATTACTTTGGCTTGGCTTAATCTTGATTAGCAAACATGATTAACAGACCATATATATTGCAAATCATAACAGAAAATTGGATTAACTTGGCATAATTTCCAGATCTGAACTTTTTCTTCATTGTGCTCTCAAACTCTTTCTTGAAGATTCATCAAAATTATTCACAAACCTTACTATTTCCACGATTGAATCATCATCTACAACCATAACTGAGTTGGATTGGAGCAAGATTGCAAGGATTTTGAGTTGATTCTTGAACTATTGAAGCTAGCATCATCAATGGCAACTGTAGATTTGAGCAAGATCAAGCAAGACTGAGCATCCAACATTCATCCAAATCATCATACCAGCATTGAAGATCATCTGTTTTTGCTTCTCAAGGCTTGAAAGTCACGAATTCAGTTCTGCAATCTCTTGAAGGTAAGATTTCGAATCTCACAATTCATGCAATTAGGATATGCATGTTGTAGATCTTGAATCCATGAGTATTCTGAGCTTTGTGGCATTAATTTTCATCAAGATTTGAGTGAGATATGTTGAATATAAGATTGATGTGTGAATTTTCTTTTACTCGATCCAGACATGTTAGTGAGAATTAGGATAAATTGAGTTGAGATTGTTGATGTACGTGCAAAGACGAATGCAATGATGTACCGTTTGTGAATTTCTATGAACAATTGTTCTTGAGTGTATGAATGATGAAGAACATTGCATGAACCCTAGCTTTTTTTTCCAGAACGTAATTTGATCCATGAGCGCGCATGTTTGCATGTGATTTTCTGTTTATCACCATGCATTGGTACACCTGGCAGTGACTTGGCTAATTGATTGGTTCTGAACGCGCGCCATGTCCACGTAGATTTAATGAAACGAAGCGTTTCATGATTAAACGCGCTCAGTTCAAAAACACACACTCACTTCGATTCCGGACCAAGGCATTTTCACATTTGGCCTTTGGCATTTTTTCACTTTATGCTTTCATGTTCATGTGTGCTTGCTTATGTGTTTTTAATTTTTTCATCCATTCCAAAATTCATAACTTCATGATGGATTGTCCAAATGAGATGAGGTTTTTTTTGTTGTTTTCCTCATGATCTCTACTTTTTTTTGATGATTTTTACAGAAATTGTGCACGCCTGGATTTTTATTTTGGTTAGGGAATGTTCATACATGTGTTTTCTTGACATGCCTTGCCATTTTGATTGTGAAATGATGGATTTTAATCCAATGACTTTGAAATTTTGTGTGCTTAAACTAGACACCTTTAGGGACATTTTGGTATAGAGTTTGTATTTTTAGCCTTTCTGGATGTTGAGATATGATATGATTAAGGTAGGTGTGATAATGTGTGTCACACCATTGCTTGCTCAACTTGAGGAATTTATTTGCCATGCCATTTAAATGACAATTGATGAGATTTTTAGTGTGACGTTTCTTCTAGATGATAAGTTTGATCATGAAATTTTGTAGAATTTTTGAATGCATTTCCAATTTGTTTGAGATTTTCTTTTCTGATTGGTCATGTTTGGACTTTTTGAGAGTCATGAGCTTAGATGATGTGTGAAATGCTGGTTGTGTATCCTATGAACTTGAAATTTTGCACATTGATTCTAGACCCTTTGGAGTTTGCTATGGCTTTGGTTTGAGTCATTTATCATGTGTGGAGTCTGTTTTATGCTTGTGTGAAGTTGATGTATCATTTTGTGCCCTATTTGAGCTTGTTTGTGCATACCTTGCCTTATAGAATTTATTTGACATGCTTCCCCTTATCCAAATGACTTGATTTTTGGTATGATGACCATGTGATGAATGATGTTTAGCTATGATTTTTCTTGAGATTTATTGAATCATTTTTGAGTTGATGTGGATTTGTTCTTGCTGTTGCTTCAACGTGGTTCCAAATTGCATGCTTTGGCTTATGTGCTTTATGAAATGAAATTGGTGTATGATATGAATGTGAGACGTTTTGGACATTGTTCCTAATTGATTGAGCTTGCTTCTTGTCAATTTTCATGTTCTGTTTTGAATTATTTCTCCCTCTTTGACCCTAGGCCTTGTCCTAGTGGTTTGCTTCTCATGTTTGAGCTTGGTTTGCAGGTTTAGAAGCATATGGATATGAGGAGATTAATGCACATTGTTTGAGTTGACTATGTGGTTTATCTTGACTAATGTTGATTTGTTTTGTAGGTGGCTTTTAGCTCATTTGAGTTGAGATTGTGCATTGTGCAATGATGCTTGTTGTCTGTTTGTACAGTTAACTGTTGACTTTTAGTCTGTCTGTTTGACTTTTTGAGTTGTGTATTGACTGAGTTAGATTGTTTTCAGGTACATTAGTTGCTATAGTTCATTGTGAACTTGCTTTTGCTGTTGCTTGGTTGCTTAACCAATTTGAGGTATAATGTCTCTGACTCCATGTAGTCTGGAAGACCTGGCCTGTTATTTGGTCAGGCACCTGTCTGAAGTCCTCCTTAAGAGGAAATGCTTGTGATTGTTTATTTTTGTCCCCAAGTAGGAAAAGACCTCTATGAGGCAATTGGCAGATAAAAGAGATGTGCAATCCATCTCCTCCTATTCAGTTGAGTCATCCCTTTGCTCACACACCTTGTGTTGATGCATTGTGGATATTAACCCAAGATCACAGTTGTGTCAGTCATATGTGTAGAAGGGTTCCCACTTTCTGAACCCACACATTCATTTTTCTGAAGCTCTCCCAGGCCAGGGATAAGAGCTGTGAAGTCTTATCTTCACTTCCCATTTCATCTGCTTCACCCTAACTCTCAATGTTAGGGTTAAGAGCTAACATCACCCGATTCCAGATGGTTTGTGTTTCACAGCCTAACCCTTGTGTGAGCCCACTTTGTGTGTATATAGTGTGTGCTATTTGTGATTGTTTGCTTTGCCTGTGCTGTTTAGGATAGCTTGCTCCCTGTGCTAGTTAGATAGCAACCTTAACTTAGGGATGATATGCATGATAACATCTAGGCTCGAGTCGTAGTCTCCCTAGTTGTGTCTCCCTCTGTATCTGGTTAGGCTAGTCCTTTGTCCCTGCGTAGGGGAACTACGTCACCCTGATCCTCATACCAGATGAGGTACGTAGGCAGGAGATGAGCTGATCTCTCCGGGCGCCCTTTTTGTTTTGTCCTTTGTGTGAGTTGGAGTCCGACGTAAGTCCAGCGATTGGCAGTCGGTTTCCTTTGTGTTTGTTTGTTGCGTGCTTGGAGTCCAATGTAAGTCCAGCGATTGGCAGTTGGTTTCCTGTGTGTGTGTTTGTTGGTTCGGAGTCTGATGTAAGTCCAGCGATTGGCATTCGGTTTCCAGGTTTGCCTGTTTGTGTGGAGTTTGACGTAAGTCCAACGATTGGCAGTCGATTTCCTGTGTTGTTTTGTTTGGCGTGCGTAAGCCGAGCTACGAGTGCTCTGATTCTTCTTTAGTCCGAGAAGATACGTATGCATAGGATGCGACATCCTAGCGAGCACGTTTTCCCCTAGTCCGAACTACGTCGACTCTGATGTCTATGCCTGATAGACTACGTAGGCCCAGGATGCGATATCCTGCCGAGTTAGTTTCTTTTGTGTTTCCTGTGTCTCTTTCAGCCAATGTTTGATGTTTGTGAGCAGCTTTTAGCAACCTTTATCCTTCCTTTTGTGCGTGGATCCCGTCGAGTACGACGGATGCGTAGGGGTGCTAGTACCTTCCCTTCGCATAACCGACTCCCGATCCCATCTCTCTTTGGTCGCGAGACCATGTCTTTTCCAGGTTTACTTCGAGCGTTTCCTTTCCCTCTTTTGGGATAAATAACGCACGGTGGCAGCTCTGTTGTTCTTGTTTTCCCGCCAGTTTTTTCGCGTAATGCGACAGCTGGCGACTCTGCTGGGGACTAAGAGAGAAGTTGACCTCTTGCTGGTCCATCTTCCTTAAGCGAGTCTCTCCTAGCGCTCTCTAGGATAGGGTAGGTTGCTTGTGTTGTTCTATTTATTGCATTTATGATTATTATGTTGTATATATGTGCATATCTGTTTGCATGCATCATACTATCATTGTGTTGATCCTGTACAGGTTGGTTCCTCTGTTTGGGGTGGGTGTTCTGAGTGGGGCTAAACCCCAGGCCCGAGTATACACCTAGGATTAGTGTGGTCTCGCGTTTCCTCACTTGCTGTATCAGCATGTTGTTGCGACGTGTCACCACAGCCGGACGAGGTTCATTTGAGAGAGTCCTTCCGTTTGGAGTTATTCCACTCAGGTTGGATGATCTCATCTGAGCTATTGACTTCAGTGGCCGTTCTTTCCCGGATCTTTGGTTGAGACGATCTTAAGAGAGCTGCAACGGCACACCCGAGAGGGCAAACCCGTTGAGTATCTTTGCCCGATTGTCAAGACCATTGTCCGCCTTAGGATGACCTTGTTAGAATTCACCTGTGAGGGGAGGGTTTGATCCTTGCAAGTACAGTTTCTGCCAATGATTCTGTGTTGGTGATTATGGTTATGGCGGATTTATGGACCTTTATTTTGAGACGCCGGAGGTTTGATCCTGGTATTGATCGGAGGGTTCCGTTTATTTCGGATCCCTGGGCTGAATCTGAGGGTACTAGCTCAGATGGTGACTTGGGTTCAGATGACTTTGGGTTTCAGATGATTTGTGGTTCCGAGTTCAAGTCGAGGCTTCGATCCTGTGCCATATGATACTCAGCCGACCAGTCATGGCTCCATCATTTGCATCATAACATGTTTATTTTCGAAAAAAGAGAAGAAAAATGTATAATAATGCATGAAAAAAGTTAACTTGCATACGCATCACGCACATCATACACATATCATTTTGCATAACAGGTGTTCTTGCTCGCGACTTCTCACTCTGGTTCCTGTGTCAGGCAGGATAACTGATCAAAGACCGCACCGGTATTCAACCAGACTCAATCAACAGAGAAGTATGGATCAAGTTCAGACGGAGTTGGCTGATGCAAGGGGTTGTACAAGGTCAGGAAGAACTCCGAGCCCTGGTTCAGAGACAAGAGACTGTGATTCAGACGTCCAACCGTGCTTCACCTGTTGGTGCACCTGTTCATGAGAACGTTAATGTTGCTGCTCCTGCCAATGACTATGCCGTCGGGGATGAGTTGAGGGGGATAAGAATCAACGGACAACCTCTTGCTGCAGAGACTATCAATGCCAGAGCTACCCGGGCTCCGGTTCGCCATCCAGCTCCTATTGTTGATAGACAAGAGGACATGTTCACACTACTGAGTGAAGATGATCAAGTGGCTGGAAGAGTTAAGGATAGAGATCGTAAAGTGGACGCCCTTGCTGAGAAGATAAGAGCCATGGAATGTCAGAATTCCCTGGGTTTTAACGTGACCAATATGGGGCTGGTTGAGGGGTTGAGGATTCCTTACAAATTCAAAGCACCCTCGTTCGACAAGTATAACGGTACTTCTTGCCCTCGCACCCACGTGCAGGATTATTATCGGAAAATCTCTGCTTACACCGATGATGAGAAGATGTGGATGTACTTTTTCCAAGATAGTCTATCTAGGGCTTCTTTGGACTGGTACATGGAATTGAAGAAAGATTCTATCCGCTGTTGGAGGGATCTGGGTGAGGCCTTCTTGAGGCAATACAAGTACAACATGGACATGTCGCCTAGCCGGACTCAGCTGCAGAGTCTATGTCAAAAGTTAGGTGAGAGCTTCAAGGAGTACGCCCAGAGGTGGCGTGAGCTGGCTGCTAGAGTACAACCCCCTATGCTGGAGAGGGAGTTAACTGACATGTTCATCGGTACTCTTCAAGGTGTTTTTATGGACCGGATGGAAGCTTCCCACTCGGTAGTTTTTCTGATGCGGTTATCTGCGGAGAGAGGACTAAAAGCCTGATCAAAGCTAGTAAGATTCAGGATGTGGGTTCCTCGTCGTCCAAGAAACCTTTTGCTGGGGCACCTCGCCGCAGAGAGGGTGAGACTAATGTTGTTCAACACCGCCGAAATCAGAACAGAAATCAGTACCGTCAGGTTGCTGCCGTCACCATTCCTGCACCTCAACAACGTCAACAACCGCAACAACAGAGGGTTCAACAACGAATGCCACAACAACAGCAACAACAACAACGTCCGTATCAGCCGAGGCAGAGGATGCCTGATAGACGTTTTGATCCCTTGCCAATGACCTATGCTGAGTTACTGCCTGAGTTGCTCAGACTAGGGTTTGTGGAGTTGAGGACTATGGCGCCGTTGACAAAAATACCACCTGGGTATGATGCCAACGTGCGTTGTAACTTTCATTCTGGTGCGCCGGGACACCATATTGAAAACTGCAGGGCTTTTCACCATAAAGTCCAGGACCTGATTGATGCCAAGACTATCAATTTCGCTTCTGTACCGAATGTTGTAAACAACCCTATGCCGCCGCATGGTGTTCACCGGGTGAATAACATTGAAGGGGCTGAGGCTGAAGACTTGGTTGTTAATGTGAACGATGTCCAGACTTCTCTGTTTGTGGTAAAGGGCCGTTTGCTGAATGGGGGTGTCTACCTGGGGTGTGATAAAGACTGTCTTGATTGTGTTGAATCTGAGAATGGTTGTGAACGGTTAAGGATCGGTATCCAGGGTTTGATGGATGAGGGTTGTTTGCAATTCAGTCGGGCTGTCAAGGATCGTGGGACAGTGTCAACTGTTACTATCTTTTTCAAACCGTCTGAAGGACGTGGTCAGAGGGTTAGTGTGCCTGTAACAAGTGGTACTCCTGTTACCATCTCCGCACCAGTAACTGCCAGTGATCCAACAACCATCGTCGCTCCGGTCAGAAGGGCTGTTGACAGTCGGGTTGTACCGTGGAGATATGACAATGCCTACCGTAGCAACAGAACGGCTGAGAATCGGACCAGACCGGTAAATCAAGCGCCCGTGACAATCAATGCACCAGTCAAAACTCATGTGGTTGCAAGTCCCGTTGTGGACAACGTTGGTGGACCAGGAGGTTTTACTCGAAGTGGGCGTCTGTTTGCCCCACAACTTCTAAGAGACAACAATGTCGAGGCTCTCGCCAAGGCTAAGGGCAAACAGGCTGTGGTTGACGAAGAACCTGCTCAGAAGGAGATGCCTGAGGGTTCATTTGAGAAGGACGTGGAGTAGTTCATGAAAATTATCAAGAAAAGTGACTACAAGATTGTAGATCAGCTTAATCAGACTCTGTCCAAGATTTCAATTCTCTCTTTGCTGTTGTGCTCTGAGGCACATCGCAACGCCTTGCTAAAGATGTTGAATATGGCGTATGTACCTCAAGAGATATCTGTCAACCAATTGGAGGGGGTGATTGCCAACGTGAGCACCAGGCATGGTTTGGGGTTCACAAACTTAGACTTGACGCCTGAGGGTCGTAATCATAATAAGGCCTTGCATATTACCATGGAATGCAAGGGTGCTGTATTGTCTCACGTGCTGGTAGACACTGGCTCGTCGCTGAATGTGCTGCCCAAGCAAATTCTGAAGAAGATATCTGTTGAAGGGGTTGTGCTTACTCCTAGTGACCTGATAGTTCGTGCATTCAACGGATCCAAACGTTCCGTGTTTGGTGAAGTTACCTTGCCGGTGAAGATAGGTCCGGAGGTATTCGATATCATCTTCTATGTTATGGACATCCAGCCAGCGTACAGTTGTTTGTTGGGGCGTCCGTGGATCCATGCAGCAGGGGCAGTTTCGTCAACTCTCCACCAAAAGCTTAAGTATGTCTGGAACGGTCAGATTGTGACCGTGTGCGGTGAGGAGGATATTCTGGTGAGTCACCTGTCTTCGTTCAAGTATGTAGAGGTGGATGGCGAGATCCACGAAACCTTATGCCAGGCGTTTGAGACTCTTGCTCTCGAGAGGGTGGCGTTTGCTGATCAGAGGAAGCCGGGTGCTTCGATTGCTTCGTACAAGCAGGCCAAGGAGGTTGTTGACTCCGGTAGAGCTGAAGGCTGGGGCAAGATGGTGGATTTTCCTATCAAAGAGGATAAATTTGGTATTGGCTATCAACCTTTGCAAGCGGAGCAGGGTGTCCAAGCAGGTCCGAGTACCTTTACCAGCGCTGGGCTGATGAATCACGGTGACGTCTTTGCAGCCAGCAGTGAAGATGGTGACAGTGATTATGATCTCGACAACTGGGTTCGCCCATGTGCGCCAGGGGAAGTGATCAGCAATTGGACGGCAGAAGATGTGGTCCAAGTTACTCTTCAAACAGAGTAATTTTCTTTTTTTTTTTTCATTCTACACAAAACCCTACGTTCTGCCCAAGACGTAATGGTTCATTGTAGGGCCACATCATGTTTTTCAATGATTATCATTAATAAAGGATGTTTTGCAAACAATTTTGTGATCCCTGTCTTTCTATTTTTGTTTTCACTTTTCAAAAAAAATAAAAATGGCAATGTTTTTTTTGTGACTTTATTGAACTCTTTTTCTAAAACAAAGCATTAAACATGCAGAAGTGATCTCACGGCATCTACTATGAACAGTTCTGTTATGGCTCAGTATGATTTCAATAATCCCATCTACCAAGCTGAAGAGGAGAGTGGGGAAGACTGTGAACTCCCTAAAGAATTAGTCAGATTGTTGAAGCAAGAGGAGAGGGTCATCCAACCTCACCAGGAGGAGTTGGAGATTGTGAATCTTGGTACCGAGGACGCCAGAAGAGATACCAAGATCGGGGCTGCTTTGAAGACAGAGGTCAAGAGCAGGTTGATTGAGATGTTGAGAGAGTATGTGGAGATATTCGCATGGTCATATCAAGATATGCCTTGGCTGGATACTGATATTGTGGTGCATAGACTACCTCTCAAAGAAGAATGTCCTTCGGTCAAGCAGAAGCTTCGTAGAACGAGTCCTGATATGGTAGTGAAAATCAAGGAAGAGGTTCAGAAGCAGTTCGATGCGGGTTTCTTGTCAGTAACGACGTATCCCCCGTGGGTGGCCAACATCGTTCCAGTGCCGAAGAAGGATGGCAAAGTTAGAATGTGTGTCGATTACCGGGATCTGAATAGAGCGAGTCTGAAAGATGATTTCCCATTACCTCACATTGATGTATTGGTGGATAATACGGCTCAATCCTCGGTATTCTCTTTCATGGATGGTTTCTCGGGCTATAATCAGATCAAGATGGCGCCAGAGGACATGGAAAAGATGACATTCATTACACCTTGGGGCACGTTTTGCTATAAGGTGATGCCATTTGGGCTGAAGAATGCCGGTGCTACCTATCAGAGGGCTATGACGACTCTCTTTCATGACATGATGCACAAAGAGATTGAAGTGTACGTGGATGATATGATTGCGAAGTCGCAGACAGAAGAGGAGCACCTGGTCAATTTGCAGAAGTTGTTTGACAGACTGAGAAAGTTCAAACTGAGGCTGAATCCAAACAAATGTACGTTTGGGGGTGAGACCAGGGAAGCTGTTAGGTTTCATTGTCAGCGAGAAAGGGATTGAGGTTGATCCAGCAAAAGTCAAAGCTATTCAAGAAATGCCTGAACCGAAAACAGAAAAGTAGGTTCGTGGGTTTTTAGGGAGATTGAACGACATTGCAAGGTTTGTATCTCACCTAACTGCCACGTGCGAACCTATATTCAAATTGCTAAGAAAGAATCAAGCAATCAGGTGGAATGATGACTGTCAGAAAGCTTTTGACAAGATAAAAGAGTATTTACAGAAACCTCCAATCCTGATTCCTCCAGTTCCTGGGAGACCGCTGATAATGTACCTATCAGTGACTGAGAACTCGATGGGGTGTGTATTGGGACAGCATGACGAGTCTGGTCGAAAAGAGCAGGCCATATACTACCTTAGCAAAAAGTTTACCGACTGTGAAATCAAATATTCACAGCTCGAGAAGACTTGCTGGGCTTTGGCCTGGGCTGCTCGCCGACTGAGACAGTATATGTTGAACCATACTACCTTGTTGATTTCTAAGATGGATCCAGTAAAGTACATCTTTGAGAAGCCGGCTCTCACCGGACGTGTTTCCCGTTGGCAGATGATCTTAACTGAGTATGATATTCAGTACATGTCGCAGAAGGCCATCAAAGGTAGTATTTTGTCAGACTATCTCGCCGAGCAACCGATTGATCATTATCAGCCAATGATGTTTGAATTCCCTGATGAAGACATCATGTATCTTAAGATGAAAGATTGTGAAGAACCTCTTGTCGAGGAAGGACCGGATCCGGATGACAAGTGGACACTGATGTTTGATGGGGCTGTGAATGTGAATGGTAACGGTGTTGGTGCAGTGCTTATCAATCCGAAAGGTGCCCATATAGCCTTTTCTGCCAGATTGACTTTCGACGTCACCAACAATGAGGCTGAGTATGAGGCTTGTATCATGGGGATAGAAGAAGCCATTGATCTGAGGATCAAAACTCTTGACATTTTTGGAGATTCTGCTCTAGTGATTAATCAGGTCAATGGAGATTGGAATACGAACCAGCCGCATTTGATTCCGTATCGAGATTACACCCGAAGAATACTGACGTTCTTCAAGAAGGTGAAGTTGTATCATGTCCCCCGAGACGAGAATCAGATG
This sequence comes from Lathyrus oleraceus, assembly GCF_024323335.1. Taxonomy (NCBI): domain Eukaryota; kingdom Viridiplantae; phylum Streptophyta; class Magnoliopsida; order Fabales; family Fabaceae; genus Lathyrus; species Lathyrus oleraceus. Next base: position 215,239,655 of record NC_066580.1, read on the forward strand.
GCTGATGCCTTGGCTACTTTGTCTTCTGTGATCAAAGTCCATTTGGTGGAATCATGTGCCACATGTTGCAGTGAATCGACTCGAGAGGCCTGCGTATGTGTTTGCAGCCGAGTCTGTCGTTGATGAGAAGCCGTGGTACTTTGACATCAAGAATTTCCTCAAGAGCCAGGAGTATCCTGAAGGAGCGTCAAAGAATGACAAGAAAACCCTAAGAAGGCTAGCTGGAAGCTTTTATTTGAATCAGGATGACGTGTTGTACAAGAGGAACTTCGACATGGTCCTGCTCAGATGCGTGGATAGACACGAAGCAGACATGTTGATGCAAGAAGTGCATGAAGGTTCGTTTGGTACCCATGCTGGTGGTCATGCAATGTCCAAGAAATTGTTGAGAGCCGGTTATTACTGGATGACTATGGAATCCGATTGTTTCAAGTACGCTCGGAAGTGCCATAAGTGTCAAATCTATGCTGATAAGGTGCATGTACCACCAAGCCCTCTGAATGTCATGAATTCGCCTTGGCCGTTCGCCATGTGGGGCATTGATATGATAGGGAAGATTGAGCCTACTGCTTCTAATGGACATCGCTTCATCCTGGTTGCGATTGACTACTTCACCAAGTGGGTGGAAGCAGCTTCCTATGCTAATGTTACCAAGCAAGTGGTTGCCCGATTTATCAAGAAGGAGATTATCTGTCGTTTTGGGGTTCCTGAGAGAATCATCACTGACAATGGTTCGAATCTCAATAACAAGATGATGAGAGAGCTTTGCAAAGATTTCAAAATTGAACATCACAACTCTTCTCCTTACAGACCTAAGATGAATGGTGTTGTAGAGGCGGCAAACAAGAATATCAAGAAGATTGTGCAGAAGATGGTCGTGACGTACAAAGATTGGCATGAGATGCTGCCTTTCGCTTTGCATGGGTACCGTACCTCTGTACGTACGTCAACCGGGGCAACCCCGTACTCCCTTATGTATGGTATGGAAGCTGTCCTACCAGTAGAAGTGGAGATTCCCTCTTTGAGGGTTTTGTTGGATGTCAAGCTTGACGAAGCCGAGTGGATTCGAATAAGGTTTAATGAGTTGAGCCTTATCGAAGAGAGACGGCTAGCAGCTGTGTGCCACGGGCAGTTGTATTAGAGAAGGATGAAACGAGCCTTTGATCAGAAAGTGCGGCCTCGAAGCTATCAGACTGGTGATCTAGTTTTGAAGAGGATCCTTCCTCCCGGTACAGATAACAGGGGCAAGTGGACTCCTAATTATGAAGGTCCATATGTTGTGAAGAAGGTCTTCTCCGGTGGAGCCTTGATGCTTACAACTATGGATGGTGAAGATTTTCCGTCCCCTGTTAACTCAGATGTAGTCAAAAAATAATTCGCATAAATTGACGCTGGACAAAAAGAATAAAGAGTCCAGGCAAAAAAGGGCATCCCGGCGAACCAAAAAACAGAAAGAAAAGGTTTAGGCAAAAATTAGGGATAAAATGAAAAGAAATTGTACACCCGGTAAGTCGAAAACCCGCAAGGGCGGCTTAGGCAAAAATGGGTGTCCCGGTGGATTGAAAACCCGAAAGGGCGATCCAGGCAAAAGAGGGATTAAAGCGAAGACTACAGTCTGAGTTATCTGTACTACATCGCGCTTCGTCATCTGCCATCTCGAAAGATGTAATCGGTCCAGTCAGTCTTCTCAGAAAGCAAGGAATTTGGGAGGAAAGCTGGTGATCTGTGAGTTATAACAGAATTGGGAAATAGTGGATGCCGTGTTCACATTGCCATTAGGATAGATTTTTTCTTTTGTGCGCAATTACCTCTTTCTAGGAATTGCTTCCCAATGTATTCGCCTTTTCAGGCACATTTTCAATCAATAAAAGTCGTTATTCAGATAAATAGCTCTTTTGTTTTTATTTTACTGTTTTGTTTGCAAAAACGTCCGAATTTTTGATAAACATTGCATATAAAAACATGAAGGCTAAGCAATAACGTGCTGAAAGGTAAAACATTTGAAAATCATTTTGAGTGTTGAGGACACTTGAGCATATCTTGTCCATGTATCCCCTGGGGCAGTTGTGTTGTTTTGCAGGTCGTCATCTGTGAGGACGATTCCACAGCAGATTTTTTCCCAAGCTAGTATGAGAGCTTTCAGAGCTATTCTCCCCTGCAGAGACGCCTTTGGATAGTGTCTTCTATCCCCAGCAGATCTAAGAGTTGCCCATCCCCAGCAGGCCTGGAAGTGGGTTTATTCCCCAGCGAATATTTCCCCAGTTGAGATCCCCACTGGGTTGGAAGGATGTTGTATCCCCAGCGGAGGTGTCAGTTGGAATGGTGTTATTTCCCAGCAGTCGGGTTTGAAGTACTGTTATCCCAGTGTGGTCTTGAGCGCTTATCCCTAGTAGGGTTGTGGATGTCTTTCTCCAGCATGGTCTGGTATATTGCTTTCCCCACCAGAATTTTGCTCTTCCTCAGCAGAGTGGGTGGTGTGTTATCCTCGACAGGGTTGCTTTCCCTAGCAGATCTCCCGAGCAGGGGTTGGTGTTGATAATTTTCCCCAGCAGTTCCCCAAGTGGATCCGGTGCGGTGAAGATCATCTACAGCGGAGCCCCCGAGTGGATTGGGTCCTTTGAAGGATGTTCCCAGCGGAGTCTATCCTTTCCCCAGCAACAGTGTTATTTCTCCAGCACGAGTGAGAAGTCGGTGCTCTCCCCGCAGAGTGTTCCTCAAGCAGAGTCTCCCAACAGAGTTGGAGTATCTGATCAATTGGTTCCCCAACGCCAGTTTTCGTCATTTTGCATCTTACATGTAGTAATCATTGCATCCTCAAAAATGCGTAGCATTTCCATTCAATATGGAGCATTACACCATAGAAAAATTCTAACATATACATTCATGTGTTGAAACCCATCAGACCATATCCCTGGCAGAGGCGGATCTTTGTTCAACATCTGTACGGCACGTTTGCTACAGTTGCTCCTGACAGCATTCAGGATTTGTTATCTCCCCAAAGAGGTTTATTTCCTCGCCCGTGTGTGAAGGAAAGCTTGATTCTCCCTAGAGACTGCAAGTGTGTAGCCTTGCCCCGACATGTGTAGATGTCATCTTGTGATACTGGTCAGTGTCTGGTCGTATTTCTTTGGTGTCGGTAAACACCATCTTTCGGTGTCGGTAAACATCGAGTCACCCAGTCATTCGTTAATGTCTGGGCTTCTTTTGATGTCGGTAAACATCATCTTTCGATGTTCGTAATACCCCCCCCCCCCCCAGAGGTCAACTCTCCGTTGGTTTCGATAAACGTTGAGTTTTTTCTAGTCGTCCGCGAACGTCTAGTTGAATTTTCCCCAAGAAGAGTCACCTTTCTCCGTTGGTGTCAATAAACGTTGAGTTCTTTCTATGCGTCCGTTGACGTATAGTTGCGTGTTCCCCATAGATCATTTGTTAATGGCTGTTGATTCCCCTCAGAGTTACCTCTCCGTTGGTCTCGATAAACGTTGAGTTTTTCCCCAATCGTCCGTTGATGATTGGTTGTGTTCACTTTCCCCAAAGAGTCACCTCTCCGTTGGTCTCGATAAACGTTGAGTTTTTCTCATTTGTCCGTTGACGTCTGATTGTATATCCTATTTCCCAGTCATTCATTAATGTCTGGTCGATCCCCAGTCAGAGTTCCCCAGTAGAGTCGTCCGTTGACGTCTGGTCCAGTCTTCTCTTTCTCCGTTGGTGTCGATAAACGTCGAGCTTCTCCCATTCATCCGTTGATGTCTGGTCACCTTTCTCTGTTGGTGTCGATAAACGTCGAGCTTCTCCCGTTCGTCCGTTGACGTCTGGTCGAGTCTTCTCCTTCTCCGTTGGTGTCGATAAACGTCGAGCTTCTCCTTTCTCCGTTGGTGTTGATAAACGTCGAGCTTCTCCCATTCGTCCGTCGACGTCTGGTCGAGTATTCCCATTCATCCGTTGATGTCTGGTTACCTCTCCGTTGGTTTCGATAAACGTCGGGTTTTTCCTGGTCGTCCCCAGTAGAGTTACCTCTCCGTTGGTTTTGATGAACGATGAGTTTTTCCCATTTCGTCCGTTGACGTATGGTTGTCTATCTTTCCCATTCATTATTTGATGTCTGGTCACCTCTCCGTTGGTTTCGATAAACGTCGAGTTTTTCCTAGTTGTCCGTTGGCATCTAGTTGTGATTTCTTTCCCCATTCATCTGTCGATGTCTGGATGTGACTGTACCTTCGAAAGAAAAATCAAATCCCCAGCAATAAATATCAGATCCCAGTGGACGTTTCCGTTGGTGGATCCCCGCATTGTGCAAATTTTCTACGGTTCTGGGTATTCAATCCCTGTCTACCCTGAAAGTCTGACAGCCGTCGCTCTCATCCGTTCGGGTTCCCAGTTGATTGAATAGGGGCAGCTGTAGCACCTCAAATTTGCACCTCCTATTTTGTACATACATTTTCATGTTTAGGTCATTAACATTAGCATTATCCACTGCATAGCATTGCATTGGCCATTGCCAAGTCATCAGTTCATCAGTCAAGACTGGTCAGGAGATCCAATTGTGCAAGCAAGCAAGTGCATTTCCTATTGAAGCAAAGCCCTAGGGTTGGTTCATTGAGTTCATATGACTTAGGGATCATTTTGAAGTGGTTTGGCCAAAGGTTGGATGTTCAAAGCTCATCAGTCATTGTCCAATTCATTTGAAACCCTAGAAAGTCAACCAAAGTCAACTGTGCATTCAATCATGGATTTGAAGGTGGGAGATGGTTAGAGAGGCCTCATTCATGTCCATACAAGCCTCATTTGGCATTGCAAGCATCAACAATGAAGAATTTGAGGTCAGATGAAAAGTTTCCAAAAATAGTAAGTGACCTGTAATTTCAAATTGCCAAAAATGGAAAGGTCTTCTCCTCAAGATTACATGTCCAAGAAAGCTTCAAATGAAATTTTGTCCAACATGAAAGTTTAATATCTTGCTCTCACCTTTCCAAAAAGTCCAAGAACATGAATTTCTCATGTGTGGTTGAGAAATTATGGATCAATCATTGTCAAGCAAATTTGAAGTTCAAAAGGGGATAACTTTCACACCAAAAGGCCAAATGGAGTGGGATTTTTTGTAACATTCTTGTTTTAACATGAGCTATCCAAAAAATGCATTACATTTCATCAATTCTCATTACAAAATTTTGGCATTTTCATTTGAATTGAATTTGAATTTTGGAGGGAAAAGTCTAGTTTGAAAAATAGGCATTGTTTTTACTTCCAATCATGTGCATTTGGCTAAAAACAAGTTTTGCAAGTGAATTAAAAGAGAATTGTGTACTGTTACATTGATTTAGCATGCATGAGGGGTGAATTGCCAATTTGCATAACACTTGCATTTCACTTAATTACTTTGGCTTGGCTTAATCTTGATTAGCAAACATGATTAACAGACCATATATATTGCAAATCATAACAGAAAATTGGATTAACTTGGCATAATTTCCAGATCTGAACTTTTTCTTCATTTTGCTCTCAAACTCTTTCTTGAAGATTCATCAAAATTATTCACAAACCTTACTATTTCCACGATTGAATCATCATCTACAACCACAACTGAGTTGGATAGGAGCAAGATTGCAAGGATTTTGAGCTGATTCTTGAACTGTTGAAGCTAGCATCATCAATGGAAACTGTAGATTTGAGCAAGATCAAGCAAGACAGAGCATCCAACATTCATCCAAATCATCATACCAGCATTGAAGATCATCTGTTTTTGCTTCTCAAGGCTTGAAAGTCACGAATTTAGTTCTGCAATCTCTTGAAGGTAAGATTTCGAATCTCACAATTCATGCAATTAGGATATGCATGTTGTAGATCTTGAATCCATGAGTATTCTGTGCTTTGTGGCATTAATTTTCATCAAGATTTGAGTGAGATATGTTGAATATAAGATTGATGTGTGAATTTTCTTTTACTCGATCCAGACATGTTAGTGAGAATTAGGATAAATTGAGTTGAGATTGTTGATGTACGTGCAAAGACGAATGCAATGATGTACCGTTTGTGAATTTCTATGAACAATTGTTCTTGAGTGTATGAATGATGAAGAACATTGCATGAACCCTAGCTTTTTTTTCCAGAACGTAATTTGATCCATGAGCGCGCATGTTTGCATGTGATTTTCTGTTTATCACCATGCATTGGTACACCTGGCAGTGACTTGGCTAATTGATTGGTTCTGAACGCGCGCCATGTCCATGTAGATTTAATGAAACGAAGTGTTTCATGATGAAACGCGCTCAGTTCAAAAACACACACTCACTTCGATTCCGGACCAAGGCATTTTCACATTTGGCCTTTGGCATTTTTTCACTTTATGCTTTCATGTTCATGTGAGCTTGCTTATGTGTTTTTAATTTTTTCATCCATTCCAAAATTCATAACTTCATGATGGATTGTCCAAATGAGATGAGGTTTTTTTTGTTGTTTTCCTCATGTTCATACATGTGTTTTCTTGACATGCCTTGCCATTTTGATTGTGAAATGATGGATTTTAATCCAATGACTTTGAAATTTTGTGTGCTTAAACTAGATGCCTTTAGGGACATTTTGGTATAGAGTTTGTTTTTTTAGCCTTTCTGGATGTTGAGATATGATATGATTAAGGTAGGTGTGACAATGTGTGTCACACCATTGCTTGCTCAACTTGAGGAATTTATTTGCCATGCCATTTAAATGCCAATTGATGAGATTTTTTGTGTGATGTTTCTTCTGGATGATAAGTTTGATCATGAAATTTTGTAGAATTTTTGAAGGCATTTCCAATATGTTTGAGATTTTCTTTTCTGATTGGTCATGTTTGGACTTTTTGAGAGTCATGAGCTTAGATGATTTGTGAAATGCTGGTTGTGTATCCTATGAACTTGAAATTTTGCACATCGATTCTAGACCCTTTGAAGTTTGCTATGGCTTTGGTTTGAGTCATTTATCATGTGTGGAGTCTGTTTTATGCTTGTGTGAAGTTGATGTATCATTTTGTGCCCTATTTGAGCTTGTTTGTGCATACCTTGCCTTATAGAATTTATTTGACATGCTTCCCCTTATCCAAATGACTTGATTTTTGGTATGATGACCATGTGATGAATTATGTTTAGCTATGATTTCTCTTGAGATTTATTGAATCATTTTTGAGTTGATGTGGATTTGTTCTTGCTGTTGCTTCAATGTGCTTCCAAATTGCATGCTTTGGCTTATGTGCTTTATGAAATGAAATTGGTGTATGATATGAATATGAGACCTTTTGGACATTGTTCCTAATTGATTGAGCTTGCTTCTTGTCAATTTTCATATTCTGTTTTGAATTATTTCTCCCTCTTTGACCCTAGGCCTTGTCCTAGTGGTTTGCTTCTCATGTTTGAGCTTGGTTTGCAGGTTTAGAAGCATATGGATATGAGGAGATTAATGCACATTGTTTGAGTTGACTATGTGGTTTATCTTGACTAATGTTGATTTGTTTTGTAGGTGGCTTTTAGCTCATTTGAGTTGAGATTGTGCATTGTGCAATGATGCTTGTTGTCTGTTTGTACAGTTAACTGTTGACTTTTAGTCTGTCTGTTTGACTTTTTGAGTTGTGTATTGACTGAGTTAGATTGTTTTCAGGTACATTAGTTGCTATAGTTCATTGTGAACTTGCTTTTGCTGTTGCTTGGTTGCTTAACCAATTTGAGGTATAATGTCTCTGACTCCATGTAGTCTGGAAGACCTGGCCTGTTATTTGGTCAGGCACCTGTCTGAAGTCCTCCTTAAGAGGCAATGCTTGTGATTGTTTATTTTTGTCCCCAAGCAGGAAAAGACCTCTATGAGGCAATTGGCAGATAAAAGAGATGTGCAATCCATCTCCTGCTATTCAGTTGAGTCATCCCTTTGCTCACACACCTTGTGTTGATGCATTGTGGATATTAACCCAAGATCACAGTTGTGTCAGTCATATGTGTAGAAGGGTTCCCACTTTCTGAACCCACACATTCATTTTTCTGAAGCTCTCCCAGGCCAGGGATAAGAGCTGTGAAGTCTTATCTTCACTTCCCATTTCATCTGCTTCACCCTAACTCTCAATGTTAGGGTTAAGAGCTAACATCACCCGATTCCAGATGGTTTGTGTTTCACAGCCTAACCCTTGTGTGAGCCCACTTTGTATGTATATAGTGTGTGCTATTTGTGATTGTTTGCTTTGCCTGTGCTGTTTAGGATAGCTTGCTCCCTGTGCAAGTTAGATAGCAACCTTAACTTAGGGATGATATGCATGATAACATCTAGGCTCGAGTCGTAGTCTCCCTAGTTGTGTCTCCCTCTATATCTGGTTAGGCTAGTCCTTTGTCCCTGCGTAGGGGAACTACGTCGCCCTGATCCTCATACCAGATGAGGTACGTAGGCAGGAGATGAGCTGATCTCTCCGGGTGCCCTTTTTGTTTTGTCCTTTGTGTGAGTTGGAGTCCGACGTAAGTCCAGCGATTGGCAGTCGGTTTCCTTTGTGTTTGTTTGTTGCGTGCTTGGAGTCCAATGTAAGTCCAGCGATTGGCAGTTGGTTTCCTGTGTGTGTGTTTGTTGGTTCGGAGTCTGATGTAAGTTCAGCGATTGGCATTCGGTTTCCAGGTTTGCCTGTTTGTGTGGAGTTTGACGTAAGTCCAACGATTGGCAGTCGATTTCCTGTGTTGTTTTGTTTGGCGTGCGTAAGCCGAGCTACGAGTGCTCTGATTCTTCTTTAGTACGAGAAGATACGTATGCATAGGATGCGACATCCTAGCGAGCACGTTTTCCCCTAGTCCGAACTACGTCGACTCTGATGTCTATGCCTGATAGACTACGTAGGCCCAGGATGCGATATCCTGCCGAGTTAGTTTCTTTTGTGTTTCTTGTGTCTCTTTCAGCCAATGTTTGATGTTTGTGAGCAGCTTTTAGCAACCTTTATCCTTCCTTTTGTGTGTGGATCCCGTCGAGTACGACGGATGCGTAGGGGTGCTAATACCTTCCCTTCGCATAACCGACTCCCGATCCCATCTCTCTTTGGTCGCAAGACCATGTCTTTTCCAGGTTTACTTCGAGCGTTTCCTTTCCCTCTTTTGGGAAAAATAACGCACGGTGGCGGCTCTGTTGTTCTTGTTTTCCCGCCGGTTTTTTCGCGTAATGCGACAGTAGGCAACGGGTTCATCCGTTCAAACACAAAAACAATAAAAATTGTATATTCTTTTCTCATCCTTTCAATCCATGTCATACAAAAAGTTGTGAAAAGGGCTCCCTAGGAGTACCTAGGACGTCTTGGGTGCCTAACACCTTCCCTTTGCGTAATTTACCCCTTACCCAGATCTCTGATCTTTTCATTAGTTTTCTATGTGTAAAACTTCTTAGGCTTTTGTTCGCTTTTTAGCCATTCCTTTGGATAAATAAAAGTGCGGTGGCGACTCGATTCTTTGTATACTTTGCTTTTGGTTTAATCAATAAATCATAAAGTGACGAATACACCGCTACAGAAAAGTGGCGACTCTGTTGGGGAACCATATCCTTGGTGGTTTTGCCTACTTTTCACCCTTGTTGTATGATATTGTTTATTTGTTATATGACATATTTTTGTACAATTTGGGATGACTGTATTGATTGTAATGTTTGAATTGCTTGATATACAATTGCTGCTTGCTTTGGTGATCTCTGTGAGATGAGTTCTATACCCGAACTCGAGTGCACCTTAGGATAGAAGAATGGCATAGTCTTGTTGACTGGTGTGGAGTATTCCTTAGCCAGTTGACTTGCGAGTCCATTCACTTGGTGGAGGTCATGTTGGATTAATAATGTCACACAAGTTATTTGTGGTTAAGCATTATTCTTTCAATCATGTGCCTTAGAAGCGAATGACCTTAGTTTACCAAGCCCATCTTGGCCTATTTTTTAGGACGTAGTGCGGAGGTCGTTTAGATGTCAGATCTGATGCGATTGTTACGCGATACTACACTCATAAGAGTCTCTCTTGAGAATATTTTTGGAATACGAGTATTCGTTCCTCCGATAATATCCGAAAGATGGGATGATGGCTATGGGAACCTCTGGTAGAACATGTTCGGCAGGTTTAAACCCTAGTACACTCCCTTTGGGTGGTTCTTAACCGAGACTCCATGCTCGTGACTCTTAGCAAACCCGTGATTCATGGTTGATCCGTTCACCCATCGTTAATATCAATGGAACTTGGATGTTGATAAGGTAAAAACCATAATCCACCAAAATGGATGGTTGATATTAAGGATGATTGAGCCGGTTCATGTACCGTTAATATAAATGGAACTTGGGTGTTGATAAGGTGAAAACCATAATTCACCAAAATGGATGGTTGATATTAAGGATGATTGAGCCGGTTCATGTACCGTTAATATCAATGGAACTTGGGTGTCGATAAGGTGAAAACCATAATCCACCAAAAAGGATGATTGATATTAAGGATACTATGAGCTTTCCCATGACCTTTGTCTGGTGTGGTTTGCTTGATCCTTGAGTGTGATTGTTGCATTCATGCATTCATCTGCATTCATGCCATCAGAAAAAATCAGAAAATTTTCAAGGAACTTAAAGGGTTTATTTGCAAAATTTTCAGACATGGGAAGACCAAAAAGGCATACAAAGAAGTACAGCTTTAGACAACCCGATGTGAAAGAGTTAAGGAATCTGCCATCCTATGTATTAGATCCCTTGGGTTTCAAAGCTCGGTATGGGAAGCTTCTGCCTCTGTTGACTACTCAGGTTGATGAGGGACTGATGAGTACTTTGGCGCAGTTTTATGATCCTCTGTATCACTGCTTCTCTTTCCCGGACTTCCAGTTGTTGCCTACCTTGGAGGAGTATTCTCATCTTGTGGGTATTCCCGTTCTGGATCAGGTGCCGTTCAGTGGCTTAGAGAGTATTCCGACTGCTCGAGAGATCACAGACTTGTTGCACATAGATGAATCTTTGATTAAAGCTAATCTGACTACCAAAGGTGGAATTCAGGGTCTTCCTTCTGAGTTCCTCATTGCTCAAGCTACCGTGTATGGGAAGGCCATGAGTGAGGATGCCTTTGAGGCTTTATTTGTGCTGCTCATCTATGGTTTGGTATTGTTCCCCAACATCGACAAATTTGTGGATGTGAACGCCATTAGGATCTTTTCAGTTCTTAATCTCGTTCCAACTCTGTTGGGTGATGCCTATGTCTCTTTGCATCTGAGGAATGCAAAGGGTGGAGGAGTTATTGTGTGCTGTTTGCCTCTGTTGTACAAGTGGTTTATTTCTCACTTACCGCAGACGTTTGCTTTCAAGGAGAACAAGGGATGTCTATGGTGGTCTCAGAGACTCATGTCTCTCACTAATGATGATTATTGTGGGGAATTCCCTAATGTGCCTCTTCTTGGTACATGTGGTGGGATCAGCTACAATCCTATCTTAGCACGTCGTCAGCTTGGGTTCCCCCTAAAGGATAAACCTCATAAAATTCTTTTAGAAGGTGTGTTTTTTCAGGAGGGTAAAGATCCCCAAGGCCTGAAAGCCAGGATGGTCCACGCTTGGCGCAATATTCATAAGAAGGGTAGAAACGAATTGGGTCCGAAGAACTGCATTGCTTTGGAGCCATATACTTCTTGGGTCAGACAGAGAGCTTCTAAGTATCTTATGCCTTACAACTATCCGATACCTACACCGTTGGATGTGGCTGGGCCTTCAACCCTCCCTAACCAAGGCGTAGAGGAGTTGAGAGACGAAGACTTTTCACGTGCCTGGATCCGTGAAAGAGAAGAGTTGCTTCAGCAGATCAAGGAGAAGGACGCTCTGATTGAGTTTCTCGAGCATCAGGTGATCGATGATCCGAATGATACTTGGACTTCTCTGCTTCCTCAGTCTTCCAAATTCTGGAAGAGGAAGTATTATCGACTTGCGAAGGAGAAAGCGGATATGGAGGCTGCCTATGAGAGAGAGATCAAGAAGCTTTATGTATCTCGTCTTCCAGCATCTCGAGCTTCTAGGGATCCATAGGATGTTTATTTCCTTTTCCCTTGTAATAATAAAAAATGATGTACTTCTTTGTTTCGAATATATTTGATGAGATATTTTCCATATGCTATTAAATGTTTAATTTCAAAATTGCAAATAATACCCTAAGGGTTCCTTGAAATAAAAACAAAGCATATGCACGAGCATTGCATGCATCATTTTGCATAAGCAGGTTGTTCTGGTCTTCTTGTCTGTAGCCTAACTCTGTGCTCTTCATTTATTTTGAAGACAAGCTGACTCACCGGTACTATACCAGAGCCAATTCTGCTAGAGTGATGGATCAGTTAGAACAAGAGAACAGAGAGCTGAAGGGAGAAGTCGCCCGTTTGAGTGCTCTGATGGAGCAGTTTTTGTCTGCTCAGAATCAACCTTCTCCGCCTCCTGCAACTCCTCCCCAGAGGACTGTTATATCTGAAGTGGTTGCTCCGACTGTGCCAGTTGCCAGTGCTCATTTCATGCCGAATGCCATGCCAGCCGGGTTTCCGTGGGGTATGCCTCCGGGTTTCATGCCAGATATTCCAGCTCCTACCTTGGCTTCTATGCCGGCATCTAGCCCGGTCCTTGCTGCTCCTCCTCCTGTCGTGCATACCGTTCCTAGGGTAGACGAACCATCTATCATTCTGAGCCGTCTGAGGGCCCAGATGTTAATGAGAAGATGGATACTATGAATGATCAATTCCTCGAGCTGCGAAAGGAATTGAAGACCCTCCGAGGGAAGGATCTGTTTGGCAAGTCTGCTGCCGAACTTTGCCTGGTTCCCGGTGTGAAAATTCCAGTCAAGTTCAAAGTCCCTGACTTTGAGAAATACAAGGGGAACACCTGCCCTCTCGTTCACCTGGTTATGTATGCCAGGAAAATGTCTACTCAAACCGATAATGATCAGCTCCTGATTCATTATTTTCAGGATAGTTTGTCTGGTGCAGCTCTTCGCTGGTATATGAGCCTTGATAGTTCAAACATCCGATCCTTCATCGATCTTGGCGAAGCCTTCGTCAAGCAGTACAAGTATAATGTTAATATGGCTCCTGACCGTGATCAACTCAGGGCCATGTCTCAGAAGGATAAAGAGACATTCAAGGAGTACGCCCAGAGGTGGCGAGAGTTAGCAGCTCAGATTACTCCTCCGCTGGAAGAGAAGGAGATGACTAAGATCTTTTTGAAGACTCTTAGTTCATTTTATTATAACGGATGGTCGCGAGTGCTCCCTCTGATTTCACCGAGATGGTGAACATGGGGATGCGTTTGGAGAAAGGTGTCCGTGAAGGACGCCTGAGTAAAGATGAGAGCTCTTCTAAACGGTATGAGGCGTTTAAGAAGAAAGATAGGGAGGCACATGCTATGAAGTCTCATGCTAAATCCAAAAGACCCTCTGATAAGAGGAAGCCAGTGCGTCATCAGCACCAGGTGGCTAGTGTAGCGCCTATTTTCAGGGATAATTATCAGCATCAGCAACATCAGCAATATCATCATCAGCAACACAATCAGCAACCATCTTCTCAACAGTATCATCAACAACAGCCTCGTCCACAGCAACAGGCCTACCAGCCTCGTGGAATCACCAGTAATCAGGCCAATATGAACTATGATAGGAAGAAGATCAGTTTCGATCCTATTCCCATGTCTTATGCAGAGTTGTATCCCTCTTTAATAGAGCGGAAGCTGATTACCCCGAGAGATCCTTCGGCTATACCGGTCAACCCCCAGTGGTGGTATAAGCCTGATCTGCACTGTGTCTATCATTCTGGCGCTCCGGGCCATGATGTAGAAAACTGCTTTCAGCTGAAGACTAAGGTTCAGGACCTTATGCGATACGGCATCCTGAGCTTTGAGGACTCAGGCCCGAATGTTACGAAGAACCCATTGCCCGAGCATGGGAAATCAGTTAACATGGTCCAGGGTTGCCCTGGCAAGTATAAAGTCAAATATGTAAGCCATATTCGACAGTCATTGGTCGAGTTGCATCGTTTGCTGTGTTAGTACAGTCATATGGAGCACGACCATGACAGATGCCGCATCTGCTCCGTTAATCGTTTGGGTTGTCGCCAAGTGCGAAGAGAACTTCAAGAATTGTTGGATGAAGGTACTATAAAGATTCTTTAGAATCGAAATGTTGATGAAGATGAACCAGAAGTCAATGTGATATCTCATGTGTTCAAATTGCCCGAGCCCGTTGTCATCCGTTATGATGGTAGCAAGCCGAAGGTCTCTCCTTCACTGATAATCAAGCCTGCAGGCCCTATGCCTTATTCTTCTGAGAAAGCTATTCCCTTTTGTTACAGTGTTGTTGCTGTTGAAGATGGGAAGGAAGTGTCGTTGCCATCAACTTCCGTTGTTAATATTGCTGATGTGAGCGGGTTGACCCGTAGTGGTCGTGTTTTTTCTGCACCCCCAAAGCCTCACATTGCTTCTGATTCTGCTGAGCCTCCGATTGGGACCGCGGTGAATGTTCAGAATCCGGCACCTGTTGCCAAACCCTCCTCTGTACAAAAGACTCCTGCTTCTTCTGTTGGCCCGAGTGGCACTGTGAATGAAGAGTGTGATGAGATGCTGAGGCTCATCAAGAAGAGTGAGTACAACGTTGTAGACCAGCTGCTACAAACGCCGTCCAAGATCTCCGTGCTATCTTTGCTGCTGAATTCAGAACCCCATAGGGAGGCTCTGCAAAAAGTTTTGGATCTGGCGTATGTTGATCATGATGTCACGATAGAACAGTTTGATAGTATAGTTGCAAACATTACTGCTTGCAACACCTTGAGTTTCTGTGACGCTGATCTCCATGAGGAGGGAAGAGACCACAACATGGCTCTACATATTTCCATGAACTACAAGACTGATGCCATGTCCAATGTGCTGGTGGACACTGGATCATCTCTAAATGTATTTCCAAAGACCACTCTCTCGAGACTGTCTTATCAGGGGCCTCCCATGAGGCAGAGTGGTGTTGTTGTGAAGTCTTTTGATGGGTCACGTAAGACAGTGATTGGGGAAGTTGATCTCGCAATCAAGATTGGACCAAGTGATTTCCAAGTTACCTTCCAGGTTATGGATATCCACCCATCTTATAGTTGTCTTCTTGGTAGACCATGGATTCACGAGGTTGGCGCCGTGACATCCACCCTACACCAGAAGCTGAAATTCGTCAAGAATAAGAAATTGGTCGTGGTAGTTGGAGAAAAGGCTCTCCTGGTTAGCCATTTGTCTTCTTTCTCCTATATCGATGTTGAGGATGAAGTTGGAACGCCTTTGCAAGCTTTATCTATTGCTGAGCCGATTGAGAAGAAGTCTCCTTCATTTTCTTCCTACAAAGATGCGAAACTGGCCATTGAATGTGGTGCAGTTGCTGGTTTAGGGAAGATGATTGAGCTTGAAGACAATAAGTCTCTGGCTGGCATTGGCTATTCTTCTGGGGCATTCAACAAGCAAGGTTTGTTCAAGAGTGGAGGTTTCATCCATGCTGATCAGACTGAAGAAGCTGCTGCTATCTTAGAGGATGCAGAGGACTTGAGCAACTTCATCATACCTGGTGGTGTCTGCCACAATTGGGTCGCTGTAGATGTTCCTACAGTCATTCATAGATCAGAGTAATGGTTCACTTTATTCAAAACCCTTCTCCCACGCCAAAAGGAGAAGTGATGACATTGTTGGCAGCATTTATACAATGATATTTCATTCAATTAATGCATTGTTAAACATTTGTTTTTCCATTTGTTTTCACTTTTTGCTTTTTTGCATGAAATCAGTGATCACAAAAAACCATAAAAAACAAGAATAAAAGCAATCTTTTGATCTGCATAATGATTTGCTTGTTTAAATTCTAAAGTTTTTCATTAACCAAAATCATTATGCAGGTTGATTCTAAAACCCATTGAACATAATGATCCAACGCCATCTCCCAATCTTGAATTCCTTGTATTTGAGGCAGAGGAAGATGATGTTGAAGGGGGTTCCTGACGAGATTTCCCATCTTTTTGAGCACAAAAAGAAGCTCATTCAGCTGTATCATGAGAATCAGCAAAACAGTTAAACTGGGGCATTACAAATGTAATCAAAAAAAAAAAAAGAAGAGGGTGAAAAAAAAAAATAAAAAAAAAAATCAAATCAAAATTTTTTTTTCCAAAAGAAAAAAGAAAAAATATACCCTCAAACCCCTAGTTGACTGATGCTGAATGGATTCAGAGTCGTTATGACCAACTGAATTTGATTGAAGAGAAGCGATTGACTGCCATGTCCCATGGTCAGTTGTATCAGCAGAGAATGAAGAAAGCATTCGATAAGAAGGTCAAGCCTCGTGTGTTCCGAGAAGGTGACCTCGTGCTCAAGAAAGTCTTGTCTTTCGCGCTCGATTCCAAGGGCAAGTGGACTCCAAACTACGAGGGTCCATATGTTGTTAAGAGAGCCTTTTCAGGCGGAGCTTTGATGCTTACAACAATGGATGGGGAGGATTTCACTCGTCCTGTGAATTCAGATGCAGTCAAGAAATACTTTGCCTAAAAAAAAGTATAATAAAAAGAGAATAGCTCGCTAAGTTGAAAACCCGAAAGGGCGGCTTAGGCAAAAATGAGCGTCTCGGTGGAGAACCCGAAGGGCGATCTAGGCAAAAGTTAGAGACTTGAAAAAAGAGAATATTTGCATCCCGCTAGATTGAGTACCTCACCCTGGGGCAATCTACGCAAAAATTAGGGATTTGGCAAGTAACTGCATCCTGACAAGACTTTCTGTTCCGCAGCTGTCTGTTCGTCAGAGATTCTCGATTCGTCGTCAACTAAAGCTTCAAATACATCGAGATTCAAATTGGTAGAGAAAGAATCATTATGTTCAATGTAGCCCTCTTCCAATATATATCACTGATTTCAAATTTGTACAGATCTATGGAGTCTTGCCATTTGCAGGCTACCATTCCATCAAATCAATTTGAGCTTTTTATCCAATTATTTGCACTCTTATTTGTTTCAATTCAACAAATGTTTTGCATGTTTTAATTGATAAAATGTCATTGTTTTAAACAAATAAAATTTTTCAAATTGTTGATTTAAACAAAGTGAACATTCACAATGATGAAAGGATACTTAAGAATTTCTCAGTGCTCTCCCGAGGGTGGCATGATTTCCAACAGGTAAGACATTTGTTCATATTCCTGGCATGGTTGTATCCTCTTTATCCCAGTTTGTTGTAGGGGTTGTTCCCCAAGCAGAGTTATTGTTGGGGTTGTTCCCTAAGCAGAGTGCTTGTTGAAGACTTCGTTTTCTTCTCCAGCATTATTATCTCCTCAGCATGGGTGCGTTCCTTTGGAAGATTCGGTAGTTGGTGGTTTGACACCCCGGTACCCCGTCACTCCCCAGTGCAGTCGCCAGCGGAGTTGTTGCTTTTCTCCTCAGCATGGTTGCTTTCTTTTTGAAGATTCAGTGGTTGGTGGAGTGATATCCCGGTACTTTACCACTTTCCTCAGTGCAGTCGCCTGCAGAGTTGTTGATTTGATATACTGCATTTTATGCTATATCTCCCCATCGGAGCGCTTGTTGAGGTTTTCACCTCTTATTCCTTCAGCAGAGCAGTGATTATGTTCTTCCTCAGCAGTTGTTGGTTTCCTTGTGGGAAGGTGTAGCGTTTGGTGGTTGATCCCCAGCTCTCCTCCTTATCCCCAGTGGATTCTTCAGTGTATTCCCCAGTTGATCTGCCAGTAGATTTGTGGTATGGTGGATTATATCTGTGTGATTTCCCCAGAGTTGGTATTTCAAACAGAATCAGCATCCCCGCCAGAGTTATTTTCCCCAGTAGGGTTGGTTGGTGATCTATTATCCAGAGATTTGGTTGATTCCCTGATGCTTTTGATCCCTAGTAGAGTGGCTTGTGGCAGAATCTACATGCGTGATCTTTCCTTCCTCAGTGGGTGTATTCCCCAATGGAGTGGCTGACATTTTTCCCAGTAGAGTTGCTTGTGCAGTTAGATTCTACATGGATGATCTGTTTTCCCTTTGTGGGTTGTTCCCCAGCGGAGTTATTTGGAGTTGCTTTCGTGGCAGTTCTTGCTTGTGCAGTGAGCTCATGTTCCCCTGCAGATATTTTGGGATTTCTCCCTTTCCCCAACAGATTCGTCTTTTGTGGCTGTTTATGCCTGTTGTGACTTTCTGTACCCCAGTTGGGATGATTGTGGATCCATCACTTAGAGATTTTGTGATATCTCTGACCTCTTTTGCCTCCCCGCGGATCTTTGGTTTTTAGCATTAAAGATCTCCAGCAGATTGGCTTTCCAGTTGGATTTTTCCCCTAGAAGTGTAGTACCGGATGTTTGATTCCTGGTCCTGTTTGTGTTAGATATGTCTGTTTTGTCAGCATTCATCAAACATAAATCATGCATATTCATGCATAATCATAAACATACAGATATTCATGTTGCATTTTTTGCCATATATCTTTTGTTTGTTGTGTCCTGCTAATGGTGATACAGATCTCCCTAGTAGATCTCATCAAGCAGATGTCGGGTGTTTAATCTCTCAAAATAGAGTTAGCCCTTAAGCAGAAAGAGTCTATCCTTTCCTGCCATTTCCCCACTGAGATACATCCTCGTGGATGACGGTTGTTTCCGTTCCCTCCCAACACACACATTGGGACGGGTTTTCCCTTTTGAGTTATATCCTCATTAGGACGAGTCTTGATTCAGTCCGCCTTTTTGGTTCGATCCTAAATTGGCCCTTTTTTCAATTGTCTCTCGTGCTTCCCTGTGGTATAAATGAATAGTTGCTTACAAACCGGCGCTCATTCATCTTATCCTCAGTGGAATTTTTGGCTTTCTGCCTACAAACCAGCAGTCGTAAGTCCTATCTTTGCGGTTTACTACCTACTAACCGGTAGTTATAAACCCTGTTTTCTCCCCTAGCAGAGTTAACTTTTTTGTTCATCCCAACCGATGACGGTTACTCTTCTGTGGTTTTCTACCCAGTATTTGGTAGATGTAATCCCCTCTTTATGGTTATCTTCATCTAGTATTCGATGTTGATTTTCCTTCGTTTGGATAAGTTGCTTGAATAAGCACTTATATCCCCAACAAGTCTTTTGTGGATAATTGTCGTAAGCTAGCAATTTTATCCCCAGCGGGCCCTTTCACCATTTGTCAGTGATTGTGTTCCCCGGATCATTGATTTTCATCAATGTATCCCCGACGAGTCTTCTTTCATTTACCCTCTTGTTGGTAATGTCTGTTGCTCCCTTTGATCGGTCATCATTATATACCTAGTTTGGTATCCTGATGCCTTTCTTTTCGGATTTTTATCCTATAAACAACCTACAACCCGGTTATGGATAATCTTCCTCTTGAGTATATTATCTACGTTTTGACGGTTATAGATAATATATCTCATTCACTCTTCGGTCGAAGCCTTTCGTGTTTCCCCAGTCGAGTAAGGTTTGTATTCCTTGTGGAATCGAATATCCATCCTATAAACAAGTCTGCTTTTCTAGCTTTCTTCAGGATGATGAGTGTTTTGGAACACAAACCAATTCACGATTTCAGATTTTTATCCTATAAACAACCTACAACCCAGTTATGGATAATCTTCCATGCGAGTATACTATCCACGTTCTGACGATAATGGATATTATATCTCATGCACTCTTGGGTCAATCTTTTGATTGTTTTCTCCGCAGAGTAAGATTCGTATTCCTTGTGGAATCGAATATCCATCCTATAAACAAGTCTGCTTTTCTAGCTTTCTTCAGGGTGATGAGTGTTTTGGAACACAAACCAATTCACGATTTCGGATTTTTATCCTATAAACAACCTACAACCCGGTTATGGATAATCTTCCATGTGAGTATATTATCTACGTTTTGACGGCTATAGATAATATATCTCATGCACTCTTTGGTTGAATCCTTTGTTTGTTTCCCCAATTGAGTAAGATTTGCATTCTTTACAGAATCAAATATCCATCCTATAAACAAGTCTGCTTTTCTAGCTTTCTTCAGGATGATGAGTGTCTTGGAACACACACCAATTCACGCTTTGGTCGGTCACCTGTTACATACCTACAACCCGGTATCCTTGGTGTTCCCTCCTGTCTACTCCCTATTATGACCTTGGTCCCCTGTGGAGTCAGATTTTCCCTGAGTTGAAGTATACCTTTTCCAGGTTTTCCTCAGATGATTTGGTTGATTGATATCTCTCACCCGTATACAGGTCTTGTATATTCTTTCTTCCCGAGCAAGTTACTCACTAACCGGTAAAATCTCATCCTTTGGCTTCCCCTGGTAACTCTTTGTTAGATTTCCCCAGCGGAGTTGTGTTTCTATTCGTGGTGTTGTATTGGCGTTCTCCCCAGTACACACATTTTGTGAGTCAGTGTGTGTCCTTCCAATGGATGTGTTTTCCTTTGGAATTCTTCTTTTCCCCAGTGCGAGTCCTTCACTCCCCAGCGAGGTCTCCAGTCCAGTCGTGCCTTGTTCACGTAGTGTCTAATCCCAGTTTTCCCTAATTCAGAGTCGTGTCCTGCTCACGCATTCTTTTCTTTTTCCTATCCCCATGAGAGTCTTGTGAGAGTCTCTGTTCCTGGTGAGTGTATTACTCCGATGGATCGTCTTTTCTTCTTTGTGGATCATTATTCCCCATAGAGTCTGTTGTTTCTTTTGCATGCATACATTTGCATCATGAGGTCTCTTAGGGACCAGAATTTGTCTCATTACTGTTATTTAAGTCCATTCTACCGCGTCGAGATGAAGATTTCTAAACTTCACTTCTCCGGCTAGAATGACCTTAAATAGGGGCATCTGTAAGACCCCAATTTTGTCCCTAAGATCCCTCATGGCATCATATCATATCATTCATTGCCTCAAGGATCATTGTGCACCTTGCTTCCTTCCCTGTGGGTAGGTTATCTTTTTGAGAGTGGTTCTTGATCACCAAGCATGTTTTACATTTGTATATCATTGCTTTTCATTTGTTCACTAACCAAAAGTACAAAAATATGTCATCTAACCTTCGTCTTGCAGATGAAGCAATCAACAGTCAAAGTAGTCAAAGGCAGTCATTGAGCCATAAGTGGTGGCCATTCTTGAGAATTTGGACACCACAATCATTCACAAGAGCTTATATGAGCAATGATGTTATTTTGAATCAAAATCCCAAGTGGTAGAGGCTTGAATTTCATCTGAACATTGCCAGGTCATCTGAAGGCCTAGAAAAGTCAACTGCCAGGTCAACTGTGGATTTGGAGGTGGGAAGTGATTAGATATACTTCATTCATGTTCAAACAAGTCTCATTTGACATTTCAAACATCAACTTTGAAGAAAATAAAGTCAGGTCAAAACTTTCCAAAAATACAAAGTGACCTATAATTCAAACTTGCCAAAAATGGAAATGTTTTAACCTAACTTCAACTTCATATTACATAATCAAAAATGCTTCAAATGAAATTTTGTTGAACATGAAAGTTGTAGATCTTTCTCTCCCATTTCGAAAAAGTCCAAGATCATCCATTTCTCATGTGTGGTTAGGGAGATATGATCAAAACATGGCAAGGTGTACATGGAGATTCAAATGTGCATAACTTCTCAACCAAAGCTCCAAATTGCATGGCTCTTTTTGCATTATTCTTGTTTTGACCTATAATTTCTAAATATTGCATTGCATTGCATAAATTGTCATCACATGAACACTTGCCAATTTTGGGATTTTTGGAGGGATATTTCATCATTTAAATTTGGTGCATAATTTGAATATTTTGCCTTCACCATTGATTTCAAAATTGCATTTTAAGTGAAATTAAGTGGAATTCGTGTACTGTTCACATGCCATTTCCATGCACAAGGGTGAAATCCCAATTTTGCAAAACACCTCCAAACTTAATCAAATTAATTAGCACAATGGTTAAGCATGATTAGAGCATGATTAAGAGGGAGTATAAAGCACAAAACCCTAACAGAATTTCAAAACAAGACATCACAATTTTCAGATCTCAAAATTTTTCACACTTTTTTCTCTCAAATTTTTCTCTCCATTTCTTCAATCAAAGCACAATTCATTGCCTATTTCTTCATCTGGAAGCATCATGAAGCAAGATTGAACCTAGAATCAAAGGAATTCGTGCAGTTTGAGGCAGCTTGAAGCTTGAAGCTCAACAATGGTGAAATTCATTTCTGGCTGCATCACGAGCAATTGGACCTCAAGCATTCATCCATTCACTTGTACAAGCTTGCTAGAAGACATTTGAAGCATTACAAGGCCTAGATTCATCAAATTCCAAAGCTGCTCTCCAAGAGGTCACGAAATATTTTCTCTCTTTTCTCAAATTGCTTATGCTAATGTTGTAGATCATGTTGTTGTGGTTAATCTGAGCTTTGAATCACTAAAATCCATGCATTATTGAGTGAGATTCGATTGTTTAAAGTCTTGATGATGAAATTTGTTTCGCTCGATCCAATTGATTCATGATGTTAAATGCTATTTCATTGCTTGATTCATGACCTAGGATGCATGTGCTACATGTTGATATGCTTAGTTTTAAGATCTGGAAAAAATGTTCATGTTGTTCTTGAGCTTCCACTGTCCATGGCCGCACGAAGAAGATGATGTTCATAACTTTACACCACGCTTTTGATCCATTTTATGCTATGTTAAACCGTTGCCTGATGTTCGCGCTAGGGTTTTGTTTTAATTGGATGCATGCAGCGCTCATGCAGCGCTCTGATTGGCCAGAGCCAATTTTAAGTGAAACGGTGCGTTTAGCACCTGGCGCCACTATTTGAATCTGCTCCGTGTTCGATTCCTGCCGTGCCAAAATTTCAAATGCCATGACATATTAGTTCTTTTCCCTCCATTCATTCATATGATATGCTTCATCATTTTTTTAATTTTTCATTATCTTCCAAAATTCATAAATAATTGAATATTGATCCAAAAAATATGAGGATTTTTGCATCATGTCACATTTTCTGTCTAGAATTTTATGATCATTTTTCCATAAATTGTACATGGCTGGAAAATTATTTTGCCTAGGGTTCTTGTACATGTATGCTTTTTGTACCTTGCCTTGCCATATCTTTTGTGAAATGCTGAGTTTTAATCCAATGAATCTGAAAATTTGCATGTTGAAACTAGACACTTTTCTTAACATTTTGGTGTTGATTTGGTATTTTTACCATTTGTGGTTTCTGTTTTATGATCATGTGAATGTAGGTGTGACAAGGTGTGTCACACCTTTGCTAGTTCATCTTATGTGATGTGTTTGCCTTGCCAATTGATCTCCAAATTCTCTGATTTTTTGCATGATACATATTATGGATGTCGTGAATGAGCATGAATTTTCTTGGAATTATTTGACTGATTTCTGATTTAATTGAGAGTTTTCATTCTGGTTAGTCACTTTTGTGCTTTAAAAATAGTCTTGAACTTCAATTGATCATGAAATGGATTTGGTAATTGATATTGATGTGAGACCTTTTGGATTG
This sequence comes from Lathyrus oleraceus, assembly GCF_024323335.1. Classification (NCBI taxonomy): domain Eukaryota; kingdom Viridiplantae; phylum Streptophyta; class Magnoliopsida; order Fabales; family Fabaceae; genus Lathyrus; species Lathyrus oleraceus. Next base: position 215,263,122 of record NC_066580.1, read on the forward strand.
TTTCAAGATGTGTCTGAAGTTGGTTCATGTTAATTTTCAGCTTCTGTTTTAAATTTTTTCTCCATCTTTGACCCTAGGCTTTGACCTAGTGGTTTGCTTCTCATGTTTGAGCTTTGATTTCAGGTTGAACATCCAAGTTATATGGTTCATGATGCTCCATCATTTGAGCATTTGATGTTTGCCTTTAACTAATAACATTGTGTGTTTTGTAGGGTTGTTAACTCATTTGAGTTTGACTTGTGGCTTATGCCCTTGCTTGTTGGGTTTGACTGTTGATATTAACTGTTGGTTGTTTGTCTGTATAGTTGTACTGATTTGTTTGATGTTTCCACAGGTACATAAGTTGCTTAAGTTCAATTTGAACTTGCTTTTGCTTGGTTGCTTAACCACTTAGGTATAACCTCTCTTCTTCATGTAGTCTGGAAGACCTGTCCTGTTACTTGGACAGGCACCTGTCTGAAACCCTCCTTAAGAGGCCATGTTCTTGTGTGTTTATTTTTGTGCTAAGCAGGAAAAGTCCTTTGATAAGGCAATTGGCAGATAAAAGAGATGTGTAATCCATCTCCTGCTATTCAGTGTGTCATCCCTTTGCTCACATTACATGTTGATGCATTGTGGATATTAACCCAAGATCTATAGAGTCAATCACTTGTGGAGAAGAGTTCCAACTTTCTGAACTCCCACACTTTCTATTATTCAAAGCTCTCCCAGGCCAGGGATAGAAGATATGAGGCACACCCCTCATCTTCATTTCATCTGCTTCACCTTAACTCTCAATGTTAAGGTTAAGAGCACAACATACCCCATTCCAGTTGACTGTAAAGTCTAACCTTGTTTGAGCCTAATTGGTTGTATATAGTGTGTGCTAATTGACTTGTTTGTCTGATTGCTTGATTCATCTGTGCATATTTTGCTTATGTGTGCCTTTGTGCATTTATCATCATTAATGGTACATAACTTCATAATCATTGTTCATATCTTTGTGATCATTTTGTTTGGAGGAGTCAATTGTAAGTCCATTTATTGGCAGTTGTTTCCTATGACCATTGAGGAGTCAATTATAAGTCCAGTTATTGGCATTTGTTTCCTGTGATATGGTAGGAGATTGGTATAAGTCCAGTGATTGGCATCCGGTATCCTTGTTTCTTTGCTTTAGGAGATTGGTGTAAGTCCAGTTGATTGGCATCCGGTATCCGGTTTTCTTGTTTTCCTTTGTGAGACTAGTATAAGTCCAGTGATTGGCATCTGGTATCATTGCTTTGTTTTAGGAGATTGGTATAAGTCCAGTGATTGGCATCCGGTATCCGGTTTTCTTGTTTTCCTTTGTGAGACTAGTATAAGTCCAGTGATTGGCATCTGGTATCATTGCTTTGTTTTAGGAGATTGGTATAAGTCCAGTGATTGGCATCCGGTATCCGTTTGTTTTGCTTATTTGTTATTGCTCGTTGTTGCCTATTCCAAGGGAAACACTTGAATCATCTTCCATATGATTTCAAGAGGTGAACATCTAAGAAGTTTTACACTCCCTCACCCTCCATCCTTTTGTTTCTTTAAACCTCCATTTGCATGTTAATACCAACTTGAAAAACTATTGTGCAAACATTCTCATATCTTTTCAAACTAGAAACCCAGGCCTTAAGCCTTTGACTTTTCAAACTTCATTTTCATAACACTTCTTTGAATTGAATTCTAATCATACTTTGACCATCTTTTGTGAATAAATTCTAATTAGTTAATCCAACTCATTCAATGATTTTGTGGATTTGTCCATTCTTGACAAGTTTTCATACATTAGCCATAGGTTTGATTTATCCTAGTTGGTTGATGTTAATCTCACCTTTTGTCCTTAGTGATCGAACTGTAAGACTTCCGTACTGAAAACAGGGCTAACCCCTCTAGTACGTTGAAGCTATTCTCACATGGTGGACTTGTTGTTTGTATAAGGTTGAGTTTTCTCCCGTGGATAACGAAAGACCTTAGGGCTTTTGTTTTAAAATCAACCCACTCATATTTTGGAAATCTTTTAGCCGAACTACGGCGTTTTGATCATTACCTTCCATGGAAAGGTATGTAGGCAACGGGTTCATCCGTTCAAACACAAAAACAATAAAAATTGTATATTCTTTTCTCATCCTTTCAATCCATGTTTGCACAATAAATATTTCATAACAAATAACATGTCATACAACAAGTTGTGAAAAGGGCTCCCTAGGAGTACCTAGGACGTTTTGGGTGCCTAATACCTTCCCATTGCGTAATTTACCCCTTACCCAGATCTCTGATCTTTTCATTAGTTTTCTATGTGTAAAACTTCTTAGGCTTTTGTTCGCTTTTTAGCCATTCCTTTGGATAAATAAAAGTGCGGTGGCGACTCGATTCTTTGTATACTTTGCTTTTGGTTTAATCAATAAATCATAAAGTGACGAATACACCGCTACACTATACATAGACATATTTTTGGTATTTTTGTTAGTAAACAAAGAAAAGTAAAGTATGATACAATCAAATGTGCTTAGTGATCACTCCCAATGGAAACCCAATGATTGAGGGGTAAGGAGGATGCTAAGGTGTGATCTCAAAGCCAATGCAAATGATGAGATATCATGAGGGATCTTAGGATAAAAATTGGGGTCTTACAGCTGCGCCTATTTAAGGACATTCTAACTGAGGATGTGAAGGTTAAAATCTTTGTATCAACTCGGTAGAATGGACTTAAATAACAACATCAAGAAACAAATTTTGGTCCCTAAGAGACCTCATGATGCATATGATAGACTTTAGGTGATAAAAAGTTATGTGTAGGCCAGGTAACGACTTAAAAACTACTAGAAGACACGAGGGGATTTCCATGAAAATAAATCAATGGAAAGACTCGGTTGGGGAAAAAGGGAAATCTGCACATATTGGGATAACACCAATATAACAAGAAACAACTGTGAGGGCAAATGCGTAAATCATAACAAAGCGGACATATCTACGCAAAAGGGATTCGATTTCACAAAGAGACACAAAACCAAACTCAACTGGGAAGAAAATATTCAACACATGAGTAAAGAGATATATTATCTTTTACCGGTTACTGGGTAGGACGATAATACACTCGGACAGAGGGACATCCATTACCGGTTAGGGTAAACATATCAAGGATGACTCGCTGAGGAAAAATAGTCGTATTTATTACCGGTTCCTGGGTAAGAATGACCTACCGGGGAAAGAAATAAAAAAGGATTTACAACTACCTACTATTGGGCAGAAGATCAAAGAGAGAATACATGTCACTGATTAAAGTGAACATATTAAGGATAGACTCAAAGGAAGAATATTTGTCATCGGTTAGGATGAACATATCAAGGATAGATCACCTGGCAAAAAAGGAAGAATATTCGTTACCGGTTAGGGTAAACATATCAAGGATAGACTATTGGGGAAAAATAGGAATTACAACTACCGGTTACTGGGTAGAATACCAAAGAGAGAGTATCTGTCACTGATTAAAGTCAACATATCAAGGATAAACTCATAGGGGAAAATAGGATTTATATCTACCAGTTACTGGGTAGAAGACCGCAAAAAAAAGAAAATATATCACCGGTTAAAGTGAACATATCAAGGATAGACTCTCTAGGGAATAAAATAGGGATTACAACTACCTTTTTACTGGGTAGAAAACCAAACAGGAAGAATATCCATCACTGATTAGGATGACCATATCAAGGATAGACTTGCCCGGGAAACGTGAAAACAAATCCACTGGGGAAAATAAAGGAAGTAGATTACCTTTTACCAGTTACTTGTAAAGGTAAAGTACTCAACATCAAATGAGGATCTATCTAGGAAATAACTAGAAAGAAAAGGTCAATCAAAGACTCAACCAAATGAGGATATAACTCAGGGGGAGTGGTTCCATCCATATGATAAATTGGGGAGAAAACTGAAATAATAATCATCCACTAGGAAATAACTCAGTGGGGAATGAGAAAGGATAAACTCTTTCTGCTTAAGGGGCTGACACTCTACAATTGAAGGAGGACAAACACACCAAATTTGAATAGGGAAATAATATCATCAAAGTAGGGGATTAGAAAAAAAATCAATGTGATAAAATGCACAATGAAATATCTGATGTTGTGTTTTATGCATGAATATGTATGTATGTATGCGATTATGCTAACAAAACAACACAAAGGATATAAATAACGAAGATTTGAATCATCACTACAAAACACTCGACTTATCTCAACAAGATGGAAACACCAACTGGAGAATTTTCTAGGGATGAAAATAAATCATCTATCTCAGAATAAATCAACTATGGCTGGGGAGAGCCATGGATAACATGCTTCCATCCAACTTACAATAAACTTCGCGGGGGAATAGAGCACTGCTGAAGGATAAAGATGGATCTGCTGAAGATCCTAAATTGAACAACACTATGGGGATTTTTAAGTCAATACCATCTCTAGTTATAGACAACCTTGCAGGGGACATAATCAAATACTGCTCAAAACTAAGCACTACGGGGAATGAGGGAATTTCCATCATAAGATGAAACTCTTCCGGGGATTCAAAAGGTAAAACTCTGAATGAGGAATCAGGCAAACTGCTAGGGATAACATAACCTGTCGGAACAAATCAAAGACCACTAAACTCTTCAATAATCATCAGATTCTTCTTGGAAATTGTGAAATAAACCAATTCTAAGGCAAAGATAACCGGATCTGACTCACAAAGGGGAGAAACTATCGTGGTTATGCAACACAAAGAAATGCAACTGGGGATTTGGAGACCAAATAAAGGTTCCGAGATAGTCGGGGTTAAATCATTAAGTCACAAACCGAGGAATGCAAACCATGGACACCTCAGCCAGGGAAGATGAACTGCAAAGGGGGGCCAATCATCAGCTCAATCGGGGATAATCGGTTGCTTGGGGAGAAACTTATTAACCATGCTGGGGATGAATGACAAACTATTGGGGAAGACAAAGTCACTAAACCAACTTCTTGGGGAAGACCAATAATGTCTCACACATCAAGACTTACCATCCTTGATGTTGTTGTTGATGCCTTATTATTTTAAGAAAAATGATTATTCATTGATTTATTTCAAAATTATCATCATAAAAATTCAATTTTAAAACAGAAACAAAATAAGAAAAGAAATAATTGGATAAACGTTCAACTTTATTTAATAGAATGGTAGTCCATAAATGGCGGGACTTCATAGATCTTTACAAAAGTTTGAAAATGGTAATTTACATGGAAAAGGACTACATTGAATATAATGATCACTATTCTCCCTACCAGCTTCAAAATCCATTGTGCTTGTCTTCAGTTGGGAATGATGAATCAGAACCGAACGACTGCTCAAAACTGCTTCAAAGATCAAGACTAGACAGATGCAGTTACTTGCCATAATCCCTAATTTTTGCCTAGATTGCCCCGAGGCGGGGTACTCAATTTATCGGGACAATTTTTCTATTTTATGTCTCTATCTTTTTCCTGGATCGCCCTTTCGGGTTTTCAATCCATCGAGATGCTCATTTTTGCCTAAGCCGCCCTTTCGGGTTTTCAACTTAGCGAGTTGTTCTTTTCTTTTTTAGGCGAAGTATTTCTTCATTTCACCAGTGTTCACAGGACGAGTGAACTCTTCACCATCCATAGTTGTAAGAATCAAAACACCGCTCGAGAAGGCTCTCTTAACAACATATGAGCCTTCATAATTAGGAGTCCACTTGCACATAGCATCAGGTTTGAAAGATATAATTTTCTTGAGCACGAGGTCACCTTATCTGAATACACGAGGCTTGACCTTCTTATCAAATGGTTTCTTCATTCTCCGCTGATATAATTGACCATGACATATGGCAGTCAATCTCTTCTCTTTAATCAAACTCAACTGATCATATCTGGTATGGCACCATTCAACCTCTGTCAACATGGATTCCATCAAAACACGCAATGATGGGATCTCAACCTCCACGAGGAGCACAACTTCTATACAATAAACAAGAGAGGAATGGGTTGCCCCTGTTGAAGAGCGGATGGATGTACGATACCCATGCAAAGCAAACAGGAGCATCTCATGCCAATATTTGTATGTTACAACCATCTTCTGAATGATCTTTTTAATATTCTTGTTTGCAGCTTCAACAACTCCCATTCATCTTGGGTCTGTAGGGAGAAGATTTATGATGTGTAATCTTGAAGTGTTTACAAAGAGCTTCCACCATATCATTATTCAAGTTAGATCCATTATTAGTAATGATCTTACTTGGCATACCATAACGACATATAATCTGATTCTTGATAAACCTTACAATAACTTGTTTGGTCATATTCGCATACGATGCCACTTCAACCCACTTTGTGAAGTAGTCAGTAGCCACCAGAATGAAACTACGTCTATTTGAAGCTTTGGGCTCAATCATGCCAATCATATCAATTCCCCGCATGGAGAAGGGCCATGGGGAGGAAATGACATTCAACAGTGTCGCAACAACATGAATCTTATTCACATAAATTTGACATTTATGGCATTTCTTCAAAAACTTACAATAGTCAGATTCCATTGTCAGCCAATAGTAACCTACTCTCAACATTTTCTTCGTCATAGCATGTCCGTTGGAATGAGTACCAAAGGAACCTTCATGGACTTCGGTCATCAATAGGTTTACATCGTGTCTATCCACACATCTGAGCAAAACCATATCGAAGTTTCTTTTATAAAGCACATCACCATTCAGGTAGAAGTTACCAGCGAATCTTCTCAAAGTCTTCTTATCTTTCAAAGATGCCCCAGATGGGTAAATCTAACTTTGGAGGAAACGTTTGATATCATAATACCATGGCTTTTCATCTTTGACTTCTTCAATGGAAAATACATGACTGGCCTATCAAGATGCATCACTGTCAAATTAGGAACTTCATTCCAAAAATTCACCATAATCATAGAAGCCAATGTTGCAAGAGCATCTGCCATCCGGTTTTCATCTCGAGGTATATGATGAAACCTAACCTTTGTAAAGAACGTTGATATCCTCCTCGCATAGTCTCTGTATGGTATCAAACCAGGTTGATTCGTCTCCCATTCACCTTTGATCTGATTCACGACCAAAGTTGAATCTCCATAGACGTCCAAATATTTTATTCTGAGATCAATGGCTTCCTCAAGCCCCATAATGCAAGCTTCATAGTTATCCATATTGTTTGTACACTTGAAGGTCAATCTTGCTGTAAATGGAAAATGAGTGTCGTGAGGAGTAATAATCACAACTTACTAGAACGAACACTAAAAGTACACTTATTGGGATTCAAGCGGAGTTTATATTTCCTCAAACGCTGGAATAACTTCAACGAATGCTCATCATGCTCTTATTCATCACTTGATTTAGCAATCATATCATCAATATAAACCTCAATCTTTTTATGCATCATATTATGAAAAAGAATGGTCATAGTTCTCTAGTACGTTGCACCAACATTCTTTAAACCAAAAGGAATCACTCTATAACAGAATATTCCACAGGGTGTAATGAATATGGTCTTCTCCATATCTTCAGGTGCCATCTTGATTTGATTATAATTGTAAAATCCGTCCATAAACGAAAAGACTTTGAATTTAGCTGTATTGGCTACCAACATATCAATGTGTGGCAGAGGAAAATCATCTTTCGGAATGGCTTTATTCTAATCTCTATAATCAACACACATGCAAACTTTTACTTTTTTTCTAAGAACAAGCACAATATTGGCAACCCACTGGTGATACTCGGATGTAACAAGAAATCCAGTATCGATCTGTTTCTGCACTTCCTCTTTGATCTTTACTGCCATATCAGGATGAGTTTTTCTCAGCTTCTGCTTGACCAGCGGGCATTCTGGCTTCAAAGGAAATCTATGCTCCACAATCTCAGAATCCAAACCAGGCATATCTTCATAGGACCAAGCAAACACATCAAAATATTCACGAAGAAGATCAATCAACCCTTCCTTAGCTTCTGAACACAGTTGAGACCCAATCTTGGCTTCCTTCACATCATCCTCGGAACCCAAGTTGACTAATTCAATCTGCTCTTCAAACGACTAAATGTATTTTTCCTCGTACTCAAGCAAACGGGATAACTCATCAGATACTTCTTCATCATCATTCTCTTCCTCAGTTTCAAACACAGGGAAATCAAAGTTTTGAGAGGGAGTAGGATCACTACATTCAATGGGTTTGAGAACCAACCTGCATAATGATTTGATATTTTGATTTTAGAGAAGTGGAGTGCAAACAAATATTATGCATATGGAAATATAATTATTTATTTTTGTTCTTTGTGATTACCATTTTCAGAAAAAGTAAAAAGTAAAACTAAAACATCATAGATGTGGATGAATAAAATCGTATTTCATTGATGATAATAAGGAAAATGCCCAACAATGTTCACTTCTCCCTTAGGCATAGGAGAAGGATTTTTCTTAAAACAAATGAAAACAGATTACTTAGAACGGTGTACAACAATAGGAACATCAATAACAACCCAATAGTTGCAAGTCTGGCCATGTCTCACAAAGTCGGTGCAAGCTTCGTCTTCATCACTATCTTCAATAATGGCAGTTGAGTGTTAATCATCCTCATGAATGAACCCTCCACTGCGGAAAAATGGTTGCATAACCTTGACATTGGCGTTGAATGGACCTTGCTGAAATCCAAGTCCAGCTTTGTTCTTATTCTAAACGACGTCCACAACGCGACCCCACTTATCAATATTGCCAACCTAAATAGCCTCTTGTGCATCTTTTAAAGAAGACACGGGGGCCCTAATTTCTTTAATTAATCAACAATGGACAAATCATGGAACGGTGTTCCAACTTCCTCCTCAGCATTAACATAAGTAAAAGATGACAAATGGCTCACCAACAATGCCTTATTTCCACCAACAATGACAAGCTTGTCGTTCTTCACAAATTTCAGCTTTTGGTGTAGAGTAGACGTCACAGTTCCAGGTTCATGAATCCATGGCCTTCCCAACAAGCAGCTATAGGCCAGGTGAATATCCATCACTTGAAAAGTAATTTGGAAATCACTCGGACCTATCTTAACCGACAGGTCCACTTCCCCAATGACAGTTTTACGAGAACCGTCAAATGTTTTAACAACTACGCCACTACACCTCATCGGGGCACCCTGATAGGAGAGTTTTGATAGAGTTTACTTCGGAACAACGTTCAGCGACAATCCAATATCAACCAAAACCTTGGACAGAGCATCCTCCTTGCAATTCATCGAAATATGGAGCGCCAAATTGTGATTCCTGCCTTCCTCGGGAAGTTCTTCGTCACAAAAGCTCAAGTTATTACAAGAAGTGATGTTGGAAACAATGTGGTCAAACTGATCCACAGTAACATCGTGATCCACATAAGCTTGCTCCAACATTTTTTGCTATGCTTCCCTGATCCACAATAACATTCTAATCCATCAATCTCTTGATATCTCTTTTGACAATTACACAACCACGAGGATTCACAGTACGAATGACATAACCATCATGGTCATGTTGACAATGGCTCACCTTGCACAAGTCCTTGTGGATCTCCACCAAAGACCTACGGATACGATGTACATCAAATACCCTAAATTTCCCGAGACAGCCGTCTACCGTGTTCACTGAGGCATTACCATGATGAGGTAACATGTTTTCTTTAACATTCAGAGCTTTGTTCTTAAATGACACCATACCACTCTTGACAAGCTTCTGAAATTCATATTTCAGCAGATAATAGTTCTCAATATCATGACTAGGAGCTCCCTGGTGAAAAGCACAATGAAGGTCAGGTTTGAACCACCATGGCAGGGGCTCTGAAATTTGAGGAGGGTTCCTTGTCTAGAAAAGATTCTTAATGACCAAAGACGGGTACAACTATGCATATGTAATAGGAATAGGGTCAAAAGAGACCTTCTTCCACTCGAAGTTTTGTTGATGATTGTTGTTGTTGTAGTTGGTTCGTTGTTGCGGTTGTTGTTGAGGTTGTTGTTGAATTGGAACTAATTGATTGGTTGAATTGTTGGAAAAAACTGGAATAACTTATGATACTTGATGCTGATGATGACGGGATTGGGAACTTTTCCTGACATGAGGCCTCCTCTGCCTCCCAACTGATACTGCATTAGTTTCTCCTTCTTTCTTCTTGTAGAAGCCACCATCATACTTCTTTCTTGTTGACGCTTCGTCTTTGGACAGACGCCCTTCCCGGGCTTCTTCCTCTAATCTCATCCTCATGTTTACCATCTCAGTAAAATCATTTGGGGAACTAGCGATCATACGTTCATAATAAAATGAACTTAGCATCTTCAAGAAAATCTAGATCATCTCCTTTACTTCCAAAGGTGGACTAATCTGAGCAGCTAACTCCCTCCACCTCTGGGCATATTCTTTAAACGTCTCCTTGTACTTCTGGGACATCGACCTCAACTGATCTCTATCTGGCGCCATATCAACAATGTACTTATACTACTTGACGAAGGCTTCACCCAAGTCATTGAAAGTACGAATGCTAGCATTGTCCAGGCCCATGTACCATCTAAGGGCAACTCCCGTTAGACTATCCTGGAAGTAGTGAATAAGCAGCTGATCATTATCAGTTTGAGTATACATGTTCCTGACATACATAACAAGATGGATTAACTAACATGTATTCCCTTTGTATTTTTCAAAGTCTGGGACCTTGAATTTCACCGGAATTTTAATGTTGGGAACCAAAGACAGTTCAATAATGCTCTCGCCAAATAAATCCTTTCCTCTCAGAGTCTTCAATTCCTTGGGTAGCTCAAGAAACTGATCCTTCATTTCGTTCGTCTTGTCATATACATCTGAACCTTCAGGCGGCTAAGAATGGTAAATAGTCTCCTCGACACGAGGAAGAGTATGAACAATAGGAGGAGGCATTGACATGACCGGGCTAGATGCCGATAGAGAAGAAAAAGTTGGCATATATCCTTTAGGTAAAAGTTTGGTGGCATTTCCCAAGGGAACCCAGCTGGCATAACAAGAACAGACTGGCTGGAAGTAGCAACAGGTACAGATGACGAAGCAATCTCTGAAATAACAGTCCTCTGAGGAGGAGGAGGAGTTGCAGGAGGCAGAGACATATGGTTCTTAGCAGCTATCACAAATTCCATCAATATTGTAAGTCTGACGATATCATCCTTCAACTCTCTGTTCTCTTGCCCGAGGTGCTCTATTCTTCTTAAACGGCTAGCTCGAGTGTTGTAGTGGTGAGTTAGCTTGGTTGATACACATAAGAAGAACTGATAAGACACCTTGCGGAGGAAACTTGTTATGCAAATGATGCATGAAATGCAATGTTTTTTTATTGTTTTTGATTTTAAGGAACACATGAAGTCTTGTTTGCAAATATAATAATAATCAATAATAATAATTTAATTGACCATAAAATCTCTTTTTATTCATAGAATTTGTGAGGATTACACCGAGTACAATCTCAGAAACCAAAAAAATAAAAAATACAAGAGAAAAGGAAATTATCATCCTAAGTGTAAGACCCCAATTTTGAACCTAAGATCCCTCATGCAATTTCATCATAAGCATTATCATTGGGATCATACCTTGGCATCCTCCTTACCCCTCCTTCATTGGGTTTGTTTGGGGAGAGATCACCAAGCACTTTGTGATTGTGTCATACTTATATTTTATCATTTTTACTAACCAATATATCAAAAATATATCTTTGTATTTGCCTAACTCTTTTGTAGGTAGGGCATGATCACCATTCATTCATCAAGTTCATATCTAGGGTTTGAAACCCTCATGACAAAGAGCACAACCATGAATTGATCCAAGAATGGTTATGAGCATGATATATGAGTTCCATTGATTCCTACATGTTATATTGATCATGTTTTCTTCAAGAGATTGAGGGTGATTTGCCTTGGAAACCCTAGTTTGACTGGGTATCTTAAGTAACTTCTCCAACAAGCTATCTCATCAATTGATCAAATTTATCAAGGGAAACTTCAAAATTCATCATCTTATGCATATATGATCCACCATGAGCCTAGAAAGTTAAGAGAATTGAAGGATAGCAAGTTGGTTGATGGTGGTTTACCAGATGAATCCATCTAATCAAAACTGGGTCCCCCTAGACCCTATCTCCTACAATTTTCACCATATGAAAATGATTCTAAGAGAAACGTTACTCTAAATGACATTCCAAACAACTTTCATGTTGATACCTAGACCTAGTTTAGCTTGGAAAATCATTTTCTACGTTAAAACATTATAGGTCATTTTGTCTAAACCCTAATTTGAAAGTCAACTTCTCAATGCCATAACTTGCTCAATATTTATGATATGAAAGATTTCCAAGTTGTAAAATGAAATTCAAGATGTCTACTTCAACTTTGAAGTTAGGAGTGAGAGCTAATTATACTTTTTTGAGCATGTGATATGAGGCTACATTATAGGTCACTTTTGACCTATACCATTGAACAAATGATTTTTCCAAATTTCAAAAATGCATAACTCTATCATTTCGATCCAAATGACATGAAATGGGTGACCATTTTGAAGGTCTTTGAAAGAGATACAACTGTGATGAATACATTTTTGTCATTTGAAGCTCACATAAAAATTTAAGCAAGGTGGAATATTGAGATATATGGCTTGACACTTATAAAAAATTTCGACATGTTCAAATTTCCAAACTTCCACCTCAAAATGCATCATAATAAAAGCTTAAAATGGAAAAGTGTTGAACATGAAAGTTGTTCCTCTTCATCTAAACTTTCCAAAAGGTCCAAGTTCATCCATTTTGGACAAGAATTGCTAGGGTTGTGCATGGCATGAACATGGTATCATCATGTGGCAGAGATCAAACTTCAAATCTTCACACACACTTGCCTTGCAATCCAAATAGATTTCAGACCCTCTCACATTCATTTGGAGACCTTAAGCAATGATCTCATGGGCATGTACACGCCCCTGCACCCATGCATCATCATTTGCCAATTTTGGAAAGTGAATTTGAAGGTGCAAATATCATGAGCTGAAGTTATAAATAGAGCCCTCTAGCATCAGAATTAAAGACACATTCACGCCAGCTTTGATCCTAAACCCCTAACCCTTCCATTTGAGAGGATAAACCTGAGAATTTCATCTTAAAATTGAATTTGAATCTCAATGTTTTGAGATTCAAAACTCCAGGGATCCAAGACCTTTTGTGCATTTCATTCTACTCCTACAAGCATTCTTAGTGAGATCAAGCGTGAGCCAAGGCAAGAGCAGTTGAATCTAGACATACATTGAAGGTATTTTTCAGAAAATTTCATCTCTTCGATTCTCTCTCAATCTTGCTCAATTCTCTTGATTCTTTGGTTGTCTAAAGTCCTACCAATGTAGGTAAGAAGATTGATTTGCTTAGAGGTCAAATCGAAGAAACTCGGTTGACATACCTCAAATTCAACTCCTCATATCTTTCTATATGCGAGGAGTTAGTTAAAATTGAGGTGATATTCGTGATCTACACCATTTTTCCTTTCAGATCATGTCCTCCTTTTTCATTTATGATATGGTAATGAATGGACCAGTCCGGCCAAGGTCGCCTGAGAAGAAGACCGCCGCCTTGCTCCGACAATGATGTGGCGTGGTCCTGAGCCATTAGATGAGTTCAATTTGTTTTAATCATGAGCGTACGTTTTAATTACCAAGTGTGTGGACGTTTGACTCAACAAGGCTCATCTCAAACTCAGACTGCATTTGTCTAACAAAATGTTCGACCATCTGATTTGACATCCCACCAAACACTATATCATCCACATATATTTGAGCCACCATGAGTTATCCTCCTTCATTCTTAACAAATAGGGTCTTGTCAATACCTCTTTTCCTGTATCCATTGTTAGTGAGGAACATTGTGAGTCTCTCATACCAAGCCCTAGGAGCTTGTTTCAAACCATAGAGGGTTTTCTTCAATCTATACACATGGCTTGGAAGATTTGGATATGTGAATCCTTTAGGTTGTTCACATATACTTCCTCATTTAAGTAGCCATTCAAGAAGGCACCTTTTACATCCATTTGGAATAGTTTGAACTTCAGAATACATGCCACTCCAAGCAATAGTCTAATGGACTCAAGGCGAGCTACAGGGGTAAATGTTTCATCAAAATCCACTCCTTCAACTTGAGTATATCCTTGTGCTACTAATCTTGCTTTGTTTTTAGTAACCACCCCTTGTTCATCAGATTTATTCTTATACACCCACTTTGTACCTATGACATTTATCCCTTCAGGTCTTGGAACCAGTTCCCATACTTCATTCCTCTTGAATTGAGCTAACTCCTCCTGCATGGCATTGATCCAGAATTCATCAGTCAAGGCTTCCTTGACATTCCTAGGCTCAATCTTGGACACAAAGCAGCCATGTGAGATCATTTCCCTTGATCTAGTTGTGACCCATTTATTTGGATCTCCTATAATGAGATCTTTGGGATGATCCTTCTGAATTCTGATGGAGGGTCCCTTGTTGATTTTGTCATCTTTAAGTTCAGCTTGAGGGGGTTCACTCTCCTTATTTTTGTCTGAGAAATCAGCTGGGGGATCATTCAGAGATGTGTCAACATTGTTTGTGACATCAGTCTGTTGATCATCAACCACAACGTTGATAGATTCCATCATTACTTTTTTACTGGAATTAAAGACTCTATATGCTCTGCTGTTTGTTGAGTAGCCCAGAAATATTCCTTCATCACTTTTGGGATCCATCTTCCTTCTTTGTTCACGATCAGTCAAGATATAACATTTACTACCAAACACATGGAAGTATTTGACTGTAGATCTTCTCCCTTTCCAGACTTCATATAAGGTAGTAGGAGTCCCTCTCTTCAAGGTTTCTCTGTTGTGAATATAGCAGGCTGTGTTCATAGCTTCAGCCCAGAAGTGGTAGGGTAATTTCTTAGCATGAATCATAGCTCTGGCTGATTCTTGAATGGTTCTATTTTTCCTTTCCACCACACCATTTTGCTGGGGTGTAATGGGAGATGAGAACTCATGATGAATTCCTTCTGAAGAACAGAATTCAGCAAATTTCCTGTTCTCAAATTCCTTCCCATGATCACTTCTAATTTTGATAACTTGACTTTCCTTCTCTCTTTAAAGTTTTAGACAAAGATCTTTGAAGACTTCAAAAACATCAGATTTTTCTCTTATAAAATTGATCCAGGTGTATCTGGAGAAGTCATCCACCATTACATACGAATACTTCTTCCCACCAAGGCTTTCCACCTGCATGGGTCCCATCAAATCCATATGGAGGAGTTCCAGTACTTTGGATGTGGTGTCATGTATGAGCTTCTGGTGTGACATCCTTGTCTGTTTTCCAATCTTTAAGATGCAGATGGCCCAATCTTTGAGGCCATATCTTCACTTCTTCTTCTTTGGCTAAAGTACACATTGAAGAATAACCAGTTTCTTGAGAACTCCACATGTAGCAGTTGTCTTTAGACCTGACTCCTTTCATGATCACTTCATTTTCTTTCTTAGTAATCAGACATTCAGTTTTGGTGAAGTTTACAGTTAGACCTTGGTCACATAGTTGACTGATGCTTATTAGGTTTGTAGTCAGTCCCTTAACAAGTAGGACATTGTAAATATTAGGAACTCCAGGGCAGTTAAGCTTATAAATTCCCTTGATTTCACCCTTTGCTCCATCACCAAAGGTTACATAACTGGTGGCATGAGGAAGAAGGCCAATTAGCAAGTTTTTGTTTCCAGTTATGTGTCTGGAGCACCCACTGTCAAAATATCAATCTTCTTTGGCTGAAACTCTGAAGGAAGTGTGAGCTATCAGACTTGTAATATCAATCCTAGGAACCCATTGTTTTTTGTTGACAGGTCTGTGATGTTTGGGTTTAGGTTGATGATGAGAGGGACTAGGATAACCATACAACTTATAGCAGAATGGTTTTATGAGGCCAAATTTTCCACAGTAATGACATCTCCATCTTTGATATTTCCCTTTCTGTTGTCTTCCTTTATGATGTTGTGACATATGATGTGATATCTCTAGTTTGCTCCCAGTGTGACTGCACTTAGGTTTGGACTTTGGTTTGCTACTAGTGTGGCTGCACTCATGTTTAGATTCGTTGAACCCAATGCCAGACTTGTCTCCTGTTATTTGTCCAGTCTGGAGAATTTTGTCTAAGGTGTCAGATCCATTGTTTAGCATTCTTACATACTTGGTCATCTCATCCAGTTTAGAATTCAAGAATACTGCTTCAGTCTTCAACTTGGAGATGGTTTCCAAATGTTCTGCCTTCTCATTCTCCAGCTGTGCTATCACTTTCTTCTGGCTTTCAACTTATTGACACATTTCTGCACTTCTGTGACACAACTTTCTGTAGGTAGTGGCCAACTCTTCAAAGGTTACTTCATCATCACTTGAGTCTTCATCAGAACCCCATCTTCCAGTCAGGCAGTTACAAGATTTGCAGACTCTTCTGTTTCACTTTCATCAGACCAAGTGGCAGCAAGACTCCTCTTCTATTTCTTGAGGTAGGTTCCATATTCCGTTCTAATGTGTCCATACCCATCATGTTCATGGCACTGAACTCATTTTCCTTATTTGGGCTTTTCATCTGACCTTGTTCTTCTTCCAGCATTGTTGGATTTACTGATGTCAGATGAGGTGTTCTCGACATTAGCCTTAGATCTTACATCCATCTTTTTCAGAAGTCTGTTGAACTGTCTTCCCAGCATTGCTACATCATTTGCCAGATCTTCATCAATATCTTGACCACTTTCCTCCTCTTTCTCCTCAGTGTTTGACATGAAGGCTATGCTTTTGACTTTCTTTTTAGATCCATCACACATTCCCATCTCAAATGTTTGGAGGGATCCAATTAGCTCATCAACTCTCATATTAGAAATGTCTTGAAACTCTTCTATGGCTGTCACTTTCATGGAAAATCTCTTAGGGAGTGACCTGAGTATTTTCCTCACTAATTTTTCATCTGACATCTTCTCACCCAGGGCTCCAGAAGCATTAGCAATTTCAAGGATATTCATATGAAATTCATGAATATTTTCATCTTCTTTCATCCTTAAATTTTCAAACTTGGTAGTGAGCAGCTGCAGTCTAGACATCTTCACTCTAGAGGTACCTTCATGAGTAGTTTTGAGAATGTTCCAAGCATCCTTAGCCACCTCACATTTGTTTATCAATCTGAAGATATTCTTATCTACTCCATTGAATATAGCATTCAATGCTTTAGAGTTCCCAAGGGCTAAATCATCCTCCACCTTGGTCCATTGTTCTTCAGCCTTCTTATCAGTAGTAGCTTCTCCATCCTTAGTAATAATTGGATGTTCCCAGCCTGTCAAAACAGCCTTCCAAGCCTTATTATTAAGAGATTTTAGGAAGGCTACCATTCGAGGTTTCTAGTAGTCATAGTTGGATCCATTCAGAATAGGTGGTCTGTGAACAAATCCTTCATCTCTCTCCATAGTACCAAAAAGTAACCTCCCTAGATCTCACCCAGAACTAGAGCAGGATTCCTGCTCTGATACCAATTGAAATTCTGGTATTAGATATGAGATGTCGAAGGTAATGTCACGACACTAATATCTGAACAATACAAACAGGATAAAAGATAAAGAACAGTAATGCAAGAGACACAAGCAATTGTTAACCCAGTTCGGTGCAAACTCACCTACGTCTTGGGGCTACCAAGCCAGAAAGGTAATTCACTAAATAGAATCAGTTCAAAGACTCTCAGTAAACAACTTCAAGTTACAGTATTTTCACCTAATCTCTACCCATGTGACTTCTACCTAAGAACTCTTAGATATGAGATCCTACTCACTCCCCCTCAATCATAGCAGTGATATAAAACAAGAATTACAATGAAAAGAAGACACTCTTCAAAGACACACACTTGATCTTACTTAAAAGCTTCAATAAAGTAGACACACACTCATGCTTCACAGCTTAGAGTGACAAATTACAACTCAAAAATCAAACCAATTCAATCATCTATGGATGAATTGAATGGCTTACAATTCACACGACCACACAAGACTCAAACCCTTATTCTCTCTCAATATTTCGTTCGTTATTTCTTGTGTATCAAATCAGGTTTTCCATGTCCTTTTTATAGAAGCATATGGCTGGGCTTGGACATCATAAAACCCTAAAACTATTTCCCATTCATATCTTCTCATGACAGTTGATTAGATCACTTTTGAAAATAAGTTAATCTCGTTGTAATTACTGATTGGTAGCGTGTTCAATCAACTCATCAATCATACACAGAATGGCATTAAAAACGCAATCACATAATACATAACATTTAGACTGAATGTTCTGTATACATATGTCATGACATCGGGTCTGACATCTCAGTAAAATCCTGCATAATCACATTTTAAACATCCAGTAGGTACATGTTATCTCATGTCAAGTCAACACATGTGACAACTTGTGAACACTCTTGGTTTTACCAAAATTGCTGCCAACACTTAGAACCAAGAAGTAAGAAAGTGGAAGTGCCTGTTAAAAACCCAGTTGGTTGTTCAAAAGATAAGTCTGGTGAACCAACAACTTGAAACCAAATGATGATGATGAGGTACTTCGGTTAATTAAAAGAAACGAGTTTAATGTGGTAGAGCAACTGCTCGAAACACCCTCAAAGATCTCAGTGTTGTCTCTGCTCATGAATTCTGAAGTGCACAGAGAAGCACTGCAGAGAGTTCTGGAATAAGCTTTTGTAGAACATGATGTTACAGTGGATCAATTCGATCATATTGTGGCTAATATCACTTCTTGCAATAATCTCAGCTTCTATGATGAAGAACTCCCTGAGGAGGGCAGGAATCATAATCTGGCTTTGCACTACTCGATGAATTGCAAAGAGGATGCTTTGTCAAATGTGCTTGTTGACACCGGTTCATCACTAAATGTGCTTCCAAAGTCAACTCTGTCAAAGTTATCTTACCAAGGAGCGCCCATGAGGTATAGCGATGTAATTGTCAAAGCCTTTGATGGTTCGCGTAAAACGGTTATTGGTGAAGTGGACCTTCCAGTTAAGATAGGTCCGAGTGATTTTCAAATTACTTTTCAAGTAACGGATATCCACCCGCCCTACAGTTGTCTGTTGGGAAGGCCATGGATCCATGAGGCGGGAGCTGTTACCTCAACTTTACACCAAAATTTCAAATTTGTGAAGAATGGCAAGCTAGTGATTGTTGGTGGAGAGAAGGCAATGTTGGTTAGCAACTTGTCATCTTTCTCTAACGTAGAAGCTAAGGATGAGGTTGGAACTCTGTTCCAATCCGTATCTATTGCTGCTGAAAAGAGAGTTGGGGCACCTATGTCCTCGTTGAAAGATGCTCAGAAGATTGTGGAAGAAGGCAACATTGATCAGTGGGGGCGCATGGTAGAGGTCTCCGATAACAAAAGCAGAACCGACTTGGGGTTCCAGAAAGGATCATCAATAACAAGGTCTGAAGATATGCAACTTAGCTTCTGTAGCAGAGGGTTCATTCATGGCAATGAATAACACTTAGTTGTTGTGCTAGAGGATGACGAAGAGGAAGACTGCACCAATTTTATGACGCATGGAAAGGCTTGCAACAATTGGACTATTGTTGATATTCCTGTTATTTTGCATCGATCTAAGTAATTTCTTTTATATGTTTTAAGATCCTTCTCCTATTCTAAAGGGAGAAGTGAACATTGTTTGGGCATTTTAAAAATTGATCATCAATAAAATTAATTCTATTCATCCACATCTATGATGTTTGTTTTTTACTTTTTGCTTTATTCTGAAAATGGTAATCACAAAAAACATAATATTTGGTCACAAATTCACTTCTCTAAAATCGAAATATCAAATCATTATGCAGGTTGGTTCCTAACCCCATTGAATACAATGATCCTTCTCCTTCTCCAAATTTTGAATTCCCTGTGTTTGAGACCGAGGAGGAAAGTGATGTAGAATTGACTGATGAATTATCTCATCTTCTTGAGCAAGATGAAAAGACCATTCAGTCGTTCGAAGAGCAAGTCGAGTTAGTCAATTTGGGTTCCGAGGATGATGTGAAGGAAGTCAAGATTCGGTCTCGACTGTGTCCAGAAGTGAAGAAGGGGTTGCTTGATCTTCTTAGAGAGTATTCAGATGTGTTTGCTTGGTCCTATCAAGACATGCCTGGTTTGGGTTCTGAGATTGTGGAGCATAGATTGCCGTTGAAGCTAGAATGCCCGCCAGTCAAGCAGAAGTTGAGAAGAACGCATCCTGATAGGGCTGTGAAGATCAAAGAGGAAGTGCAGAAGCGGATTGATGCCGGATTCCTTGTAACCGCTGAGTATCCGTAATGGGTGGCCAATATTGTGCCTGTGCCGAAGAAAGATGGGAAAGTCCGCATGTGTGGTGACTATAAAGATTTGAATAAAGCCAATCCAAAAGATGATTTCCCTCTGCCACACATTGATATGTTGGTAGACAATACTGCTAAATTCAAAGTCTTTTCGTTTATGGATGGATTTTCCGGATATAATCAGATCAAGATGGCACCCGAAGATATGGAGAAGACCATATTCATTACACCTTGGGGAACATTTTGTTATAGAGTGATGCCTTTCGGTTTGATGAATGTTGGTGCAACTTACCAGAGAGCAATGACTACTCTTTTTCATGATATGATGCATAAAGAGATTGAAGTTTACGTCGATGACATGATTGCTAAATCCATTAATGAAAAGGAACATGTTGAGAATTTGTTGAAGCTATTCCAACGTTTGAGGAAATATAAACTCCGCTTGAATCCCAATAAGTGTACTTTTGGTGTTCGTTATGGTAAGTTGTTAGGCTTTATTGTCATTGAGAAGGGTATTGAAGTTGATCCTGCCAAGGTCAAAGAAATACAAGAGATGCATGCGCCCAAAACAGAGAAGCAAGTCAGAGGGTTTCTCAGCCGCTTGAATTATATTTCCAGATTCATTTCCCACATGACTGCCACATGTGCGCCTATATTCAAGCTTCTTCGGAAAGACCAATCTTGTGATTGGACCGAAGACTGCCAAAAAGCCTTTGATAGTATCAAAGAATATTTTCTTGAGCCTCCGATTTTGTCTCCACCGGTTGAAGGAAGACCGTTGATCATGTATATGACCATGCTCGAAGATAGTATGGGTTGTGTTCTTGGTCAGCAAGATGAGATTGGAAAGAAAGAATTTGCAATCTACTACCTCAGTAAGAAGTTCACTGACTGTGAGATTTGGTATTCTATGCTTGAGAAAACTTGTTGCGCATTGGCTTGGGCTGCTAAGCGTCTATGCCAGTATATGTTGAATCATACCACCATGTTGATATCCAAAATGGATTCGATCAAGTATATATTTGAAAAGACTGCTTTAACTTGGAGGATTGCCCATTGGTAGATGTTGTTATCAGAGTATGATATTGAATACCGATCTCAAAAAGCAATCAAGGGTAGTATCTTGGCTGACCATTTGGCTCACTAACCAATTGAAGATTATCAGTCAGTATAATATGATTTTCCTGATGAAGAGATTTTGTACTTGAAAATGAAAGATTGTGATGAACCATTGCTCGGAGAAGGGCCAAAACCTGGTTCCCGTTGGGGTATGGTATTTGATGGAAGCTCTTCGCAAAGACTTCAATATTGCACATCATAATTCTTCTCCCTACAGACCCAAGATGAATGGGGTTGTTGAAGCTGCGAACAAGAACATTAAGAAGACTATCCAGAAGATGGTTGTCACATACAAGGATTGGCATGAGATGCTCCCATTTGCTCTGCATGGGTATCGTACATCCATCCGCACTTCAACAAGGGGAACCCTTTTCTCTCTTGTGTATGGTATGGAAGAAGTAATCCCCGTAGAGGTTGAGATTCCTTCATTGCGATTGCTCATGGAAGCTAAGTTGATTGAGGCTGAATGGTGTCAGACTAGGTTTAACCAGTTGAATTTGATTGAAGAGAAGAGATTAACTGCCACGTGTCATGGTCATTTGTATCAGCAAAGGATGAAGAAAGCTTTTGATAAGAAGGTCAGACCTCGTGTATTCAGAGAAGGTGACCTTGTGCTCAAGAAGATTTTATCGTTCAAACCAGACTCTAGAGGAAAATGGACGCCTAATTATAAAGGCCCATATGTTGTTAAAAGAGCCTTTTCAGGAGGCGAATTGATTCTTACAACTATGGATGGTGAAGAGTTCACTCGTCATGTGAACGCAGATGCAGTCAAGAAATACTTCGCCTAAAAAGAAAAGAACAGTTCGCTAAGTTGAAAACCCGAAAGGGCGTCTTAGGCAAAAATGAGAGTCTCGGTGTATTGAAAACCCGAAAGGGCAATCCAGGAAAAAAATTAGAGACACATGCAAAAGTTATGCAAAAATTAGGGATTATGACAAGTAACTGCATTCTGCTGATCTTCAGTGTTTTGAAAATTTGATTGAGCATAAGGGTTGACATCAATTCATCACCCTGGCAGCGGTCGAGAGCATAGTGGATATCAAGAGTTAGTAGAAGGATTAAGAATCATTTGTATTCAATGTAACCCTTTTCCATGTAAACTACCATTTTCAACTTTGTAAAAATCTATGGAGTCTTGTCATTTACAGACTACCATTCTATCAAATAAAGTTGAGCATTTACAGACTACCATTTTCTACTCTTATTTATTTCAGCCAATAGTTTAAATTTTATTATGATCATTTTTTAAAAATTTAAGTTTTTTAAAGCTCTTTTTCTTAAAACATATAAAAAGCAAGAATTTTCCAAAGCAATTGAAAGAAATATCAACAGCATTCCGATGGATAACAAGTCCTTGAGTGCGAAACATCAGAGGTTCCCCAAGCAGTTAACCCTTCGGGTATCCCTGGACGTTTGTGTCGATTCAGTTCCGCGGTGGAGTTTTGGATTCCCTAGTGGAGCTTCGTTCCTGTTCCCTAGCTGAGTTGGTTGATTCAGGGACCCCGCGGCTTGTCTCCCTCGACAGAGTTTCTGCCTTCCCCAGCGGAGTCTGCGTTCCTTCAGCAAAAGTATTTTGATCTCCTCAGTAGATCGCATTGGTTTCCCCACCAATCGCCAGTCGATTTGCTCCCCAGTCAGAGTTTCCTCCTGGTTTCTGAGCAGTTTGTTTTCCTTGTAGGGTTGTGTCCCATGTTTATGGTGTTGACCTAAAATTCCCCACAGGTTCGGTGATATTTCTCTTTCCACAACAGATCTCCTCCTTCCCCAGTTAGGGTTGAGCCTTTTTGGATTGTTGATCTCTCTGTTCTCCAGCAGTTATCTCCATATTTTGTGGATTCACCAGGGATTGTCCCGATGATTCAACTTCTCTGCGACACCTTTGTATCCTTTGTGATCGTCTTTGTCAGCATATCATCATATACATATACATTCATATAATTTCATATTTGCATATTCGCATATTTGATTAAATTGTTGGTTTGAGATTCTCATTCCCTGTATGGAGGTACTTTATCCCCATACAAATTTCGGTGTCTGTCCGCCCTCAATTATAGAGTGTCAGCCCCTTAGGCAGAAAGACGTTAACCTTTCTCCTCTTCCCCACTGAGTTTGTTTCTTCATGGATGATTATTACTTCAGTTTCCTCCCCCAGTTATTTATCTGGATGGAACCACTCCCCTTGAGTTATGTCCTCATTGGGTTGAGTCTTGGTTAATTGTTTCTTTCTAGCTCCTACCTAGATAGATACTTTGAGTTTCCTAAGAGTTTATTGCCCAGTAATTGGTAATATTCTTCTTAGCTTGCAGTTTGTTACTTCTTTCCCGAAACCCGGCAAAAGTATCCCTATTTTCCCAGCAGTAGGGTCCCTAGTGGATCTGATTCCCTAGGAAGTATATCCTTGATATGTTCACCCTAACCGGTGACGGATATCTTTCTCTCTCCTGTTTGAGTCTATCCTTGATATGTTCATCCTAACCGACACTACGCCAAAAATTGGAATAGACAGCGCACCTTAGAGGGCGCTTTCTTAAAGAAGCGCACTCTAATGTGAAGAGAAAAAATAAGGAGCGAACAACTGGAATAGACAGCGCACTTTAGAGGGCGCTTTTGTAACAAAGCGCCCTCTAAAGTGAAGCGAAAAAATAATGAGGAAATGGAGGGAAACCAATAGAGGGCACGTTAATGAAAGCGCCCTCTAAGGGTACCCTTAGAGGGCGCTTTTAAAAAAGCGCTCTCTAAGTCCATGTACATTTCCAGTTTATAAGGCGCTTTTGGAAAGCCTTAGAGAGCACTTTTAGAAGCGCCCTCTTAGGCCCCCTTTAGAGGGCGCTTTTTTTACACAAGCGCCCTCTAAGGTCCCCTTTAGTAAACATTAAAATTATAACATATACTGCATGTCTCTTTATTTTCCCTCTCTATATGCTATTTCGTTTACGTAACTGGGTTTTCTCTCTACTGCGATTACTCTCTACTGCGATTACTCTCGTCCTCCGTTCGTTCTCCCTCCCTCACCGTTGTCGTCGCCGTCGCCTTTTTCTGCTGCTGCGTTCACGTTCACTGAGTTATCTGCGTCCACCATCGCTGTTCAGTTTCTTCTCCATCGTTACCGTCACCTTAAAGGTATTTCTCTTCTCCATCGTTACCGTTCACTTTCTTCAGGTGTTTGATTAGGGCATTTTCTAAACTGAGTTTTACATTTTGTGCATTATGTTGATTAATGTTGTTTAGGGCAAACGAGCACTATATGGTGTTCATGAGCACCTTGTTGTAAGGTTTTTTATTTCTGATTGAAAACTGATGTCATTTGGAGTGTGTTTGAGCTTGTGCTTGGAAGTTTGATGATTATGGATGCAAGTTTGTTCATGTTCCAAACACCATAAGTTTGCATTGGTCTTTTGTATGCAGTAGGTGTGTGTGAGTTTGTATTCAATAATGATAAAAAAAGAGAGAGTTTAGATTGTTGTAACATGAGAGAAATGGAAGGTATATGAATGTGTTTTTTGTGTAGCTTCACGAATATGGGCATTGTCTTACTTGGGTCTTATTGAATCATTTCTATATTACAGATAAAATGGCTAACCAAGACGATACCCATGACGCGAGTGGATCACGTAACAATGTTGAAAAAGAAATCAAACGAGGATTGACTGTTATGAAGTCAATCATTCGTGCAAGAGACAAGGGTGAAAAATTTGAAGTACATTGGAGTGCTGAAGACCAACTAATTGAGCCTAACGGTTCAATGTTGGCAAGTTACATTGGTTTCCTTGTTCGACAACATATTCCGATTACATGTGATAATTGGAGAAGTCCGGAATTGAAGGTTGGCAAAGAAAAAATATGGTCCGAGATACAGGTACTTACCATATATTGTTATATGTTTTTTTTGTTGACTATTTGTTGACCATATATTGTTATAATATTACTTATAATAACATACTCCATGTGTATGTTTTTTAGAGATCCTTTCACATCGATGAAAGCCGGCAAAAATATTGTATTCAATTGGCCGGAAAAAGACTCCGAGGATTTCGATCCTTTTTGTCCAACAAATTTCTCAAGGATGAGGAAGGAAAATTTGTTGAAGCAGAACGGCCAATGAAGTATGCGGAGATTATTTCAGCCGAAGAATGGGATAACTTTGTCGCCAAACGAAGAAACGAAAAATTCCATGTAATGTCTATTAATTATGGTATTATACAATTGTTAAGTTACTTGGTTCTAATATGCCTTAAACTTTTTTATCCAGGAAGTAAGCGACAAAAATCGGAAAAGGGCATCAAAACCCGCGTATCGGTACAAAAAAGGGCGTACGGGATATGCACGGTTACAACAAAGAATTGTGAGTATATTCAAATTCTATGAGCTTATACATTGTCACAATATGTTATAATTGATGATCTTATAATCTGATTCAATGTGTAGCTAGCCGAGGAGAAAAGTGACGCAACATCTCTTTCGGAGCACGTATTGTGGAAGGCTGCTCGGGTTGGGAAGGATGGGGCTGTCGTTGAAGCGGTTCAAAATGTTTATGACGAATGTGTAAGTATATGTAACATTATTTCTTTAATTATATCGAAAATTTTGTTAGACATATAATTCATTTTTAATCTCCTCTAATAATATTTCAGGAGACTTTATCCCAAACCTTACCTTCAACCGAGGTCCAGGATTGCAGGAGCGTACTTAGTCGAGTACTAAATGTTCCTGAGTATTCCGGTCGTGTGAGGGGTAAGGGTTTTGGTTTGACTTCGTCGTCATTTTATAAAAAACCAAAAACAAAAAATCCTACCAACAAAGAGGTAATGGAGACCTTGGCGGAGTTAAGGGCACAAGTACTCGAACTACAAAAGGAGAATGCAAGGTATAGAGAGGAAAGGTGCGGTTCCGAGGCAAAAGATACTAGTGACCGAGCTAGTATCAATTGTCAACCGAAATTTCCCGAGGTAATTATATATGTTATTATGAAATTAAAATAGCACTTTTTTACTTGACACATATACACGTTAACAATAACATTTATTATTGGTTTAGGGCATTACACCTTGTCAGCTGTATCTATCGTCACCAACTTATCGCATAGTTGGCAAGGGAAAAGTGCACAACACTTCGGGTGAATTACTTCACCATAATCCCCTCCCGGTGGGATATATGAAAGTTTCAGAGACAACGTTGATGCGAGATGCAGTCGGGTCCTTTGTTGGATGGCCGTCAGATCTAATTTTCCCAGATGCCGAGGTATATATGTTCTAAATGATTATGAATATTTAGTATTCACATTTCAATTCAGCTACAATTATGATATTTAATCAATCCTTATTACATGGTAATGTTAGACTCCTACAAGACCCACACATAAAGCTGGTAAAGGGATTTCAAGACGCATCGAGTCGGTTGCATCTCAAAAAGAGGTAAAAATATATACCCATTGAATTATATACGCAACGATTCTATTGCATCACAAAAAGTCATGATTTAATTTATATGAATTTTTAGGTTCCCGGTCGAATGTTGAAAAAAGATGGTAAGGATATTCCAACGATGTCCGGGACAAAATCTCAAATTATGATGCGTCTTGAGAAAATGGTGGAAGAGTCCGATATTATGCACGGCGCCATCCTAAGTGTAGATTTTGATGAAGGTGTTTTCGGAATTGCTCATTCCGAAATAATTGCAAAGGAGGACATGCAACAACTTTTTGAACACGAAGAATTGGGCATCGCTGTCATTTATACATACATATGGTACTCCGATCAATCTATTATTTACTTAGTTGAACAATTTATTTACACATTTCAATGAGTAGTCTAATGTTTATTATGTTTCTATTTAAGGTATATGTATGACACATTGATGCGGGGAACTGAATTGTGTAACCGATTCAATTTTATTGCTGCTTCCCGTATCAACACAATGTTTATAACGAAAAATCCAACATCCGTAAAGAATGAACTAGTCGATAGATTCATGACGGCCGGCGATAATACTACACCCAGTTTGTATTTTTTACCGTTTAATTCTGGCAACGGTTTAGATTTTCTTTCTAATAATTTCATTCTAATCGATGTATATCTTTTACGTAGAAAAATTTCATGCATCTAAATTTTTGTTTTATTTTACAGTGGTCACTGGGTGTTGGTTGCTATGGATCTTTCGAGACTAATGGTGTATTATCTCGATTCGTTATCGGGTGATTGGAGTAAATATCCGAGTATGAAGAAGACGGTTGACGCGTAAGTGAAATTCCCCTAAATATTCGTGTGTATTTGTATATTTAATTATGTCTGTCAGATTGATCTCAATATACGTTTTTATTTTTTAGGGCAATACTAAAATCTAGATCGAAAAAGAATTATCGTAATAGGAAGGACATTACTTGGGTCAGAGTTCAGGTATATATTAAGTATCTTATTTTTGCTTATAATAGTGTTTGTTTTTTGCTTATAATAGTGTTTGTAAGAAATTAACTATATATATATTGTTTGTTTTTCTGTGTAGTGTCCTCAGCAAAATAATTCGGTCGATTGCGGATTTTTTGTATTGAGATTTATGAGAGATATCATTGCGTTGAATCGTATAGACATCCCAAAAATGGTATGGAATAATAACTTAGGGTTTATTTTAATATTATCGGATATTTCATCTAATTTGTTACTAAATCATGAATATGTTTTGTTCTCTTAATTGTAGTACTTTGACGAATACAAATCTTACTCAAGAGCTCATTTGGATGAAATGAAGGATGAATTGTGTCAATTCATTATTGATCAAAGAATCATATAGGTTGTATATTGTTGTACATATATGTATGGAATGTTGTTATACATGCATGAATATATATTAATGTTGTATATATGGAGGATTAATGTTGTATATAAATGGATTCATGTTGTATATATCAATGGATTAATTGTGTATAATATTGGATTAAAGGATGAAATCAATATGAATTTTACACTTTTGCAGCATGCGAACAGGTTCCCAATTAAATACCCACTGTTTTTCAAACAATTTTTTTTAAAATAACTAACACTTTAGAGGGCACTTTTTGTAGGAAGCGCCCTCTAAACACTTTACATTGACAACTTTAGAGGGCGCTTTGTCCAGAAAGCGCCCTCTAAGGTGGCCCTTTATGGACCACTCCAGAGGGCGCTTTTTTCTGAAAGCGCACTATAATGTGGCCCTTAAAGGGCCACTTTAGACAGCGCTTTCTCCAGGAAACCAAAGCGCTGTCTTTACCTATGCCAGCGCCACTTTAGAGGGCGCTTAAAAGCGCTATTATAGGCTAAAATAAGCGCCCTCTTTTCCCTTATTTGGCGTAGTGCGATGACAAATATTCTCACTTTTGGTATTCTACCCAGTAAAAAGGTAGTTGTAATCCCTATCTTGTTTCCCAAAGAGTTAATCCTTGATATATTCATCCTAATCGATGATGGGTTTCCTTCTCTTTGCTGTCTTCTACCCAGTAACCGGTAGTTGTACCCCCTGATTTTTGTTCCCCCCGTAGAGTTGATCCTTGATATGTTCACTTTAACCAGTGACGAATTCTCTCTCTTGGTATTCTATCCAGTAACTGATAGATGTAATTCCTATTTTATCTCCTCGTAGAGTCTATCCTTGATATGTTCACTTTAATCGGTGACGGATTTTCTCTTTGACGGTATTCTATCTAGCATTCGATAGATGTAATTCCTACTTTTTGTTCAGTTGGTTTATCCTTGATATGTTCATCTTAACCGATGACGGGTATCCTCGTTGACATTTCCCAGGCAAGTCTATCCTTGATATGTTCATCCTAACCGATGACGGATTTTCTTTCCTGTTGAGTTTATCCTTGATATGTTCATCTTAACCGATGATGGATACTCTCGCCCTTGGTCTTCTTCCCAGTAACTAGTAGTTGTAAATCCTATTTTCTGTGGTTTTCCCCAACAAGGCTATTCTTACCCAGTAACCGGTAACGAATATCCCCTTCTGATTATTTCCCAGGGAGTCATCCTTGACATGTTCACCCTAATCGGTGACAAATGTCCTCTCTATAAGATCTTTATTATCTCCTTACCCAATAACAGGTAGTAGATAATAGATTTCTGTTCCTCCTGTGTTGAAGTTTATTTCTCCCCAGTTGAGTTGAGTGCGCATTTCCTTAGTGAAATCGCTTTTCCCTGCATGATTCAAGTACTTTAATTTTATCCTGGCTTACTCGTATCCCCTGCAGATGTTGTTAGCTTCCCGGCTGAGTCTTTTCCATGTTTGTATGGAATCCCTCGAGTCCCCCAGAAGTTTTAAGTCGTAGCCTGGCCTACGCATAACTCCCTTTCCCCCCCCCCAAGAGTCTCGGTCTCCCTAGTGAGTTTTCCTTACGAAATGCATTTTACTCCTGCGAACTTTCGGTCTCTCCGATTTCTTTTCCTTTGTGACAATATTTCCCCACAAAGAATTTACTTTTGCATTCATATCACATGCATCATAGGTCTCTAAGGGACCAACATTTCTTTCTATATGTTGTTATTTTAAGTCCATTCTACTGAGTCGACATGAAGATTTTAATCTTCGCCTCCTCAGTTAGAATGTCCTTAAATAGGGGCAACTGTAAGACCCCAATTTTTACCCTAAGATCCCTTATGCAATTTCATCATAAGCATTAGCATTGGGATCATACCTTGGCATCCTCCTTACCCCTCCTTCATTGGGTTTATTTGGGGAGAGATCACCAAGCACTTTGTGATTGTATCATACTTGTATTTTATCATTTTTACTAACCAAAATACCAAAAATATATCTTTGTATTTGCCTAACTCTTTTGTAGGTAGGGCATGATCACCATTGATTCATCAAGTTCATATCTAGGGTTTGAAACCCTCATGACAAAGAGCACAACCATGAATTGATCCAAGAATGGCTATGAGCATCATATATGAGTTCCATTGATTCCTACATGTTATATTGATCATGTTTTCTTCAAGAGTTTGAGGGTGATTTGCCTTGGAAACTCTAGTTTGACTGAGTATCTTGAAAAACTTCTCCAATAAGCTATCTCATAAATTGATCAAATTTCTCAAGGGACACTTCAAAATTCATCATCTTATGCATATATGATCCACCATGAGCCTATAAAGTCAAGAGAATTGAAGGTTAGCAAGTTGGTTGATGGTGGTTGGCCAGATGAATTCATCTGATCGAAACTGGGTCCCCCTAGACCCTATCTCCTACAATTTTCACCATATGAAAATGATTCCAAGAGCAACGTTACTCTAAATGAAATTACAAACAACTTTCATGTTGAGACCTAGATCTAGTTTTTCTTGGAAAATCATTTTCTATGTTGAAACATTATAGGTCATTTTGTCTAAACCCTAATTTGAAAGTCAACTACCCAATGCCATAACTTGCTCAATTTTTATGAGATGAAAGATTTCCAAGTTGCACAAAAAAATTCAAGATGTTGGTAGTGAGAGCTAATTCAACTTTTATGAGCATGTGATATGAGGCTAGATTATAGGTCACTTTTGACCTATACCATTGAACAAGCGATTTTTCCAAACTTCAAAAATACATACATCTATTATTTCAAATCCAAATAACATGATATTTGTGACCATTTTGAAGGTATTTGAAAGAGCTATAATTTTCATGAAGACGCGTTTCTCATTTGAATCTCACATAAAAAGTTAAGCAAGGTGGAATATTGAGATATATGGCTTGACACTTAGAAAAAATTTCAACATGTTGAAATTTCCAAACTTCCACCTCAAAATACATCATGATACAAGCTTTAAATGGAAAAGTGTTGAACATGAAAGTTGTTCCTCTTGATCTAACCTTTCCAAAAAGTCCAAGTTTATCCATTTTGGACAAGCATTTCTAGGGTTGGTCATGGCATGAACATGGTATCATCATCTGGCAAAGATCAAACTTCAAATCTTTACACACACTTGCCTTGCAATACAAGTTGATTTCAGACCCTCTCACATTCATTTTTGGACCTTAAGCAATGATATCATGGGCCTGTACACACCCATGCACCGATGCATCATTATTTGCCAATTTTGGAAGGTGAATTTGAAGGTGCAAATATCATGAGCTGTAGCTATAAATAGAGCCCTCTAGCATCAGAATTAAAGACATATTCGCGCCAGCTTTGATCCTAAACCCCTAACCCTTCCATTTGAGAGGATAAACCTGAGAATTTCATCTTGAAATTGAGTTTGAATCTCACTGTTTTGAGATTCAAAACTACAGGGATCCAAGACCTTTTGTGCATTTCATTCTACTCCTACAAGCATTCTGAGTGAGATCAAGCGTGAGCCAAGGCAAGAGCAGTTGAATCCAGACCTACATTGAAGGTATTTTCCATAAAATTTCATCTCTTCGATTCTCTCCCAATCTTTCTCAATTCTCTTGATTCTTTGGTTGTCTGAAGTCCTACCAATGTAGGCAAGAAGATTGAGTTACTTAGAGGTCAAATCGAAGCGACTCAGTTGACATACCTCAAATTTCAACTCCTCATATCTTGCTATATGTAAGGAGTTAGTTAAAATTGAGGTGATATTCGTGATCTACACCATTTTCCTTTCAGATCATGTCCTCCTTTTTCATGTATGATGTGGTGATAAATGGACCAGTCCGACCAAGGTCGCCTGAGAAGACGACCGGCGCTTTGCTCCAGCAATGATGTGGCATGGTCTTGAGCCATTAGATGAGTTCAATTTGTTTTTATCATAAGCGTACGTTTTAATTAACAAGCATGTGGACGTTTGACTCAGGCGCACCATGGAACGCGCGCTGATGGCCACTTTATCGGCCACCTCAATTAATGAGGCAGATCAAGTGGTCCACGTTTTTTCTGATTATTTGAATTTCATTTTAATTGCTTTATTTTCATTAATTCATATTAATTTTAATATTGATCCAAAAAATATTAGAGTTTCACCAAAAAAATTCAAATATTTTCCTCTTTCATATTCTGAATTAAAATTATTTTTTGGATCATTATTAGTATTTTTCATGATTTAATTGATTTTTCATTTGTTTTTAATTGTTTAAAAATACTTTTAAGTCTGTAAAAAATCTGAAAATTTTTCTCCCAGGTCCTTTGACCTTGTTTGACCTATGATAAATCTCATGGCCATTTATTTGGTGTTTTGATGAGGTTTTAGGAATTTGACAAACTATATTTAATTTAAATGCATTATGTTAGTATTTTTAATTGGAATAAATGCCAAATAATTTTGTTGACCAATTGTGATGACTTGTTTATGTTTGACTCTTATTGTTGGGCCTTGATCAAGGTTGATTTGACTTTGTCAAATTAATATCATTGGATTTAGGGGATTAATGGAATGTATATTCCATCTCCCAAAATGAATTAAAGATATTAATTTGGTAAAAGTCCTCCTTTGATCAATTTGAGATTTCATCTATTCCTCTCCCACTTCATCGGATTCCCCTTCTTTATGCATTCATCTCATTTGGCCTATGATATCTCAAAACCTTCTTTGATTGAACTTATTTTGTTCTAAACTTTGACCACTTTTGCAAAATGATAGAAACTTTGGCCTTATGCCATTGCATTTTCAAACTTCTTTTCTTAAATAAAACTTGTAAATAAACTTAACTATACTTGACTTAAACATTCAAAAAGCCAAAAAGAACTAACTCATTCAAACAACTTTTAGGCCTTTGTGCCTTTCAAACTTGATTTTTGTTAAAAGTAATGCATCCAATTTGAAATTTGTATCACGAACTACGAGGTTTTGATCCCTCATTTTTATGTTGGTACGTAGGCACAAGACCGAAGGTCTTGCCAAACAAAAAAATAGAATTAATGAATTCTTTTCTCATCCCCCCATTCTATTTGTTTGTAAACATCACTTTGTACCAAATACATATGCACACAAAAAGGATTCCCTAGGAGTACCTAGGACACTTTGGGTGCTAACACCTTCCCTTTGTGTAACCAACCCTCTTACCTGTAATCTCTGACATTTTACTAGTTTGATTTGAAAACTTCTTACTTTTTGGGTTTTCTTCGTACTTTTTCCCTTTTCCCTTGGAAACAATAAAAGCGCGGTGGCGACTCTTGTTATTTGATCTCTAGCTTATCCATATCTTGATGATCATGAATTTACCGCTACACTAAGGACCCCTAGCAACTGCATTAGATTATCTGGCCAAGGGAGCATATTTCCTGCGGATGCGTTGAATCTCTGACTCAAAGGATGTCTTCATCTGAGCCTTCCCAAGGACGAGTTGATCAACAATCTTCTTCCAAGCACCAGAAGGCTGAGGCATGCTAGAGAATGATAAATCCTCTGGCTCTCTCTGTCTCTTCACTGCACACTCCTCCAGAATCTCAATAAGTGCATCTTTGTCTTTCGACTCAAGTTGTAACTCTTCATGCTTTCGGCTCAAAGCATGGAACTGCTCTTCCCACATGTCTTTATCTTGCTTTATCTTGGCGAGTGCGTCTTCCAACTCCTCTATATATTGGTTAGGGAGAGTTAATGGCTCATCCATAACCATAGACATAGGTTTTTCACAAACATGCGACATCTTGAGCTCCAAAGCTCTCTTCTTCACCCAAATAGTGTAAGCTTCCAAAGCTACACAGTTGCGTGGACCAAGCTCGGATCTTACTTTCCTTTGCACATTATGCCAAGCATGCATCA
Source organism: Lathyrus oleraceus (assembly GCF_024323335.1). Classification (NCBI taxonomy): domain Eukaryota; kingdom Viridiplantae; phylum Streptophyta; class Magnoliopsida; order Fabales; family Fabaceae; genus Lathyrus; species Lathyrus oleraceus. The sequence continues at coordinate 215,297,291 of NC_066580.1, forward strand.
TCCTTTTCTTCAAAAGTTAGGGATCTTTACCCTCTTGATAGAATAAACCCTCTAGCTAAACGTTATTAGGCTTATCTCTCAAGGGGAACACAAGTTGACAACGGTTCAAACTTGGGTTGTAGTTGATTCCTCCTTATGTACCAATGAGAGACACATTAGGAAACTCACCACAACTATCAATAATGTTCAAGCTACCCAATGCAGAATCATACCAAACAATATCATCAATAATGAGAGACATGAGTCTCTAAGACCACCGTAAACATTTCATATTCTCCAAAAAAGAAGGCGTCTGAGGTAAGTGCGGAATAAACCACTTGTACAGAAGAGGAACACAACACATAATAGTCCCACCACCTTTATAATTCCTCAAATGTAAAGAGAAATACATGTCACCCAACAGAGTAGGAACAAGATTCCCAATCAAGAAGATTCTAATGGCGTTAACATCAAGAAAACTGTCAATGTTAGGGAACAAAGCTAAACCATAGATGAGCAGAACAAAAATAGCTTCAAAAGCATCCATGCTACCGGCTTGAGCAAAGACAGTAGCTCTACCAATGAGGAACTTAGAATTCAACCCAAGAATACCCCCTCTCTTCACCAAGTGAGTATCAATCTCAGATTTTAAGCAGTAGCTATGACATGAGATCTGGGAATCTCCTCCAATCCACTGAAAGGTACCTTGTCGGATACAGGTATACCCAACAGATGGGCATACTCCTCCAACGTGGGCACAAGTTGATAGTCCGGAAAAGTGAAGCATTGGTATAGAGAGTTATATAATTGTACCAAGACACTCAAAAGCCCTTCAACCACATCAGTAGATAATATAGACAAAAACTTCCCATGACACTGCTTGAAATCCAAGGGATCTAATATAAAGGATGACAACTTCCTCAATTCCTTCAAATCAGGACATCTGAAACTGTACAACTTAGTGTTCCTTCGTCCATAATCCCTGGTCTAACAATATTTGCAAATAAGGCCTTAGTTTCCATGAAATTCATTTTACTGAGATGAATATCATGATGCAGATGTATGCATGAATGCAACAATCACACACAAGGGATCACACACAAGGCAAACACAAACAAATGTCAAGGGATGGATCAAGTCATCATCAAGATCAATCATCCTTTTTGGTGGATTATAGTTTTCACCTTATCAACACCCAAGTTCCATTGATATTGATGAGACTGATCGGATCAACCAAGAATCAATGGGTTCATTGTGAGTTACGAGCATGAAGTCGGTTTAAGAACCATACCAAACAAATGTTCTAAGGATAAAAACCTATAAATCATGTTCTAAGAAGTTCCCAAAGTCTTGATCTCATCTATCAAATATTATAGGTTAGGATGACTGACTCATAAACCCATAATATTCTCAAGAGAAACTCGTCTAAGTGTACTATCAAGTAACAACTGTTATTAAGTCTACACTTGAACAGTCTCCGCACTACGTCCTAAATAGGCCAAGTTGGGTTAAATGTTCTACGGTTCTCAGCTTCTCGCACTCCCAGGTCGGAAAAAGTAATGCTTATCCACGATTAACTCATGTGACATCAATAATTCCAAGAGGGTCTCCACTTAGTAGATGGGTCTCAAGCCAACTAGTTATGAACTACTCCAAACGAGTCAAACATGACTATACCATCATCCTATCTTAATTGCACTCAAGTTTGGGTTAGAACTTATCTTACCACACAGAGATGACCAAGCACAACAGACAAATTATATCATACAAACAAACATCAAATGTACAAACATATATACATAAAAAAGTAGGCTAAACCCACTGAGGACTACTCCCCAACAGAGTCGCCACTTAATTTCTGTAGCAGTAAATTCGTGACCATCAAGCTATGGATAAACTTGACGTCAATAAAACTATAGTCAACACCGCACTTTTATTGTTTATAAAGGAAAAGGGAAAAGTATGAACAAAACCCAAAGATAAGAAGTTTTCAAATCAAAACTAATAAAATTCCAGAGATTACAGGTAAGGGGGTTAGTTACACAGAGGGAAGGTGTTAGCACCCAAAGTGTCCTGGGTATTCCTAGGGAGCCCTTTTTCGTGTGCATATGTTTTTTGGTATAAAATATGTTTGATAAAATATAGAGTGTGGGGATGAGAAAAGAATTCATTGATTATATTTTGTGTTTGACAAGACCTTCGGTATTTTGCCTACGTACCAACATAAAATTGAGGGATCAAAACCTCGTAGTTCGTGGTAAAAATTTCAAAGAAGTTAGTGAATTGATCTTATCAAAAGTTTAAGTAAAAGGGCATAAAAGGCCAAATATTTAATGGGGTTGTTAGTTTTTTTGTCTTTTTGAAATTTAAGTCAATATAGTTAAGTTTATTTAAAAGTTTGATTTTAAGAAAATGTTTGAAAATTCGATGGCATAAGGCCAAAGTTTCTAATCATTAAAACCTGTCTAAGATTGAAATCACAAGAAAAGAATTTTTTGGAAAAGAGGGAGAGATTTTGAAATTAAAGAAGCGGGAGGAGATGAAGAGACTACCCTAAGCAAAAATAAAAAGTTAAGAGTTGAAAAGATCTGACCAATGGGATATAATCCAACAGATAAGAATGTCATATAGAAACATGTTTTCCTTTGGACTTTGACAATCAACAAGCAATAAGCAATGAGAAATATCCAAGCATCATATGAATACCAAGCCATCAAATAAAGATAGCCATAATATCCAAGTAAGCATTCCAATAGCTAGCAATCTTCAATGTCTTCCAATGTATCAAATGAAATGTTCCTTGTTCAACTCAGAACAACCATCAGACATAAACAATAATAACAAAATAATAATTAAGCACAGAGACAAGGTACCATATGAATCAAAGAGATCCAAGGTCTTGCATCAGATGAAGGAATGGTCAAAGATAGCTCAGTCTCAGATGTTAGCATTGGACAAGTCCTTTAGCACAGGGAAATATTGGCTAGTTCTAAGTCCATAGGTTCAGATCATATCCCAACAATCCAACCAAATGTTTTTTAGGGTTTTAATTGTTATTAGGTATTTTAGGGTCCTCAAACCATAAACCAAACAAAAGACAAACAAACAATATATGCAATCACAAGATATGGCTCAAATGAGCAAAGTGAAAAGGACTTGAAACATAAACAAGTTGCATGAAATGTAAATGGCAATTAATGATAAAGGTACTTGAAATTTAAAGTGCATAAACTAAATGACTTGAAAGTAAAGCAACATTAATAAGAATAAGTCATTGGTTAGTCAAATGTTAGTGATGATTTTTAATTGATTAAGTCATTCTTTGGAGAACACTCAACCATTCATTTACAAGTATGAATTCTTGAACCAAGACATCATCCATGAGAATGGCTCCAACTTGGATAAATCAACAAGTATGCCACTAGCTCTCATGAATGGAAAAAAGGTCAAGTTCCCACACAATTCCATGAAGAAGGGGGGACTTACAATCTCACTTACTAGAATGTTATGCCTTGAGGGTTAAATTTAACTCTATGTTAAGTAATCGTAATTGGACTTATGTAGAAGTCACAACTATTTGAGTTCGGGCAATAAAGATATAGGTTTTAATGCATGTTAAAGATTTGGTAAAAAGAACCAAACTCCTAAAGATGAAGAGGGAAGTGGAAATAGAAACACAAATTAATCATAAGAGGAATTTCAGCTGATCAATACCATTCATTCATTTTGGGAGATGAAATGTACATTTCATCAATCCTCTAAATCCAATGGTATTGATCAAACAAAAGTAAAATCAACCATGACCAAGGCCCAAACAGAAAGACAAACATCATAAGACCATTAAAATGGATCAACTTAATTTTTAAACAATTAATCGATTAAAAATCAAATTAAAATGCATTTTAATATGGAGAAAACCTCAAATCCCTTCAAAACAACAAATAAAGGGCCAATGGATTTATCCTAGGTCAAACAAGGTCAAAGGACCTTAAACAAAAAATTTCATGCTTTTATGAAAGTCGGGAGTATTTTAAAACAATTAAAAGTATGTACAAAATCATTTAACTCATGAAAAATATCAAAATTAATCCAAAAAGTAGTTTTAATTCAAAATATGGAGAGGAAAATATTTAAAGATTTTAGGTGAAAGTCCCATATTTTTTGGATTAAAAATGAAATTGTGTATAGGCCCGATGATCTTAGGCGAACCATCTCCAAAGCAACATTTTCTTTAAAACACAAGTTCATGGAAAAACTCCCTGGTCTTGACATTCCTTCGTATGTAAGAAATAAATACATGAATGAGTTTGCTTTTAATTTTTATCCACCTAAGTTCCCACCTTTTCCAAGTGCTGAGATAAATTTTGCATTTCAACCTCCCTTTCCATAGTGGTTTGTTTGTGGGTAAGAGTTTGAGGTGTTAAAAAATTAAGTCTTAAAACCCGATCAAAGGGTGGTTCATTCGAAGCACAACCTATACAGTTTCTAAGGCCACCTTCATGTCGACATAGAGCATTTCAAAGTTGTTACCCTAATACGTAAAGGTGAGGGAAAGCCAAGGATTATTCGATCAACTTGTCCCTTTTTACTTTGCATTGAATCATGAATCATACTACTTGTATCATTTTTTACAATTGTCGAGCATAAGAAACAGACCAAAGTCGAGGCTGCTCGACAACAAGCTAAGAGGAACGTAGCTGAGGCGGCTCGCCACCAGGGAGAAACCTCACCATCAAAAAAAGAAGAAAATGAAGGTTTCACCTCTCGACATAGTGTTTTTTATATGCATCATTGTCTTCTTATTTTAACATTTTGTTTCAAGTCGATGATAAACCTTTCGTTACCCCCCAAAAACGGAAGAAGAGTGACGCCTAAAAACCTTGTCAAGAAGATCATTGTCGAGGACTCTTCGCCAGAAGCTCATAAGTCGAAGAAAGCTAAGAAATTGAAACTTTAATCACCCCTAGCAAAAAAAAAACAAGAGTGAAAGATCAAGACATGTAGAAGAGGATGTTGTCAAAGAAGAAGTGCAAGTTCAGGAAGAGAAGGATCATGCAGAAATTGACCAAGCAGAAAGTGATCAAGGAGGGAATGATCAAAAGGAAAATGATTCGAGAAACGACACCCAAGGGGAAGATGCTCAGAAAGAACATCAAGATCTTTATTCTTTTGATTACTTTGACCATGATGAGGGGATTCACATGGATGAGGATAAACCTATGGCCTCTAAGAAGGTAGTAGACGAAGATAGTCATAAGGTTAACGAAGCTAATCCCACTGTTGCGACCAAATCCGGTGAGAAGTCTGATAGAAGCTTTGGCATAATTACAAACTATAAACTCCCAACAGTATCTATGGAAACTTCATTATCACCAGAAGACCTCGAGAAGCTCAAGAAAAGAAAACCATATGACTATTTGAAAATGATGATAAATCCTCGGGGAAGTTCTGGCGACAAGTGTTCTAGTGCTTTAACCACATCTGGTGGAGTATCAACCATATCTAGTGTCGAAGTAATTATATGTGCCATGAAAACTCAAGTATTTGGAACAGACTTGTTCAAGACTTTGGCACATGATGCCTTTTCCGCTTTCAAAATTAAATACCTTTTCAAGAAAGTTGACATCCTCAAGGCCTCTCCTCCTGTATCCATCTTTGTCCTCGATATTGGCCTTCTTGTAGACCAAATCATCACTGACCTTATTCGTAAACAAGATATCACCAACAAACTAGAAGCTAAAAAGGTCAGTCGATCATCAGATTGGATTTGGATATTGCATATACTTCCCAATTCGAAGAAATGGAAAAAGCGGCTTTGGAGGAGAACAAAGAGTTTGATGCTTATGCTATCGACATTATTAAGTGGGAGCAACAAATTGTGGAGCTTTAAATGAATATACAAGAAGATAAGGCTAGGTAAGATGATATTTGCAACAACAACCAAAAATCTCGTGATGAAAAGGTCGAAGTTGGGGTTCAACACATTGAAAACGTGAAGAATTTGGATGACGAAATTATAACTTTAACCTCTAACATCTCCTTGGAGGATCATCGTCTCGACGTAGCCAGAGAAAATTATGATAAGATCAAAATTTGCCTTACTTTTTAATCTCTTTGTAACTTTATAACTTTATTTGTACTTTCTTAATCATGCCCCCAGGGAATTACCTTTGACATTATCTTTTTGGGTTGTAAGCACATTTAGAAATTTCGGTACTTTGATTACCATTTTGGCACTTTCATTTTTATGTATGTTATTTCGTTATATTTAGAAATATTATTTGTTTACTCGCAAGATTATAAGATCAGAAGTCAATTCTTCGATCTCATATGCATTGTTCTAAAACACTTCAACAACTCTAAATGGACATTTCCAATTAGGAGAACGCTTACCCATAATTTTGTTCTTTCGATTCATGGGTAGGATAACCTTCCACACCATGTCTCCAACTGAGAATGCTTTAGCTTTAACTTTCTTGTTGTAAGCTTTGGAAACTCTTTCCTTTTTTCAGAATAATGTATTTAACGTTTTCAATGTTTCTTCGTCCATCTACTATTTTCATGGGGCTACTTAATGCATTAAGCCCACTATTTTTATATTTACACCACCATTTTTCTCTACACACCCCTTGCTGAACACAACAACTACAATTTTCATTGGGCCTCAATCGTTAGGCCCAACGCCTCTCTTTTCAGGCGACACTCTCTTCTAGTCTGTACACCCCTATGCAGTAGTAATTTTAATGATGATAGACTTTAATTAATTTTCCTACACTTTAACGCATTTTAATACATATTAATATCCATGTTAACACTTTTTTCATACATTTCATTTTGACATGAAAAATACTTGAAAATAAAAATAAAAATCATTAATGCATGTTTAAGTTTAGTTTAGGATCAAATTTTTAACTAGTTTCTTAGAAATTAATACTTATGTTAACATTAGATTTTTCTTAGCATTTAATTAGATAGTTTTTATTTTAGTTAATTATTTAGAAGTTAATATGCATGTTAACATTTTAATTCTTTCATGATTTTATTCATTTAATAAAAATACATGTGCTTGATATCATGATTTTGTAGCGATAAATTCATGACCATCAAGCTATGGATAAGCTAGACGTCAATTAAACCAGAGTCGTCACCGCGTTTTTATTGTTTCCAAGGGAAAAGGGAAAAGTATGAACAAAACTCAAAAGATAAGAAGTTTTCAAATCAAAACTAGTAAAATGTCAGAGATTACAGGTAAGGAGGTTGGTTACACAAAGGGAAGGTGTTAGTACCCAAAGTATCCTAGGTACTCCTAGGGAGCCCTTTCTTGTGTGCATATGTGTTTTTGTACAAAATGATGTTTGCAATAAATAGAGTGGAGGTATGAGAAAAGAATTCATTAATTATATTTTTGTGTTTGACAAGACCTTCGGACTTGTGCCTACGTACCAACATAAAAATGAGGGATCAAAACCTCGTAGTTCGTGGTATCAATTTCAAAATGAATGAGTTCCTTTTAACAAAATTTAAGTTTGAAAGAGGCACAAAAGGCCTAAAAAGGTTTGGATGAGTGTTAGTTCTTTTTGTTTTTAAAAAAAATTGTAAGTCAAGTATAGTTAAGTTCATTTACAAGTTTATTTAAGAAAAGAAATTTGAAAATGCAATGGCATAAGGCCAAAGCTTCTAATTTGCAATATGGTCTAATTTAGAAAACAAACACAAGCAAAGAAGATTTCAAAAGGAGGGAGATATTTTGAAATTAAAGAAATGGGGAGAAGATGAAGAGACTAATCCTAAGCATACATTTAAAAGTTGAGAGTTGAAAAGATCTGACCAATGGGATGCAATTCAATAGACAAGAATGTCATATAGAACCCAAATTTCCCTTGGATTTTAGATTCAAGCAACAATCAATATACAAATAGCAAGTTGAAGAGAAAGGAATCAAATAAAGATAGCCACATCCAAGCTTAGCCACTCCATGATCTCCTTCAAAATTTCCCATGTATCAGATGACTTCAAAGATGGACTTAGTTGCAGGTTCAAAATAACAACTTCACAATGATCATGTTGCGGATGAACTCAAATGGATATTAAATTTTGTATCAGATGAAAGTTCAATTCACAAGCACTTCGTTTCATGAAATTTGGCATTGTCCAAGTCCTTTGCATAGGGAATCTTGCCTAAATTCTAAGTACAATAGTCTCAAATGAAACTAACAGTCCACACAATATTTTTTAGGGTTTTAGTTCTTATTATGTACATTAACGTCAAGAAACCATACAAACACACAAATATATACAAACATAATACATCACAAAATATGGTCCAAGTGGACAAAGGGAAAATGACATTAAAGTAAACAACTTGAATTGTATGAATAATGGCAAATGGATAAAGCTTAAAAAATTAAAGTACATATAAATAAATGACATGAAATTAAATGTTAGTTGGTAGATGATTAGAAGTTAGTATTGCTTTTGCTTTGCTTTTGTTTAAGTCATTCTTTGGAGAACACTCAACCCACTTATCACAAGCATGAATCATTGAACAAAGACATCTTCCAAATGAAGGAAAAAAGGCCAAGTTCCCACACTAACTAGAATGCTATGCCTTTTTGAGTCACAAATTTAGCGCTATGTTAAGCAATCGTAATTGGACTTATGTAGAAGTCACAACTATTTGAGGTCGGGCAATAGAATTTTGGTGTTAATGCATGTTAGAGACATAGTATGATGGACATGCTCATGAAACATACCACACACAAAAAGAATATGAAAAATGGGGGACCTAATCTCATCCATACATATGTTGATTTTGCAATCAACTAGCCTTAGGATATAGAGACATCATAGGTCCAGAACATTGATGAATAAAGAAGGGAAATAAGATGAAGAGGGAGGGGGAATGGATTCAACACAAATTGGTCAAAGGAGGACTTTTACCAAATTAAGATCATTCATTCATTTTGGGAGATGGAATGTACATTCCATCAATCCCCTAAATCCAATGATCTTAACCTAGAAAAGTCAAATCAACCTTGACCAAGGCCCAACAACACAAGTCAAATTTACAAAGTCAATTAAAATGGCTCTACACAATTAATTTGGCATTTATACAATTAAAAATAATAAAAATATGCATTAAATTAAATTATGGTTGGTCAAATTCCTAAAACCTCATCAAAACACCAAAGAAATGCCCATGAGATTTATCATAGGTCAAACAAGGTCAAAGGACCTTGGAGAAATTTTTTCATAATTTTTGGAAACTTAAAAGTATTTTTTATCAATTAAAAATGTTCACAAAATCAATTAAATCATGAAAAATATTAACAATGATCCAAAAAATAATTTTAATTCAGAAATAGTATTTTATTTAAATTTTTTTGGTGAAACTCTCATATTTTTTTGGATCAATATTAAATTTAATATGAATTAATGAAAATGAAACAAATAAAATAAAAATCAATTAATCTGAAAAAAAATGTGGTCCACTTGATCTCCCTCGTTAATTGAGGTGGCAAATCAAGTGGACCAAAACACGCGTTCCATGGTACACTTGAGTCAGCGTGCCACACAGTTGGTAATCAAAAGGAACGCTCATGATTAAACTATAACGACTTGATCCTATGGCTCAGAACCTATCCAACTCATGCCGGAGCAAACCACCAGTCGTCTTCTCAGGCGACCTTAGCCAGACTGGTTCTCTCATCACCATCACAAAAATGAAAAAAGAGGACATGATCTTAAAGAAAAAATGGCACTGATCACAAATCTGACCTCAATTCATCCTAACTCCAAGTATATTGAGAGATACATGGAGTTGAAATTTGAGGTACATGAACTGAGTTGCTTTGATTTAGCGTGAAAGAAACTCAATCTTCTTGCCTACATTGGTAGGACTTCAGACAACCAAAGATCCAAGAGAATTGATGAGAATTGAGAGAGAATCAAAGAGAAGAAAAAATCTGGAAAATACCTTAAATGTTGTGCAGAACTTGATCTCTCTTGCTTCAATTATTGTTTGATCTTGCTTAGGAAGCTTGCAAAAGTGGCTTAGGATTGAAACAAAGCTTTGGATCCTCGAGTTTTTGAATCTCCAAACAGTGAGATTCAAACTCAATTTTCAAATGAAAATTCTCAAGTTTTCCTTTCAAATGTGAGGGTTTCAAGTGTGGGAGGCAAAGCCGACACGCAAGGGTGCTCATTTCTAAGGCTAGAGGCTCTTATTTATAGCACATTCAAGTGTTATTTGCACCTTCAAAATGTTTCCAAATTTGGCAATTAGGTGATGCATGCTTGCATGGGCGTGTACAGGCCCATGAAGCTACTCAATTAAGTCCACAATTACATGTAATTGAGTCTGAATGCAAGGCAAAAGTCTTTAGCTGTTTGAAGTTTGATCCTTGCCAAATGATGCAGCCATGTTCAGATCATGCGCAGACCACTCAAACCATGTCCAAAATGGATGAAATTGGACTCTTTGGAAAGGTTAGATCAAGAGAAAAACTCCCATGTTAAACACTTTTTCATTTGAAGCTTGTATCATGATGAATTTTGAGGTGGAAATTTGGAAATTTCAACATGTCAAAATTTTTCTAAGTCTCAAGCCATATGTTCAATTATTCCACCTTGGCTAACTTTTTATGTGAGCTTCAAATGAGAAACGTGTCTTCATAAAAGTTGTAGCTCTTTCAAAAAAATTCGAAATGGTAATAAATTTGACCTTATTTGGATTTGGGATGAATGAGTTATGCATTTTTGAAGTTAAGGAAAATCACTTGTTCAATGGTATTGGTCCAAAATGACCTATAATGTATCCTCATATCACATGCTCATAAAAGTTGAATTAGATCTTCCTCCAAACATCAAAGTTGAAGTAGACACCTTGAATTTGATTGTGAAAGTTGGAAATATTTCATATCATAAAACTTGAGCAAGTTATGGCCTTGGGAAGTTGACCTTCAAATTAGGGTTTAGACAAAATGACCTATAATCTTTCAACATAAAAAATGACTTTCCAAGAAAAAATAGCTCTATACCTCAACACGAAAGTTGTTTTTAATGTCATTTAGAGTAACTTTTCTCTTGGAATCATTTTCATATGATGAAAATTGTAGGAGATAGGGTCTAGGGGACCCCAGTTTTGATCAGATGAATTCCTCTGGTCAACCACCATCAACCACCTTGCTAACTCGCAATTCCCTTGACTTTTGGGACTCATGGGAGGTCATATATGCATAAGTTAATGAAATTTTAAGTGTCCCTTGAAATATTTGATCAATTGTTAAAGAAGCTTGGTGAAGAAGTTACACAAGATACCCAGATGAACTAGGGTTTCCACTTTAACCAGTTCCAAACTCTTGAAGAATTCTTGATCATAACACCATGTAAAGATCATAGGGACTCATATATGATGCCTATATAAATTGTGGATCATTTCTTTGTTTAGCTCCTAGCAAAGAGGGTCTTAAACCCTAGATGTGTGCTTGATAGATCAAAGGTGATCAAGTGCCCTACCTACAAAAGAGTTAGACAAATGAAAAGGCATATTTTTGGTATTTTGGTTAGTAAAGATGATAAAATACAAAGTATGATAGAATCACATAGTGGTTGGTGATCTCTCCCAATACAAACCTAATGAATGAGGGGGGAAGGAGGATGCCAAGGTATGATCCCAATGCTAATGCATATGATGAGATAGCATGAGGGATCTTAGGGTCAAAATTGGGGTCTTACAGTTGTCCCTATTTAAGGACATTCTAACTTAGGAGGTGAAGGTTAAAATCTTCATATCGACTCAGTAGAATGGGCTTAAATAACAGCATATATAAATAAATTTTAGTCCCTAAAAGACTTCATGATGCATATGATATGAATGTTAAAATAAGTCTTTGTGGGGAAATATTGCCATAAAGGAAAAGAATTCAGAGAGACCGAAAGTCCGCAGTAGCATAACACATTCCGTAAGGAAAGCTCACTAGGGAGACAGAGACTCTGAGGGGATAAAAGGTTGTGCATATGCCAAACTACGACTTGAAACTGCTGGGCGGACATGAGAGATTCCACAAAAATGGAAAGACTCAGCCGGGGAGAAAAGGACATCTACAAGGGGAACGAATAGATCAAAATAAAACTGAAATATTCGAACCAAGCAGGAACAGCGGTTTCACTAAGGAAATACGTATTCAACTCAATTGGGAAGAAACAATCTTCAACACAGGAGGAGCAGAAATATATCATCCACTATCGGTTACTGGGTACCGGGATAACAAAATTTGAGACGGAGGACATCCACTACCGGTTAGGGTAAACATATCAAGCATGACTCACTGAAGGCTTCCAGGAGGTGAATTCATTACCGGTTACTGGGTAAGAAAAAACTTGTCGAGGAAAAGCTGAAAAATAGGATTTACAACTACCGGTTACTGGGCTGAAGACCGCAAAGAAGAGAATATATATCACTGGTTAAAGTGAACATATCAAGGATAGAATCAAAGGAAAGAAAATTCGTCACCGGTTAAGATGAACATATCAAGGATAGACTTGCTTGGGGATGTTAAGGAGGATACCCGTCATCGGTTAGGATGAACATATTAAGGATAAACTACCTGAACAAAAAGGGTAGGAATTACATTTACCAAATTCTGGATAGAGTACTATCAAAGAGAATATCCATCACCGGTTAGGATGAACATATCGAGGATAAACTATGAGGGGGAGAATAGGGATTACATCTATCAGTTACTGGATAGAATACCATCAAGAGAATATCCGTCACCAGTTAGGATGAACATGACGAGGATAAACTCTGCAAGGGGAGAAAAGCAGGATTTACAACTATCAGTTACTAGGCAGAAGACCTCAAAGAGAAAGAAACCTGTCATCAGTTAGGATGAACATATCAAGTATTAACTCTCTAGGAAACAAATAGGGATTACAACTACCTTTTTACTGGGTAGAATACCAAAGGTGAGAATATCCGTCACCGGTTAGGATGAACAAATCAAGGATAAACTCAAAGCAGGGGAAGAAAATATTTGTCACCGGTTAGGATGAATAAATCAAGGATATACTTCATAGGGAGATGTGAAAGCGAATCCGCTGGGGAGAATAAAGGTTACTTTTGTCGGGTATTGGGCAAGAAATAACAAACTGCCAACTAAGAAAGATACTACCTGCTGCTGGGTAATAGACTCTTAGGGGTCCAAAAATATCTATCTAGGTAAGATCTAGAAAGAAACAGTCAATCAAGACTCAACCCAATGAGGATATAACTCAAGGGGTGTGATTCCATCCAGATAATCAACTTGGGAGGAAACTGAAATAATAATCATCCACGAGGAAACAACTCGGTGGGGAAAGGAGGACAGACACACCAATCCTGGATGGGGATAAAGTACCACCATAACAAAGAATAAGAATTACAAGAATCTCAAAGTGTAATGATGTGATAATGAAATTATATGAGTGTATATGTATATATGATGATTATGCCGACAATAATCGCAAAGGATACAAAAATGTCACAAATTTGAATCATCGATACAATTCTCGGCCCATCCACCAAAGAGGGACACAACTGCTGGAGAAAAGAGAGATCGACATCCCAAAGGCTCGACCCAAGTTGGGGAAGAAGATAGGAGATCTGCTGAAGAAACTGCTACTAACTCGGCGGGGAATTTCAGGTCAATACCATATCAAATGGGAGACAACCTTGCAGGGGGATCAAACACAAATAACTGCTCAGAAACCAAGAGAGAATTCTGACTTGGAGCGAATCTGACGGCGACTTGCAGGGAAACCAAAGTTCTGCCGGAACTGATGCAAACTGCTATAATGACATGCCCGCACTCGGCTGGGGAACAACCATAAATCAGCTGGAGACAACGGCGAATTAACAGATGGGGAAATCAACAAACATCAGGTGCTAAACATGTTGTCGGGGATGAAAAAGGAATCACTCTTACTGCTTGGGGAGAACCAATAATGCTCCACACTTAGGGCGTACTGCTTTCAAACAACTGTTGATATTCCTTTTAAATAAAATCGATTGCTTAGATTTAATGCTTTTATATGTTTAAGAAAATATGTTTTTTGATTAAAATTTTAATTTTCAAAATGATCATAATAAAATTTAAAAGTATTTGGCTGAATTAAATAAGAATAGAAACAATTGGGTAAAAGCTCAACTTATTTTAATAGAATGGTAGTCTGTAAATGACAAGACTCCATAGATCTATACAAAAATTGAAAATGGTAATTGACATGGAAAAGGGCTACATTGAATATAATGATCACTAATCCTTCTACCATCTTAATATCCACTATGCTCTGGGCGACCACTTGGAGATGATGAACCAGAACTGACCGACTTGCTCAAGATTGTCTTCAAAACTGAAGATCAGCATGATGTAGTTACTTTCCATAATCCCTAATTTTTGCATAAATTTCCCCAAGGTTAGGTACTCAATTTAATGGGATAATTCTTTTTGTTTTATGTCTTTAACTTTTGCCTGGATCTCCCTTTCGGGTTTTCAATCCACCGAGACGCTCATTTTTGCCTAAGTCGCCCTCTCGAGTTTTCAACTTAGCGAGTTGTTCTTTTCTTTTTTTAGGCGAAGTATTTCTTGATTGCATCTGCGTTCACAGGATGAGTGAACTCTTCATCATCCATAGTTGTAAGAATCAAAGCACCGCCTGAAAAGGCTCTCTTAACAACATATGGGCCTTCATAGTTAGGGGTCCATTTTCCCCTAGAATCTGGCTTGAAAGATAAAATCTTCTTGAGCTCCAGGTCACCTTATCTAAACACACGAAGTCTGTCTTTCTTGTCAAAAGCTTTCTTCATCCTCTGTTGGTATAACTGACCATGACACATGGCAGTTAACCTATTCTCTTCAATCAAACTGGGCTTCCATTAGCATACGCAATGATGGAATCTCAACCTCTATGCGGAGCACCACTTCCATACCATATACAAGAGAGAAAGGGGTTGCCCTTGTTGAAGTGCGGATGGATGTACGATACCCGTGCAAAGCAAATGAGAGCATATCATGCCAATCCTTATATGTTACAACCATCTTCTGAATGATCTTCTTGATGTTCTTATTTGCATATTCAATAGCCCCATTCATCTTAGGCCTGTAGGGAGAAGAATTATAATGTGTAATCTTGAAGTCCTTGTAAAGAGCTTCCACCATATTGTTATTCAAGTTCAATCCATTATTAGTAATGGTCTTACTTGGCACACCATAACGACATATAATATGATTCTTGATAAACCTTACAACAACTTTCTTGGTTACATTCGCATATGATGCCGCTTCAACCCATTTCAGGACGTAGTCAATAGCCACCAAAATAAGATGATGTCCATTCGACGCTTTAGGCTCGATCATGCCAATCATATCAATTCCCCACATGGAGAAGGGCCATGGAGAGGAAATGTCGTTCAATAGTGTCGGAGGCACGTGAATCTTATCCGCATAAATTTGACACTTGTGGCATTTGTTTACAAACTTGCAACAGTCAGATTCCATTGTCAGCCAATAGTAACATGCTCGCAATATCTTCTTCACCATTGCATGTCTATTGGAATGAGTACCAAAGGAACCTTCATGGACTTCAGTCATCAACAGGTCTGCTTTGTGTCTATCAACGCATCTGAGCAAAACCATATCGAAATTTCTCTTGTACAATACATCTCCATTCAGGTAGAAATTGTCGGATAATCTTCTCAAAGTCTTCTTATCTTTCAAAGATGCCCTAGACGGGTAAATCTGACTTTGGAGGAAACACTTG
Organism: Lathyrus oleraceus; assembly: GCF_024323335.1. Classification (NCBI taxonomy): domain Eukaryota; kingdom Viridiplantae; phylum Streptophyta; class Magnoliopsida; order Fabales; family Fabaceae; genus Lathyrus; species Lathyrus oleraceus. Next base: position 215,313,071 of record NC_066580.1, read on the forward strand.
ATGTCGAAATACCACGACTTCTCATCCTTGACTTCTTCAACAGCAAACACATGGGTTGGCCTATCAAGATGCATCATAGTCAAATTGGGAACCTCATTCCCATATTTTACTACGATCATTGAAGCCAATGTTGCAAAAGCATCTTCCATCTGGTTTTTGTCTCGTGGGATATGATGAAATTCAACCTTTGTAAAGAAAGTTGAAATCCTCCTCGCATAATCTCTATATGGTATCAAACCGGGTTGATTTGTCTCCCATTCACCCTTGATTTGATTCACAACCAAAGCTAAATCTACATAGACATCCAAGTACTTGATTATGAGATCAATGGATTCTTCAAGCCCCATAATGCAAGCTACATATTCTGCCATGTTATTTGTACACTTGAAAGTCAATCTAGCTTTAAATGGAAAATGAGTGCCTTGAGGAGTAATGATTACTGCCCCAATGCCATTCCCGTACTGATTAACAGCTCCATCAAATACCATGCCCCAATGGGAACCAGGCTCTAGCCCTTTTTCAAGCAATGGTTCACCGCAATCTTTCATTTTCAAGTACAAGATCTCTTCTTCAGGAAAATCATACTGCACTGACTGGTAATCTTCAATTGGTTGGTAAACCAAATGGTCAACAAAGACACTACCTTTGATTGCCTTTTGAGATCGGTATTCAATATCATACTCTGATAACAACATCTGCCAACAGGCAATCATCCTAGTTAAAGCAGGATTCTCAAAAATATACTTGATTGGATCCATTTTGGATATTAACCAAGTGGTATGATTCAACATATATTGACGCAGACGCTTAGCATCCCAAGCCAATGTGCAACAAGTCTTCTCAAGCATAGAATACCGAGTCTCACAATCGGTGAACTTCTTACTGAGGTAGTAGATAGCATATTCTTTCTTTCCAGTATCGTCTTGCTGACCAAGAACACAACCATACTATCTTCAAGCACAGTCAAATACATGATCAACGATCTTCCTTCCTCAGGCGGAGACAGAATCGGAGGTTCAAGCAGATATTCCTTGATACTATCAAAAGCTTTCTGGCAGTATTCGGTCCAATCACAAGACTGGTCTTTCCGAAGAAGCTTGAATATAGGCGCACATGTGGCAGTCATGTGTGAAATGAATCTTGATATATAATTCAAGCAGCCGAGAAAACCTCTAACTTACGTCTCAGTTTTGGGCGCAAGCATCTCTTGTATTGCTTTGACCTTTGCAGGATCAACTTCAATACCCTTCTCGCTGACTATAAAGCCCAACAACTTACCAGAACAAACACCAAATGTACATTTATTGGGATTCAAGCGGAGTTTATACTTACTCAAACGCTGGAATAACTTCAACAAATTCTCAACATGTTCCTCTTCATCAATTGATTTAGCAATCATATCATCAACATAGACTTTGATCTCTTTATGCATCATATCATGAAAAAGAGTAGTCATTGCTCTCTGGTAAGTTGCACCAGCATTCTTTAAACCAAAAGGCATCACTCTATAACAGAATGTTCCCTAGGGTGTAATGAGTGTGGTCTTTTCCATATCTTCCGGTGCCATCTTAATCTGATTATATCCGGAAAGTCCGTCCATAAACGAAAAGACTTTGAATTTAGTTGTATTGTCTACCAATATATCAATATGTGGCAGAGGGAAATCATCTTTCGAACTAGATTTATTCAAATATCTATAATCAACACACATACGGACTTTTCCATCCTTCTTCGGAACAGGCACAATATTGGCCACCCACTACGGATATTTAGGAGTAACAAGGAAACCGACATCAATATGCTTTTGCACTTCTTCTTTGATATTTACTGCCATATCAGGACGAGTTCTCCTCAACTTATGCTTGAATGGTGTACATTCTTACTTCAACGGTAATCTATGCTCCACAATCTCAGAATCCAGCCCAGGCATGTGTTGATAGGACCAAGAAAACACATCTGAATACTCTCAGAGAAGATCAACTAACCCCTTCTTAACATCAGGACAATTCGAGACGCAATCTTGACTTCCTTCACATCATCCTCGGAACCCAAGTTGACTAACTCAATCTGCTCTTCGAATGGATGAATGACTTTTCCTTCATGCTCAGGAAGACGAGACAATTCATCACTTACTTCTTCATCACTTTCCTCCTCAGCCTCAAACACGGGGAAATCAAAATTTGGAGAAGGAGAAGGATCATTGTATTCAATGGGGTTAGAAACCAACCTGCATAATGATTTGATATTTGATTTTTGAGAAGTGAATTGTGACCAAATATTATGCAGATGGACAATTATATTGTTTATTTATGTTTTTTGCGATTACCATTTTCAGAGTAAAACAAAAAGTAAAAATAAAACATCATAGATCCATGTTTCATTAATCCATGTTTTATTTTTATTTTTATTGCTCCTATTTTCGTGTGGACTGTTGGTTTGATCTGAGACAATTGGACTTAGAATTTAGGCAACACTCCCTTTGCAAAGGACTTGGCCAATGCCAACTTTCATGGAACCAAATTCTTGTGGATTGAAACTTCTTATGATACATCATTGAAGATCCATTTAAGTTCATCTGCAACATGATCATTATGAAGCTGCTATTTTAAACCTGTGACTTATGCCATCCTTTGAAGTCATCTGATACATGGGCAAAACTTAAAGAAGATCATGGAGTTGTCAAGCTTCGATGTGGCTATCTTTATTTGATACCTTGCTCTTCAACTTGCTGTTTGTATATTGATTATTGTGTGATTCTAAAGTCCAAGGGAAATTTGGGTTTCTATATGACATTCTTGTCTATTGGATTGCAACCCATTAGTCAGATCTTTTCAACTCTTACCTTTTAAATTTATGCTTAGGATTAGTCTCTCCATCTCCTCCCCATTTCTTTAATTTCAAAAATCTCTACCTCCTTTTAAAAATCTTCTTTTCTTGTGCTTGTTCTTTCTCTAAACTTTGACCTTTTTTGCAAGCTAGAAACTTTGGCCTTATGCCATTGCATTTTTAGACTCATTTTCTTAAATCAAACTTTGTAAATGAACTTAACCATACTTGACTTAAAATTTCAAAAGCCAAGAAGAACTAACACTCATTCAAACCATTTTTTAGGCCATTGTGCCTTTCAAACTTAAATTTTTGTTAAAAGCAATGCATCCACTTTGAAATTGTTACCACGAACTACGAGGTTTTGATCCCTCATTTCTATGTTGGTACGTAGGCACAAGTCCGAAGGTCTTGTCAAACACAAAAATATAATTAATGAATTCTTTTCTCATCCCTCCACTCTATTTATTGCAAACATCATTTTATACCAAAACACATATGCACACAAGAAAGGGCTCCGTAAGAGTACCTAGGACACTTTGGATGCTAACACCTTCCCTTTGGGTAACCAACCCCCTTACCTGTAATCTCTGGCATTTTATTAGTTTTGATTTGAAAACTTCTTATCTTTTGGGTTTTGTTCATACTTTTTCTCTTTTCCCTTGGAAATAATAAAAGCGCGATGGTGACTCTTGTTTTATTGACGTCTAGCTTATCCATAGCTTGATGATCATGAATTTACCGCTACATAAATTAAGTGGCGACTCTGCTGGGGAGTAGTCTCCAATGGGTTTAGCCTACTTTTTTGTGTGTGTAAAACTGTATATTTGATGTATGTATGTTTGTTTGTATGATATAATCTTCTTGTTGTGCTTGGTGATCTCTGAGTTGTGAGATAAGTTCTAACCCGATCTTGAGTGCAATTAAGATAGGAGGATGGTATAGTCATGTTCGACTTGTATGGAGTAGTCCTTAAACAAGTTGGCTTGAGACCCATCTACTCAATGGAAACCTTTTGGAGTTGGGAATGTCACACAAATATTTGTGGTTAGGCATTACTATCTTTGATTTGTGGTCCGAGAAGCTGAGGACCATAGAACATTTAACCCCTCTTGGCCTATATAGGATGTAGTGCGGATGTTCAAGTTTAGAGAAGTGAATTGTGACCAAATATTATGCAGATGGACAATTATATTGTTTATTTATGTTTTTTGTGATTACCATTTTCAGAGTAAAACATAAAGTAAAAATAAAACATCATAGATGTGGTTGAATAGAATTATATTTTATTGATGATCAAATTTGAAAATGTCCAAACAATGTTCACTTCTCCCTTAGGCATAGGAGAAGGATTTTCAAAAACAAATAAAAGCAATTACTTAGATCAATGCATAATAACAGGAATGTCAACAGTAGTCCAATTGTTGCAAGCTTTTCCATGCGTCACAAAATTGGTGCAATCTTCATCTTCATCACCCTCTAGCACCACAACTAAGTGTTGTTCATTACCATGAATGAACCCTCCGCTACGGAAACTGGGTTGCGCATCTTCAGATCTAATCACAAATGAACCTTGTTGGAAACCCAAATCGGCTCTGCTCTTGTTGTCGGAGAACTCTACCATCTGTCCCCACTGATCAGACTGACCCTCTTCAACAATCTTCTTTGCATCTTTGAATAAGGACATGGGTGCCCCAACTCTCTTTTCTTCAGCAATATGTAAGGCTTGGAACGGAGTTCCAACCTCATCCTTAACTTCTACATAAGAGAAAGATGACAGGTGGCTGACCAACAATGCCTTCTCCCCACCAACAATAACCAGCTTCCCATTTTTGACAAACTAAAACTTTTGATGAAACATTGAAGTAACAGCTCCTGCATCATGAATGCATGGCCTTCCCAATAGACAGCTATATGCCAGGTGGATATCCATTACTTCAAAAGTAATTTAGAAGTCACTTTGACCTATCTTCATTGGAAGGTCCACTTCGCCAATTACAGTCTTTCACGAACCGTCAAAAGCTTTGACGCGCACGCCACTATACCTCATAGAAGCTCCTTGGTATGACAACCTGTAAAGAGTTGACTTTGGAAGTATGTTCAAAGAAGATCCGGTGTCTACCAATACATTGGACAGAGCGTCATCTTTGCAATTCATCGAAATGTGTAGAGCGAAATTATGATTTCTACTCTCCTCGGGGAGTACTTCATCACATAAATTGAGATTATTGTAGGAAGTGATGTTAGCTAAAATATGATCAAACTGATCCATCGTAACATCATCTTCCACATAAGCTTGCTCTAGAACTTCCTGCAGTGCTTCTCTGTGCGCTTCTGAATTCATTAATAGAGGCAATACTGAAATCTGGGAGGGAGTTTGGAGAAATTGCTCCACCACATTGAACTCACTCCTCTTTATTAATCCGAGCACCTCATCATCATCGTTAGGCTTCAAACCGCTGGATTCACCAGACTGACACGTTGGAACACCAGGCAAATTCTACCACAGGCACATCAACCTTCTTGCTAACAGACAAATCTTCCACATTCTTTGGAAACATCGGCCCAAGACACGACCACTGTGGGTCACCTTAGTAACATCAGCTATGCTCACAACAGAACTGGTCGTAGGAAAAGGAACCTCTTGACCATTTTCTAACATGGTAGCATTATACTGATATGGGACAGCCTTATCGGATGCATATGGGATGGGGCCCACTAACCGTATAACCAATAACGATACCAATCTATTACTGACGCTGTTACTGTTGCTACTATCGTACTAGATTACTACTCTCTCAGGAGTCTTGAATACTAGGACTATAAAATTCACATTGTCATCTATATGACGGGACTGGACAATCTAAATCAAACCTTTATCCATCAACCTATGGATGTCTCTCTTCACAACCATACACCCTCTAGGATTGACACTGCAGATTGCAAAACCATCATGGTCATGCTCACAATCACTCACCATACATATATCCTTGTGCATTGTCACCAAGGACCTTCTAATAAAATGGACATCAAATACTTTGAACTCTCCAGGACAACCATCCACCATATTAACAGATTAATTTCCATGGGTGGGTAGTGGGTTAGCTTTGACATTTGGCGCACGGTCCTCAATGGACACCATTCCACTCTTGACCAGCTTCTGGATTTCATATTTCAGAGTGTAGCAGTTCTCTATATCATGACCAGGAGCTCCTTGATGAAAGGAACAACGGAGTTCCGGTTTGTCCCAACTCCTATGACATACGCAAAATTGTATCCCTCGAGAACCAACGAGGGATACAATTTTGTGTATGTCATAGGAATTGGGTCGAAAGAGATCTTCTTCCTCTCAAAATTTGATTGTTGTTGAAGATGATTATTGGTATTGTTGTTGTTGTAGGTGTTTGTTTGTTGTGGCGGTTGTTGTTGTTGACGTCGTTGTTGTTAAATTGGTGTTGACTGATTGTTTGAAAATACTGGGATCACAGATGATACTTGATGATGGTGTTGATAGGGTGGTTGACTTTTTCTTACATGAGGCATCCTCTGCCTCCCAACTGACACTGCATTAGCTTCACTCTCCTTCTTCTTACCAAATCTATTACCATATCTCTTGTTGGATGACACTTCCTCTTTAGATAACTGTCCCTCTCGGACACCTTCTTCTAGCCTCATCCCCATGTTTACCATTTCGGTAAAATCACCGGGGGCACTAGCAATCATCCGCTCATAATAAAATGAGCTCAGGGTCTTGAGAATTCTTTTGGTCATCTCCTTCTCTTCCAAAGGAGGAGTAATCTGAGCAGCAAGCTCCCTCCATCTTTGCGCATACTCTTTAAACGTCTCCTTTTTCTTTTGAGACAACGACCTCAACTGGTCCCTATCTGGAGCCATATCAAGATTATATTTGTACTGTTTCACAAATGCTTCGCCCAAATCATTGAATGTGCGGATACTTGCACTATCCAATCCCATGTACCACCTCACAGAGGCACCAGTCAAGCTGTCTTGAAAATAATGGATCAACAACTAATCATTATCGGTTTGAGTAAACATCTTTCTGGCGTACATCACCAGATGATTGAATGAACATGTATTCCCCTTGTACTTTTCAAATTCAGGCACTTTTAATTTCACCAGGATTTTCACATTTGGAACCAAACAAATTTCCGCAGCACTCTTTCCAAACAAATCCTTACCCCTCAAAGTTTTCAACTCCTTACGTAGCTCAAGGAATTGGTCCTTCATCTCGTCCATCTTCTCATACACATCAGGGCCTTCAGACAGGTCAAAATGATAGATGGTGTCTTCCGCACAGGGAAGAGTATGCACAATAGGCGGTGGCACAGACATGACCGGGCTAGATGTCGGCATGGAAGCAAAGGTAGGCGCAAAGCCTTCAGGCATAAAATTAGGCGGCATTCTCCATGGGAATCCGGCAGGCATGTTGTGTGCAAAGTGAGCAGCAGTTGCAGGAATGGTAGAGGTAGCAACCTCGGAAATAACAATCCTCTGAGGAGGAGGTGTTGCAGGCGTTGGAGAAGACTAACTCTGAGAGGCTAGCACTGACTCCATCATGGTAGTCAGACGGGAAATATCGTCCTTCAAGTCTCTGTTCTCTTGCTCTAAATGCTCCATAATCTTTGAGTGATTGGCGCGGGTATTGTATCGATGAGTCAGCTTGGCTGAAGCACAGAAGAAATACCAATAAGACATCTGGCGAAAGAGAGACCTGCTTATGCAAATGATGCATGAAATGGAATGCTTGATTGTTTTTATTTTCAAGGAACTTACTATATTATTTGCATATCTATCTCTCTCTCTCTCTCTCTCTCTATATATATATATATATATATATATATATATATATATATATATATATATGTATTCAACAATAATTGCAACAATTTGATATGACCATAAAAATCTCTTTTATTTATATAATTGGAAGGATTACACTGAGTACAATTTTAGAAACCAAATGAAAAATACAAGAGAAAAGGAGACTAGTCATCCTAAGGATCCCTAACAACAGCATCAGAAGATCTGGCGACAAGCGCTTACTTCCTTCGAATGTGTCGGATCTCGGTCTCAAAATATGCCTTCATCTGAGTCTTCCTGAGGACAAACTGGTCAACAATCTTCTTCCATGCAACGGAAGGCTGAGGCATACTAGAGGAAGAAGAAACCTCTAGTTCACTTTGTCTCTTCGTTACTCCGTAAGTAGCTTAATGGGTCCTTCTTTGTCCTTGGGCTCAAGTTGCAACTCCTCATACTTTCTGCTCAAAGCATGGAAACGCTCTTCCCACATATCGTTCTCTTACTTCATCTTGGCGAGCGCGTCTTCCAACTCCTCTACATATTGGTTAGGGAGAATTAATGGCTCATACACAACCATAGACATAGGTCTCTCACAATAATAAGGCATCTTCAACTCCAAAGCTCTCTTCTTCACCCAAAGAGTGTAAGCTTCCAAAGCTACACAATTGCACAGACCAAGCTCGGATAATCCCTTCCTATGCATATTATGCCAAGCATGCACAATCTTCTTCTTCAAATGTTGGGGATCTTTACCCTCTTGATAGAAAAAACCTTCTAACAAAGTGTTATTAGGTTTGTCTCTCAAGGGGAACCCAAGTTAACGACGAGCCAAAGAAGGGTTGTAATTGATTCCTCCTTGTGTACCAATGAGAGGCACATTAGAGAATTCACCACAACAATCAATAATATCCAAACTTCTCAATGAAGGATCATACCAAACTATATCATCATTAGTGAGAGACATAAGTCTCTAAGACCACCGTAGACATTGTTTGTTCTTCACAAAAGCAGGCGTCTCAGGCAAGTGCGAAATAAACCACTTGTACAGAAGAGGAACACAACACACAATCGTTCCACCACCTTTAGAATTCCTTAGATGCAGAGAGTAATACATATCTCCTAACAAAGTAGCCACAAGATTCCCAATGAAGAAGATTCTAATGGCATTAACATCAACAAAATTGTCAATGTTAGGGAACAAGGCTAAACCATAGATGAGAAACACAAAGATAGCCTCGAAAGCATCCACACTACCGGCTTGAGCAAAGGCAGTAGCTTCCTTGATGAGGAACTCAGAAGTCAACCCAAACAATCATCTTTCCTTCACCCAATGAGCCTCTATCTCAGACTTCTTCAAGTGAAGGGATTCAGTAATAAGATGAGATCTAGGAATCTCTTCCAATCCACTAAAAGGAACTTTGTTAGAATCAGGTATCCCCAAGAGATGGGCATACTCCTCCAACATAGGCACAAGCTGATAATCAGGAAAGGTGAAGCAACGGTAGAAAGGATCATAAAATTGAACCAATACACTCAGAAGTCCTTCAACCACATCAGCAGATAAAATAGACATAAGCTTCCCATGACGTTCCTTGAAACTTTTGTGTGATGGATGTTATGATGCGCATGAATGGATGAATGCAACAATCACAAATAAGGGATCACACACAACGCAAACAAAGGTCAAGGGATGAATCAAGTCATTGTCAAAATCAATCATCCATTTTGGTGGATTATGGTTTTCACCTTATCAACACCCAAGTTCCATTGATATTGACAAGACTTGATTGGATCAACCAATAATCAAGGGTTTGTTGTGAGTCACAAGCAAGGAGTGAACTAAGGATAACAACTTGTAGATCATGTTCTAAAAAGTTCCTAGAGTCTTAATTCCATCTATCGGATATTATAGGTTATGATGACTGACTCATCAACCCATAATATTCTCAAGAGAAACCCATCTGAGTGTAGTATCACGTAACAACTGTTATCAAGTCTACACCTTAACAGTCTCCGAACTACGTCCTAAATAGGCCAAGAGGGGTTAAATGTTCTATGGTCCTCAGCTTCTCGGACCCCAAATCAAAGATAGTAATGCCTAACCACAAATAACTTTTGTGACATTCATAACTCCAAAAGGGTGTCCACTGAGTAGATGTGTCTCAAGCCAACATGTTAAGGACTACTCCACACAAGTCGAACATGACTATACCATCCTTCTATCTTAATTGCACTAAAGTTCGGGTTAGAACTTATCTCACCACTCAGAGATCACCAAGAAAAACAAGTAGATTATATCATACAAACAAATAACATACATCAAATATACAGTTATATACATACACAAAAATAGGCTAAACCCACTAGAGACTACTCCCCAGCAGAGTCGCCACCTAATTCCTGTAGCGGTAAATTCATGGCCATCAAGCTATGGATAAGCTAGACGTCAATTAAACCAGAGTCGCCACCGCGCTTTTATTGTTTCCAAGGGAAAAGGGAAAAGTACGAACAAAACCCAAAACATAAGAAGTTTCAAATCAAAACTGATAAAATGCTAGAGATTATAGGTAAGGGGGTTGGTTACACAGAGGGAAGTGTAAGACCCCAATTTTGACCCTAAGATCCCTCATGCAATTTCATCATAAGCATTAGCATTGGGATCATGCCTTGGCATCCTCCTTACCCCTTCCTTCACTGGGTTTGTTTTGGGAGAGATCATCCAAGCACTTTCTGATTATATCATACTTGTATATTATCATTTTACTAACTAAAATACCAATTACATGTAGTCGCATCTATCTAACTCTTTTGTAGGTAGGGCATGATCTTATTGATTTATCAAGATCACATCTAGGGCATGTAGCGGGGTTTTCGTTACCTTTAGGTTTATTGACTAAACCAAAAGTCAACATACAATTTGAGTCGCCACCGCACTTTTATTTGTCCAAAGGAAAGGCTAAAAAAGCGAAGAAAAGCCAAGTAAGAAGTTTTTCAAATCAAAAACTAATAAAAATGTCAGAGATCTGCGTAAGGGGGTTGGTTATGAAATGGGAAGGTTTTATGCACCCAAAACATCCTTATTACTCTAAGGGAACCCTTTTTGCAAATATGTGTTATAGGTTGGTATTTGTGAAAATATTTGTACAAAAGATTAGGGGGATGTGAAGAGAATAGATTATATTTACAAATTTTGTTGCTTGAATGGATGAACCCATTGCCTACGTACCATCAAAAAGGAGGATCAAAACCTCGTAGTTCGGGGTAAAAATCTCAAAGATTGGTGAATTGATTTGATCAAAATCCTTAAGGTCTTTTGTTATCAAAAGGAGAAAACTCAACCTAAACCAACAATCCACCATGTGAGGAGGGCTTCAACATACTAGTGAGGGGTTAACCCTATAATAAGCATGGAAGACTTATAATCCATACACTAAGGATGAGGTGAGATTTACATCAACCACTATAATAACTCAAACCTATGACTAATGTTTTGAAAAGTTTTAACAAGTGGCCATTGGAACCCCAAAACAACTTGAAATGAGTTATATAAAAAGAGTTTTGAAAAGTTTTAACAAGTGGCCATTGGAACCCCAAAACAACTTGAAATGAGTTATATAACAACCACTATAAATACTTAATGTTTATTCACAATAAGTATTTATAAAAAGAGTTTTGAAAAGTCAAAGGCTTAAGGCCTAGGTTTCTAATTTGAAATAATGTCAAAGTTTTGAAAAGGATTTTGGCTTGGTTAGAGTGGGGAGAAGAAGAGAAGGGATATTTCTAAAGCATACATAGATAAGAGGAAAAAGAAACCCTTGGAGTTCCTTTTCTTGGAATCATAGAGATGATTCAAGATGCTCCTTTCCTTTGGACTTAACACACAAACAAACAATCAAACAAATTGAATTCAAGCTTCTAGGATCTCCATTTGGCTATTCATGACAATGGTACTCTTTTCACAATATCATGGTGGGATCCCTATCACACAAAATCAAACATCAAAAAGTTCACAACACAATAAGGGGAATGGACAAAGAATAAGTTTGGATGAGGAGTCCTTTGAGATCATTTTGGATTTTAGCATTCTAAAGGCATGAGGCCTAGTTGCTCTTCAACAAGTTTTTGCATTCTAAAGGCATGAGGCCTAGTTGCTCTTGAACTTCTTTAAGCATAGGTAAGTCCTAATTCTAAGTCCTTTCTCCTTTTGCATTTGGTTCACATAAAACAAACACAAAGCAAACACAAGATAGCAATATATTTATATACAATAATGAGCTCAAATGAGCAAAAGAAAAATGACATAAACATAAAATATGTGCTCAAGTGAGCAAAGGGAAAATCAATATGAATAATGAGCAAGAAATAAATGGCATTAAAAGTAAATGGCAAGAAATTAAATGCTCAAATTAAAGTTAGTAATTAGTGAGGTTATGTTAGCTTGTCATAAGACAATGTAGCGCTATCTTAAGGAATCGTAAGTGGGCTAATGTAGTAGCCACACCTATCTGAGGTCGGTCAATAAAAATATAGGCAAAGAACACAAGTTAGAGATCATGACTAGTAAGCCAAGCTCCATAAACTTGCCATGCCAAAATCAAAAGGGGAAGGGCCTTGTATTGATTTTAGGTTATTTGCTTGACCAAGAAGCAACCTATCTTGGACACAAATCAACTCACTTGATCATGGATCAAGTTGAGTTTGGTTTGGATCAAATAAGGTTAAACCACTCATTTGTCAAGACCAACCATAAGACTTTAACTCATTGGCCATTGACGGAAAGAAAGGGATGAAGATGAAAGGGAGCGAAAAAGAAGACCACAACCAAATCCAATTGGTCAAATGTGAATTAAATCATCATCAATCAACACCAAACAAAAGAAAAATGAAAATAACAAGTCAACAAGTCAACCATTTTTTTTTATTTTTTTTTGAATTAAAATAAAATGCAAATAAAAAATAAACAAATAAGGTCAAACCTCAAATTCAATTCAAATCAACTTCAACAAGTCCAATTAAATTCTCATAGGTTCAACATGGTCAAACAAACTTTGACTAATTTTTTCACCAACTTTTGAAACCAGAAAGTATTTAAAAACAATTTAAAATAGCACAATATGAATTAAAACCTCAAATAATCTCAAATCAAATAAGAAATTGATGAGACTATTTTTCATTGACTTATCATGATCCATAAATGCTAGGAAAATATTTTTGGATTTTTCAAAAGTCAGAAAATATTTTAAAATGAATTAAAACTATTAAAAATTAGATAATCCATGAAAAATATTAAATGATGTCACAAAAATAATTAAAAATCCAAATATGAAACTAGATTTTTCAAGAAATTTTTTGGAGTTAGTCTCATATTTTTATGACTTCAAATGAATTTTTAATGAATTTTTGAAAATCAAATGAATTAACTGAAAATAAAAGAAAATAGAATAAATGGAAAAAATCAACGCCACAGGATGGAGCTCATTAATTGACTTGGCATCCAAGAACTGTCCTGATGTGAGGACGCACGATGCAACCAAGTCAAACGCGTAGCAACATGTATTAAATGAAGTAAACATAATGGACGTGTAAGATTAAAACGTGGAAACCAAATCCAAGGGTCCTGGCCAGAAAACGTGGTGGTGGTGGTGGAAACCACCATCTTCTCCGGCCAGACAACCAATTCCGGCCACCAGTTTTAGGGAAAAAAGTTTTAATGAAAATGGAAAACAAGGACATGGAAATGAAGCTTGTGTGATGGAGATCATCACTGTACTATTGGATCTTCCTCACTCTTCCTATATTGAGAGAAATTTGAAGTGGAAGATCATGGTGTTCCAACTGTTTGCTCATGAAATGATGAATTGAAAACACCGATGGCTTACCTCAAGTGCGAGGTCCTCAGAAAACCACACAACCCGAGCAGGATAAAAATAAATCATCGGGGACATCAAACTTTATCCCAAAGCTACACTCGCTGAGGATACAAAGAAGATGTATTCAGGAGTAGCGAAAGAAGATCAAGCAGAGAACTCAAACTCGGATGGGGATAGGTGGTTGAATAACAGTAAGATCCGCCGGAGAAGAAACTCTACTGGGGAAGCTTAATCAAGGAAAGATGTAGAACCCTGTGGGGAACGACCACCAACCAGATGCACACTAATCAAGACATTCCCTTTTACCTGCTGGAGCGGAAACTCTGCAAAAGGGAAAAATAGCATTTTTCTCTACTGGGGAAGGAAATAAACATCTTCAACACCAGCTCTCAATGCTAGAAGAAATCTTCAGACTCGGAGGAGATACAAACATCAAACAATGATCTGGCAACCCTACTGGGGACAAGCTGCAAATATTCTCGAGGGAACTACCCTGGCTGGAGAAATGGAAATAAATCCTTTGTCCACAAGCGACATGCTAGGGATGAAAAGGCAGACAACCTGAATACTGATGAAGAGGATACAAGAATGCCAGAATATGAACAAATGTCTTACCATTTGGTGATCATACTATCCTTGGGAAAGCACTGAGGACATCCCACTTATCCTTTCAGTCATTGTGGATGTTCATTCTGTTTAAAATAGTTTATTTATGAAAACTTTATTTGTTCAAAATAATGATATTCATCAATTAAAAACATGCAAACATTTGTTAAACAGAAACAAATAAGAGTTCAAAGAATTGGATAAAGGCTCAAATTTATTTAAGAGAATGGTAGTCCGCAAATGGCGAGACTCCATGGATCTTTACAAATTTGAAATTGGTTATATACATGGAAAAAGGGCTATTTTGAACATAATGACCATTTCTCCACCAACTCTGAATCCACTGTATTCGAAGCTTCAGTTGACGATGACTGAGCGAGAATCTTTGACAGATGACAGTTGTAGAACAAAGTCTTGTCAGGATGCAGTTACTTGCCAAATCCCTAATTTTTGCCTAGATTGCCCCAGGGTGAGGTACTCAATCTAGCGGGATATATTTATTTTTTTCCATGTCTCTAACTTTTTCCTGGACCGCCCTTTCGGGTTTTCAATCCACCGAGACGCTCATTTTTGCCTAAGCCGCCCTTTCGGGTTTTCAACTTAGCAAGTTATTCTGTTTTTATTTTTAGGCGAAGTATTTCTTGACTGCATCTGAATTCACAGGACGAGTGAAATCCTCCCCATCCATAGTTGTGAGCAACAAAGCACCGCCTGGAAAGCCTCTCTTAACAACGTATGTGTAGCGGGTTATTCGTTACCATTAGAGATATTGACTAAATCCAAGGTAAACCATACAAGTCGAGTCGCCACCGCACTTCTATTTATCCAAAGGAATGGTTAGAAAGCGAACAAAAACCTAAAAGTTTTATCGAATCAAAAACTAGTAAAAATGTCAGAGATCTGGGTAAGGGGGTTGGTTATGCAATGGGAAGGTTTTAAGCACCCAAAACATCCTAGGTACTCCTAGGGATCCCTTTTCATAAGTGTTGTTCTAGTCTAAAGGGTGTAGGTATATCTAAAGTACTATTTACTAAAAGGAAGGTTAAAAGAAAATGACTCGCATGGATGTCGCATCCACTGCCTATGTATCTCATCTGAGTATGAGAATCAGAGTCTTCGTAGCTCGGCTACCTATGGGTTAAAGAGAAGTGTGCTCGGTAAGACGTCACGTCTTATGCCTACGTATCTCATCTGGAATGAGAATTAGAGCAAACTGTAGTTCGGCTAACTACGGGAACAAGGGTCTCGATTGCAACTAGGGAAAGAGAAAGGGAAGGTCTCGATCGCAACGAGGGCGAGAGAAAAGAATTGCAGCAAGGGCGAAAGAAAACAAGAATTAGTTGTTAGTCATCAGTCAAACTCGGCAAGACATTGCATCTCGTGCCTACGTATCTCATCTGAACATGAGAGTCAGAGTTTTCGTAGTTCGACTAAACTAGGGGTTAAGGATTGCCATCTGAACATGGACTTACAAAAGGGGACACCAACTGTGTCAAAGGAAAGTGGGCAATGCGTTCACGTCCTAGCAGTAGGTGTCACAGCTTGCTGAATCGAGTCTTAGGCAGTTACCTCTTTGCAATAGAACAGACTGACATGCGACAAGATCGGAGACGCACGGAAGGTCTAAAAGTGGGGAAGCTCTGCTCTAGAGTTTTCATGCAATATGGACCTATGTGTTAGGATTTACAAAGGGGAACATCTACCTAATGTTAGCATGCAAAAAATAAGGGAATTCTACCTATGTTATCATACAAAGGGTTCTACCTAATGGGTGCTACCTAAACGGAACAAGAGTCGACGGATGGAGCGCGGAAAGGAGTTACGGATAAGGGTAGATGGCGATGTCGGAGGCAATCGACTTACAGGTAGATGGCGATGCCTGAGGAAATCGACTTACAAGAGGATGGATGAATGCGTGTTGGTTCTGTTAAGTTTTGAAAATGATTACTCGACGTTGGATCGAGCTTTTGATCTTATTTTGAAATGGTTATCAGATGTTTGTTTTAATTTTTGTATTAACAGGTGACTAAAGAAATAAAGAAATAAATATTATACACTTTATGGGAGAGGGGTTCATTTGTTATGAATGGGGATTGTTCATGGCAAACAAACAATAAGAATATATGCCTCATACATCATACAAGTAGGCAACAGTTATCAATCAGATCGGATAAATGAACAATATATAATCAAACCAAAGAATCAAATAATGGAGCATTTAAACAATGCATGGGAGTATGAACATGTTAAATAATCAAGCAATAAAAAGCATGAATGAGAGAAACAAGTATAAAAGATAACAGATGAATCAAACAGATGAAAATATACACACGAAGGGTCCACTGAATAATTAAATCAGGAAATGAGGTAAGGACCAAATAAAATCAAGGTAAAAGGCCTCTAATACATGGCATATGAGATGAACAAGAGAGGATCAAAAGATCTCTTCAATTGCCATAAGCAATCCCTATGTCAAACATCGATCATAAAGAAGTCAACTGAAAATTCAAGTCAACTTAAAAAATAACAAATAAATAGAAAATTAATCAAGAAAATTATGAAACATTAAACTAAATAAGGTGGGGTCAGGACATCATCATCCCCCAAAAAGATTTTAAAAAATAATGAAAATTGGCACGTGAATTAATTAAAACAAAACATAGGTCAAACCAAAAGTCAATTAATAAGACTAGGTTAGAAATAAATCAAGAATAAATAGTAAATTAATCAAGAAAATTATGAAAAATTAAAATAAATAAGGCGGGGTTAGGAAATCATCATCACCCAAAAAGATTTTAAAATAATGAAAATTGGTACGTGAATTAATTAAAATAAAACATAAGTCAAATTAAAAGTCAACCAACCAAACTAGGTCAAAAATAAATCCAAAATAAATTGAAAATTTTAAATAAAATTCCAAGAAAAGGTCAGGCTGGCCATGAGACAGTGGTCAACCTTCATCCCAAAATCAAATCCTAACAATAATTTTAAGTCATAAAAATAAAATCAATAAAAAAAGTGTGTTAAAATGGACCATTTAAAATAAATAATTAAAATAAAATATTAATATTAAAAAAATACAAAAATAAAAATTATATAAAATTAAATAAAACGTTAATAAAAATGGAAAATATTTTTGGGTAATTTTATGGACGAAGAAAATATTTTAAATAAGAAAAAGAAATATGAAAATGGAAGGATTAATGGTGATGAACATGGTAAGCAAGCGTAGATATATCAAAACATGGCCATGGAAGAGATGATTACCTAATGGAAAATAGACGTGGAATGGAATCTGATATGTGATGAAGCTTTGCCTCCTTGCCACAAAATTCCAATGCTCCTTTAGGGTTAGGGTTTCAGCTTCTTAAATAGGGTGGATTAGGTGTTCTCATGGGCTTTTTAATAAGTGATTTATCCATAAGAATAAAAGTGTGAAGTGAGGTGTAAAATGTTGTTATTTTGGGCCAAACTTAAGTGAATCGATGTCCAATGCATGGCCAAAAGAGGTAAAAAACGTGAATGGTTTGTGCATCATGCTTAGAAAATCTGATTGAGCCAGCCAGGTCCAAAATCTGCCTAGAAAATCAAGTCATGATGCCCACTTTGAATGAATGTATCTCTCAAACCATGGATCCAAATGAGATGATTCCAAAAGGATGTGAAAGAGAACATGGCAAGGTACAATTATTGTGAAGAAAGTATTTTCAAATAATTCCTAGAAGTGCAAGAAAATTGGCTAAGAAGTCTTGACAAATTTTGAAGATTTTGGACTTAGAAATGTTTCTAAGTGTCCTAAAAAAATGTCTCACTTTGACTAAGCATAACTGTCTCAATTCTAATCCAAATGAAGCAAACTTTATATCTCTAGAAAGCTTGGAAAAAGAGGAACAAATTTCATGTTGGAGAAATTTTCAAATTGAGCATTTATCTTAACACAAAATGGGCTTAAAGTGAGTGCAACGATCATGAAAACTTGCCCTAACTGGAAAGTCAACCATTTCCAAATTAAGTAACTTTTCCAATTCCTGATTAAATGATGAATCCATGATCCAACCTTGATCAAATTTCACATGTAGGATCCTCTAGGAATGGATTTTGAGATTCCACTCTCAAAATGTCAGGAGTTGACTTTTCTGGCCCCATAGTTGACTTTTCCCAAACTGTTTGATTCCCGATTCCATTGATCAATTGAAGCACTTCTAGCTCAAATAAAGAGATGATTTTTTGTATGTAGACCCTTGTGGACATATGGAGGGCCATGGAAAAGAGTTTCACCCAAAGAATCAGAAATAAACTGATTTTATACCAAACCCTAGTTTTAGGGCAAAATGATTAGGAACTGATTGCACTGATTGCCAATGGATTTTTCTGAGATAATTGTGAATCTTCCTAGGCCAAGATGCCTCTCTAATCATGACATGGATGAGCTCCTCTACTTCCAACCAAACATTTCCTGTTGCAGTTAGCCATGAAACCCTAATTTCTGATTAAATACAGATGAACACTCTGATAGCTTTGAATCCTTCACTGATGAACTGAGGACCATAATAAGATACTTCGACCCCCCTGAGACCCTTGAGACTTGTATACTTAGAAAATGAAGTCCAATTCTCAATCTTGCTGTGTGTGGGCTCCTTCTATTAAGGAGTGATCGATCAAAACCTGATCTCCATGTCACTAATGCAGTATGCAATGAGTATGACCTAATATGATGCTAATGAAGTGTAAAACATAATCCCATGCATCCAGGAAAAATGAAGGGTAAATTTTGGGGTATTACAGCTGCCCCTATTCAATCAACTGGAAACCCGAAAGGAAGATAGCAACGGCTTTCGCACCTTCAAGGTATCAAGTGATTGAATACGATAAAAGCCTGAAAATTTACACTGAAGTGAAAAAATGAAGTAACAATGCCTGTGAGAATTGGCCAAGAGGTGGTCTTGAAAAAGAATATGTCTGGTACGGTGAGATTCGGTCTGAACACCGAAACAAGGAATGTTAGCCTGAATACCAAAATAAATGGTAACACAGAAATAACCATGGCCTGAATGCCGCTCATCAATCTGAATACTGGAAATGACTTCGATCTAAGCATCGGACGATGCTTGATTATCAAACATCGGTCTGAACACCGGGAAACTGGCCTGAATGCCACTTCGGTCTGAATACCGGAAAACTGGCCTGAATGCCACAAGTTGCATTGACCTGAATGTCGGAAACTTCTTCGATCTGAACATCGGAAAACTGGCCTGAATGCCACTTCGGTCTGAATACCGGAAAACTATCATGCTTGTCAGCATCGGCAGAAATAGGGAAAATGATAATTGAGGCGGCGCGTGGGCCAACCACCCCTGCTGGGAATAATAAAGATAAGTCATGAACAATCTTCAGTCTGACTGCTGGAAACAACTCCTGGCTTATCACTTGGGATCTTGAGAATGCCTTATGCTTTACATGCGTATTTTTGAATTTTTTAATGGCGTAATGCTCCATGAAAATGGAAATGCTACGCAATTTGGGAGGATGCAATGCAATATGATTCTACATGCAGGGATGTGATATGCTTGATTAGAGAGAATGCCAAGCTAAGGCAAGGAATTCTTCTGGGGAAATGATCACCATCTTCTGGACCCTGGCAAGGCTGTTGGAGATGCACAACACAAAGAAATCTGTGGGGAAATGACCCGCCACACGGTGTTCTGGAAAATAACAAAATATCGAGGCTTTGACTTGGGAGAGAATGGCACTGAAAACTTGCTGCTGAGGAAAGCGACAATGGTTTTGGCAACCATAATCTGCGAGAGAGACAACTCAGCAGGGGAAGCAAACACCGATATGGTACCGAGATTCTGCTTCAAGGAAAGAGACCATGGGTCTAGCGTCGAGATCATCGATCTGGCATCGAACTCTGAGGAGCAGCCGCTTCTGCTGGGAAGATACAGTCTGACACTGTCAACTCCGTTGGGGATATTCAGCTTGACATTGTCGACTCCGCTGGGGATATACAGTCTGACACTGTCGACTCTACTGGTGAATGTATAATCTGAAACAAATGCTTGGGGAAGTACATCAGTGAGAGCATGCTAGGGATTGAAGAATCCAACGCTCGGACCAGCTCTGCAGGGATAAGATACCAAATTCCAACTGTTGAGGAAAAACATCCGCGATCATATGATGGGGACCTTAAGGAAATGCCCCGAGTGTACCTGTTCTGAATAGACGATCCAAAGCACTTAAAATTTACAGCAATTTTCAATGTTTATTAAGCACGTCCTGTAAAGCTCTTATGTTTCATGATGCAATGTTTATCAAAAATTCGGACATCATTTTTGCAAACAAAACAGTAAAATGAAAATGAACACAGAGATGTACTGAATAACATGATTTTATTGATTGAGTGGCCTCTGAATAGGTATTTACATCAGGAAGCAGTCCCTGGAAAGAGGTAATTGCACAACAGATAAAAACATAAATTAATCTAATGGCAATGTGAAATGGATTTCTATCGGGTTCCAATTCTGCTATGATTCGCTCGTCTTCAAGATCCTCCAGATGATCAGCTTTCCGGAAAAGGTGATTGGATTGTTTCCTATCCTTCGGAAGTTTTCGGTTATCGACACGAGATGATATTCAGAACTACTCAGAACGCAACCATTCGCTTAATCCCTAACTTTTGCCTGGATCGCCCTTTCGGGTTTTCAATCCACCGGGATACCCATTTTTGTCTAAGTTGCCCTTTCAGGTTTTCAACTTACCGGGTGTACAATCTTTTCATTTTTCAATCCCTAAGTTTTGCCTGAACCTTTTTCATTTTCTTGGTTTGCCGGGATGCCCATTTTTTTCCTGGACTATTCTTTTTATCGTCCAGCGGGTCTATTTTATGCAAAGTATTTTTTAATTGCGTCTGAGTTCACAGGGGAAGTGAAGTTTTCACCATCCATAGTTGCAAGCATTAAGGCTCCACCATCAAAAACCTTGGTGATAATATATGGTCCATCATAGTTAGAAGTCCACTTGCCCCTGTGATCTGTCTGAGGAGGAAGGATCCTTTTCAACACCAAATCTCTGACTTGGAAGCATCGAGGACGCACTTTCCGATGAAAGGCTCTCTTCATCCGACTTTGATATAACTGCCCATGACAAATGACTGCCATCTGCTTCTCTTCGATAAGACTCAACTCATTGAACCTTGTCTGAATCCATTCAGCTTCATCTAACTTGACATCCAGCAGGACTCTTAGAGAAGGAATCTCCACTTCAATAGGTAGGACTGCTTCCATACCATACACAAGGGAGTAAGGGGTTGCCCCGGTCGACGTACGTACTGAAGTACGGTACCCATGCAAGGCAAAGGGTAACATCTCATGCCAATCCTTGTACGTAATGACCATCTTCTGCATGATCTTCTTTATGTTCTTATTTTGTTGCCTCAACAGCGCCGTTCATCTTAGGACGATAAGGGGAAGAATTGTGATGCTGAATGTTGAAGTTCTTGCACAGCTCCTTCATCATTTTGTTATTAAGATTAGAACCATTATTAGTAATGATTCTTTCGGGAATCCCATAATGACAAATGATTTCTTTCTTAATGAATCGGGCAACCACATGTCTGGTGACCTTCGCAAATGACGCTGCTTCAACCCACTTGGTGAAATAGTCGACGGCAACAAGGATGAAGCGATGTCCATTGGAAGCAGTCGGCTCAATCTTTCCAATCATATCAATGCCCCACATAGCGAACGACCACGGCGAAGACATCACATTCAGAGGATTTGGCGGCACATGCACCTTATCAGCATAAATCTGGCATTTATGACACTTCCGAGCATATTTGAAACAATCAGATTCCATGGTCATCCAGTAATAACCCGCTCTCAATAATTTCTTAGCCATTGCATCTCCGCCGGCATGAGTACCGAAGGAGCCTTCATGAACTTCCTGCATTAACATGTTCGCTTCGTGTCTATCCACGCATCTGAGCAAAACCATGTCGAAGTTCCTCTTATACAGCACATCGTCTTTGTTCAAGAAGAAACTTCCTGCTAATCTTCTCAAAGTCTTTCTATCATTGTTGGATGCCCTTGTAGGGTACTCTTGATTCTTCAGAAAGCACTTGATGTTGTGATACCAGGGCTTGTCATCAACTACCACTTCAGCAGCAAACAATACGTGGACCTATCAAGGCGCATAACTTCAGTCCTTGGAACATGGTTCCACTGAATCACCTTGATCATGGAGGATAGAGTAGCAAGAGCATCTGCCATCTGGTTCTCATCACGAGGTATATGATACAACCTTACTGTTGTGAATAAAGTCAACAGTCTTCTCGTGTAGTCTCTGTAGGGGACCAGATTAGGCTGGAGAGTATTCCAATCACCATTCACTTGATTGGTCACTAGAGCTGAATCTCCGAAGATGTCTAGAGTCTTGATTCTCAAATCAATGGCTTGCTCAATACCCAAGATACAAGCCTCATACTCAGCTTCATTATTGGTGCATTCAAAAGTCAGACGAGCAGTGAAAGGCATGTGGGCACCTTTCGGAGTGGTAATGACAACACCAATTCCACTTCCTTTGGCATTGACAGCCCCATCAAACATTAAAGTCCATTTTTCATCTGGATCAGGTCCCTCCTCAACAACTGGCTCTTCAAAGTCTTTCATCTTGAGGAACATGATATCTTCATCCGGAAAATCAAACTTCATCAGCTCATAATCATCAATCGGCTGCTGAGCAAGATAGTCTGACAGAATACTCCCTTTGATGGCTTTCTGGGATGTATACTGGATTTCGTACTCTGTCAGTACCATTTGCCAATGAGCTACCCTTCTGGTGAGAGTTGGCTTCTCAAATATATACTTGACTGGATCCATTTTGGAGATCAGTAAGGTCGTGTGAGTCAGCACGTATTGTCTCAATCGCTTAGCAGCCCATGCAAGTGCACAACATGTTTTTTCAAGCACTGAGTATCTCGACTCGTAATCTGTGAATTTTTTACTCAGGTAGTAGATGGCATGCTCTTTCATACCTGTCTCGTCGTGTTGACCGAGAATATAACCCATGGAATTATCGAGTACTGCCAAATATATAATCAGCGGTCTCCCTAGGACTAGAGGCATAAGGATAGGAGGATTCTTTAAATACTCTTTTACTTTTTCGAAAGCCCTTTGGCAATCATCATTCCACCTGACGGCCTGATCTTTTCTTAACAATTTGAATATCGGCTCACACGTGGCTGTTAGGTGAGAGATGAACCTTGCAATGTAGTTCAACCTTCCTAAGAAACCACAGACTTGTTTTTCTGTTCTTGGCTCAGGCATTTCTTGTATCGCTTTCACTTTGGCCGGATCCACCTCAATCCCTTTTTCACTAACAATAAAACCCAGCAGTTTTCCAGATCTCACCCCGAAAGTGCACTTGTTCGGATTAAGCCTCAGCTTGAATTTCCTCAAACGCTCAAACAGTTTTTGCAAATTCACCAGATGTTCTTCTTCCGTCTGAGATTTGGCAATCATATCATCAACATAAACCTCGATTTCATGATGAATCATATCATGGAAAAGAGTTACCATAGCTCGTTGATATGTTGCCCCAGCATTTTTTAGACCAAACAGAATCACCTTGTAGCAGAAGGTGCCCCATGGGGTTATGAAAGTTGTCTTCTCCATGTATTTTGGTGCCATCTTAATTTGATTATAGCCAGAAAAGCCATCCATAAAGGAGAATATCAAGAACTGAGTCGTGTTATCCACCAAAACGTTGATGTAAGGTAATTGGAAATCATCTTTAGGACTAGCTCTATTCAGATCCCGGTAGTCGACACACATCCGTACCTTTCCATCCTTCTTAGGTACTGGAACGATATTTGCAACCCATGGCGGATAATTTGTAACTGCTAGGAACGCTGCGTCCAACTGTTTTTGCACTTCTTCCTTTATCTTGACAGCCATCTCTGGTCTTATTCTTCTGAGCTTCTGCTTGACCGGAGGACAATCCTCTTTGAGAGGCAAACGGTGTACCACAATGTCTGTGTCAAGCCCTGGCATGTCCTGATAAGACCAAGCGAAGATGTCAACATACTCTTGCAGCAATTCAATCAGCCTCTTCTTCACATTATCTTCCAAAGCTACCCCTATCTTGATCTCTCTCTTGACGTCCTCGCTGCCGAGATTAATCACTTCAATAGACTCCTGATGCGGTTGAATGATCCTTTCCTCCTGTTTCAACAACCTGGCAAGTTCTTCAGGGAGTTCACAGTCTTCATCACCCTCTTCTTCAGCTTGAAAGATTGGATTTTCAAAGTCGACGCGAGCCATAGAAGAACTGTTATCAATAGGATCCAGTGATGTGCATCTGCATGAGTGATGGTATGTGCTTATGAGTGTGAACAAGAAGTGGAAACTAAACAAAACATTGCCAAATGTATATATATATATATATATATATATATATATATATATATATATATATATATATATATAATATTTATTTTTTTTGAAAACTGCAAAAATAGAAAGACAGTGAACAAAATATTTGAATGCAAAAAGACGTCCTTTATTTATGATAAAAAATGCAGGTATCCACATAGATAAGCCCTACAATGAGTCATCACGCCCTGGGCGGAACGTAAGACTTGGATATGCATGAATAAATAAAGAAAATTACTCTTTAAGAAAAGTGACTTGGATAATCTCTTTAGAAGACCAGTTGTGGAGAACTTCACCCGGGACCCTTGGACGCACCCAGTTGTCAATGTCGCAATCACTATCCCCATCTTCTTTGTTGATTGCAGAGACCTGGCCGTACTGAATGATGCCAGCACTGGAGAAAGTAATCGGCCCCTGACGAGTCTGAGGCGTTGAAGTTGTAGAAGTCAATGTCGGTTGATACCCAATCCCAAACTTGTCTTCCTTTACAGGTAAATCCACCAGACGTCCCCAACCGGGAGCAACACCTGAATTTACCAAGGCATATGCCTGCTTGAAGGACGACAAAGAGGCACCTGCTTCAACCTCTTCCATTGGAGCTGCATCCTTGACTTGAACTGCCTCAAAGGCCTGACACAGGGTCTCATGAATCTCACTTTCTACCTCTACATACTTGAATGTAGATAGGTTACTGACCAGAATATCCTCCTCACCACAGATAGTGATAATTCTTCCGTTAACCAGGAACTTGATCTTCTGATGCAAGGTCGAGGAGACTGCCCCAGCATTGTGGATCCAAGGACGACCCAGCAAGCAGCTATACGAATGACTGATATCCATCACATAGAATACGGTGTTAAAGGTTTGTGATCCAATCTGAATTGGCAATTCTACCTCTCCGAACACCGACCTCTTAGAACCATCGAAGGCTCTTACCACAAGATCGGAAGGCTTCAAGATCAATCCTTCTACATCTAACCTTGACAGGGCTCTCTTGGGTAGCACATTGAGAGAGGAACCTGTATCCACCAGAACATGGGATAGCACAGTGTCTTTGCACTCCATCGAGATGTGCAAAGCCTTATTATGATCGCGTCCAGCTGGCGTCAAGTCAGAATCAATAAAACCCAACCCGTTGCTTGTATGAACATTTGCAACGATCCCTTCTGGTTGGTTCACTGAGATCTCCTAAGGCACATATGCAGCATTAAGGACCTTCAGGAGTGCCTCCCTGTGTGCCTCCGAACACAGCAGGAGTGAGAGAATAGATATCTTGGATGGCGTCTGAATCAACTGATCGACTACCTTGTAATCGCTTTTTTTTATAATTCTCAAAAGTTCGTCCACATCCTTCGCAAAATCAGACTCAGAGCCAACCTGTGGTGCAGAGGTACCCTCATTCACAACTTTCTTGCCTTTGGCCTTCGCCGCGGCGTCAGCACTATCAGGTTGGGTAACCGGTGCTGAGAACAGTCTACCACTTCTGGTGAATCGCCCGATTCCACCAACATTGTCCACTGCAGGATCTTTTATCTCAAATCCAGGTTCAAACTTCTGATCCTGCACCTCTTCTACTTTCAGTGGCTGCTCCACTCCATGATCATGTGTGTACACACTCCCCCCGTAATGCCAAGGAATGACCCTTTCGCTGGTGAAAGGTAAAGGACCAGGGGTCGTGATGGTCATAGTGGATTGATACGGTCGCACTGGTGGTACCGGTTGCGCTACTGGCGCACTGATCCTAGCGGTCGGGTAGAAAATTGTGATAGTGGCAACGTCACAGTCATACTCAGAAATCTTATTTATTGAAGTAAAAACATCTGAAACATCGGAATCAAGTTCAACAAGTACATCAAAATCAAACACCATGTTTGGAATATCAGCAACAGCATCAGAAAAATTAATTACATCATTGGTAATTACAAAATTAGCAGGAACAATATTTGTAAATTCTTCAGCATCTTCAGGAAAGAGAGGATCAACATTTTCATTCTCAACAAGCCCTTCCACAGACTTTTGGGTAGATAAGTCTTCAGCTTGGAGGATACCATCGTCAAGCAAGGCCTGGATACCCTGCTGCAGCTTCACACAACCCCCACTTTGTGCAACACAACCCAAACAACCGCTCCCACAGCCGGGGAAAACATCTGTCTTTAGCAAGTATTCTTTGATTTCTAACAACGGAATCTTCAGCTTCAACACCTCCTAGACTAGTTTGGCTTCTCCTTCAACCATGTTAACATTTGCTCCACATGTTGCGGTATGGGATTGTTGACAACATTAGGAGCCGATGCAAAGTTAATGGCCTTTGAATCAATAAGGTCCTGAACTACGTGCTTAAAAGCTATGCAGTTCTCAATAGTGTGGCCAGGTGCCCCAGAGTGGAAATTACACCTAGCATTGGCGTCATAACCCACTGGAAGCCTGCCAACAGGAGGAGCCAAAGTGCGTAACTGCACAAGTTGCAAATGTTGAAGGTTGGGAAGCAACTGGGCATACGA
Source organism: Lathyrus oleraceus (assembly GCF_024323335.1). Classification (NCBI taxonomy): domain Eukaryota; kingdom Viridiplantae; phylum Streptophyta; class Magnoliopsida; order Fabales; family Fabaceae; genus Lathyrus; species Lathyrus oleraceus. The sequence continues at coordinate 215,340,125 of NC_066580.1, forward strand.
CATCGGAAGAGTGTTGAAACTCCTACCCATCATCCTCTGTCTCTGTTGATAAGCAGGTCTGTTACCCTATTGTTGTTGGTATTGATTTTGTTGACGTTGAGGTTGTTGTTGTTGCACTGGTGCTGCAGCCGGAATGGTCACTACTGCAACATAAGGTTGTTGATGGTAATTCTGAAAGTTATTCCTCCAGTTACCCCTGTTCTGATAAGAAGATATGACATTTGCATCCCCTTCTCTCCTCTTTTGCCCTCCTATAAATGGCTTCTTCGTCCCTGAGAATGATCCAACTCCACCTTGGATCTTACACGTCTTCAAGTAGTTCTCCACTCTCTCACCGGTAGAGACCACATTAGAAATATTGGAGGCGTTGCAACCCACCAGACGCTCCAAGTAAGATCCAGGCAGTGTGTTCATAAACATGTTGGCCATCTCTTTTTCCAACATCGGAGGCTGAACACGGGAAGCCAACTCTCTCCAGCGTTGACCATACTCTTTGAAGCACTCGTTGCTCTTGAGAGACAGATTCTGGAGCAGAGTCCTGTCAGGTGCCATATCCGTATTGTACTGATATTGCTTCACAAAGGCCTCAGCCAAGTCTCTCCAGCAGCGAATATGGGCTCTGTCCAGCCTCATATACCACTCCAAGGATGCCCTAGCTAGGCTGTCCTGGAAGAAGTACATGAGTAGCTTCTCATCATCAGAATACACGATCATCTTGCGGAAGTAAGCTTGTACATGAGTCTTCGGGCAAGAGTTGCCATTGTACTTATCAAACACGGGGACTTTGAATTTTGGTGGAACTCTCACGCCTGGGACCAGCCCCAAGTCAGCAACATCCACACCAAGAGCATTCTGCCCTTCCACAACTTTCAACCTCTCTTCCAGTCTCCGAAACATAGGGTCCATACCATGGCCCATGCCAAAGTCCTCCTGAAGCAGGGGGAATTGATCCTCCTGATCATCACGGATGGGTTGTTGACCAAGGTTGCCATGTGGGATTGGGATAGGCCCCGGTCCATTGGGTCCATTAGCCTCTCCAGCGGGAGGATCAGCCATAACCTCCGATTGAGTAGTAGGGGGATTCCCCTATACCAACAATCTAATCTCCTGCTGTCCCTGAGCCACTCCTTGGACCACTTCCATGAATTGATTCATGCGAATCCTCATCTCAGCGAGCTCTGCTTGTAAACCTTCCATTGCTCTCTGTTGATTCCTTCGAGTATCGTATCGGTGAATGCCTGAGTCAGCTATCCTAATAATGGAATACCAAACCAAATGAGAACACTGCGGCGGTACCTGTTATGCAAGACATGCTAATGAATATGCAAATGCAATGACGTGTTTATCAATTTCAAAGGCTATTCTACCCCTTGATTCCAGTCTCACATTAGATAAACAGTGTAAGAAAACCCCGACTAGAATCAAGAAGAAGATATAAACCCCTAGGAATAGATAAACATGATGCATGCAATGCTTATGATTTAATTTTTATATCAGAGGAACTTTAGAGTCTTATTTGCAAGTTTTGGAAATATTAAACGTTTATCACATACGAAAATATCACGTCAATTAATATTTGGAAATGTTTTTACGCCAAAGAAGTACAGTCTTGGTAACCAAATACAATAAAAGAGAGAAGGAAAATGAACATCCTATGGATCCCTAGAAGCAACCGTGCAAAGCCCTCGAGACTGGAAGATAAGTTGCACGAAGCCTCTTCACCTCCCTCTCATAGGCTGCCTCCATATCTGCCTTCTCTTTGGCGAGTCGATCATACTTCCTCTTCCAAAACTTGGAAGACTGAGGAAGTAGAGAAGTCAATGCGTCATCAGGATCATCAATAACCTGGTGCTCAAGGAACTCTATCAAAGCATCCTTCTCTCTGACCTGTTGAAGCAACTCCTCTCGTTCACGGATCCAAGCACGCGAACGGTCTTCCTCTCTCAATCCTCCACTCCTTTGCTAGGGAGGGTTGAAGGCCCAGCCACAACCAAAGGTTTGGGTCTTGGATACTCATAAGGCATGAGGTACTCAGAAGCTCTCCTCCTAACCCAAGAGGTATAGGGTTCCAAAGCGATACAGTTCTTCGGACCTAGCTCCTTCCTTCCTTTCTTATGGATCTTGCGCCAAGCGCGGACCATCCTTCCCTTCAAGCCTTGGGGATCTTTACCCTCCTGAAAGAACACACCCTCTAACAGAATGTTATTGGGTTTATCCTTTAGGGGGAACCCAAGTTGACGACGTGCCAAAATAAGGTTGTAGTTAATTCCACCGCATGTACCAAGAAGAGGTACATTGGAGAATTCACCACAAGACTCGATAATCTGCACACCATCATATAGACGGTTGTACCGAAAGATATCATCATTAGTGAGAGACATAAGTCTCGTGGACCACCGTAGACATCCTTTGTTCTCCTTGAAGGCGAGCGTCTGAGGCAAGTGCGAAATAAACCACTTGTACAACAGAGGCAAACAACACACAATGGTACCACCGCCCTTTGCATTCCTCATATGCAAAGAGAAATAAGTGTCACCCAACAGAGTAGGAACGGGATTAAGAGTAGAGAAAATCCTAATGGCGTTCACATCAACAAACTTGTCGATGTTGGGGAATAACACTAGCCCATAGATGAGAAGTACAAATATGGCCTCAAAGGTGTCCTCACTCATGGCCTTCCCAAACATAATAGCTTGATCAATGAGGAAATCAGACGGGAGACCTTGAATTCCACCTTTGGTAGTCATATGAGCACCAATAATAGATTCATCTATACGCAACAGATCAACAATCTCTTGAGAAGAAGGAACTCTCACCAAGCCACTGAACGACAACTGGTCTAGGATAGGTATGCCCACAAGATAGGCATACTCCTCAAGCGAGGGCAAAAGCTGGAAATCCGGAAAAGTGAAGAAACGGTACAAGGGATCATAGAAATGCACAAACACACTCATTAGACCTTCATCCACTTGAGTAGCCAGAATAGACAGAAGCTTCCCATGACGAGCCTTGAATTCCAAGGGATCTAATACATAGGATGTCAAACTCCTTAACTCTTTCAAGTCGGGTTGTCTGAAACTGTACTTCTTCGTATTCCTTCTTTGCTTATCCATGTCTGAAAATTTGCAAATAGACCTCTTAAGTTCCTTGAAATTTTTCTCCTTGTTGATGATATGGATGTGTATGAATGCATGGATGCAACAATCACACTCAAGGATCAAGCAAATCACACCACACAAAGGTCGTGGGATGGATCAAGTCATCCTTAATATCAATCATCCATTTTGGTGGATTATGGTTTACACCTTACCAACACCCAAGTTCCATTGATATTGAGGATACACAAGAACGGATCAACCACGAATCAAGGGTTTGTTGCGAGTCGCGAGCATGGAGTCTTGGTTAAGAACCACCCAAAGGGAGTGTACTATGGTTAAACCTGACAATCATGTTCTACAAGAGGTTCCCATAGTCATCATCCCATCTTTCGGATATTATCGGATAAACGACTACTCGTATTCCAATTTTTTTTTCAAGAGAGACTCTTATGAGTGTAGTATCGCGTAACAATCGTATCAAATCTTACACTTGAACGATCTTCGTACTACGTCCTAAAAATAGGCCAAGATGGGCGTGGTAAACTAAGGTCCTTGGCTTTTAAGGCATATATTAGAAAGAGTAATGCCTAACCACGACTACTCGTGTGACATTATTGATCCCAACATAACCTCCACCAAGTGAATGGGCTTGCAAGTCAACTTGGTAAAGAAAAACTCCACACAAGTCAACAAGACTATGCCATTCTCCTATCCTAAGTGCACTCGAGTTCGGGTATAGAACTCATCTCACGAAGATCACCAAGCATACAAGGAATTAATATTCAAACAATTCAATCATTACATACAATACAGTAATCCCAAATTGCACAAAAATATGTCACAAAGCAATATACCATACAATACAACAAATATGAAAAGTAGGCAAAACCCACTAGGCAAATGATGTTTTCCCCAGCAGAGTCGCCACTTTTCTGTAGCGGGGTATTCGTTACCATTAGAGATATTGACTAAATCCAAGGTAAACAATACAAGTCGAGTCGCCACCGCACTTCTATTTATCCAAAGAATGGTTAGAAAGCGAACAAAAACCTAAAAGTTTTATCGAATCAAAAACTAGTAAAAATGTCACAGATCTGGGTAAGAGGGTTGGTTATGCAATGGGAAGGTTTTAAGCACCCAAAACATCCTAGGTACTCCTAGGGAGCCCTTTTCATAAGTGTTGTTCTAGTCTAAAGGGTGTAGGTATATCTAAAGTACTATTTACTAAAAGGAAGGTTAAAAGAAAATGACTCGCAAGGATGTCGCATCCACTGCCTACGTATCTCATCTGAGTATGAGAATCAGAGTCTTCGTAGCTCGACTACCTATGGGTTAAAGAGAAGTGTGCTCGGTAAGACGTCGCGTCTTATGCCTACGTATCTCATCTGGAATGAGAATCAGAGAAAAACGTAGTTCGGCTAACTACGAGAACAAGGGTCTCAATTGCAACTAGGGCAAGAGAAAGGGAAAGTCTCGATCGCAACGAGGGCGAGAGAAAAGAATCGTAGCAAGGGAAAAAGCAAACAAGGATTAGTTGTTATTCGTCAGTCAAACTCGGCAAGACATCGCATCTCGTGCCTACGTATCTCATCTGAACATGAGAGTCAGAGTTGTCGTAGTTCGACTAAACTAGGGGTTAAGGATTGCCATCTGAACATGGACTTACAAAAGGGGATACCAGCTGTGTCAAAGGAAAGTGGGCAATGCGTTCACGTCCTAGCAGTAGGTGTCGTAGCTTGGTGAATCGAGTCTTAGGCAGTTACCTCTTTGCAGTAGAACGGACTGACATGCCACAAGATCGGAGACGCACAGAAGGACTAAAAGTGGGGAAGCTCTGCTCTAGAGTTGCCATGCAATATGGACCTATGTGTTAGGATTTATAAAGGGGAACATCTACCTAATGTTAGCATGCAAAGAATAAGGGAATTCTACCTATGTTATCATACAAAGGGTTCTACCTAATGGGTGCTACCTAAACGGAACAAGAGTCGACGGATGGAGCGCGGAGAGGAGTTACGGATAAGGGTAGATGGCGATGTCGGAGGCAATCGACTTACAGGTAGATGGCGATGCCTGAGGCAATCGACTTAGAAGAGGATGGATGAATGCGTGCTGGTTCTGTTATGTTTTGAAAATGATTACTCGACGTTGGATCGAGCTTTTGATCTTATTTTGAAATTGTTATCGGATGTTCGTTTTAATTTTTGTATTAACAGGTGACTAAAGAAAAAAAGAAATAAATATTATACACTTTATGGGAGAGGGGTACATTTGTTATGAATGGGGATTGTTCATGGCAAACAAACAATAAGAATATATGCCTCATACATCATACAAGTAGGCAACGGTTATCAATCAAATCGGATAAATAAACAATATATAATCAAACCAAAGAATCAAATAATGGAGCATTTAAACAATGCATGGGAGTATGAACATGTTAAATAATCAAGCAATAGAAAGCATGAATGAGAGAAACAAGTATAAAAGATAACAGATGAATCAAACAGATGAAAATATACACACGAAGGGTCCACTGAATAATTTAATCAGGAAATGAGGTAAGGACCAAATAAAATCAAGGTAAAAGGCCTCTAATACATGGCATATGAGATGAACGAGGGAGGATCAAAAGATCTCTTCAATTGCCATAAGCAATCCCTAAGTCAAACATTGATCATAAAGAAGTCAATTGAAAATTCAAGTCAACTTAAAAAATAACAAATAAATAGCAAATTAATCAATAAAATTATGAAAAATTAAACTAAATAAGGTGGCGTCAGGACATCATCATCCCCCAAAAAGATTTTAAAAAATAATGAAAATTGGCACGTGAATTAATTAAAACAAAACATAGGTCAAACCAAAAGTCAATTAATAAGACTAGGTTAGAAATAAATCAAGAATAAATAGTAAATTAATCAAGAAAATTATAAAAAATTAAAATAAATAAGGTGGGGTCAGGACATCATCATCCCCGCAAAAAAATTTAAAAATATGGAAAATTGGTACGTGAATTAATTAAAATAAAACAGAAGTCAAATTAAAAGTCAACCACCCAAACTAGGTCAAAAATAAATCCAAAATAAATTGAAAATGTGAAATAAAATTCCAAGAAAAGGTCAGGTTTCCCATGAGACAGTAGTCAACCTTCATCCCAAACACCAAATGCTAACAATAATTTTAAGTCATAAAAATAAAATCAATAAAAAAAGTGTGTTAAAATGGACCATTTAGAATAAATAATTAAAATAAAATATTATTATTAAAAAAATACGAAAATAAAAATTATATAAAATTAAATAAATAGTTAAGAAAAGTGAAAAATGTTTTTGGGTAATTTTTTGGACGAATAAAATATTTTAAATAAGAAAAAGAAATATAAAAATGGAAGGATTAATGGTGATGAACATGGTAAGCAAGCGTAGATATATCAAAACATGGCCATGGAAGAGATGATTACCTAATGGAAAATAGAAGTGGAATGGAATCTGATATGTGATGAAGCTTTGCCTCCTTGCCACAAAATTTCAATGCTCCTTTAGGGTTAGGGTTTCAGCTTCTTAAATAGGGTGGATTAGGTGTTCTCATGGACTTTTTAATAAGTGATTTATCCATAAGAATAAAAGTGTGAAGTGAGGTGTAAATTGTTGTTATTTTGGGCCAAACTTAAGTGAATCGATGTCCAATGCATGGCCAAAAGAGGTAAAAAACGTGACTGGTTTGTGCATCATACTTAGAAAATCTGATCGGGCCAGCCAGGCCCAAAATCTGCCTAGAAAATCAAGTCATGGTGCCCACTTTAAATGAATGTATCTCTCAAACCATGAATCCAAATGAGATGATTCTAAAAGGATGTGAAAGAGGACATGGCAAGGTACAATTTTTGTGAAGAAAGTATTTTCAAATAATGCCTTGAAGTGCAAGAAAACTGGCCAAGAAGTCTTGACAAATTTTGAAGATTTTGGACTTAGAATTTTTTCTAAGTGTCCAAAAAAATATCTCACTTTGACTAAGCATAACTTTCTCAATTCTAATCCAAATGGAGCAAACTTTACATCTCTAGAAATCTTGGAACAGTAGGAACAACTTTCATGTTGGAGAAATTTTCAAATGGAGCTTTTATCTAGATGCAAAATGGGCTTAAAGTGAGTGCAACGATCACGAAAACTTGCCCTAACTGGAAAGTCAACCATTTCCAAATTAAGTAACTTTTCCAATTCCTGATTAAATGATGAATCCATGATCCAACCTTGATCAAATTTAACATGTAGGATCCCCTAGGCATGTATTTTGAGATTTCACTCTCAAAATGTCAGGAGTTGACTTTTCTAGCCCCACAGTTGACTTTTCCCAAACTGTCTGATTCCCGATTCCATTGATCAATTGAAGCACTTCTAGCTCAAATAAAGAGCTGATTTTTTGTATGTAAACCCTTGTGGACATATGGAGGGCCATGGAAAAGAGATTCACCCAAAGAATCAGGAACTGATTGCACTGATTTCCAATGGATCTTTCTGAGATAATTGTGAATCTTCCTAGGCCAAGATGCCTCTCTAATCATGACATGGATGAGCTCCTCTACTTCCAACCAAACATTGCCTGTTGCAGGTAGCCATGAAACCCTAATTTCTGATGAAATCCAGATGAACACTCTAATAGCTTTGAATCCTTCACTGATGAACTGAGGACCATAATAAGATACTTGGACCCCCTTGAGACCCTTGAGACTTGTATACTTAGAAAATGAAGTCTAATTCTCAATCTTGCTTTGTGTCGGCTCCTTCTGTTAAGGAGTGGTCGATCAAAACCTGATCTCCATGTCACTAATGCAGTATGCAATGAGTATGACCTAATATGATGCTAATGAAGTGTAAAACATAATCCCATGCTTCCAGAAAAAATGAAGGGTAAATTTTGGGGTATTACAGTATGGACCTTCATAGTTTGGAGTTCACTTGCCCATGGAATCGGGCGCGAAAGACAAGACTTTCTTGAGCACGAGGTCACCTTCTCGGAACATACGAGGCTTGACCTTCTTATCAAAGCCTTTCTTCATTCTCTGCTGGTACAACTGACCATGGCACATGGCACTTAATCTCTTCTCTTCAATCAAATTCAGTTGGTCATAACGACTCTGAACTCATTCATCCTCAGTCAACTTGGCTTACATCAAGACTCTCATTGATGGGATCTCAACCTCTACTGGGAGCACAACCTCCATGCCATACACAAGAGAGAAAGGGGTTGCCCCTATTGAAGTACAGACACATGTACGATAGCCATGCAAAGCAAATGGCAGCATCTCATGCCAATCTTTGTAAGTAACAACCATCTTCTGAATAATCTTCTTGATGTTCTTGTTAGCAGCTTCAACAGCCTCATTCATCTTGGGTCTATAGGGAGAAGAATTATGATGTGTAATCTTGAACTCGCTACACAGCTCTTCCATCATCTTATTGTTCAAGTTAGATCCATTATCAATAATGATCTTGTCTGGAACACCATATCGGCATATGAGTGGGTTCTTGATAAACTTCACAACCACCTTCCTGGTCACATTTGCATACGATGTCGCTTCAACCCATTTGGTGAAGTAACCAATGGCTACGAGAATAAAACGGTGACCGTTTGACGCCTTGGGTTCAATCATGCCAATCATGTCAATTCCCCACATGGAGAAAGGTCATGGTGAGGAAATAACATTCAGAAGTGTCAGGGGAATATGAATCTTATCCGCATAAATCTGACACTTGTGGCATTTCTTCACATACTTGCAGCAGTCAGACTCCATTGTCAGCCAATAGTAGCATGCACTCAACATCTTCTTAGCCGTTGCATGTCCATTGGAATGAATACCAAATGAACCCTCATGGACTTCAGTCATCAACAGGTCTACTTCGTGTCTATCCACGCATCTGAGCAGAACCATGTCAAAATTCCTCTTGTAAAGCACATCACCATTAAGGTAGAAATTGCCAGATAATCTCCTCAAAGTCTTCTTGTCTTTAACAGATGCCCCAGGCGGGTAAGTTCGACTTTGGAGAAAACACTTGATATCATAATACCATGGCTTAGCATCTTTCACCTCTTCAACTACAAACACATGAGCTGGTCTATCAAAGCGCATTACAGTAATATTTGGAACTTCATTCCAATAATTGATAGCAATCATTGAAGTAAGCGTAGCGAGAGCATCCGTCATCCGATTCTCATCTCGAGGAATATGATGAAAGTCAACTTTAGTAAAGAAAGTTGAAATCCTTCTCGCATAATCTCTATATGGGATGAGGCCAGGCTGATTCGTCTCCCATTCACCCTTAATATGATTAACAACAAGGGCCGAATCGCCATAAACATCAAGATGTTTGATCCTAAGATCAATAGATTATTCCAAGCCCATAATACAAGCTGTAGGTGTTTAATTGGCTTCATTATATGGTAAAACACTAGAGGGTTACTAATGTCTTGACTGATGTCATGACATGTATGTGTGACTACAGTGTAGTTACTGCAGGACTAGCTAACACAGGATTTATTGAATGTCAAACTGGATGCTGTGACATTCATACCTGTCAACAGATACTAAGGAATAAAACAGCAGGTGTTCTGTTAGAACTTAGTATTTATTTCCAGTCTGGTTATCAAGGAAAGACCAGACCTGGCATAAGGCCTACTAACTAAATGTCAAACTGGATGTTATGACATTCATCATTGACAGCAGCTGCTGAAGATTAGACAGAGTGGTGTTCTGCTATACTTCAGCATATAACTTAGTTTGTTCTTCAAAAGAATAACAGAACTAACTTAAGGCCAAATGTGTAAATGTTAAGTTGGACACTTTGACATTTATTAATGTAAGCTTTCACTGTAGTATGGTCATTTTGATCATGTACAGGTCAGCAAAATTGTACAGTCTGTTTTCTGGAAAAACAGACTCAGCATATGGACCTTGATGTCAAGCTGAATGTCGTGACATTCATGCCTGACAGCATATGCTATATTGTAGGTTGTTCAGTTTTCTGTTTCAGCTTTTTCTCAGGCTATTCTTCAGGAAGTCAACAGCTTAGAGAAAAACCAGAAAATCAACAACCAATCTACATTCAATGAACCTAACAAATAGCCTATTTGTTAGTAACCTAAATGTTGAATTTATGGGAACTTGTGTGACCTTAAATTCAGGAGAATACAGGTGCAAAAGCCCAGGATACTGCAATATAAAAGGAAGGCGTTCCTTCATTCAGTTTCAAGGATTTTGAGGCGTGAAGATTAAGTGTGTCCATCATACTTCACTGCTGTATTTTTGTGAGTCTTGTATTAGACGTATCTTGTAAGCCAAGTCATTATCAAGTAGATGATAGCTTTGGCATAGGGTGTTCATTGAGTTGTAAGTGTTGTGTCACTCAAAGCTTTTAAGCGTGAGTGCTATGTATCTTGATTAAAGCTGTGAAGCACAATCAAGAGTTGTTTGAAGTGTGACTTCAACTTGTCTTTAATATTGTTTAAAGATAGTAATCACTGAGGTGATTGAGGGGGAGTGAGTAGGAACTCTGATCTTAGGTTGAGATTGAAATTGCATTGGGTAGGGATTAAGTGATAAGTTGTAAACGGGTGAGTTTAGCTTTGAATTGATACTACTGATAGTGGATTTCCTCCCTGGCTTGGTAGCCCCCAGATGTAGGTCATGTTGGACTGAATTGGGTAAACAATTACTTGTGTTATTTACTGCACTTACTGTTAAGTTCTGCATAATTCCTGTCTGTGCAGAATTGGACGTCATAACAACCAGTGTGACATCCAAAGTCTGATAACTAGAATTTCAATTGGCATCAGAGCAGGCACCCTGCCTGTGAATTTCTGGGTGAGATCCAGGGAAGTTACTTTCTAGTACCATGGACAAGGATTTAGGACACTCAAACAGACCACCCATGTTGGATGGCTCTAATTATGATGACTGGAAGCCTCGTATGATAGCCTTCTTAAGGTCTCTAGACAGCGAAGTCTGGAGAGCTGTCAACAAAGGATGGGAACATCCAATGAGGACAGGTGAAGATGGAGTCAGTGTGCAGATTCCTGAAGAAGAGTGGGACAAGGAGCAAGAGGCATTAGCTCTTGGAAATTCCAAGGCCTTGAATGCATTGTTCAATGGAATCAGCAAGAACATCTTCAGGCTGGTACACCACTGTGAACTAGCTAAGGAAGTTTGGGATACCCTCAAGGTAGCTCATGAAGGTACTTCCAAGGTGAAGATGTCCACACTTCAGATGCTAACCACCAAGTTTGAAAATCTGAGGATGAAAGAGGATGAGACTATTCATGACTTTCACATGAATATTCTTGAAATTGCAAACACCTCTGGTGGACTAGGTGAGAAAATGGCTGAAGAGAAACTTGTAAGAAAGATTCTCAGGTCCTTGCCTAAGAGATTTGCTATGAAAGTCACAGCCATAGAAGAGGCGCAGGACATCTGCAACATGAAGGTGGATGAACTCATTGGTTCCCTCCAAACCTTTGAAAAGGGCTTGGGTGAGTATGCTGAGAAGAAGAACAAAAGCATAGCTTTTGTATCTAATGCTGAAGAGGAGTCAGAAGCAGGATATACTGGAGGTGATGAAAGTATATCAGAAGCCTTAGCCATGCTTGGGAGACAGTTCAACAAGTTCGTGAAGAAGATTGATCAAAGAGGTAGACCCAATGTCAGGAACATCCCGTCTGACATTAAGAAAAGATCAACTTCTGATGAGAAGTTCAATCACGGCAAGGGAATCCAGTGTCATGGCTGTGAAGGGTATGGACACGTCAGAGCTGAATGCCCTACTTACCTCGAATTGCAAAATAAGGGGTTAGCTATCACATGGTCTGAAGGAGACTCTGAAAGTGAATCTGAAGGAGAATCTGCCAAACATGTCACTGCACTAACCAGTGTTTGTGCCTCTGAAGATGACTCAAGTGCAGATGAACTGACCTTTGATGAACTTGCTGCAGCCTATAAGAAGCTGTGTTCCACCAGTGCAGAAGTACGTGCACAAGGAGAAAAGCAAAAGAAACTCATCAAGGAACTGGAAGATGAGAGACAGAAGCAACTGTCTGTCATAGAGGGTCTAAATGGTGAGATAACCCTGCTGACTTCCAAGCTGAATCAGATGACTAAATCCATCAGAATGATGAATAAGGGAACTGACACCTTGGAAGAGATTCTAAAGGTGGGACAGCAGTCTGGAACCAAATCTGGCCTTGGATTTGGGAAAAGATCCTCAACTGAACACAAACGCCGAAAGGCTAAAGTTCAGAAGTTCAAGCGGAGGTCAAAGCCAATGTCTCAACATCGAGGAACTAGGATGAATGATCATCAGAAGAGGAAGTACCAGGAGTGGAGGTGTCACCACTGTGGTAGGCTGGGTCATATAAAAGCCTTCTGCTACTGGATTCATGGTTTCCCTAACCAAGCCTCGCATGTCAGGCCTAAGCATAAAACACATAAGCGCTATGTTCCCATTAAGAAGCAACAATGGTATGCTAGGATAGCTCACACTGCTCTAAGGGCTTCTACCAGAGAAGACTGGTACTTTGACAGTGGATGCTCAAGACATATGACTGGTATGGAAAATCTACTGGTAGATATTCAACCTCACACTACCAGCTATGTGACCTTTGGTGATGGTGCCAAAGGAAAAATAAAAGGTGTGGGCAAACTGGACTATTCTGGAGTGCTAAAACTGAATAATGTGTTGTTAGTAAGAGGACTAACTGCAAACCTCATCAGCATAAGTCAGCTGTGTGATCAAGGGTTTCATGTTCAGTTTACTAAGGAGCTATGCATTGTGACAAATGGTGACAATCAGGAAGTTATGAGAGGAACCAGATCCAAAGATAACTGCTACCTGTGGGAACCTGAAGTCTCTAACTTTTCCACAACTTGCTCCTCAGCCAAGGAAGAACAGGATGTGAAGCTGTGGCATAGACGCCTTGGACATCTCCACTTACGGGGAATGAAGAAGATTATATCCAAGGAAGCAGTCAGAGGAATTCCAAAGCTTCTGATTGATGAAGGAAGAGTCTGTGGAGAATGCCAGGTGGGCAAGCAAACCAAGACGTCACATCCGAAGCTGGGACATCCCACAACCTCCAGAGTTCTGGAACTGTTGCTCATGGACCTAATGGGACCTATGCAGGTTGAAAGTCTGGGTGGGAAGAAATATGCATACGTGGTGGTGGATGACCATTCCAGATACACGTGGATAAGCTTCATCAGAGAGAAGTCAGATACATTTGATGTCTTCAAAGACCTGTGCATAAGACTTCAAAGGGAAAAGGACTGTTGTGTGGTCCGGATTAGAAGTGATCATGGTACGGAGTTCAAGAATTCCAAGTTTGATGAGTTTTGCTCGTCTGAAGGAATAAGCCATGAGTTCTCCTCCCCTATAACTCCTCAGCAGAATGGAATAGTTGAAAGAAAAAATAGAACTATTCAAGAATCTGCCAGAGCAATGATTCATGCAAAGAAGCTCCCCATGCACTTCTGGGCTGAAGCAATGAATACCGCTTGCTATGTTCACAACAGAGTCACCTTGAGAAAAGGAACCTCCTCCACTCTATATGAAATATGGAAAGGCAGAAAACCCACTGTGAAGTACTTTCATATCTTTGGAAGTAAGTGCTACATTCTCACAGATCGTGAACAGAGAAGGAAGCTAGATCCCAAAAGTGATGAAGGTATATTTCTGAGATACTCCACTAACAGCAGAGCCTACAGAGTGTTCAACTACAGGACCAATGTCCTAATGGAATCCATAAGTGTCATTGTGAACGACACAGAGGAAGGAACCGATGTCATGGAGGATATTGAAACATTCCTTGACAGTCCAACTGACAGTCCAGTCAAGTCTGAAGAAGTACAGGAACCTCCTCCTGAATGTGAAGTAGATGCAACCACCAAAGTGCCATCTATCAGAATTCAGAAAGACCACCCTAAGGATCTTATCATAGGGGATCCCACCAGTGGTGTAACTACCAGGTCAAGAGGAATAAACTCAAATTCCTGCTTTGTATCCAAGGTTGAACCAAAGAATGTGAAAGAAGCCCTGACTGATGAATACTGGATCACTGCCATGCAAGAGGAACTTGAGCAGTTCAAAAGGAATGAAGTCTGGGAGCTAGTTCCAAGACCTGAAGGGACCAACATCATTGGTACCAAGTGGATCCACAAAAACAAATCTGATGAGAAAGGAGTAATTACTAGGAATAAAGCAAGACTAGTAGCTCAAGGATACACTCAAGTAGAAGGGGTAGATTTTGATGAGACATTTGCTCCTGTGGCTAGACTTGAGTCCATCAGATTGCTGTTGGGGGTAGCATGCATCCTGAAGTTTAAGCTATTCCAAATGGATGTGAAGAGTGCATTCTTGAATGGCTACTTGAATGAAGAAGTCTATGTGGAACAACCTAAAGGGTTCTGTGATCCTAACCAACCTGAGCATGTATACAAGCTGAGGAAAGCCTTGTATGGGAAGGATGAAGAAGGCAAAATCATGATAGCTCAAATTTATGTTGATGATATAGTCTTTGGTGGAATGTCAGAACAAATGGTTCAAAAATTTGTTCACCAGATGCAGTCTGAGTTTGAAATGAGTCTAGTGGGAGAACTGGCCTATTTCCTTGGAATGCAAGTAAACCAAATGGAGGACTCTATGTTTCTCTCCCAAAGCAAGTATGCCAAGAACATAGTTAAAAAGTTTGGTATGGATAATGCTAGGCACAAGAGGACTCCTGCTCCCACCCATCTGAAGTTAACCAAAGATGATGGAGGGCCTAGTGTTTATCAATGCCTGTATAGAAGCATGATAGGTAGTCTTCTATACCTAACTGCAAGTAGACCTGACATTTCTTATGCTGTTGGAGTGTGTGCCAGATACCAAGCAGAGCCTAAGGTGAGCCACTTGAATCAAGTCAAACGGATTCTCAAGTACATCAATGGGACTTGTGACTATGGGATGTTGTATTCACATGGGTCTGAGCCTGTCCTATCTGGGTACTGTGATGCTGACTGGGCTAGGAGTGCTGATGACAGAAAAAGCACATCAGGTGGATGTTTCTTCTTAGGAGACAACCTCATATCTTGGTTCAGCAAGAAGCAGAATTGTGTTTCTCTGTCCACTGCAGAGGCTGAATACATAGCTGCTGGAAGTAGTTGTTCCCAACTGGTTTGGATGAAACAGATGCTCACTGAGTACAATGTCACTCAAAATGTCATGACATTGTTCTATGATAATCTTAGTGCCATCAATATCTCCAAGTATCCCATCCAACACAGCAGGACCAAACATATTGACATTAGGCACCACTTCATCAGAGATCTGGTGGAAGACAAGGTGATCACTTTGGAACATGTAGCCACGGATCTTCAACTGGCTGACATATTTACAAAGGCTCTGGATGCTACTCAGTTTGAAAACTTAAGGAGCAAACTGGGAATATGTCTCTCTGAGACCTTATAGCAACCACTGATGTTTGGGATAAATTGTTTAATATCTCTGCCAATTAAACAATTTGTACTAGGCTATGATTGGTCGCCAGATCATAGCTATGCTACTTGCAACAAGGGTGGATACAAGAGGGTAAGGAGACACCCTGCTGAGAGAAGGCCAATGTACCTGCAGGAGTTCAAGGATGTTGTTCATGCAGGAGTGGTTCTGGATGTCAGAAACAAAATCATGGCATCTGATATGGTGGTACCTACTGTAAAGCAAAAGTGGGTGATTACTTGATCAAAGCTGTGAAGCAAGATCAAGTGGATGGTAACTTGGTTGAAACTGTGAAGTAAAACCAAGTCTGTAACTCTGTCGTTATTCTCTGGTAATGTTGTTGGCTTTGGCAACATTTTTGACAAAAAGGGGGAGTAACCCCTAAACAAACAGAGTGGGTGTCTCTACAACAGACACTCATGGGTCTCTACAACAGACTCTCAGGACAACAGATTCCTCCCCTGCAGCAATTGTGTGTGAAGTTTTTATTTAACTTCTGTATATGTGTGAGTGTGCTGCCACTCTGAGTGTATTAGCTAGTATTATTTCCTGCTAGGTGTGTGATTCCGCTGCTATGAACTCTGTTATGGGGATCAAAGTGTTTTAGCCAAAAATTTGCCAAAGGGGGAGTTTGTAGGTGTTTAATTGGCTGCATTATATGGTAAAACACTAGAGGGTTACTAATGTCTTGACTGATGTCATGACATGTATGTGTGACTACAATGTAGTTACTGCAGGACTAGCTAACACAGGATTTATTGAATGTCAAACTGGATGCTGTGACATTCATACCTGTCAACAGATACTAAGGAATAGAACAGCAGGTGTTCTGTTAGAACTTAGTATTTATTTCCAGTCTGGTTATCAAGGAAAGACCAGACCTGGCATAAGGCCTACTAACTGAATGTCAAACTGGATGTTATGACATTCATCATTGACAGCAGCTGCTGAAGATTAGACAGAGTGGTGTTCTGCTATACTTCAGCATATAACTTAGTTTGTTCTTCAAAAGAATAACAGAACTAACTTAAGGCCAAATGTGTAAATGTTAAGTTGGACACTTTGACATTTATTAATGTAAGCTTTCACTGTAGTATGGTCATTTTGATCATGTACAGGCCAGCAAAATTGTACAGTCTGTTTTCTGGAAAAACAGACTCAGCATATGGACCTTGATGTCAAGCTGAATGTCGTGACATTCATGCCTGACAGCATATGCTATATTGTAGGTTGTTCAGTTTTCTGTTTCAGCTTTTTCTCAGGCTATTCTTCAGGAAGTCAACAGCTTAGAGAAAAACCAGGAAATCAACAACCAATCTACATTCAATGAACCTAACAAATAGCCTATTTGTTAGTAACCTAAATGTTGAATTTATGGGAACTTGTGTGACCTTAAATTCAGGAGAATACAGGTGCAAAAGCCCAGGATACTGCAATATAAAAGGAAGGCGTTCCTTCATTCAGTTTCAGGGATTTTGAGGCGTGAAGATTAAGTGTGTCCATCATACTTCACTGCTGTATTTTTGTGAGTCTTGTATTAGACGTATCTTGTAAGCCAAGTCATTATCAAGTAGATGATAGCTTTGGCATAGGGTGTTCATTGAGTTGTAAGTGTTGTGTCACTCAAAGCTTTTAAGCGTGAGTGCTATGTATCTTGATTAAAGCTGTGAAGCACAATCAAGAGTTGTTTGAAGTGTGACTTCAACTTGTCTTTAATATTGTTTAAAGATAGTAATCACTGAGGTGATTGAGGGGGAGTGAGTAGGAACTCTGATCTTTGGTTAAGATTGAAATTGCATTGGGTAGGGATTAAGTGATAAGTTGTAAACGGGTGAGTTTAGCTTTGAATTGATACTACTGATAGTGGATTTCCTCCCTGGCTTGGTAGCCCCCAGATGTAGGTCATGTTGGACTGAACTGGGTAAACAATTACTTGTGTTATTTACTGCACCTACTGTTAAGTTCTGCATAATTCCTGTCTGTGCAGAATTGGACGTCATAACAACCAGTGTGACATCCAAAGTCTGATAACTAGAATTTCACAAGCCTCATACTCCACCATATTATTCGTGCATTTGAAAGTTAGCCTTGCTGTAAAAGGAAAATATGTGCCTTGAGGAGTAATAATCACTTCCCCAATACCATTTCCATATTGATTGACAGCACCATCGAACACCATACCCCATCGGGAACCAGGCTCTGGCCCTTCATCGAGCAAAGGCTCATCAAAATCTTTCATCTTCCAATACAGAATCTCCTCATCGGGGAAGTCATATTGCACAGACTGATAATCTCAATTGGTTGATGCGCCAAATGGTCAGCCAAGATACTACCTTTAATAGCTTTTTGAGCTCGATACTCAATATCATACTCAGACAACAACATCTGCCAACGAGCAATTCTCCTAGTTAAAGCAGGCTTCTCAAAGATATACTTGATCGGATCCATTTTGGATATTAACCAAGTCGTATGATTCAACATATACTAGCGTAAACGCTTAGCGGCCCAAGCCAAAGCACAATATGTCTTCTCAAGCATTGAGTACCGAGACTCACAGTCGGTGAGCTTCTTACTCAAGTAGTATATTGCATATTCTTTCTTTCCTGATTCGTCTTGCTGACTGAGGACACAACCCATGTGTAGCGGTGTATTCGTCGCTATATGATCTATTGGTTAAATCATAAGCAATGCATACAATGAATTCGAGTCGCCACCGCACTTTTATTTATCCAAAGGACTGGCTAAAAAGCGAACAAAAGCCTAAGAAGTTTTACGCGTAGAAAACTAATGAAAAAGATTAGAGAGTCTGGATAAGGGGTAAATTACGTAATGGGAAGGTGTTAGGCACCCACTACGTCCTAGGTACTCCTAGGGAGCCCTTTTCACACTTGTTGTATAAAAATATTTATTTGTTTTGACATATTGTGCAAACATGAATGGGATGATGAGAAAAGAATGTACAAATTAGTTATTTTTGTGTTCGAACGGATGAACCCGTTGCCTACGTACCTTCCATCAAAGGTAAGGATCAAAACGCCGTAGTTCGGCTAAAAATTTCCAAAAGTTAGTGGATTCAATTTTAAAACACAAGTACTAAGGCTTTTCATTACCAATGGGAGAATACTCAACCTGAATCAACAATCCACCATGCGAGGACGGCTTCAACATACTAGTGAGGGGTTAACCCTATAATAAGTATGGAAGACTCACAATCAACTCACTAAGGATAGGAAAGAATTACATCAACCACTATGGTAATTGAAACCTGCGGCTAATGCATAGAAAACTTAACAAACATGGACTAAGCCACAAAACATTTGAATGGGTGAAGGTTAATTGATTTGGATTATTTACAAAGTATGGTCAAGGTATGATTAAAGTCAATTCACAATAAGTATTTACAAAAGTGAAGTTTGGAAAATCAAGGACTTAAGGTCCAGGTTTCTAATTTGGCAAGAAGGTGAGAATGTTTGCACAATGCTTATCCCAGGTTTTTGAAACATGTATGAAAAGGTTTAGGACATAGTGGATGAATAAATGGATGTAAAACTTCTTGGAAGGTTCACCTCTTGAAATCATATAGGAGATGATTCAAGTGTGTCCTTTGGAATAGGCGACAAATGAGCAATGGTATGTACATGGTAACAGATGAAAGTAAATAAAAGCGGATACCGAATGCCACTCAATGGTCTTACATCAATCTCCTAAAACAAACAAGGATATCAGAAGCCACTCTATGGTCTTACACTAATCTCCATCAAAAGCGGATATCGGATACCAATATATGGATTTATACCAATCTCCTAAAACGAACAAGGATGTCAGATGCCACTCAATGGTCTTACACTGATCCCCTAAAGCAAATGAACAAAAGAAAGAAGCGGATACCGGATGCCAATAAATGGGCTTATACCAATCTCCAACATATGGTCATAGGAATACAAATGCCACATCACAGGGACTTACAATTGCATCCTCACATGAACAAACAAAAGCAAACAATGGATGTCAGATGCCAATCTATCTGGGCTTACTCTAACTTCCACAGTATGATCCTAGGAATACAAATGCCACATCACCGGGACTTACAATGAATCCTCACATACAACACCAATGTGCATCAAGTAATGAGCAAAATAAGATATGAGTGACCAATGAGGTCTTACACTCTATCTCTTCCATATCATGGGAACAAAAGCCAATCTACATGGTCTTACAATTGTATCCTCCATGGGCAAACAACAATGTGTCACAAAGACAGATGAGATAATCATGCACTAATGGCAAACAATGATGATGAATGCACAATGGCAAACTCAAGTAATCATGTATAAACGAATCAAGTAATCAATCACATAAATTCAAGTAGCACACACTATAACCATTCAATTAGGCTCAAGCAAGTGGTGAGGCATTAAAGCCAACTGGAATAGGGTTCATATTGCTCTTAACCTTGCCATTGAGGGGCTAAGGTGAAGCAGATGAAAGGATATGAGGGGTGTGCCTCATCACTCTTATCTCTGGTCAGAGAGAGTATTGAATATCAGAAGGTGTGGGAGTTCAGAAAGTAGGAACTCTCTCCACATTTTATTGACTCGATAGATCTTGGGTTTGGATCTCAATGCTACAACCATGTAATGGGAGCAAGGAGAAGACTCACAGAATAGTGGGAGATAGGCTACATATCTCTTATATCCACCAATTGCCTCAAATGAGGACTTTTCCTGCTTGGGACAAACATAAACAATCACAAACATTGCCTCTTAAGGAGGACTTCAGACAGTTGCCTGGCTAAATAACAAGCCAGGTCTTCCAGACTACATGGAGACAAGAGAGTCTACCTCAATGCAAATTGCTATTAAGCAAAGCAAAGCAAGTTCTTAAGATAACTGAGCAACTAAGGGTACCTGAAATCAATCAAATATAATCAGCATCCCAATCTAAATCAAACAGACAAGGTAATAAACCAATAGCCAATCACAATCAAACATGTGCAAAGCATAAGGCTCAAAGCTCAAATGAGCTAAGCATCCTACAAAACAAACAATTAGTCAAATGAATTCAACTCAAATATGCATCAACCTCCTTAATGCCTTAGCTTTTTAACCTGAAAAGTCAAAGTCAAGCTCAAACATAAGTAACAAGACCACTAGGACAAGCCTAGGGTCCAAAGGAAGGAAAAAAACTTAAAACAGCAAGTGAATCATGATCAAAGTCAAGATAATTCAAATAAGAAGAGATCCCAATTGGTCTCACATCCAAACTATGCACTAATTTTATTTCATGCACAAATTAAGGCAAAGTAAGCAATGTTGAATCACATATGGACAACCAGAATGATTTCAATCAAAAAAATATCAAAACAGCACAGTAAATTCCACAAACATTATATCCTAAACAGAGGGCATTCAATGAGCTACATATCAATTTTCATGCCATTTGGACTAGTGGAGCTATGTCAATTAAATCAACATGTTAAGGCATGCAAAAACGCAACCAAATTAAGTCACCAAATGAGTATCAACTTCAATCCATTGTAAAACAGCTAAATCAAATTAGAAATGAGTGGGACCAAAGCCAAATTAAAGTTTAATATGTTAGGAAACACTCCATCAATTTTCATATTCATAGGATAAGGGATGAGTATTTAACAACACATGTACATTTTGTTACACATAAAACAGTCCAAAATTGCTAAACAGCAATCAAAAATCCAAATCAATTAGAAAACGGATCAATTAAATCCACAAAAATTCAAGGTGAAATCTGACATACACATTGTATCTCATGCAAAAAATCATAGCCATAGGCCTAAGGTAAGCATGGAAAATTAATTCATGAACTCAGCATAGCATAGTGTGACACAAATTGTCACACTCAAATTAAATAAATCATATCTAACAAACCAGAGGTCCAAAAATTACAAATCATATATCAAAATCTCCAGGAATGTGTCAAGAATCGTCATATGAATTTTCAATTAATTTGGAGCTAGCATGATTATTTGGTGATCAAAATGGTAAAACATACAATTATTGCACACATGTCAAAAATCAATAAGCCAATTAAAGATTCTACCAGGCACAACTTAAGTTTCTATGCCTAAAAAAAGTAGACAAAAATTGGGATCTAACAAAAAAAGTCCCAAATTATTTGGACTAAAATTGGATTTTCTATGATTTTTATAAGTTTTGTTAATATTATGATAATTATTTTAAGTGAATTAATGGAATTGTTTAACAGCGATGGCATAACAGTAAATATGTGCAGCCTTGCCAAAACCGGTACTGTGTTCATTTATTGCATGGCGGCTTCTCATTGGCTGGATTTGGTGGGAAACAAAAATTTGAAAAAACGCCATGCACAGAATGGATTGAAACGTGAACTTTTCCAGAATTTCTTGGCTTCTTCACCGCGGTTCATACATTCTTCATTGCCGGATGCGGTTGCGAGATTTTTTCCACCAAACGACACGAGCCTTATACCTTTGTGACCGTCTCTCCATGTAGGTTACGGATATGGCAACGCAATCGTCTAAAGATTAACGTACAAAAAGATCTAATCGAAAGAAGTTTCACACACAAATATTCAGATCAACATATCTAGCTCAATACTTAACGGAATCGCGCGATTCAAACATCAAATTAACCTATATTCCACGAACTATCTAAGCCATATCTTGATTTCACGAATTAAAGATTTCAAAAAATCACCTTCTTGAAGTGCAGCCGTGAAATTCTCGTGCTATTGGCCTTGATTCTTGAAAACAGATCGTGATTGATGATTATGAAGATGAATGATGATGATTTCGCAGCTCAACGGTGCACGGATCAGTGGAAAATCGTAACTGCCATGTGAGAGCAAGCTTGTAGCAGCTGGAGTTTTGGACGGTTTTTGCTTCAATTTGCTACAAACAGAACTCTAATATCACCTGCAAATGAAGATTCAACCAAGAATTCGCAGAAACAATAGTGAATTATTGAAGAATTGATGAAAAAGTGTATGTGGAAATTGGAGAAAAAGTGAGAGAATTTGAGAGTTTTTTAGATGAATCTGAAAAAATGATTATTCCCCTTGAATTCAGTTAGGATTAAGCTTTTATATGTCAAGTTAATCCACTCTCTAATCATGATTAGCCAAAAAATGGAGATTAGTGAAATATGCACATTTAAGCAATTTGGCATTTTTGCCCTTGGATGGCTATGATCAATGTAACAGTGATTTACCACTTTGAACAAGTCACAATTTACATTTAGAAGCTATTGGAATTGGTCCCATGTCAAAATTCCATGTACTTTGAGTTTTGGACCATTTTGCCCTTGCATTTTAATTAGTACACTTAAAAAATGACCTTTTTATGTGAAGGTTTTTGGCAAAATGTGATGATGGATTATGAAAGTACATATCAAATGTGGTTTGCTCAAAGAAGAACCATCCAATTTGGACATTCCATGTGCAAGTTATGCCACCTTGAATTCGGGCATTTTCTGAAATTGATTGGACCATATCTTGTCAACCACACATGGGAATTAAGTATTCTTGGACTTTTTGGAATTGTGAGAACAAGATCTTCAACTTTCATGTTGGACAAAATTTCATTTGAAGCTTGTATGATGAAGTAATTTTGGGGAGAAAAACTTTCCATTTTTGGCAGGTGAGAATTACAGGTCATTTCCATTTTTGGAAACTTTTTGTCTGACTTCAAATCCTTCAACCTTGATCTTTAAAATGTCAAATGAGACTTGTATGGACATGAATGAGGTCTCTCTAACCATCTCACACCTTCCAATCCCTGATTAAATGCACAGTTGACCACAGTTGACCTTTGTTGACTTTTCTAGGGTTTTGGATGACTGGGCCATGTTCTGATGAATTCCAAGCCTCTTTCACATGAGATCTTGATCCAAAATGATATCACAAGTTATATGAACTCTTGATGAATGATCATGGTGTCCAAATTCTTCAAGAACGGCCACCATCTATTGCTCAATGCCTGATTTGACTGTATTGACCTAGTCAGCTTCATCTGCAAGCAACATGGTTAGATGACAACATTTTTGTACTTTTGATTAGTAAACATATGAAAAGCAATGATATACAAATGCAATACATGCTTGGTGATCAAGAATCACACTCACAAGGTATCCCACCCACTAGGAGGGCAGCTAGGGTATGCAATGATCCTTGAGGCCATGATATGATATGATATGGGCCATGAGGGATCTTAGGGCCAAAATTGGGGTCTTACACCATGGAATCATCAAGCACAGTCAAGTACATAATCAATGGTCTCCCTTCAACAGGCGGAGACAGAACCGGAGGCTCAGACATATACTCTTCGATACTGTCAAAGGCCTGTTGGCAATCCTCGGTCCAATCATGACGCTGATCTTTCCGGAGGAGCTTGAATATAGGCGCACATGTGGCAGTCATGTGGGATATAAATCTCGAAATGTAATTCAAGCGGCCAAGAAAACCTCGGACTTACTTCTCAGTTTTGGGCGCAGGCATCTCTTGTATTGCTTTGACCTTGGCAGGATCAACTTTAATACCTCTCTCGCTGATAATAAAGCCCAATAACTTTCCGGAACGGACTCCAAATGTACACTTGTTCGGATTCAAGTGGAGTTTGTACTTCCTCAAATGCTGGAAAAGCTTCAACAAGTGCTCTACATGTTCAACTTCCATTTTCGACTTTGCAATCATATTATCAACATACACCTCGATCTCATTGTGCATCATGTCATGAAACAAGGTAGTCATAGCTCGTTGATACGTGGCTCCGGCGTTCTTCAAACCGAAGGGCATCACTCGATAAAAGAATGTTCCCCAAGGTGTGATGAATTTGTCTTCTCCATATCCTCGGGTGCCATTTTAATCTGATTATAACCGGAAAATCCATCCATAAAAGAAAAGACATTGAATTTAGCCGTATTGTCTACCAACATATTAATGTGTGGTAGAGGAAAATCATCTTTTGGACTAGCTTTATTCAAGTCAAGGTAATCCACACACATTTGGACTTTTCCATCTTTCTTAGGCACAGGCACAATATTGGCCACCCATTGAGGATATGTAGAAGTCACCAGAAACCCCACATCAATTTGCTTCTAAACTTCTTCTTTAATCTTCACTGCCATATCAAGATGAGTTCTTCTGAGCTTCTGCTTCACAGGCACGCACTCAAGCTTTAACGGCAAGAAATGTTGCATGTCTTCATACGACCAAGCAAAGAAGTGGACATATTCTCGTAGCAACTCAATCAACCCCTTCTTAACAGACTCTTCTAGGAGTGCACAATCTTCACTTCACGAATGCAGTCTTCGGACCCCTATCACACAAAAGCAAACATCAAAAAGTAAACATCAAAAATTTCACAACACAATAAGGGGAATGGACAAAGAATAAGTTTGGATGAGGAGTCCTTTGAGGTCAACTTTGGATTTTAGCATTCTAAAAGCATGAGGCCTAGTTTCTCTTCAACATGTTTTTGCATTCTAAAGGCATGAGGCCTAGTTGCTCTTGAACTCCTTTAAGCATAGGTAAGTCCTAATTCTAAGTCCTTTCTCCTTTTGCATTTGGTTCACACAAAACAAACACAAAGCAAACACAAGATAGCAATATATTTATATACAATAATGAGCTCAAATGAGCAAAAGAAAAATGACATAAACATAAAATATGTGCTCAAGTGAGCAAAGGGAAAATCAATATGAATAATGAGCAAGAAATAAATGGCATTAAAAGTAAATGGCAAGAAATTAAATGCTCAAATTAAAGTTAGTAATTAGTGAGGTTATGTTAGCTTGTCATAAGACAATGTAGCGCTATGTTAAGCAATCGTAAGTGGACTAATGTAGTAGTCACACCTATCTGAGACCGGTCAATAAAAATATAGGCAAAGCACACAAGTTAGAGATCATGACTAGTAAGCCAAGCTCCATAAACTTGCCATGCCAAAACAAAAGGGGACGGGCCTTGCATTGACTTTAGGTTATTTGCTTGACCAAGAAGCAACCTATCTTGGACACAAAACAACTCACTTGATCATGGATCAAGTTGAGTTTGGTTTGGATCAAAGAAGGTTAAACCTCTCATTTGTCAAGACCAACCATAAGACTTTAACTCATTGGCCATTGATGGAAAGAAAATGATGAAGATGAAAGGGAGGGAAAAAGAAGACCACAACCAAATCCAATTGATCAAATGTGAATCAAATCATCATCAATCAACACCAAACAGAAGAGAAATGAAAATAACAAGTCAACAAGTCAACCATATTTTTTTTGTATTTTTTGAATTAAAATAAAATGCAAATAAAATATAAACAAATAAGTTCAAACCTCAAATTCAATTCAAATCAATTTCGACAAGTCCAATTAAATTCTCATAGGTTCAACATGGTCAAACAAACTTTGACTAATTTTTTCACCAATTTTTGAAACCAGAAAGTATTTAAAAACAATTAAAAATAGCACAATATGAATTAAAATCTCAAATAATCTCAAATCAAATAAAAATTGATGAGACTATTTTTCATTGACTTATCATGATCCATAAATGCTAGGAAAATATTTTTGGATTTTTCAAAAGTCAGAAAGTATTTTAAAATGAATTAAAACTATTAAAAATCAAATAATCCATGAAAAATATTAAATGAAGTCACAAAACTAATTAAAAATCAAATAATGAAACTAGATTTTTCAAGAAATTTTTTGGAGTTGGTCTCATATTTTTATGACTTCAAATGAATTTTTAATGAATATTTGAAAATCAAATGAATTAACGGAAAATAAAAGAAAATAGAATAAATGGAAAAAACCAGCGCCACAAGATGGAGCTCATTAATTGACGTGGCATCCAAGAACGGTCCAGATGTGAGGACACACGATGCAACCAATTCAAACGCGTAGCAACATGTATTAAATGAAGTAAACATAATGGACGTGTAAGATTAAAACGTGGAAACCAAATCCAAGTGTCCTGGCCAGAACACGTGGTGGTGGTGGTGGTGGTGGAAACCACCATCTTCTCCGACCAGACAACCAATTCCGGCCACTAGTTGCAGAGAAAAAAGTTTTAACGAAAATGGAAAACAAGGACATGGAAATGAAGCTTGTGTGATGGAGATCATCACTGTACCATTGGATATTCCTCACTCTTCCTATATTGAGAGAAATGTGAAGTGGAAGATCATGGTGTTCCAACTGTTTGCTCATGAAATGATGAATTGAAAGCACCAATGGCTTGCCTCAAGTGTGAGGACTTTAGAAAACCACACAAACACAAGAATGCTACATTGAATTGAGAGTTCTAGATCCAAAAAGTTTGAATGTATACCTCTGAATTGAAGTACTTCAGGCCACAAATCCTTCAAGATCCTTGCTCCTCTTTGCTCTAGGGATGCAGTGAAAGTGAAAGGCTAAGAAATTAGGCTTTGAAGATTAACTAATGATGCTGAATTTCAAGCTTGAAAGTGAGAATTTTTTTTGAACAATTTCTTTGGTATGGCTATGGTTTTAATGCTGCAGCAATTCATATCTTCAAAAGGTTACCAAATGAGTGAGAGGGAACCTCTATTTATAGCTAAATGTGGCTGATCACACACTTCTCTCGTGTGCATGAAATTTGAGCTTTGATGTGCATGGGCCTGTACAGGTGTGTGGGAGACCCAATAATGGTTGTAAAAGCTAACTGAGATCATGTAGAGAGCAAATGGTCATGTGCATTGGACTGAACAAGCTTGCAAATCAAATTATAACATGAAATATCTAAATTGCACATACATGGAAAGGATTTTGAAACTCATAAATGGTAAGTCCAAAAGAGTAATGTGAGTAATGGTTGGAAAGTCCTTGAAATAAGGAACAAAAGTCATGTTGGGAAAAAATTCATTTGGCATATGCAAATTAGTGAAAACTGGCCTGGAAGATCCAAGTACAAAACATGTTTAAGTCACATTTGAAAAATTTCACCAAAAGCAAGCCTAATCAAACCCCTCTATTTTCATGATTCAAGATTCAAATGGAAAAACCTCCAACGTCAAAGTTGTATATCTTTTCAATATGATCAATTTAGACGCAAAGTTTGCATCATTTGGATTTTCTATGACAATTTTATGGGCATTTGAAGTTGGGTACTTTTCCAAATTCAATGAATTAGGTCCAATATAACCTATAATGTTTTGTATTATCACATGTATTTCTTTTAGGATTATGAAATTTTGTCCAACATGACATTTGAATTAAACCTCTCAAGATTTTCAATTAATCTTTTATCACCTCAAAATCATAAAAATTAAGGAAGTTATGCCCTTGGTAAGTTGACCCAAAATTAAGGTTTCCGTCAAAATGACCTATAATGTTTTGAAATGAATGATGACCTTCCAAGTTTCAAATGGATTTTTGATGAACATTAAAGTTGTTCATTTGGTTCTTAAGAAAATGTTTTCTCTTGGGGTCATCTTCATTTGACAAACACATCAAAAGTTATATCTCAGTGATCCTCAGTTTAGTCAGGTGACTAGACTGGTCAACTTTTCAAGGCCAAACTTCCAATCTTGATGAATAAATGATTAAGGATTCTCAAATAGGCTCATATATGCATAGAATGATGAATGAAGGAACTTTCCTTGATTAAATTTCATCAGAGGTTGAGATTGCTTCATGGGCAAGGCACAGTCAAAGCATAGTGGAATTAGGGTTTCCTTGGGGAACAATCTTCAAGCCCTTTGGGTTATCTTGATCAAATTGGCAAATTGAGATACTTGGGAGACATATATGATTATTAGGAGATTTGTGGACCATTTTCATGATTTTTCTCATCTTCATCTAGCCATTTCAATGGGCTTAGGAGCCTCCTAGGAGCATTGGAACACATGATCACTTGAGCTTCAAAACAAAAAGCGTTAGTGACATACTTTTGTGCTTTTGGTTAGTAATCAAATAAGAGAAGCAATAATATACAATACAATCATTATTTGTGATTTTAAAACACTAAAACAAGTCCCAACCCTAGGGTTAAGGAGCTAAACATGTTATAATCCTTAAGGCAGTGCACTTGTCCAATAACATGATGCCATGAGGGATCTTAGGGTCAAAATTAGGGTCTTACAAGGCACAACCAAGAATTGATTCAAGAATGGTTATAAGTATCATATATGAGTCCCATTAATTCCTACGTGTTATATTGATCATGTTTTCTTCAAGAGATTGAGGGTGATTTGCCTTGGAAACCCTAGTTTGACTGGGTATCTTGAGTAACTTCTCCAACAAGCTATCTCACCAATTGATAAAATTTATCAAGGTACAATTCAAAATTCATCATCTTATGCATATATGATCTACCATGAGCCAATAAATTCAAGAGAATTGGAAATTAGCAAGTTGGTTGATGGTGGTTGGCCAGATGAATTCATCTGATCAAAACTGGGTCTCCCTAGACCCTATCCACTACAAATTTCACCATATGAAAATGATTCCAAGATAAAACTTACTATAAGTGAAATTATAAACAACTTTCATGTTGAGACCTAGAGCTAGTTTTTCTTGGAAAATCATTTTCTATGTTGAAACATTATAGGTCATTTTGTCTAAACCCTAATTTGAAAGTCAACTTCCCAAGGCCATAACGTGCTCAATTTTTATGAGATGAAAGATTTCCAAGTTGCACAATCAAATTAAATGTGTCTACTTCAACCTTTATGTTTTGAGTGGGAGCTAGTTCAACTTTTTTGAGCATGTGATATGAGGCTACATTGTAGGTCACTTTTGACCTATACCATTGATCAAGTGATTTTTCCAAACTTCAAAAATGCATAACTCAATCATTTCAAATCCAAATGACATGAAATTGGTGACCATTTTGAAGGTCTTTGAGATAGCTAAAACTTTGTTGAATACACTTTTCTCATTTGAAGCTCCTATAAAACGTTAAGCAAGGTGGAATATTGAGACATATGGCTTGACACTTAGAAAAAATTTGATATGTAAAATTTTTCCAAACTTCCACCTCAAATTTCTCCAAGTTCCAAGTTCCAAATGAAAAAGTGTTCAACATCAAACTTTTTCCTCTTGATCTCACCTTTCCAAAGAGCTCAAAAGCATTCATTTTAGATGAGAAATGCATAGGCTGCGCATGACTTAAACAAGCTGATATCATTTGGCATGGATCAATCTTCAAGCAACAATACACATGTGCCTTGTAATCTAAGCTAACTTCAAACCATCTGATATGCAATTTTGGACCTTCAGCTATCATTTCATGGGCCTATGCGCGCCCATGCACCATTGCATCATCATTTTCCAATTTTGGAAAGTGGAAGTGAGTGTGCAAATATCACTTGATTCATCTATAAATAGAGCTTCAATTGCTCAGAATTCACGACACCTTTGCGCCAGCTTTGATCCCCCATTGAAAACCCTTCACTCTCATAGGATAAACCTGATAAATTCATTTAAATTTGAGCTTGAATCTCCAATGTTTTGGAATTTAATTCTCCAGGAATCCATTGCTTCTAAACCTTTCCATTCTCTTCCTGCAAGCAAGTAGAGTGAGTCCAAGTGCAAGCAAGCTCAAGATCCATCAAGTTCAGACCTCCATTGAAGGTAATTTGCAGAAATTTCAAACTCTTCGATTCTCTTAAATTCTTGCTCAATTCCATTGATTCTTTGGTTGTCTGAAGTCCTACCAATGTAGGCAAGAAGATTGAGTTACTTTGAGGTTAAATCGAAGCAACTCAGTTCATGTACCTCATATTTCAATTCTATATATCTCTTAATATATTTGGAATTGGAGTAATTGGAGGCCAGATTCGAGCTTAGTGCCATTTTCTCTTTAAGATCATGTCCTTGTTTATTTTTTCTTTTTTTTGGTGATGGTTTATGTTGACTAGTCCGGTGAGGTTCACCGGAGAAGATAACCAGAGCTCTGGCTCCGGCGATAACTTGGCCAACCTCTGAACCATAAGATCCATGTCTCATGTTCTAATCTTGATTGTCCATTGTGATTACCTCATTTGACACGCGGTTGACTAGAGAACATGTGGAGCACACGTTTTGGATCATCAGATCTGCCACCTCAATTAATGAGGGAGATCTGATGGTCTACGTAATTTACATTTTCTGATTTTTTATTTTAATTGCATTTTTTTCAATAATTCATATTAAATTAAATATTGATCCAAAAAATATGGGACTTTCACCAAAAAAATTCAAATATTTTTCTCTTCCATATTCTGAATTAAAATTATTTTTTGGATCATTATTAATATTTTTCATGAATTAATTGATTTTTCATTTGTTTTTAATTTCTTAAAAATATTTTTAAAAGTCCAAAAATTATGATTTTTTTTCTCCAAGGTCCTTTGACCCTGTTTGACCTATGATAAATCTCATGGCCATTTCTTTGGTGTTTTGATGAGATTTTAGGATTTGGACAAAATATATTTGAATTAAATGCATTATTTTATTATTTTTAATTGAATAAATGCCAATTAAATTTTGTTGACCATTTGTATTGACTTATTTAAGTTTGCTTGTTTGTTGTTGGGCCTTGGTCAAGGTTGATTTTACTTTGTCTAGTTAATATCATTGGATTTAGGGTATTGATGGAATGTACATTCTATCTCCCAAAATGAATGAATGATATTAATTTGGTAAAAGTCCTCCTTTGACCAATTTGTGATCTCATTCATCCCCTTCCCTCTTCATCTAATTCCCCTTCTTCATCCATTCATTTCCATTTGGCCTATGACATCTCAAAGTCTTAATGCTAGTTGATAGAAAAATCAACATGAGTATGGATGAGATTAGGCCACACCTTTTGCATATTTTTGTGTGTGTGGTATGTTTCATAAGCATAGTTCATAATACTATGTCTCCAACATGCATTAACACCAAAAGTTTATTGCCTGGCCTCAAATAGTTGTGACTTCTACATAAGTTCAATTACGATTGCTTAACATAGCGCTAAATTTGTGACACAAAAGGCATAAGCATTCAAGTTAGTGAGATTGTAAGTCTCCCCTCTTTCATGGTATTGTGTGGAAACTTGGCCTTCTTTCCTTCCTTTGGCCTAAGTCAAAGTACATACATAGACAAAGTGCTGAGACATAGCATGTGTCTATCAAAAACACAATCCCCTTCAACTAAGGAAGAAAGGGAACGCATGAATAAGATTCCATATGCATCTGCAATAAGATCTATCATGTATGCCATGTTATGTACTCGACCAGATGTCTCGTATGCTTTAAGTGCAACGAGTAGGTACCAATCTGATCCTGGTGATGCCCATTGGGTAGCTGTTAAGAATATCCTTAAGTACTTGAGAAGGACTAAGGAATCATTCTTGATATATGGAGGTCAGGAAGAGTTGGCTATAATTGGTTAGAGTGATGCTAGCTTCCAGACAGATAAGGATGACTTTAGATCGCAATCTGGTTATGTGTTTTGCTTGAACGGTGGCGCTGTGAGCTGGAAAAGTTCGAAGCAAGATACAGTTGCTGATTCTACAACCGAGGCCGAGTATATTGCTGCCTCAAGTGCAGCAAAGGAAGCTGTTTGGATCAGGAAGTTCATTAGTGAACTTGGCATAGTCCCTAGCGTTGTGGATCCCATTGGTCTCTATTGTGATAACAATGGTGCTATCACACAAGCTAACGAGCCTAGATCTCACCAACGATCCAAACACATACTTAGGCGTTATCATCTCATTCGAGAGATAATAGATAGAGGAGATGTGAAAATATGTAAAGTACCTACACTTGACAATATATCTGACCCACTGACAAAGCCTCTTGCGCAGCAGAAGCATGATGGCCATACTAGATCAATGGGCATACGGGGTATGTCTGATTGGCTCTAGTGCTAGTGGGAGATTGTTGGTGTAAGCCCTAGAGGCCAATACTTTTGGTACTTGTATCGAATTATTTATTAATAATAAAAGGCATTTTCTTTATTATGGTTGATTAATAAAGTCCCTAGAATAGATAGTCCGTTTAATGTATTAAGTGTGACTTAATCATGAGAACACATTAAACATAAGGGCACTGTTCTTAAAGTATCTGTAGTCGAGCTTTAATGTGAAGTGGGATAACATTAAAGCATTAAGACTATTATGTTTGTAGACTGATGATCACATCTCATGGATCATGGATAAAGAATTATCAAGTCTTAAACATAGGTATGAATATTAGGAGTAATATTTATACCGGATTGACCCGCTATGAGAATACTATATAGAAAGTTATGCAATGTGTCATAAGTTATTCTCATGGTGATAATATTGTATACCACTCTTCGACCTGAAACCACTATGGATCCTAGATGTAGAGTCGAGTGCTTTATTGTTGATCCAACGTTGTCCGTAACTGGATAACCATAAAGACAGTTGATGGGTACTCCACGAAGCATGCTGAGGGACATGAGTGTCCTAGATGGAATTTGCCAATCCTGCGTAACAGGATAAATGTCTATGGGCCCAATGTTGAACTAGACAAGGGTGACACGGTCTATACCTTGTGTTCAATATAGACATAAGGGCAAAGGGGTAATTATACACATAATTATTATCACAGGAGGTTTTGTCAGATCACATGACATTTTCGTGACTTGGGCAGCAGTGATGTGTTGCTAGATACCGCTCACTATTTATTATGTTAAATGCGTGATTTAATATAATTGCCAACGCCGCGAAAACCTATAGGGTCACACACAAAGGACGGATTGATGAGAGATAGAGTAACTAAGGAACACCGTAAGGTACGGTGCACTTAAGTGGGAGACGAAATATGGTAAGGTACCAAATACTTAAGTGATTTTGGGCATATTATAAGATATGGGCCAAAATACACTTAAGTGGGCTTTTTAGCTTGAAGCCCACACAAGTGGTTCTATAAATAGAACCCCTTGGGTAGAAGCATTGTCACTCCAATCCACTCAGACGGAAATTCAAGTAGAGACTTGGAATTTTGTTTCCCTCTTTCTCTCACTCAAAGCCTTCATTCATAACAGCTAGCACCGCGATTGAAGGAATCCGTTCGTATGGGCTGAGTAGAGACGTTGTCATCGTTCAACATTCGTGATCGCCCCGTGGATCTGTATCAAAGGTTTTGATCATTATAAGAGATCTGCACCAAAGGTTTGAATCGCCACAAGAGGTAACGATTCTATCACTGATCATGCCCATTCGTAAGGATCACTAAATGGAGAAATTTTTAAATTCCGCTGCGCCTTGGATGTCAATTCTCCTCCACGAACACCTACAACAACAACAATACCAACAACAATCATCATCAACAACAGAACTTTGAGAGGAAGAAGGTCTCTTTTGACCCGATTCCTATGTCGTACGCAGAGTTATATCCCACGTTAGTTCTCAAGAACTTGATTCAATCGAGGAACCCACCACAGATCCCAGAACCACTTCCTTGGTGGTATAAACCTGAGCTTCGTTGTGCTTTTCATCAGGGTGCATTTGGGTATGATATTGAAAACTGTTATCCGTTGAAGTATGAGGTGCACAAGCTTATGAAGAGTGGTATGGTGTCCTTTGAGGATCGTGCGCCTAATGTGAAAGCTAACCCTTTGCCCGCTCATGGGAACTCTTCAGTGAATATGGTAGACGGCTGTCCCGGTGAATTCAAGGTTTTTGATGTCAGATTTATTCGAAGATCTCTAGTACAAATGCACAAAGATATTTGTTTGGTGAGTGACTGTGAACATGATCATGATGGTTGTGTTGTGTGTAGCGTGAACCCAAGAGGTTGTGATATAGTGAAAAGGGACATCCAGCGTTTGATGGATGAATGCATGATCTAGATTGTTCAATCTCGTCATGTAGATGACGATGGAAATGTCATAGTGCCCGATTTCAAGTAACAAGAGCGGTTGGTAATTCAGTATGATAGCAATAGTAACAAGAACATTAGTCAAAGGTAAGTATCGCCGTTGGTAATACGGTTAGCGGGCCCAGTCCCGTATGCATCTGATAAGGTTGTACCATACCAGTATAATGCTACAATGATAGAGAATGGTCAAGAGGTCCTGTTGCCTACGACTAGTTCAGTGGTGAGCATTGCTGATGTAACGAAGGTGACCCGCAGTGGTCGAGTATTTAGACCGGTGTTCCCGGAAAATAAAGAAGAAACAAGTGTTGGTAAGAAGATGGAGATGCCTACTGTAGATCAAGTTGGCTGTTCAAAGGATAAGCCAATGATGATGATGAGGTACTCCGATTGATTAAAAGGAGTGAATTTAATGTGGTTGAGCAGCTGCTCTAGACCCGCTTGAAGATTTCTATGTTGTCTCTGCTTTTGAATTCTGAGGCGCATAGAGAAGCACTACAGAGAGTTCTTGAACAAGCATATGTAGAGCAAGATGTTACTGTGGATCACTTTGATCACATTATGGCTAACATCACTTCATGCAATAATTTGAGCTTTGGCAACGAAGAACTCTCTAAGGAGGGAAGAAATCATAACCTGGCTTTTCATATTTCAATGAACTGTAAGGAAAATGCTTTGTCAAATGTGCTTGTTGACATCGATTCGTCACTCAATGTGCTTCCGAAGTCAACTTTGTCAAAGTTATCTTACCAAGGAGCTCCAATGAGGTATAGTGGGGTGATTTTAAAAGCCTTTGATGGCTCGTGCAAAACAGTCATTGGTGAAGTGGACCTTCTAGTTAATATAGGTCCGAGTGATTTTCAAATTACTTTCCAAGTAATGGATATCCACCCAGCCTACAGTTGCTTATTGGGAAGGCCATGGATTCATGAGGCAGGGGCCGTTACCTCCACTCTGCACCAGAAGCTCAAATTTGTCAAGAATGGCAAGCTAGTGATTGTGGGAGGAAAGAAGGCGTTGTTTGTTAGCCATCTGTCATCTTTCTTATATGTTGAAGCTGAGGATGAGATTGGGACTCCGTTCCAAACCTTATTTATTGCTGCTGAGAAGAGAGTTGGGGCACCTATGTCCTCTCTGAAAGATGCTCAGAAGATTGCTAAAGAAGGTCCTGTTGATCCGTGGTGGCGCATGGTAGAGGTCTCCGACAACAAAGGAAGAACCGGTTTGGGGTTCCATAAGGGATCATCAATTGCAAGATCTGAGGATATGCAACTCAGCTTCCGTAGCGGAGGGTTCATTCATGGCAATGAACAACACTTAGTTGTTGTGCTAGAGGATAGGGAAGAGGAAGACTGCGCCAACTTTGTAACGCATGGAAGGACATGCAACAATTGGACTACCGTTGATATTCCTGTTATTTTGCGTCGATCTAAGTAATTACTTTTATATTTTAAAATCTTTCTCCTATGCCTGAGGGAGAAGTGAACATTGTTTGGGCGTTTTAAATTGATCATCAATAAAATTAATTCTATTCATCCACATCTTTGATGTTTATTTTTACTTTTTGCTTTATTCTGAAAATGGTAATCACAAAAAACATAAATAAACAATATAATTGTCCATCTGCATAATATTTGGTCACAAATTCACTTCTCTAAAATCAAAATATCAAATCATTATGCAGGTTGGTTTCTAACCCCATTGAATACAATGATCCTTCTCCTTCTCCAAATTTTGAATTCCCTGTGTTTGAGGTCGAGGAGGAAAGTGATGTAGAAGTGAGTGAGGAACTGTCTCGTCTTCTTGAGCAAGATGAAAAGATTATTCAACCATTTGAAGAGCAGATTGAGTTAGTCAACTTGGGTTCCGAAGATGATGTGAAGGAAGTCAAGATTGGGTCTCGACTGTGTCCAGATGCTAAGAAAGGGTTAATTGATCTTCTTCGAGAATATTCATATGTGTTTGCTTGGTCCTATCAAGACATGCCTGGGTTGGATTATGAGATTGTGGAGCATAGATTGTTGTTGAAGCCATAATGCCCGTCGGTCAAGCAGAAGTTAAGAAGAACAGATCCAGATATGGCTGTGAAGATCAAATAGGAAGTGCAGAAGCAGATTGATGTCGGTTTCCTTATAACCGTTGAGTATCCGTAATGGGTGGCCAATATTGTGCATGTGCCGAAGAAAGATGGAAAAGTCTGCATGTGTGTCGACTATAGAGATTTGAATAAAGCCAGTCCGATTTCCCTCTGCCACACATTGATATGTTGGTAGGCAATACTGCTAAATTCAAAGTCTTTTCATTTATGGATGGATTTTCCGGATATAATCAGATCAAGATGGCACTTGAAGATATGGAAAAGACCACATTCATTACACCCTAGGGAACATTCTGTTATAGAGTGACGCCTTTCGGTCTAAAGAATGCTGGTGCAACTTACCATAGAGCAATGACTACTCTTTTTCATGATATGATGCATAAAGAGATTGAAGTTTATCTCGATGACATAATTGCAAAATCAATTGATGAAGAGGAACATGTTGAGCATTTATTGAAGCCATTCCAGCGTTTGAGGAAGTATAAACTCCGCTTGAATCCCAATAAGTGTACTTTTGGTGTTCGTTCTGGTAAGTTGTTGGGCTTTATTGTCAGCGAGAGGGGTATTGAAGTTGATCCTGCCAAGGTTAAAGCAATACAAGAGATGCCTGTGCCCAAAACTGAGAAGCAAGTCAGAGGTTTTCTCGGCCGCTTGAATTATATTTCCATATTCATTTCCCACATGACTGCCACATGTGCGCCTATATTCAAGCTTCTTCGGAAAGATCAGTCTTGTGATTGGATCGAAGATTGCCAGAAAGCTTTTGACAGTATCAAGGAATATCTGCTTGAGCCTTCTATTTTGTCTCCACCTGTTGAAGGAAGACCGTTGATCATGTATTTGATTGTGCTTGATGATAGTATGGGTTGTGTTCTTTGTCAGCAAGATGAGATTGGAAAGAAAGAATTTGCAATTTACTACCTCAGTAAGAAGTTCACCGACTGTGAGACTCGGTATTCAATGCTTGAGAATACTTGTCGCGCATTAACTTGGGCTGCTAAGCGTCTGCGCCAGTATATGTTGAATCATACCACTTGGGAGAATTGCCTGTTGGAAGATGTTGTTATCAGAGTATGATATAGAATACCGATCTCAGAAAGAAATTAAAGGTAGTATCTTGGCTGACCATTTGGCTCACCAACCAATTGAAGATTATCAGTTAGTGCAGTATGATTTTCCTGATGAAGAGATTTTATACTTGAAAATGAAAGATTGTGACAAACCATTGCTTGGAGAAGGGCCAGAACCTGGTTCCCGTTGGGGCATGGTATTTGATGGAGCTGTTAATCATTATGGAAATGGCATTGGGGCAATGATTATTACTCCTCAAGGCACACATCTACCATTTACAGCTAGATTGACTTTCAAGTGTACAAACATCATGGTAGAATATAAAGCTTGCATTATGGGGCTTGAAGAGGCCATGAATCTCAGAATCAAGTATTTGGATGTCTTCAGTGATTCGGCTTTGGTTGTGAATCAGATCAAAGGAGAATGGGAGATGAATCAACCCGGTTTGATACCATATAGAGATTATGCGAGGAGGATTTTAACTTTCTTTACAAAGGTTGAGTTTCATCATATTCCTCGAGACGAGAACCAGATGGCAGATGCTCTTGCAACGTTTGTGTCAATGATTGTAGTGAAATATTGGAATGAAGTTCCCAATTTATCTATGACGCGTCTCGATAGACCAGCTCACGTGTTTGCTATTTAAGAGATCAAAGACGAGAAGCCGTGGTACTACGACATCAAATGCTTCCTCCAAAGTCAGATTTACCCGCTTGGGGCATCTTTCAAAGATAAGAAGACTTTGAGAAGATTAGCCGGTAATTTCTACTTGAATGGTGATATACTATACAAGAGAAACTTCAACACGGTTT
Source organism: Lathyrus oleraceus (assembly GCF_024323335.1). Lineage (NCBI taxonomy): Eukaryota > Viridiplantae > Streptophyta > Magnoliopsida > Fabales > Fabaceae > Lathyrus > Lathyrus oleraceus. The sequence goes on from NC_066580.1 coordinate 215,378,569, forward strand.
TGCTCAAATGCATGGATAGACACGAAGCATACTTGTTGATGACTGAAATGCACGAAGGTTCCTTTGGTACTCATTCCAATGGACATGCAATGGCAAAGAAGATGTTGCGAGCAGGTTACTATTGGCTGACAATGGAATCTGACTGCTGCAAATTTGTGAAGAAGTGCCACAAGTGTCAAATTTATGCTGATAAGATTCATGTTCCTCTAACACTATTGAATGTTATCTCTTCCCCATGGCCCTCCTCCATGTGGGTAATTGATATGATTGGGACGATTGAGCCCAAAGCTTCGAATGGACATCGTTTCATTTTAGTGGAAATTGACTACTTCACAAAATGGGTTGAAGCGACATCGTATGCAAATGTAACCAAGCAAGTCGTTGTAAGGTTTATTAAGAATCAGATTATATGTTGTTATGGTGTGCCAAGTAAGATCATTACTGATAATGGATCGAACTTGAATAACAATATGGTGGAAGCACTTTGCAAAGACTTCAAGATTGCATATCATAATTCTTCTCCCTACAGACCCAAGATGAATGGGGCTGCTGAAGCTGCGAATAAGAACATCAAGAAGATTATTTAGAAGATGGTTGTGACGTATAAGGAATGGCATGAGATGCTCCCATTTGCTTTGCATGGGTATCGTACATCCGTTCGCACTTCAACAAGGGCAACCCCTTTCTCTCTGGTATATGGTATGGAAGCAGTACTCCCCGTAGAGGTTGAGATTCCTTCATTGCGTGTGCTCATGGAAGCCAAGTTGACTGAAGCTGAATGGTGTCAGACCAGGTTTGACCAGTTGAATTTAATTGAAGAGAAGAGATCGACTGCCATGTTTCATGGTCAGTTATATCAACAGAGAATGAAGAAAGCTTTTGATAAGAAGGTCAAACTTCGTGTATTCAGAGAAGGTGACCTTGTGCTCAAGAAGATTTTATCGTTCAAGCTAGATTCCAGAGGAAAATGGACTCCTAATTATCAAGGCCCATATGTTGTTAAGAGAGCCTTTTCAGGCGATGCATTGATTCTTACAACTATAGATGGTGAAGAGTTCACTCGTCCTGTGAATGCAGATGCATTCAAGAAATACTTCGCATAAAAAATAAAAGAACATCTCGCTAAGTTGAAAACTCGAAAGGGCGCCTTAGGCAAAAAATGAGCGTCTTAGTGGATTGAAAACCCAAAAGGGCAATCCAGGCAAAAATTAGAGACATTAAAAACAGAAAAATTTCCCGATAAGTTGAGTACCCCACCCTGGGGCAACTTATGCAAAAATTATGGATTATAGCAAGTAACTGCATTCTGTTGATCCTCAGTGATTTTGAAGACCTGATTGAGAACAAGAGTTGACATTAGTTCATCTCCAACAATGGTCAAGAACACAATGGATATCAAGAGTTGGTAGAAGGATTAAGGATCATTTGTATTCAATGTAACCCTTTTCCTTGTAAATTACCATTTTCAACTTTGTAAAATCTATGGAGTCTTGTCATTTATAGACTACCATCCTATTAAATAAAGTTGAGCCTTTATCCAAATTGTTTCTGCTCTTATTTACTTCAACCAATAGTTTTAACTTTTATTATGATCATTTTGAAATTAATTTTTTAAATCAAAATCAAGTTTTCTTTAATATATAAAAGCAAGAATTTTTCCAAAGCAAGTAAAAGGAATATCAACAGCATTTCAACAGGTAGCAAGTCCCTAAGTGCGAAGCATCTGTGGTTCCCCAAGCAGTAACTCTTCGGGTATCCTTAGACATCAATATTGATTCAGTTCCCTGACATAGTGTTCGATCCCCAGTGGAACTCTTTTCTTTATCCCCAGCTGAGTTCCGGCGTGTCCTTGTCCCCAACAGAATTCCAGCTTTCCCCAACGGATTTTGTGCATCTCTAGTAAAGTTCGCATCTCCTCGGCAGGGTTGATCTTCAGAGATTGACTGATCTTCCCCAGTAGATTGCATTTGCTCCCAGTCAGAGTTACCTCTTGGTTTTTTAGCAGCGTTTGTTGATTTTCGTTGTTGGGTCGTCTCCCATTTTTTATGGTGTTGACCTAAAATTCCCCACACATTTGGATGTTCTATCCTCAACAAATCTCCTCTTTCCCCAGTTAGGGGTGGAGCCTTTTGGGATGTTGATCTCTCTGTTCTCCGGAAATTTGTCTATATTTTGTGGATTGACCGAGGATTGTACCGATGGTTCAATTTCTTTGCGACACCTTTGTATCCTTTGTGATCGTTTTGTCAGCATAATCATCATATATACATATACATATACATTCATATAATTTCATGATTTGCATATCCTGCATATTCATATTTGATTTGCTTGAGATTCTTATTCTCTGTTATGGCGGTACTTTATCCCCATACCAAATCTGGTGTTTGTCCTCCCTCAAATTGTAGAGTGTCAGCTCCTTAAGAAGAAAGACTTTAACCTTTCTCTGTTTCCCCACTGAGTTTGTTTCCTCGTGGATGGTTGTTATTTAAGTTTCCTCTCCAGTAGATTTTCTGGATGGAATTACTCCCCTTGAGTTATGTCCTCATTGGGTTGAGTCTTGATTGATTGTTTCTTTCTAGCTCTTACCTAGATAGATGCTTTGGTCCCCTAAGAGTCTATTTCCCAGTAACTGGTAATACTCTTCTTAGTTTTCAGTTTGTTACTTCTTGCCCAATACCCGACAAGAGTACCCTTTTTCCTCTCCAGTAGAGTCCTCTGAAAGTATATCCTTGATATGTTCATCTTAACCAGGTGACATATATCTTTCTTCCCCCCCCCCCCTGAAGGAGAATTTGCGGTCCAAAACGCAGCGGAAATTAAAAATTTCTCCTTTAGAGATCCTTACGAATGGTCATGATCAGTGATAGAATATTTACCTCTTGTGACGATTGAAACCTTTGGTGAATATATCTTGTAACAATCAAAACCTTTGATGCAGATCCACAGAGCGATCACGAACGTTGAACGATGACAACGTCTCTACTCAGTCCACACGAACGGATTCCTTCAATCTCAGTGCTAGCTGGTACGAATGAAGGCTTTGAGTGAGAGAGAGGGAAAACGAAAATAATGCAAACCGCTATCAATGCTTCTGCACAAGGGTTCTATTTATAGAACCACTTGTGTGGGCTTCAAGCTAAAAAGCCCACTTAAGTGTATTTTGGCCCATATCTTATAATATGCCCAAAATCACTTAAGCCCATGGTACCTTACCATATTTCATATTCTACTCAAGTACACCGTACCTTACGATGTTCTATAATTCACTTAAGGGCACCGTACCTTACGGTATTCCTTAGTTACTCTATCTCTCATCAATCCGTCCTTTGTGTGTGACCCTGTAGGTTTTCGTGACGTTGGCAATTATATTAAATCACGCATTTAACATAATAAACAATGAGCGGTATCTAGCAACACATCACTGCTACCCAAGACACGAAAATGTCATGTGATCTGACAAATCCTTCTATGACAATACTTATTTGTATAATTACCCTTTTGCCCTTATGTCTATATTGAACACAAGGCATAGACCGTGTCATCCTTGTCTAGTTCAATATTGGGCCCATAGACATTTATCCTGTTACGCAGGATTGGCAAATTCCATCTAGGACACTCATGTCCCTCAGTATGCTTCGTGGAGTACCCATCAACTGTCTTTATGGTTATCCAGTTACGGACAACGTTGGATCAGCAATAAAGCACTCGACTCTACATCTAGGATCTATAGTGGTTTCAGGTCGAAGAGTGGTATACACTATTATCACCATGAGAATAACTTATGACACTTTATCCGGTATAAATATTACTCCTAATATTCATAGCTATGTTTAAGACTTGATAACTCTTTATCCATGATCCATGAGATGTGATCATCAGTCTACAAACATAATAGTCTTAATGCTTTAATGTTATCCCACTTCACACTATAGCTCGACTACAGATACTTTAAGAATAGTGTCCTTATGTTTAATGTGTTCTCATGATTAAGTTACACTTAATACATTAAACGAACTATCTGTTCCAGGGACTTTACTAAACAAACGTAATAAAGAAAAAGCTTTTTATTATTAATAAATAATTCGATACAAGTACCAAAAGTATTGGCCTCTAGGGCTTACACCAACAATCTCCCACTAGCACTAGAGCCAATCAGGCATACCCCTTATGCCCATTCATCTCGTATGGCCATCATGCTTCTGCTGCGCAAGAGGCTTTGTCAGTGGGTCAGCAATATTGTCAAGTGTAGGTGTAACACCCCGAATAAAATAAGAGAATTATTTAAATTAAGTTAATAATATATTTATTAATTTAATTAAATAAATTGAATTATTGGATTATTATTATTTTATTATTTGGAATAATAATTAGTGGAAAATATATAAGTTGGAATATGGAAAAAGGGTTTTTTGGTTGGTAAAGAGTTTTCACGTGAAACAGAGAAGCGGCTGAAAGGTGAAAAGTGGAGAAAGGGCAAAGAGGAAGAGCTAGAGAGCAAAGGTTGAAGAACGGAAAAGCTTGAAGCTTAGAGATTGCCGGATTTTCTCAGGTAAGGGGGGGTTTATCGTCGTTTAATGGGTATTATAGGTTAACATGTAGTGGGTAGTGATAAACCGTTGAAGTGACCCTAATTGGGATGTTGAATGCTGAAATATTGTGATGAATAAGTTGTATTAAAGCTGTAATTGAGTCCGTAATTGTGTGAGTCGTGTTCCCCCGAACGTATAGCTTTTTACGGAAATTGAATCGGAGGTCCGGAAGTCCTCCAACGGCGGAAAATGCGGAGAACTCTGCATTCTGCCTTGTGTTAGCGCAGGAACTGCTGTTTTGTCTGCGTTAACCGGTTAACCCAGGGCGTTAACCGGTTAACACTGTTATATTTTGTGGAAATGTGCTATTTTGCCTGCGTTAACCGGTTAACCCAGGGCGTTAACCGGTTAACACTGCTGCGTTTTGCCAGGAAGTGTGTTTTGTCCTGCGTTAACCGGTTAACCCAGGGTGTTAACCGGTTAACACTGTTGGAAAAGTGAAATTTGATATTTTGATGTTGTGAACATAATTGGTGATTGGCCTATTATAGTTAATTGTGATGAGTAATTTTGTTGGGTTTATGTTATGAAGTGTTGATACAAGTATGTTGCTGAGTTGTTCCGTTTACGGAAAGTTGTTGAAAATTCTGAGTTGTAGGCTTGGTGAGCCAAAGTTGATTATAAGTTGATGTTGTTGAAAACATTGTTGTGTTGCTATTATTATTATGTTGTCGAAATTTTAAAGTCGTGTATGCCATGTACATTCATATGCATTAAGTCGGAGCTTTGCTCACACCACGTTGGCCTGGATTGGCAAAATTTTAAGTTGAAAGTTGAAGGCTTATGCCTTGATGCCCAATAAAATGGCAATGATTTTAAGTTGGGAGTTTACTCCGATTGGTACCACATGCATGACGAGTCGAGTCTCATTGAGTTGCATTTTATGTTGTTATTGAGTATGATAATTGAGTTGATGTGCCGTTACTGAATGCATGATATGATTAGGGTGATTAACGTGTGAATTTACTTAGCATTACATGATAAATTATAATGCTTATTATATCGATTGGGGAACTCACCCTTACAACTATTTTTCAGGTAACGAGCAATGAGTTGAGTAGAAGCTAATGCTTGGAGTCTAGTGTAGTCTCCTTAGTGGGTCATGCTCTGATAGATGTAACATCGGGACGGGATGTTTTAATTGCTTTATTGTTGGTTGTTGAACCATTTTACATGTAATATGTTATACGTTTTGAATGGTTGGTTTTGCTTTCTATCCGCTGCGTGTTGTGCAAGAAATGTTTATTTTGAATTAAATAATGAGCATGACTGAATTTTATGGTGTGAAGTGTTGTGTGACACCCTTGATTTTCATAATTACTCTGATTTATATCTGTTGTTGTTATTAATTATTTGGGGTATTTTTAGAAGGGTGTTACATTAGTGGTATCAGAGCAGGTCGGTCTGTCCGGCCAGTTGTCGTGTCGTTACTGTCTAACAATTGTGTATTGTTACCAATCTAACTTTTAAGTTGTGTTGTATTGATAAGTTGAAATGGCTGCAAGGAATGACGCTGCAATGGCTGCTGCAATGCAAGCGATGGCACAAGCAGTGCAGAACTTGCCAAATGCTGGTGGAGATGCTGGATCACGTAGCTTGGCGACTTTTCAGAGAGAAAATCCGCCGGTGTTTAAAGGGAAACATGATCCAGATGCAGCCTTGGGATGGTTGAAAGAGATTGAGAGGATCTTCCGTGTTATGGATTGCACTCCAGCTCAGAAGGTTCGGTATGGTACTCACATGCTAGCAGTCGAAGCTGATGACTGGTGGCTAGAGACTCACGAGAGGTTGACCGTGGCAGGTGAAGTCATTACTTGGGATGTATTCCGTAGGGAATTCATGAGAAAGTACTATCCGGAAGATGTCTGTGGTAAGAAGGAAATTGAGTTCCTTGAGCTGAAGCAAGGAAACATGTCTGTCACTGATTATGCTGCAAAATTTGTGGAGCTGTCCAAATTTTATGCTCATTACACTGGTGCTGGTGCTGAATTTTCAAAGTGCATCAAGTTTGAAAATGGACTGCGCTCTGAAATTAAGAAGGCTGTTGGGTATCAGAAGATACGCATTTTTACTGAATTGGTCGATAGCTGCAGGATATTTGAAGAAGACAATAATGCTCATTACAAGATTGTCAGTGACCGCAGGGGCAAGCAACATCAAAACCGTGGAAAACCGTATGATGCCCCAGTGGGAAAAGGGAAACAAGGAGCTGCTCCGGCTCAGAGGACTAGTAGGGGAGGTGCTCCTGCTGGTATAGTTTGCTTCAAATATGGTCAGGCTGGTCATAAGAGTAATGTATGCACTGCTAAAGTAAAGAGGTGTTTTCGCTGTGGTAAGACTGGTCATGCAATAGCTGATTGCAAGCACAAGGAAATGATTTGTTTTAATTGTGGCGAAGAAGGGCATATTGGAAGTCAGTGTCAGAAGCCAAAGAAATCTCAGACTGGGAAGGTGTTCGCATTGACCGGAACTCAAACCTCCAGTGAGGACAGACTTATCCGAGGTACGTGTTATATTAATGGCTTTCCTCTTGTAGCTATTATTGACACAGGTGCGACTCATTCCTTTATATCTTTGGATTGTGCTGTGAAACTTAAGTTAGAGATATCTGAGATGTTTGGTAGTATGGTAATTGATACTCCTGCGAAGGGTTCAGTGACTACTACTTCGGTTTGTTTAAATTGTCCTTTGAGTATTTTTGGTAGAGACTTTGGGATGGACCTAGTGTGTCTTCCACTAGTGCAGATTGATGTTATTCTGGGTATGAACTGGTTGGTGTTTAACCGAGTTTCTATCAATTGTTTTGATAAGACGGTGGTCTTTCCTGAGATTGAGGAGGGAAAAAGATTGTTTCTATCAGCAAGGCAAGTGAATGAGGAAGTAGCTGATGGGGCAGGGTTGTTTATGCTGTTAGCGACTTTGGAGGCTAAAGATAAACTGGTGATTGGCGATCTAGCCGTGGTGTGTGATTTTCCCGATGTGTTTCCGGAAGAGGTGAATGAATTACCGCCAGAGCGCGAAGTGGAGTTTTCGATTGATTTGGTACCTGGTACTAGGCCGATATCGATGGCTCCGTACCGTATGTCTGCTGTTGAGTTAACTGAATTGAAGAGTCAGTTGGAAGATCTGTTGGATAAGAAATTTATTCGTCCGAGTGTGTCACCGTGGGGTGCACCAGTGCTATTGGTTAAGAAGAAAGAAGGTACTATGAGGTTGTGTGTGGACTACAGGCAACTGAATAAAGCGACGATCAAGAATCGGTATCCTTTGCCGAGGATTGATGATTTGATGGATCAGTTGGTTGGTGCAAGTGTGTTCAGCAAAATAGATTTGAGATCTGGGTATCATCAGATCCGTGTGAAAACCGAGGATATTCAGAAGACTGCTTTCAGAACAAGGTATGGACATTATGAGTATTCTGTAATGCCTTTTGGTGTGACTAATGCGCCTGGAGTATTTATGGAGTATATGAATAGGATTTTCCATCCGTACCTAGACAAGTTTGTTGTGGTGTTTATTGATGATATTTTGGTGTATTCGAAATCTGAAGAAGAGCATGCTGAGCATTTGAGGGTGGTTTTAGAAGTTCTACGAGAAAAGAAGTTATTTGCTAAACTATCCAAGTGTGAATTTTGGTTAGGAGAGGTAAGTTTTCTTGGTCATGTGATTTCAAGAGGTGGTGTTGCTGTTGATCCTTCTAAGATAGAAGCGGTATCTAAGTGGGAAGCTCCGAAGTCTGTTGCTGAGATTCGAAGTTTCCTTGGTTTGGCTGGTTATTATAGGAAGTTCATTGAGGGATTTTCTAAGTTGGCGTTACCATTGACGATGTTGACTAGGAAGGGGCAAGCGTTTGTTTGGGACTCAAAATGTGAAGAAGGTTTCCAAGAGTTAAAGAGAAGGTTAACTACTGCTCCTATTCTGATATTACCGAGTTCGTCGGAATCATTTGAAGTTTACTGTGATGCTTCATTGTTGGGTTTGGGTGGCGTGTTGATGCAGAATAAGCAGGTTATAGCTTATGCTTCAAGACAGCTGAGGGTTCATGAGAGGAACTATCCGACGCACGATTTAGAGTTGGCGGCTGTGGTGTTTGTTCTGAAGTTATGGAGGCATTACTTGTACGGGTCAAGATTTGAGGTTTTCAGTGACCATAAAAGTTTAAAGTATTTGTTTGATCAGAAAGAGCTGAATATGAGACAGAGAAGATGGTTAGAGTTTCTGAAGGATTATGACTTTGGTTTGAATTACCATCCGGGTAAAGCAAACGTAGTGGCCGATGCTTTGAGTCGGAAATCATTACATATGTCTATGCTAATGGTTAAGGAATTGGATTTAATTGAGCAGTTTAGAGACTTGAGTTTGGTGTGTGAGAGTACTCACAATAGTGTTAAATTGGGAATGTTGAAGTTAACAAGTGGTATTCTGGATGAGATCAGAGAGGGTCAGAAATCCGATATGCTTTTGGTTGATAAGTTGACTCTAGTGAATCAAGGTCAAGGTGGCGAATTCAGAGTTGATGAGAATGGTGTTGTGAGATTTGGTAGTCGGGTGTGCATTCCGAATGTTACCGAACTTAAGAAGAGTATTCTTGAAGAAGGACATCGTAGTGGGTTGAGTATTCATCCTGGAGCTACAAAGATGTATCATGATTTGAAAAAGTTATTTTGGTGGCCGGGAATGAAAAGAGAAATTGCGAGTTTTGTTTATTCTTGTTTGACTTGTTAGAAGTCAAAGGTTGAGCATCAGAAGCCATCTGGGCTAATGCAACCGTTGGCTATTCCAGAGTGGAAGTGGGATAGTATCAGTATGGATTTTGTTTCGGGTTTACCGAGGACGAGTAAGAATTTTGAAGCTATTTGGGTGATTGTTGACAGATTGACAAAGTCGGCTCATTTCATTCCGATCAGAATGGACTATCCGTTAGAGAAATTAGCTGAGTTGTATATTGAGAAAATTGTAAGTTTGCATGGTATTCCGTCGAGTATTGTTTCGGACAGAGATCCTAGATTTACATCGAAATTCTGGGAAGGTTTGCAGAAGGCTTTGGGAACTAAACTGAGATTGAGCTCTGCATATCACCCGCAGACTGATGGTCAGACTGAGAGGACGATTCAGTCATTAGAGGATCTTTTGAGAGCTTGTGTTTTGGAAAAGGGAGGTGCTTGGGATTGTTATTTACCTTTGATTGAGTTTACCTACAACAATAGTTTTCATTCGAGCATTGGTATGGCGCCGTTTGAAGCTTTGTATGGTAGGAGATGTCGGACACCGTTATGTTGGTATGAGTCCGGTGAGAGTGCTGTGGTTGGACCGAAGATTGTTCAACAGACTACAGAAAAGATTAAGATGATTCAGGAGAAGATGAGAATTGCTCAAAGTCGTCAGAAGAGTTATCATGACAAGAGGAGGAAGTCACTTGAGTTCCAAGAGGGAGATCATGTGTTTCTTCGTGTTACTCCGATAACTGGGGTTGGTCGAGCTTTGAAGTCAAAGAAGTTGACACCTCGATTTATTGGTCCTTATCAGATTTTGGAGAGGATAGGAGAGGTAGCCTATCGTATCGCTTTACCGCCGTCACTTGCGAATTTGCATGAGGTTTTTCATGTGTCTCAGTTGAGGAGGTACATTCATGATCCGTCGCATGTGATCCAAGTAGATGATGTACAGGTGAAAGATAACCTGACTGTTGAAATATCGCCTATGAGGATTGAGGATCGAGAGTTGAAGCAGTTGTGGGGTAAAGAGATTGCCTTAGTGAAGGTAGCTTGGGGAGGACCAGCAGGTGGCAATGTGACTTGGGAACTGGAGAGTCAGATGAAAGAGTCTTATCCAGAGTTATTTGCTTGAGGTATGTTTTCGAGGACGAAAACTCTTTTAGTAGGGGAGAGTTGTAACACCCCGAATAAAATAAGAGAATTATTTAAATTAAGTTAATAATATATTTATTAATTTAATTAAATAAATTGAATTATTGGATTATTATTATTTTATTATTTGGAATAATAATTAGTGGAAAATATATAAGTTGGAATATGGAAAAAGGGTTTTTTGGTTGGTAAAGAGTTTTCACGTGAAACAGAGAAGTGGCTGAAAGGTGAAAAGTGGAGAAAGGGCAAAGAGGAAGAGCTAGAGAGCAAAGGTTGAAGAACGGAAAAGCTTGAAGCTTAGAGATTGCCGGATTTTCTAAGGTAAGGGGGGGTTTATCGTCGTTTAATGGGTATTATAGGTTAACATGTAGTGGGTAGTGATAAACCGTTGAAGTGACCCTAATTGGGATGTTGAATGCTGAAATATTGTGATGAATAAGTTGTATTAAAGCTGTAATTGAGTCCGTAATTGTGTGAGTCGTGTTCCCCCGAACGTATAGCTTTTTACGGAAATTGAATCGGAGGTCCGGAAGTCCTCCAACGGCGGAAAATGCGGAGAACTCTGCATTCTGCCTTGTGTTAGCGCAGGAACTGCTGTTTTGTCTGCGTTAACCGGTTAACCCAGGGCGTTAACCGGTTAACACTGTTATATTTTGTGGAAATGTGCTGTTTTGCCTGCGTTAACCGGTTAACCCAGGGCGTTAACCGGTTAACACTGCTGCGTTTTGCCAGGAAGTGTGTTTTGTCCTGCGTTAACCGGTTAACCCAGGGTGTTAACCGGTTAACACTGTTGGAAAAGTGAAAATTTGATATTTTGATGTTGTGAACATAATTGGTGATTGGCCTATTATAGTTAATTGTGATGAGTAATTTTGTTGGGTTTATGTTATGAAGTGTTGATACAAGTATGTTGCTGAGTTGTTCCGTTTACGGAAAGTTGTTGAAAATTCTGAGTTGTAGGCTTGGTGAGCCAAAGTTGATTATAAGTTGATGTTGTTGAAAACATTGTTGTGTTGCTATTATTATTATGTTGTCGAAATTTTAAAGTCGTGTATGCCATGTACATTCATATGCATTAAGTCGGAGCTTTGCTCACACCACGTTGGCCTGGATTGGCAAAATTTTAAGTTGAAAGTTGAAGGCTTATGCCTTGATGCCCAATAAAATGGCAATGATTTTAAGTTGGGAGTTTACTCCGATTGGTACCACATGCATGACGAGTCGAGTCTCATTGAGTTGCATTTTATGTTGTTATTGAGTATGATAATTGAGTTGATGTGCCGTTACTGAATGCATGATATGATTAGGGTGATTAACGTGTGAATTTACTTAGCATTACATGATAAATTATAATGCTTATTATATCGATTGAGGAACTCACCCTTACAACTATTTTTCAGGTAACGAGCAATGAGTTGAGTAGAAGCTAATGCTTGGAGTCTAGTGTAGTCTCCTTAGTGGGTCATGCTCTGATAGATGTAACATCGGGACGGGATGTTTTAATTGTTTTATTGTTGGTTGTTGAACCATTTTACATGTAATATGTTATACGTTTTGAATGGTTGGTTTTGCTTTCTATCCGCTGCGTGTTGTGCAAGAAATGTTTATTTTGAATTAAATAATGAGCATGACTGAATTTTATGGTGTGAAGTGTTGTGTGACACCCTTGATTTTCATAATTACTCTGATTTATATTTGTTGTTGTTATTAATTATTTGGGGTATTTTTAGAAGGGTGATCATATCGAACGCTGCCATATTCTCATGCCTTGCTTGCTCTTGATAGAGCATCTTCAAGTGTTCGATCATATCGAACGCTGCCATATTCTCATGTTGCTTTTGCAATTCTGAGTTCATGGTAGCTAGCATGAGACAAGCAATTTCATTGGCATCATCGACATGCTTCTTATAAGCATCTCTTTCTGCCTTAGGTGCAGAACTAGGAGGTTCCTCTTCAGGAACAGGAGTCTCCAAGACATACAGCTTTTTATCATGTTTGAGGACAATCCTCAGGTTTCGGTGCCAATCCAGGAAATTTGTCCCAGACAGTTTTTCCTTGTCAAGGATTGATCGCAAGATGTTGTTAGAGGTGTTTGTTGTCATGGTAATCTACATAAGAATTAATGAAAATATAAGTATCATTGACATATTTAATTAGGCCTTTAATCAAATATGCTCCCACTATTTTACTCAAAATAAATGACCCTCATCATTTGATTCGGAAAATTCCGTTGGAAGATTTTCTAGTGGGTCGAGATCCATATTTCACTTCGTTCTAAGTCCGCGTAGGCGGATTACACAAAACTAGGTTATTTAGGTAGGAACTCCTTCCAGTTGTATCTCATACAACTCTCAAAAATTTCAGTTGGGTGAATAACTCCTTATTCCAATCCATCATATGGACTATTCCCAACTCTTGCTTCTAAACATATATAAGAAAATTATAATTAAGTTTGACTCATCGTTTTAGCAGTTGGATATTACAATTATCCCATCGCACCTTAACTAATACAAAACATGCACCTCGCGTAGGCGAAACCTACATTATTCGATACCAGTCTTGATGAGTGCTAAAACTTGGAAAGCAAACATATATAATATTCTCATAATTTGTTTAGTTAAGTTTGACCCATTGTTTTAGCAGTTGGATATTACACTTATCCCATCGCACCTTACTAATATAGAACATGCACCTCGCGTAGGCGAAACCTACATTATCCGATACTAGTCTTGATGAGTGCTAAAACTTAGAAAGCATAAACTTAATATTTAGTTTGAGGGAATTGTAATTGTCCTGATCTCACCGGCTTATTTATCATATAAATCGTCTCTCACATGCATCAACATATATTCACATGCATCAACATACATACACATGCATCAACATACATACACAATGAAACAGTTATGGCCCCTAGCGCAATTGTTCTCCCAAGCCAATGAGAGAACCTAAGCTAACCTAATAACGATCTAAGCTTCTCCAAGCAAGATCTTCAAGGTTGTCCTCCTTTAATATTGAATTCTTCTCTAAGCTTCTCCAAGCAAGATCTTCAATGTTGTCCTCCTTTGATATTGAAATCTTCTCTTTCTTCATAACATTGTCTTCTTCTCTTTCTTCATAACATTACATTCCAGAAGAAACTGGTTTTACATACGAGGGTTTGAGATGAGAAAAGAAGTTACATTAAGAGATTAAAAGGAGAGGCACGACACGCAGGTCGTATTTAAAAACCCAAAATAAAATGAAGGAAGACTAAGGCCATAACTGATCACCACAAGGCAATAATAATAAACATATTATTATTATTATTATTAATTTTAATTCCTTTAATTAATTAAACCAAATTAAATTTCGGCGACCGATCACACTACGCAGAGTTAGCCGGGGGTTTCGCTGCCCGGTCAGCGGACGGTGGTTCCGCTGACCGATCAGCGGACGGTGGTTCCGCTGTCCAAAATTTTAATGAACAATTCATTTGAAATGGACATTGTTTTTGCATCAACACAACCCTTCCGTAGTCACAAAACAGAAACCCCAAAATTTTGACTCTTGTGAGTGTGACGACCGTCACAGGCGTGTGACGACCGTCACAGGCAATTTTGGATCTGTGAGTGTGACGACCGTCACAAAGCATGTGACGACCGTCACAGGCTTGTTACGCTCGTCAGGAGCTTCACGCGGCCAAAATAACAGAACTTTGAAACAGTCTATAGACCTCTTCAAAAAGCCCTAAATTCACAAATTTTTGACGGCACAACCCTTGCGCCGTCACCAACCCTAATGCGCCAATTTCAGACCGTCAAACACACCTCGATTGTTGATTCAGTATGATTGATCAACAGGTCATTGCTTCACCATACTAATGTCGGATTCCGAAGCAAATGACCATTGATCACTCAAAGGAAAACAACCATTTAGTGTTTGAATGAACGAAACAAAAATAGTATATCACATATACCGTACTTTGCATTAGGATTACTTATATCATATATAAGTTGATCGGTCTCAATTGCGTAACCTATGGACGATCGATGTATCGCTGCTTCACCATACTAATGTCCGTACCGAAGCATAGTCAACATCAATCATCCAACTCGTACACTCATGACGCCAAATTTAATTACCCGTTTAATTAATTGATTCATTCTGTCTTTTAATCATATTAATACAGAAATTAAACAGCTATCTGATTCATGGTTTCGTAAGTGGCTCTGATACCACTGAAGGAGAATTGCGGTCCAAAACGCAGCGGAAATTAAAAATTTCTCCTTTAGAGATCCTTACGAATGGTCATGATCAGTGATAGAATATTTACCTCTTGTGACGATTGAAACCTTTGGTGCAGATCTCTTGTGACAATCAAAACCTTTGATCCAGATCCACGGAGCGATCACGAACGTTGAACGATGACAACGTCTCTACTCAGTCTACACGAACGGATTCCTTCAATCTCAGTGCTAGCTGGTACGAATGAAGGCTTTGAGTGAGAGAGAGAGAAAACGAAAATAATTCAAACCGCTATCAATGCTTCTGCACAAGGGTTCTATTTATAGAACCACTTGTGTGGGCTTCAAGCTAAAAAGCCCACTTAAGTGTATTTTGGCCTATATCTTATAATATGCCCAAAATCACTTAAGCCCATGGTACCTTACCATATTTCGTATTCTACTCAAGTACACCGTACCTTATGATGTTCTATAATTCACTTAAGGGCATCGTACCTTACGGTATTCCTTAGTTACTCTATCTCTCATCAATCCGTCCTTTGTGTGTGACCCTGTAGGTTTTCGTGACGTTGGCAATTATATTAAATCACGCATTTAACATAATAAACAATGAACGGTATCTAGCAACACATCACTGCTACCCAAGACACGAAAATGTCATGTGATATGACAATTCCTTCTGTGACAATACTTATTTGTATAATTACCCTTTTGCCCTTATGTCTATATTGAACACAAGGCATAGACCGTGTCATCCTTGTCTAGTTCAATATAGGGCCCATAGACATTTATCCTGTTACGCAGGATTGGCAAATTCCATCTAGGACACTCATGTCCCTCAGCATGCTTCGTGGAGTACCCATCAATTGTCTTTATGGTTATCCAGTTACGGGCAACGTTGGATCAGCAATAAAGCACTCGACTCTACATCTAGGATCCATAGTGGTTTCAGGTCGAAGAGTGGTATACACTATTATCACCATGAGAATAACTTATGACACTTTGCATAAATTTCTATATAGTATTCTCAGAGCGGGTCAATCCGGTATAAATATTACTCCTAATATTCATACCTATGTTTAAGACTTGATAACTCTTTATCCATGATCCATGAGATGTGATCATCAGTCTACAAACATAATAGTCTTAATGTTGTAATGTTATCCCACTTCACACTAAAGGTCGACTACGGATACTTTAAGAATAGTGTCCTTATGTTTATTGTGTTCTCATGATTAAGTCACACTTAATACATTAAACGGACTATCTATTCTAGGGACTTTGCTAAACAAACGTAATAAAGAAAAAGCCTTTTATTATTAATAAATAATTCGATACAAGTACCAAAAGTATTGGCCTCTAGGGCTTACACCAACACCCCCCCCCCCCATGAGTTTATCCTTGATATTTTCACTTTAACCGATGGCAGATATTCTCTTCCTTTGGTATTCTACCCAGTAAAAAAGTAGTTATAATCCCTATTTTGTTCCTCAGAGAGTTAATCCTTGATATGGTCATCTTAACCGATGACGTATTTTCCTCTCCTTGTGGTCTTCTACCCAGTAACCGGTAGTTGTAAATCCTATTGTTCCACTGAGCGGAGTCTATCCTTGATATGTTCACTTTAACGGGTGACAGATTTTCTCTTCTCTGGTATTCTATCCAGTAAATAATAGATGTAATTCCTACTTTTGTTCCCCTTTTTAGAGTCTATCCTTGATATGTTCACTTTAACTGGTGACGGATTTTCTCTTTGATTTGGTCTTCTACCCAGTAACCGGTAGTTATATACTTTATCCCCTCGCAGAGTTGATCCTTGATATGTTCATCCTAACCGGTGACAGATTCTCTCTCTGATGGTTTTCTATCCATATTTCGATAGATGTAATTACTAGCCTTTTGTTCAGTTGGTATATCCTTGATATGTTCATCTTAATCGATGACGGGTATCCTCCTTGACATTTCCAGGAAAGTCTATCCTTGATATGTTCACTTTAACCAGTGACGGATTTTCTTCCCTGTCGAGTTTATCCTTGATATGATCATCCTAACCGATGATGGATACTCTCATCCTTGGTCTTCTGCCCAGTAACTGGTAGTTGTAAATCCTATTTTCTGCAATTTGTCCCAAGCAAGGCTATTCTTACCTAGTAACCGGTAATGAATACTCCCTCCTGGCATTTCCTCAGCGAGTTTATCCTTGATATGTTCATCCTAACCGATGACGGATATTCTCTCTGTCAGATCTTTATTATCTCCTTACCCAGTAACAGGTAGTAGATAATAGATTTCTGCTCCTCCTGTGTTGAAGTTTATTTCTTCCACAATTGAGTTGAGTGCGCATTTCCTTAGTGAAATCTCTTTCCCCTGCACGAGTCGAGTACTTCAGTTTTATCCTGACTTACTCGTATCCCCTGCAGATGTTTTGTTTCCCCGGTTTAGTCTTTCCATTTTGTGTGGAATCCCTCAAGTCCCCCAGTAGTTTTATGTCGTAGCCTGGCCTACGCATAACTCCTTTTTATCCCCTCAGAGTCTTTGTCTCCCTAGTGAGTTTTCCTCATGGAATGCATCATACTCCTGTGGACTTCCGGTTTCTCTAATTTCTTTTTCCTTTGTGGCAATATCTCCCCACGGAGCAGTAACTTTTTCATTCATATCGTATGCATCATGAGGTCTCTTAGGGACCAAAATTTGTTTCTATATGATGTTATTTAAGCCCATTCTACTGAGTCGAGCCGAAGATTTTAACCTTCACCTCCTCAGTTAAAAATGTCCTTAAATAGGGGCAGCTGTAAGACCCCAATTTTGACCCTAAGACCCCTCATGCAATTTCATCATAAGCATTAGCATTGGGATCATGCCTTGGCATCCTCCTTACCCCTTCCTTCACTGGGTTTGTTTTGGGAGGATTCATCCAAGTAATTTGTGATTATATCATACTTGTATATTATCATTTTACCAACTAAAATACCAAAAACATGTCTTTGCATCTATCTAACTCTTTTGTAGGTAGGCCATGATCTTACTGATTCATCAAGATCACATCTAGGGTTTGAGACCCTCATGAACAAAGAGCACAACCAAGAATTGATTCAATAATGGTTATAAGTATCATATATGAGTCTCATTGATTACTACATGTTATATTGATCAAGTTTTCTTCAAGAGTTTGAGGGTGATTTGCCTTGGACACCCTAGTTTGACTGGGTATCTTGAGTAACTTCTCCAACAAGCTATCTCACCAATTGATCAAATTTATCAAGGGACACCTCAAAATTCATCATCTTATGCATATATGATCTACCATGAGCCAAGAAAGTCAAGAGAATTGGAAATTAGCAAGTTGGTTGATGGTGGTTGGCCAGATGAATTCATCTGATCAAAACTTGGTCTACCTAGACCCTATCTCCTACAATTTTCACCATATGAAAATGATTCCAAGAGAAAACGTACTCTAAGTGACATTATAAACATCTTTCATGTTGAGACCTAGAGCTAGTGTCTCTTGGAAAATCATTTTCTATGTTGAAACATTATAGGTCATTTTGTCTAAACCCTAATTTGAAAGTCAACTTCCCTATGCCATAACTTGCTCAATTGTTATGAGATGAAATATTTCCAAGTTGCAAAATCAAATTAAATGTGTCTACTTAAACTTTTATGTTTGGAGTGGGAGCTAATTAAACTTTTTTGAGCATGTGATATGAGGCTACATTATAGGTCACTTTTGACCTATACCATTGATCAAGTGATTTTTCCAAACTTCAAAAATGCATAAATCTATCATTTCAAATCCAAATGACATGAAATTGGTGACAATTTCTAAGGTCTTTGAGAGATCTACAACTTTCATGAAGACACTTTTCTCATTTGAAGCTCCTATAAAAAGTTAATCAAGGTGGAATATTGAGACATATGGCTTGACACTTCGAAAAATTTTGATATGTCAAATTTTTCAAAATTTCCACCTCAAATTTCTCCAAGTTCCAAGTTCCAAATGATAAAGTGTTCAACGTCAAACTTGTTCCTCTAGATCTCATATTTCCAAAGAGCTCAAATTCATTCATTTTGGATGAGAAATGCATAGGATGTGCATGGCTTAAACAAGCTGATATCATTTGGCATGGGTCAATCTTCAAGCAACAATGCACATGTGCCTTGCAATCTAAGCTAACTTTAAACCATCTGATATGCAATTTTGGACCTTCAACTATCATTTCATGGGCATATGTGCTCCCATGCACCATTGCATCATCATTTTCCTATTTTGGAAAGTGGAAGTGAGTGTGCAAATATCACTTGATTCATCTATAAATAGAGCTTCAATTGCTCATAATTCACGACACCATTGCGCCAACTTTGATCTCCCATTGAAAACCCTTCACTCATAGGATAAACCTGATAAATTCATTTGAATTTGAGCTTGAATCTCCACTGTTTTGGAATTCAATTCTCCAGGAATCCATTACTTCTAAGCCTTTGCATTCTCTTCCTGCAAGCAAGTAGAGTGAGTCCAAGTGCATGCAAGCTCAAGATCCACCAAGTTCAGACCTCCATTGAAGGTAATTTGTAAAAAATTTAAACTCTTCGATTCTCTTAAATTCTTGGTCAATTCCATTGATTCTTTGGTTTTCTGAAGTCCTACCAATGTAGGCAAGAAGATTCAGTTGCTTTGAGGTCAAATCAAAGCAACTTAGTTCATGTACCTCAGATTTCAATTCCATATATCTCTTAATATATTTCGAATTGGAGTAATTGGAGGTCAGATTCGAGCTCAGTGCCATTTTCTCTTTAAGATCATGTCCTTGTTTTTTTTTTGTTTTTTTTTATGGTGATGGTTTATGTCGACCAGTCCGGTGAGGTTCACCGGAGAAGATGACTGGAGCTCTGGCTCTGGCGCTGACTTGGCCAACCTCTGAACCATAGGATTCATGTCTCATGTTCTAATCTTGATCGTCCCTTGTGATTACCTCATTTGTCATGCGGTTGACTAGAGAACATGTGGAGCGCGCGTTTTGGATCATCAGATCTGCCACCTCAATTAATGAGGGAGATCTGATGGTCCACGTAATTTACATTTTTTGATTTTTTATTTTAATTACATTTTTTTCAATAATTCATATTAAATTCAATATTGATCCAAAAAATATGGGACTTTCACCAAAAAAATTCAAATATTTTTCTCTTCCATATTCTGAATTAAAATTATTTTTTAGATCATTATTAATATTTTTCATGAATTAATTGATTTTGCATTTGTTTTTAATTTCTTAAAAATATTTTTAAATGTCCAAAAATTATTAAATTTTTTCTCCAAGGTCCTTTGACCTTTTTTGACCTATGATAAATCTCATGGCCATTTCTTTGGTGTTTTGATGAGATTTTAGGATTTGGACAAGACATATTTGAATTAAATACATTATTTTATTATTTTTAATTGAATAAATGCCAATTAAATTTTGTTGACCATTTGTATTGACTTATTTGAGTTTGCTTGTTTGTTGTTGGGCCTTGGTCAAGGTTAATTTGACTTTGTCAAGTTAATATCATTGGATTTAGGGGATTGATGGAATGTACATTCCATCTCCTAAAATGAATGAATGATATTAATTTGGTAAAAGTCCTCTTTTGGTCAATTTGTGATCTCATTCATCCCCTTCCCCCTTCATCTAATTCCCCTTCTTCATCCATTCATTTCCATTTGGCCTATGACATCTCAAAGTCCTAATGCTAGTTGATTGAAAAATCAACATGAGTATGGCTGAGATTAGGCCACACCTTTTGCATATTTTTGTGTGTGTGGTATATTTCATGAGCATAGTTCATAATATTATGTCTCCAACATGCATTAACACCAAAAGTCTATTGCTCGGCCTCAAATAGTTGTGACTTCTACATAAGTCCAATTACGATTGCTTAACATAGCGCTAAATTTGTGACACAAAAGGCATAAGCATTCTAGTTAGTGAGATTGTAAGTCTCTCCTCTTTCATGGTATTGTGTGGAAACTTGGCCTTCTTTCCTTCCTTTGGAAGATGTTTTGGTTCATGGATCCATGCTTGTGATAAGTGGGTTGAGTGTTCTCCAAAGAATGTCTTGAAATGAAAAGCAAAGCAAAACTAACCTCTAACCTACTCACTATTGACTTTTAATTTCATGTTTTTACTTTAATGCAATTTACTTTTAGCACTTTATTTCATTTGCCATTATACATATCATTATAATTGTTTATGTTAACGTAATTTTCACTTTGTCCATTTGGACCATATTGTGTGATATATTTGGTTTGTTTTACTTTGTTTGCTTGTGTGGTCTTTGACCATTTAATGTACATAATGAAAACAAAAACCCTAAAAAACTTTTGAGTGGACTGTTGGCTTGATCTTGAGCAAAGGACTTAGAATCTAGGCGACCTTCCTAAGCTAAAGGACTTGGCCAATGCCAACTTGTTTAAGAACCAAATGCTTGCAATTTGAAATTCATCTGATACATCTTTGAAGATCTCTCTAAGATTCATCTGCAACATGATCATTGTGAAGTTGTTATTCTGAACCTGTGACTTATGGAATTCATATGTTGTATGGGCTATTTTGAAGAAGATCATGAAGTAGATAAGCTTGGATGAGGCCATCTTAATTTGATGCCTTTTCTCTTCAAGAGAATATAATTGTGCATTTGTGTGTTGCTTAATTCTAAAAGTCAAAGGGAATTATGGGTTTCTATTGACATACTTGTCTATTGGATTGCTACCCATTTGGTCAGATCTTTTCAACTTTAAACTTTTAAATTTTGTTCATAGGATAGTCTCTTAATCTTCTCCCCATTTCTTTAATTTCAAAATCTCTCCCTCCATTTTCAAAATCTTCTTTGTGTGAACTATTTTTGTCCTAAACTTTGACCACTTTTTCAAAAAAGGTAGAAACTTTGGCCTTACGCCATTGTCTTTTCAAACTATTTTTTTAATTAAAACATCTAAATAGACTTAACTATACTTGACTTAAACTTTTAAAAAGCCAAAAATAACTAACTCATTCAAATCATTTTAGGCCTTTGTGCCTTTCAAATTTAAATTTTGTTAAAATCAATGCACTCATTTTAAAATTTGTAGCACGAACTACGAGGTTTTGATCCCTCATTTTTATGTTGGTACGTAGGCACAAGACCGAAGGTCTTGTCAAACACAAAAATATAATTAATAAATTATTTTATCATCCCCCAATTCTATTTGTTTGTGAACATCACTTTGTACAAAACACATATGCACACAAAAAGGGCTCCCTAGGAGTACCTAGGACACTTTGGGTGCTAACACCTTCCCTTTGTGTAACCAACCCCCTTACCTGTGATCTCTAACTTTTATTAGTTTTTATTTGAAATTTTTTTACTAATTGGGTTTTGTTCATACTTTTTCCCTTTTCCCTTGGAAACAATAAAAGCACGGTGACGACTCTTGTTAATTGATCTCTAGCTTGTCAGTAGCTCGATGATCATGAATTTCCCGCTACAGGAAGGTGTTAGCACCCAAAGTGTCTTAGGTACTCCTAGGGATCCCTTTCTTATGTGCATATGTGTTTTTGTCTAAAACGATGTTTGAAATAAATAGATTGGCGTGATGAGAAAAGAATTCATTAATTATATTTTTGTGTTTGACAAGACCTTCGGACTTGTGCCCACGTACCAACATAAAAATGAGGGATCAAAACCTCGTAGTCTGTGGTATCAATTTCAAAATGAGGGAGTTGCTTTTAACAAAATTTGAGTTTGAAGGAGGCACAAAAGGCCTAAAAAGGTTTGTATGTGTTAGTTCTTTTTGTTTTTTTATGAAAATTTTAAAGAAAAGAAGTTTACAAGTTTATTTAAGAAAAGAAATTTGAAAATGCAATGGCATAAGGCCAAAGTTTCTAATTTGCAATATGGTCTAAGTTTATAAAAAAAGCATAAGCAAAGAAGATTTTAAAAGGAGGGAGAGATTTTGAAATTAAAGAAGTGGGGAAGATATGAAGAGACTATTCCTAAGCATGAATTTAAAAGTTGAGAGTTGAAAAGATCTGACCAATGGGCTGCAATCCAATAGAGAAGAATGTCATATAGAAATCCAAATTTCCCTTGGATTTTAGAGTCAAGCAACAATCAATATACAAATAGCAAGTTCAAGAGCAAGACATCAAATAAAGATAGCCACATCCAAGCTTAGCCACTCCATGATCTTCTTCAAAATTTCCCATGTATCAGATGACTTCAAAGATGGAATTAGTTACAGGTTCAAAATAACAGCTTCACAATGATCATGTTGCAGATGAACTCAAATGGATCTTCAATTTTGTATCAAATGAAAGTTCACTTCACAAGCACTTGGTTTCATGAAAGTTGGAATTGGCAAAGTCCTTTGCATAGGGAATATTGCCTAAATTCTAAGTCCAATAGTCTCAGATCAAATTAACAGTCCACACAAATTTCTTTAGGGTTTTTGTTCTTATTATGTACATTAAGGTCAAAAGACCATACAAACACACAAATATATACAAACACAATACATCACAAAATATGGTCCAAGTGGGCGAATGGAAAATAACATTAAAGTAAACAACTTGAATGGTATGAATAATGACAAATGGATAAAGCTTAATAAATTAAAGTACATATAAATAAATGACTTGAAATTAAATGTTAGTTGTTAGTTGATTAGAAGTTAGTATTTCTTTTGCTTTGCTTTTGTTTAAGTCATTCTTTGGAGAACACACAACCCACTTATCACAAGCATGGATCCTTGAACCAAGACATCTTCCAAATGAAGAAAAAAAGGCCAAGTTCCCACACTATACCATGAAAGAGGGGAGACTTACAATCTCACTAACTAGAATGCTATTACCTTTAATGTCAAACATTTAACGCTATGTTAAGCAATCGTAATTGGACTTATATAGAAGTCACAACTATTTGAGGTCGGGCAATAGAATTTTGGTGTTAATGCATGTTAGAGACATAATATAATGGACTATGCTCATGAAACATACCACACATAAAAAGAATATGAAAAATGGGGGACCTAATCTCATTCATACTTATGTTTATTTTGCAATCAACTAGCCTTAGGATATAGAGACAACATAGGTCTATGACATGGATGAATAAAGAAGGAAAATGAGATGAAGAGGGAGGGGCAATGGATTCAACACAAATTGGTCAAAGGAGGACTTTTACCAAATTAAGATCATTCATTCATTTTGGGAGATGGAATGTACATTCCATCAATCCCCTAAATCTAATGATCTTAACCTAGCAGGCAAATCAACCTTAATCAAGGCCCAACAACACAAGTCAAATTTACAAATTCAATTAAAATGGCTCTACAAAATTAATTTGGCATTTAAACAATTAAAATAATAAAAATATGCATTAAATTAAATTATGGTTGGTCAAATTCCTAAAACCTCGTCAAAACACCAAAGAAATGGCCATGAGATTTATCATAGGTCAAACAAGGTCAAAGGACTTTGGAGAAAAAAATTCATAATTTTTGGAAAATTAAAAGTATTTTTAAACAATTAAAAATATTCACAAAATCAATTAAATCATGAAAAATATTAATAATGATCCAAAAAATGATTTTAATTCAGAAAATGTAAGAGTATTTTATTTAAAAAAATTTGGTGAAACTCTCATATTTTTTGGATCAATATTAAATTTAATATGAATGAAAATGAAACAAATAAAATAAAAATCAATTAATCTGAAAAAATATGGTCCATTTGATCTCCCCCATTAATTGAGGTAGCAGATCAAGTGGACCAAAACACGTGTTCCATGGTAGACATGAGTCAGCGTGCCACACAGTTGGTAATCAAAAGAAACGCTCATGATTAAAACATAAAGACTTGATCCTATGGCTCAGAACCTATCCAACTCGTCGCCGGAGCAAACCACCGGTCGTCGTCTCAGGCGACCTTGGCCGGACTGGTTCTCTCATCACCGTCACAAAAATGAAAAAAGAGGACATGATCTTAAAGAAATAATTGCACTGATCACGAATCTGACCTCAATTCATCCTAACTCCAAGTATATTTAGAGATACATGGAGTTGAAATTTGAGGTACATGAACTGAGTCGCTTCGATTTGGCCTCAAAGAAACTCAATCTTCTTTCCTACATTGGTAGGACATCAGACAACCAAAGATCCAAGAGAATTGATGAGAATTGAGAGAGAATCAAAGAGAATAAAAAATATGGAAAATACCTTAATGATGTGCAGAACTTAATCTCTCTTGCTTTAATTCTTGTTTGATCTTGCTCAGGAAGCTTGTAGAAGTGGCTTAGGATTGAAACAAAGCTTTGGATCCTGGAGTTTTTGAATCTCCAAACAGTGAGATTCAAACTCAATTTTCAAATGAAAATTCTCAGGTTTTCCTTTCAAATGTGAGGGTTTCAAGTGTGGGAGGCAAAGCCAGCATGCAAGGGTGCTCATTTATGATGCTAGAGGCTCTTATTTATAGCACATTCAAGCGTTATTTGCACCTTTAAAATGTTTCCAAATTTGGCAATTGAGTGATGCATGCTTGCATGGGCGTGTACAGGCCCATGAAGCTACTCAATTAAGTCCACAATTACATGTAATTGAGTCTGAAAGTGAATTGGAATGCAAGGCAAAAGTGTGTAGCTGTTTGAAGTTTGATCCTTGCCAAATGATGCAGCCATCTTCAGACCATGCGCAAACCGTTCAGACCTTGTCCAAAATGGATTAAATTAGACTCTTTGGAAAGGTTAGATCAAGAGGAACAACTATCATGTTTAACACTTTTCCATTGGAAGCTTGTATCAGTATGAATTTTGAGGTGGAAGTTTGGAAATTTCAACATGTCAACATTTTTCTGTCAAGCCATATGTTCAATTATTCCACCTTGGCTAACTTTTTATGTGAGCTTAAAATGAGAAAAGTGTCTTCATCAAAGTTGTATCTCTTTCAAAAAACTTTAAAGTGGTCACAAATTTGACCTTATTTAGATTTAGGATGAATGAGTTGTGCATTTTTGAAGTTGAGGAAAATCACTTGTTCAATGGTATTGGCCCAAAATGACCTATAATGTATCCTCATATCACATGCTAATAAAAGTTGAATTAGCTCTTCCTCCAAACATCAAAGTTAAAGTAGACACATTTAGTTTGATTGTGCAACTTGAAAAAGTTCATCTCATAAAAATTGAGCAAGTTATGGCCTTGGGAAGTTGACCTTCAAATTAGGGTTTAGACAAAATGACCTATAATCTTTCAACATAAAAAATGACTTTCCAAGCAAAACTAGCTCTAGACCTCGAAATGAAAGTTGTTTTGAATGTCATTTAGAGTAACGTTTCTCTTAGAATCATTTTCATGTGATGCAAATTATAGGAGATAGGGTCTAGGGGACCCCAGGTTTGATCAGATGAATTCCTCTGGTCAACCACCATCAACCACCTTGCTAACATGCAATTCCCTTGACTTTTGGGACTCATGGGATATCATATATGAATAAGATGATGAAATTTGAAATGTACCTTGAAATATTTGATCAATTGTTGAAAAAGCTTGGTGAAGAAGTTACACAAGATACCCAAATGAACTAGGGTTTCCACTACAAACCAATTCCAAACTCTTGAAGAATTCTTGATCATAACACCATGTAAATATCATAGGGACTCATATATTATGCCTAGAGCCATTGTGGATCATTTCTTGGTTGAGCTCCTAGCAAAGAGGGTCTTAAACCCTAGATGTGTGCTTGATAGATCAAAGATGATCAAGTGCCCTACCTACAAAAGAGTTAGACAAATACAAAGACGTATTTTTGGTATTTTGGTTAGTAAAGATGATAAAATACAAAGTATGATACAATCACATAGTGCTTGGTGATATCTCCCAATACAAACCTAATGAATGAGGGGGGAAGGAGGATGCTAAGGTATGATCCCAATGCTAATGCATATGATGAGATGGCATGAGGGATCTTAGGGTCAAAATTGGGGTCTTACAGATTTGTGCCCTGATTGATTGATCAGTGTCATATTTGATCAGTTAACCACTTCACATTTAATTTGTTTCCCCTATCCAATCAAGTGATAATAAGCCTCTTGATCACTTGATAGAATTATATCTCTACACTTTCATCACACTATATTCCAAATCAAACTCAATTTCCACACATCATCCAAGACCCCATGGCCGAAGACTCTGGACATCAAGCAAAACAAAAAGATTATCCTATCAACACTTATCAGTTATGATTCAAATTATGCGCCACAAGTCTTAAGTAGTGGAGAATGGATGGGAGGGAGTATTTGTATCCTCATTCTGAATATCTCTGAATACATAATGACTGACCCAATTGTTCAAAGTATTCACCTCCATCCCTAGAATTTAGTGTAATTCAAATAAAATAACCGCCAAGTCTTCTTCCCCACATACAATATTGCAACAATCAACATCTATTACACTTGCCTCTTTGGACCAAACACACATTTTCTTTGGCTTTCCATACATTCTTTGATTTAATCACCTTATAGTTATAATACCCATTTCTAAACCAGACCCCTCTCTTCGGGTTAATCACCTCTTGTGGTTAAAATACCTTTCTTCTTCATACATTGCAATTTGAGTTCCATGCTCAGACACCTTTTTGCATTGATTAATCATCATCTATCGGTTAACATACCACCTTTTCATTTTTGGGTTAATCACCACTTCTTGGTTAACAGACCTTACAACTCCTGCATTGGTTAATCACCGTCTATTGGTTAAAATACCACACTTTCATTCACGGGTTAATCACCACTTATTGGTTAACATACCCTCATGCATGCTTGATCATCATTTATCAGTTAAAATACTTCATCCATAGCTTAGACTCTTTGGTTCAGACACACCTATCCCATGGATTCTAATAACACAACCTTTGGTTCAAACAATACTTTCACCACCAAAAATAACTCCTTTCTCATTTCTTCACAAGAATTTTCTCATTGTACCATTTCTTTTACAAATTAAACAACACTTTTTCAATTCAAGCAAGTTATCTTTCTTTTTCTATTCAATCAACTCTTTTTTTTTTCTTTTATCACACAAACCTTTTCAAGACAATTTTCTTTCTTTTCACAAAAGAGTTATTATAATTCGTTCCTTAAAAATCAGACAAAAAGCTTAGAGCATACGAGCAAAGATCAGAATAAACTAACATCAACACACTTCTAGGATACGATTATATTTGTTCCTAAAATCAACCAACACATCCGTATTTTTTACCACGAACTACGGGGCTCTAATTTTCTCACTGCACTATGAGAATACGTAGGCACAAGGGTTTGAATCCTTGGTGAGCACATTAATTAATAAACTTATTGTTTCCTTTTCACAAGTAACCTTTAGATAATAACACCCATATGTGCAAAGAACAATCAAAATGGTTCTCGTTGAGTACAACGAATGGGATGGATGTTAATACCTTCCACTTGCATAATCGACTTCCTTACCCTATTTCTCTTTCCTTTGGGTTTTATCGATATTTTCCCTTTCCTTTTAAAAAAAGTGAAGTTCAGTGGTGAGAAGCATTCCAATGGATCTATGTTTTACAACAGGAGAGAATACATCATTGAAGTCCACTCCTTCCTTCTGAGTGAAACCCCTTGCAACTAGTCTCACCTTGAACTTTTTTCACATAACTCCTTCAATTCCTTCATTTAATTTGAAAATCCATTTACAACTAACTAACCTGGCCCCTACAGGTTTTTCGATCAACTTCCATGTGTGGTTATCATGAACATATTCTATCTCATCATCTATGTCTATCAACCATTCCTTCTTATTTTGACTCTCCATAGTTTCTTTGTAATTTATAGGCTCTTCATCAAGAATTCACTATCTGAAATTAAGGAAAAAGCTATGAGGTATCTTTTGCGTTGCAAAAAATAACTGAGCGCATTGCATGCACAAAATACAACAAAGACTCCATTAAATGTTATTTATTCTAAGAGAAAGAGAAAATATCAATAAAAACCAAAGAGAAGAGAAAAGGGTAAGGAAGTCAGTTATGCAAGGGGAAGATTTAGCACCCCTCACATCTGTTGTACTCAACGGGAACCATTTTGATGGTTCTTTGCGCGGATGGGCGTTGTTATCTAAAGGTTACTTGCAATTGGTTTTAATTAAAGAGAAAAATAAGTTTTTAATTTGTGTGATCTCCAAGATTTCAAAATCCTTTGCCTACGTATTCTCATAGTGCAATGAGAAAATCAAAGCTCCGTAGTTTGTGGGGTAGAAAATGAGTATTTGTTGTTTGATTTTATGGAACGGTGTTATAATTGTATCCTATAAGTGTTTTGACATTAGCTGTTTGATCCTAGTTCAATGCTCTAAGTTGTTAGTCTCACGACTAAGGAATGGATTATAACAATTCTTTAAGAAATTGCTATTGTGTATGAACCAATGATAGAAATTTAAAGAGTTTTGTCTTAACCAAGGGAAAAAGTTAAAAGAGTGGTGTCCTAACCAATGATAGAAATTGAAAGAGTGGTGTCTTAACTAAGGACAAAAATTAAAAGAGTATTGTCTTAACCAAGGACATAAATTAAAAGATTGGTATCTTAACCAAGGACAAAAATTGAAAGAGTGATGTCTTAACCAAGGACATAATGTAAAATAGTGATGTCTTAACCAAGGACATAAGTTAAAAGTGGTGTCTGAACCAAGAACTGAATTGTAAAAGTGGTGTTTAGACCAAGGAAGTGGTGTTTAAACCAAGGGAGTTATGTTTAAACCAAAGGAGCAGCGTTTAAGCCAAGGGAGTGTTGTTTAAACCAAGGGATTGGTGTTTAAACCTAGGGAGTGGTGTTTACACCAATGGAGTGGTGTTTAAACTAAGGGAGTGGTGTTTAAACCAAGGGAGTGCTGCTTAAACCAAAGGAGTAGAGAGAGAAATATTATAAAATGTTTTGATATTGGTTATGATTTATTTTAGTCCGAAGACGAATGTTGAAAATTACCTTGAATTAAATTGAACTAAAGTCTATGAATGGAGGTGAATACTTTCAACAAATGGGTCATACGTCCCGAATCGAAAGGTATTTAGAATAAGGATAGGAATGATCCCCCTTATTCTTCTCAATTTATTAAGGCTCGTGGCGTATAATTCCCATCGTATTTGTTAAGTGTTTCATGGTTTATACTTGACATTAGATCAAGTTTAATTGCAAAAAGGAGTTTTAGTTTTAAAAGAGTAAAGAAAGAGATATGGTTGAGATAATGAGATATGATACCAAAGATGGGGAATGAAGCTTAATGTTGTCATGCATTAATTGTCTTATCTTATAGGGTTTTAGAATGAGGGATTACATTTGACCTAAGGGAACTTGTATGGTACAAATCCTAAGTCTTTCTAATTCAATTAATTAAATCAATTGGAATAAAAACCTAAGGGAACATGCAAGAGATTATAGGTCATGCCATTAAAAAGAAACAAACAAGCAATCATGACTTGTGAATTAATAGATAAAGAAAAATACAAAAAACAAGGTTAATGATATAAATCGTAAGCTCTAATTGAATCTAAGCTAATCACATGCAGAAATTAACCCTAATTTAGGAGAAATTCCTAATTAACCTAATGAATAATTCATGGTGATTAAAATGATTTTGATGTATTAAAAAAAAGAAAGATTAAAAAAATCAAGGAATTTGCTAAGAAAAATAAATAAATAAAGTTGTACTCTACAAGGGGGTGTGAAAAATAAGAGGGGAATGAGATGGAGAAAAAGGGGCGCAACGCCCATATAGTTAAGCCCAAGTTCTTTGTTGTTTTGTTTGATTCAGACCATGGGAGTAAAAAGGCTATTAGGCCTTGGATCCATCCCAGGAAGTGTCAGCAAGGGGGGGGGGAGGGGGAAGTTATCTCCTTCATTCCATGTTTACCACTTAGTCTCACTCTTCATCCATACTCCCTATCCTGAAAACGCCTTTGGTGGCGGCGGAGTCCAGAATCACCTCAGACTAATACCAAAAAACTCCCCTCTACACCCTCTACTCTAATCCCAAACTCGATTACCCTATGACTCAAACCAATCCCTGAAATCCTAGGTTAAACAAAACCCTAAAAAATTGAGAAATCAAATTAAAAAGCCATGGAGCTCGGATACAATCCATGGACTTGGGGCTTATATGTAGCGCATCAAACACAACAACATGGTAACAATGGTTGGAACAACAAATGAAGAATTTGAGATTTACTAATGAAGCTGAGATATGCCTCAGTGAGTGTTGTAATGAGCTTGAATATGATCAAGAAGAAACCCAGAGAGGAGGCTCCAGCTAAGATAAGTGCTTTTGAACTATTGTCTTTGTGAATATCCTCTTCTCTTCCACCTCTTCTTCTTCTTTATGATTTTGTATAGACTATGAATATATGTGAATTGTTATTGTTGATGGTGTAGAATAAGATAGAAAAGTATTAGAGAGTAGGATTAGGTTGGAATTTGCAGAGGTTGAAGTGTTGTAGATGATGAGAAATTAAATTAAGGTTGATGAGAGGCCTAGCTCAATTGATTCAGAGCTTCAATGTGAAGCTCTGATCAATGGTGGAATGAGATTTTGTGAGGCTTTGTGAGATTATGGAACGATTTGTGCATTGTTTTAATAGGGTGAATGTGACTTGTTGATGAAGTAAGGGATTAGGGTATATAGATGACATTTGATGAAATTTAAGAGGGAAAAGTTAGTTACAAACAATTAGGAATAAGAGGGTCCTAGCCCTTAGATGGTGATCCATGGGAGGAATTAATCAAGGGTTGAGGATTGTTCAAAAATTGATTAGCATTTGGTTTAGTTGGAGTGTGTGATTTTAAGTGATTTGTGTTAGTTTTGTACTGAATTTAGTGTGAAATATGAGTTAGGAGTGTGTTAGTTTGAGGGAATTTGAGATTAGTTAGGATTTTAAATTTATTTTGGTGGGAAATATGCATGATTAACTCGGGTAGTTAGTTAGGTCAATGAGTTAACTGATTAGGGAAGGTGGTTAGTAGGTTTGGAAGTAGATAGGTTAGTTAATTAACCAAAGTTAACAGTTAGGGTCAAAAGTTAGTTTGTAGTTAGTGAATAAATTAGTATAGGTTAAATGAATTTCAAAGTTGCATAGTATGTAAGGCTTGAATGGTATGGATGATTCTATGATTATGTATGTTGATTAGGAATGTGTATGTTATGTGTCATGTGTGGTATTATGATCCTATAATATGTTGGAATGTGGACTGATAATGTATGCTAAATTGGTATGTTTGGATAACGTTTGATGAAATTATTACTTTTTGGTTTGGATTTAAGATAATTTGGATTGTGCTATGATTAGGTGGACTATAATGGAATGATACGGATGCATATGTAGTTTGACTTGCATTTCTTGTTTTGGGTTGTGACATGAATGTGTATGCTTGAGTTGTTTTGATGTTGCTGCAATTTGAATGTTATGTCATATGTTGTAACTAGAGTGCATGATGTATGTTTTGAATATGTATGTTGTGATGTGGATTGTTATGTAGAACTGTCATGATGTTGATGTTATTTGGATTGTGTTGAGGCCTGATGTAGTGATGCAATAACAGTTTCTCTTTTATTCAAGTTTTGCTTGCTATGATATGTTTTTTATGCCATGGTTTGTTTGGTCATGAAGTTTGCACTGTCTCTATTTTTTAGTCTTGCATTTCTCTTGCTTTTGATGTATGATGATGGATTGAGCACAACATGACATGGTGTTGATGTATTTTCATGCCATTGGATTTGGTTGTGTGCAGATCTGCTGGAAGGGAGTTTTGGCATGGCATAAACTTGGTGTGAAGTCATGGTTTGTGGCACAAGTTTGGTCATACATGGATATGAAGTATACTTGGTTACACTTGAAGGCATCATGAAGTAATGATCATGAATATTGGTGAAAAGGAGGATCATTATGGATATGAAGATGAAAAAGGATAGGTCTAGGGCCGAGGTTTGACTTTGGCCAACTATTTGGCAAAAAGTCAAAAGTTGATTAAAAGGCAACTAATGGTGTCGCGGGTGGAAAATTTACAGTGTCGTCACCATCCTTTATCCGTTCCTTCAGACGAAAAAATAATGAGAAAACCTAATAACTAAGGTGAGAGACTAGGTTCGGGAGTCGGTTAAGTAATGGGAAGGTCTAGCGGTAAATTCATGACCATCAAGCTATGGATGAACTTGGCGTCAATAAAACTAGAGTCTCCACCGCGCTTTTATTATTTCCAAAGGAAAAGGGGAAACTACGAACAAAACCCAAAGATAAGATGTTTTCAAATCAAAACTAATAAAATGTCAGAGATTACAAGTAAGGGGGTTATGTGCAAGTGTTTTGGTCAAAGGATGTTTGATAGAAAATATAGAGTGGGGGGATGAGAAAAGAATTCATTAATTATGTTTTCGTGTTTGACAAGACCTTCGGTCTTATGCCTACATACCAGCATAAAAATGAGGGATCAAAACCCCGTAGTTCATGGTAAAAATTTCAAAGGAGTTGGTGAACTGATTTTAATCAAAAGTTTAAATGAAAAGGCACAAAAGGCCAAAGATTTAGTTCTTTTTGTCTTTATGAAATTAAAGTCAATATGATTAATTTCATTCACAAGTTTGATTTAGGAAAAAAGTTTAAAAAAATCAATGGCATAAGGCCAAAGTTTTTAATCATTAAAACATGTCTAAGTTGAAAACACAAACAAAGATTATTTTTGAAAAGAGGGAGAGATTTTTAAATTTAAGAAGTGGGAGGAGATAAAGAGGCTACCCTAGACAAAAAATTAAAAGTTAAAAGTTAAAAATATCTGACTAATGGGATGCAATCCAACAAACATGAATGTTATATAGAAACCGATTTTCCTTTGGACTTTAGCAAGCAACAAGGCATCAAATAAAGATAACCATAATATCCAAGCAAGCACTCTAATAACTAGCAGTCTTCAATGTCTTCCAATGTATCAGATGAATATTCCTTTGACAAACTCAGAAGCGATCATCAGACATTAATAATAATAGTATAACAATTAAGCACATAGTCAAAGTAACAGATGAATCAAGGGAACTCAAGTCCCTGCAACAGATGAAAGCACAACCAAGGATATCTCAGTCTCAGATGATGGCATTGACCAAGTCCTTTAGCATAGGAAATGTTGCCTAATTCTAAATCCAAAAATTCAGATCAAGTCCAATAGTCCACCAAGATGTTTTTAAGGTTTTTGTTGTTATTAGGTGTCTTAAGGTCCTAAGACCACAAACAAAAACAAAGACAAGCAAACAATATATACAATCACAATATATGGCTCAAATGAGCAAAGTTAAAAGGACTTGAAACCTAAATAAGTTGTATGAAATGTAAATGGCAATGAATTATAAAGGTACTGGAATTTAATTTGCATTAAGTAAATGACTTGAAAGTAAAGCAACATTAATAAATCACTGGTCAATGGTTATCAAATGTTAATGAAGAGTTGTAATTGATTAAGTCATTCTTTGGAGAACACTCAACCATTCATTCACAAGTATGAATCCATGAACCAAGACATCATCCATGAGAAGGGCTCCAACTTGGATAAATTAACAAGTATGCCACTAGCTATCATAAATGGAAAAAAGGTCAAGTTTTCACACAATACCATGAAGAATTGGAGACTTACAATCTCACTTACTATAATGTTATGCCTTGCGGGACAAATTTAACTCTATGTTAAGCAAGCGTAATTGGACTTATGTAGAAGACACAACTATCTGAGGTCATGCAATAAAAATATAGGTTTTAATGCATGTTAGAGATTTGGTACAAAGAACCAAACTCCTAAAACATACCACACACTAAAAAAAATGGGAAGACCTATCTCAGTCAGACCCATGTTGATTCATCTGACGCAAGGTCATTAATGAATAAACTAGCATTTGGACATTAGAGAAATCATTGGTCAATGATGGATATGGGAAGAATAGGGATGGAGATGAATAATGAAGGGGAAATAGAAATCCAAATTAATCATAGGAGGAATTTCATCTGATCAATATTATCCATTCATTTTGGGAGATGAAATGTACATTTCATCAATCCAATTGTATAGGTCAAATGAAAGTCAAATAAACCATGATCAAGGCCAAACCAAAAGTCAAACATCACAAGACCAATTAAATAGCTCAACACAATTTTTAAACATTTATTCAATTAAAAAATAAAATTAAAAGTGAATTAAAATGCATTTTAAAATGGACAAAACCTCAAATCCCTTCAAAACACCAAATAAATGTCCAAGGAGTTTATCCTAGGTCAAACAAGGTCAAGGGACCTCAGACAAAAAAATCACAATTTTCGGAAAGTCAAGAGTAATTTAAAATATTTAAAAACACGTCAGAATTCATTTAATTCATGAAAAATATCAAAATTAATCCAAAAAATGATTTTAATTCAAAATATGGAAGAGGAAAATATTTAAAGATTTTTGGTGAAAGTCCCATATTTTTTGGATTAAAAATGAAATTTCTATGAATTAAACAAAATAAAAGGATTAAATATAAAATCTGAAATTAAAAAGAAAATAGAAAAAACAAGGGCCATCAGATCTCCCTCATTAATTGAGGTGGTAGATCTGATGGCCAAGCGTGGGCGTTCCATGGTGCACTGCAGTCAACGCATCACATGCTTGGTAATCAAAAGCAAGGGATCAATCATCTTCTCTGGTGGACCTCACCGGACTGGTCCATCACCAAAGTTCATTAAAATAAAAAGTGGATACACTAATTTAAAGAGAAAAAGCTCAGGAGCTCGAATCTGGCCTCAATTTCTCCTAATTCCAAGTATTTTGGAATATATAAGGAATTGAATTTTGAGGTACATGATATGAGTTGTTTCGATTTAACCTCAAAGAAACTCAATCTTGTTGCCTACATTGGTAGGACTTCAAACAACCAATAAACAAGTAGAATAATGGAGAATTGAGAGACAATCGAAGGCTTAAAAATCTGGAAAAATCACCTTAGGGTTGCAATGATTTTGCTTGATCTCGATGTGTAGCGGTAAATTCATGATCATCAAGCTATGGATAAGCTAGAGATCAAATAATAAGAGTCTCCACCGCACTTTTATTGTTTCCAAGGGAAAAGGGAAAAAGTACGAACAAAACCCAAAAGTAAGAAGTTTTCAAATCAAAACTAATAAAATGTCAGAGATTACAGGTAAAGGGGTTGGTTACACAGAGTGAAAGTGTTAGCACCCAAAGTGTCCTAGGTACTCCTAGGGAGCCCTTTTAGTGTGCATATGTATTTGGTAGAAAATGATGTTTACAAATTAATCCTATGCACAAGATTAAAAGTTGAGATTTGAAAAGATCTGACCAAATGGGTAGCAATCTAATAGACAAGAATGTCAATAGAAACCCAGAATTCCCTTGGACATTTAGAATCAAGCAACACACAAATGCGTAATGATATTATCTTGAAGAGTAAAGGCATCAAATAAATATAGCCACATCCAAGCTTTAGCCATTCCATGATCTTCTTCAGACTTAGCCCATGTAGCAGATGAATTCCACAAGTCACAGGTTCAAAATGACAGTTACACAATGATCATGTTGTAGAAGAACTCAGAGGGATCTTGAATGATGTATCAGATGAAGTTTCAAATTGCAGGCACTTGGTTTCTCAATAAGTTGGTGTAAGACCCTAATTTTGACCCTAAAATCCCTCATGGCATCATATCATTGCTCATTGCATTTGCCTCAAGGATCATAACATCTTAGTTCCTTAACCCTTGGGTTGGGACTTGTGAGTTGGTTTGAGACCACCAAGAATGCTTGAATTGTATATTATTGCTTTTCTTATTTTGTTTACTAACCAAAAGCACAAAAATATGTCACTAACATATTTTGTTTTGAAGCTTAATCAGTCATGAGATCCAAGGCTCCTAGGAGGCCCCTATGCTCATTGATATGGCCAGATGAAGTTGAAAGCAAGCATGAAAATGGTTCATAAAGCTCTAAATCATCATATATTCCTCCCAAGTATCTCAATTTGTCAATTTGATCAAGATAAACCAAAGGGCTTGAGGATTGTTTCCCAAGGAAACCCTAATTCAATTGTACATTGATTGTGCCTTGCTCATGAAGCAACCTCAACCTATGATCAAATTGAATCAAGGGAAGTTCTTTAATTCATAGTTTTATGCATATATGAGCCTATGTGAGTGTCCTCAATCATTCAGTCATCAAGATTGGATGTTTGGACTTGAGAAGTTGATCAGTCAATTCATCTTACTATTTTGAAATCCACTGAGACCTAACTTTTGATGTGTTTGTCAAATGATGATGACCCCAAGAGAAACAATGTTACTAAGGACAATATGAACAACTTTCATGTTCATCAAAAATTTCATTTGAAACTTGGAAGGTCATCATTCATTTCAAAACATTATAGGTCATTTTGACTGAAACCTAATTTTGGGTCAACTTCCCAAGGACCTAACTCCTTAATTTTTTGTGATTTTGAGGTGAGAACAATTGCATTGGAAATTTTAAGATGTCTACTTCAATTGTTATGTTTGACAAAATTTCATAATCCTAAAATAAGTACATGTGATAATACAATACATTATAGGTCACTTTGGACCAAAGCCATTGAAATATGAAAAAGTCCAACTTCAAGTGCCCATAAATTTCTCATAAAAAATCTAAATGATGCAAAATTTAAGTCCAAATTTATTGAATTGAAAATATCTACAACTTTGATGTTGAAGGTTTTGTCATTTGAGGATTGCATCATTGAAACAGATGGGCTTGAAGTTGGTCCATTTTGGCAAATTTTCCAAATACATGTTTTGTACCTTGAACTTCATGACCAGTTTTCAATAATTTCCAAACTCCAAATGGATTTTTGTTCAACATAGCTTTTGTTCCTTATGTCAAGATCTTTCCAACCATTACACACATTCTTATGTTTGAATTTTCCAAATGTGATTTTCGAAGAGGTGAAGCTTTATATAACATGTGAAAGGAAACGCTCGAAGTAAACCTGAAAAAGGAAAGGACAAGACGAGGTATCGCAACCAAATCTTGGCTTCGGGAGTCGGTTATGCGAAGGGAAGGTATTAGCACCCCTACGCATCCGTAGTACTCTACGGGATCCACTTGTGTGGTTTTTGTCTAAAGGGTGTGGGTTTATCTTGTGCTGTTTGCTAAAAAAAAAGGTTAAATGAAAATGACTCGCGCAGATGTCGCATCCATTGCATACGTATCTCATCTGAATATGAGAATCAGAGTCTTCGTAGCTCGGCTACCTATGGGTTGGGGGGATGTGTGCTCGCTAAGACATCGCGTCTTATGCCTACGTATCTCATCTGGAATGAGAATCAGAGCAAGTCGTAGTTCGGCTAACTATGGGGTTGTGGATTGGGTTTTGGACGAACGACGTCACTACGCAATCTACCGGATGCTCGACCTTTGGAGACTTACTCGCCTGTAGTAGAAGGAGTAAACGTGTGTTATGGAGAAGAAAAATCAATGAAGGGTTTGTTTGCATTGTAGGAACGCGCATGCAAAAGGGTAATGAGGATAAGACCTCATAGCTCTTAACCCTGGACAAAGGAACCTGTATAAAGTAAACACAAAAACATTGCCTCCTATCGAGGTCTTCCAGCTAGGAAAGCAGTAAAATGCGGGAAAAATGTAAAAGTACCACGCGGATAAAGATCCGAAGTAACAGCAATTAGAGGAATGGGAAACCCTGAGATCCTTCCAAGCTAACATCATCAAAGAAAGTGTGTCAGTACAGGTAATCGGAATGAACCTCCAGGGGTTATCCCACAAATAAAGTGGGAAACCACGCAAGTTATCCCTGCAAAAGTCATGTGAGCCCTCACAAAAACTCAACAAAAGGGTTAGTGAAACACCATAAGCATTTTTTTCATGGATAACAGTATGGTTTCAGAAACCTCAAACCCTGTGGCATACACTTCAGAAATCATGTGATTAAACATTCAAGGCATAGGTTTCACCCATTCATAATACATCACACATTTAGAACATTCAAATTGAAGGCGTAAAATAATGGGAATAGGGCAAACCTGATTGGAGAGCTTGATTGAAATTGAGTTGCACCCGTGAGACCCTTCAGGGTTTGGAGGCTGCTCTGAGTTCTCTGTCAGGTTTCTCTTCAGGTTTTGTCCAGGGTTTTGTTCCAAGGAAACCTCAGAGTATTTTGCTTCTCTTCCTTTTTCTCAAGTCAAGCCTTGGTATTTATAGACTGAGTTTCATGGTTTTGTGGGCTCAAATGAGAGAGACCCAAGTCCAAATTTTTTTTTATTATATTTTATTTATTTTTTATTATTATTTTTATTTATTTATTTTTTTTGTAAAAAATTATTTTTTTTTATTTATTTTTTTTTCGTTTTATTTTTTTTTTATTTTTTTTTTGTTTTTATTTTCTTTCGGCGGTTGTTTTTTTTTCACATTCCATTTTTCATGTTGCGCCAGCTGGCGACTCTGCTGGGGACTAAGAAGTTGACCTCTTGTTGGTCCATCTTCCCTAAGCGAGTCCCTCCTAGCTTGTGTGATTTCTTGTTTATTGGGTGTTCATGCTTTTGTACATTTATTTGCTTACCTGCTTGCATGCATCTATTGTATCTATTGGATCTGTTTGTTTGTTTGTTAGGATGGGATGTTCTATGAGAGATAAGCCCATTACCCAGGCTTGAGTGTACACACAGGTTTTAGAGTGGATGATCATGAGGCTTGCATGGCATGTTGTTACGTTAAGTCGTTCGTGAAGAACCACACCCAGACGAGGTTTCTTTTGGATATATTATGTCCTACGGATGTTCCGTAACGACATGGTGTTCCTTTAGAAATCGTCGCCTAGGATAGTTCTCTTTTTATAGCGATCACCTCTTTTCAGGGATCAGCTTCCTGATACCCTCGCCTATTCCTGGCACAAATTTTCTCCCCATTAAGAGTCGAATAATTTAGTTAAAGAGCCTCTTTATTTTTCATTTATCAGTTTGTTTGCAAAAATGTCCGAATTTTTGATAAAACATATTGCATATGAACATAATGGTGGCTTTTGCAGATGATTCGCACAGGAAAACATTTAAAATTGCTTTGAATGTGCTTAATCCCGAACGGTGAATTCAAACCGAGTAATTCCCCCGAGGCATACGTGTATTTTTGGTTGCAGGTCACAGGAACCGGATGCCAAGTCATGAATCCTCATCCCCAAGCGGTTGACAAAGTCTCTCCTCAGCAGAGCATGTTCCCCAACAGAGTTGACAGTATCCAGACTGTCTATCCCCAGCGGAGTTGACAGTGTCAGACTGTATCTTCCTAGAAACAGCGGAGTGGTTGCATAACCAACAGATGAGAGGGTGGTGTTCCCAGTGTTCATCTCATTCCCCAGCAGATTATTTTTAACAGATTTGTTAATCCCCAGCTTGAGGGCGATTAGCAAGTTCATATCCCCAGCAAAGGCCGTTTCCTACGACATTTCCCCAAGAAGTGTTTTCCCCACAGACTCTCCTCACAGAGCCTCGCCGAACAAAGTTTCCATAGTTGATACTCCCCCCGCAAGGTCAACTTTTCAAGCAGCCAATTTATTTTTGGTGGCTCATTGGTCCCGGCAGACGGATCATTCCCCACAGAGCATTCAAGGATTGATACAGCGATCTGTTCCCTACCGGAGTTTGCTTCCCCAAGCAGATTTCTTTTTACACCATGCATAACATTTGCATTTGCATGCATATCATATCAAGCATACACATAAGCTGATAAACAGGTTCTTCCAAGCAGACTGAAGAATTACTTTACAACCAAGGTCATGAGATCCAGCCAGAGGATCAAGCGTGAGTGATCCAGCCTGAGGGTCATTTTGAAGATTCAGCCTGAGAATCGTGTTTCAGTGATCCAGCCTGAGGGTCATTTTGAAGATTCAGCCTGAGAATCGTTTTCCAGTGATCCAGCCTGAGGGTCATTTTGAAGATTCAGCCTGAGAATCGTTTTCCAGTGATCCAGCCCGAGGGTCATTTTGAAGATTCAGCCTGAGAATCATTTTCCAGTGATCCAGCCTGAGGGTCATTTTGAAGATTCAGCCTGAGAATCGTGTTCCAGTGATCCGGCCTGAGGTTCATTTTGAAGATTCAGCCTGAGAATCGTGTTCCAGTGATCCAGCCTGAGGGTCATTTCAAAGATTCAGCCTGAGAATCGTGTTCCAGTAAGCCAGCCTAAGGCTCAATTTGAAGATTCCCCAGTGAAGTCGCCTACAAGCTTTATTTCCCCAGCAAGCCCAAGTCTAATTGAGGAGTCGTTACAACATGTTCTAGCCCGAAGAACATGTACGAAGCCCAAAAGTGGAATATTCTCGAAGCTGCATATCTAATATGAAGGTTGGGTGTAGATTTCAAAAGAGGGTCAACCAGCGCATGCCTCAGAAGCGGGATCCTAATGACGGGAATTTATCATCAAAACAATCCAGATCTAGCCAGAAGATCGAAGTAGATTCAGCCAGAGAATCGAAACAAAGAAGATCTAGCCAGAAGATCGAAAATCGCAACAATTCAGATCTAGCCAGAAGATCGAAGTAGATTCAGCCAGAGAATCAAAGGAAATAGATTCATCCAGAGAATCGAAACGGAGGAGATCTAGCCAGAAGATCGAAGAAGATCTAGCCAGAAGATCAAAATCGTATCCAGCCCGAGGATCAAAATTAATATCCATCCAGAGGACTAAATTGAGTATAGGTTCAGCCAGAGGATCGAAACTCCAGATTAAGCCAGAGGATCGGAAGAAAAATAAACAGCACGGTGTATTTCCGCGTTTTTGTGGTGTTCTCGGAGCGCAAATTTTCGGTCTATCTTTGGTATTCAATCACAGCTCACCCCGTTTGTCTGATGAGCTGTTCGCTTTCATCCTACTCGGTTTAGCTGATGATTGAATAGGGGCAGCTGTAACAACCCAAAATTTGCCCTCCTCATTCATGCATTCATTTCATATTGCATTTCATCATGTCAATCAGAATTAGATCCGAAAAAAAAAAAAAACGAAAAAAATAAATAAATAAATAAAATAAAACGAAAAAATAAAACGAAAAAAAAATAAATAAATAAATAATTTTTTACAAAAAATATAAATAAATAAAAATAATAATAATAAATAAATAAAATATAATAAAAAAAAATTTGGACTTGGGTCTCTCTCATTTGAGCCCACAAAACCATGAAATTCAGTCTATAAATACCAAGGCTTCACTTGAGAAAAAGGAAGAGAAGCAAAATACTCTGAGGTTTCCTTGGAACAAAACCCTGGACAAAACCTGAAGAGAAACCTGACAGAGAACTCAGAGCAGCCTCCAAACCCTGAAGGGTCTCACGGGTGCAACTCAATTTCAATCAAGCTCTCCAATCAAGTTTGCCATATTCCCATTATTTTACGCCTTCAATTTGAATGTTCTAAATGTGTGATGTATTATGAATGGGTGAAACCTATGCCTTGAATGTTTAATCACATGATTTCTGAAGTGTATGCCACAGGGTTTGAGGTTTCTGAAACCATACTGTTATCCATGAAAAAAATGCTTATGGTGTTTCACTATCCCTTTTGTTGAGTTTTTGTGAGGGCTCACATGACTTTTGCAGGGATAACTTGCGTGGTTTCCCACTTTATTGGTGGGATAACCCCTGGAGGTTCATTCCGATTACCTGTACTGACCCACTTTCTTTGATGATGTTAGCTTGGAAGGATCTCAGGGTTTCCCATTCCTCTAATTGCTGTTACTTCGGATCTTTATCCGCGTGGTACTTTTACATTTTTCCCGCATTTTACTGCTTTCCTAGCTGGAAGACCTCGATAGGAGGCAATGTTTTTGTGTTTACTTTATACAGGTTCCTTTGTCCAGGGTTAAGAGCTATGAGGTCTTATCCTCATTACCCTTTTGCATGCGCGTTCCTACAATGCAAACAAACCCTTCATTGATTTTTCTTCTCCATAACACACGTTTACTCCTTCTACTATAGGCGAGTAAGTCTCCAAAGGTCGAGCATCCGGTAGATTGCGTAGTGACGTCGTTCGTCCAAAACCCAATCCAGAACCCCATAGTTAGCCGAACTACGGCTTGCTCTGATTCTCATTCCAGATGAGATACGTAGGCATAAGACGCGATGTCTTAGCGAGCACACATCCCCCCAACCCATAGGTAGCCGAGCTACGAAGACTCTGATTCTCATATTCAGATGAGATACGTATGTAGTGGATGCGACATCCGCGCGAGTCATTTTCATTTAACCCTTTTTTTAGTAAACAGCACAAGATAAACTCACACCCTTTAGACAAGAACTACACAAGTGGATCCCGTAGAGTACTACGGATGCGTAGGGGTGCTAATACCTTCCCTTCGCATAACCGACTCCCGAACCCAAGATTTGGTTGCGAGACCCCGTCTTGTCCTTTCCTTTTTCAGGTTTACTTCGAGCGTTTCCTTTCCCTCCTTTGGGATGAATAAGGCACGGTGGCGACTCTTTTGTCTTTTTCTTTCGCCGGTTGTTTTTTTTTCGCGCACTGTATTTTTCAGGTTGCGACAAAGAGCTACTTCAGCAACTCAGAGATAAGGATGCTTTGATAGAGTTTCTGGAGCATCAGGTTATCGACGAGCCTGATGATGTGCTGACTTCTCTTTTTCCTCAGTATTCCAGGTTTTGGAAGAGGAAGTACGATCGACTCGTCAAGGAGAAGGCAGATATGGAGGAAGCCTATGAGAGAGAGTTGAAGAGGCTTCGTGCAGCTTATCTTTCGGTCTCGAGAGCTTTGGATGGTTGTTTCTAGGGTTCCATAGGATGTTCATTTTCCTTCTCTCTTGTATTGTATTTGGTTACCAAGACTGTAC
The DNA here is from genome assembly GCF_024323335.1 of Lathyrus oleraceus. Classification (NCBI taxonomy): domain Eukaryota; kingdom Viridiplantae; phylum Streptophyta; class Magnoliopsida; order Fabales; family Fabaceae; genus Lathyrus; species Lathyrus oleraceus. The sequence continues at coordinate 215,422,162 of NC_066580.1, forward strand.
TTCTTTGGTGTAAATTTTTTTCCAAATATTATTGATATGATTATTCCATTATATGTCTAAAAGATTAATATTTCCAAATATTTGCAAATAGATCTCTGAAGTTCCTCTGATAAAAATAAAACATATGCACAAGCATTGCATGCATCATATGCATAAGCAGGTTTTGTTCCCAGCTTCTTGATCAGTGGTCTAACTCTGTGTTCTTCATTTATTTTGAAGACAAGCTAACACACTGGTACAACACCAGAGCCAACTCTTCAAAGCTAATGGATCACCTCAAGCAAGAAAACAGGGAACTTAAGAAGGAAGTGGCTAGGTTGACTGCCCTGATGGAGTCATTCCTGGCCGTCCAAAGCCAATCTTCTCGAACACCTTCAACTCCTCCCCAGAGGACGGTCATCTCAGAGGTAGCTTCCTCTACCATGCCTGCTGCCAGTGCTCATTTTGCTCCGTCTGCTATGCCAGCCGAGTTTCCCTGGGGGATGCCCGCGAATTTTGTTTTAGAGGGTCTCGCCCCTACCTTTGCTTCTCTGCCGGCATCTAGCCTAGTCCTTGTTATGCCACCTCCAGTTGCGCACACGTTACCGAGAGTTGATGACACCATCTATCACTCTGAGCCATCTGAGGGCACAGATGTATACGAGAAAATGGATGCTATGAATGATCAATTCCTTGAGCTGTGCAAGGAACTTAAAACTCTAAGAGGGAAGGACATCTTTGGTAAATCTGCTGCTGAGTTGTGCCTCGTGCCTGTCGCATACGCGAAAAACAACCGGCGGGAAAAACACACAGAGCCGCCACCATGCGTTATTTATCCCAAAGGAGGGAAAGGAAACGCTCGAAGTAAACCTGGAAAGGAAAGGAATGGTCTTACGACCAGAGATTGCAAGGTACGGGAGTCGGTTACGCAAGGGGAAGGTATTAGCACCCCTCACGTCCGTCGTACTCGACGGGATCCACGCTCAAAAGAATAGGAAAAGGTTGCTAAATAACTGCTCAAAGAATGCACACACACTGGAATAAAATAGATGAAAGAAGATGGAGGAAGGGGACTCGGCTGGATGTCGCATCCTAGGCCTACGTAGTTTGTCAGAAACAAACATCAGAGTCAACGTAGTTCGGGGAAATGGGAAACGGGCTCGCTAGGATATCGCATCCTATGCATACGTATCTTCTCTAACCAGAGAAAGAATCAGAGCACTCGTAGCTCGGCTAACGCACGCCGAAACAAAACACTATAAGGAGAACGCTGAGACGTCAAACAACACACAAACGGAAACGGAATGCCAATGAATGGGCTTACATCCAACTCCTAACAAACAAACGCAAACAGGAAACAGAATGCCAATAAATGGACTTACATCCAACTCCTAACAACAAACATAAACAGGAAACAGACTGCCAATAAATGGACTTATGTCCGACTCCGAACAAACAAACGCAAACAGGAAACGGAATGCCAATAAATGGACTTATGTCCGACTCCAAACGAGAAACGAAAAGAGGAAGGGTCTCGATTGCAACTAGGGCAAGAGAAAAGGAAGGTCTCGATCGCAACGAGGGCGAGAGAAAAGGATCGCAACGAGGGAGAAAACCAGGAAGGATCAAAGTTAGTTGTCAGTCAAACTCCACAAGACATCGCATCTCGTGCCTACGTATCTCATCTGAACATGAGAATCAGAGTTGCCGTAGTTCGGCTAAACTATTTCTGTTTGTTTTGTGTTTTTTAGGTGAACGACGTTACTACGCAATCTACCGGATGCTCGACCTTGGGAGACTTACTCGCATGTAGTAGAAGGAGTTAACGTGTCCTTAAGAGAAGATAAAGTTTGTTTGTGTTTTAGGAATGCTCACGTAAGAAAGGAAGTCCTAGACGAAGGAACCGTGCTACCTTAATTGACAAGCAAATGAGAGACTATACGAAGTCTAACAAACCTATGGGAAGACTATAAGCAAGTCTCATAAGAGAACAACGAAAATTGGAAATGGAATGCCAATCAATGGGCTTACGTCCAACTCCAAAAACAAACGGGAAACAGAAAGCCAATCAATGGTCTTACATCTAACTCCATAAAACAAACAGGCATGCATGAAAAGCAAACACACAAAATACAATCAGCATACTCTATACACAAACAAGAGGCTCAGACAAGTTGGTTGGGCTTTAGTCAAGGGGTCATATCAACCTCGACAAACAAGCCAAAACTGTATGGGTATGCTGAAGCTCTTAACCACTAACATTGAGAGTTAGGGTGAAGCTGATGAAAGGTGATGAGGATAAGACCTCATAGCTCCTAACCCTGGCCTGGGTGAGCTCGAATCAAAGAAGATGTGGGGATCCAGAATGAGGGACCCTATTTCACATGACTGACTCTATATACAAAGATCTTGGGTTAGGTTCAAGAGCATCAACACGTAGTGCGAGCATGATGAACGACTCAACGACTAACAGGGGACTGATTGCTAGACCCTTCTATCTGTCAATTGCCTCTTCACTTAGGAGGACTTAAGTAACATGCCTCTACAAGGAGGTCTTTAGCACAAAAGTAAACAAACACAGTCATTGCCTCTTAAGGAGGACTTCAGCCAAATGCCTGCCAAAAGAAACGACAGGGCTTCCAGACTACATGGAGTTAGAGAGTGATTACCTATGTGGTAAACCAACCACAAGCAAAGCAAAGCTCAAGCAATGAGCTAAAAGTGACTAATGTACCTGTACAAAAGTCAAACAGTTAATATTCACATTCAGAAGAACCAAACAGACAACAGTAGGACATTTCCAATATGTACACAATGCAAGTCCTATGTGTCAACAACTCAAGTGAGTTCATCACCAATGGACCTATAACACAACAAAGGCTAGTGGACAAAGTAATTTGCATCTCAAGTCATGAGAGCACATCAATCATTAGAGCTAATTGCTTGAACCTGAAATACAAAGCTCAAAAGGTGAGTACAAACCACTAGTGCAAAGACTAGAGTCAAAGGCAAAGCAAAAAGTCAAAACAGAAGTTGATATTCTACATGAGGCGCATTTAGTCAAATGAGAACATGTCCTAAAAAGGATCAAACTCAAATCATAAGGAAAAGGCTTCAAGTGAGCAAGATAAGGCAAAGGCACACAAGATGATCAACAACTGGACATACAAATGAGAAAATGCACATTAAATCAGAAACACATCCAATGATCATGAAATTTTTTATGTGCACACAACATGTTAAACACAAGCCTCATGCAAAAAATTAGAATCAGAGGAGCTCAATTGACCTAGGAATGAAAATGAACAAGATCATCATCCAAATGTGTGACACAAATTGTCACACCTAAAGTTCATGTGTCTAAAACAGGGATGAAATATGCTAAAAATGCCAAACAAAAGCTCAAAACTCATGTGACATAATATGAGTAAGCATGTCAAATTTCAAGGCAATTGGATCAAGTATGAGCATTCCACTAATCAATTGGTACAACATGTCATAATTGCACCATGTTCAATCACAAAAACACATTTAAAAATCCAGCCACAATAAAATCAGGCAAATGACATCAAAAAATAATAGACATCACAACAATCATGTGGAAAAAAGTTGCATTCAATTTGGACAATTTTTCTATTTTTTATGGTTTTTTGAATTTGAAGAAAATAAATGGAAATAATTTGAAAATCAATTGAAAATAATATGTGAAATGCAATTAAGGCAATATGTAAAAGCTGGTGTTGAACACAGGACATCATGGTACAAGGCGCTCAGAAATAAAATCACAAAAGTGCACAATGCAAGATTTGAACCCAGGTTTAAGCAGCCACATGAGCGCTGAAAAATAAAAAAAGGAACAGGTGCTAGCAAGGCTCGAACTCATGATCCACAGGCCAAGGAAGCGCTTCACAAAATAATATTCAGCAAAGTATAACGCCAAGGATCGAACAGAGGTTCTTTAGGCTACAGGTGCGTTCAAGCAAAACAAATGGAAAACAAAGGAAACACACAAATGCCAGAATCGAACCGAAGTTCCTCATGTTGCAAGCGCGTTTAACATATGAAACGCAATGTTTGGCTTAATGAAGGAAATCAAAAGGAATCTCAAAACATCCACACGCGGAATCGAACTGGAGACATGGACATTCATGCGCATGGAACAGTGAACCCTAGCTTGCTTTTGCAGACGGAGGATGGAGGTGTTTTCCACCGTCTTCTCCGGCCAGCCAGGCGGAGAAGACACGAAATTTTTTCCAGAATCATGCATATCTTATACCGATGGAATCATCTCATTTCCAGGAACATGAATCTAGCATTTATTCATTCTAATTCTCAATAATAAGCACGGATCGAATGAAAACAATTTGAACATCAAAATTTCAACTCAGCATATCTCATTCAATATTCATCCATTTCAAATTCTATTTATATCATGATCATCAGCATTGAAAGTTCTACCTATTCATGGAAATAAAATGAAGAATCATGAGATTCGAAATCCAACCTTCTTGAAGAACAGAATGATGAAATAGTGGATTCGAGCTCCCTCCAGCTCCAAATCTTCTCCTCCAACCTTGATATGAAGTCTGGTACACGAATTGACACTTGAAAAGGCTTGGATCTTGCTTAATTTGGAACTTCCATGTTCATGTTCAAGCTTGGTGTATGGACAATTCTTCACCAAATTCTCCAATCCAATGCTTGATTTGTACTCAATGATGATCAATGAACACGATTATACAGTAAAATCAATGGATTATGTGAAGAAATTTGAAGTTTGAGGTGAGAGCAAAAATGGAGGGAAGTGAAAAATCTAGATCTAGAATGTGTAATCTGTGCAAAATAGTTAGAATTAAGCTTTTATATGCTGTGTTAATTACCATGTTAATCCAAATAAAGCTTGGCTAATGGAAACTTAATGAGAAAAGAGGTGTATGACCAATTTGGAAAATTCACCTTTGCATGGCAAAAATGCATGTGAACAGTGCCATGTAAGTGTGTAAAATCATTTAAAATCAGTTCATGAACACAATTGGATTGGAATTAAGCATGTATGATGCACCAAATTTAAATTAGGAAATTTCCCTCCAAAATGTTCATACATAGCCAAATGATCATGTGATATTATTTCATGCAATGCAATGATGGATTTGGAAAATATTGGTCACAAGAGTTATGGCATGTTGAACCTCCATGTACACTTTGCAATCATTTGCTCATAACTTCTTAACCCTTCATCAGATGCTCATGATCTTGGACTTTTTGGAAACGGGAGAGAGAGACCTTCAACTTTCCTGTTGACCAAAATTTCATTTGAAGCTTCTTTGATGTTGGAAAGTCAAGTAGAATATGGTCCAAAACTTGTCATTTTTGGAAACTTGGAATTACAGGTCACTTTCCATTTTTGGAAACTTTTGATCTGGCTTCAAATTCTTCAAGGTAGATGTTTGACATGATGAATAAGCCTCTTTAGGACATGAATGAAGTGTCTCAAACCATTTTTCCACCTCAAAGCCCTTAGTTGACTTTCAGTTGACTTGTATGGGCCTCAGATGACCTGGGAATACACTGATGACTTTGGGCCTCTACCACTTGGCAAAGTTACTTCAAAATGACCCTTGGCTCATATAAGCTCTTTAGAGTAATCATGTGGCCTTTATCTCAAGGAAATACTTGCCCTTTTGTACTGATGAATTCTCTTGATGCCAATTCTTGTGGATATGATGCAATGCAATATGTAATGTTAATGACCTAAAAAATGAAATGAATGCATGAATGGGGGGTGCAAACTTGAGGTGCTACAGCTGCCCCTATTCAATCAACTGGGGACCTAAACGGATGAAAGCAGCGGCAATCAGAACTTCAAGGTAAACAAGGATTGAATACCAAAAGAACAGTAAAATTTGCACTCTACAGGTGACGAAGTGAAGGAAGCGAGGCTCATTTACTGATGGCGGCTTCCACTGCAGGATTTGATATCTTCAGATGTCAGGGAAAACGAGGCTCATTTACTGATGGCGGCTTCCACTGCAGGATTTGATATCTTCCGATGTCAAGGAAAGCGAGGCTCATTTATTAATGGCGGCTTCCACTGCAGGACTTGATATCTTCCGATGTCAAGGAAAGCGAGGCTCCTTTACTGATGGCGACTTCCACTGCAGGACTTGATATCTTCCGAGGTCAAGGAAAGCGAGCCTCATTTACCGATGGCGGCTTCCACTACAGGATTTGATATCTTCGGATGTCAAGGAAAGCGAGGCTCATTTACCAGATGGCGGCTTTCATTGGGGAGACTTGATATACCCGGATATCAAGGAAAGCGAGGCTCATTTACCAGATGGCGGCTTTCACTGGGGAGACTTGATATACACGGATATCAAGGAAAGCGAGGCTCATTTACCAGATGACGGCTTTCACTGGGGAGACTTGATATACACGGATATCAAGGAAAGCGAGTCTCATTTACCAGATGGCGGCTTTCACTGGGGAGACTTGATATACACGGATATCAAGGAAAGCGAGGCTCATTTACCAGATGGCGGCTTTCACTGGGGAGACTTTATATACACGGATATCAAGGAAAGCGAGGCTCATTTACCAGATGACGGCTTTCATTGGGGAGACTTGATATACACGGATATCAAGGAAAGCGAGGCTCATTTACCAGATGGCGGCTTTCACTAGAAGGAAAAAGATGTTTACGACTGGAACAAGACCAGACGCTCACTGACGACTCTACTGAGGAATTGATATTTATCAAAGAAAGGATTCATGACCAGACATCAACGGATGAATGGGAAGAAAGAAACCACGACCAGACATCAACGGATGAATAGGAAGAAAGAAACCACGACCAGACATCAACGGATGAATGGGAATAAAGAAACCACGACCAGACATCAACGGATGAATGGGAAGAAAGAAACCACGACCAGACATCAACGGATGAATGGGAAGAAAGAAACCACGACCAGACATCAACGGATGAATGGGAAGAAAGAAACCACGACCAGACATCAACGGATGAATGGGAAGAAGGAAACTACGAACAGACATCAATGGATGAATGGGAAGAAGCTCGATGTTTATCGACCATCAAGAGATGATGTCCACTGACACCAAAAGAAAGGACCCACACGGGGATCAAGACGACACTCACCGGTATCGTAAGGATGACATCTATATATGTCAAAACAAGGCAGACACTTGCTAGGGACTAAACTGGGGAGAATCAAGCTTTCCTTTCACGGACGGGTGAGGAAATAAACCTCTCTGGGGATTGTCAATTCTGAATGCTGTCAAGAGCAAACGCTGTAAATGTACCATACAGATGTTGAACAATGATCCACCTCTGCTGGGGAAATGGTCCAAGCCTGCAAGATGCAAGGGGAGGAAAACTCCTGCTGGGAAAGCAAATGATCACTTTGTTGGGCACACAACTCCTGATTCGATCTCCCAACTCTGTGGGGAGTAGCACTCATGGGGATGCTTCCTGATCTGTCATTCTCGAAACGGCATAGAAACCCACTCAACTAGGGAGTCACTTGTTGGAGACACACCAACCTCTCGACCATGCTGGAGAAACAGATTCTGAAATCGAACCAGATGACCCAACGTCGCGATGCTAAACTCCTCAGAATAACATCTTCACTAACCAGCTAAACCAATCCTCGAATGGTAACCACGGCTTGGGGCTAATGCTTGCAATGCGGATGCATGAATTTTACAGCGTAATGCTCCATAACCATGGAAATGCTACGCAACTAATGATGCAATATGCTATGCTTCTCTAAATGATGAATGCATAAAAGATATCCCCCTCCGGGGGCTGCACGAGCCACTCTGTTGAGGAACTCAATATCACTCCAATCTTCACCCTGCTGGGGAATAGCACTACTGCTGGGGAAAGGATAATCCTCACTGGGGACGATCTCCACTGAACCCGATCGCTTGGGGACTTCACTGGGGAAGAAACTACCAACACAAACCTCTGTTGGGGAAACAGCAACCTTCAGACTTGCTGGGGAAATAACATTCTCAACCCTGCTGGGGATTGCAGCAAACTTCAGACTTGCTGGGGAAATATCACTCTCAACCCTGCTAGGGGAGATAACGAACCTCAGGCCTGGATGCCGAGGGAACACCGATCTCGAACCCGCTGGGGAGATAACAATCTCAAACCACTGGGGAGGTACGAAATTTTGACATGGAACACCTGTCGACTCGTCGAACACTAGCATTCACCATCCAACCACAGTGTCAATTTTTCACTTTTGAGAGCTCCCAGACTTTGAAGAGTCTTCTTGATGAACCCTCTAGGATCGTCGCACTTCTTTCGCCGTCCTTTCACCGTTCTTCTATCCCTCGTCCCTGATTGGACTTCAAAGGATCTTTTGTCAAAAGGCTTCATATCACAACCTGCAAGTGAGTGAAAATATCTAACAGCACCTGCAAAAGAGATCGTTAGATAAGACGTGCCTCAGGCATGCCAAAATTTCAACACTAAGGTCACTCAGACTTCCGAATAAGATTTCACGTTTTCAATCTTATAAACATCCATCGGAAGGGACCCCTATGTCTCAAAATGCAAAGGTTCTTATCAAAATAAACGGATGTTTTTGCAATCAAAGCAGTAATGAAAACAAAAACAAAAGTATTTGACTGAATATGCATTTATTGATTGAAAAAGGTGGCTCGTAACTGAGCAACACAGGAAGCAATCCCTAAAAAGAGGTAATTGCGCACAAAAGGAAAATCTATCCTAATGGCAATGTGAACCCGTGATCTCATCGAGTTCCAACTCGGTTACACCCCATATGTCCTCAAGACTCTCCGCGCTTTCTGCCTTCTGAACAAAACGCTTCCGACCGATCTCTGCCGGGGATTATCCAGGTGTCTTAACCAAAGTACAAACGATCATGCTGGACGCAGCTGTTCGTTTCAATCCCTCTTTTGCCTGGACCGCCCTTTCGGGTTTTTAGTCCACCGGGATACCCTTTTTTGCCCAAGCCGCCGTTGTGGGGTTTTCGACTTGCCGGGTGTACAGTTTTTTCTTTTTATCCCTAATTTTTGCCCGAACCTTTTTTCATTTTTTTTTGGTTCGCCGTGATGCCCCTTTTTGCCTGGACTATTTTATTCTTTTCGTCCAACGAGTCTCTTATACGAAGTATTTTTTAACTGCGTCCTCATTCACAAGGGATGGAAAATCCTCGCCATCCATGGTCGTCAACAACAAGGTTCCGCCAGAGAAAACCTTCTTGACCATGAATGGACCTTCATATTTGGGTGTCCACTTGCCCCAACGATCGTTCTGAGGAGGAAGGATCCTTTTCAACACCATATCTCCTGCGAGATACACACGAGGTCGCACTTTTCGGTCAACAGCACGCTTCATTCGCTGCTGGTACAACTGTCCATGACAAATGGCCGCCAGCCTCTTTTCCTCAATCAGGCTCAACTCTTCCTACCGAGTCCTTACCCATTCCGTCTCTTTCAATTTCACGTCCATCAGGACTCTCAAAGACGGAATCTGGACCTCGACTGGTAGCGCAACTTCCATCCCATACACGAGCGAGAAAGGCGTTGCCCCAGTAGATGTAAGCACCGAGGTTCGATACCCAGAATACAAGCTTCGTGTTCAGCCACGCTGTTGGTGCATTCAAATGTCAGCTGGGCAACACAAGGAATGTGGAATCCTTTCGGCGTAACCAAAACAGCTCCAACTCCACTACCATCCACGTTAACGGCCCCATCAAACATCAGAATCCGTTCGGATTCAGGGTCAGGCCCCTCCTCCGGGATCGGTTCCTCACAATCTTTCGATTTGAGAAACCTGATGTCCTCATCAGGGAACTCAAACTTCATCGGTTGATAATCCTCAATGGGTTGCTGGGCAAGGTAATCAGACAATACACTCCCCTTGATTGCTTTTTGAGAGGTGTACTGAATATCGTATTCAGTCAAAATCATTTCCCATCTCGCAACCCGTCCGGTCAATGCTGGCTTCTCAAAAATGTACTTGATCGTATCCCTCTTGGAAATCAATAAAGTGGTATGAACCAGCATGTACTGTCTCAGTCGGCGAGCAGCCCATGCCAAAGCGCAGCAAGTTTTCTCGAGCAGTGAATATCTTGTTTCACAGTCGGTAAACTTTTTGCTAAGGTAGTAATTTGCATGCTCTTTTCGACCAGACTCATCATGCTGCCCCAGTACACACCCCATAGACCCCTCGAGGACTGTCAAGTACAGCGTTAACGGTCATCTCTCCACAGGAGGCATCAGAATCGGAGGTTCCTGCAAATATTCTTTTTTTTTTTTTTCAAATGCCGCTTGGCAATCATTATTCCACTTGACCGTTTGATCTCCTTTTTTTTTGAATATGGGTTCACACGTGGCTGTTAGATGAGATATGAACCGTGAGATGTGTAACACCCTTCTAAAATACCCCGAATATATAATTAAAATAACAACATATCAATCAGAGTAAATATGCAATCAAGGGTGTCACATAACTACTTCACACCATAATAACTGTCATGCTCTTTATTTAGTCAAAATAACATTTTTTTTTGCATAATTCGCAGCGGATAGAAATCAAACCAGCCATTCAAAACATATAACATATTACATGTAAAATGGTTCAACAACCAGCAAAAAAACAATTAATACATCCCGTCCCGATGTTACATCTATCAGAGCATGACCCACTAAGGAGACTACACTAGACTCCAAGCACTAGCTTCTACTCAATCACTGCTCGTTACCTGAAAAATAGTTGTAAGGGTGAGTTCCTCAATCGATATAATAAGCATTATAATTCATCATGTAATGCTAAGTAAATTCACACATTAATCACCCTAATCATATCACGCATTCAGTAACGGCACATCAACTCAATACCAACGCAAACACATATATAATCTCAAATCATACTCAATACTAACAACAATGCAACTCAATGAGACTCGACTCGTCATGCATGTGGTACCAATCGGAGTAAAACTCCCAACTTAAAATCATTGCCATTTTATTGGGCATCAAGGCATAAGCCCTCAACTTTCAACTTAAAATTTGCCAATCCAGGCCAACGTGGTGTGAGCAAAGCTCCGACTTAATGCATATGAATGTACATGGCATACACGACTTTAAACTTTCGACAACATAATAATAATAGCAACACAACAATGTTTTCAACAAAATCAACTTATAATCAACTTTGGCTCACCAAGCCTACAACTCAGTATTTTCAACAACTTCCCGTACCCGGGACAACTTAACAACTCAGTCATACTTATAACGACACTTCATAACATAAACCCAACAAATTACTCATCGACTTAACTATAATAGGCCAATCACCAATTATGTTCACAACATTAAAATATCAATTTTCCAATTTTCAACAGTGTTAACCGGTTAACGCCCTGGGTTAACCGGTTAACGCAGACAAAACACGCTTTCTGGCAAAACTTAACAGTGTTAACCGGTTAACGCCCTGGGTTAACCGGTTAACGCAGACAGAACAGCAATTTTCACAATTACAACAGTGTTAACCGGTTAACGCCCTGGGTTAACCGGTTAACGCAGACAAAACAACAATACTTTATAATTCAATACAGTGTTAACCGGTTAACACCCTGGGTTAACCGGTTAACGCAAGACAGAAAGCTGTTCCTGCGCTAACACGAAGCAGAATGCAGAATTCTCCGCATTTTCCGCCGTTGGAGGACTTCCGGACCTCCGATTCCAATTCCGTAAGAAACGATACGTTCGGAAAATCACAACACACTCAAATACAGATTCAATTACAACTTTAACACAACTTATCCAACACAATTTCTCAGCATTCAACATCCCAATTAGGGTCAAATCAACGGTTTATCACTACCCATTACATGTTAATCTATAATACCCGTTAAACGACGATAAACCCCCCTTACCTGAATTAATCCGGCAAATCTTTGAGCTCCAAGCTTTTCTCTTCTCCAACCTTTGCCCTTGCTCTTCCTCCTTGCCCTTTCTCCACTTTCCACTTTTCAGCCGCTTCTCTGTTTCACGTAAAAACTCTTTTTACCAAATGGGATTCCTTTTCCTTATTTCCCACTTATATATTTTCCAATTTATATTATTATCCCAATAATAATAATAATAATAATCCCATAATTCCAAATTACTTAATTAAGTTAATAAATATAATATTAGCTTAAGTTAAATAATTATTTATTTTTTATTGGGGTGTTACAAGATGCAGTTCAATCAACCTAAGAAACCACGAACCTCTTTTTCCGTTCTCGGTTCAAACATTTCTTGAATTGCTTTTTCTTTGGCAGGATCAATGATTCCTCTTTTCTTTCACAATAAGCCTCAGAACCTTACCGGACCGCACTCCGAAGGTGCACTTACTCGGATTCAACCTCAGTTTGAATTGTCTCAACTAGTCAAACAGCTTGGCCAAGTCTACCGAATGCCCCTCTTCTGTTTGGGACTTTGCTATCATGTCATCAACATAGCATTCAATTTCATGATGAATCATATCATGAAACAAAGTCACCATGGCTCTCTAACACGTGGCACCGGCGTTCTTGAGACCGAATGGAATCACCTCCGCTCTTGACACTCGCCTCCAAGGCGGCCCCAATTTTCACTTCCTTTCTGACCTCCTCGGTACCCAGGTTAACAAATCTCAACTCGCTCCTCGTGTGGTTGAATCACCTTCTCCTATTGTTTCAACAACCTGGCTAATTCTTTCGACAGTTCACAATCTTCTTCGCCTTCTTCTTCGGCATGATAGATCCGATTGTCGAAGTCATATGAGGGTGTAACAGGATTGTTATCAATGAGATCCGGAGAATGATCGCATCTACATGAATTTTGATTCAAGCATTGCTTTTGAGTCGGGACGAGACGAATCAAAAGGAAGACAAATGAAAATAAACATTGCCATTTTTATTTTTTAAACTGCAAAAATAAATGAAAAACAGGGAACGCCGCTTTTAATACAAAAAACATCCATTTATTAATGATGAAAAATGTTCCAAAATGAAACACATGAGGTGGCCCTTACAATGGACCATTGTGTTTCGGGCAAAACGTATGGCTTTCATGCAAACAGAATTGAAAAACAGAAATACTACTCTTTACGTAGAGTGACAGTGATGATCTTTTAGGCCTTCCGGTTCTGGATCTCCATCCCTGGTACGCACGGTTTTATCCACGATTCGAGCTCGCAGTCACTGTCGATCTCTTCACCCACCGCACAGGCGCGATCTGGGTCTAGCATCCCAGCACCGGTGAACGTGAACGATTGACGACGTCCTCTGTTTTGTCCAGATGAGCCTTGGCCCGACTGATAACCAATCCCAAATCTATCATCTTTCACCGCCGGTTTTCCTTTTGCCCTGGCTAAAGCCTCGGCCTTATCCACCTTTTCGGTGATCGCTTGCTGCCCCAGGGCGAACCCTTGCATGACATTGATCAATTCCCCCAACTTCTCTTTCAGCTCGAGAATGTCAGCGTTGGGCGGATTCATTAGTCTGGGTTTGTTGAGTCTGGCAGGATATCTGAGCAGACGAGCTATGTGCAGAGGAATGACTCGGTGTGCGCGAGCAGTGATTCCTAAGTCAATCAAACAGGTTAGATACTGACACCTGCGAAACAAAAGACAGGTTAATATGACTCACACATGAATGCAATGTCTATCCGTATGAGGAACATTCTGTCCTTTGACTCTGGCTTCATCGAGACGGATAATAATTTGACAATAACATTCTGACATCAGGACGTCTCTTAACCAGCATCTCAATCGAGAATGTACCCTGAGGATGGATAGACATGAGTTAGATGCGGATGAATGCAAAATGGGAATGATGCAAATGCATGAATGCAAGTCACAGTGCCATCCTCCAAGTCATCTGAACATCAACTGTACGGAAGCCTCGGTCTCTGAACGGATCACAACCATCTGAGAGAACGAGTAACCATAAATCCAACTTGAGAGTTCCGAAATAAACGGAACCGGAGGATATACCACCATCATCACAGGACAATCTCTGGACAGATAGCCACAAGATCCTCTAAACAGGTACCTTCAAATTCAACCCGGGGATCCGAAATAAACGGACCCCGCTAATAAATACCACAGACAGAATTCCGGCATCTCGGAAATAAATATCCATAACTCCGACTGAACCAAAGTCACCATCAAAGAGTCACCAACATAATCTGCATCTGTAGGAATAAAACCCTCCCCTCACAGGTGAATTCTAACAAGGTCATCCTAAGGCGGATAATGGTCTCGACAATTGGACAAGATACTCAACGGGTTTGCCCTTTCGGGTGTGCCGTTGCAGCTCTCATAAGATCATCTAAACCAAAGATCTGGGAAAGAACGGTCACCGAAGTCAACAGCTCAAAAGAGGTAACCCAACCAAAGTGGAATAACTCCACCCGGAAGGACTCTCTCAGAAGAACCTCGTCCGGCTGTGGTATGTCACGTCGCCAAAAACATGTTGACCTGACATGAGTGGCAACATGAGACCATGCTAATCCTAGGTGTATACTCGGCCCTGGGTTTTAGCCCCACTCAGAACACCCACCCCAAATCAGAGGAACCAACCTGTCCAGAATCCAGCATAATGATAATATGATGCATGCGAACATATATGCAAATATATACAATCACGGTACAACAATCATAAATGCAATAAATAAAGCAGTAAAAGCAACCAAAACTATCCTAAAGAGCGCTAGGATTGACTCGCTTAGGGAAGATGGACCAGCAAGAGGTCAACTTCTTGAGTATTCCCCAGCAGAGTCGCCAGTTGTCGCATATGCGAAAAACACCCGGCGGGAAAAACACACAGAGTCGCCACCGTGCGTTATTTATCCTAAAGGAGGGAAAGGAAACACTCGAAGTAAACCTGGAAAGGAAAGGAATGGTCTTACGACCAGAGATTGCATGGTACGGGAGTCGGTTACGCAAGGGGAAGGTATTAGCACCCCTCACGTCCGTCGTACTCAACGGGATCCACGCTCAAAAGAATAGGAAAAGGTTGCTAAATAACTGCTCAAAGAATGCACACACACTGGAATAAAACAGATGAAAGAAGATGGAGGAAGGGGACTCAGCTGGATGTCGCATCTTAGGCCTACGTAGTTTGTCAGAAACAAACATCAAAGTCGACGTAGTTCGGGGAAATGGGAAACGGGCTCGCTAGGATATCGCATCCTATGCATACGTATCTTCTCTAACTAGAGAAAGAATCAGAGCACTCGTAGCTCGGCTAACGCACGCCGAAACAAAACACTGTAAGGAGAACGGTGAGACGTCAAACAACACATAAACGGAAACGGAATGCCAATAAATTGGCTTACATCCAACTCCTAACAAACAAACGCAAACAGGAAACAGAATGTCAATAAATGGACTTACATCCAACTCCTAATAACAAACACAAACAGGAAATAGACTGCCAATAAATGGACTTATGTCCGACTCCAAACGACAAACGAAAAGAGGAAGGGTCTCGATTGCAACTAGGGCAAGAGAAAAGGAAGGTCTCGATCGCAACGAGGGCGAGAGAAAAGGATCGCAACGAGGGCGAAAACCAGCAAGGATCAAAGTTAGTTGTCAGTCAAACTCGACAAGACATCGTATCTCGTGCCTACGTATCTCATCTGAACATGAGAATCAGAGTTGCCGTAGTTCAGCTAAACTATTTTTGTTTGTTTTGTGTTTTTTAGGTGAACGACGTTACTACGCAATCTACCGGATGCTCGACCTTGGGAGACTTACTCACCTGTAGTAGAAGGAGTTAACGTGTCCTTAAGAGAAGATAAAGTTTGTTTGTGTTTTAGGAATGCTCACGCAAGAAAGGAAGTCCTAGACGAAGGAACCGTGCTACCTTAATTGACATGCAAACGAGAGACTATACGAAGTCTAGCAAACCTATGGAAAGACTATAAGCAAGTCTCATAAGAGAACAACGAAAATTGGAAATGGAATGCCAATCAATGGGCTTATGCCCAACTCCAAAAACAAACGGGAAACAGAAAGCCAATCAATGGTCTTACATCTAACTCCATAAAACAAACAGGCATGCATGAAAAGCAAACACACAAAAGACAATCAGCATACTCTATACACAAACAAGAGGCTCAGACAAGTTGGTTGGGCTTTAGTCAAGGGGTCATATCAACCTCGACAAACAAGCCAAAACTATATGGGTATGCTGAAGCTCTTAACCACTAACATTGAGAGTTAGGGTGAAGCTAATGAAAGGTGATGAGGATAAGACCTCATAGCTCTTAACCCTGGCCTGGGTGAGCTCGAATCAAAGAAGATGTGGGGATCCAGACTGAGGGACCCTATTCCACATGACTGACTCTATATACAAAGATCCTGGGTTAGGTTCAAGAGCATCAAGACGTAGTGCGAGCATGATGAACGACTCAACGACTAACAGGGGACTGATTGCTAGACCCTTCTATCTGTCAATTGTCTCTTCACTTAGGAGGACTTAAGTAACATGCCTCGACAAGGAGTTCTTTAGCACAAAAGTAAATAAACACAGTCATTGCCTCTTAAGGAGGACTTCAGCCAAATGCCTGCCAAAAGATACGACAGGGCTTCCAAACTACATGGAGTTAGAGAGTGATTACCTATGTGGAAAACCAACCACAAGCAAAGCAAAGCTCAAGCAATGAGCTAAAAGCGACTAATGTACCTGTACAAAAGTCAAACAGTTAATATTCACATTCAGAAGAACCAAACGGACAACAGTAGGACATTTCCAATATGTACACAATGCAAGTCCTATGTGTCAACAACTCAAGTGAGTTCATCACCAATGGACCTATAACACAACAAAGGTTAGTGGACAAAGTAATTTGCATCTCAAGTCATGAGAGCACATCAATCATTAGAGCTAATTGCTTGAACCTGAAATACAAAGCTCAAAAGGTGAGTACAAACCACTAGTGCAAAGACTAGAGTCAAAGGCAAAGCAAAAAGTCAAAATAGAAGTTAATATTCTACATGAGGCGCATTTAGTCAAATGAGAACATGTCTTAAAAAGGATCAAACTCAAATCATAAGGCAAAGGCTTCAAGTGAGCAAGATAAGGCAAAGGCACACAAGATGATCAACAACTGGACATACGAATGAGAAAATGCACATTAAATCAGAAACATTTCCAATGATCATGAAATTTTTTATGTGCATACAACATGTTAAACACAAGCCTTATGCAAAAAATTAGAATCAGAGGAGCTCAATTGACCTAGGTATGAAAATGAACAAGATCATCATCCAAATGTGTGACACAAATTGTCACACTTAAAGTTCATGTGTCTAAAACAGGGATGAAATATGCTAAAAATGCCAAACAAAAGCTCAAAAATCATGTGACATGTTATGAGTAAGCATGTCAAGTTTCAAGGCAATTGGATCAAGTATGAGCATTCCACAAATCAATTGGTACAACATGTCACATTTGCACCATGTTCAATCACACAAACACATTTAAAGATCCAGCCACAATAAAATCAGGCAAATGACATCAAAAAATAATAGACATCACAACAATCATGTGGAAAAAAGTTGCATTCAATTTGGACAATTTTTCTATTTTTTATGGTTTTTTGAATTTGAAGAAAATAAATGGAAATAATGTGAAAATCAATTGAAAATAATATGTGAAATGCAATTAAGGCAATATGTAAAAGCTGGTGTTGAACACAGGACATCATGGTACAAGGCGCTCAGAAATAAAATCACAAAAGTGCACAATGCAAGATTCGAACCCAGGTTTAAGCAGCCACATGAGCGCTGAAAAATAAAAAAAGGAACAGGTGCTAGCAAGGCTCAAACTCATGATCCACAGGCCAAGGAAGCGCTTCACAAAATAATATTCAGCAAAGTATAACGCCAAGGATCGAACAGAGGTTCTTTAGGCTACAGGTGCGTTCAAGCAAAACAAATGGAAAACAAAGGAAACACACAAATGCCAGAATCGAACCGAAGTTCCTCATGTTGCAAGCGCGTTTAACATATGAAACGCAGCGTTTGGCTTAATGAAGGAAATCAAAAGGAATCTCAAAACATCCACACGCGGAATTGAACTGGAGACATGGACATTCATGCGCATGGAATAGTGAACCCTAGCTTGCTTTTGCAGACGGCGGATGAAGGTGTTTTCCACCGTCTTCTCCGGCCAGCCAGGCGGAGAAGACACGAAATTTTTTCCAGAATCATGCATATCTTATACCGATGGAACCGTCTCATTACCAGGAACATGAATCTAGCATATATTCATTCTAATTCTCAATAATAAGCACGGATCGAATGAAAACAGTTTGAACATCAAAATATCAACTCAGCATATCTCATTCAATATTCATCCATTTCAAATTCTATTTATATCATGATCATCAGCATTGAAAGTTCTACCTATTCATGGCAATAAAATGAAGAATCATGAGATTCGAAATCCAACCTTCTTGAAGAACAGAATGATGAAACAGTGGATTCGAGCTCCCTCCAGCTCCAAATCTTCTCCTCCAACCTTGATATGAAGTCTGGTACACGAATTGACACTTGAAAAGGCTTGGATCTTGCTTAATTTGGAACTTCCATGTTCATGTTCAAGCTTGGTGTATGCAAATTTCTTCACCAAATTCTCCAATCCAATGCTTTGATTTGTACTCAATGATGATCAATGAACACGATTATACAGTAAAATCAAAGGATTATGTGAAGAAATTTGAAGTTTGAGGTGAGAGGAAAAATGGAGGGAAGTGAAAAATCTAGATCTAGAATGTGTAATCTGTGCAAAACAGTTAGAATTAAGCTTTTATATGTTGTGTTAATTACCATACTAATCCAAATTAAGCTTGGCTAATGGAAACTTAATGAGAAAAGAGGTGTATGACCAATTTGGCAAATTCACCCTTGCATGGCAAAAATGCACGTGAACAGTGCCATGTGAGTGTGTAAAATCATTTTAAATCAGTTCATGAACACAATTGGATTGGAATTAAGCATGTATGATGCACCAAGTTTGAATTAGGCAATTTCCCTCCAAAATGTTCATGCATAGCCAAATGATCATGTGATATTATTTCATGCAATGCAATGATGGATTTGGAAAATATTGGTCACAAGAAGCATATTGCAAAAAGAGTGACTCAAATTGGAGTTTTGGATCAAAAGTTATGGCATGTTGAACCTCCATGTACACTTTAGAATCATTTGCTCATAACTTCTCAACCCTTCATCAGATGCTCATGATCTTGGACTTTTTGGAAACGGGAGAGAAAGACCTTCAACTTTCATGTTGACCAAAATTTCATTTGAAGCTTCTTTGATGTTGGAAAGTCAAGTAGAATATGGTCCAAAACTTGCCATTTTTGGAAACTTGGAATTACAGGTCACTTTCCATTTTTGGAAACTTTTGATCTGGCTTCAAATTCTTCAAGGTAGATGTTTAACATGATGAATAAGCCTCTTTAGGACATGAATGAAGTGAATCAAACCATTTTTCCACCTCAAAGCCCTTAGTCGACTTTCAGTTGACTTGTATGGGCCTCAGATGACCTGGGAATACACTGATGACTTTGGGCCTCTACCACTTGGAAAAGTTACTTCAAAATGAACCTTGGCTCATATAAGCTCTTTAGAGTAATCATGTGGCCTTTATCTCAAGGAAATACTTGCCCTTTTGTACTGATGATATCTCTTGATGCCAATTCTTGTGGATATGATGCAATGCAATATGTAATGTTAATGACCTAAAAAATGAAATGAATGCATGAATACGGGGTGCAAATTTGAGGTGCTACAGCTGCCCCTATTCAATCAATTGGGGACCTGAACGGATGAAAGCAGTGGCTATCAGACCTTCAAGGTAAACAGGGATTGAATACCAAAAGAACCGTAAAATTTGCACTCTACAGGTGACGAAGTGAAGGAAGCGAGGCTCGTTTACTGATGGCGGCTTCAACTGCAGGATTTGATATCTTCAGATGTCAAGGAAAGCGAGGCTCATTTACTGATGGCGGCTTCCGCTGCAGGATTTGATATCTTCCGATGTTAAGGAAAGCGAGGCTCATTTACTGATGGCGGCTTCCACTGCAGGACTTGATATCTTCCGATGTCAAGGAAACCGAGGCTCCTTTACTAATGGTGGCTTCCACTGCAGGACTTGATATCTTCTGAGATCAAGGAAAGTGAGGCTCATTTACCGATGGCGGCTTCCACTACAGGATTTGATATCTTCCGAGGTCAAGGAAAGCGAGGCACATTTACCAGATGGCGGCTTTCACTAGGGAGACTTGATATACACTGATATCAAGGAAAGCGAGGCTCATTTACCAGATGGCGGCTTTCACTGGGGAGACTTGATATACACGGATATCAAGGAAAGCGAGGATCATTTACCAGATGGCGGCTTTCACTGGGGAGACTTGATATACACGGATATCAAGGAAAGCGAGTCTCATTTACCAGATGGCGGCTTTCACTGGGGAGACTTGATATACACGGATATCAAGGAAAGCGAGGCTCATTTACCAGATGGCGGCTTTCACTGGGGAGACTTTATATACACGGATATCAAGGAAAGAGAGGCTCATTTACTAGATGGCGGCTGTCACTGGGGAGACTTGATATACACGGATATCAAGGAAAGCGAGGCTCATTTACTAGATGGCGGCTTTCACTAGAAGGAAAAAGATGTTTACAACTGGAACAAGACCAGACGCTCACTGACGACTCTACTGAGGAATTGATATTTATCAAAGAAAGGATTCATGACCAGACATCAACGGATGAATGGGAAGAAAGAAACCACGACCAGACATCAACGGATGAATGGGAAGAAAGAAACCACGACCAGACATCAACAGATGAATGGGAAGAAAGAAACCACGACCAGACATCAACGGATGAATGGGAAGAAAGAAACCACGACCAGACATCAACGGATGAATGGGAAGAAAGAAACCACGACCAGACATCAACGGATGAATGGGAAGAAAGAAACCACGACCAGACATCATCGGATGAATGGGAAGAAGGAAACTACGACCAGACATCAACGGATGAATGGGAAGAAGCTAGATGTTTATCGACCATCAAGAGATGATGTCTACTGACACCAAAAGAAAGGACCCACACGGGGATCAATACGACACTCACCGGTATCGTAAGGATGACATCTATATATGTCAAAACAAGGCAGACACTTGCCAGGGACTAAACTGGGGAGAATCAAACTTTCCTTTCACGGACGGGTGAGGAAATAAACCTCTCTGGGGATTGTCAATTCTGAATGCTGTCAAGAGCAACCGCTGCAAATGTACCATACAGATGTTGAACAATGATCCACCTTTGCTAGGGAAATGGTCCAAGCCTGCAAGATGCAAGGGGAGGAAAACTCCTGCTGGGAAAGCAAATGATTACTTTGCTGGGCATACAATTCCTGATTCGATCTCCCAACTCTGTGGGGAGTAGCACTGATGGGGATTCTTGCTGATGTGTCATTCTCTAAACGGCAGAGAAACCCACTAAACGAGGGAGTCACTTGTTAGGGACACACTAACCTCTCGACCATGCTGGAGAAACAGATTCTGAAATCGAACCAGATGACCCAACGTCGTGATGCTAAACTCCTCAGAATAACATCTTCACCAACCAGCTAAACCAATCCTCGAATGGTAACCACGGCTTGGGGCTAATGCTTGCAATGCGGATGCATGAATTTTACAGTGTAAAGCTCCATAACCATGGAAATGCTACACAATTAATGATGCAATATGCTATGCTTCTCTAAATGATGAATGCATAAAAGATATCCCCCTCTAGGGGCTGCACGAGCCACTCTGCTGAGGAACTCAATATCACTCTAATCTCCACCATGCTAGGGAATAGCACTACTGTTGGGGAAAGGATAATCCTCACTGGGGACGATCTCCACTGAACCCGATCGCTTGGGGACTTCGCTGGGGAAGAAACTACCAACACAAACCTCCACTGGGGAAACAACAACCTTCAGACTTGCTGGGGAAATAACATTCTCAACCCTGCTGGGGATTGCAGCAAACTTCAGACTTGCTGGGGAAATAACACTCTCAACCCCTGCTAGGGGAGATAACCAACCTCAGGCCTGGCTGCCGAGGGAACACCGATCTCGAACCCGCTAGGGAGATAACAATCTCAAACCGCTGGGGAGGTACGAAATTTTTACATGGAACACCTGTCGACTCGTCGAACACTGGCATTCACCATCCAACCACAGTGTCAATTTTTCACTTTTAAGAGCTCCCAGACTTTGAAGAGTCTTCTTGATGAACCCTCTAGGATCGTCGCACTTCTTTCGCCGTCCTTTCACCGTTCTTCTATCCCTCGTCCATGATTGGACTTCAAAGGATCTTTTGTCAAAAGGCTTCATATCACAACCTGCAAGTGAGTGAAAATATCTAGCACGGATCGAATGAAAACAGTTTGAACATCAAAATATCAACTCAACATATCTCATTCAATATTCATCCATTTCAAATTCTATTTATATCATGATCATCAGCATTGAAAGTTCTACCTATTCATGGCAATAAAATGAAGAATCATGAGATTCGAAATCCAACCTTCTTGAAGAACAAAATGATGAAATAGTGGATTCGAGCTCCCTCCAGCTCCAAATCTTCTCCTCCAACCTTGATATGAAGTCTGGTACACGAATTGACACTTGAAAAGGCTTGGATCTTGCTTAATTTGGAACTTCCATGTTCATGTTCAAGCTTGGTGTATGCAAATTTCTTCACCAAATTCTCCAATATCCAATGCTTTGATTTGTACTCAATGATGATCAATGAACACGATTATACAGTAAAATCAATGGATTATGTGAAGAAATTTGAAGTTTGAGGTGAGAGGAAAAATGGAGGGAAGTGAAAAATCTTGATCTAGAATGTGTAATCTGTGCAAAACAGTTAGGATTAAGCTTTTATATGTTGTGTTAATTACCATGCTAATCCAAATTAAGCTTGGCTAATGGAAACTTAATGAGAAAAGAGGTGTATGACCAATTTGGCAAATTCACCCTTGCATGGCAAAAATGCACGTGAACAGTGCCATGTGAGTGTGTAAAATCATTTAAAATCAGTTCATGAACACAATTGGATTGGAATTAAGCATGTATGATGCACCAAATTTGAATTAGGCAATTTCCCTCCAAAATGTTCATGCATAGCCAAATGATCATGTGATATTATTTCATGCAATGCAATGATGGATTTGGAAAATATTGGTCACAAGAAGCATATTGCAAAAAGAGTGACTCAAATTGGAGTTTTGGATCAAATGTTATGGCATGTTGAACCTCCATGTACACTTTGCAATCATTTGCTCATAACTTCTCAACCCTTCATCAGATGCTCATGATCTTGGACTTTTTGGAAACGGGAGAGAAAGACCTTCAACTTTCATGTTGACCAAAATTTCATTTGAAGCTTCTTTGATGTTGGAAAGTCAAGTAGAATATGGTCTAAAACTTGCCATTTTTGGAAACTTGGAATTACAGGTCACTTTCCATTTTTGGAAACTTTTGATCTGGCTTCAAATTCTTCAAGGTAGATGTTTGACATGATGAATAAGTCTCTTTAGGACATGAATGAAGTGTCTCAAACCATTTTTCCACCTCAAAGCCCTTAGTTGACTTTCAGTTGACTTGTGTGGGCCTCAGATGACCTGGGAATACACTGATGACTTTGGGCCTCTACCACTTGGAAAAGTTACTTCAAAATGACCCTTGGCTCATATAAGCTCTTTAGAGTAATCATGTGGCCTTTATCTCAAGGAAATACTTGCCCTTTTGTAATGATGAATTCTCTTGAAGCCAATTCTGTAGGATATGATGCAATGCAATATCTAATGTTAATGACCTAAAAAATGAAATGAATGCATGAATGAGGGGTGCAAGTTTGAGGAGCTACAGCTGCCCCTATTCAATCAACTGGGGACCTGAACAGATGAAAGCAGCGGCTATCAGACCTTCAAGGTAAACAGGGATTGAATACCAAAAGAACCGTAAAATTTGCACTCTGCAGGTGACGAAGTGAAGGAAGCGAGGCTCATTTACTGATGGCGGCTTCCACTGCAGGATTTGATATCTTCAGATGTCAAGGAAAGTGAGGCTCATTTACTGATGGCGGCTTCCACTGCAGGATTTGATATCTTTCGATGTTAAGGAAAGCGAGGCTCATTTACTGATGGCGGCTTCCACTGCAGGACTTGATATCTTCCGATGTCAAGGAAAGCGAGGCTCCTTTACTGATGGCGGCTTCCACTGCAGGACTTGATATCTTCCAAGGTCAAGGAAAGCGAGGCTCATTTACCGATGGCGGCTTCCACTGTAGGATTTGATATCTTCTGAGGTCAAGGAAAGCAAGGCTCATTTACCAGATGGCGGCTTTCACTGGGGAGACTTGATATACACGGATGTCAAGGAAAGCGAGGCTCATTTACCAGATGGCGGCTTTCACTGGGGGAGACTTGATATACACGGATATCAAGGAAAGCGAGTCTGATTTACCAGATGGCGGCTTTCACTGGGGAGACTTGATATACACGGATATCAAGGAAAGCGAGTCTCATTTACCAGATGGCGACTTTCACTGGGGAGACTTGATATACACGGATATAAAGGAAAGCGAGGCTCATTTACTAGATGGCGGCTTTCACTGGGGAGACTTTATATACACAGATATCAAGGAAAGCGAGGCTCATTTACCAGATGGTGGCTTTCACTGGGGAGACTTAATATACACGGATATCAAGGAAAGTGAGGCTCATTTACCAGATGGCAGCTTTCACTAGAAGGAAAAAGATGTTTACGACTGGAACAAGACTAGACGCTCACTGACGACTCTACTGAGGAATTGATATTTATCAAAGAAAGGATTCATGACCAGACATCAACGGATGAATGGGAAGAAAGAAACCACGACCAGACATCAACGGATTAATGGGAAGAAAGAAACCACGACCAGACATCAATGGATGAATGGGAAGAAGGAAACCACGACCAGACATCAACGGATGAATGGGAAGAAAGAAACCACGACCAAACATCAACGGATGAATGGGAAGAAAGAAACCACGACCAGACATCAACGGATGAATGGGAAGAAAGAAACCACGACCAGACATCAACGGATGAATGGGAAGAAGGAAACCACGACCAGACATCAACGGATGAATGGGAAGAAGCTCGATGTTTATCGACCATCAAGAGATAATGTCTACTGACACCAAAAGAAAGGACCCACACGGGGATCAACACGACACTCACCGGTATCGTAAGGATGACATCTATATATGTCAAAACAAGGCAGACACTTGCCGCATTAAGATGGTATATGGGCCTGGATAGTGTGAACATTCGCTCCTTCAACGACCTTGGCGAAGCTTTCGTCAAGCAGTACAAGTACAATGTTGTTATGTCTCCCGATAAGGACTAACTGAGGGCTATGTCCCAGAAGGAGAAGGAAACGTTCAAGGAGTACGCCCAGAGGTGGCGTAAATTGGCCGCACAGATTGTGCCTACACTTGAAGAGAAGGAAATGACCAAGATCTTTCTGAAGACCTTGAGTTCATTTTACTACGAGAGGATGATTGCTAGTGCACCCTCAGACTTCACCGAGATGGTGAACATGGGGATGCAACTAGAGGAAGGAGTCAAGGAAGGACGCCTGACCAAAGAAGAAGGCTCTTCTACCAAACGTTATGGGGCATTTGCCATGAAGAAAGATGGAGAAGCACATGTCGTGTCTTCCCATATTAAATAAAGAAGACCCTCTATGAAGAGGAAAACTGTGCGTCCTGCCAGTAACCAGCACCAGGTGGCTCATATAGCACCTGCCTTCAGGGAAAATCAACATTATCAGCACCAACAACAGCAACATCAACAATATCAACAACAACAGCATCGTCCGCAACAGCATGCCTACCAGCCTCGAAACAACAATAGTACCAACACTAGCTATGATAGGAAGAGGGTCACTTTTGATCCAATTCCAATGACTTATGCAGAGCTATATCCTTCATTAATTGAAAGGAAGCTGATCACTCCACATGACCCATCCGCTGTACCGACCAACCCTTAGTGGTGGTACAAGCCCGAGCTTATCATTCCAGTGCTCCCGGACATGATGTGGAGAACTATTATCCTCTCAAGACCAAGGTTCAAGACCTTGTGAGAAGCGGTATTCTGTTTTTTGAGGACGTAGGTCCAAATGTTAAGAAGAACCCATTGCCCGAGCATGGGGAGGCTGCAGTTAATATGGTTCAGGGTTGCCCTGGCAAATACAAAGTCCGATATGTTAGCCATATCAGACAATCTTTGGTCAAGATGCACAGGTTGTTATGTTGATACAGTCACTATGAGCATGACCATGACAGCTGCTGAGTGTGCACTGTCAATGAGAGAGGATGTCGCCAAGTCAGGAAAGACATCCAAGAGATACTGGCTCAGGGCGTGATCGAGATACTTCAAAATCGTGACGAGGATGAAGTTAATGTTATATCACCTGTATTCAGAATACCTGAACTTGTTGTTGTCAGATATGATGGCAGGAAGAAGAAGGTTTCTCCCTCTCTTATTATCAAGCCAGCTGGCCCGGTTCCATACTCTTCAGACAAGGTTGTTCCCTACAGATATAATGTGGTTGCGTTAGAAGATGGGAAGGAGGTGTCGTTGCCCTCCACTTCTGTTACAAGCATATATGACGTTAGTGGTGTGACCCGTAGTGGGCGTGTTTTTTCAGCGCTGCCGAAACCCCATGAAGACGTATTAAGGAGAAGAACTGATGCTATTGATAATTCTGCCCGTCCTGTGGGGACTTCTTCTTCTTCTCCGAATCCGGCACTTGTTGTTTACAGACCTGCCATCGTTGCTAGAGCTCCTGTCCCTATTGGCCAGAATGGCATGTTAAGAGAGGATTGTGATGAGATGCTGAGGCTCATCAAAAGGAGCGAATATAATGTTGTAGATCAGCTGCTTCAAACTCCATCAAAGATATTTGTATTGTCTCTGTTGATGAACTCTGAGCCACACCGTGAAGCTTTGCAGAAGGTGTTGGACGTGGCATACGTAGATCACGATGTCACAATAGAACAGTTTGATAGCATTGTTGCAAACATTATTACTTGTAACAATTTGAGCTTTTGCGATGCTGATCTTCCCCAGGAGGGAAAAGACCACAATTTGGCTATGCACATTTCCATGAACTGCAAGGATGATGCCTTTTCTAATGTGCTGGTAGACACAGGATCATCGCTGAATGTGTTACCAAAATCCACTATGGCGAAACTTTCTTACTAGGGGCCTCCCATGAGGCAGAGTGGAGTGGTAGTCAAGGCTTTTGATGGATCCAGGAAAACTGTGATTGGCGAGGTTGAGCTCCCAATCAAGATCAGACCTAGTGATTCCCATATCACTTTTCAGGTCATGGATATCCACCCATCATATAGCTGCTTGCTTGGCAGACCATGGATTCACGAGGCAAGCGCCATGACATCCACCCTACACCAAAAATTGAAGTTCGTCAAGAACAAGAAGTTGGTGGTAGTAGGGGAAGAGAAGGCTCTCTTGGTAAGCCATTTGTCTTCCTTTTCTTATATAGACACTGAGGATGAGGTTGGGACGCAGTTCCAAGCCTTATCTATTTCTGAGCCTGCAAAGAAAGGAACTTCTTCATTTGCATCCTACAATGATGCGAATTTGGCCATTGAGCATGGCGCAACTACTGGTTTAGGACAAATGATTAAGCTAGAAGACAATAAATCCCGGGCTGGCATAGGGTACTCTTCGGGCACTTTCAATGAGCATGGGCTGTTTCAGAGTGGAGGTTTCATCCACACGGTCGAAGACCAAGAGGCTGTTGCTATAGTGGAAGGTGATGCAGAGGAAGATTCTGGCAACTTTGTCATCATCCCTGGAGGAATCTGCAATAATTGGGTCGTTGTTGATATTCCAACAGTTATCCACAAGTCCACTTAATGTGTTCACTTTTGTTTAAAAACCTTTCTCCCATGCCAAAAGGAGAAGTGATGACATTGTTGGCGCATTAATATAATGATATTCATTCAATAATTACATGTTAAATGTTTGTTTTTCCAAATTATTTTCACTTTTTGCTTTTTGCATGAAATCGGTGATCACTAAAAAACCCTAAAAAAGGAATAAAATCAATCTTTTCATATGTATAATGATTTGCCTTGTTTGAATTCTAAAATCTCTTTATATCCAAAATCATTATGTAGGATGATCAAACCCATTGAACATAATGATCCAACACCATCTCCCAACTTTGAGTTCCCTGTATTTGAGGCATAAGAAGATGATGTTGAAGAGATTCCTGATGAGATTACCCGTCTACTTGAGCACGCCGAGAAGATCATTCAGCCGCATCTTGAGAATCTGGAAACAGTCAACTTAGGGTCTAAAGATTGTGTTCGCGAAGTGAAGATTGGGGCACTCCTGGAAGAGTCTGTCAAGAAGGGGTTGATTGAGTTGCTGCAAGAATATGTCGACGTCTTTGCCTAGCTGTATGAAGACATGCCTGGTCTGGATACTGATATCGTGCAACCTTTCCTGCCTTTGAAGCCTGAGTGTGTGCCTGTGAAGCAACAGCTCAGAAGAACTTATCCTGATATGGAAGTGAAGATTAAAGAAGAAGTTCAGAAGCAAATTGATGCATGGTTTCTGGTGACTTCTACATATCCTCAATGGGTGGCCAATATTGTGCCTGTGCCTAAGAAAGATGGAAAAGTCCGAATGTGTGTGGACTATAGAGACTTGAATAAAGCTAGTCCGAAAGATGATTTTCCTCTACCGCATATTGATATGTTGGTATATAATACAGCTAAATTCAATGTCTTCTCATTTATGGGCGAATTTTCCGGATACAACCAGATTAAAGCGGCACCTGAGGATATGGAGAAGACAACATTCATCACACCTTGGGGAACATTCTGTTATCGAGTGATGCCCTTCGGATTGAAGAACGCCGGAGCCACGTATCA
This sequence comes from Lathyrus oleraceus, assembly GCF_024323335.1. Taxonomy (NCBI): domain Eukaryota; kingdom Viridiplantae; phylum Streptophyta; class Magnoliopsida; order Fabales; family Fabaceae; genus Lathyrus; species Lathyrus oleraceus. The sequence continues at coordinate 215,451,221 of NC_066580.1, forward strand.
ACGTGCTATGACTACCTTGTTTCATGATATGATGCACAAGGAGATCGAGGTATATGTTGATGATATGATTGCAAAGTCGAGAACGGAAGTTGAACATGTAGAGCACTTGTTGAAGCTTTTTCAGCGTTTGAGGAAGTACAAACTCCGTCCAAATCCGAACAAGTGTACATTTGGAGTCCGTTCCGGCAAGTTATTGGGCTTTATTGTCAGTGAAAGAGGTATTAAGGTTGACCCTGCCAAGGTCAAAGCAATACAAGAGATGCCTGCGCCCAAAATTGAGAAGCAAGTCCGAGGTTTTCTTGGCCGCTTGAATTATATTTCCAGATTTATATCCCACATGAATGCCACATGTGCTCCTATATTCAAGCTCCTCCGGAAAGATCAGCGTCATGATTGGACCGAGGATTTCCAGAAGGCCTTTGACAGTATTAAAGAGTATTTGTCTGAGCCTCCGATTTTGTCTCCGCCTGTGGAAGGGAGACCCTTGATTATGTACTTGACTGTTCTTGAAGACTTTATGGGTTGTGTATTGGGTCAGCAAGATGAATCAGGAACGAAAGAGTATGCTATATACTATCTGAGTAAGAAGTTCACTGATTGTGAGTCTCGATACTCGATGCTCGATACGCTAGTAAATGTTGAATCATACCACATGGTTGATATCCAAAATGGATCCAATTAAGTATATCTTTGAGAAGCCTGCTTTAACTGGGAGGATTGCCCGTTGGCAGATGCTGTTCTCTGAATATGATATTGAGTATCGAGCTCAGAAGGCTATTAAAGGTAGTATCTTGGCTGACCACTTGGCACATCAACCAATTGAGGATTATCAGTCTATTCAGTACGACTTCCCAGATGAGGAGATTCTGTATTTGAAAATGAAATATTGTGATGAGCCTACGCTCGATGAAGGGCCAGAGCCTGGTTCCCGATGGGGCATGGTGTTTGATGGAGTTGTAAATCAATATGGAAATGGTATTGGGGCAGTGATTATTACTCCTCAGGGAAAACATTTTTCTTTTACAGCAAGGCTAACTTTCAAATGCACGAATAATATGGCGTAGTATGAGGCATGTATTATGGGTTTGGAAGAATGTATTGATCTTAGGATCAAACATCTTGATGTTTATGGCGATTCGGCCCTTGTTGTTAATCAGATTAAGGGTGAATGGGAGACGAATCAGCCTGGCCTCATCCCATACAGAGATTATGCGAGGAGGATTTCAACTTTCATTACTCAGGTTGACTTCCATCATATTCCTCGAGATGAGAATCGATTGGCAAATGCTCTTGCTACGCTTGCTTCCATGATTATTGTGAAATTCTGGAACGAAGTCCCCAATATCACTGTGATGCGCTTGGATAGACCAGCTCATGTATTTGCAGTTGAAGAAGTGAAAGATGATAAGCCATGGTATTATGACATCAAATGTTTTCTCCAAAGTCAGATTTACCCGCCTGGGGCATCTATTAAAGATAAGAAGACTTTGAAGAGATTATCTGGCAGTTTCTACCTCAATGGTGATGTGCTTTATAAGAAGAATTTTGACATGGTTCTGCTCAGATGCGTGGATAGACACGAAGCAGACCTGTTGATGACTGAAGTCCATGGGGATTAATTTGGTACTCATTCCAATGGACATGCCATGGCAAAGAAGATGTTGAGAGCAGGCTACTATTGGCTGACAATGGAGTTTGACTGCTGCAAATATGTGAAGACATGCCACAAGTGTTAGATTTATGCGGATAAGATTCATATTCCCCCGACACTTCTGAATGTTATTTCATCACCATGGCCTTTCTCCATGTGGGGTATTGACATGATTGGCATGATAGAGCCAAAAGAGTTCAACGGTCACAGATTTATTCTCGTAGCAATTGATTACTTCCCCAAGTGGGTTGAAGCTGCATCATATGCAAATGTGACCAGGCAGGTGGTTGGGAAGTTTATCAAGAATCAACTCATATGCCATTATGGTGTGCCAGACAAGATCATTACTGATAATGGATCTACCTTGAACAACAAGATGATGAAAGAGCTGTGTAGCGAGTTCAAGATTGCACATCATAATTCTTCCCCTTATAGACCCAAGATGAATGGGTCTGTTGAAGCTGATAATAAGAATATCAAGAAGATTATCCAGAAGATGGTTGTTACGTACAAAGATTGGCATGAGATGCTGCCATTTGCCTTGCACGGCTATCGTACATCTGTCCGCACTTCAACAGGGGCAACCCCTTTCTCTCTTGTATATGGCATGGAGGTTGTGCTCCCCGTGGAGGTTGAAATCCTATCAATAAGAGTCTTGATGGAAGCCAAGTTGACTGATGTTGAATGGGTTCAGAGTCGGTATTACCAGCTAAATTTGATAGAAGAGAAGAGATTGACCGCCATGTGCCATGGTCAGTTATATCAGCAAAGGATGAAGAAAGCCTTTGATAAGAAGGTCAAGCCTCGTGTGGTTCGAGAAGGTGACCTCGTGCTCAAGAAAGGCTTGTCTTTCGCGCCCGATTCCAGGGGAAAGTGGACTCCAAACTATGAAGGTCCATATGTTGTTAAGAGAGCCTTTTCAGGCGGTGCTTTGATACTTACAACTATGGATGGGGAGGATTTCGCTCATCCTGTGAATTCAGATGCAGTCAAGAAATATTTCGCCTAAAATAAAAACAGAATAGCTCGCTAAGTTGAAAACCCGAAAGGGCGACTTAGGCAAAAATGAGCGTCTCGGTGGATTGAAAACCTGAAAGGGCGATCCAGGCAAAAGTTAGAGACATGAAAAAATAAATATATATCCTGCTAGATCGAGTACCTCACCTTGGGGAAATCTAGGCAAAAATTAGGGATTTGGCAAGTAACTGCATCTTGACAAGACTTTGTTCTACATTTGTCATCTGTCAAATATTCTCGCTCGGTCATCCTCAACTGAAGCTTCAAATACATTGGATTCAAAGCTGGTGGAGAAATGGTCATTATGTTCAATGTAGCCCCTTTTCCAATATATATCACCAATTTCAAATTTGTAAAGATACATGGAGTCTTGCCATTTGCGGACTACCATTCTATCAAACAAATTTGAGCCTTTATCCAATTCTTTGCACTCTTATTTGTTTCTGTTTAACAAATGTTTGCATGTTTTAATTGATAAATATCATTTTTTTAAACAAATGATGTTTTTATAAACTGTTTTTAAACAAAGTGAACATTCACAATGACTGAAAGGATAAATGGAATGTCTTCAGTGCTCTCCCAAGGATAGTATGATCTCCAAAAGGGTAAGACATTTGTTCATATTCCTAGCATAGTTGTATCTTCTCATCATCTTTTAGGTTGTCTCCTCCATGGGCGCAGAGAAAGGTAATGCACCACCAAATTCCCCAGAGAATCTAGAGTTTTGGTCTCGGTCTTCTAACTCCCCAGTGAGTCTGGGTCTAGCATCTGTGTTTTATCAATTATATGGTTTTCGTCCCTTGTGGACTGACCTAAAATCCCGTATAGATTGATAAAAGTTGATATGCTATCTCTTTGAGGAAGTTGGTCTTCCCTCATTGTGATTGAAAATTTCCCGCAGATTGAGCAGGAACTCCCAGCATGAGTGGAAATTCTCAGCAGGTTGGTTTGTAGCTTATCCCCAGCGGATTCACATACAATTTTTCCCCAGCAAGTTTGCTTACCACTCGTCCTCAGTAGGGTTCCTCACGTTAGCCTTCCCCCCAGTTGTTTCGCCAGCAGGTTACCCCCTAGTATGATCGCCAGCAGTCTTTCCCCAGTGGAGTTGCCTGATCAGAGCATGATATATTTGTTCTTCCCTCCTTATTGGATGGTTTCCTCCTGCAAGAGCTGATGTCGAAGATGTTTATTCCCTTCCCAGCGAGCAGTGGTTCTCTCTTCTCCGAGCAAAGATGTTTCTTCAGCAGACATGAGGGAATTTGTTGATTTTTTGGAACTTCTGATTGGTGGTTATTCCCCGCAGAGTTTCATATCTTTCCTTGATAAGTTCCCCAATAGAGTTGCTTCTACGATGGATCTTGTCCGTATTGAGCTCCCTGGCAGTGGTTTTGTAGCTTCCCCAGCTACGACTTTACCTGACCCTAGTTTGGCATTGGAACCTCGAGGAATATGTGTTGTTTCCTTCCCCAGCGGAGCGATGGTTTCTTTCTCCGCAGCAGAGATACTCCTTCAGTGGTTAGAGGTGAGTGTTTGATTGATGTGTTTCTGTCTGATGGTTGTTCCCCACAGAATTTCATATTATCCCCCGATAAGATCCCCAGTAGAGTTCTTATATGACTGATCTTATCCGCATCTCTACGAGTTCCCGAGAACTGTTGGAAGATCCCCAGGTTTGGTGATTGTGATCTTTTGCTGATCCCCAACAACGACCTTTGATCCTCGGCAATTCTGCTTGTTCCCCTAGTAGTAATCTTGATCCCCGGTAGCGACTCTGTTTGATCCTCCGCGATGATTGGTGTTTCCTGGCATTTGTTGCTCCCCACCAGATTGGATTTCTCCTGTGGGCCTGACTTTCTCTTTTGAGATGCTGTACCGAATGTTTTTCCCTCGATCCTTGGACCTATTTGTGTTAGATATGTTTGCTTGTCAGCATTAATCATACATAAACCATGCATATACATGCCTAATCATAGCATTCAGATATTCATGTTGCATTCTTTGCCATATATCTTTGCTTTTTATCTCCTGCTATTGATGAAATGTTATTCCCCAAGCAGATGTTTGTGTCTGATCTCTCCATATAGAGTCAGCCCCTTAGGCAGAAAGTGTCTATCTTTTCTTCCATATTCCTCACTGAGTTATGTCCTCGTGGATGATTATTGTTTCAGTTTCCTCCCAAAATATGTATTGGGATGGAATTACTCCCTTGAGTTATGTCCTCATTGGGTTGAGTTTTATTTCATTGTGTCTCTCTAGTTTGTTCCTAGATTGACTCCTTTCTTGTTATTTCCCCTGCATTTCCCTGTGGTTCAGGTGACCAATTGCTCAGTAAACAGTAATTGTTCATTCTCTCCCCAATAGATGTTGTGGCCTTCTACCCAGTAACCGGTAGTTGTAAGTCCTATTTCTATGGTTTTCTACCCAATAACCGGTAGATATAATCCCCTCTTTGTTGGTTATCTTTATCCAATATTCGGTATTGATATTCCTTCAGTTTTGAGTATATCTCCCAGTAACCAGCGATATATCTCTTGGATAATTGCTTTGATCAAGCAATTTATCCCCCAACGAGTCATATTTCATTTACCCTTGTTTGGTAATGATCGTTTCTCCTTTGGATTGGTCATCATTTTGTACCCAGTAGCCGGTATCCCGATGTCCTTTCTTTTCGGTCGATTTATCCTTTATTAACCCAGTAACTGGTTGTGGATGATCTTCCATGCGAGTATGTTATCTACGTTCTGACGGTAATAGACAATATATCTCATGCGCTCTTCGGTCGAAGTCTTTGTCTTCCCCAGTTGAGTAACATTCGTATTTCCTTATGGAATTGAATGTCCATCCTGTAAATCGAGTTTTCTTTTTTTCAACCCTCCTTTTCCGATGGTGAGTGTCTTGGAAATATTCCCCAAGTCACGCCTGGTTGGTCACCTATTATATGCCTAGTAACCGGTATCCCTGGTGTTCCTTCCTTCTGCTCCCTATTATGACTTTTTGTCCCATGTGGAGTCAGATTTTCCTGAGTTGAAATTTGCCTTTTTAGGTCTTCCTCAGATGTTTGGGAAGATTGATATCTCTCACCCTTATACCGGTCTTAGATATTCTTTCTTCCCGAGCGTGTTGTTCTCTCACCCTTATACCGGTGTATTCGATCACATGTCTCTCCTTGAGTTTATTACCCAGTAACCGGTAATACCTCATTTGTTGTTTCCTCAGCTGTGTCCTTTGTGGATTTCCCCATCTGAGTTCGGATTTTTATCTGACGTATCCTCTGTGGATAGTTTTGTTGTATTGGCATATTCCCTAATACATGGATCTTTGCGTCAGCTCGAGTATTTCCATTGATTTATTTTCATGGAATCCCTTCGTGTCTCCCAGCGAGTATAAGTCGTAACCTGCTTACGCATTTTACCCTATTTTTCCCCAGAGTCTCTGTCCCATTTATGAGTATATCACTCATATAGATTTTCAATTTCTCCTGATTTCTTTTTCTTTGTGGACATATATCCCCACAGAGTATTAACTTTTGCATACATACATCTACATCATGAGGTCTCTTAGGGACCAAAATTCGTCTCTTTGTTATTATCTAAGCCAATTCTACCTCGTCGAGACGAAGATCTTAACCTTCATATCTCTGGCTAGAATGACCTTAAATAGGGTCATCTGTAAGACCCTAGTTTTGACCCTAAGATCCCTCATGGCATCATATCATTTCTCATTGCATTTGCCTCAAGGATCCTAGCATCTAGGTTCCTTAACCCTTGGGTTGGGACTTGTGAGTTGGTTTGAGACCACCAAGCATGCTTGAATTGTATATTATTTCTTTTCTTATTTTGTTTACTAACCAAAAGCACAAAAATATGTCACTAACATCTTTTGTTTTGAAGCTTAAGTAGTCATGAGATCCAAGGCTCCTAGGAGGCCCCTATGCTCATTGATATGGCCAGATGAAGTTGAAAGCAAGCATGAAAATGGTTCACAAAGCTCTCAATCATCATATATGCCTCCCAAGTATCTCAATTTGTCAGTTTGATCAAGATAAACCAAAGGGCTTGAGGATTGTTTCCCAAGGAAACCCTAATTCAACTGTACATTGACTGTGCCTTGCTCATGAAGCAACCTCAACCTATGATCAAATTCAATCAAGGTAAGTTCTTTAATTCATCATTTTATGCATATATGAGCCTATGTGAGTGTCCTCAATCATTCAGTCATCAAGATTGGAAGTTTGGACTTGAGAAGTTAATCAGTTAATTCATTTGACTATTTTGAAATCCACTAAGATTTAACTTTTGATTTGTTTGTCAAATAATGATAACCCTAAGAGAAAAGTTGTTCTTAAGGACAATATGAACAACATTCATGTTCATCAAAAATTCATTTGAAACATGGAAGGTCATCATTCATTTCAAAACATTATAGGTCATTTTGACTAAAACCCTAACTTTGGGTCAACTTCCCAAGGACCTAACTCCTTCATTTTTTAAGATTTTGAGGTGAGACCAATAGAATTGGAAATTTTAAGATGTCTATTTCAATTGTTATGTTGGACAAAATTTCATAATCCTAAAATAAGTACATGTGATAATACAATACATTATAGGTCACTTTGGACCAAAGCCATTGAAATGTGAAAAAGTCCAACTTCAAGTGCCCATAACTTCCTCATAAAAAATCTAAATGATGCAAAATTTAAGTCCAAATTTATTGTATTGAAACGATCTACAACTTTTATGTTGAAGGTTTTGTCATTTGAGGTTTGCATCATTGAAACAGAAGGGCTTGAAGTTGGTCCATTTTGGCAAATTTTCCAAATACAGGTTTTGTACCTTGAACTTCATGACCAGTTTTCAATAATTTCCAAACTCCAAATGGATTTTTGTTCAAAATATATTTTGTTCCTTATGTCAATACCTTTCCAACCATTACCCATATGCTTATTTTTGAATTTTCCAAATGTGATTTTCGAAGAGGTGAAGCTTTATGACCAATTATGCATAACATGTGAAATCTTGCTACACAATCCATTGCCTTGCAATTTGCACGTCCATGTCACTTTGGTTGATGTTCAGCACTCAATTGCAATTGATTTTAGGTCTCACATGCTCCTGTACAGGCCCATGCATGGAGGACCCAACTTCATGCACACACGAGTTTTCCACCTCCTTGCATCAACTCCATCTATAAGTAGACATGCTTAGCTCATTTGAATCTCAACCCGAAGGCGCCTGAAACTCTGCTAAAATGATTCCCCACCCTCTCACCAAAGGAATTCTGAAATTTCAATTCTCTTTTCAAGCTTAAATTTCAACTTCCCTGGTTGGTCTTTAGCTTCTAATTCCTTAGCCTTGCTTCCTTGTTACTTCAAGATCAAGCTGTAATCAAGAGTTGGATTAGATCAAGCTCACAAAAGTTGCTCTACAAAGGTTTATACCTCAACTTTTTTCCTTCGAATCTCACTGATTATTGAACATTGCTTGTGTTGGTTTGCATTGCTGAAGTCTTCATGTGAGAGGCAATCCATTGGTGGTTTTAATTTTGAGAATTGGTTAACTTCATATTGAACACCTCATTTTTCAATCTCAGATTTCTTCTTCTATAAGAATCTTGAGTGAAAACTAAGGTCACAGGGGTGATGTACATCACCCCAACTTTCATTTGATATGTGGATCGCGTGCTATGGTTGAGGTTGTCAAACCTGCAACTGGTGGTGTTTTCTGGCCTTCTCATCGGAGAAGACGGTGGTTTCCACCACCATCCCCACGCGTCCAAACCTTGGCCCTTGGATGATGATCTCCAGATCTAATCTTGGTTGTTGAATGTTATGACTTTGTTTAATGCATGGTGCCACGTTGTTGACTAATGTCAATTAATGAGACTGGATCTGACGCCTCTGGATATTTCTAATTTATGAATTTCCATTTTATTTTCTTTTATTCCAATTATTTTCAAAAATGCATAACTTCTTTATTTAGAATCACAAAAATATGAGACCAATTGCAAAAAAATTCTCTTAAATTCTAGTTTCATAAAATGATTTTTAATCATTTTTGTGATTCCATTTAATATTTTTTGTGAATTATTTCTTTTCTAATTGTTTTTAATTCATTTAAAATACCATTTGATATTCAAAAATGCCAAAAATATTTTCTTAACATCTTTGGATGATGATGAATCTATGAAAAATATTCTCATCAATTTCTTGATTTATTTGAGATTTATTTGACATTTTAGTTCAATTATGTTATTTTTCTTCATTTTTAATTGTTTAAAAATAGTTTCTGTTTTCAAAAAATGTTGAGAAATTTTGTCAAACCTTGTTTGACCATGTTAGACTTATGATGATCCAATTGGACTTATCCAAGTTAATTTGAATTGGATTTGAAGTTTGACCTTTATTTGTTCATTTTATGTCATGTATTATTTTAATTCCAAAAAATACCAAAAATATGTTTGACTTTTCTTGACTTCTAATCTTCATTCCACTTCTGTTTACCATTGATTGATGTTGATTCCATTCATGTTTGATCAATGTGTTTTGGTTATGTCATTTGACTTTTCATTTTGTACATTCCATTTCCATCTTCATCTTCTTCGTTTTCTTTTGACCAATGAGTTAATGATTTGTGGTTAGCCTTGACATGTGAGAGGCTTAACCTTCTTTGATCCAAATCAAATTCATCTTGAGCAAAGATCAAGTGAATTGCTTTGTGTCCAAGATAGGTTGCTTCTTGGTCCAGCAAACAACTTGAAATCCATACAAGGTTATTCTTCTTTTCTTTTGGCATGGCAAGTTGTAGGAGCTTGGCTTACTAGTCATGGTCTCTAACTTGTGTTTATTTGCCTATAGTTTTATTGACCGGCCTTAGATAGGTGTGACTACTACATTAGTCCACTTACGATTGCTTCACATAGCGCTAAATTGCCTTATGGCACACTAACACTAACTACTAATTACTAACTTTTAATTTCTTGCTCATTTATTCATATTGTCTTTGCCCTTTGCTCACTTGAGCTCATGTTTATGTTAATGCCATTTGCCTTTTGCTCACTTGAGCACATTATTGTGTAAATACTATTGCCTTGTGTTTGCTTTGTTTTGTTTGTGTGAACCAATGCAAAAGGAGAAAGGACTTAGAATTAGGACCTTACCTATGCTAAATGGAGTTTCAAGAGCAAATAGACCTCATGCCTTTAGAATGCTAAAATTGTTGAAGAGCAACTAGGCCTCATGCCTTTAGAATGCTTAAACTTGAAGATTGAACTGAAATGACCCCTATTCTAAACTCCCTTTGTCCATTTCTTTCTATTTGCATTGTGGAACTTTTTGATTTCTGTGTTCTTGTGTGATAGGGATCCTAAACTTGAGCTAATTAGAAGGACCATTGTCATGAGCATCCAAGATAAGAAAGACCAGAGCCAATTGGAAGATTCCTAGGAGCTTGATTGAATATTTGCTTGATTGCTTGAGTTAATTGCTTATTGCTTGCTAAGTACAAAGGAAAGGAGCAACTTGGATCATCTTTATGATCTCAATAAACGAACTCCAAGGGGGTTTATTTCTCTTCTCTCATCTTTGCATGTTTAGGACCTAGCCCTTCTCTTCTTCTCTCCACTCTAACCCAAGCTAAACTTATTTTGTGCAAACATTGACATTGTTTTTCAAAACTAGAAACCTAGGCATTATGCCTTTGATTTTTCAAACTCTTTTCATAACACTTTTTTTGAATTGAACTTTAAGTCAACTTTGACTTTATTTTGTGAATACTTCTAATTTGTAAATACAACTCACTCAATTTGTCTTTGTGGTTCCAATGGCCACCTTTACCAAAGCTTTTCATAAACATTAGCTATTACGTTTGAGTTATCATAGTGGTTGATATACACCTCACCTGTATCCTTAGTGATTGGACTATAAGTCTTCCGTACTTATTATAGGGTGGATCCCTCACTAGTATGTCGAAGCTCTCCTCACATGGTGGATTTGTGGTTTAGGTTGAGTTTTCTCCCTTTGATAACAAAAGACCTTAAGGCTTTTGACCAATTAATTCACCAACTTATTATAGGTTCGCTTTCTAACCTTTCCTTTGGATAAATAGAAGTGCGGTGGCGACTCGAATTGTATGATTTACTTTTGATTTAGTCAATAAATCTAAAGGTAACGAATACCCCGCTACAGTTGGCACTGGCCAAGTCCTTTAGCATAGGAATGTTGCCTAAGTTCTAAGTCCATTTGTCCAAGATCAAGCCAACAGTCCACACAAATTGTTTTTAGGGTTTTTGTTGTTATTATGTACATTCATGGTCAAAGACCACACAAACAAGCAAAGTATAAACAAACAAGATATATCACACAATATGGTCCAAGTGGACAAAGTGAAATATGCATTAACATAAACAATTAGAATGATATGAATAATGGAAAATGTATAAAAGATAGAATTAAATGACATTAAAGTAAATGGCTTGAAATTAAAAGTTAGATGTTAATAGGTTAGAAGTTAGTATTGTTTTCTTTTGCTTTTCATTTTTAGACATTCTTTGGAGAACACTCAATCCACTTATCATAAGCATGGATCCTTGAGCCAAGACATCTTCCAAAGGAAGGAAAAAAGGCCAAGTTTCCACACAATACCATGAAAGAGGGAAGACTTACAATCTCACTAACTAGAAAGTCATGCCTTCTATGTCACAAATTTAGCACTATGTTTAGCAATCGTAATTGGACTTATATAGAAGTCACAACTATTTGACGTCGGACAATAGAATTTTGGTGTTAATGCATGTTAGAGACACAATATTATGGACTATTCTCATGAAACATACCACACATAAAAACAATATGCAAAAGGTGTGGCCTAATCTCATCCATACTCATGTTAATTTTTCAATCAACTAGCATTAGGACTTTGAGATGTCATAGGCCAAATGAGATGAATGCATAAAGAAGGGGAATGAGATGAAGAGGGAGGGGAATAGATGAAAACTCAAATTGATCAAAGGAGGACTTTTACCAAATTAATATCATCCATTCATTTCGAGGGATGGAATGTGTAACACCCCGATAAAAATGAGATAATTATTTAATTTAAGTTAATATTATATTTATTAATTTAATTAAATAATTGGAATTATTGGATTATTATTATTACTATTATTGGAATAATATAAGTTGGAGTTGGTATATAAGTTGGAAATAAGGAAAAAGAGTTTCATTTGGTAAAAAGGGTTTTTACGTGAAAAACAGAGAAGCGGCAGAAAAGTGGAGAAAGGGCAAAGAGGCAGAGCAAGAGGAAGAAGGTTGAAGAAGGAAGAGCTTCAAGCTAAAAGATTCGCCGGATTAACTCAGGTAAGGGGGGTTTATCGTCGTTTAATGGGTATTATGGGTTAACATGTGATGGGTAGTGATAAACCGTTGAATTGACCCTAATTGGGATGATGAGTGCTGAAAAAATTATGATGAATAAACTATGTTAAAGCTGTAATTGAATCTGTAATTAGATGGGTAGTGATTTTCCGAACGTATAGCTTTTTACGGAATTGGAATCGGAGGTCCGGAAGTCCTCCAACGGCGGAAAATGCGGAGAAGTCTGCATTCTGCTTCGTGTTAGCGCAGGAACAGCTTTCTGTCTTGCGTTAACCGGTTAACCCAGGGTGTTAACCGGTTAACACTGTTAGGAATTGTGATGTATTGCTGTTTTGCTTGCGTTAACCGGTTAACCCAGGGCGTTAACCGGTTAACACTGTTGTGATTTGTGAAAATTGATGTTCTGTTTGTGTTAACCGGTTAACCCAGGGCGTTAACCGGTTAACACTGTTGAGTTTTGCCAGAAAGCGTGTTCTGTGTTGCGTTAACCGGTTAACCCAGGGCGTTAACCAGTTAACACTGTTGGAAATTGGAAAAATTGATATTTTAATGTTGTTGATGTTGCATGCTAGGTGATTGGGCATAGCATAATGTGGCCTTTATGGTGGTAGCTAATTCCCATGGTGAGGAATTAGTGATGTTAGTCATTTTGGACTGTTGTTGATGTTTGCATGCTAGGTGATTTAGCGTGCATAGCATGGCCCTTGGGGTGGTAGCTAATTCCCATGGTGAGGAATTAGTGATGTGAGTCACTAGGTCTCAAATGAGTGGGACTAGTGAGCTTGGTAGCCGTACCTGGATTTGGTCGGTGAAGTTGAACTATATGTTCACGAATAGTCGGTACCGCATGCATGGAGTCTCATTGCATAATTTATGTATGGCGTATAATATGAATGGATGTATTCCAATATTATACGTGTGTTTTGTGGTTGTGTTGAGTATGTGGATGATTATGAGTTGATGTTGTCGTTGCTGAAGTTGTGATATGATTAGGGTGATGAAATGTGTTATTTACTTAACATTACATGATATTTTATAATGCTTATTATATCGATTGAGGAACTCACCCTTACAACTATTTTTCAGGTAACGAGCAGTGATTGAGTAGGAGCTAGTACTTGGAGTCTAGTGTAGTTCCTTAGTGGGTCATGCTCTGGTAGATGTAACATCGGGATGGGATGTTTTAATTGTTTTATTGTTGGTTGTTGAACCAGTTTACATGTAATGTGTTACATGTTTTGCATGATTGAATTGGTCTCTATCCGTTGCGTATTATGCAAGTGTTTACTTTGTTTTAATAAAAGAGCATGACAGTTATTATGGTGAATGGTGTGAAATGATTGTGTGACACCCTTAATTGCATATTTACTCTGATGTATATATTGTTATTTTAATTAAATATTTGGGGTATTTTAGAAGGGTGTTACAGAATGTACATTCCATCAATCCCCTAAATCCAATGATATTAACTTGACAAAGTCAAATCAACCTTGACCAAGGCCCAACAACAAGAGTCAAACACAAACAAGTCATCACAATTGGTCAACAAAATTATTTGGTATTTATTCAAATTAAAAATACTAAAATAAGGCATTTAAATTAAATATGGTTTGTCAAATTCCTAAAACCTCATCAAAACACCGAATAAATGGCCATGAGATTTATCATAGGTCAACCAAGGTCAAAGGACCTTGGAGAAAAAATTTCAGAATTTTTAAAGACTTAAAAGTATTTTTAAACAATTAAAAACAAATGCAAAATCAATTAAATCATGAAAAATATTAATAATGATCCATTAAAAAAAATTTAATTCAGAATATGAAAGAGGAAATTTTTTGAAATTTTTTGGTGAAACTCTAATATTTTTTGGATCAATATTAAAATTAATATGAATTATTGAAAATAAAGCAATTAAAATGAAATTCAAATAATCAGAAAAAACGTGGACCACTTGATCTCCCTCATTAATTGAGGTGGAAGATCAAGTGGCCACCAGCGCGTGTTCCATGGTGGACTTGAGTCAACGCGACATAGGCTTGGTATTTAAAAGCAACACACGAGATTAAAACAATTTGAAAAGGATCAATGGCTCTGAACCATGTCAGCACATCACCGGCGTCTAAAGGCCGGTCATCTTCTCCGGTGACCCTGGCCGAACTGGTTCACTCATCACCATCAAGAAAATGAAAAAGGAGGACATGATCTGAAAGAAAAAATGGCATAGAGCAGGAATCTGACCTCAATTTTAACTAACTCCACACATATAGAAAGATATGAGGAGTTGAATTTTAAGGTGTGTCAACTGAGTTGCTTCGATTTGACCTCTAAGCAACTCAATTTTCTTGCCTACATTCGTAGGACTTCAGATAACCAAATATCAAAGAGAATTGAGTGGAATTAAGAGAGAATCAAAGAGATGAAATTTTCTGGAAAATACCTTCAATGTAGGTATGGATTCAACTGCTCTTTCTTTGGCTTGTGCTTGATCTTGCTCAGTATGCTTGCAGAAGTGGATTAGAATGCATAAAAGGTCTTGGCTCCCTGGAGTTTTGAATCTCAAAATAGTGAGAATTCAACTCAATTTCCAAAGGAAATTCTCAGGTTTATCCTCTCAAATGGAAGGGTTAGGGGTTTAGAATCAAAGATGGCGCGGATGTGTGTTGAATTCTTAGCATAAAACTTTAAGTAGACACATTGAATTTGATTGTGAAACTTGGAAATCTTTCATCTCATAAAAATTGATCAAGTTATGGCCTTGGGAAGTTGACTTTCAAATTAGGGTTTAGACAAAATGACCTATAATGTTTCAACATAGAAAATGATTTTCCAAGCAAAAATAGCTCTAGGTCTCAACATGAAAGTTGTTTGTAATGTCATTTAGAGTAACTTTTCTCTTGAAATCATTTTCATATGGTGAAAATTGTAGGCGATGGGGTCTAGGGATACCTAATTTTGATTAGATGAATTCATCTAGCCAACCACCATCAACCAACTATCTAACCTTCAATTCCTTTGACTTTCTTGGCTCATGGTAGATCATATATGCATAAGATGATGAATTTTAAAGTTTCCCTTGAGAAATTTGATCAATTGGTGAGATAGCTTGTTGGAGAAGTTACTTAAGATACCCAGTCAAACTAGGGTTTCCAAGGAAAATCACCTCCCAACTCTTGAAGAAAACTTGATCAAAATAACATGCAGGACTCAATGGAACTCATATATGATGCTCATAACCATTCTTGTCTCAATTCATGGTTGTGCTCTTTGTCATGAGGGTCTCAAACCTTAGATATGAACTTGATAAATCAATGGAGATCATGCCCTACCTAAAAAAGAGTTAGGTAAATGCAAAGAAATATTTTTGGTATTTTGGTTAGTAAAATGATAAAATATAAGTATGATACAATCACAAAGTGCTTGGTGATCTCTCCCAAAACAAACCCAATGAAAGAGGGGTAAGGAGGATGCCAAGGTATGATCCCAATGCTAATTCTTATGATGAAATTGCATGAGGGATCTTAGGGTCAAATTTGGGGTCTTACACGATGCAATTCCATTTGGTTCTTCCTCCTCTTGCTTACAGTGATCAATTGAGATGAAATGGCTACGAATTCTTGGAGTTCTTGTCCCCAAACAGAAGTGGAACCAAGAACTCGATGTTAATGAAATCCTCAATAAATTCTATGGAATGGGGTTCATAGATTGCTTGGCAAGGCTTGGGCAGAAAATATCCTTTAAACTGATACCAATGAGTTCAATATATAGGCCATGGAGAGTGATATTGACACCATTTCAAAATTGAGCCAAAAATAGAAATCCAAGTGCATGGGTGCATGGGCATGGCTAGGCCCAAAATGATCATTAAAATCCACTCTAATTCATGCACAAATGTAACTGATGTCATGACATGGAGCCATGCAAAGTTAAATGGAGTTTGAGTTCAAAAGTTGCTAAAACAAACCATGAGAAGAATCCATGCTCAAGTCCCTCAATTCTTGTCCAAATGAAGTGATCTTAGATGCTTTGAAAATGTGACATCAAGGGAAACAACTTTGATGTTGAACCCTTTTCCATTTGGATCTTGGATCATGATGAATTTTGAGGTGGAAGTTGGAGAAATTAAACATGGTTGAAAATTTTCTAAGTACAAAGTCAAATAACCACTTCTTCCACCTTGAATAACGTTTTGTATGAGACTTAAATGTAAATGGTTCGTTCATAAAAGTTGTAGCTCTTTCATTCCTATTAAATTTGGTCACAAATTTGACATCATTTGGATTTGGCATGAATGAGTTATGGATTTTAGAAGTTGAGGAAAATTACTTGTTCAATAGTAATAGCCCAAAATGACCTATAATGTTGCCTCTTGGTACATTCCCTTGCTTGTTGAATTTTGAATTTATAAAAGAATGAAAGTTATAGAAGGCATATTGAAATTTATCATGAAAATTGGATGTCCTTCATATCACACAAATTGAGCAAGTTATGGTACTTGGAAATTGACCTCCTAACTAGGGCACAAACAAAATGACCTATAATCCTTCACCATAAAAAATGACTTTCCAAGCAAAACTA
The DNA here is from genome assembly GCF_024323335.1 of Lathyrus oleraceus. Taxonomy (NCBI): domain Eukaryota; kingdom Viridiplantae; phylum Streptophyta; class Magnoliopsida; order Fabales; family Fabaceae; genus Lathyrus; species Lathyrus oleraceus. The sequence continues at coordinate 215,467,834 of NC_066580.1, forward strand.
TCACTTGATTCAAACATGAAATGTGTTTAGAATTTCATAAAGAGTAATGTTTATCTTGCATAAATTTTCATATGACAAAGTTTGTAGGAGATAGGGTCTAGGGAACCCCAGTTTTGACCAGTTGACTTTCTCTGGTCAACCTCCTTGAACCAACTTGCAAACTTGAAGTTATCTTGATATTTGGGGCTCTTGGAGAATCCTATATGCATAATATGAAGTATAATGGAGTATCCCTTGATATCTTTGACCAATTGATAAAAAAACTTGATGAGGAAGTCACACAAGATACCCAGATGAATTAGGGTTTCCAAGGCAAACAAGCTTCAAACTCTTGATGAACTTTTGATCAAAAATGACAAATAATGAGCATGGGGATCCATATATGATGCTTAGACACATTGTGAACCTTTATTTGATTTATCTCTTGCATGAGGGTCTCAAGCCTTAGTTGTGAGCTTGATGAGGCACAAGTGGACACACACACTACCTACAAAAGAAACAAAGTTACACATAGACATATTTTTGGTATTTTGGTTAGTAAACAAAATAAAAATAAAGTATGATACAATCAAAAGTGCTTGGTGATCTCTCCCAATGCAAACCCAATTAATCAGGGGTAAGGAGGATGCCAAGGTGTGATCCCAAAGCTAATGAAAACGATGAGATATCATGAGGGATCTTAGGGTTAAAATTGGGGTCTTACAGCTGCCCCTATTTAAGGACATTCTAGCTGAGGATGTGAAGGTTAAAATCTTCGTATCAACTTAGGAGAATGGCCTTAAATAACAACATCAAGAAACAAATTTTCATCCCTATGAGACCTCATGATGCATATGATATGAATGTTAAAATAATCTTTGTGGGGAATATATTGCCACAAAAGAAATGAATTCGGAGAGACCCAAAGTCCATAGGAGCATAATGCATTCCATAAGGAAAACTCACTGAGGAGACAGAGACTTTAAGGATAAAAGCTATGCGTAGGTCAGCCTACAACTTGAAAACTGCTGGAGACACAAGGGGATTTTCCATGAAAATAAATCAGTGGAAAGACTCGGTCAGGGAAGAAGGAAATCTACATGTATCAGGACAACAGCAATACAACAAGAAACACCCGTTGGGAAAATGCATAAATTAGAACAAAGCTGAAACATTCAGGCAAAAGGGGAATCGATTTCTCAAAGAAATATGAAACCAAACTCAACTAGGGAAGAAAAACTTCAACACAAGAGTAAAAGAGATATATTATCTACTACCGGTTACTAGGTAAGAAGATAACATACTCGGACAGAGGAACATCCGTTACTGGTTAGGGAAAACATATCAAGGATGACTCGCTGAGCAAAATGAGGCATTATCATTACTAGTTACTGGGTAAGAATGACCTACTGGGGAAAAATAAATCAAAGAGAGAGTATCTATCATTGATTAAAGTGAACATATCAAGGATAAACTCAAAGGAAGAATATATGTCATCTGTTAGGATGAACATATCAAGGATAGAATGTCAGGAAAAATAGGGTTTACAACTATCTGTAGGGATAGAAAACCAATGAAAGAGAAAATTCATCACCGGTTAAAGTGAATATATCAAGGATAGACTCAGAGGGGAGAATAGGATTTATATCTACCAGTTACTGGGTAGAAGGCCAAAGAGAGAGAACATTTGTACCAATTAAAGTGAACATATCAAGGATAGACTCTTCTAGGGAAAGTAGGAATTATAACTACCTGTTTACTGGGTAGAATCCCAAATAGGAAGAATATCTGTCATTAGTGAAGATGAACATGTCAAGGATATACTTGTTGGGGAAACGTGAAAACGAATCCACTTGGAGAAAAACAAAGAAGTAAATTACCTTTTACCTGTTACTGGGTAAATTAAAACAGGTAAGGTACTCAACATCAAGAAGAATATTACCAGTTACTGGGTAATAAACTCTTGGGGACCAAAAGATCTATCTAGGTAAGAACTAAAGAGAAACGGTGAAACAAGACTCGACCCAATGAGGATATAAATCAAGAGGAGTGGTTCCACCCAGATGATAAACTGGGGAGGAAACTGAAATAATAATCATCCACGAGGCAATAACTTGGTGGGGAATGAGAAAGGATAAACTCTTTCTGCTTGAGGGGCTGACACTCTACAATTGAAGGAGGATAAACACACCAATTTTGCATGGGGAAAATATATCACCAAAGAAGGGGATTACAAGAAATATTAATGCGATAAAAATGCTCAATGAAACATCTGATGCAGTATTTTATGCATGTATATGCATAAGTATGTATGTGATTATGCTGACGAGCAAGCACATAGGTTACAAATAACGAAGATTTGAATCATCACAACTGGATACTCAGCTAATCTCAACAAGATGGGAACACCAATTGGAGAACATGCCAGGGATGAAAATAAATCATCTAACTCAAAAGAAATTCAACTCTGGCTTGGGAAAGACATGGAGAACATGCATCCAACCAAACATGGAAGACTCCGCAGGGGAAGAAAGCACCACTGAGAAATATCAACCAATCATGCTGAGGGTAAAGAGGGATTTGATGAGGATCCTAACAAGTCAACACTGTAGGTAATTTTAAGTTAACATCATATCAAATGGGATACAACCTTATAAAGGACACCGTCAATACTGCTCAAAACCAAGCACTGCTGGGGGAAGAGCTTCCATCAGAAAATGGAAATCTGTCGAGGTCTCCAGTCACAAAAACTCTAAGTGAGGAGAATAAGACGCTCTACTGGGGATTCCATCCAAAAACATCTCTATGGAGCTTCACCGGGGATACAACGATCTGCCAGAATAAATCAAAGACCATAAAAACTTCTTCAATAATCATCAAATTCTTCTTGGAGATTGCGAAATAAACCAATTCCAAGGCACCAAAATAAACAACCGAGTCAAGGCTCACGCAGGGGAGAAACTGTCACGACTATGCAACACACCAATAAATGTGTTGGGGATCTGGAGACCAAATAAAGGTTCTAACACATCCAGGGTTCATTCATCAAGTCACAACCTGGGAAATGAAAAAGCATGAACACCTCGGCTGAGGTAAAAATGGATTTTAAAGGGAATAAATCATCAGCTCAACTGGGGATGAGACCCACCAACTCTATTGAGGATGATAAATTGCTCGGGGAGAAACTTATCAACCATGCTGAGGATGAACAGTGAACTACTGAGGAGGTAAAACACTAGCCAACTGCTTGGGGAAAAAAACAATTCTTCACACATCAAGACTTTTTCATTCTTAGATTGCTATTGACATTCCTTTTTGAAAGTGATTATTCCTAAAGTAAATGCCTTATTATTTTAATAAAAATGATTGTTCATTGATTTATTTATTTCAAAATTATCATCATGAAAATTCAATTTTAAAACAAAAACAAGTAAGAATAACAAATAATTGGATAAAAGCTCAAATTTATTTAATAGAATGGTAGTCCGCAAATGGCGGGACTCCATGGATCTTTACAAAGTTTGCGATTGGTAATTTACATGGAAAAGGGCTACATTGAATACAATGACCACTACTCTCCCTACCAACTTCAAAATCCATTGTGATTATCTTCGGTTCAGAATGATAAATCAGAACCAAATGACTGCTCAAAACTGCTTTAAAGGTGAGGATCATCCGAATGCAGTTACTTGCCATAGTCCTTAATTTTTGTCTAGATTTCCCCAGGGCGGGGTACTCAATCTACCGGGATGAATTTTCTATCTTATGTCTCTATCTTTTGCCTAGGATCTCCCTTTCGGGTATTCAACTTAGCGAGTTGTTCTTATCTTTTATTAGGCGATGTATTTCTTGACTGCATCGGCGTTCACAGGACGTGTGAACTCTTCACCATCCATAGTCGTAAGAATCAAAGCCCCGCCTGAAAAGGCTCTCTTAACAACATATGGCCCTTCATAATTAGGAGTCCATTTTCCCCTAGCATCAGGTTTGAAAGATACAATCTTCTTGAGCACAAGGTCACCTTCTCTGAACACACAAGGCTTAACCTTCTTATCAAAAGATTTCTTCATTCTCTACTGATATAACTGACCATGACACATGGCAGCTAATTTTTCCTCTTTAATCAAATTCAGCTGGTCATATTTGGTCTAACACCATTCAACTTCTGTCAACTTGGCTTCCATCAATACATGCAAATATGGGATCTTAACCTCCACGGGGAGCATAACTTCCATGCCATAAATGAGAGAGAAAGGGATTGCCCCTGTTGAAGTGCAGATGGATGTACGGTACCCATGCAAAGAAACTGGGAGCATTTCCTGCCAATCTTTGTATGTCTAAACCATCTTCGCATGAAATTCTTGATATTCTTGTTTGCAGCTTCAACAACCCAATTCATCTTGGGTCTGTAGGGAGAAGAATTATGATGTGCAATCTTGAAGTCCTTGCAAAGAGATTCCACCATATTATTATTCAAGTTCGATCCATTATCAGTAATGATCTTACTTGGCTCACCATAACGACATATAATCTGATTCATGATAAACCTTACAACAACTTGCTTGGTCACATTTGCATACGATGCCGCTTCAACCCATTTTGTGAAGTAGTCAATAGCCACCAGAATGAAACAATGTTCGTTCGATGCTTTGGGCTCAATCATGTTAGTCATATCAAATCCCCACGTGGATAAGGGCCATGGAGAGGAAATGAAATTCAACAGTGTCGGAGGAACATGAATCTTATCTGCATAAATTTGACATTTGTTGCATTTCTTCACAAACTTGCAACAGCCAGATTCCATTGTCAGCCAATAGTAACCTGCTCTCAACATCTTCTTTGCCATAACATGTCCATTGGAATGAGTTCCAAAGGAACCTTCATGGGCTTCAGTCGTCAATAGGTATGCTTCGTGTTTATCCACGCATATGAGAAAAACCATATCTAAATTTCTCTTGTAAAACACATCTCCATTCATGTAGAAGTTACTAGCTAATCTTCTGAAAGTCTTCTTATCTTTCAAAGAAGCCCCAAACGGGTAAATTTGACTTTGGAGGAAACATTTGATATCATAATACCATGGCTCTTCATCTTTGACTTCTTCAATGGCCAATATATGAGTTGGCCTATTAAGACGCATTACAGTCAAATTAGGAACTTCATTCCAAAATTTCACAACAATCATTGAAGCCAACGTTACAAGAGCATCTGCCATCTGGTTTTCATCTCGAGGGATATGATGAAACTAAACCTTTGTAAAGAAAGTTTAAATCCTCCTCGCATAATCTCTATACGGTATCGAACTGGGTTGATTATCTCCCATTCACCTTTGATTTGATTAACAACCAGAGCTGAATCTCCATAGACGTCCTAATATTTAATTTTGAGATCAATGGCTTCTTCAAGCCCCATAATGCAAGCTTCATACTCAGCCATATTGTTTGTATATTTGAAGGTCAATCTAGCTGTAAATGGAAAATTAGTGCCTTGAGGAGTAATAATCACTGCCCCAATGCCATTACCGTACGAATTAAAAGCTCCATCAAATACCATGCCCCAACGGGGACCAGGTTCTGGCCCTTCTTCAAGCAACGGTTCATCACAATCTTTCATCTTCAAGTACAAAATCTCTTCATCAGGAAAATCATATTGCACTGACTGGTAATCTTCAATAGGTTGGTGAGCCAAATGGTCAGCTAAGACGCTACCTTTAATAGCTTTCTAAGATCAGTATTCAATATCATACTCTGATAGCAACATTTGCCAACGGGCAATCCTCCCGGTTAGAGTTGGCTTCTCAAATATGTACTTGATTGGATTCATTTTGGATATCAACCAAGTAGTATGATTCAACATATATTAGCGCAGATGCTTAGCAACCCTAACCAATACGCAACATGTCTTCTCAAGCATAGAATATCGAGTCTCATAGTCAGTGAACTTCTTAATGAGGTAGTAAATTGCATATTCTTTCTTCCCAGATTGATCTTGCTGACCAAGAACACAACCCATACTTTCATCAAGCACAGTCAAATACATGATCAATGGTCTTCCCTTAACAGGCGGAGACAGAATTAGAGGCTCAAGAAGATACTTTTTGATACTATCAAAATATTTCTGGAAATCTTTGGTCCAATCACAAGACTGATCTTTTCGAAGGAGCTTGAATATAGGTGCACATGTGGCATTCATATGCGATATAAATCTTGAGATATAATTCAAGCGGCCGAGAAAACCTCAGACTTAGTTCTCTGTTTTGAGCGCAGGCATCTCTTGTATTTCTTTGACCTTGGAAGGATCAACCTTAATACCCTTCTCGCTAACAATAAAGGCTAACAACTTACTAGAACGAACACCAAAAGTACACTTATTGGGATTCAAGCGGAGTTTATACTTCCTTAAACGCTGGAATAACTTTAACAAATGCTCAGCATGCTCTTCTTCATCACTAGATTTAGAAATCATATCGTCAACATAAACCTCAATCTCTTCATGCATCATATCATGAAAAAGAGTGGTCATGGGTCTCTGATATGTTGCACCAGCATTCTTTGAACCGAAAGGCATCACTCGATAACAGAATGTTCCCTAAGGTGTAATGAATATGGTCTTCTCCATATCTTCAAGTGCCATCTTGATTTGATTATAATCGGAAAATTCGTCCATAAAAGAGAAGATATTGAATTTAACTGTATTATCTACCAACATATCAATGTGTTGTAGAGGAAAATCATCTTTCGGACTGTCTTTATTTAAATCTCTGAAATCAATGCACATAACAGCCTTTTCGTACTTCTTTGGAACAAGCACAATATTGGTCACCCATTGCGGATACTCGGATGTAACAAGGAAACCAACATCAATCTTCTTTTGCACTTCCTCCTTAATCTTCACTGCCATATCAGGATGAGTTCTTCTCAACTTCTGCTTGACCGGTGGGCATTTTGGCTTCAAAGGTAATCTATGCTCCACAATCTCATAATCCAAACCAGGCATATCATAATAGGACCAAGCAAACACATCAGAAGATTCATGAAGAAGATCAATCAACCCCTTCTTAGCTTCTGGACACAGTTGACACCCAATTTTGACTTCCTTCACATCATCATCAGAACCCAAGTTGACTAATTCAATATGCTCTTCAAATGGATAAATGTTTTTTCCTCGTGCTCAAGAAATCAGGATAACTCATCAAATACTTCTTCATCATCATTCTCTTCCTCAGCTTCAAACACATGGAAATCAAAGTTTGGAGAGGGAGTAGGATCATTACATTCAATGGGTTTAAGAACCAACCTGCATAAGGATTTGATATTTTGATTTTAGAGAAGTGGAGTGCAAACAAATATTATCCAGATGGAAAAATTATTATTTATGTTTTTTGTGATTACCATTTTCAGAAAAAGAAAAAAGTAAAAATAAACATCACAGATGTGGATGAATAAAATTGTATTTTATTGATGATAATAAGGAAATGCCCAATGTTTCACTTCTCCCTTAGGCATAGGAGAAGGATTTTTCTTAAAATATAAAAGAATAAATTACTTCGAACGGTGCATAACAGCAGGAATATCATCAGCAACCCAATTGTTGCAAGTCTGGTCGTGAGTTACAAAGTTGGCACAAGCCTCATCTTCATCAATATCTTCAATAATGACAGCTGAGTGTTGATCATCCTTGTGAACGAACCCTCTGCTGCAGAAAACTTGTTGTATAGTCTTGACGTTGGCGTTGAAGGACCTTTACTAAAATCCCAGTCCAACTATATTCTTGTTCTCAACAACTTGTATCACCCGACCCCATCTGTGGATGCTACCAGCCTGAACAACCTCTTTGGCATCTTTTAGAAAACACATTGGTGCCCCAGTCTTCTTCAATTTATTAGCAATAAATAAATCTTTGAACGATGTTCCAACTTCCTCTTGAGCATCTACATAAGTAAAGGATGACAAATGGATTACCAATAATGCTTTTTCACCACCAACAACGACAAGCTTGTCGTTCTTCACAAATTTTAACTTCTGGTGCAGAGTAGACGTCACATCGCTAGCTTCATGGATCCAAGGCCTTCCCAACAAGAAATTGTAGACCAGGTGAACATCCATTACCTGAAAAGTCATTTGAAAATCACTCGGACCTATATTAATCGGAAGGTTCACATCTCTAATGACAGATTTTTTAGAACCGTCAAACGCTTTAACAACTACGTCACTATACCTCATCGGGGCACCCTGATAAGAAAGTCTTACTAGAGTTGATTTCGATAACACATTCAACGACGAACCAATGTCAACCAACACATTGGACAAAGCGTCCTCCTTACAGTTCATTGAAATATGTAATTCCAAATTGTGATTCCTACCTTCCTCGGGAAGTTCTTCATCACAAAAGCTCAAGTTATTATAAGAAGTGATGTTGGCAATAATATGGTCAAATTGATCTACAGTAACATCATGTTCCACATAAGCTTGTTCTAACACTCTCTACATTGCTTCCCTATGTGCCTCAGAATTCATCAATAATGACATCACATAAATTTTTTATGACATTTGAAGCAGCTGCTCCACAATGTTAAATTCACTTCTCTTGATCAAACGTAATACCTTATCATCATCATTTGTCTTCAACTTGTTGGATTCACCAGACTGACACGTTGGAGTGCTAATCAGATCAACTGCAGGAAAGTCTGACTTCTTACATGTTGAAACATCTTCTACAACCTTAGGAAATATCGGGCTGAACATACGACCACTACGGGTCACCTTGACTACATCTGCGATATTCACCATTGAATTTGCAATTGGAAGAGGAACCTTTTCACCATTCTCAATCATGGTGGTATTATATTTGTACGGTACAACTTTATCGGATTAGTAGGGGACGGGGCCTGCTAACAGTATAACCAACATCGACACCGATCTATTTTCCTTCTTACTGCTGCTATCAAATTGAATGACTACCCGCTCAGGAGTTTTAAATATCGGCACAATGACATTCACGTCATCTCCCATATACCTTGATTGTTGTACCTGAATAACATTCCCGTCCATCAACCTTTGAATATCTCTTTTGTCAATTACACACCCTCGAGGGTTGGTGCTGCAAATAACACAACCATCATGGTCATGTTCACAATGGCTCACTGTAAGACCCCAATTTTGACCCTAAGATCCCTCATGCAATTTCATCATAAGCATTAGCATTGGGATCATGCCTTGGCATCCTACTTACCCCTCCTTCATTGGGTTTGTTTTGGGAGAGATCACCAAGCACTTTGTGATTATATCATACTTGTATCTTATCATTTCACTAACCAAAATACCAAAAATATGTCTTTGCATTTGTCTAACCCCTTTGTAGGAAGGGCATGATTACATTGACTCATCAAGTTCACATCTAGGGTTTAAGACTCTCATGAACAAAGAGCACAACCAATAATTAATTCAAGAATGGTTATGAGAATCATATATGAGTCCCAATGATCTCTACATGTTATATTGATCAAGTTCTCTTCAAGAGTTTGAGGGTGATTTGCCTTGGAAACCCTAGTTTGACTGGGTATCTTGAGTAACTTCTCCAACAAGCTATCTCACCATTTGATAAAATTTCTCAAGGGAAACTTCAAAATTCATCGTCTTATGCATATATGATCTTCCATGAGCCAAGAAAGTTAAGAGAATTGGAAGTTAGCAAGTTGGTTGGTGGTGGTTGGCCAGATGGATTCATCTAATCAAAACTGGGTCTCCCTAGACCCTATATCCTACAATTTGCATCATATGAAAATGATTCCTAGAGAAAACATACTATAAATGACATTCCAAACAACTTTCATGCTGAGACGATCTAGTTTTGCTTGGAAAATCATTTTCTATGTTGAAACATTATAGGTCATTTTGTCTAAACCCTAATTTGAAAGTCAACTCCCCAAGGCCATAACTTGCTCAATTTTTATGATATGAAAGATTTCCAAGTTGCACAATCAAATTCAATGTGTCTAATTCAACTTTGATATTTGTAGTGGGAGCTAATTCAACTTTTTTGAGCATGTGATATGAAGTTACATTATAGGTCACTTTTGCCCTATACCATTGATCAAGTGATTTTTCCAAACTTCAAAAATGCATAACCTTATCATTTCAAATCCAAATGACATGAAATTGGTGACCATTTTGAAGGTATTTGAGAGATATACAACTTTGATTAAGAAAGTTTTCTCATTTGAAGCTCACATAAAAAGTTAAGCAAGGTGGAATACTGAGACATATGGCTTGACACTTAGAAAAATTTTGATATGTCAAAAATTTCCAAACTTCCACCTCAAATTTCTCCAAGTTCTAAGCTCCAAATGAAAAAGTGTTGAACATGAAAGTTGTTCCTCTTGATCTCACCTTTCCAAAGAGCTCAAATTCATTCATTTTGAACAAGGAATGCATAGGCTGCACATGGCATGAACAGGGTGAAATCACTTGGCAAGGATCAAACTTCAAACATCAATGCACACTTGCCTTGCAATCCAAGCTTAATTTAGACCATCCAATACTCATTTGTGGACCTCAAGCAATGATTTCATGGGCCTGTGTGCGCCCATGCACCCTTGCATCACCATTTTTCAAAATTGGAAAGTGATTTGAAGTGTGCAATTATCAACTGTTTTGGCTACAAAATAGAGCTTCAATTGCTCAGAAATAAACACACATTCGCGCCAGCTTTAATCCCCCATCTCAAACCCTCACTTTGCAAAGGATAAGCCTAAGAAATTCTTTTGAATTTGAGGTTGAATTTCCACTGTTTTGAAATTCAAATCTCTAGGAATCCATAGCCTTTCAAGCATCTCATCCTTCTCCTGCAAGCAAGTGGAGTGAGATCAAGCACAAGAAAGACCAAGATCAGTTGAATCCAGACCTCCATTGAAGGTATTTTCCAGAAGTTTTGAACTCTTCGATTCTCTCAAATTGTTGCTCAATTCTATTGATTCTTTGGTTGTCTGAAGTCCTACCAATGTAGGCAAGAGGATTGAGTTGCTTTGAGGCCAAATCGAAGCAACTCAGTTCATGTACCTCTAATTTCAACTCCATGTATCCCTCAATTACTTGGAGTTAGAGTGAATTGAGGCCAGATTCGAGCTCAGTGCCATTTTTACTTTAAAATTAATTCCTTATTTTTCGTTTTGGTGATGGTTGATGGTGGACCAGTCCGGCGAGGTCCACCGGAGAAGGTGACCGGAGCTCTGGCTCCGGCGAGGCATTGGCAAGTCTCTGAACCACATGATCCATTCATTTTGCTTTAATCTCGTGTGTCCCTTTTGATTACCAATGTTGCCACGCGCTAACTAAGGACCATCGTGGATAGTGCGATCCTGGCCACTTGATCTGTCACCTCAATTAATGAAGGTGATCAAGTGGTCCACGTTTTTTCTGATATTTTAATTTTCATTTTATTCGCTTGATTTTCAATAATTCATATTAAATTCAATATTGATCCAAAAAATATGGGACTTTCACCAAAAAAATTCAAATATTTTTCTCTTTCATATTCTGAATTAAAATTATTGTTTGGATAATTATTAATATTTATCATGAATTAATTGATTTTGCATTTGTTTTTAATTGTTTAAAAATATTTTTAAATGTCCAAAAGTTATGAAAAAATTTCTCCAAGGTCCCTTGACCTTGTTTGACCTATGATAAATCTCATGGCCATTTCTTTAGTGTTTTGATGATATTTTAGGAATTAGACAAACCATATTCAATTTAAATGCACTATTTTATTATTTTGAATTGAATAAATGTCAAATAAATTTGTTGACCAATTGTGATGACTTTGTTTAAGTTTGACTCTTGTTGTTGGGCCTTGGTCAAGGTTGATTTGAGTTTGTCAAATTAATATCATTGGATTTAGGGGATTGATGGAATGTACATTCCATCTCCCAAAATGAATGAATGATATTAATTTGGTAAAAGTCCTCGTTTGACCAATTTGTGATTTCATTCATCCCCCTCCCAGTTCATCTTATTCCCCTTCTTCATTCATTCACTCCATTTGGCCTATGATATCTCAAAGTCCTAATGCTAGTTGATTGAAAAATTAACATGAGTATGGATTAGATTAGGCCACACCTTTTGCATATTCTTTTTGTGTGTGGTATGTTTCATGAGCATAGTCCATTATACTATGTCTCTAACATGCATTAACACCAAAATTCTATTGTCCGACCTCAAATAGTTGTGACTTCTACATAAGTCCAATTACGACATGTGACATAAAAGGCATAAGCATTCTAGTTAGTGAGATTGTAAGTCTCCCCTCTTTCATGGTATTGTGTGGAAACTTGGCCTTCTTTCGTTCCTTTGGAAGATGTTTTGGTTCAAGGATCCATGCTTGTGATAAGTGGGTTGAGTGTTTTCCAAAGAATGTCTAGAAAAGAAAAAGAAAAACAATACTCACTTCTAACCTACTGACTACTAACTTTTAATTTCAAGATTTTACTTTAATGCAATTTACTTTTAGCACTTTATTTCATTTGTCATTGTTCATATCATTCTAACTGTTTATGTTAATGTAATTTTCACTTTGTCCATTTGGACCATATTGTGTGATATATTTTGTTTGTGTATACTTTGCTTGTTTGTGTGGTCTTCGACCATTAATGTACATAATAATAACCAAAACCCTAAAAAACTTTTGAGTGGACTGTTGGCTTGATCTTGGACAAATGGACTTAGAATATAGGCAACCTTCCTATGCTAATGGATTTGGCCAATGCCAACTTATTGAAGAGCCAAGTGCTTGCAATTTGAACTTCATCTGATACATCTTTGAAGACCTCCCTAAGTTCATTTGTAACATGATCATTCTGAAGTTGTTATTTTGAACCTGTGACTTGTGGAATTCATCTGTTACATGGGCTATTTTGAAGAAGATCATGGAAGGGATAAGCTTGGATGTGGCCATCTTTATTTGATGCCTTGCTCTTAAAGATAATATAATTGGGCATTTGTGTATTGCTTGACTCTAAAAGTCCAAGGGAATTCTGGGTTTCTATTGACATTCTTGTCTATTGGATTGCTACCCACTTGGTTAGATCTTTTCAACTCTAAACTTTTAATTTTGTACATAGGATAGTTTATTCATCTTCTCCCCATTTCTTTAATTTCAAAATCTCTCCCTCCATTTTTCAAAAAGCCAAAGAGAACTAACTCGTTCAAACCATTTTTAGGCCTTTGTGCCTTTCAAACTTTAATTTTGTTAAAATCAATGCATCCACTTTGAAATTTGTATCACGAACTACGAGGTTTTGATCCCTCACTTTTATGTTGGTACGTAGGAACAAGACCGAAGGTCTTGTCAAACACAAAAATATAATTAATGAATTCTTTCCTCATCCCCCCATTCTATTTGTTTGTAAACATCACTTTGTACAAAATACATATGCATACAAATAGGGCTCCCTAGGAGTACCTAGGACACTTTTGGTGCTAACACCTTCCCTCTATGTAACCAACCCCCTTACCTGTAATCTCTGACTTTTTACTAATTTTTATTTGAAAACTTCTTACTTTTGGGTTTTGTTCGTACTTTTTCCCTTTTCCCTTGGAAACAATAAAAGCGCGGTGGCGACTCTTGTTAATTGATCTCTAGCTTGTCAATAGCTTGACGATCATGAATTTCCCGCTATAGAAATTAAGTGGCGACTCTAATGGGGAGTAGTCTCCAGTGGGTTTAGCCTACTTTTTGTGTGAATATATTTGTATATATGTGATGTTTGTATATATGTATGTGTGATATACTCTGCTTGCTATGCTTGGTGATCTCTGAGTGGTGAGATAAGTTCTAACCCAAACTTGAGTGCAATTAAGATAGGAGGATGGTATAGTCATGTTCGACTTGTGTTGAGTAGTCCTTAACAGGTTGGCTTGAGATCCATCTGCTCAGTGCAGACTCCTTTGGATTTGGAAATGTCACACAAGTATTTGTGGTTGGGCATTACTATTTCTAATTGGGTCCGAGAAGCTGAGGCCTTAGAACATTTAACCCATCTTGGCCTATTTAGGACGTAGTGCAGAAACTGTTCAAGTGTAGACTTGATAACAGTTTTTACGCGATACTACACTCAGACGTGTTTCTCTTGAGAATATTATGGGTCGATGAGTCAGTCATCTTAACCTGTAATATCTGATAGATGGAATTAAGACTCTGGGAACTTTTTAGAACATGATCTACAGGTTTTTATCCTTAGTTCACTCATTTGGGATGGTTCTTACCCAGACTCCATGCTCGTGACTTGCAACAAACCCTTGATTCTTGATTGATCCAATCAAGTCTTGTCAATATCAATGGAACTTGGATGTTGATAAGGTGTAAACCATAACCCACCAAAATGGATGACTGATCTTGATAATGACTTGATTAATCCCTTGACCTTTGTTTGCCTTGTGTGTGATCCCTTATTTGTGATTGTTGAATTCATGCATTTATGTGCATCATAACATTCATCACCCGAAAATTTCAAGGAACTAAGGTATCATTTGCAAATATTTTCAGACCATGGATTGTGGACGAAGGAACACTAAGAAGTACAGTTTCAGATGTCCCGACTTGAAAGAGTTAAGGAAGCTAGCATCTTTTGTATTATATCCCTTGGACTTCAAACAACGTCATGGGAAGCTTCTGTCCATCTTGTCTGCTTATGTGGTTTAAGGACACTTGAGTGTATTGGTGCAAATCTATGATCCTCTCTACCATTGTTTCAGTTTCCCATATTTTCAGCTTGTGCCTACCTTGGAGGAGTATTCTCATCTTTTGGGGATACATGTTTCTAGTAGAGTGCATTTTATTGGATTGGAGGAGGTTCCCCGATCTAGTATTATTGCTGAAGCTCTTCACTTGAAGAAATCTGAGATAGAGGCTCATTGGGTGAAGAAAGGAGGGTTATTTGGGTTGCCATCTGATTTCCTCATCAAGGAAGCTACTACTTTTACTCAAGCTAGTAGTATGGACGCTTTTAAAGCTATCTTTGTGTTTCTCATATATGGATTAGCATTGTTCCCTAACATTGACAGTTTTGTTGATGTTAACGCCATTAGACTTTTCTTGATTGGTAATCTTGTGCCTACTTTGTTGGGTGATATGTATTTCTCTTTGCATCTAAGGAATTCTAAGGGTGGTGGAATGATTGTCTGTTGCATTCCTCTTCTGTACAAGTGGTTTATTTTTCACTTGCCTCAGACGCCTGCTTTTATGGAGAACAAACAATGTCTAAGGTGGTCTCAGAGACTTATGTCTCTCACTAATGATGATATAGTTTGGTATGATCCGTCCTTAAGCAGCTTGGAGATTATTGACAGTTGTGGTGAGTTCACTAACATGCCTCTCATTGGTACACAAGGAGGAATTAACTACCACCTTGCTTTGGCTCGTCGTTTACTTGGGTTCCCCTTGAGAGACAAACCTAATAACATGTTGTTAGAAGGTCTTTTCTATCAAGAGGGTAAAGATTCCCAACATTTGAAGCAGAAGATTGTGCATGCTTGGCATAATGTGCATAGGAAAGGAAGATCCGAGCTTGGTCTGCGCAATTGTATAGCTTTGGAAGCTTACACTCTTTGGGTGAAGAAGAGAGCTCTGGAGTTGAAGATGCCTTATCCTTGTGAAAAACCTATGTCTATGGTTGTGGTTGAGCCATTAACTCTCCCTAACCAAGATGTAGAGGAGTTGGAAGACGCGTTCGCCAAGATGAAGCAAGAGAAGGATATGTGGGAAGAACCTTTCCGTGCTTTGAGCAAGAAGCATGAAGAGTTGCAGTTGGAGTCTAAGGACAAAGATGCACTTATTGAGCTGCTTGAAGACCGAGTGACGAAGAGACAGAGAGAGCCAGAGGTTTCATCTTCTAGCATGCCTCAGCATTCTATTGCTTGGAAGAAGATTGTTGACCAGCTTGTCCTCGAAAAGACTCAGATGAAGGATTCTTTTGAGACCAAGATCCGTCGCATTTTAAGGAAGTACGCGCCTTCAGCCAGATCTTCTAACATTGTTGTTAGGGATCCTTAGGATGACTAGTCTCCTTTTCTCTTGTATCTTTTTTATTTTGGTTTCTAAAATTGTACTCAGTGTAATCCTTCCAATTTATATAAATAAAAAGAGATTTTTGGTCATTTCAAATTGTTGAATTGCCATTTAAATATTATATATTTGCAAATGGTATCATAAGTTCCTTGAAAATAAAAATAATCAAGCATTGCATTTCATGCATCATTTGCATAAGTAGGTTTTCGCCAGGTGTCAGATTGGTGTTTCTTCTGTGCTTTAGCCAAGCTGACTCACCGGTACAATACCCGAGCTAATCATCTGAAAATCATGAAGCATCTAGAGCAAGAGAACAGAGAGCTGAAGGACGAGATCGCCCGCCTGACTACCATGATGGAGTTAGTTCTTGCTGCTCAGAGTCAAGCTTCTCCAACACCTGCAACTCCTCCCGCGAGGACTGTTACTTCAGAGGTGGCTACCTCCACCATGTCTGTGCCACCGCCCGTTGTGCATACTTTGCCTCGCGTAGAGGATACCATCTATCATTCTGAGCCGTCTGAGGGTCCGGATGTTTATGAGAAGATGGACGAAATGAAAGATCAATTTATTGAGCTACACAATGTATGTTTGGGAAAAGTGTTCCCGAGTTGTGTTTGGTGCCCAATGTTAAAATCCCGGTGAAGTTCAAAGTGCCTGACATTGAAAAGTATAAGGGTAACTCTTGTCTGCTCAGTCATCTTGTGATGTATGCATGCAATATGTCTACTCAGACAGATAATGATCAATTTCTTATTCACTACTTCCAGGATAGCCTGACTGGTGTTGCATTCCGTTGGTACATGGGGTTGGATAGTGCAAGCATTCTCACTTTCAACGACTTAGGAGAGGCTTTTGTGAAGCAATACAAATATAATGTGGATATGGCGCCGGATAGAGACCAGTTAAGGTCTATGTCTCAGAAGGACAAAGAGACATTCGAAGAGTATGCGCAAAGATGGAGGGAGTTGGCTTCCCAGATCAGTCCTCATTTGGAGGAGAAAGAAATGACGAAGATCTTCTTGAAGACCCTGAGTTCATTTTATTATGAACGAATGATTTCTAGTGCCCCTAGTGACTTTACCGAAATGGTAAACATGGGGATGAGGCTTGAGGAAGGAGTCTGTGAAGGACGTTTGTCAAGAGATGAGGCGTCAACAAGTAAGAGATATGGTTGCAACTTCAGTAAGAAGAAAGATAGCGAGACCAATGCAGTAATTAGTGGGAGGCAGAGGAGGCCTCAGATAAGAAGAAATCCACCATCCCGTCAACATCATCATCATCAAGTGTCATCAGTAATTCCAGTATTTTCTAATCAACAAGCAACACCAATTCAACAACAACAACATCAACGTCAATAACAACAACCGCAACATAGAACGAACACCTACATCAACAACAATACCAACAACAATCAACATCAGCAGAACTTTGAGAGGAAGAAGGTCTCTTTCGACCCGATTCCTATGTCGTATGCAGAGTTGTATCCCTCACTAGTTCTCAAGAACTTAATTCAACCGAGGAACCCACCGCAGATCCCATAACCACTTCCTTGGTGGTATAAACCTGAGCTCCGTTGTGCTTTTCACCAAGGAGCATCCGGACACGACATTGAAAATTGCTATCCATTGAAGTATGAGGTTCAAAAGCTTATGAAGAGTGGTATGGTGTCCTTTGAGGATCGCGCGCCAAATGTGAAAGCAAGCCCTTTGCCCACTCATAGGAACTCTTCAGTGAATATGGTGGACGGTTGTCTTGGAGAATTCAAGGTTTTTGATGTCCGGTTTATCCAAATATCCTTGGTGCAGATGCATAAGGATATCTGTTTGGTGAGTGACTGTGAACATGATCATGATGGTTGTGTTATTTGTAGTGTGAACCCGAGAGGGTGTGATATGGTGAAAAGGGACATCCAACATCTGATGGATGAAGGTATGATCCAGATTGTTCAATCCCGTCATGTAGATGACGACGTCAATGTCATAGTTCCCGTTTTCAAGCAACAAGAGTGGTTGGTAATTCAAAATGATAGCAGCAATATTAAGAATGTCAGTCAAAGATCAGTATCGTTATTGGTAATACGGTTAGCGGGCCCAGTCTCGTATTCATCTGATAAGGTTGTATTGTACCAATACAATGCTACAATGATAAAGAATGGTCAAGAGGTCCCGTTACATACGACTAATTCAGTAGTGAGCATTGCTGATGTAACAAAGGTGACCCACAGTGGTCGAGTGTTTTGGGTCGGTGGTCCCAGAAAACAAAGAAGAATTGATTGTTGGTAAGAAGGTGGAGGTACCTAATGTAGATCCGATTCGTTGTTCAAAGGATAAGTCTGGTGAATCCAGCAACTTGAAAGCCAATGATTATGATGAGGTACTCCGGTTAATAAAGAGGAGCGAATTTAATGTGGTTGAGCAACTGCTCTAGACTCCCTCAAAAATCTCCGTGTTGTCTCTACATTTGTATTTTGAAGCGCACAGAGAAGCACTACAGAGAGTTCTTGAACAAGCATATGTAGAGCAAGATGTTACTCTGGATCAGTTTGATCACATCATGGCTAACATCACTTCGTGCAACAATTTGAGCTTCTGTGATGAAGAACTCCCTGAGGAGGGAAGAGATCATAACCTGGCTTTGCATATTTCAATGAACTGCAAGGAAGATTCTTTGTCAAATGTGCTTGTTGACACCGGTTCGTCACTCAATATGCTTCCGAAGTCAACTTTGGCAGAGCTATCTTACCAAGGAGCGCCCATGAGCTACAGTGGTGTAATTGTCAAAGCCTTTGATGGCTCGCGCAAAATGGTAATTGGTGAAGTGGACCTTCCAGTCAAGATAGGTCCGAGTGATTTTCATATTACTTTTCAAGTAATGGATATCCACCCGGCCTACAGCTATTTATTGGGAAGGCCATGGATTCATGAGGTAGGGGTTGTTACCTCCACTCTACACCATAAATTGAAATTTGTCAAGAAGGGTAAGCTTGTGATCATTGGCGGGGAGAAAGCGCTATTAGTTATCCATATGTCATCTTTCTCGTATGTTGAAGCTGAAGATGAGGTTGGAACTCCGTTCCAAGCCTTGTTTATTGCTGCTGAGAAGAGAGTTTGGGCACCTATGTCTTCGCTGAAAGATGCTTAGAAGATTGTTGAAGAAGGTACTGTTGATCAGTGGGGGCGCATGGTAGAGGTCTCTGACAACAAAGGTAGAACCGGTTTGGGGTTCCAAAAAGGCTCATCAACTGTTAGATCTAAAGATATGCAACTCATCTTCCGTAGTGGAGGGTTCATTCATGGTGATGAACAACACTTAGCTGTTGTGCTAGAGGATAGTGAAGAGGAAGACTGCACCAACTTTGTAACGCTTGGAAAGACATGCAACAATTGGATTGCCGTTGATATTCCTGTTATTTTGCTTCGATCTAAGTAATTGCTTTTATATTTTAAAATCCTTCTCCTATGCCTAAGGGAAAAGTGAACATTGTTTGGGCATTTTAATTTGATCATCATATAAATTAATTCTATTCATCCACATCTTTGATGTTTATTTTTACTTTTTTGCTTTATTCTGAAAATGGTAATCACAAAAAACATAAATAAACAATATAATTGTCCATCTGCATAATATTTGGTCACAAATTCACTTCTCTAAAATCAAAATATCAAATCATTATGCAGGTTGGTTTCTAACCCCATTGAATACAATGATCCTTCTCCTTCTCCAAATTTTGAACTCCCTGTGTTTGAGGCCGAGGAGGAAATTGATGTGGAAGTGATTGATGAATTGTCTCGTCTTCTTGAGCAAGATGAAAAGATTATTCGGCTGTTTGAAGAGCAGATTGAGCTAGTCAACTTGGGTTCCGAAGATGATGTGAAGGAAGTCAAGATTGGGTCTCGATTGTGTCCAGATGCTAAGAAGGGGATGATTGATCTTTTTCGAGAATATTTAGATGTGTTGGCTTGGTCCTATCAAGAAATGCCTGGTTTGGATTCTGAGATTATGGAGCATAGATTGCCGTTGAATCTAGAATGCCCACTAGTCAAGCAAAAATTGAGAAGAACGCATCCTGATATGGCTGTGAAGATCAAAGAGGAAATGCAGAAGCAGATTGACGACGGTTTCCTTGTAACAACTCAGTATCCGCAATGGGTGGCCAATATGGTGCATGTGCCAAAAAAAGATGGAAAAGTCCGCATGTGTGTCGATTATAGAGATTTGAATAAAGCCAGTCCAAAAGATGATTTCCCTCTGCCACACATTGATATGTTGGTAGACAATACTGCAAAATTCAAAGTCTTTTCATTTATGGATGGATTTTTTGGTCTAAAGAATGCTGGTGCAACTTACCAGAGAGTAATGACTACTCTTTTTCATGATATGATGCATAAAGAGATTGAAGTATATGTCGATTACATGATTGCTAAATCAATTGATGAAGAGGAACATGTTGAGCATTTGTTGAAGTTATTCCAGCATGTGAGGAAGTATAAACTCCGCTTGAATCCCAATAAGTGTACTTTTGGTGTTCGTTCTGGTAAGTTGTTGGGCTTTATTCTCAGTGAGAGGGGTATTAAAGTTGATCCTGCCAAGGTCAAAGCAATACAAGATATGCCTGTGCCTAAAACTGAGAAGCAAGTCAGAGGTTTTCTCGGCCGCTTAAATTATATTTCCAGATTCATTTCCCACATGACTGCCACATGTGCGCATATATTCAAGCTTCTTCGGAAAGATCAGTCTTGTGATTGGACCAAAGACTTCTCGAAAGCTTTTGACAGTATCAAAGAATATTTGCTTGAACCTCCGATTTTGTCTCCCCCTGTTGAAGGAAGACCATTGATCATGTATTTGATAGTACTCGAAGATAGTATGGGTTGTGTCCTTGATCAGCAAGATGAGACTGGAAAGAAAGAAATTGCAATTTACTACCTCAGTAAGAAGTTCACCGACTGTGAGACTCGGTATTCTATGCTTGAAAAGGTTTGTTGCGCATTGGCTTGGGCTGCTAAGCGTCTGCGTCAGTATATGTTGAATCATACCACTTGGTTGATATCAAAAATGGATCCAATCAAGTATATATTTGAGAAGCCTGCTTTAACTGGGAGGATTACCCGTTGGCAGATGTTGTTATCATAGTATGATATCGAATACCGATCTCAGAAAGCGATCAAGGGTAGTATCTTGGCTGACCATTTGGCTCACCAACCGATTGAAGATTATCAGTCAATACAATATGACTTTCCTGACGAAGAGATCTTGTACTTAAGAATGAAAGATTGTGATGAACCATTGCTTGAAGAAGGGCCAGAACCTGGTTCCCTTTGGGGCATGGTATTTGATGGAGCTGTTAATCAAAATGGAAATGGCATTAGGGCAGTGATTATTACTCCTCAAGGCACGCATCTACCATTTACGGCTAGATTGACTTTCAAGTGTACAAACAACATGGCAGAATATGAAGCTTGCATAATGGGACTTGAGGAGGCCATGAATCTCAGAATCAAGTATTTGGATGTCTCCGGTGATTTGGCTATTGTTGTGAATCAGATCAAAGGGTAATAAGAGACAAATCAACCCGGTTTAGTACCATATAGAGATTATGCGAGGAGGATTTCAACTTTCTTTACAAAGGTTGAATTTCATCATATTCCTCGAGATGAGAATTGGATGGCAGATGCTCTTGCAACGTTGGCATCAATGATTATAGTGAAGTATTGGAATGAAGTTCCCAATTTATCTGTGATGCGTCTTGATAGGCCAGCTCATGTGTTTGCTGTTGAAGAGATCAAAGAATAAAAACTGTGGTTATACGACATCAAATGTTTCCTCCAAAGTCATATTTACCCGCATGGGGAATCTTTGAAAGATAAGAAGACTTTGATAAGATTAGCTGATAACTTCTACTTGAATGGTGATATACTGTACAAGAGAAACTTCGACATAGTTTTGCTCAGATGCGTGGATAGACATGAAGCAGACTTGTTAATGGCTGAAGTGCACGAAGGTTCCTTTGGTACTCATTTCAATGGACATGCAATAGCGAAGAAAATGTTGCGAGCAGGTTACTATTGGCTGACAATGGAATCTGACTGTTGCAAATTTGTGAAGAAATGTCACAAGTGTCAAATTTATGCTGATAAGATCCATGTTCCTCCGACACTTTTGAATGTTATCTCTTCCCCATGGCCTTTCTCCATTAGGGAATTGATATGATTGGGATGATTGAGCCCAAAGCTTCGAATGAACATCGTTTCATTTTAGTGGCAATTGACTACTTTACAAAATGGGTTGAAGCGGCATCGTAGTAAATGTAACCAAGCAGGTTGTTGTAAGGATTATCAAGAATCAGATTATACACCGTTACAGTGTGCCAAGTAAGATCATTACTGATAATGGATCAAGCTTGAATAACAATATGGTGGAAGCTCTTTACAAAGACTTTAAGATTGCACATCATAATTCTTCTCCCTACAGACCCAAGGTGAATGGGGTTGTTGAAGCTGCGAATAAGAACATCAAGAAGATTATCCAGAAGATGGTTGTTGTCATACCCTGATTTTGACTCTGAAATTTTTTCCCATCAAATGAGTCATTTGCATTTTCTCTTCATGACCACTTCATGTTTAATGATTCCTACGAAGTCATTCATCTAGAAAACATGGAAAAAGTTGAAGAAGCCAGAAGGGTATTCTCAAATGTCATTCACAAAAACATGCCACATATATTTCCATGATAACCTTGTTTGCAAAAAATGGTAGAGTCATTGAGGCACAACAGTTGTTTGATAGAACGTCTCACAAAAACATTATTTCATGGAACAACATGAGTGTTGGGCATCTTCACAACAACACGGTTGAACAAGCCAATAAGTTGTTTGAATTAATGTTTAAAAAAAAAGGCAATTTGTTCGTGGGCTTCGATAAGTACTTGCTATATGCACCAAGGGAAAGTTGTTTGAGTTGGTTCCTGAAAACTGCTTGTTTCCCTTGATGAAAGTGTAGTTCTTGTACAAGCTATTGCAGATGCTGCACATAGGAGCAATCCTAATACTATTGTGCTATGCCATGGGGGGCCAATTTCTGGTCCAGAAGAGGCAGAATTTATATTGAAGAGAACCAAAGGAGTCCATGGTTTTTATGGGGCTTCAAGCATGGAAAGACTACCGGTGGAACAGGCTATCGCAAATACAGTC
This sequence comes from Lathyrus oleraceus, assembly GCF_024323335.1. NCBI lineage: Eukaryota > Viridiplantae > Streptophyta > Magnoliopsida > Fabales > Fabaceae > Lathyrus > Lathyrus oleraceus. The sequence continues at coordinate 215,491,064 of NC_066580.1, forward strand.
AAACAATACAAGTCAATCTCTATCCATTGAGGTTCAATATGTATGTGTGTAATTTAATCATGTCATGTTCTGTACGCTACATTGATAATGATGTCTGCTTGTATCTGTTAGATACCTAGGATTAAGTGATACAAATTTTGGAAATAATGATGCAAATAGAAGGGTGTAGTTTAAAGAATAAAGTGCAAGTGATGGGTCTTGTAACGTATGGTTTAGTTTGTCATTTATGCCAAACCCAAAATCATAACAAGCAATTAACTGGTTCAAACTTATTAATACTAAGTGTTGGTTCCTTGGTGTCCTCATCTATAGGGATGGCATTATCATTACAAGTAGGCTGTATTTGCTTCAATTGCCAAACATGACCTGCTATGATACATAACTGATGAACGCCTTGCTGCAAGTTGCTCATGGATGAATACTGTTGTCCAAAGGGAAAGACCATTGGCTTCATTGAGGAATATGCAGAGTTGTCATGAACACCATGGATTGCAATAGGACTATTTGAGACTTGCACAACTTTCATTGGATTTCTTGACTTGTCATGGTGAAGAGTTGTCATCGGCCATTGGTGTGCTTGAGGTTTTGTCTCGGCTGGTTGTCGGTCTTCCTTGGTTCAAAGTCAGGTCCATTGCATTGTGTCTGTAGCTTCCTGACTAGACTCGATTTACATGTTGCCTTTTCATTGCAGCAGATTTACATGGGACTTCAGTTTTGCAGCAAACATTCCATTCCAGTGCAGACCATGACCTACCATTCCAATCCCTTGCACATGTAGCGTGAACAATCCAAATAACAATATAAACTTGAATGCAAACCTTGCCAAATCACTGCAATAGCAAGCCTGCAAATACACCCATACTACACCAATCAGGATGAGTGCTTGCTATAGGCAGTGAGACCAGGTCATGATACATCTGCAGAATATATATGCAGCCATGAGGAGCAAACCAATGCAGTATAACAAACCATCCAAACAGACATGCATCCAGGGAAGCCAAGTAATCCTGCAATGTATCAATTTACATCAAGTAATTGGTAAGGCATCTAGGCCAAGTCATGTAGCAAATCATAAACCTAAAGCCTCTATCAAACTTGTAGTAGGACCTGTCATGTTAAATTTTCTAAAAAAAACCAATGCAACCAACCTTACACAAGTGGACCTGACCTGCAGTATGAAATCCAAATTGTAACATCATGACAAAACCACAAAAAGCATCAAAGTAGTCCTGCAGTAATACAACAACACACCAAAATCAAGTCCAATTGACTGATCAGAAATTAACAGCAATACAAGATCATTGCTCCTGCCTCTAATTTAGTTGACTCAAGAAATAGCAGGTTTTGGAATGGGATAAGGTGAAAACCAAATCTCCTCATGTTTTCGTCGTTTTTACTGCAGTAAAAAAAAGAAAAAAAACACAAAAGCAATTGCAAGTCAGTTGAAAATTCAAGAGTTCCCAATTTGGCATCCAGACAAAAAACGAAGAGAAGGCATGAGTGCAGTTTACCGGTTTTGATTTAGCATCAAGTAAGGCCAATCCTGACTGAGCACATCAAAAGGGATTTGGCAGAGACCTCTTTTGATCTCCAAACCCTAAAATGCGTGGAAGATAAATAGAGAGAAAGAGGAATCAGAGAGGATCGGCCGAAAAAACCCTAGAAAAAATTCAATACGACGGCAAAGAGAAAAAAAACCCTAACGAAACAAAAAAGGAGGAGGCGAAGAAAAGAGGAGACTCTCTGAAGGGAAAGAGGTAACATCGGCAGCGCTCCTAACCAAAGAACTCCACCAAAGATCCCTTAATCTTCCTTGATAAAAAAACTTCTGCCAAGCATAGTAGAGCGGGAGGTCTTAATAGACGGACAAAAAGAAAGGAACGAGAAGCATTTACCTACATCCATCGGTGAATCTCGATTGCAACTGGTTAGTTTCCTCTCTGAATTTCCTACGTGTTGATTATGCGAACCTTGGTTGTTTTTCGATTTGGGTTTCGTCAAAGCCTCCGTTAGGTTTAGCATTAACCGCTCATGTTGTGGATCTCTTTTGATTTTTCCCTGTGTGTTTTAAATAAAGACAAAGTGGATATTTGAGATAAAGAAATAAGTCTGTTACCCTTTTTTTTTTCGAAAATGGAAGAGGGAGTTTCTAGGTTTTGATTTCCCCAACTATTTACTTTCTTTACTACTTCATTCGTTTGGTTTATCAAAGGTCAAGATATTTGGACCGGTCCACAAAGCTGGCTATCCCAATGGGTTGCCCTTTGTGTTTTCCCATGTCCCAAATCATCATTATGTCAGCCTTAATGACTAGCATCTTTCGCTGGAATCGAAGAAGTCAGGCAATTGTTTTCTCTCTTTTAGTCTTCCTGCAGTATTCCCACACTGGACCAAGAAATGGAGGATTGGGCTTCAGTCAATCCAGGTCCAATGGCCCGTGTTTGTTTTTGTTGATTTTTGGCTAGTGGGTTTCCACTCCGTTTATGTACTTTTGTTGGTCCTAGCCTAACAAGTAAGTAACTCATGGCCAGGCGGAAATGGAGTTAGTTCATTTCCTCCTTAGTAGCGGGTTCGATACCCGCGTGTGCCATATTTGGTTTTTATAACTTTTTTTTATTTATTTTCTTTTAAGTTATTCTTTTTAATTTACTCACATTTATGTTTTAATCCAATTTCTCTCACACTTATTATTTCTTTAGTATTTACACCTTTTATTTATTTTAATTGGCAAAGCATCGATTTTAATTTATGGATTTAACTACTCTTATGTTGCTTATCCATGATTATTTTATCGAGATAACAATAGGATTTCGCCGTGTTATGATTAATCGCATATGACATTTCAATATGTGTAAACCGGCCTTAAGTACATTATTTAGGGTTTGTATGTCCCTCAATTTCCATCCGTGCAAATCCCGATTTTATCTTTTTACCGATTTAATTTTTTAAGTGTCTTGTAAATATAACTTGTTGTGTTATTTTCACATAGCTTACTCTTGGGCTTTCTTACAATGAGCCGGTTCCCTTGCACTTACACTCATACATTGTTTATTTGTTCCATTATTTCATTCTTTGATTTGATTATATACTTGTTTGATTAATTGTGGCCTACTTGTATGATGTATGAGGCATGTATTTATGTTGTTTGATTGCCATGACAACCCCCATTCATAACAAATGTATCCCTCTCCCATGAAATGTATAATATTCTTTCATTCTTTATTCATCTGTTAATACAAGAAATAAAATGAACACCCGATAACCATTTCAAAACAAGACCAAAACCTCGATCCAACGTCGAGTAATCATTTTTTCAAAACCTAACAGAACCAGCACGTATTCATCCACCCTTTTGTAAGTCGATTGCTTTATGCATCGCCATCAACCTTGTAAGTCGATTGCTTTATGCATCGCCATCAACCTTGTAAGTCGATCGCTTCATGCATCGCCATCTACCTTTATCCCTAACACTTCTCCTTGCTCCATTCGTCGATTCTTGTCCCGATTAGGTAGCACCCATTAGATAGAACCCTTTGCATGATAACATAGGTAGGATTCCCATATCCTTTTGCATGATAACATAGGTAGGATTCCCGTATCCTTTTGTATGATAACATAGGTAGAATTCCCATATTCTTTGCATGCTAACATTAGGTAGATGTCCCCATTTGTAAATCCCATATTGCATGACAACTCTAGGGCAGAGCTTCCCCATTTCTTCTAGACCTTTTCGAGCGTCTCCGATCTTGTGGCATGTAGTCCGTTCTATTGCAAAGAGGTAACTGCCTAAGACTCGATTCAGCGAGCTGCGACACCTACTGCTAGGATGTGAACACATTGCCCACTCTCCTTTGACACAACTGGTGTCCTCCTTTTCTAAGTCCATATTCAGATGGCAACCCCCCCCTATGAAGGGGAACTACATTGCCCTGATCCTTGTTCCAGACGAGGTATGTAGGCAGGTGGTCGTGCGAGACCACTCCGGGCGCCTTTTCTTTTCTTTTTAACCTTTGTGTCTCCACACCCTTTGTGTGTGTTTGGTTCGGATGCTGATGTAAGTCCAGTGATTGGCATTCGGGCTCCACGTTTGCCCCTTTGTGTGTGTTTGGTTCGGATGCTGATGTAAGTCCAGTGATTGGCATTCGGGCTCCACGTTTGCCCCTTTGTGTGTGTTTGGTTCGGATGCTGATGTAAGTCCAGTGATTGGCATTCGGGCTCCACGTTTGCCCCTTTGTGTGTGTTTGGTTCGGATGCTGATGTAAGTCCAGTGATTGGCAGTCGGGCTCCACGTTTGCCCCTTTGTGTGTGTTTGGTTCGGATGCTGATGTAAGTCCAGTGATTGGCAGTCGGGCTCCATGTTTGCCACCTTTTTGTGTGTAGGTGTCTTGTTTTGTTTGGCGTGCGTGAGCCGAACTACGGCAACTCTGATTCTCATGTTCAGATGAGATACGTAGGCACAAGACGCGATGTCTTGCCGAGTTTGACTAACGACTAACAACTAATCCTTGTTTGCTTTCGCCCTCGTTGCGATCCTTTCTCTCGCCCTCGTTGCGATCGAGACCTTCCCTTTCTCTTGCCCTAGTTGCAATCGAGACCTTTGTTCCCGTAGTTAGCTGAACTACGTTTTGCTCTGATTCTCATTCCCGATGAGATACGTAGGCATAAGACGCGACGTCTTAGCGAGCACACTTATCCTTAACCCCTAGATAGCCGAGCTACGAAGACTCTGATTCTTATATTCAGATGAGATACGTATGCAGTGGATGCGATATTTGTGCGAGTCATTTTTCTTTTTTCCCTTTTAGTAAATAGTACATTAGATAAACATACCCCCTTTAGACAAGAAACAACAAGAGTGGATCCCGTAGAGTACTACGGTTGCGTAGGGGTGCTAATACCTTCCCTTCGCATAATCGACTCCCGAACCCAAGATTTGGTTGCGAGACCTTGTCTTTTCCTTTCCTTTTCTCCAGGTTTACTTCGAGCGTTTCTTTTCCCTTCTTTGGGATAAATAACGCACGGTGGCGACTCTTCTGTCATTTTCTTTCTCGCCGGTTGTTTTTTTTCGCAGACCGTATTTTTCGGGTTGCGACAGTTGTCACCTATAAGGATTGGCATGAGATGCTCCCTTTTGCTTTGTATGGTATCGTACATCCGTCCTCACTTCAACAGGGCCAACCCCTTTCTCTCTTGTATATGGTATGGAAGCAGTACTCCCCGTAGAGGTTGAGATTCCTTCATTGCGTGTGCTTATGGAAGCCAAGTTGACTGAAGCTGAATGGTGTCAAACCAGGTTTGACCAATTGAATTTAATAGAAGAGAAAAGATTAACTACCATGTGTCATGGTCAGTTATATCAGCATAGAATGAAGAAAGCTTTTGATAAGAAGGTTAGACCTCGTGTATTCAGAGAAGGAGACCTTGTGCTCAAGAAGATTCTAACGTTCAAGCCAGATTCCAAAGGAAAATGGAGCCCTAATTATGTAGGCCCATATGTTGTTAAGAGAGCCTTTTCAGGCGATGCATCGATTCTTACAACTATGGATGGTGAAAAGTTCACTCGTCCTGTGAACGCAGATGCAGTCAAGAAATACTTTGCCTAAAAAATAAAAGAACAACTCACTAAATTGAAAACCCGAAAGGGCGGCTTAGGCAAAAATGAGCGTCTCGGTGGATTGAAAAGCCGAAAGGGAGATCCAGGCAAAAATTAGAGACATAAAACAGAAAGAAATTCCCGATAAGTTAAGTACCCCACCTTGGGGAAACTTATGCAAAAATTAGGGATTATGGCAAGTAACTGCATTCTACTGATCTTCAGTGTTTTGAAGACTTGTTTGAGCACAAGGGCTGACATCGATACATCACCCAGTAACGATCAAGAGCATAGTGGATATCAAGAGTTGGTAGAAGGATTAAGGATCATTTGTATTCAATGTACCCCTTTTCCATGTAAATTACCATTTTCAACTTTGTAAAAATCTATGGAGTCTTGTCATTTACAGACTACCATTATATTAAATAAAGTTGAGCTTTTATCCAATTGTTTCTACTCTTATTTACTTCAGCCAATAGTTTTAAATTTTATTATGATCATTTTGAAATTAAAATTTTAAATCAAAATCAAGTTTTCTTTAATATATAAAAGCAAGAATTTTTCCAAAGCAAGTAAAAGGAATATCAACGGTATTTCAATGAATAGCAAATCCTTAAGTGTGAAGCATCAGTGGTTCCCCAAGCAGTTAACCCTTCGGGTATCCCTAGACGTTTGTGTTGATTCAATTCCTCAGTGGAGTGTTTGATCCTCAGTAGAATGTCTTTGTCCCCAGCTGATTTGGTGGATTCAGATACCCTACAGTGTGTTGTTTTCCCCGACAGAGTTTCTACCTTCCCCGACGAAGTTTGTATTTCCTCAGTAAGGTTGATCTTTAGAGATGGTTGATTTTCCCCATTAGATCGCATTGGTGTCCCCACTAATCTCCATTCAACTTGCTCCCAGTCATAGTTTCCTCCTGGTTTCTGAGCAACTTTTGTTGATTATTTACTTGTAGGGTTGTCTCCCATTTTTATGGTGTTGACCTAAAATTCCCCACAGATTTGATGTTCTTTCCTCAACAGATCTCCTCTTTCCTTAGCTAGGGGTGAGCCCTTGGGATGTTTATCTCTCTGTTCTCCAGCAGTTGTCTCCATATTGTGTGGATTGACCGAGGATTGTATCGGTGGTTCATTTTCTTTGCGACACCTTTGTATCCTTTGTGATCGTTTTATCAGCGTAATCATCATATATACATATACATTCATATAATTTCATAATTTGCATACCCTGCATCTTCATACTGGATTAAGAGTCTTATTCTCTGTTATGGCGGTACTTTATCCCCATACCAAATCTGATGTCTATCCTCCTTCAATTGTAGAGTGTCAGCCCCTTAAGCAGAAAGACTTTAACCTTTCTCTGTTTCCCCACTAAGTTTGTCTCCTCGTGGATGGTTGTTATTTCAGTTTCCTCTCCAGTAGATTTTCTGGATGGAACTACTGCCCTTGAGTTATGTCCTCATTGGGTTGAGTCTTGATTGATTGTTTCTTTCTAGCTCTTACCAAGATAGATGCTTGGTCCTCTAAGAGTCTATTACCCAGTAACCGATAATATTCTTCTTAGTTTGCAGTTTGTTACTTCTTTCCTAATACCCGGCAAAAGTACCCTTCTTTTATCCTCAATAGAGTCCCCAGGAAGTATATCCTTGATATGTTCATCCTAATCGGTGACAAATATCTTTCTTTTCCCTGCATGAGTTTATCCTTGATATGCTCACTTTAACCAGTGACGAATATTCTCAGTTTTGGTATTATACCCAGTAAAAAGGTAGTTGTAATCCCTATTTTGTTCCTCAGAGAGTTAATCCTTGATATGTTCATCTTAACCGATGACGGGTTTTCTTCTCCTTGTGGTTTTCTACCCAGTAACCGATAGCTGTAAATCCTATTTGTTTCCCTGTGCGGAGTCTATCCTTGATATGTTCACTTTAACTAGTGACAGATATTCTCTTTTATGGTATTCTACCCAGTAAAAAGGTAGTTGTAATCCCTATTTTGTTCCTCAGAGAGTTAATCCTTGATATGTTCATCTTAATCGATGATAGGTTTTCTTCTTCTAGTGGTTTTCTACCCAGTAACCGGTAGTTGTAAAACCTATTTTTCCCCTGCGCGGAGTCTATCCTTGATATGTTTATCCTAACCGGTGACGGATATTCTCTTCTATGGTATTCTATCCAGTAACTGATAGATGTAATCCCTATCTTTGCTCCCCTTTTCAGAGTCAATCCTTGATATGTTCATCTTAACCGGTGACAAAATTTCTCTTTGATTGGTTTTCTACCCAGTAACCGGTAGTTGTAAATCCTACTTTGTCCCCTCGCAGAGTTTATCCTCGATATGTTCATCCTAATCGGTGACGGATTTTCTCTCCGACGGTTTTCTATCCAGCTTTCGATAGATGTAATTTCCCCCTTTTTTTGTTCAGTTGGTATATCCTTGATATGTTCATCCTAGCCGATGACGGGTATCCTCCTTGGCATTTCCAGGCAAGTCTATCCATTTTATATGGATTTCCTCGAGTCCCCCAATAGTCTTGAGTCGTAGCCTGGCCTACGTATAACTATTTTTTATCCCCTAGAGTCTTTGTCTCCCCAGTAAGTTTTCCTTATGGAATGCATTGTGCTCCTATGGACTTTCGGTCTCTCTGATTTCTTTTCCTTTGTGGCAATATCTCTCCACAGAGCATTAACTTTTACATTCATATCATATGCATCATGAAGTCTCTTAGGGACCAAATTTTTTTCTATATGTTGTTATTTAAGCCCATTCTACTGAGTCGACGTGCAGATTTTAATCTTCGCCTCCTCAGTTAGAATGTCCTTAAATAGGGGCAGCTGTAAGACCCCAATTTTGACCCTAAGATCCCTCATGCAATTTCATCATAAGCTTAGCATTGGGATCATGCCTTGGCATCCTCCTTACCCCTCCTTCATTGGGTTTATTTTGGGAGAGAACACCAAGCACTTTGTGATTACATCATACTTGTATTTTATCATTTCACTAACCAAAATACCAAAAATATGTCTTTGCATTTGTCTAACCCCTTTGTCGGAAGGGCATGATTACATAGATTCATCAAGTTCACATCTAGGGTTTGAGACCCTCATGAACAAAGAGCACAACCAAGAATTAATTCAAGAATGGTTATGAGCACCATATATGAGTCCCAATGATCTCTACATGTTATATTGATCAAGTTCTCTTCAAGAGTTTGAGGGTGATTTGCCTTGGAAACCCTAGTTTGACTAGGTATCTTGAGTAACTTCTCCAACCAGCTATCTCACCATTTGATCAAATTTATCAAGGTACACTTAAAAATTCATCATCTTATGCATATATGATCTTCCATGAGCCAAGAAAGTCAAGAGAATTGGAAGTTAGCAAGTTGGTTGGTGGTGGTTGGCCAGATGGATTCATCTAATCAAAACTGGGTCTCCCTAGACCCTATCTCCTACAATTTGAATCATATGAAAATGATTCCAAGATCCAACTTACTATAAATGACATTCCAAATAACTTTCATGTTGAGACCTAGAGCTATTTTTTCTTGGAAAAGCATTTTTTATGTTGAAACATTATAGGTCATTTTGTCTAAACCCTAATTTGAAAGTCAACTTCCCAAGACCATAACTTGCTCAATTTTTATGAGATGAAATATTTCCAGGTGGAACAATTAAATTCAATGTGTCTACTTCAACTTTGAGGTTTGGAGTGGGAGCTAATTCAACTTTTTTGAGCATGTGATATGAAGTTACATTATAGGTCACTTTTGACCTATACCATTGATCAAGTGATTTTTCCAAACTTCAAAAATGCATAACCTTATCATTTCAAATCCAAATGACATAAAATTGGTGACCATTTTGAAGGTCTTTGAGAGAGATACAACTTCGATGAAGACACTTTTCTCATTTGAAGCTCACATAAAGAGTTAAGCAAGGTGGAATATTGAGACATATGGCTTGACACTTAGAAAAATTTTGATATGTCAAAAATTTCCAAACTTCCACCTCAAATTTCTCAAAGTTCCAAGCTCCAAATGAAAAAGTGTTGAAAATTAAAGTTTTTCCTCTTGATCTCACCTTTCCAAAGAGCTCAAATTCATTCATTTTTGACAAGGAATGCATAGGCTGCGCATGGCATGAACAGGGTGACATCACTTGGCAAGGATCAAACTTCAAACATCAATGTACACTTGCCTTGCAATCCAAGCTTAATTCAGACCATCCAACATTCATTTGTGGACCTCAAGCAATGATTTCATGGGCCTGTGCGCGCCCATGCACCCTTGCATCACCATTTGCCAAAATTGGAAAGTGATTTGAAGTGTGCAATTATCAACTGTTTTGGATATAAATAGAGCTTCAATTGCTCAGAAATAAACACACGTTCGTGTCAGCTTTAATCCCCCATCTCAAACCCTCACTTTGCAAAGGATAAGCCTGAGAAATTCTTTTGAATTTGAGGTTGAACTTCCACTGTTTTGAAATTCAAATCTCTAGGAATCCATAGCCTTTCAAGCATCTCATCCTTCTCCTGCAAGCAAGTGGAGTGAGATCAAGCACAAGCAAGATCAAGATCAGTTGAATCCAGACCTCCATTGAAGGTATTTTCCCGAAATTTTGAACTCTTCGATTCTCTCAAATTCTTGCTCAATTCTATTGATTCTTTGGTTGTCTGAAGTCTTACCAATGTAGGCAAGAGGATTGAGTTGCTTTAAGGCCAAATTGAAGCAACTCAGTTCATGTACCTCGAATTTCAACTCCATGTATCTCTCAATATACTTGGAGTTAGAGTGAATTGAGGCCAGATTCGAGCTTAGTGCCATTTTACTTTAAAATCATGTCCTTATTTTTCATTTTGGTGATGGTTGATGGTGGACCAGTCCGGTGAGGTCCACCGGAGAAGATGACTGGAGCTTTGGCTTCGTCGATGCGTTGGCAAGTCTCTAAACCCCATGATCCATTCATTTTGTTTTAATCTCGTTCCTCCCTTTTGATTATCAATGTTGCCACGCGCTGACTAAGGACCATGGTTGATAGCGCGCTCCTGGCCATTTGATCTGCCACCTCAATTAATGAGGGAGATCAAGTGGTCCACGTTTTTTCTGATATTTTAAAATTTCATTTTATTTGCTTTATTTTCAATAATTCATATTAAATTCAATATTGATCCAAAAAATATGGGACTTTCACCAAAAAAATTCAAATATTTTTCTCTTTCATATTGTGAATTAAAATTATTGTTTGGATCATTATTAATATTTTTCATGAATTAATTGATTTTGCATTTGTTTTTAATTATTTAAAAATATTTTTAAATGTCCAAAAATTATGAAATTTTTTCTCCAAGGTCCTTTGACCTTGTTTGACCTATGATAAATCTCATGGCCATTTCTTTGGTGTTTTGATGAGATTTTAGGAATTGGACAAACCATATTCAATTTAAATGCACTATTTTATTCTTTTTAATTGACTAAATGTCAAATAAATTTGTTGACCAATTGTGATGACTTTGTTTATGTTTGACTCTTGTTGTTGGGCTTTGGTCAAGGTTGATTTGACTTTGTGAAATTAACATCATTGGATTTAGGGGATTGATAGAATGTACATTCCATCTCCCAAAATGAATGAATGATATTAATTTGGTAAAAGTCATCCTTTGACCAGTTTGTGATTTCATTCATCCCCCTCCCACTTCATCTTATTCCCCTTCTTCATTCATTCACTCCATTTGTCCTATGATATCTCAAAGTCCTAATGCTAGTTGATTGAAAAATTAACATGAGTATGGATGAGATTAGGCCACACCTTTTGCATATTCTTTTTGTGTGTGGTATGTTTCATGAGCATAGTCCATTATACTGTGTCTTTAACATGCATTAACACCAAAATTCTATTTCCGGACCTCAAATAGTTGTGACTTCTACATAAGTCCAATTACGATTGCTTAACATAGCGCTAAATTTGTGACATAAAAGGCATAAGCATTCTAGTTAGTGAGATTGTAAGTCTCCCCTCTTTCATGGTATTGTGTGGAAACTTGGTCTTCTTTCCTTCCTTTGGAAGATGTTTTGGTTCAAGGATCCATGCTTGTGATAAGTGGGTTGAGTGTTCTCCAAAGAATGTCTTGAAAAGCAAAAGCAAAACAATACTAACTTCTAACCTACTAACTACTAACTTTTAATTTCAAGCTTTTACTTTAATGCAATTTACTTTTAGCACTTTATTTCATTTGCCATTGTTCATATCATTCTAACTGTTTTTGTTAATGTAATTTTCACTTTGTCAATTTGGACCATATTGTGTGATATATTTTGTTTGTGTATACTTTGCTTGTTTGTGGGGTCTTTGACCATTAATGTACATAATAATAACAGAAACCCTAAAAAACTTTTGAGTGGACTGTTGGCTTGATTTTGGACAAATGGACTTAGAATCTAGGCAACCTTCCTATGCTAATGGACTTGGCCAATGCCAACTTATTGAAGAACCAAGTGCTTGCAATTTAAACTTCATCTGATATATCTTTGAAGACCTCCCTAAGTTCATTTGTAACATGATCATTGTGAAGTTGTTATTTTGAACCTGTGACTTGTGGAATTCATCTGTTACATGAGCTATTTTGAATAATATCACGAAAGGGATAAGCTTGGATTTGGCCATCTTTATTTTATGCCTTGTTCTTCAAGATAATATAATTGTGCATTTGTGTATTGCTTGATTCTAAAAGTCCAAGGGAATTATGGGTTTCTATTGACATTCTTGTCTATTGGATTGCTACCCACTTGGTTAGATCTTTTCAACTCTAAACTTTTAATTTTGTACATAGGATAGTCTCTCCATCTTCTCCCCATTTCTTTAATTTCAAAATCTATCCCTCCATTTTTCAAAATCTTCTTTGTGTGAACTACTTTTGTTCTAAACTTTGACCAATTTTACAAAAAGATAGAAACTTTGGCCTTATGCCATTGCATTTTCAAACTTCTTTTCTTAAATCAAACTCGTAAATAAACTTAACTATACTTGACTTAAACTTTCAAAAATCCAAAAAGAACTAACTCATTCAAACCATTTTTGGGCCTTTGTGCCTTTCAAACTTAAATTTTGTTAAAATCGATGCATCCACTTTCAAATTTGTATCACGAACTACGAGGTTTTGATCCCTCATTTTTATGTTGGTACGTAGGCACAAGACCGAAGGTCTTTTCAAACACAAAAATATAATTAATGAATTCTTTCCTCATTCCCCCATTCTATTTGTTTGTAAACATCACTTTATACAAAATACATATGCACACAAAAAGGGCTCCCTAGGAGTACCTAGGACACTTTGGGTGCTAACACCTTCCCTCTGTGTAACCAACCCCCTTACCTGTAATCTCTGACTTTTTATTAGTTTTTATTTGAAAACTTCTTACTTTTGGGTTTTGTTCGTACTTTTTCCCTTTTCCCTTGGAAACAATAAAAGCGCGGTGGCGACTCTTGTTAATTGATCTCTAGCTTGTCAATAGCTTGACGATCATGAATTTCCCGCTACACTCACCAGGCACAAATCTTTGTGAATCTCCACCAAGGACCTACAGATACGGTGCACATCAAATACCCTGAAATTCACAGGACAACCATATACCATATTTACATAATCGTTGCCATGAGTAGGCAACGAGTTAGCTTTAACATTCGACACTCTGTCTTTAAAGGACACCATACAATTTTTGATTAGCTTCTAAACTTCATACTTCAGGGAATAACAATTTTAAATGTCATGACCAGAGGCTCCCTGGTGAAAAGCACAATGAAGATCAGGTTTCAACCACCATGGCAGTGGCTCAGGAATTTGTGGAGGATTCTGTAGCGGTAAATTCATGCCCATCAAGCTATGGATAAGCTTAACGTCAATAAAACCAAAGTCGCCACCGCGCTTTTATTGTTTCCAAAGGAAAAGGGAAAAGTACGAACAAAACCCAAAGATAAGAAGTTTTCAAATCAAAACTAATAAAATGCCAGAGATTACAAGTAAGGGGGTTGGTTACACAGAGGGAAGGTGTTAGCACCCAAAGTGTCCTAGGTACTCCTAGGGAGCCCTTTTTTATGTGTGTATGTGTGTTTGGTATAAAATGATGTTGGAGAAAACTAGAGTGTGAGGATGATAAAAGAACTCATTGATTATATTTTTGTGTACGACAAGACCTTCGGACTTGTGCCTACGTACCAACATAAAAATGAGGAATTATAACCTCGTAGTTCGTGGTAACAATTTCAAAATGAGTGTATTATTTTTAATCAAAATTTAAGTTAAAAGAGGCACAAAAGCCCCAAAAGTTTGAATGAGTGTAATTTCTTTTTGTCTTTTGAAATTTTAAGTCAATATGGTTAGATTTATTTACAAGTTTGATTTCAGAAAAGAGTTTGAAAATTCAATGGCATAAGGCCAAAGTTTCTATTTTTGAAGTAAGGTCAAAGTTTGAAATCACAAGTAAATGAGGGTTTTGAAAAGGGGGAGAGATTTTGAAATTTAAGAAGTGGGAGGAGATGAAGAGACTAATCCTAAGCATAAAATTTAAAAGTTAAGATTTGAAAAGATATGACAAATGAGATGTAATCTAACAGACAAGAATGTCATATAGAAAACCCATTTTCCCTTTGGACTTTGAATCAAGCAACAATCAGCAAGCAATTAGCAATATTAGACATCATGAAGATCAAGGAATCAGATAAAGATGGCCACATCCAAGCAAGCAAATCCCATAACTAGGAGTCTTCTTTGTCTTCTCATGTATTAGATGAAATACTCCTTGATTGACTCAGAATAAAGCATTAGACACAAGATCAAAATAATAGTTGCATCAAGACCATGTAGCAGATAAGTTCAATTGGATCCCAATACTTGCATTAGATGAAAGCTCAAATCATAATAACTTGGTCTCAAAATGTTGGCATTGGCCAAGTCCTTTTGCATATGGAATGTTGCCTAATCCTAAGTCCAAAAGTTCAGATCAAGCTCAACAGTCCACCAAACATATTTTAGGGTTTTTGTTGTTTATTAGGTATTTTAAGGTCCTAAGACCACAAACACAAACAACATACACAAACAAATATATACAATCACAATATATGGCTCAAATGAGCAAAGTGAAAATGGCATAAACATAAACAAGTTAAATGATATGTAAATGACAATGAATGGTAAATTACTTGAAATTAAATTGCATAAAGTAAATGACTTGAAAGTAAAGCAATATTAGTAAGAGTTAGTCAAATGTTAGTCAAAGTTAATTAAATGTTATGAGTGTTTTGGCTTTCAATTGATTAAGCCATTCTTTGGAGAACACTCAACCATCTACTCACAAGCATGGATTCTTGAACCAAGACATCTTCGAAAGGAAGGAAAAAAGGCCAAGTTTCCACACAATACCATGAAAGATGGGAGACTCACAATCTCACTTACTAGAATGATATGCCTTTATGGTCAAATTTAGCTCTATGTTAAGCAATCATAATTGGACTTATGTAGAAGTCACAACTATCTAAGGCGAAGCAATACAAACTTAGGTGTTAATGCATGTTAGAGATTTGGTATAATGAACCAAACTCCTAAAACATACCACACGCTAAAAGAAAAGATCACAAGGGATGGACTTATCTCCTTCATAGTTGTAATGGTTCATCTGATACAAGGTCATTGATGAACCAATTAGCCTTAGGATATTGAGAATTCATTGGTCAATGAAAAGGATGGGAAAGAATGGGGATGAATATGAAGAGGGAGGGGAGATTAGAGAAATACAAATTGGTCATGGGAGGAATTTTATACAAATCATTCATTCATTTTGGGAGAAGAAATGTACATTTCATCAATCCCTTAAATTCAATGATTTTAAACCAACAAAAGTCAAGTCAACCTTGACCAAGGCCCAAGCAAATAGTCAAACATCACAAGGCCATAAAAATAGCTCAACATAATTTTTACGCAAATTAATCATTTAAAAATCAAATTAAAAATAAATTAAAATTCAATTTAATTTGGTCAAAACCTAAAACAAAAAATTCAAGCATTTAATTCAGAGGACCTTAAACAAATTCAAAGGACCTTAAACAAAAAATTTTATGATTTTTGAAAAGTCAAAAGTATTTTTAAACAATTAAAAATGTGCACAAAAGCATTTAATTAGTGAAAACTATCAAAATGAATCCAAAAAATATTTTTAATTCAGAAAATGGAAGAGAAAAATATTTAAAGATTTTTGGTGAAAGTGCCATATTTTTTGGATTAAAAATGAAATTAATATGAATTAAATAAAATAAATGGATTAAATGAAAAATCAGAAAAATAAAAAGATATTCAAAAAAACAAGGGCCATCAGATCTCCCTCATTAATTGAGGTGGCAGATCTGATGGCCAAGTGTGCGCTTCCATCATGTTCTGCAGTCAACGCGTGTACACGCGTGGTAATCAGGAAGAATGGCTTAGATTAAAACATTGGACCAAGATCAGATGGTTCATGTCATGCCAATACACCACCGGAGCCCTAGCTCCGGTCATCTTCTTCAGTGAGGACCACCAGACTGGTCCAACCAAAACTTCATGTAAAATAAAAGACGAATACACTAATTTGAAGAAAAAATGCTCAGGAGCACGAATCTGACCTCCATTTCTTCCAATTCCAAGTATATTGAAAGATACATGGATTTGAAATTTGAGGTTCATGATCTGAGTTGCTTCAATTTGACCTCAAAGCAACTCAATCTTGTTGCCTACATTGGTAGGACTTCAGCAAATCAAAAATCACAAAGAATAGTGGAGAATTGAGAGTGAATCGAATAGATGAAGTTTCTGAATTTTTACCTTCGAGTAGCTTCAAATTCGCTTGATCTTGATCTGGATTTGCTTGATTCCTCTTCCTCTTGCTTGCAGTGATCAATTGAGATGGAAAGGGCAATGAATTCTTAGAGTTTGAATTTCAAAACAGAAGGTGAAATTCAAACTCGATTTCAATGAAATCTTCAAGATTTTCTATGGAGTGAGGGTGTCGCGTTACACGAAAAACCGGCGGGAAAAGAAACAGAGCCGCCACCGTGCGTTATTTATCCCAAAGGAGGGAAAGGAAACGCTCGAAGTAAACCTGGAAAGGAAATGGTCTCACGACCAGAGATTGCAAGGATCGGGAGTCGGTTATGCGAAGGGAAGGTATTAGCACCCCTACGCATCCGTTGTACTCGACGGGATCCACGCTCAGAAAGAATAGAAGAAAGGTTGCTGAATAACTGCTCAAAACTGCACAAGCTGGAGTAAACACAGATGAAAGACGGAGAAAGCGGACTCGGCAGGATGTCGCATCCTGGGCCTACGTAGTTTGTCAGACACAAACATCAGAGTCGACGTAGTTCGGGGAAATGGGGAACGTGCTCTCTAGGATATTGCATCCTATGCATACGTATCTTCTCTAACCAGAGTAAGAATCAGAGCACTCGTAGCTCGGCTCACGCACGCCGAAGCAAAACGCTGAAAGAAGACACTGAGACGTCAGAGCAAACACACAACCGGAAACGGAATGCCAATCGCTAGTCTTACATCCAACTCCGAACAAAGAAACACAAGCAGGAAACCAAATGCCAATCGCTGGACTTACATCAGATTCCAAACAAACAAACACCAACAGGAAACCGAATGCCAATCGCTGGACTTACATCAGACTCCAAACAAATAAACACCAACAGGAAACCGAATGCCAATCGCTGGACTTACCTCAGACTCCAAACAAACACACAAGAAGAAGAAGGGTCTCGATTGCAACTAGGGCAAGAGAAAAGGAAGGTATCGATCGCAACGAGGGCGAGAGACAAGGATTAAAGTTAGTCGTTAGTCAAACTTGACAAGACATCGCATCTCGTGCCTACGTATCTCATCTGGACATGAGAATCAGAGTTGTCGTAGTTCGGCTAAACTATTTCTGTTTGTTTTGTGTTTTTTATATGGATGACGTTACTACGCAATCTACCGGATGCTCGACCTTTGGAGACTTACTCGCCTGTAGTAGAAGGAGTTAACGTGTCCCTAAGAGGGGATAAAGTTGGTTTGTGTTTTAGGAAAGCTCACGCAAGAAAGGAAGTCCTAGACGAAGGAACCGTGCTACCTTAATTGACATGCAAACGAGAGACTACGCAGAGTCTAGCAATCCTATGGGGATACAATCACACCACACAAACACATAATCCATAAGGTAAACACACCAACAAGGGGGCTCAAACATCAAGGGTAAGGCTTTAGTCAATGGGTCATATCAACCTCGACAAACAAGCCAACTGGAAGGGTATCTGAGGGCTCTTAACCACTAACATTGACCGTCAGGGTGAGCAGATGAAAGGTAATGAGGATTGGTCCTCATAGCTCTTATCCCGGGCCTGGGTGAGCTTGAATCAATGAAAATGTGGGAGTCCAGAATGTGGGACTCTACTCCACTTGACCGACTCTATATACAAAGGATCTTGGGTGTTTATTCAAAATGCATCAGCACATAGTGCGAGCAAGATGAAAGACTCAACTGAATAGCAGGGGACGGATTGCACATCCCTTCTATCTGCCAATGCCTCTTCACTTAGGAGGACTTAACCTGTATGCCTCGACAAGGAGGTCTTAAGCACAAAGATAAACATACACAGACATTGCCTCTTAAGGAGGACTTCAGACAGGTGCCTGCCAAAAGAAAATGACAGGTCTTCCAGACTACATGGAGAATAAGAAGTTACCTAGGTGGTACGCCAACCACAAGCAAAGCAACTCAAGCAATGAGTTAAAGCGGCTAAAGTACCTGTAAGAAAAGCTAAACAATCAGTACTATGTTCAGACAAACAATCAACAGATAACAACAGTCAGACAACCAATATACACAACATGTAGGCCATAAACTCAATTGAGTTCACCAGCAAAGACCTACAACACAATCAACATTAGTTAAGCAAAGTGAATTGCATCTCAATCAAGGAGATCACATCATTCATTAGAACTTATGGCTTGAACCTGAAATGCACAATTCAAAATGTGAGTACAAACCCTTAGGGCAAAGCCTAGGGTCAAAGGTGAGGAAAAAAGTCAAAACAGCAACCAAAACTAAACATAAAGCTCATTTAATCTATCATGAACATGTCCTAAAAAGGACCAAGTCAAAAGCATCAAGCAAAGTCATCTCATGAGCAAGTTATGGCAAAGGCAATTTCAATGCACTCAATTGATCATCAAGAATGAAAATTCCATATTAAAACAGAAATGACTCAAACAATTCTGGAAATTTTTATGAGCATACAACATGTCAAATATAATCATCATGCCAAAAATTAGGATCAGAGAAGCTCATTTGATATGTCAATGAAAATGAATAAGATCAACATCAAATTGTGTGACACACATTGTCACACCATACAATCATGTGTCCCAAACAGAGAAGGAAAATGCTAAAAATGCTAAATAAAATCTCAAACATCCTACAACATGTTAGGAAGCAGCATATAAAATTTCAAGGCAATTGGTCAAGTATTGAACATTTCACATCAATTTGAATGAAGCAATGTCACAAAAGCATACGTGTCCAAAGGATCAAGCACACTTTAATTCCAGAGATGATAAAAATCATGAAACCAACACCAACAAATAATAGACAAACACATGAACATTTTGCAAAAAATTGGAAATTAATTGGAATCATTTTCAATTTGATATGATTTTTCAAAGTTTGGTAAAAATATTTGAAATAATGAACAAAACACATATGGAAATTGGAGGGAAAGGAGAATGCTGAATTAATTTGAAAACATGCTGGAGTCCAGAATCGAAGCATGTTCAGCGCGCCATCGAAACGCACAGCATAACTAATTGACATGGAATCCCAGTCAGCCAGTCAATGCACACAAGGCTTGGTCAAATAAACGAGAACCAACGGTTATGCCACGAAGCGCCATGCAAGCAGTGACATGGAAATGAATTAAACAACCAACAACCAAATGCAAGAATCGAACACGCACGGCTTCAGTAAATAGCGTTAAAACAGTGACATTGCATGAACAAACCAGAAACCCTAGCGCTACAGTAACAGCACGGCGGTCAGCGGTGGAAACCACCGTCTTCTTCATGAAGACGGTGGTGAACAGTATCAGCATCATGATTTTTTTTGCAGAATTAGCCAAAATGTACATCATTGGAATGCTCATTCAATGAGGAATTCAGATCAAGCAATAATTAAACCTAATTCATCACCAATCATGAGAATCGAGCAAAAATAGTTTGGCATTCAAAACTTCAATTCACTATATCTCAGCCAATAATCCACCAATTCACATGAAATTTAGATCAGATTGATCAGCAAGCAAGGACCTACAAGATTATACACACAAAACAGAGAATTATGCTACTCGAAAATCTGACCTCTTGAAGAACAGTTGCTGAATTCTGGTGATTCAAGGCTTGGCATGTGTGTAGATCTACTCCTGAGCACTTGTTATGAAGCTTTAAGTAGAAATTGAGGCTTGGCACGACCTAGATCCAACTCAAAAATCAGTTTCCATCTTCATGTTCTTCCTTGGATTATGCACGAATTCTGGCCAAAATCAATGATCCAATGCTTGATTCCTCATCCACTACACTCAATGAACCAGAATATGGAAGAAAAATGCAATGCTATGTGGTGAATTTTCAAGTTTTGATTGAGAGAAAATTATGGAGGAAAGAAGAATTTAGATCTAGAATGAGCCAAAAGACCCCATAATTCTGTTATGCTTTACTATTTATACCATGTGTTAATCCATTTGTTAATCATGCTTAGGCTTGGTTAATGGAATTTTAAGAAGAAAAGAGGTGTATGATCAAAATTGATTTTTCACCTCATGCATGGCAATCCCACGTGAACAGTAGCCAATGGCCATGCAATTTCACTTAAAACCACTTTATGAACATGTTGGAATGATCAAAAGGCTCATGTGATGCACCAATTTTGAATTCATGATTTTCCCTCCAAAAATCACACGTATGCACCCATGATCATATGAAGAAATTTCATGCAATGCAATGTTGGTTTTGGAAATTATAGGTCATGAGAAGAAATATGCAAAAAGAGGCACTCATTTGGGAGTTATGAGTCAAAAGTTATGGCCTTTTGAAATTTCAAGCACACTTGGCAATGATTTGATTATATCACCTCAACCATTCATCAGATGCTCATGATCTTGGACTTTTTGGAAGTGGGAGAGAAAGATCTTCAACTTTCATGTTGGACAAAAATTCATTTGAAGCTTTTTTGATGATGTAAGATCAAGTTGAATTTGAACCAAAATCTTTCCATTTTTGGAAACTTGAAATTACAGGTCACTTTCCAATTTGGGAAACTTTTGATCTGGCTTCAAAATCTTCAAGATATGTATTTGACATGATGAATAAGCCTCTTTGGGACATGAATGAGATGTTGAAACTCATTTCCCACACCTCAAAGCCCTCAATTGACTTTTAGTTGACTTTCATGGGCCTCAGATGACCTGAAACTGCACTGTGGACTTTGAGCCTCTAGCACTTGGTACAATGCTTCAAAATGAACCTTGGTTCACATAAGCTCTCTAGAATCACCATAGGGCTTTTATCTCAAGGAAAAACCTTGCTCTCTTGTGCACTGAGGGATCCTCCTGATGCCAGTCTTGACTGATGAGATGCAATGTACTATGCAATGTTAATGTAATGTCAATGTAATGTTAATGACCTAAAAAAAGAAATGAATGCACGAATGGGGGGTGCAAATTTGAGGTGCTACAGCTGCCCCTATTCAATCAACTAAGAACCTGAACGGATGAAAGCAACTACTATCATACTTTCAAGGTAATCAGGGATTGAATACCAAAAGAACCTGGAATTTGCACTATGCGGGGAATGAAGTAAAGAAACAACGACCCGACGTCAACGGACGAACGGGAAAGACCTGAACAAGATGTCCCTGCCGGGAACATGCATGTATTGGGGAAGACGCCGACAAAGCAACAACTGTCTACAAAAGACTCTCTTAGGGAAGCAAGAAAGGGGGAGGTGTTACCGGTTAGTAGGTAACAAGCTCGGGAAGAAGGAATATCTAAGACCGGTGTACTGGTGAGAGATATCAATCAACCAAAAACATCTGAGGAAAACCTGAAGAGGCATATTTCGACTCAGGAAGATCTGACTCCACAGGGGACCAAGGTCCCAATAGGGAGCAGACAGAAAGGAACACCAAGGATACCGGGTTGTAGGCATATAACAGGTGACCGACCAAGGCGTGAATTGGTTTGTGTTCCAAAACACTCATCATCCTGAAGAGAGCTAGAAAAGCAATCTTGTTAAAGGATGGACATTCGATTCCACAAGGAATACGAATCTTACTCAGTTGGGGAAACAAACAAAGGGTTCAACCAAAGAGTGCATGAGATATATTATCTATAGCCGTCAAAACGTAGATAATATACTCGCATGGAAGATTATCCATAACCGGGTTGTAGGTTGACAAAGGATAAATCGACCAAAATCGTGAATTGGTGTGTGTTCCAAAACACTCATCATCCTGAAGAGAGCGAAAGCAAACTTGTTAAAGGATGGACATTCGATTCCACAAGGAATATGAATCTTACTCAACTGGGAAGGACAAAACCTCGACTGAAGAGCGCATGAGATATATTATCTATAGCCGTCAAAACGTAGATAATATACTCGCATGGAAGATTATCCATAACTGGGTTGTAGGTTGTCAAAGGATAAATCAACCGAAATCATGAATTGGTGTGTGTTCCAAAACACTTATCATCCTGAAGAGAGCGAAAGCAAACTTGTTAAAGGATGGATATTCGATTCCACAAGGAATACGAATCTTACTCAACTAGGAGGGACAAAACCTCGACTGAGGAGCGCATGAGATATATTATCTATAGCCGTCAAAACGTAGATAATATACTCGCATGGAAGATCATCCATAACCGGGTTGTAGGTTGTCAAAGGATAAATCAACCGGAAAGAGAAACAATCGTTACCAACAATAACAGGGTAGACGAGAGATGACTCACTGGGGATAAATTGCGCGAACAAGGCAATTATCCAAACAACTGGGGTAGAATGAATATTCGATTCCGCAAAGGGACAACGAATCTTACTCGACTGGGGAAACACGAAGGGCTTCGACCGAAGAGTGCATGAGATGTATTATCTATAGCCGTCAAAACATAGATAATACTCTCGCATGGAAGATTATCCATAACCAGGTTGTAGGTTGTCAAAGGATAAATCAACCGAAAAGAAAGGCATCGGGATACCAGACTAAGTATGTAAAGATGACCAATCAAAAGGGGAAACTACAAACATTATCGGCAAACGGTGAATGAAAGAGGACCCACTGAGGATATAATTGCTTACTCAGAGCAATTATCCACAAGGAAGGGGAAGACCCGCTGGGGATAAGATTGCTTAATCAAAGCAAATATCCAAAAGGGAAAAGGACTATCAATACCGAAAACTGGATAATGATAACCGCAAAGAGGGGATTACATCTACCGGTTCGTAGGTATAAAACCACGGAAAAGTAACCGTCATCGACTAGGATGAGCACAAGGGTTGAATCCACAAAGGGGAGAAAAGAGGGTTCACATCTACCGGTTAGTAGGTAGAAGACCACAACAATCTGCTGAGGAACATAATGGGAGAAAATAGGATTTACAACTACCGGGTAGTAGGTAGAAGACCACAACAATCCGCCAACAACCAGAATGAACCCCAAAGGTTACCTCTGCTAGGGGATGAAAGTAGGATTTATAACCACCGGTTAGTAGGTAGAAAACCGTAAAGATAGGACTTACAACTATCAGTTAGTAGGTAGAAGCCAACAACTTCTGCTGAGGATAAGATGAATGAGTGTCGGTTAGTGAGCAACTATTCATTTATACCACAGGGAAGCACAAGAGACAACCAATAGGAAGCCAATTTAGGATCGATCCGAAAAGGCAAAGTGAATCAAGACTCATCCTAACGAGGAAAGAACTCGATAGGGAAAACCCATCCCGTTATGTGTGTAGGGAGGGAACGGAAACAACTGTCATCCACGAGGATATAACTCAGTGGGGAGTGCAAAAGGAAATGGTAGACACTTTCTGCTTAAAGGGATGACTCTATATGGAGAGATCAGACATACCAACATCTGCTTGGGGAGATCTACTAGGGAGATCGGTATCACCAATTAGCAGGAGACAACAATCAACAGATATATGGCAAAAGATGCAACATGAATATCTGAATGTTATGATTATGCGTATATGCATTATGCATGATGAATGCTGACAAACAGACATGTCTGACACACATAAGTCCAGGAATCAACCACCCGGCACTACCCTTCTAGAGGGAAAGCCAAAAGATCACCCGAGAGCAAAAGAGATCTGCCGGAGACTGGGATATCAGGGGACAACATCATCCTGCAGGGGAGGAAGGCCACGAGAGGCTTCCGGAGGGATCGTCAGTCACAACCGGAGAAAAGAGTTCATAGCACAGGCAAACACTGCCACAACAACAACTCATGTTGGGAGTCAAAGATACCAAGAAGCAACCAAATCTCTGGTGGGGATAGATAGGCATTGATAAAGTTCATCATGCCAACAACTCCGCTGGGGATCTATCCGAGGAAATGATGGAGTACTGGGATGTC
Organism: Lathyrus oleraceus; assembly: GCF_024323335.1. Classification (NCBI taxonomy): domain Eukaryota; kingdom Viridiplantae; phylum Streptophyta; class Magnoliopsida; order Fabales; family Fabaceae; genus Lathyrus; species Lathyrus oleraceus. The sequence goes on from NC_066580.1 coordinate 215,515,347, forward strand.
AATCCACCAAATACCAAATCTTCGAAGAAAAGCACCTATGCTGGGAAAAGGAGAAGACTGCTCTGCTGGAGAGAAGAAAGTTGAAGTCTTCAACAAACACTCTGCTTGGGAACTGGCCCACAAAAGTGTTCAAACAGCAACCTACTGGGGATGACCCACCATAGGGCTCAAACAGCACTCTACTGGGGATGACCCACAATAGGGGCTAATATGGCTTGGAGGAAGAATGTTGCACTGCCGGGGAAATGAAGATGAACAACTTCAAACAACACTACACTGAGCACCCTTGCTGAGGAGAAACCATGAAAGGTTCTACAGGAAAAAGATACAGTTATGCCAGAGATATGAACAAAAGTCTTACCCTTTTGGGAATCCTACCACCCTTGGGAGAGCACTGCAGATCTCCTAAGTATCCTTCCATCATCGTGAATGTTCACTTTGTTTAAGAACAATTTTGTGAAAGATTTGTTTATTTTGAAAACAATGATATTTTATCAATTAAGACATGCAAAACATTTGTTGAGTTGAAACAAATAAGAGTGCAAATAATTGGATAAAAGCTCAAATTGATTTGATGGAATGGTAGTCTGCGAATGGCAAGACTCCATAGATCTGTACAAGTTTGAAATTGGTGATATATATTAGAAAGGGCTACATTGAACATAATGACCATTTCTCCACCAATTCCGAATTTCGATGTATTCGAAGCTTCAGTCGACGACGAATCAAGAATTTTCTGGCGGATGACAGATGTAGAACACAGTCTTTTCAAGATGCAGTTACTTGCCAAATCCCTAATTTTTGCCTAGATTGCCCCAGTGTGAGGTACTCAATCTAGCGGGATGCAAATTCTTTTTTTCAATGTCTCTAATTTTTTCTTGGATCTCCCTTTCGGGTTTTCAATCCACCAAGACGCTCCTTTTTGGCTAAGTCGCCCTTTTGGGTGTTCAACTTAGCGAGTTATTCTGTTTTTATTTTAGGCGAAGTATTTCTTGACTGCATCTGAATTCACAGGACGAGTGAAATCCTCCCCATCCATTGTTGTAAGTGTCAAAGCACCGCCTGAAAAGGCTCTCTTGACAACATATGGACCTTCATAGTTTGGAGTCCACTTGCCGCTGGAATCGGGTGCGAAAGACAAGACTTTCTTAAGCACGAGGTCACCTTCTCGGAACACACGAGGCTTGACCTTCTTATCGAATGCTTTCTTCATTCTCTGCTGATATAACTGACCATGACACATGGCAGTTAATCTCTTCTTTTCGAGCAGATTCACTTGGTCGTAACGACTCTGAATCCATTCAGCATCAGTCAACTTGGGATTTGAGGGTGCTATTTTTCTTCTGTCTCTTTCTTTCTTTTTTTCTTTCTTTTGATTTTGATTTTGATTTTGATTTTGATTTTGATTTTTATTTTTATTTTTATTTTTCACCCTCCTCTTTCTTTCTTTTTTTTTTTTTTTTTTTTTGCATTTGTAATGCCCCAATTGGACTGTTTTGCTGATTCTCGAGATGCAGCTGAGTGATCTTCTTTTCTTGCTCAAGAAGTCAGGAAATCTCGTCAGGAATCCTTTCAACATCATCTTCCTCTGCTTCGAATACAGGGAATTCAAAATTGGGAGATAGCGTTGGATCATTATGTTCAATGGGTTTAAGAATCAACCTGCATAATGATTTTGCTATGAAAAGCTTTTTGGAAATCAAACAAGGCAATCATTATGCAGATGAAAAGATTGCTTTTATTCTTGTTTTTAGGGTTTTTTGTGATCACCAATTTCATGCAAAAAGCGAAAAGGGAAAACAAATGGAAAAACAAATGTTTTAACATGCTTTTATTGAATGAAAATATCATTGCACAAATGTTGCCAACAATGTCATCACTTCTCCTTTTGGCATGGGAAAAGGGTTTTTAAACAAAGTGATTATTACTCTGACTTATGAATGACTGTAGGAACATCCACAGCGACCCAATTGTTGCAGATCCCACCAGGGATGACAAAATTGTCAGAATCCTCTGTATCTTCTTCTAGAATAGTAGCAACTTCTTCGCTCTGATCGGCGTGGATAAAACCTCCACTCTTGAACAACCCTTTTCGTTGAATACCCCAGAAGAACAGCCAATGCCATCCCGGGACTTGCTGTCTTCAAGCTCGACTAACATTGGGACCTACGTCCTCAAAATTCAGAATACCTGATCTCATAAGGTCTTGAACCTTATTCTTCAACTGAAAGCAGTTGTCCACATCATGGCCAGGAGCACCCGAATGATACACACAATGCTGATTAGGCTTATACCACCACCGAGGGTTGACGGGTATAGCCGGAGGGTCTCTGGGAGTAATCAAGTTCCGCTCTATCAAAGAGGGATACAGTTCTGCGTATGACATAGGAATCGGATCAAAAGTGATCTTCTTCCTCTCATTACCCATACTAGCTTGATTATCATTGCGAGGCTGGTTAGCCTGCTGCTGAGGACGATGTTGTTGATGTTGATATTGCTGAGTTGGTCTTCTTTGCTGTTGTTGAGGTTGAGTTGCTGGAATAATCACAGCAGCGACTTGACGATATTGTCTTCTGTTCACATTCCTCCGATGGTGCATAGCATTTGTTCCACCCTCTCCCCTTCCGGGTGCCCCAGAAAATGGCTTCTTAGCACTGGAAGAGCTTGAAGAGCCAGGATCTCGGATCTTTCCTGCTTTGATAAGACTCTCTGTTCTTTCTCCACAGATTACAACATCTAAAAAGCTACCAAACGGGCAACTTCTCATACGGTCCATGAACACACCCTGCAGGGTTCCAATGAACATATCAGTCAGCTCTCTCTCCAACATCGGAGGTTGCACTCTTGCGGCTAGTTCACGCCACCTCTAGGCGTACTCTTTGAAGCTTTCACCAGATTTCTGACACAAACTCTGTAACTGAGTTCGGCTCGGAGCCATATCCATATTGTGCTTGTACTGCCTCAAGAAGGCTTCACCCAAATCCCTCCAGCTTCTAACAGACTCCCTCTTCAGGTCCATGTACCAGTCCAAGGACGCTCCAGACAAGCTGTCTTGGAAAAAGTACATCCACATCTTCTCGTCGTCAGTATATGCGGAAATCTTTCTGTAGTAGGCCTGCACATGGGTGCGAGGACAAGAAGTGCCATTATATTTGTCAAAGGATGGCGCCTTGAATTTGTGAGGGATTCTCAGCCCATCAACCAAACCCATATCAGTAACATCAAATCCCAAAGAGTTCTGACACTCCATGGTACGGATTTTCTCAGCAAGGGCATCAACTTTTCTGTCCCTCTCTTCAGTCCTTACAACTTCATCATCCTCACTGAGAACGGTGAACATATCCTCTTGTCTGTCAACCAACGGAGCAGGATGACGAACTGGAGCACGGGTTGCTCTAACATTAGCAGTCTCTGCAGCAATAGGTTGTCCGTTGATTCTGATACCCCTCAATTCATCACCCACGGCATAGTTAGGGACGGGGATGGTGGCAGCAACATTGTCATTAATAGGGACTCCCTCTAGTGAAGCACGGTTGACCGGTGGAATCACAGCTTCCTGTCTCTGGGCCAAGGCTCGCAGCTCCTCTTGCCCTTGTACAACCCCTTGCATCATGCTCATAAATTGGGCCATGTTAGCCCTCATCTCTGCCAATTCAGCCTGAACTTGATCCATGCTTCTCTGTTGATTCAGTCTGGTCGCGTAGCGGTGCGGACGACGATCAGCAATCCTGCCTAGAACAGGAACCAGAGTGAGAAGTCTTGTTCAAGAACACCTGTAATGCAAGAATGATATGTATATGATGCGTATGATGTGTATGCTGTTTATCATGAATGATCCTGAAAAAGGATATGCGTATGCGGGTTAACTGTTCTTTTTTTGCATTATCCTTTTTTTAAAATAGACATGCTATGATGCAAATGATGAGACCATGACTGGTTGGCTGTGCATCACGAGGCACAGGATCAGAGCTTCGGCATGACTTCGGAACCAGAAACCACATATCAAGGTCATCTGGAACCCAAGGTCATCTGGAACCCATATTGCAGAACCAAGTCACCAACAGGAACCAAGAGTCACCAACAAGACACAGTCACCAACAGTACTTGTAATGATCCATTCCCTCCCCACTCACGGGTGTCATCTAGGCCAGGGTAAGGTCAAGAGAAACGCAGGATAAACAACCCTTTCAAGAATATCATCATATACATACCAAATGTATGCAACGATAATACCCCATCAGGATCTGAACTGCTCGTGATATCATGTTCCGCTAAGTGGCGCCACACCACCCGCTTCCCATGAATCACTCTATTCCTAGGTGTCCTAAAGTTCACTCATAGCCTGGGTATTGGGCCTTTTACCTCTTGTAACTCCCCACCCAATAGAGAAACAGATACACAGCCAGCACAATGATAATATGATGCTGTCGCGGCGGGATTTTTCACGGGATTAAGTATTGATTGAACTTAACCCGTTTGAAAAATATTTTAAATGCAAGAGTCGCCACCGTCTTTTATTTTATCCAAAAAGAGGAAGGGAAAAATAACGATAAATCCCTTTAGAGTTACGGGTTCGGGGGTTGGTTATGCAAAGGGAAGGTATTAGCACCCTCTACATCTGTGGTACTCCACAGGAACCTTTTTGCTTATGTTTATGTGAATGCTTTGCTTTTTTCGCTTTTAGCGTTTGATTGGGGAGATGAGAAAAGAACTTGATTTTATTGCTTTTTGGACTCGATAAAGTCGTAGACTTCATGCCTACGTATCTCCAAGGCGCAATGGAGAAATCAGAATCCACGTAGTTCTCCCAAAAGAAAAGGGGAAAGTCTGTTTTGTTGATTTTAGATTTGAACGAGCCTAAACCCTAAAGAAATAAATAAATGGGCTCATTACAGGAAAGCCCAAGAGTAAGCTTATGAGTGTGTGAAAAGGGTTTCTTAAACGGCGACCGTTGGAATTGCATCGGGTTTCTTTTTTTTGGATTTTTCGATTTTTTAACATAAAACGTGAACAATACGATTAAACACACAATACAGAACATAAAAAATGCGAGAAAGTAAATTATTACAACACAGTTAGCTATGAATAGTTAGTATTACGAATAGTCAGTGAAGTTAATCGAGCTGAAACTGAAACGAAACGGTTAGTAACAATATAAACAAATATAAAAAAAACAATATAAACATTTACTTTAGACAAAATAAACATTTGATATAAATAAACATTTAATTAAAATAAACATTTAAACAAATAATTAATTTAACTAACATTTAAATAAAACATATATGCAAAATAATATAAAAGATAAACAATATTTAGTAAACAAAAGTATATATATATTATAATATATATATATATATATATATATAATATATATATATATATAATATATATAATATATATATATATATATAGACAAATAATATATAATAGACAAAGATAATATATATATATAATATATAATATATATATATATATATATATATCTATATATAATATATATAACAAAATAAATATATATATTATATATATATATATTATATATATATATATAGATAAATAATAAAATAATATATTAAAACACATGTCGGCAAGCCGGAACTTTGCCGATTTCAGAGATAAGTGAAGAATATTACCTTGTGTGAAGAGGATGAACTTCTGATCGTTCAAATGATCGACCGAAAGCTGGAAACCGTCACCGACGCAGTGCTGGCTGCCTTCGTGAGTAGCTGACTTCAACGTTGCTTTTGATCGGTGAAACGATGCCGGAATGAAATGAACCTTGGATATTTGTGACCTGGACTCAACGGACTTCAAAGATATGAAATCAGTTTTGTGTTTCAGTGAATAATCGGGACGATTTTGGGTTACCGAAAATGAAGAACAAGTGAAATACGGTAATGCTTTTGGAAAAATATTTCTTTTCAATTCTCTGTTTCTCTCACCACACGTTCTTTCCTTACTGATCCACTCTCTCCTTTTCTTTTTTCTTACTAACCACATCTATATATATATATATATATATATATATATATATATATTTAGATTACTTAAACAATAAGAAACCTAAAAAAATCTAACATAAATTAATAATATATATTTAGATTACTTAAACAATAAGAAACCTAAAAAATATCTAACATAAATTAATAATATATATTTAGATTACTTAAACAATAAGAAACCTAAAAAATATCTAACATAAATTATTAATATATATTTAGATTACTTAAACAATAAGAAACCTAAAAAATATCTAACATAAATTAATAATATATATTTAGATTACTTAAACAATAAGAAACCTAAAAAATATCTAACATAAATTAATAATATATATTTAGATTACTTAAACAATAGGAAACCTAAAAAATATCTAACATAAATTAATAATATAATTTATATATTATATAATAATAATAATAAACTAATATAATATTAATCCTAATCAAATAAACTAATTAACAACTAAACACAATTAATATTAAGCACAAATAATATTAAACGGCACACGATTAAAATACGATAAAATCGAGCGACACGAACGCGATAAAAACGATGACAATTTGCACAGCAAAACAGACAAATTGATAAAACCAATAAACCAGTAAACCGGTAAACCAGTAAAATCAACAACACGACTCAAACAGACTCGATTAAATCACACGGCACAACACGTAATTAAATACACAACCCTAGGCAATAATAAAATCAACACGACATCACGAAAACGCTGACAAACACAATCACAAATAATCGGACAATACGAAAACTTTAATATATTCGAAATACAGTCAAAATACCGACAAACAAACAATTAAATAGATAAAAACGCACAAAACCTAATCGAAGCGATGCCACGCACAACAGAGATAAGCGAGATAAATACGAGGCAACGATATCGGCCAGGTTTTGCTAAAACAACGAAATACAACACGGTAAGCAACGAAAACACACAAAACCTAATCAAACCAGTTGTCACGCGAAGTTTAAGAAATTGAGATGAATACGAGACAACGAGATTAATCAAGATGTGGTCAACAAAGCCAAAGTCAAATTTTGGGGTGCGACAGATGCCCCTATTTAATTAACTTATGCCAGATAGCCGGAGGCTATCGAATGGCGTAAGGTAATTAAATATGACAAATGCCACAAAATTTGACCGCAAATGCATGTATGCATGATGCAAAAGACAGACAGACACAGAGACACAGGAGTGCAAACTCTACTGGGGAAGGACATACACCGACTCAATGCATGAAGGTAAACACTGAGAATACTCAGCTGGGGAAGATTCACTACCTATTCATAGATGGAAAATAGGAGGAAAAGAGATATTGACTCAATGTTGACGATACATCACTATCTCATTGATGAAAGTGGGAAAAGATCAATATAAGAAGAGTACTGATGTGACAGTACATTACCAACTCAAAGATGGAGGTAACAGAAAAGATGAATACCAACTCAAGGATGAAGGTATAACAAGGGCATAATAAGAATCGAACTGCGTTAACTCATGGTTGTCAGCTCACTACCCACTCATTGATGAGGTAAACAGGGCATGCCAACTCAAAGTTGAAGGCAAGCTTCAAAAGATTGATAATAACACTGCTAGGGAAATCAAATTCCAACTCATTGATGATGGTGTAGATGAAGAATCAGATCTAAGGATCATTGTGCAGACTTACAGTTGAATGCACACTACCAACTCATTGATAAGGTAGACAGAGAAATGCCGACTCAAAGTTGAAGGCAACCACCGATTCATTGACAAAGGTGTTTAAAAGAATTTAGAACATATTCTCCTGGAGATGTTTATCATTACCGACTCAAAGATGACGGTGGAAGGACAAAATGTACCTAACTCATAGATGAAGGTACTCCATCCACTCAAAGACGAAGATGGAATCAGAAGTTATCTGTGCAGACTCAAAGATGAAAGCACACTATCAGTTCAACAAGGATCAAACATACCCTACTCATAGATGAAGGTACTCCATCAACTCAAAGACGAAGATGGAATCACAGGAAAATGTGCGAACTCAAAGATGAATGCATATTACCAGCTCAAAGTTGCAGGTACTTCACCAACTCAAAGACGAAGGTGGAATCAAAAGGAATCTGTGCTAAACTCAAAGACGAAAGCACGCTACCAGCTCAAAGTTGCAGGTAGAACCATGGAACTTTCTATGAGGATGTTATCAACTCATAGATGGAGATAATAATTAATTTATCCGAGGGATAACAAAGGTTACCACTCATGGATGTAGGTAACTCAAGTTTGTAACGGGTACCAACTCAAAGATGAAGGTATAAAGGACTTGGACACAATATCTGTCATGTCTGTTTTACTGAATGAGAGTCACAAAGACTATATTGTTGCCTTCTTTTACTGGCAATTTCTGAGCTTTATCTGGAGTGACGAGGTTCAAACTAGGATAGAACTAGAATGAAATGGTCAAACAAGACTTCAACTGAAGAGGAATGAACTCATCAGGATTTACAACTGAAACAACCATCTTCCACGAGGCATAGATCTCTGTGGGGAACATGACCAATAAAAGGTATTTTGCTGCTTATGAGGATACTCTATATGGAGAGATTGACTCAACCCACAATATAAACAAGGAAACAAGGTGCATATGAATGCAAGCATGATATGTCATAGATATGCATGAATATTTAGTAATGAATGCATGATGGACAGACAAAACTAGGAATAACTAAAAATGTTAACAGCTGCATAAGGACTTGCTGGAGATTTGCACTAAGACTCGCTAGGGAGTAGTACAAAGACTTGCTGGGGAATTGGTACAAGAGCACCATATCCAGGTTTCTTTAAAAGTCTGTCTCTGCTGAGGATTCCGTAGAAGAATGGAGATGCCTTCTACTTCAAAAATGCAGGAGATTCCCTGTGGTTCTTGAATTTGTGAGGTATATGAGGATTGGACCTTTCTGAGGACTCCGCTGGGGATACAAGGTGTTATCCTCTGGAAATAAGATGATATTGTAAGAGAGGTCCTGCAATTCTTGAATTTGCTGATAATGCAGAAGGGATTATTCTTCTGGAAGACTCCGCTGGGGATAAAGTCCGCTGGGGATAGGTGGTATCTTTCCAGGGAATAAGAATATAGGGGAAATCTATCCTTGATTTTTTTTCTTTAATTATCATGGAGACTTTCTGTATCTGAAGACTCTGCAGGGGATTATGGTGTCTGATATCTGGTTACGAGATCTTTCCTCTAGGAGACTCTGTCGGGGAACAGTGATGTCTGACCTTTGAATATAAATGAGAATTCAGGAGAAATCCTGCAATTCTTGAATTTGCTTAAAATGCATAACACACTCTTCTTTTACTATAAAACATTACTGAGGAGGAGACATATCCTTCTATTGAATGGACATAGCACAACAGGAGATTCCCTGTAGTTTCTGAATATCAACTTTCTTCACTCGCTGAGGGATGGAGACCTCTGTATTACTCCTGCTCGGGAAATCAAAGCTTCCTTCTCATCCTCTGCTGGGGACATTGCTGATCCCTCCTTAATAAATTACTGGGGAAATACCTGTAGTAATCCCATAGGCCAAATCTGTAACTTAAAACCTGGATCAAAGTCTTCATGATCAATTAACCGGGGAGTCTTCATGATCAATTAAACTGGGGAGTCTTCATGATCAATTAACTGGGGAGTCTTCATGCCCCAAGTGAAGGGAAGAAACTTCTTGAAATATTTCTTGCATGATCTCTTGAGGAAAACTAGGAAGCATAGCTGGGGATATCCAGAATCACAACCTCTGCTGGAGAAATATTACTGCCAAGACACCTGTGGAGATTTTTTCATCATATACATATAAGGATAGTAATATGAACATGTCTAGTTGGAATCACATGATTTCAGAATTACTGGGACCACATGTCTCAATCCTTTTATTGATGTCCACAAATTAAAGTAAATAATCTTTATAGTTTTCAAAAACTGTTTTTAATTCAAAACTTTTGTTTCAAACATATCTGTCAAAGTAAAAGAACTTTCGTAAATTGAAATGAAAATTAAGAGTGCCAAGAAATATAGAAAGGCTCAAATTGATTTGATAGGATGGTAATCAGCCAACAGCGTGATTCCATAGATCTTTACAAATTGGAAAATGGTAATTTCGTGGAAAAAGGGTACGTTGAACTACAATGACATCATTCTCTCTTCCACTTTTGACCTGTATTGCAGCTTTGAGAAAGTTGGAGAACTGTTGAAAATATTCTGATACTTCAATGATCTTATCTCTGTTATGCAGTTACTTGCCTGAAATCCCTAACTTTTGCCTAGATTGCCCTTTCGGGTTTTCAATCTACCGGGATAATATTCTCTTTGTTTTTTTATGTCTCTAATTTCTGCTTGGACCGCCCTTTCAGGTTTTCAGTCCACCGAGACGCTCATTTTTGCCTAAGCCGCCCTTTCGGGTTTTCAACTTAGCGAGCTGTTCTTTTATTTTTTAGGCGAAGTATTTCTTGACTGCATCTGTATTCACGGGACGTGGAAGCTCTTCACCATCCATGTTTGTAAGAATTAAAGCACCGCCTGAGAAGGCTTTCTTGACAACATAGGGTCCTTCATAGTTAGGAGTCCACTTGCCCCTAGAATCATTGTGAAATAGTATCATCTTCTTGAGCACAAGGTCACCCTCTTTGAATTCTCTCGGCTTAACCTTCCTATCAAATGCCTGCTTCATTCTCTTTTGATATAACTGTCCATGGCACAAGGCAGTCATTCTTTTTTCTTCAATCAAATTCAACTGATCGTATCTGCTTTGACACCATTCAGCCTCTGACAACTGAGTTTCCATTAGTATCCTCATTGATGGAATTTCAACCTCTATCGGTAACACAGCTTCCATACCGTATACAAGTGAAAATGGGGTTGCCCCAGTTGAAGTACGGACTGATGTTCTATATCCGTGTAGTGCAAAAGGCAGCATTTCATGCCAATCTTTGTAGGTAACAACCATCTTTTGAATGATCTTCTTGATATTCTTATTTGCAGCTTCAACTGCCCCATTCATCTTGGGACGGTAAGGAGAAGAGTTGTGATGCTCGATCCTGAAACTTTCACATAATTCATCCATCATTTTGTTGTTCAGATTGGAGCCATTGTCAGTGATGATCTTGTTTGGAATGCCATATCGGCAAATGAGATTATTTTTGATGAATCTGACCACCACTTGCTTTGTCACCTTTGCATACGAAGCTGCTTCCACCCATTTGGTGAAGTAATCAATTGCCACGAGAATGAAACGGTGTCCGTTGGAAGCTTTGGGTTCAATCATACCGATCATGTCAATGCCCCACATTGAGAATGGCCAAGGAGCAGAAATCACATTCAAAAAGGTTGGTGGTACATGAACCTTATCAGCGTAGATCTGACATTTGTGACACTTCTTTACAAATTTGCAGCAATCTGATTCCATGGTCAACCAGTAGTAACCAGCTCTCAACATCTTTCTTGACATAGAGTGGCCGTTTGCATGAGTACCAAAGGACCCTTCGTGAACTTCTTTCATCAACATTTCTGCTTCCTTTTTGTCAACACATCTGAGTAAGACCATGTCATAATTCCTCTTATAGAGCACATTCTGATTAAGGAAGAAACTGCCTGACAATCTTCTCAAAGTCTTTTTATCTTTTTCTGTTGCTCCAAGAGGATACTCCTGAGTCTGAAGGAAATGCTTGATATCGTGGTACCATGGTTTATCATCAAAACTGGCCTCAGCTGTAAACACATGTGCTGGTCTATCAAGTCGCTTGATCACAATTCTGGGTACTTCGTTTGGAAAACCCACTTGATACATTGAAGACAACGTAGCTAGAGCATCCGCCATCTGATTCTCATCCCGAGGAATGTGATGCAATTCAACCTTGGTGAAGAAAGTCAACAATCTTCTTGCATAGTCTTTGTATGGGATCAAGCCAGGGTGGCGTGTTTCCCATTCTCCTTTGATCTGATTGATAACTAACGCTGAGTCACCATAAACAGTAAGATTTTTGATGCGGAGGTCAATGGCTTCTTCAAGACCCATGATACAGGCTTCATATTCAGCAATGTTGTTTGTACATTCAAAGCAAATTCTTGCCGTGAAAGGAATATGAGAACCTTCTGGAGTGATAATGACTGCACCTACTCCATGTCCATAAACGTTGGAAGCTCCATCAAATACTAAACCCCATTGAGAATCTGGTTCAGGTCCTTCTTCAGGAAGTGGCTCTTTACAATCTCTGGATTTTAGGAACATGACATCTTCATCAGGAAACTCATCCTCATTATCATTGTGATCTTCAACGGGTTGGTGAGCAAGGTACTCAGCCAACACACTGCTCTTGATAGCTTTCTGGGTATGATACTCAATGTCGTATTCTGATAACAGCATCTGCCATCTGGCAATCTTACCAGTGAGTGCAGGCTTCTCAAAAATGTACTTGATTGGATCCATTTTGGATATCAACCAAGTGGTGTGACTTAACATATACTGCCTCAATCTCTTAGCAGCCCAAGCCAATGCACAACATGTCTTCTCGAGTAAGGAGTATCGTGATTCACAGTCAGTAAATTTCTTGCTTAAGTAGTAAATGGCATGCTCTTTCTTTCCAGTTTCGTCTTGTTGACCCAGAATACAGCCCATAGAATTCTCAAGCACTGTCAAATACATAACCAACGGTCTTCCAGCAACAGGTGGTAACAAGATAGGAGGCTCCATGAGGTACTCTTTGATACTGTCAAATGCTTTCTGACAATCCTCTGTCCAAACACAATTCTGACTCTTTCTCAGCAATTTGAAGATAGGTTCACAAGTGGCAGTCATGTGAGAAATAAACCGGGATATGTAATTCAATCGTCCTAGAAAACCTCTCACTTGCCTTTCTGTTTTTGGTGCGGGCATCTCTTGGATAGCTTTTACTTTATCTGGATCAACTTCAATGCCTTTTTGGCTGACAATGAAGCCCAAGAGTTTACCTGACCTGACGCCAAATGTGCATTTGTTCGGATTGAGGCGAAGACGGAACTTCCTCAATCGTTGAAACAGCTTCAATAGATCTACTAAGTGACCTTCTTCTGAACGAGACTTCGCGATCATGTCATCCACATAAACCTCAATCTCTTTGTGCATCATGTCGTGAAAGAGCGTTGTCATGGCTCGCTGGTAAGTAGCACCTGCGTTCTTCAACCCAAACGGCATCACTTGATAACAGAATGTTCCCCATGGTGTTATGAATGTAGTTTTTTCCATGTCTTCGGGAGCCATTTTGATCTGGTTATACCCGGAGAATCCGTCCATGAAGGAGAATATGTCAAACTTTGCTGTATTGTCTACCAACATGTCAATGTGAGGCAGGGGGAAATCATCCTTTGGGCTTGCTCTATTTAAGTCACGATAGTCGACACACATTCGTACCTTCCCGTCCTTCTTAGGAACTGGCACAATATTTGCTATCCACTCTGGATACACTGAAGTGGCAAGAAAACCAGCATCTATTTGCTTCAGAACTTCTTCTTTAATTTTGACGGCCATATCTGGATGTGTTCTTCTTAATTTCTGTTTGACCGGTGGACATTCTGGCTTCAAAGGTAGCTTGTGCTCTACGATGTCAGTGTCGAGACCAGGCATATCTTGATAAGACCAAGCAAACACATCTACATACTCTTTCAACAGGCTGATCAATTGCTCCTTGACCTGTGGGGATAACAATGCTCCAATTTTGACTTCTTTCACATTTTCTTCCGAACCCAAGTTGACTGTTTCCAAAGGCTCCTTGTATGGCTGAATAGTGTCTTCTTCATTTTCAAGCTGGCGGGCGACCTCTTCTGGAATCTCATCCCACTCTTCCTCTTCAGCTTCGAATACAGAATGTTCAAAGTTGGGAGAGGGCATGATGTCATTGTGTTCAACGGGTTTAAGTAACCTGTACAAACAATTGTTTTTAGAGGACTGACCATGACATGCAAAAATGTGTTCTTTTTAAGGTTTTTTTTGTTACCATTTTCCGAAAAAGCTGAAAAGATAAAAGGACACAAGTGTATAGGAACACAAAAGATCTTTTTCATGGATAGTACGTTTTTGACAAAAGTGCCCATTTTACAAAATTAATGCTTCGCGCTTTGGGCTAAAGCGGAAGATTTTTGAAAACTGAAAAGCTTAATTACTTTGATATGTGGACACAATGTGGGATGTCAACTGCGGTCCAGTTCTTCATAACTACTCCTGGTGTCACAAATCTGGGGCCTTCGTCTTCTGTCTTTCCCTCAAAAGTATCCTCCTCAACTGCTACCATGTTGATAAACCCACCGCTGTGAAAGATATCTTTGAAAGGTCGCACCACTGAAGTCTGCACTTGTTTTCCATCAACAAAGCCTAATCCTGCATGGTTAACGTTTTCTGGCAACTCTATCACCTTGCCCCACATTTCTGTAGGACCTGTCTTGACAATCTGCTGGGCGTCTTTGAATGACGCGATTGAACCTTCACTTTTCTTGTAATCATCGATGGTCAGGGCCTGAAATGGAGTTTGAACAGCCGTCTCGTCTACTTCTATCACACTAAACGATGAAAGGTGGCTAATCAGCATAGCCTGCTCCCCATTAACCGTCACTATTTGCCCATTCTTGACAAACTTTAACTTTTGGTGTAACGTGGATGTAATGGCACCCGCCTCGTGAATCCATGGGCGTCCGAGCAGACAGCTATAAGCTGGCACTATGTCCATAACCTGGAAAGTGATCTGGAATACGTGTGGTCCAATACCAATAGGCAAATCAACTTCTCCAATGACTGTTTTTCTTGATCCATCGAACGCTTTCACAATAATTCCACTGTGCCGCATTTGCCCCCCTTTGTACTTTAGCTTCACCAAGGTAGACTTGGGCATGACATTCAGAGATGAACCGGTGTCAATTAGGATATTAGACAAAGAATCCCCTTGACAATTGGCTGAGATATGGAGAGCGAAGTTGTGATTCTTTCCTTCTTCTGGCAGTTCTTCATCACAAAAGCCTAAGCCATTGCACGAAGTGATGCTGCCTACAACATTGTTGAACTGCTCTGCTGTTATATCCTGTTCTACAAAGGCTTGATCAAGCACCTTCAGTAGTGCTTCTCTGTGGACAGCTGAATTCAATAATAAGGACAGGATCGAGATTTTTGACGGTGTCTGTAGCAACTGATCTACCACTTTGTAGTCACTGAGCTTGATAATTCTAAGTAGTTCATCTGTTTCTTTATCAAGGGTTGAATTGCTTGTTTGCCCTTCTGCTTCTCTTGTCACTGGTACCACGACTACTGGATCTTTCTCAACATTTCTACTTGGGATAACCGGCGGAGCGAACACGCGGCCACTGCGCGTCATTCGGCTATTTGCTGCGATATTGGTAACTGAGGCTAAGGTTTTAATCTCGACCTCTTTACCGTTCTCAATAATAGTTGCTGCATAGCGGTAGGGGACCGCTTTATCTGAAGTGTAAGGCATTGGGCCCGGAGGGCAAATCACCACTGGCTCCCTCGGATGATAAGCTATCTCTACTTTCTCTGGAATGTTGAAGCAAGGAATGATGACATTCACCTCTTGTTCTTGTGATTCTGGAGAACTCACTTGTCTAGAAATCTGAATCAAACCCTGATCAAGGACGCCTTGCAAATCATCTTGAATCTTTCTACAACCTCTTGAATTGACTGAACATGTACCACAGATCTGGTGGTCATGTTGGAATAGACCATGAGCACATAAAACAGAATGAATTTCAACCAAAGACTGCCGAATCTCCTCTATCTTCGTAACACGTTGTTCATTGAGACAAACTTCTATATTGTTCACTGATGAAGGACCATGACTTGGCATTGGATTGTCCTTCACATTGGGACCCATGTTCTTGAAGGTCAGGATACCTGCTCTTGTCAACTTCTGTACTTCCAACTTTAAAGCAAAACAGTTGTCTAAGTCATGACCTGGAGCATTCTGATGAAAGGGACAAGATACCTCTGGCTTGTACCACCAAGGTAGCACTTCTGGTACAAGAGGTCGTGGTCGTGGTTGCACAAGGTTTTTAGTGATCAAAGCTGGATACAATTCTGCATATGACATTGGAATTGGATCAAAATTGGTTCTTCTTTGCTGCTGTGGTGGACGTTGTTGTAACTGATGTTGATGTTGTTGAGGTTGATGTTGTTGCTGATACTGAGTATTCTGTTGGAAGCGGTTGGTACGCTGCTGAGGGTATTGGACTTGAACTGGAGCGGAAGTGATTACTGGAGTCACGGCTGCTATATGTTGGTGTTGGGAATGGTAAGGATAATTGATCCTTCTTGGATGATTATAGGACACAGCATTAGTTTCTTGTTCCTTCTTTTTCATAAAACCGCCGTACCTCTTTGCCCCGCTTGAAGATGAACTTCCTTCTCTGACTAGACGCCCTTCTCGAACTGCTTCCTCTAAACGGACTCCCATGTTTACCATGTCAGTAAAGTCTGTAGGAGCGCTTGCAATCATCCTCTCGTAATAAAAAGTATCAAGAGTCTTTAAGAACACTTTCGTCATCTCCTTTTCTTCCATAGGTGGAACAACCTGTGCTGCAATTTCGCGCCACCTTTGCGCGTATTCACGGAATGTCTCCTTTTCTCTTTGTTGCATGGACCTCAACTGATCTCGGTCTGGCACATTATCAAGGTTGTATTTGTAATGTTTGATAAAGGCCTCGCCTAAATCGTTGAAAGTCTTGATCTGAGAACTGTCTAATCCCATATACCAGCGTAAAGCTGCACCGGTAAGGCTGTCTTGAAAACAATGAATGAGCATCCTTTGGTCGTTGGTGTACATTGACATCTTTCGCACGTACATAACCAAATGGGTCTGTGGACAAGAACTTCCTTTGTACTTTTCAAATTCTGGTAGTTTAAATTTTGCTGGCATCCTTACGTCTGGAACCAAACACATATCATTTACATCTCTGCCAAACAGTTCTTTCCCACGAAGAGCTTTTATCTCTTTTTGTAATTCCGCAAACTGATCCTGGAATTCATCCATTCTATCATTGAGACCAGGATCCTCACTTGGGGTAGGGCCGTGATAGACAGGTTCTCCTAGGTGAGGAGTATAGTGAACAACGGGAGGCACATTAGTGAAGACAGGAGCATTTGGTGGAACGAACTCTTGTTGATATCTATCTTGATTAAGATCCCTGGGTATTTCCCAAGGACGGGATGCTGTGATGGTAACAGAAGTGACTGGGACAGCGTTGATTTCTGAAGCGATGACTGTAGTGACGGGTGCTGCTGTTGTCTGATTCTGAATTTGAGGTTGATTCTGTGCCGAAGTCTGTCCTGAATTATGAACTTGAGCCCTAGCCTGGGCTTCCTCTGCTTGTAGACGGGCGGTTAACATTTGGTTGCGCATCTCTGCTGCCTGTGCTTGCGCCTGGATCTGTGCATCTTGTGCTTCGGCAACCTGAGCTTGTGCTGTTTGAAGTTGAGCAGCTTGGGCTGCTTGGTTTGCTATCAATGTCTCGACCATAGCAGAAAGGCGGTCAACCTGAGCTTTCAATTCTCGGTTCTCGTTATCTGTTATCTCCATTCTTCTTTTGTAGTTGGCTCTTGTGTTGTAATTATGCGTCAGCTTGAAATGGATCTGCTGGCGGGAAGCAACTGTTAGAAGACTGGACCAAGACAGACAACCTGTATGCACGTGATGCATGGATATGCAAAATGAATGATTTTCCAAGGAACTCTAAGTGAAGGAAAAGATAGAATTGCAAACATTTTTGATAACAAAACAAAATTTCATTTTAAGCATTTTTATCAAAATATACAAAGTTATCAACCCAAAATACAACCAAGAAAACCATTTAAGGACATGTGTCATCAGGACGAGCATAAACAAGTAGGAGTTGTCCTTCAAGTCTCTCAATTCTTTCTTCATAGGCCTTCTGCATAAAAGCTTTCTCCTTCACCAAACTGTCTACAAGACCTTTCCATGCACCTGAGGACTGTGGAATCTGGGAGTAATCTGTTGTGCCTGAGGAAAATAAATCCTCTTGCACCCTTGGACGTTTACCTGCACGATCTTCTCCACTCTGCTCCTTTAACTGTCTCTGAAGTTCTTCATTTTCCATTTCGAGCACCTGGGCCTTATCCTTCCAAGCGTCTCTCTCTTTCTTGACCCTCTCCAAGGTGGCTTGGAGTTCTTCTTTGTCATCTAGCGGAAGGTAGGGGGTCTTCAACGGAGCGGGTTTGATAGGATCATGATGTGGGTATGGCATTTTCAACTGTATAGCTCTGGCTCTGATCCACTGGAGGTACGGCTCATAGGAGGTACAATCTTTCTTACCCAATTCAAGTCTCCCTTTGCGACAAACACGATGCCAAGCTCTTACTACTCTCTCTTTCATGGTAGGGTCCTCCTCGTTATCCCTCAAGAAAATACCTTCTAAAAGAATGTTAGGAGGCTTGTCCTTCATAGGGTAACCGAGTTGTCTCCTAGCAAGTACTGGATTATAAGAAATGATTCCCTTTGTGCCCATGAGGGGCACATTGGGGAACTCCCCGCAACTATCAATGATCTTCACATCGTCTAAAACTCTACTATACCATGCAATATCTGACTGGGTAAGAGACATAATCCTCTGTGACCACTGAAGTCCTGACTTGCGATCCCAAAAAGTAGCTGACTTAGGAAGATGAGAGACAAACCATTTGTAGAGTAACGGTATACAGCAGACTATGGTTCCTCCTCCTTTCAAAGTACGGTAATGGATGGAATGATAGGTGTCTCCGAGCAAAGTTGGAACAGGATTACCACTTAGGAAGATGCGTATAGCATATGAATCCACAAAACCTTCAATATTAGGAAATAGTAACAAACCGTAGATCAACAAGGCGAACAAATGCTCCACAATAATATCACAACCTTGACTGGAAAAATAAGAAACCTTCCCCATTAAGAACTTGGCAGTGAAACCTGGAAGTCCTCCTTTGGTGGTGAAGTTATTCTTGAATTCTGACTTCTTCATGTACAACACTTTTGCAAGAGAACTGTGCTCGGGTAACTTTTCTGAACCAGAGAAAGGTACTGTATCAGCAACTGGGATGTGAAGCAACTGGGCATACTCTTCCAATGTAGGCATGAGTTGATAGTCTGGGAATGTGAAACAGTGATAGACTGGATCATAGAACTGTACTAATGTCTGCAATAACCCTTCTTCCATCCTAAGTGTCAATAAAGATATAAGTGCCCCATATCTGTCTCTGAAACCAATAGGATCTGCGATCGAAGAAACCAGTTTCTTTAGTTCATCTATCTTTGGATTGATGAGATTGTACTTTTTCACACTTCTCCGTCCAAAATCCATGTTTCCTGCAATATTTGCAATCCTCACTTTAAGTTCCTTGGAAAAAGGTTGAAATGATGGGAATGAATGCATGTCATGCATGAATGCAACAAACACAAACATGGTCAAACAATACAAGGCTCAAAGTTCATCACCAGCATGGAGTTTAGGACAAAGCCCCAAGATAAGTTCTAAGGTTCACCTGCCAAACGGGTTCTAAAAGTTCCAAGGTTATGGATCCTTCTTCGGATAATATCGGGTTAAGCAACTGCTCGCTTTCCAATATTATTCTCAAAAGAATCTCGCTTGAGTGTGATATCGCGTATCAACCAAACCAACTTTTGGTCCGAAGTGGTCACCGCATCACATCCTAAGTAAGGCCAAGATGGGGTAAAGGTAAACTAAGGTCCTTGGCTTCACGGGCCCGTCGAAAGCAACAATGCCTCACAAATGACTTGTTTAGCACTATCACCCTCAAAGAGGCCTCCACCAAGCGGACAAAGGCTCAAGTCAACTCGGTAAGGATTGTCTCCTATCAAGTCAACCTGAATTATCATCCATCCTATCTCAAATGTGCCCCAAATCCGGGTATAGGATTTATCACAAGTATCCCCCAAAACCCAAAATAACAAACATTACAAACAATACAATTTAGCAAATATTCACAAAGCAAACATATAAACAAGCAAAGATAGGCTAAACCCTCAAATAAGTTTAAGCATTGTTGTCTCCAGCAGAGTCGCCATTCTGTCGCGGCGGGATTTTTCACGGGATTAAGTATTGATTGAACTTAACCCGTTTGAAAAATATTTTAAATGCAAGAGTCGCCACCGTCTTTTATTTTATCCAAAAAGAGGAAGGGAAAAATAATGATAAATCCCTTTAGAGTTACGGGTTCGGGGGTTGGTTATGCAAAGGGAAGGTATTAGCACCCTCTACATCTGTGGTACTCCACAGGAACCTTTTTGCTTATGTTTATGTGAATGCTTTGCTTTTTTCGCTTTTATCGTTTGATTGGGGAGATGAGAAAAGAACTTGATTTTATTGCTTTTTGGACTCGATGAAGTCGTAGACTTCATGCCTACGTATCTCCAAGGCGCAATGGAGAAATCAGAATCCACGTAGTTCTCCCAAAAGAAAAGGGGAAAGTCTGTTTTGTTGATTTTAGATTTGAACGAGCCTAAACCCTAAAGAAATAAATAAATGGGCTCATTACAGGAAAGCCCAAGAGTAAGCTTATGAGTGTGTGAAAAGGGTTTCTTAAACGGCGACCGTCGGAATCGCATCGGGTTTCTTTTTTTTGGATTTTTCGATTTTTTAACATAAAACGTGAACAATACGATTAAACACACAATACAGAACATAAAAAATGCGAGAAAGTAAATTATTACAACACAGTTAGCTATGAATAGTTAGTATTACGAATAGTCAGTGGAGTTAATCGAGCTGAAACTGAAACGAAACGGTTAGTAACAACATAAACAAATATAAAAAAAACAATATAAACATTTACTTTAGACAAAATAAACATTTGATATAAATAAACATTTATTAAAATAAACATTTAAACAAATAATTAATTTAACTAACATTTAAATAAAACATATATGCAAAATAATAAAAAAGATAAACAAATTTAGTAAACAAAAGTAATATATATATATATATATATAATATATATATTATAATATATATATATATATATATTTATATTTTAGACAATAAATATATAGTAGACAAAAATAATATATATGTACATTTAGACAAATAATATAATAGACAAAACTAATATATAATATATATATATATATATATATATATATATATATATATATATTATATTATATATAATATATATATATATATATTATAATATATATATATATATATATATATATAGACAAATATAATATATAATAGACAAAGATAATAATTATATATATATAATTTATTTAGATATATATAGACAAAAATAATATATTATATATTATATATTATATATATATATATATATATATATATAGATAAATAATATATTAAAACACATGTCGGCAAGCCGGAACTTTGCCGATTTCAGAGATAAGTGAAGAATATTACCTTGTGTGAAGAGGATGAACTTCTGATCGTTCAAATGATCGACCGAAAGCTGGAAACCGTCACCGACGCAGTGCTGGCTGCCTTCGTGAGTACCTGACTTCAACGTCGCTTTTGATCGGTGAAACGACGCCGGAATGAAATGAACCTTGGATATTTGTGACCTGGACTCAACGAACTTCAAATATATGAAATCGGTTTTGTGTTTCGGTGAATAATCGGGACGATTTTGGGTTACCGAAAATGAAGAACAAGTGAAATACGGTAATGCTTTTGAAAAAATATTTCTTTTCAATTCTCTGTTTCTCTCACCACACGTTTTTTCCTTACTGATCCACTCTCTCCTTTTCTTTTTTCTTACTAACCACATCTATATATATATATATTTAGATTACTTAAACAATAAGAAACCTAAAAAATATCTAACATAAATTAATAATATATATTTAGATTACTTAAACAATAAGAAACCTAAAAAATATCTAACATAAATTAATAATATATATTTAGATTACTTAAACAATAAGAAACCTAAAAAATATCTAACATAAATTAATAATATATATTTAGATTACTTAAACAATAGGAAACCTAAAAAATATCTAACATAAATTAATAATATATTTATATATTATATAATAATAATAATAACTAATATAATATTAATCCTAATCAAATAAACTAATTAACAACTAAACACAATTAATATTAAGCACAAATAATATTAAACGGCACACGATTAAAATACGATAAAATAGAGCGACACGAACGCGATAAAAACGATGACAATTTGCACAGCAAAACAGACAAATTGATAAAACCAATAAACCAGTAAACCGGTAAACCAGTAAAATCAACAACACGACTCAAACAGACTCGATTAAATCACACGGCACAACACGTAATTAAATAAACAACCCTAGGCAATAATAAAATCAACACGACATCACGAAAACACTGACAAACACAATCATAAATAATCGGACAATACGAAAACTCTAATATATTCAAAATACAGTCAAAATACCGACAAACAAACAATTAAATAGATAAAAACGCACAAAACCTAATCGAAGCGATGCCACGCACAATAGAGATAAGCGAGATAAATACGAGGCAACGATATCGGCCAGGTTTTGCTAAAACAACGAAATACAACACGGTAAGCAACGAAAACACACAAAACCTAATCAAACCAGTTGTCACGCGAAGTTTAAGAAATTGAGATGAATACGAGACAACGAGATTAATCAAGATGTGGTCAACAAAGCCAAAGTCAAATTTTGGGGTGCGACAGATGCATGCAAACATCTATGCAGATATATACAATCACAGCATGATAAACATAAATGCAATAAATAAAGCAGTAAAAGCAACCACAACTATCCTAGAGAGTGCTAGGATTGACTCGCTTAGGGAAGATGGACCAGCAAGAGGTCAACTTCTCATTTTCCAAGCAGAGTCGCCAGCTGTCGCATTACGCGAAAAACCGGCGGGAAAAGAAACAGAACCGCCACCGTGCGTTATTTATCCCAAAGGAGGGAAAGGAAACGCTCGAAGTAAACCTGGAAAGGAAATGGTCTCACGACTAGAGATTGCAAGGATCGGGAGTCGGTTATGCGAAGGGAAGGTATTAGCACCCCTACGCATCCGTCGTACTCGACGGGATCCACGCTCAGAAAGAATAGAAGAAAGGTTGCTGAATAACTGCTCAAAACTACACAAGCTGGAGTAAACACAGATGAAAAACGGAGAAAGCGGACTCGGCAGGATGTCGCATCCTGGGCCTACGTAGTTTGTCAGACACAAACATCAGAGTCGACGTAGTTCGGGGAAATGGGGAACGTGCTCGCTAGGACATTGCATCCTATGCATACGTATCTTCTCTAACCAGAGTAAGAATCAGAGCAGTCGTAGCTCGGCTAACGCACGCCGAAGCAAAACGCTGAAAGAAGACGCTGAGACGTCAGAGCAAACACACAACCGAAAACGGAATGCCAATCGTTGGTCTTACATCTAACTCCGAACAAAGAAACGCAAACAGGAAACCAAATGCCAACCGCTGGACTTACATCAGACTCCAAACAAACAAACACCAACAGGAAACCGAATGCCAATCGCTGGACTTACATCAGACTCCAAACAAACAAACACCAACAGGAAACCGAATGCCAATCGCTGGACTTACCTCAGACTCCAAACAAACACACAAGAAGAAGAAGGGTCTCGATTGCAACTAGGGTAAGAGAAAAGGAAGGTCTCGATCGCAACGAGGGCGAGAGACAAGGATTAAAGTTAGTCGTTAGTCAAACTCGACAAGACATCGCATCTCGTACCTACATATCTCATCTGGACATGAGAATCAGAGTTGTCGTAGTTCGGCTAAACTATTTCTGTTTGTTTTGTGTTTTTTATGTGGATGACGTTACTACGCAATCTTCCGGATGCTCGACCTTTGGAGACTTACTCGCCTGTAGTAGAAGGAGTTAACGTGTCCCTAAGAGGGGATAAAGTTGGTTTGTGTTTTAGGAAAGCTCACGCAAGAAAGGAAGTCCTAGACGAAGGAACCGTGCTACCTTAATTGACATGCAAACGAGAGACTACACGGAGTCTAGCAATCCTTTGGGGATACAATCACACCACACAAACACATACATCATGAAGTAAACACACCAACAAGGGGGCTCAAACATCAAGGGTAAGGCTTTAGTCAAGGGGTCATATCAACCTCGACAAACAAGCCAACTGGAAGGGTATATGACGGCTCTTAACCACTGACATTGACCGTCAGGGTGAGCAGATGAAAGGTAATGAGGATTGGTCCTCATAGCTCTTAACCTGGGCCTGGGTGAGCTTGAATCAATGAAAATGTGGGAGTCCAGAATGTGGGACTCTACTCCACTTGACCGACTCTATATACAAAGGATCTTGGGTGTTTATTCAAAATGCATCAGCACATAGTGCGAGCAAGATGAAAGACTCAACTGAATAGCAGAGGATGGATTGCACATCCCTTCTATCTGCCAATGCCTCTTCACTTAGGAGGACTTAACCTGTATGCCTCGACAAGGAGGTCTTAAGAACAAAGATAAACATACACAAACATTGCCTCTTAAAAAGGACTTCAGACAGGTGCCTGCCAAAAGAAAATGACAGGTCTTCCAGACTACATGGAGAATAAGAAGTTACCTAGGTGGTATGCCAACCACAAGCAAAGCAACTCAAGCAATGAGTTAAAGCGGCTAAAGTACCTGTAAGAAAAGCTAAACAATCAGTACTATGTTCAGACAAACAATCAACAGATAACAACAGTCAGACAACCAATATACACAACATGTAGGCCATAAACTCAATTGAGTTCACCACCAAATACCTACAACACAATCAACATTAGTTAAGCAAAGTGAATTGCATCTCAAGTAAGGAGATCACATCATTCATTAGAACTTATGGCTTGAACCTGAAATGCACAACTCAAAATGTGAGTACAAACCCCTAGGGCAAAGCCTAGGGTCAAAGGTGAGGAAAAAAGTTAAAACAGCAACCAAAACTCAACATAAAGCTCATTTAATCTATCATGAACATGTCCTAAAAAGGACCAAGTCAAAAGCATCAAGCAAAGTCATCTCATGAGCAAGCTATGGCAAAGGCAATTTCAATGCACTCAATTGATCATCAAGAATGAAAATTCCATATTAAAACTGAAATGACTCAGACAATTCAGGAAATTTTTATGAGCATACAACATGTCAAATATAATTATCATGCCAAATATTAGGATCAGAGAAGCTCATTTGATATGTCAATGAAAATGAATAAGATCAACATCAAATTGTGTGACACACATTGTCACACCATACAATCATGTGTCCCAAACAGAGAAGGAAAATGCTAAAAATGCCAAATAAAATCTCAAATATCCTACAACATGTTAGGAAGCAGCATATAAAATTTCAAGGCAATTGGTCAAGTATTGAGCATTTCACATCAATTTGAATGAAGCAATGTCACAAAAGCATACATGTCCAAAGGATCAAGCACATATTAATTCCAAAGATGATAAAAATCATGAAACCACCACCAAAAAATAATAGACAAACACATGAACATTTTGCAAAAAATTGGAAATTTATTGGAATCATTTTCAATTTGATATGATTTTTCAAAGTTTGGTAAAAATATTTGAAATAATGAACAAAACACATATGGAAATTGGAGGGAAAGGAGAATGCTGAATTAATTTGAAAACATGTTGGAGTCCAGAATCGAAGCATGTTCAGCGCGCCATCGAAACGCACAGCATAACTAATTGACATGGCATCCCAGTCAGCCAGTCAATGCACACAAGGCTTGGTCAAATAAACAAGAACCAACGGTTGTGCCACGGAGTGTCATGCAAGCAGTGACATGGAAATGAATTAAACAACCAACAACCAAATGCAAGAATCGAACACACACGGCTTCAGTAAATAGCATTTAAACAGTGACATTGCATGAACGAACCAGAAACCCTATCGCTACAGTAACAGCACGGCGGTCAGCGGTGGAAACCACCGTCTTCTTCATGAAGACGGTAGTGAACAGTATCAGCATCACGATTTTTTTTGCAGAATTAGCCAAAATGTACATCCTTGGAACGCTCATTCAATGAGGAATTCAGATCAAGCAATAACTAAACCTAATTCATCACCAATCATGAGAATCGAGCAAAAATAGTTTGGCATTCAAAACTTCAATTCACTATATCTCAGCCAATAATCCACCAATTCACATGAAATTTAGATCAGATTGATCAGCAAGCAAGGATCTACAAGATTATACACGCAAAATAAAGAATTATGCTACTCGAAAATCTGACCTCTTGAAGAGAAGTTGCTGAATTCTGGTGATTCAAGGTTTGGCACGTGTGTAGATCTACTCCTGAGCACTTGTTATGAAGCTTTAAATAGAAATTGAGGCTTGGCACGACCTAGATCCATCTCAAAAATCAGTTTCCATCTTCATGTTCTTCCTTGGATTATGCACGAATTCTGGCCAAAATCAATGATCCAATGCTTGATTCCTCATCCACTACACTCAATGAACCAGAATATGGAAGAAAAATGCAATGCTATGTGGTGAATTTTCAAGTTTTGATTGAGAGAAAATTTTGGAGGAAAGAAGAATTTAGATCTAGAATGAGCCAAAAAACCCCACAATTTTGTTACGCTTTACTATTTATACCATGTGTTAATCCATTTGCTAATCATGCTTAGGCTTGGTTAATGGAATTTTAAGAAGAAAAGAGGTGTATGACCAAAATTGATTTTTCACCTCATGCATGGAAATCCCACGTGAACAGTAGCCAATGGCCATGCAATTTCACTTAAAACCATTTATGAACATGTTGGAATGATCAAAAGGCTCATGTGATGCACCAATTTTGAATTCATGATTTTCCCTCCAAAAATCACATGTATGCACCCATGATCATATGAAGAAATTTCATGCAATGCAATGTTGGTTTTGGAAATTATAGGTCATGAGAAGAAATATGCAAAACGAGGCACTCATTTTGGAGTTATGAGTCAAAAGTTATGGCCTTTTGAAATTTCAAGCACACTTGGCAATGATTTGATCATATCTCCTCAACCATTCATCAGATGCTCATGATATTGGACTTTTTGGAAGTGGGAGAGAAAGATCTTCAACTTTCATGTTGGACAAAAATTCATTTGAAGCTTTTTTGATGATGTAAGATCAAGTTGAATTTGAACCAAAATCTTTCCATTTTTGGAAACTTGAAATTACAGGTCACTTTCCATTTTGGGAAACTTTTGATCTGGCCTCAAAATCTTCAAGATATGTATTTGAAATGATGAATAATCCTCTTTGGGACACGAATGAGATGTTGAAACTCATTTCCCACACCTCAAAGCCCTCAGTTGACTTTCAGTTGACTTTCGTGGGCCTTAGATGACCTGAAACTGCACTGTGGACTTTGAGCCTCTAGCACTTGGTACAATGCTTCAAAATGAACCTTGGTTCACATAAGCTCTCTAGAATCACCATAGGGCTTTTATCTCAAGTAAAAACCTTGCTCTCTTGTGCACTAAGGGATCCTCCTGATGCCAGTCTTGACTGATGAGATGCAATGTACTGTGCAATGTTAATGTAATGTCAATGTAATGTTAATGACCTAAAAAAAGAAATTAATGCAAGAATGGGGGGTGCAAATTTGAGGTGCTACATAGGGGTTTGAATCGTCTTGGCAAAGCTTGGGCAAGGTATTCATGGAGTTCTGAGCTCATTGCACTTCTATTTATAGCCAATTCAAATGTTTTCTACACACTTTCATTTGAAATACAAAAATAGAAATTTGCATCATGAGCTTGCATGGGCGTGTACAAAGCCTAAAAAATGATTGGAAAAGGTACAAAATCATGCACATGTGATGTTGAAAGCAATGCATTAAGCCATGCAATGTTGAAATGAAATTGAAGATGAGAAACTTCCAAATGGTGCCAAGCATTACACCCATGCGCAAGTACTTCAATATTCATCCAAATGAGATGATTGTGGACTTTTTAGAAAGGTGAGATCAAGGGGAACAACTTTCATGTTGAACACTTTTCCATTTGAAGCTTCGATCATGATGGAAGTTTGGGAAATCAAACATAAATGAAAATTTTCTAAGTACCAAGTCAAATGTTCACTTCTTCCACCTTGGATAACTTTTGTTATGGACTTCAAATGGAAAAACTTTCTTCATTAAAGTTGTAGACATTTCAAAGCTCTTAAGTTTTGTCACAAATTTGACCTGATTCATATTTGGCATGAAGGAGTTATGCATTTCAGAAGTTGAGGAAAATCACTTGTTCAATGGTAATGGCCCAAAATGACCTATAATGTTTCCTCTTGGAACATGCATTTGAAAGTTGAATTTGAACTTATTCAAAACATTAAAGTTTACTAGGACATATTGAATTTGATCATGAAACTTGAATGGAATTCATCTCATACAAATTGAGCAAGTTATGGTCTTGGGAAGTTGACCTCCTAACTAGGGTTCAGACAAAATGACCTATAATCTTTCATCATAAAAAATGTCTTTCAAAGCAAAACTAGCTCTTGACTTAAACATGAAAGTTGTTTGGAATGTCATTATGAGTAACTTTTCTCTTGGAATTATTTTCATATGACAAACAATGTTGGAGATAAGGTCTAGGGAACCCCAATTCTGACCAGTTGACTTTCTCTGGTCAACCACCATGAACCAACTTGCTAGCTTGACATTATCTTGATTTTTGGGACTCATGGAGGATAATATACGTGTAAGATGATGTAACATGAAGTATACCTTGAAACATTTGATCAAATAATGAAGAAACTTGTTGAGGAAGTCACATAAGATACCCAGATGAATTAGGGCTTCCAAGGCAAACAAGCTTCAAACTCTTGACGATTTCTTGATCAAAATGACATGTGAAGATCATGGGGACCCATATATGATGTCTAGAGTCAATGTGCACCATCTCTTGATTAGTCTACTTGCATTGAAGGTCTCAAACCCTATATATGAGCTTGATGGAGCATGGGTGAACACACACACACACTACCTACAAAAGTAACAAACTATACATTGACATATTTTTGGTATTTTGGTTAGTAAATAATGAAAAACAAAGTATGATACATTAAAATGTGCTTGGTGATCTCTCCCAAAACAGGCCCAATGAGTGAGGGGTAAGAAGGATGCCAAGGGGTGATTCCAAAGCCAATGTATATGATGAGATAACATGAGGGATATTAGGGTCAAAACTGGGGTCTTACAGATTCCTCAACTGGATAAGATTCTTGACTATCAAGGACGGGTATAACTCTACATATGTTATAGGAATAAGGTCAAAAGAGACCTTCTTCCTTTCAAAGTGCTGGTGATGATTGTTGTTGTGGTGGTAGTTAGTACGTTGTTGTGGTTGTTGTTGATGTTGTTGCTGAATTGGGACTAATTGATTGGTTGAATTGTTGGAAAACACTGGAACTACTTATGATACTTGATGTTGATGTTGAAATTCTAGTTATCAGACTTTGGATGTCACACTGGTTGTTATGACATCCAATTCTGCACAGACAGGGATTATGCAGAACTTAACAGTAAGTGCAGTAAATAACACAAGTAATTGTTCACCCAGTTCAGTCCAACATGACCTACATCTGGGGGCTACCAAGCCAGGGAGGAAATCCACTATTAGTAGTATCAATTCAAAGCTAAACTCACCCGTTTACAACTTATCACTTAATCCCTACCCAATGCAATTTCAATCTTAACCTAAGATCAGAGTTCCTACTCACTCCCCCTCAATCACCTCAGTGATATTAAAAACACTTTGAAGTCACACTTCAAAAACAACTCTTGATTATGCTTCACAGCTTAAATCAAGATACACAGCACTCACGCTTAAAAGCTTTGAGTGACACAACACTTACAACTCAATGAACACCCTATGCCAAAGCAATCATCTACTTGATAATGGCTTGGCTTACAAGATACGTCTAATACAAGACTCACAAAATACAGCAGTGAAGTATGATGGACACACTGACTCTTCACGCTTCAAAATCCCCGAGACTGAATGAAGGAATGCCTTCCTTTTTATATTGCAGCACCTGGGCTTTTGCACCTGTATTTTCCTGAATTTTAGGTCACACAAGTTCCCTCAAATTCAACAATTAGGTTGCTAACAAATAGGCTATTTGTTAGGTTCATTGAATGTAGCTTGGTTGTTGATTTCCTGGATTTTCTCTCAGCTGTTGAATCCCTAAAGAATAGCCTGAGAAAAAGCTGAAACAGAAAACTGAACAACCTACAAAATAGCATATGCTGTCAGGAATGAATGTCACGACGTTCAGCTTGACATCAAGGTCCATATGCTGAGTCTGTTTTTCCAGAAAACAGACTGTACAAATTTGCTGACCTGTACATGATCAAAATGACCATACTACAGTAACAGCTTACATTAATAAATGTCAAAGTGTCCAACTTGACATTTACACAATTGGCCTTAAGTTAGTTCTGTTATTCTCTTGAAGAACAAACTAAGTAATATGCTGAAGTATAGCAGAACACCACTCTGCCTAACCTTCAGTAGCTGCTGTCAATGATGAATGTCACAACATCCAGTTTGACATTCAGTCAGTAGGCCTTATGCCAGGTCTGGTTCTTCCTTGATAACCAGACTGCAAATGAATACTAAGTTCTAACAGAACTTCTGTTCCTTAGTATTTGTTGACAGGTATGAATGTCACAGCATTCAATAATCCTGTGTTAGCTAGTCCTGCAGTAACTACAATGTAGTCACATATACATGTCATGATATCAGTCAAGACATTAGTGTTTTACCATACAATGCAGCCAATTAAACACCTACAAACTCCCCCTTTGGCAAATTTTTGGCTAAAACACTTTGATCCCCATAACAGAGTTCATAGCAGCGGAATAATACTAGCTAATACACTCAGAGTGGCAGCACACTCACACACATGGAAGTTAAATAAAAACTTCACATAGCAGCACACATATATTAGAAGTTGCACCTAAACTTCAACATCAGCTGCAGGGGGGGGAATCTTCAGATCTGTCATGAGAGTCTGTTGTAAAGACCCACTCTGTTTGTCAGGGGTATTGGTGGTTATTACTCCCCCTTTTTGTCACAAATGTTGCCAAAGCCAACAACATAGTCAGAGCACAATGACAGAGTTCCAGACTTGGTCTTACTTCACAGTTTCAACCAAGTTAACATCCACTTGATCTTGCTTCACAGCTTCGATCAAGTGATCACCCACTTTTGCTTTACAGTAGGTACCACCATATCAGATGCCATGATTTTGTTTCTGACATCCAGAACCACTCCTGCATGAACAGCATCCTTGAACTCCTGCAGGTACAGTGGCCTTCTCTCTGTAGGGTGTCTCCTTACCCTCTTGTATCCACCCTTGTTGCAAGCAGCATAGTTATGATCTGTTGACCAATCATAGCCTAGTACAAATTGTTTAATAGGCAGAGATATTAAACAATTTATCCCAAACATCAGTGGTTGCTATAAGGTCTCAGAGAGACATATTCCCAGTTTGCTCCTTAAGTTTTCAAACTGAGTAGCATCCAGAGCCTTTGTAAATATGTCAGCCAGTTGAAGGTCCGTGGCTACATGTTCCAAAGTGATCACCTTGTCTTCCACCAGATCTCTGATGAAGTGGTGCCTAATGTCAATATGTTTGGTCCTGCTGTGTTGGATGGGATTCTTGGAGATGTTGATGGCACTGAGATTATCACAGAACAATGTCATGACATTTTGAGTGACATTGTACTCAGTGAGCATTTGTTTCATCCAAACCAGTTGGGAGCAACTGCTTCCAGCAGCTATGTATTCAGCCTCTGCAGTGGACAGAGAGACACAGTTCTGCTTCTTGCTGAACCACGATATGAGGTTTTCTCCTAAGAAGAAACATCCACCTGATGTGCTTTTTCTGTCATCAGCACTCCCAGCCCAATCAGCATCACAGTACCCAGATAGGACAGGCTCAGACCCATGCGAATACAGCATCCCATAGTCACACGTCCCATTAATGTACTTGAGAATCCTTTTGACTTGATTCAAGTGGCTCACCTTGGGCTCTGCTTGGTATCTGGCACACACTCCAACTGCATAAGAAATGTCAGGTCTACTTGCAGTTAGATACAGCAGACTACCTATCATGCTTCTGTACAGGCATTGATCAACACTAGGCCCTCCATCATCTTTGGTTAACTTCAGATGAGTAGGAGCAGAAGTCCTCTTGTGCCTGGCATGATCCATACCAAACTTCTTAACTATGTTCTTGGCATACTTGCTTTGGGAGAGAAACATAGAGTCCTCCATTTGGTTTACTTGCATTCCAAGGAAATAGGTCAGTTCTCCCACTAGACTCATTTCAAACTCAGACTGCATCTGGTGAACAAATTTTTTAACCATTTGTTCGGACATTCCACCAAAGACTATATCATCAACATAGATTTGAGCTATCATGATTTTGCCTTCTTCATCCTTCACAAACAAGGTTTTGTCTATGCCACCCTTTCTGTAACCATTTGTGGTCAGAAATTTGGTTAACCTTTCATACCAAGCTCTGGGTGCTTGCTTCAACCCATACAAGGCTTTCTTCAGCTTGTATACATGCTCAGGTTGGTTAGGATCACAAAACCCTTTGGGTTGTTCCACATAGACTTCTTCATTCAGGTAGCCATTCAAGAATGCACTCTTCACATCCATTTGGAATAGCTTAAACTTCAGGATGCATGCTACCCCCAACAACAATCTGATGGACTCAAGTCTAGCCACAGGAGCAAATGTCTCATCAAAGTCTACTCCTTCAACTTGAGTGTATCCTTGAGCTACTAGTCTTGCTTTATTTCTAGTAATTACTCCTTTCTCATCAGATTTGTTTTTGTAGATCCACTTGGTACCAATGATGTTGGACCCTTCAGGTCTTGGAACCAGCTCCCATACTTCATGCCTTGTGAACTGCTCGAGTTCCTCTTGCATGGCAATGATCCAGTATTCATCAGTCAGGGCTTCTTTCACATTCTTTGGTTCAACCTTGGAAACAAAGCAGGAATTTGAGTTTATTCCTCTTGACCTGGTAGTTACACCACTGGTGGGATCCCCTATGATAAGATCCTTAGGGTGGTCTTTCTGAATCCTGATAGATGGCACTTTGGAGGGTGCCTCTACTTCACATTCAGGAGGAGGTTCCTGTACTTCTTCAGACTTGACTGGACTGTCAGTTGGACTGTCAAGGAATGTTTCAACATCCTCCATGACATCGGTTCCTTCCTCTTTATCATCCATAATGACATTTATGGATTCCATCAGGACATTGGTCCTGTAGTTGAACACTCTGTAGGCTCTGCTGTTTGTGGAGTATCCCAGAAATACGCCTTCATCACTTTTGGGATCTAGCTTCCTTCTCTGTTCACGATCTGTGAGAATGTAGCATTTACTTCCAAAAATATGAAAGTACTTCACAGTAGGTTTTCTGCCTTTCCATATTTCATACAGAGTGGAGGAGGTTCCTTTTCTCAAGGTGACTCTGTTGTGAACATAGCACGCTGTATTCATTGCTTCAGCCCAAAAGTGCATAGGGAGCTTCTTTGCATGAATCATTGCTCTGGAAGATTCTTGGATAGTTCTATTTTTTCTTTCAACTATTCCATTCCGCTGAGGAGTGATAGGGGAGGAGAACTCATGGCTTATTCCTTCAGATGAGCAAAACTCATCAAACTTGGAATTCTTGAATTCAGTACCATGATCACTTCTAATCCGGACCACACAACTGTCCTTTTCCCTTTGAAGTCTTATGCACAGATCTTTGAAGACATCAAATGTATCTGACTTCTCTCTGATGAAGCTTATCCACGTGTATCTGGAATGGTCATCAACCACCACGTAGGCATACTTCTTCCCACCAAGACTTTCAACCTGCATAGGTCCCATTAGGTCCATGTGCAGCAGTTCCAGAACTCTGGAGGTTGTGGAATGTCCCAGCTTTGGGTGTGACATCTTGGTTTGCTTGCCCACT
Source organism: Lathyrus oleraceus (assembly GCF_024323335.1). NCBI lineage: Eukaryota > Viridiplantae > Streptophyta > Magnoliopsida > Fabales > Fabaceae > Lathyrus > Lathyrus oleraceus. The sequence goes on from NC_066580.1 coordinate 215,549,399, forward strand.
TGGCATTCTCCACAGACTCTTCCTTCATCAATCAGAAGCTTTGGCATTCCTCTGACTGCTTCCTTGGATATGATCTTCTTCATTCCCCGTAAGTGGAGATGTCCAAGTCTTCTATGCCACAGCTTCACCTCCTGTTCTTCCTTGGCTGAGGAGCATGTTGTGGAAAAGTTAGAGAGATCAAGTTCCCACAGGTAGCAGTGGTCTTTGGACCTGGTTCCTCTCATAACTTCCTGATTGTCACCATTTGTCACAATGCACAGCTCCTTAGTAAACTGAACATGAAAACCTTGATCACACAGCTGACTTATGCTGATGAGGTTTGCAGTTAGTCCTCTTACTAACAACACATTGTTCAGTTTTGGCACTCCAGAACAGTCCAGTTTGCCCACACCTCTTATTTTTCCTTTGGCACCATCACCAAAAGTCACATAGCTGGTGGTGTGAGGTTGAATGTCTACCAGTAGATTTTCCATACCAGTCATATGTCTTGAGCATCCACTGTCAAAGTACCAGTCTTCTCTGGAAGAAGCCCTTAGGGCAGTGTATGCTATCCTAACATACCATTGTTGCTTCTTAATGGGAACACATCGCTTACGTGTGTTCTGCTTAGGTCTGACATGTGAGGCTCTGTTAGGGAAGCCATGAATCCAGTAGCAGAAGGCTTTTATATGTCCAAGCCTGCCACAGTGGTGACACCTCCAATTCTGGTATATTCTCTTCTGATGATCATTCATCCTAGCTCCTCGATGTTGAGACATTGGCTTTGACATCTGCTTGAACTTCTGAACTCTAGCCTTTGGGCGTTTGTGTTCAGCTCTTTTTCCAAATCCTAGCCCAGATTTGGTTCCAGACTGCTGTCCCACCTTTAGAATTTCTTCCAAGGTGTCAGTTCCCTTATTCATCATTCTGATGGATTTGGTCATCTGGTTCAGCTTGGAGGTCAGCAGGGCTATCTCATCATTTAGCCCCTCTATGGCAGACAATTGCTTCTGTCTCTCATCTTCCAGTTCCTTGATGAGTTTCTTCTGCTTTTCTCCTTGTGCACGCACTTCAGCACTGGTGGTACACAGCTTCTTATATGCTGCAGCAAGTTCATCAAAAGTCAGCTCATCTGCACTTGTGTCATCTTCAGAGACACACACATTGGTTAGTGCAGTGACATGTTTGGCAGATTCTCCTTCAGATTCACTTTCAGAATCTCCTTCAGACCATGTGATAGCTAGCCCCTTATTTTGCAATTTGAGGTAGGTAGGACATTCAGCTCTGACGTGTCCATACCCTTCACAACCATGACACTGGATTCCCTTCCCATGGTTGAACTTTTCTTCAGAAGTTGATCTTTTCTTAATGTCATACGGGATGTTCTTGACATTGGGTCTACCTCTTTGATCAATCTTCTTCATGAACTTGTTGAATTGCCTCCCAAGCATGGCTAAGGCTTCTGATATACTTTCATCACCTCCAGTATATCCTTCTTCTGACTCCTCTTCAGCATTAGATATAAAGGCTATGCTTTTCTTCTTCTCAGCATACTCACCTAAGCCCATTTCAAAGGTTTGGAGAGAACCAATGAGCTCATCTACCTTCATATTGCTGATGTCCTGAGCCTCCTCTATGGCAGTGACCTTCATAGCAAACCTCTTAGGCAAGGACCTGAGAATCTTTCTTACAAGTTTCTCTTCAGTCATTTTCTCACCTAGTCCACCAGAGGTGTTTGCAATTTCAAGAATATTCATGTGAAAGTCATGAATAGTCTCATCCTCTTTCATCCTCAGATTTTCAAACTTGGTTGTCAACATCTGAAGTTTTGACATCTTCACCTTGGAAGTACCTTCATGAGTTACCTTGAGGGTATCCCAAACTTCCTTAGCTAGTTCACAATGGTGCACTAGCCTGAAGATGTTCTTAGTGATTCCATTGAACAGTGCATTCAAGGCTTTGGAATTTCCAAGAGCTAATGCCTCTTGTTCCTTGTCCCAATCTTCTTCAGGAATCTGCACACTGACTCCATCTTCATCAGTCCTCGTTGGATGTTCCCATCCCTTGTTGACAGCTCTCCAGACTTTGCTGTCTAGAGACCTTAAGAAGGCTATCATGCGAGGCTTCCAGTCATCATAATTAGATCCATCCAACATGGGTGGTCTGTTTGAGTGTCCTAAATCCTTGTCCATGGTACTAGAAAGTAACTTCCCTAGACCTCACCCAGAACTTCACAGGCAGGGTGCCTGCTCTGATGCCAATTGAAATTCTAGTTATCAGACTTTGGATGTCACACTGGTTGTTATGACATCCAATTCTGCACAGACAGGGATTATGCAGAACTTAATAGTAAGTGCAGTAAATAACACAAGTAATTGTTCACCCAGTTCAGTCCAACATGACCTACATCTGGGGGCTACCAAGCCAGGGAGGAAATCCACTATTAGTAGTATCAATTCAAAGCTAAACTCACCCGTTTACAACTTATCACTTAATCCCTACCCAATGCAATTTCAATCTTAACCTAAGATCAGAGTTCCTACTCACTCCCCCTCAATCACCTCAGTGATATTAAAAACACTTTGAAGTCACACTTCAAAAACAACTCTTGATTATGCTTCACAGCTTAAATCAAGATACACAGCACTCACGCTTAAAAGCTTTGAGTGACACAACACTTACAACTCAATGAACACCCTATGCCAAAGCAATCATCTACTTGATAATGGCTTGGCTTACAAGATACGTCTAATACAAGACTCACAAAATACAGCAGTGAAGTATGATGGACACACTGACTCTTCACGCTTCAAAATCCCCGAGACTGAATGAAGGAATGCCTTCCTTTTTATATTGCAGCACCTGGGCTTTTGCACCTGTATTTTCCTGAATTTTAGGTCACACAAGTTCCCTCAAATTCAACAATTAGGTTGCTAACATATAGGCTATTTGTTAGGTTCATTGAATGTAGCTTGGTTGTTGATTTCCTGGATTTTCTCTCAGCTGTTGAATCCCTAAAGAATAGCCTGAGAAAAAGCTGAAACAGAAAACTGAACAACCTACAAAATAGCATATGCTGTCAGGAATGAATGTCACGACATTCAGCTTGACATCAAGGTCCATATGCTGAGTCTGTTTTTCCAGAAAACAGACTGTACAAATTTGCTGACCTGTACATGATCAAAATGACCATACTACAGTAACAGCTTACATTAATAAATGTCAAAGTGTCCAACTTGACATTTACACAATTGGCCTTAAGTTAGTTCTGTTATTCTCTTGAAGAACAAACTAAGTAATATGCTGAAGTATAGCAGAACACCACTCTGCCTAATCTTCAGTAGCTGCTGTCAATGATGAATGTCACAACATCCAGTTTGACATTCAGTCAGTAGGCCTTATGCCAGGTCTGGTTCTTCCTTGATAACCAGACTGCAAATGAATACTAAGTTCTAACAGAACTTCTGTTCCTTAGTATCTGTTGACAGGTATGAATGTCACAGCATTCAATAATCCTGTGTTAGCTAGTCCTGCAGTAACTACAATGTAGTCACATATACATGTCATGACATCAGTCAAGACATTAGTGTTTTACCATACAATGCAGCCAATTAAACACCTACAGATGTTAACGTAGAACTTTTCCTCACATGAGACCTCCTCTTCCTCTCTACTGATACTGCGTTAGTTTATCCTTCCCTCTTTTTGGAGAAGCTACCACCGTACTTTTTGCTTGTTGACGCCTCATCTTTGGATAAATATCCTTCACGAACTCCTTCTTCCAATATCATCCCCATGTTTACCATCTCAGTAAAATCATTAGGGGCACTTGTGATCATACATTCATAGTAAAATGAACTGAACGTATTCAAGAAAATCTTGGTCATCTCCTTTTATTCCAAAGGTGGACTAATCTGAACAGCTAACTCCCTCCATCTTTAAGCATATTCTTTGAATGTCTCTTTGTCCTTTTGAGACATCGACCTTAAATGATCTCTATCTGGTTCTATATCAACATTGTACTTGTATTGTTTGACAAAGGCCTTGCCCAAGTCATTAAAAGTACGGATGTTAGCACTGTCCAGGCCCATATACCATCTGAGGGCAACTCCAGTCAGCCTATCCTGGAAGTAGTGAATAAGCAGCTGGTCGTTGTCAGTTTGAGTAGACATTTTTCTTGTATACATGACAAGATGACTTAATGGACAAGTATTTCCCTTGTATTTTTAAAATTATGGGACCTTGAACTTCACCAGAATTTTGACATTAGGCACTAGACATAGCTCAAGAAACTGATCCTTCATCTCATCCATCTTCTCATAGACATCTGGACCTTCAGACGGCTCAAAGTGGTAAATGGTTTCCTCAACACAAGGAAGAGTATGCACAATAGGAGGAGGCACAAACAGGACCGGGCTAGATTCTGGCATGGAAGCAAATGTTAGAGCGTACCCTTCAGGTACAAAGTTGTGTGGCATTCCCCAAGGGGACCCAGCAGGCACAAATTGGCTGGCAGCAACAACAAGCACAGATGCTGAAGAAATCGCATAAATAACAGTCCTCTGAGGAGGAGGAATTGCAGGAGGCGAAGATGGTTGGTTATGAGCAGCAATTACATACTCCATCGATGTTGTGAGTCTGGCAATCTCATCCTTCAACTCTTTGTTCTCTTGTTCAAGGTGCTCCGTTCTTTTCAGTCGATTAGCTCAGGTGTTATAATGATGGGTCATCTTGGCTGATACACAGAAGAAGAATTGATAAGATACATGGCAGAAGCAACCTGTTATGCAAATGATGCATGAATGTTAATTGTTTTTAATTTCAGGGAACATATGAAGTCTCATTTGCAAATATAATAACAATTAACAATAATAATAACTCGATTAACCATAAAACCTCTTTTTATTCATAAAATTTAGAAGGATTACACTGAGTACAATTTCAGAAACCAAAATACAAATACAAGAGAAAAGGAAACTATCATCCTAAGGATCTCTAGTACTTGCATCAACTGATCTGGCTATGGGAGTGTACTTCCTTCGGATGCATCGAATCTCTTATTCAAATGATTTCTTCATATGAGCCTTCTCGAGGACAAGTTGATCAACAATTTTCTTCCAAGCACAGGAAGGATGAGGCATGCTAGAGGCAACTAAGCCTTCTGGATCTCTTTGTATTTTCACTGCGCGATCCTCAAGGATCTCAATAAGTGCATCTTTGTCTTTCGACTCAAGTTGCAACTCCTCATGCTTTTGGTTCAAAGCATGGAATCGTTCTTCCCACAAGTCTCTCTCTTGCTTCATCTTGGCAAGTGCGTCTTCCAACTCCTCTATATCTTGGTTAGGGAGAGTTAATGGCTCATCCACAACTACAGACATAGGTCTCTCACAGGCATACGACATCTTGAGCTCCAAAGCTCTCTTCTTCACCCAAACAGTGTAAGCTTCCAAAGCTACACAGTTGCCTGGACCAAGCTCAAATCTTCCTTTTCTATGCACATTATGCCAAGAATGCATCATTCTACTCTTCAAAAGTTAGGAATCTTTACCCTCCTGATAGAATAGACCCTCTAACTGAATGTTATTAGGCTTATCTATCAAGGGGAACCCAAGTTGACGACAGACCAAAGTAGGGTTGTAGTTGATTCCTCCTTACGTACCGATGAGAGGCACATTAGAGAACTCACCACAACTGTCAATGATATTCAAACTACCTGTAGCGGTAAATTCATGATCATCAAGCTATGGATAAGTAAGACATCAAATAACAAAAGTACGAACAAAACCCAAAAATAAGAAGTTTCCAAATCAAAACTAATAAAATGCCAAAGATTAGAGGTAAGGGGGTTGGTTACATAGAGGGAGGTGTTAGCACCCAAAGTGTCCTAGGTACTTCTAGGGAGCCCTTTCTTGTGTGCATATGTATTTTGTACAAAATGATGTTTACAAACAAATAGAATGGGGGGATGAGAAAAGAATTCATTAATTATATTTTTGTGTTTGACAAGACCTTCGGACTTGTGCCTACGTACCAACATAAGAATAAGGGATCAAAACCTCGTAGTTCATGATACAAATTTCAAAATGGATGCTTTGCTTTTAACAAAAATTAGATTTGAAAGGCATAGAGGCCTAAAAGTGGTTTTAATGAGTTAGTTCTTTTTGGCTTTTGAAATCTTTAAGTCAAGTATAGTTAAGTTTATTTACATGTTTATTTAAGAAAAGAAGTTTGAAAATGCAATGGCATAAGGCCAAAGTTTATAGTTTGCAAAATGGTCTAAGTTTAGAAACAAAACAAATACAAACAAAGAAATTTTTAAAAGGAGAGAGATATTTTGAAATTAAAAAGATGGGGAGGAGATGAAGAGGCTAATCCTAAGCATAAATTTAAAAGTTGAGAGTTGAAAAGATCTGATCAATGGGCTGCAATCCAATAGACAAGAATGTCATATAGAAACCCAAATTCCCTTGGACATTAGAATCAAGAAACAAATAAATCATACAATATTAACTTGAAGAGCAAGGCATCAAATAAAGATATCCACAACCAAGCTTAACCCTTCCATGATCTTCTTCAAATTTGCCCATGTAGCAGATTAATTCCATAATGACATAAGTCATAGGTTCAAAATGACAGCTTCACAATGATCATGTTGGAGATGAACTCAAATGGATCTTTAATGATGTATCAGATGAAGTTTCAGATTACAAGCACTTGGTTACATGAAAGTTGGCATTGGCCAAGTCCTTTGCATAGGGAGTGTTGCCTAAATTCTAAGTCCAATTGTCTCAGATCAAACCAACAATCCACACAAGATGGTTTTTAGGGTTTTTGTTCTTATTATGTACATTAATGGCCAAAGACCAAACAACACAATATACACAAGCAAAATATATCAGAAAATATGGCCCAAATGGACAAAGTGAAAATGACATTAACATAAACGATTAGAATGGTATGAATAATGGCAAATGAATATGGCTTAAAAGTAAAGTGCATTAAAGTAAATAACTTGAAAATAAATGTTAGTTGTTAATGAGTTAGTGGTTAGTATTGCTTTTGCTTTTTTTCTTTTTAAGTCATTCTTTGGAGAATACTCAACCCACTTATCATAAACATAGATTCTTGAACCAAGACATCTTCCAAAGGAAGGAAAAAAGGCCAAGTTTCCACACAATACCATGAAAGAGGGGAGACTTACAATCTCACTAACTAGAATGCTATGCCTTTTGTGTCACAAATTTAGCGCTATGTTAAGCAATCGTAATTGGACTTATGTAGAAGTCACAACTATTTGAGGTCAGGCAATAAAATTTTGGTGTTAATGCATGTTAGAGACATAGTATAATGGACTATGCTCATGAAATATACCACACACAAAATGAATATGCAAAAGAGGTGGCATAATCTCATCCATACTTATGTTGATTTTTCAATCAACTAGCCTTAGGATTTTGAGATATCATAGGTCCTGCATAAATAAGGGGAATAAGATGAAGAGGGGGTAATGGATCAAAACTCAAATTGGACAAAAGAGGAATTTTTCCAAATTAAGATCATTCATTCATTTTTGGAGATGGAATGTACATTCCATCAATCCCCTAAATCCAATGATCTTAACCTAGCAAAGTCATATCAACCTTGACCAAGGCCCAACAACACTAGTCAAACTCTTACAAACAATCAAAATGGCTCAACACAATTATTTGGCATTTATTCAATTTAAAAATACTAAAAATAATGCATTAACTTAAATATGGTGTGTCAAATTCCTAAAATCTCATCAAAACACCAAAGAAATGGCCATGAGATTCATCATAGGTCATACAAGGTCAAAGGACCTTGGAGAAAATTTTTCAGAATTTTAAGAGACTTAAAAGTATTTTTAAACAATTTAACATATTCACAAAGTCAATTAAATCATGAAAAATATTAATAATGATACAAAAAATAATTTTAATTCAAAATATGAAATAGGATTTTATTTAAATTTTTTTGGTGAGACTCTCATATTTTTTGGATCAATATTAAAATTAATATGAATTAATGAAAATCAAAGGAATAAAATGAAAATCAGAAAATACAAGAAAACGTTGACCACTTGATCTCCCTCATTAATTGAGGTGGCAGTTCAAGTGGTCATCAACGCGCTTTCCACCATGGACTTAAGTCAATGCGCCACAGGGATGATAATCAAAACCAACGCGTGAGATTAAAACATTTTGAATTGATCATGTGGCTCAGAACCTGTCTAGCACACCACCAGCGCTGAAACTCCGGTCACCTTCTCAGGCGAACCTCGCCTGACTGTTTCAGTCATCACCATCACATAAATGAAAATGAGGACATGATCTGAAAGAAAAAATGGCGTAGAGCACGAATCTGACCTCAATTTTAACTAACTCCACATATATAGAAAAATATGAGGAGTTGAATTTTGAGGTGTGTCAACTGAGTTGCTTCGATTTGACCTCAAAGCAACTCAATCTTCTTTCCTACATTGATAGGACTTCAGATAACCAAAGATCTAAGAGAATTGATGAGAATTGAGTGAGAATCAAAGAGAAAAAAAATTATGGAAAATGCCTTCAATGTTATGCAGAACTTGATCTTGCTTGCTTCAATCCTTGCTTGATCACACTCAGGGAACTTGCAGAAGTGGTTTGGCAATGGAACAAAGCTTTGGATCCTGGAGTTTTTGAATCTCCAAACAGTGAGATTCAAACTCAATTTTCATATTGAAAATTCTCGGGTTTTCCTTTAAATTATGAGGGTTTGAAAAGAGGGGGCAAAGCTGGCGCGCAAGGGATCTTCCAAATGAGATCAGAGGGCATGTATTTATAGCATGAGGGAGTTATATTTGCATATTTGAATTTGCTTCCAAATTTGGCAATGTCATGGACAAGCTTGCATGGACGTGTACAGGCCCATGAGGCAATCCATTTTGGTCCAAATTCAATTGTTCTGAAGTCTCAAAGAAGCTTGAATGGCAAGGAAATGTGAAATGGTGTTTTGGACATTTGATCTTTCCACTTGATGCAAACCCGTTAAGGCCATGCACATCCCTAGAAAACCTCATCCAAAATGCATAAAATGAAACTCTTTGGAAAGCTTAGATCAAGCGGAACAACTTTGATGTTGGACACATTTTAATTTGGACCTTGGATCATGGTGAATTTTGAGGTGGAAGTTTGGAAATTTCAACATGTTGAAAAAATTTCTAAGTGTCAAGTCATATACCTCAATGTTCCACCTTACTTAACTTTTAATGTGAGCTGCAAATGATAAAAGTGTATCCATCAAAGTTGTAGGTCTTTAAAATACGTTCAAAATGGTCACCAGTTTTATGTCATTTGGATTTAGAATGATAGAGTTATGCATTTTTGAAGTTGAGGAAAATCACTTGTTCAATGGTATAGGTCAAAAATGACTTATAATGTATCCTCATATCACATGCTCATAAAAGTTGATTTAGCTTTCACACCAAACATTAAAGTTGAATTATACATCTTGAATTTAATTGTGCATCTTGTAAATATTTCATCTCATAAAAATTTAGAAAGTTATGGCCTTGGGAAGTTGACTTTCAAATTAGGGTTTAGACAAAATGACCTATAATGTTTCTACATAGAAAATGACTTTCAAGGCAAAACTAGCTCTGGGTCTCAACATGAAAGTTGTTTGGAATGTCATTTAGAGTAATGTCTAGGGAGTCCCAATTTTGATCAGATGAATTCATCTGGCCAACCACCATCAACCAACTTGCTAACTTTCAATTCTATTGACTTTTTAGGCTCATGGTAGATCATATATGCATAATATGATGAAATTTGAAGTGTCCCTTGAAAAATTTAATCAATTGGTGAGGTAGCTTGTTGAGGAAGTTACTCAAGATACCCATACAAACTAGGGTTTCCAAGGCAAATCACCCTCAAACTCTTGAAGAAATCTTGATCAAAATAACATGTAAAGATAATGGGGACTCATATATGATGCTTTGAGACATTTTGGATAAATCCTTGGTTGTTCTTTTATCCATGAGGGTCTTAAGCCCTAGATATGAACTTGATAGATCAATGGGAACCATGCCCTTCCTGCAAAAGAGTTACGCAAATGCAAAGACCTATTTTTGGTATTTTGGTTAGTAAAATGATAATATACAAGCATGGTACAATCACATGGTGCTTGGTGATATCTCCCAAAACAAACCCAAGGAAAAAGGGGTAAGGAGGATGCCAAGGTATGATCCCAATGTTAATGCATATGATGAAATTACATGAGGGATCTTAGGGTCAAAATTGGGGTCTTACAACTGCCCCTATTTAAGGACATTCTAATTGAGGAGGTGAAGGTTAAAATCTTCGTATCAACTCAGTAGAATGGGCTTAAATAACCACATATAGAAACAAATTTTTGTCCCTAAGAGACCTCATGTTGCGTATGATATGAATGTAAAAGCCAATTATTTATGGGGAAACATTGCCACAAAGGAAAAGAAATCAGAGCAATCGACAATCGGCAGGAGCATAAAGCATTCCATAAGGAAAGCTCACTGGGGGAGACAGAGACTTTGAGGGGATAAAAAGGGTTATGCGTAGGCCAGGCTACGACTTAAAAACTGCTGGGAGACTAGAGGAATTCCATGAAAATGAAAGGACTCATTTGAGGGAAACAAAAACATCTGCAGGGGATACGAGTAGATCAGGATAAAACTGAAGTACTTGATTCATGCAGGAAAAGCGATTTCACTAAGGAAATGCGCACTCAACTCAATTGGAGAAGAAATAAACTCCAACGTAGGAGGAGCATAAATCTATTATCCACTACCTTCTAGTGGGTAAGGAGATAATAAAGATCTGATAGAGAGTGCATTTGTCATCTGTTAAGATGAACATATCAAGGATGACTCGCTGGGAACCGCCAGGAGGGAGTATTCATTACCAGTTACTGGGTAAGAATAAACCTATTAGGGAAAACTGCAGAAATAGGATTCACAATTACCAGTTACTGGGCAGAAGATCAAAGATGAGAATATTCGTCACCGGTTAAGGTGAACATATCAAGGATAGACTCAAAGGAAAGAAAATTTGTCATCGGTTAGGATGAACATATCAAGGATAGACTTGCTTGAGGATGTTAAGGAGGATATCTATCATCGGTTAAGATGAACATATCAAGGATAAACTAACTGAACAAAAAGTAGGAATTACATCTATCGAATGCTGGATAGAATACCATCAAAGAGAAAATCTGTCACCAGTTAGGATGAACATATCAAGGATAGACCCTGTGAGGAGATAAATAGAAATTACATATATCAGTTACTGGATAGAATACCACAAGAGAGAGTACCCGTCACCGGTTAGGATGAACATATCAAGGATAAACTCTACAAAAGGGAATAAAAGGAAGGATTTACAACTACCGGTTACTAGGTAGAAGACCAAAGAGAAGGAAACCCGTCATCGGTTAGGATGAACATATCAAGGATTAACTCTCTGGGGAACAACATATGGATTACAACTACCTTTTTACTGGGTAGAATACCGAAGGTGAGAGTATTTGTCACCGGTTAGGATGAACATATCAAGGATAAACTCAAAACAGGGGAAGAAAATATCTGTCATCGGTTAGGATGAACATATCAAGGATAGAAGGATATTACCAGTTATTGGGTAATAAATTCTTAAGGGGTACTTTTGTCGGGTATTGGGCAAGAAGTAGCAAACTGCAAACTAAGAAGGATATTACCAGTTACTGGGTAATAAATTCTTAGGGGACCTAAAGCATCTATCTGGGTAAGAGTTAGAAAGAAACGGTCAATCAAGACTCAACCCAATGAGGATATAACTCAAGGGGAGTGGTTCCATTCAGATAATCGATTGGGGAGGAAACTGCAACAATAATCATCCACGAGGAAATAACTCAGCGGGAGAAAGGAGAAAGGTTAAAGTTTTTCTGCTTAAGGGGCTGACACTCTATAATTGAGGGAGGACATACACCAAACTCATATGGGGTAAAGTACCGCCATAACAGAGAATAATAATCACAGGAATGAATCAACCACTATGAACATGTAATTATGCAATAATGAAATTATATGAGTGTATATATGTATATGTATATGTGATGATTATGCTGACAAAACGATTGCAAAGGATTCGAAGGTGTCGCAAATTTGATTCATCGGTACAATTCTCGGTCAATCCACAAGAGAGGGATACAAATGCTGGAGAAAAGAGAGATCAACATCCCAAAGGCTCAACCCTAGCTGGGGAAGAAGGAGATCTGGTGAGGAAAAGAAAACGTTATCGAGTTTGTGAGGAATTTTAGGTCAACACAAAATTGAATGGGAGACAATCCTGCAGAGGAACAAGCGCGAAAAGCTGCTCAGAAAATAGGAGGAAACTCTGACTGGGAGCGAATCTAATGGTGATTGGTGAGGAAACCAAAGTTCTACCGCAACCATATGAACTGCTGAGGACACCAACCTTTCTCTGCTGGAGATAAGAAACAAGCTAGGTAAAATAAATACTAACTCCTCTGGGGAATATACACAAACTCCGCTGGGGAATTGAATTAACCAACTTGGCTTGGGGATTACGGAGAATCAACTGCTTAGGGAGAACCAATAATGCTCCACACTTAAGGTGTACTGCTTTCGAACTGCTATTGACATTCCTTTTAATTGCTTTAAAATTCATGCTTTTATATATTTAAGAAAAATGATTTTGATTTTAAAAAAAAAATCTAATTTTAAAAAATGATCATAATAAAATTTAAAACTATTTGGCTGAAGTAAACAAGAGTAGAAACAATTGGATAAAAGCTCAACTTTATTTAATATAATAGTAGTCTGTAAATGACAAGACTCCATATATCTTTTACAAAGTTGAAAATGGTAATTTACATGGAAAAGGGTTACACTGAATACAAATGACCACTAATACTTCCACCAACTCTTGATGTTCACTGTGTTTTTGGCCGCTACTGGGGTGATGCATCACCGTCAACCCTTATGCTCAACAAAGTTTTCCAAACTGAAGATCAGCAGGATGCAGTTACTTGCCATAATCCCTATTTTTGCATAAATTTTCCCAAGGTGGGGTACTCAATTTATTGGGATGATTCTTTCTGTTTTATGTCTCTAACTTTTGCCTGGATCGCCCTTTCGGCTTTTCAATCCACCGAGACGCTCATTTTTACCTAAGTCGCGCTTTCGAGTTTTCAACTTAGTGAGTTGTTCTTTTCTTTTTAGGCGAAGTATTTCTTGACTACATCTATGTTCACAGGACGAGTGAACTCTTCACCATCCATAGTTGTAAGAATCAAAGCACTGCCTGAAAAGGCTCTCTTAACAACATATGGGCCTTCATAATTAGGGGTCCACTTGCCCCTAGAATCTGGTTTAAAAGATAGAATTTTCTTGAGCACAAGGTCACCTTCTCTAAACAAACGAGGTCTGACCTTCTTGTCAAAAGTTTTCTTCATCCTTTGCTGATATAATTGTCCCTGACACATGGCAATCAACCTCTTCTCTTCAATTAAATTCAACTGATCATACCTGGTTTGACACCATTCAGCCTCAGCCAACTTAGCTGACATGAGCACACGCAATGAAGGAATCTCAACCTCTACGGGGAGCATTGCTTCCATACCATATACAAGAGAGAAAGGGGTTGCCTCTATTGAAGTGCAGATGGATGGATAACCGTGTAAAGCAAATGGGAGCTTCTCATGCCAATCCTTATATGTTACAACCATCTTCTGAATAATCTTCTTGATGTTCTTTTTTGCAGCTTCAACAGCCCCATTCATCTTGGGTCTGTAGGGAGAAGAATTATGATGTGCAATCTTGAAGTCTTTTCAAAGAGCTTCCATAATATTATTGTTCTAGTTTGATCCATTATCAGTAATTATCTTACTTGGCACACCATACCGGCATATAATCTGATTCTTGATAAACCTTACAACAACTTGCTTGGTTATTGTAGCGGGGTATTCATTACCATTAGAGATATTGACTAAATCCAAGGTAAACCATACAAGTCGAGTCGCCACCGCACTTCTATTTAACCAAAGGAATGGTTAGAAAGCGAACAAAAACGTAAAAGTTTTATCAATTCAAAAACTAGTAAAAATGTCAGAGATCTGGGTAAGGGGGTAGGTTATGCAATGGGAAGGTTTTGAGCACCCAAAACATCCTAGGTACTCCTAGGGAGCCCTTTTCATAAGTGTTGTTCTAGTCTAAAGGGTGTAGGTATATCTAAAGTACTATTTATCAAAAGGAGGGTTAAAAGAAAATGACTCGCAAGGATGTCGCATCCACTGCCTACGTATCTCACCTGAATATGAGAATCAGAGTCTTCGTAGCTCGGCTACCTATGGGTTAAAGGGAAGTGTGCTCGCTAAGACATCGCATCTTATGCCTACGTATCTCATCTGGAATAAGAATCAGAGTAAAACGTAGTTTGGCTAACTACGGGAACAAGGGTCTCGATTGCAACTAGGGCAAGGGAAAGGGACGGTCTCGATCGTAACGAGGGCGTGAAAAAAGAATCGCAGCAAGGGCGAAAGCTAGTAAGGATTAGTTGTTAGTCGTCAGTCAAACTCGGCAAGACATTGTGTCTCGTACCTACGTATCTCATCTGAACATGAGAATCAGAGTTATCGTAGTTCGGCTAACTAGGGGTTAAGGATTGCCATCTGAACATGGACTTACAAAAGGGGACACCAACTGTGTCAAAGGAAAGTGGGCAATGCGTTCACGTCCTAGCAGTAGGTGTCGCAACTTGCTGAATCGAGTCTTAGGCAATTACCTCTTTGCAATAGAACGGACTGACATGCCACAAGATCGGAGACGCACGGAAGGTCTAAAAGTGGGGAAGCTCTGCTCTAGAGTTGTCATGCAATATGGACCTATGTGTTAGGATTTACAAAGGGGAACATCTACCTAATGTTAGCATGCAAAGAATAAGGGAATTCTACCTATGTTATCATACAAAGGGTTCTACCTAATGGGTGCTACCTAAACGGAACAAGAGTCGACGGATGGAGCGCGGAGAGGAATTACAGATAAGGGTAGATGGTGATGTCGGAGGCAATCGACTTACAGGTAGATGGCGATGCCTGAGGAAATCGACTTACAAGAGGATGGATGAATGCGTGCTGGTTCTGTTAAGTTTTGAAAATGATTACTCGACGTTGGATCGAGCTTTTGATCTTATTTTGAAATGGTTATCGGATGCTCGTTTTAATTCTTGTATTAACAGGTGACTAAAGAAATAAAGAAATAAATATTACACACTTTATGGGAGAGGGGTACATTTGTTATGAATGGGGATTGTTCATGGCAAACAAACAATAAGAATATATGCCTCATACATCATACAAGTAGGCAACAGTTATCAATTAGATCGGATAAATAAACAATATATAATCAAACCAAAGAATCAAATAATGGAGCATTTAAACAATGCATGTGAGTATGAACATGTTAAATAATCAAGCAATAAAATGCATGAATGAGAGAAACAAGTATAAAAGATAACAGATGAATCAAACAGAGGAAAATATGCACACGAAGGGTCCACTGAATAATTTAATCAGGAAATGAGGTAAGGACCAAATAAAATCAAGGTAAAAGGCCTCTAATACATGGCATATGAGATGAACGAGGGAGGATCAAAAGATCTCTTCAATTGCCATAAGCAATCCCTAAGTCAAACATCGATCATAAAGAAGTCAACTGAAAATTCAAGTCATCTTAAAAAATAACAAATAAATAGCAAATTAATCAAGAAAATTATGAAAAATTAAACTTAATAAGGTGGGGTCAGTACACTATCATCCCCCAAAATGATTCTAAAAATAATGAAAAAATTGGCACGTGAATTAATTAAAACAAAACACAGGTCAAACCAAAAGTCAATTAATAAGACTAGGTTAGAAATAAATCAAGAAAAAATAGTAAATTAATCAAGAAAATTATGAAAAAATAAACTAAATAAGGTGGGGTCAGGACATCATCATCCCCCTAAAAGATTTTAAAAATAATGAAAATTGGTACGTGAATTAATTAAAATAAAACAGAAGTCAAATTAAAAGTCAACCAACCAAACTTGGTCAAAAGGATGTGAGAAGAGGACATGTCAAGGTACAATTGTTGTGAAGAAAGTATTTTAAAATAATGCCTTGAAGTGCAAGAAAACTTGCCAAGAAGTCTTGACAAATTTTGAAGATTTTGGACTTAGAAATTTTTCTAAGTGTCCTAAAAAAATATCTCACTTTGACTAAGCATAACTTTCTCAATTCTAATCCAAATGGAGCAAACTTTATATCTCTAGAAAGCTTGGAACAATAGGAACAACGCTCATGTTGGAGAAATTTTCAAATGGAGCTTTTATCTTGATGAAAAATGGGCTTAAAGTGAGTGCAACGATCATGAAAACTTGCCCTAAACGGAAAGTCAACCGTTTCCAAATTAAGTAACTTTTCCAATTCCTGATTAAATGATGAATCCATGATCCAACCTTGATCAAATTTCACATGTAGGATCCCCTAGGCATGGATTTTGAGATTCCACTCTCAAAATGTCAGGAGTTGACTTTTCTGGCCCCAGAGTTGACTTTTCCCAAACTGTCTGATTCTCGATTCTATTGATCAATCGAAGCACTTCCAGCTCAAATAAAGAGCTGATTTTTTCTATGTAGACCCTTGTGGACATATGGAGGGCCATGGAAAAGGGTTTCACCCAAAGAATCAGAAATAAACTGATTTTATACCAAACCCTAGTTTTAGAGCAAAATGATCAAGAACTGATTGCACTGCTTGCCAATGGATCTTTCTAAGATGATTATGAATATTCCTAGGCCAAGATGCCTATCTAATCATGGCATGGATGAGCTCCTCTACTTCCAACCAAATATTGCCTGTTGCAGGTAGCCATGAAACCCTAATTTCTGATTAAATCAAGATGAACACTCTGATAGCTTTGAATCCTTCACTGATGGACTGAAGACCATAATAAGATACTTGGACCCCCCTGAGACCCTTGAGACTTGTATACTTAGAAAATGAGGTCCAATTCTCAATCTTGCTTTGTGTGGGCTCCTTCTGTTAAGGAGTGATCGATCAAAACCTGATCTCCATGTCACTAATGCAGTATGCGATGAGTATGAGTCTAGCGTACCGAGATTCTACTTCAAGGAAAGAGACCATGGGTCTACCGTCGAGATCATCGATCTTGCATCGAACTCTGAGGAGCAGCCGCTTCTGCTAGGAAGATACAGTTTGGCACTGTCAACTCCGTCGGGGATATACAGTCAGACACAGTCAACTCCGTTGGGGATATACAGTCAGACACTGTCAACTTCGTTGGGGATATACAGTCAGACACTGTCGACTCTACTGGTGAATGTATAATCTGAAACAAATGCTTGGGGAAGTACAGCAGTGAGAGCCTGCTGGGGATTGAAGAATCCAACGCTCGGACCAGCTCTGCAGGGATAAGATACCAAATTCCAACTGTTGAGGAAAAACATATGTGATCATTTGATGGGTCCTTAAGGAAATGCCCCGAGTGTACCTATTCTGAATAGACGATCCAAAGCACTTAAAATTTACTGCAATTTTCAATGTTTATTAAGCACATACCTGTAAAGCTCTTATGTTTCATGATGCAATGTTTATCAAAAATTTGGACGTCATTTTTGCAAACAAAACAGTAAAATGAAAATGAACACAGAGATGTACTGAATAACATGATTTTATTGATTTAGTGGCCTCTGAATAGGTATTTACATCAGGAAGCAATCCCTGGAAAGAGGTAATTGCACAACAAATAAAAATAGAAATTAATCTAATGGCAATGTGAAATGGATTTCTATCGGGTTCCAATTCTACTATGATTCGCTCGTCTTTAAGATCCTCCAGATGATCAGCTTTCCGAAAAAGGTGATTGGACTGTTTCCTATCCTTCGGAAGTTTCCGGTTATCGACACGAGATGATATTCAGAACTACTCAGAACGCAGCCATTCGCTTAATCCGTAACTTTTGCCTGGATCGCCCTTTCGGGTTTTCAATCCACCGGGATACCCATTTTTGCCTAAGTTGCCCTTTCAGGTTTTCAACTTACCGGGTGTACAATCTTTTCATTTTTTAATCCCTAACTTTTTCCCGAACCTTTTTCATTTTCTTGGTTCGCCGGGATGCCAATTTTTTTGCCTGGACTATTCTTTTTATCGTCCAGCGGGTCTATTTTATGCGAAGTATTTTTTAACTGCATCTGAGTTCACAGGGGAAATGAAGTTTTCACCATCCATAGTTGCAAGCATTAAGGATCCACCATCAAAAACCTTGGTGACAATATACGGTCCATCATAGTTAGGGGTCCACTTGCCCCTGTGATCTGTCTGAGGAGGAAGGATCCTTTTCAACACCAAATCTCTGACTTGGAAGCATCGAGGATGCACTTTCTGATCAAAGGCTCTCTTCATCCGACTTTGATACAACTGCCCATGACAAATGGCTGCCATTCGCTTCTCTTCGATAAGACTCAACTCATTGAACCTTGTCCGAACCCATTCAGCTTCGTCTAACTTGACATCCAACATGACTCTTAGAGAAGGAATCTCCACTTCAACAGGTAGGACTGCCTCCATACCATACACAAGGGAGTAAGGGGTTACCTTGGTCGATGTACGTACTGAAGTATGGTACCCATGCAAGGCGAAGGGTAGCATCTCATGCCAATCTCTGTACGTAACGATCATCTTCTGCACAATCTTCTTTATGTTCTTATTTGCTGCCTCAACAGCACCGTTCATCTTAGGACGATAAGGGGAAGAGTTGTGATGTTGAATGTTGAAGTTCTTGCACAACTCCTTCATCATTTTGTTATTGAGATTAGAATCATTATCAGTAATGATTCTTTCGGGAATCCCGTAACAACAAATGATTTCTTTCCTAATGAATCGGGCAACCACATGTCTGGTGACCTTCGCAAATGACGCTGTTTCGACCCACTTGGTGAAATAGTCGATGGCAACAAGGATGAAACGATGCCCATTGGAAGCAGTCGGCTCAATCTTTCCAATCATATCAATGCCCCACATAGCAAACGGCCACGGCGAAGACATCACATTCAAAGGATTTGGCGGCACGTGCACCTTATCAGCATAAATTTGGCATTTATGAGACTTCCGAGCATATTTGAAACAATCAGATTCCATGGTCATCCAGTAATAACCCACTCTCAACAATTTCTTAGTCATTGCATGTCCGCCGGCATGAGTACCGAAGGAGCCTTCATGAACTTCTTGCATTAACATGTCTGCTTCGTGTCTATCCACGCATCTGAGCAAAACCATGTCGAAGTTTCTCTTATACAGCACATCGTCTTTGTTCAAGAAGAAACTATCTGCCAATCTTCTCAAAGTCTTTCTATCATTGTTGGATGCCCCTGCAGGGTACTCTTGATTCTTCAGAAAGCACTTGATGTCGTGGTACCAAGGCTTGTCATCAACTACCAGTTCAGCAGCAAACACATACGCGGCCCTATCAAGGTGCATAACATCGATCTTGGGAGCATAGTTCCACCGAATCACCTTGATCATAGAGGACAGAATAGCAAGAGCATCTGCCATCTGGTTCTCATCATGAGGTATATGATACATCCTAACTATTGTGAAGAATGTCAACAGTCTTCTCGTGTAGTCTCTGTAGGGGACCAGACTAGGCTGGAGAGTATTCCAATCACCATTCACTTGATTGATCACTAGAGCTGAATCTATGAAGATGTCCAGAGTCTTGATTCTCAAATCAATGGCTTGCTCGATACCCAAGATACATGCTTCATACTCAGCTTCATTATTGGTGCACTCAAAAGTCAGACGAGCGGTGAAAGGCATGTGGACACCTTTCGGAGTGGTATTGACAGCACCAATTCCACTTCCTTTGGCATTGACGACCCCATCAGACATTAAAGTCCACTTTTCATCTGGATCAGGTCCCTCCTCAACAACTATCTCTTCACAGTCTTTCATCTTGAGGAACATGATGTCTTCATCCGGAAAATCAAACTTCATCGGCTCATAATTATCAATCGGCTGCTGAGCAAGATAGCCTGACAGAATACTCCCTTTGATGGCTTTCTGGGATGTATACTGGATGTCGTACTCTGTCAGTACCATTTGCCAACGAGCAACCCTTCCGGTGAGAGATGGCTTCTCAAATATATACTTGACTGGATCCATTTTGGAGATCTGTAAGGTTGTGTGAGTCAGCATGTATTGTCTCAATCACTTAGCAGCCCATGCAAGTGCACAACATGTCTTTTCAAGCATTGAGTATCTCGACTCGCAATCTGTGAATTTTTTACTCAGGTAGTAGATGGCATGCTCTTTCCTACTTGTCTCGTCGTGTTGACCGAGAACACAACCCATGGAATTATCAAGTACTGTCAAATACATAATCAGCGGCCTCTCTGGGACTGGAGGCATAAGGATTGGAGGATTCTGTAAATAGTCTTTTATTTTCTCAAAAGCCCTTTGGCAATCATCATTCCACCTGATAGCCTGATCTTTTCTCAACAATTTGAATATTGGCTCACACGTGGCTGTCAGGTGAGAGATGAACCTTGCAATGTAGTTCAACCTTCCTAAGAAACCACAGACTTGTTTTTCTGTTCTTGGCTCCGGCATTTCTTGTATCGCTTTCACTTTGGTCGGATCCACCTCAATCCCTTTTTCACTAACAATAAAACCCAGCAGTTTTCCAGATCTCACCCCGAAAGTACACTTGTTCGGATTAAGCCTCAGCTTGAATTTCCTCAAACGCTCAAACAGTTTCTGCAAATTCACTAGATGTTCTTCTTCCGTCTGATATTTGGCAATCATATCATCAACATAAACCTCGATTTCATGATGAATCATATCATGGAAAAGAGTTGCCATAGCTCGTTGATATGTTGCCCCAGCATTTTTCAGACCAAACGGCATCACCTTGTAGCAGAGGGTTCCCCATGGGGTTATGAAAGTTGTCTTCTCCATGTCTTCTGGTGCCATCTTAATTTGATTATAGCCAGAAAAGCCATCCATAAATGAGAATACAGAGAACTGAGCCGTGTTATCCACCAAAACGTCGTGGTGAGGTAATGGGAAATCATCTTTAGGACTAGCTCTGTTCAGATCCCAGTAGTCAACACACATCCGTACCTTTCCATCCTTCTTAGGTACAGGAACGATATTTGCAACCCATAGCGGATAATTTGTAACCGCTAGAAACCCTGCATCCAACTGTTTTTGCACTTCTTCCTTTATCTTGACAGCCATCTCTGGTCTTGTTCTTCTGAGCTTCTGCTTGACCGGAGGATAATCCTCTTTGAGAGGCAAACGGTGTACCACAATGTTTGTGTCAAGCCCTGACATGTCCTGATAAGACCAAGCAAAGATGTCAACATACTCTTGCAGCAACTCAATCAGCCCCTTCTTCACATTGTCTTCCAAAGCAGCCTCTATCTTGATTTCTCTCTTGACGTCCTCGATGCCGAGATTAATCACTTCAATAGACTCTTGATGCGGTTGAATGACCCTTTCTTACTGTTTTAACAACCTGGCAAGTTCTTCAGGGAGTTCACAGTCTTCATCACCCTCTTCTTCAGCTTGAAAGATTGGATTTTCAAAGTCGAAGCGAGCCATAGCAGAACTATTATCAATAGGATCCAGTGACGTGCATCTGCATGAGTGATGGTATGTGCTTATGAGTGTGAACAATAAGCGGAAACTAAACAAAACATTGCCAAATGTATTTTTTATTTTTTATTATTTTTGAAAACTGCAAAAATAGAAAGACAGTGAACAAAATATTTGAATGCAAAAAGATGTCCTTTATTTATGATAAAAAATGCAGGTATCCACATAGATGATCCCTACAATGAGTCATCACGCCCTGGGCGGAACGTAAGACTTGGATATGCATGAATAAACAAAGAAAATTAATCTTTAAGAAGAGTGACTTGGATAATCTCTTCAGAAGACCAGTTGCGGAGAACTTCACCCGGGACCCTTGGACGCACCCAATTGTCAATGTCGCAATCACTACCCTCATCTTCTTTGTTAATTGCAGAGACCTGGCCATACTGAATGATGCCAGCACTGGAGAAAGTAATCGGCCCCTGACAAGTCTGAGGCGTTGAAGCTGTAGAAGTCAATATTGTCTGATACCCAATCCCAAACTTGTCTTCCTTCATAGGTAAATCCAACAGACGTCCCCAACCGGGAGCAACACCTGAATTTACCAAGGCTTGTGCCTGCTTGAAGGACGACAAAGAGGCACCTGCTTCAACCTCTTCCACTGGAGCTGCATCCTTGACTTGAACTGCCTCAAAGGCCTGACACAGGGTCTTATGAATCTCACCTTTTACCTCTACATACTTGAATGTAGACAGGTTACTGACCAGAATATCCTCCTCACCACAGACCGTGATAATTCTTCCATTGACCGGGAACTTGATCTTCTGATGCAAGGTCGAGGAGACTGCCCCAACATTGTGGATCCAAGGACGACCCAGCAAGCAGCTATACGAAGGACTGATATCCATCACATAGAATATGGTGTTAAAGGTTTGTGATCCAATATGAATTGGCAATTCTACCTCTACGAACACCGACCTCTTAGAACCATCGAAGGCTCTTACCACAAGATCGGAAGGCTTCAAGATCAAACCTTCTACATCTAACCTTGACAGGGCTCTCTTGGGTAGCACATTGAGAGAGGAACCTGTATCCACCAGAACATGGGATAGCACAGTATCTTTACACTCCATCGAGATGTGCAAAGCCTTGTTATGATCGCGTCCAACTGGCGTCAAGTCAGAATCAGTAAAACCCAACCCGTTGCTTGTATGAACATTTGCAACGATCCCTTCTAGTTGGTTCACTGAGATCTCCTGAGGCACATATGCAGCATTAAGGACCTTCAGGAGTGCCTCACTGTGTGCCTCTGAACACAGCAGGAGTGAGAGAATAGATATCTTGGATGGCGCCTGAATCAACTGATCGACTACCTTGTAATCGCTTTTCTTTATAATTCTCAAAATTTCATCCACATCCTTCGCAAAAGCAGGCTCAGAGCCAGCCTGTGGTGCAGAGGTACCCTCATTCACAACTTGCTTGCCTTCCGCGGCGTCAGCACTATCAGGTTGGGTAACCGGTGGTGAGAACAGTCTACCACTTCTAGTGAATCGCCCGATTCCACCAACATTGTCCACTGCGGGATCTTTTAACTCAACTCCAGATCCAAACTTTTGATCCTGCACCTCTTCTACTCTCAGTGGCTGCTCCACTCCATGATCATGCGTGTACACACTCCCCCCGTAATGCCAAGGAATGGCCCTTTTGCTGGTGAAAGGTAAAGGACCAGGGGTCGTGATGGTCATAGTGGATTGATGTGGTCGCACTTGTGGTACCGGTTATGCAAGACATGCTAATGAATATGCAAATGCAATGACATGTTTATCAATTTTAAAGGGTATTCTACCCCTTGATTCCAGTTTCACATTAGATAAACAGTGTAAGAAAACCCCGACTAGAATCAAGAAGAAGATATAAACCCCTAGGAATAGATAAACATGATGCATGCAATGCTTATGATTTAATTTTTATATCAGAGGAACTTTAGAGTCTTATTTGCAAATTTTGGAAATATTAAACGTTTATCACATACGGAAGTATCACGTCAATTAATATTTGGAAATGTTTTTACGCCAAAGAAGTACAGTCTTGGTAACCAAGTACAATACAAGAGAGAAGGAAAATGAACATCCTATGGATCCCTAGAAGCAATCGTCCAAAGCCCTCGTGACCGGAAGATAAGCTGCACGAAGCCTCTTCACCTCCCTCTCATAGGCTGCCTCCATATTTGCCTCCTCTTTGGCGAGTCGATCATACTTCCTCTTCCAAAACTTGGAAGATTGAGGAAGTAGAGAAGTCAATGCGTCATCAGGATCATCAATAACCCGGTGCTCAAGGAACTCTATCAAAGCATCCTTCTCTCTGATCTGCTGAAGCAACTCCTCTCGTTCACGGATCCAAGCACGCGAACGGTCTTCATCTCTCAACTCCTCTACTCCTTGGCTAGGGAGGGTTGAAGGCCCAGCCACAACCAAAGGTGTGGGTCTTGGATACTCATAAGGCATGAGGTACTCGGAAGCTCTCCTCCTAACCCAAGAGGTGTAGGGTTCCAAAGCGATACAGTTCTTCGGTCCTAGCTCCTTCCTTCCTTTCTTATGGATCTTGCGCCAAGCCGGACCATCCTGCCCTTCAAGCCTTGGGGATCTTTACCCTCCTGAAAAAACACACCCTCTAACAGAATGTTATTGGGTTTATCCTTTAAGGGAAACCCAAGCTGACGACGTGCCAAAATAGGGTTGTAGTTAATTCCACCGTATGTACCAAGAAGAGGTACATTGGAGAATTCACCACAAGAATCGATAATCTGCACACCATCATATACACGGTTGTACCAAAAGATATCATCATTAGTGAGAGACATAAGTCTCGTGGACCACCGTAGACATCCTTTGTTCTCCTTGAAGCGAGCGTCTGAGGCAAGTGCGAAATAAACCACTTGTACAACAGAGGCAAACAGCACACAATGGTACCACCGCCCTTTGCATTCCTCATATGCAAAGAGAAATAAGTGTCACCCAACAGAGTTGGAACGGGATTAAGAGTAGAGAAAATCCTAATGGCGTTCACATCCACAAACTTGTCGATGTTGGGGAATAACACTAGCCCATAGATGAGAAGTACAAATATGGCCTCAAAGGCGTCCTCACTCATGGCCTTCCCAAACATAGTAGCTTGATCAATGAGGAAATCAGACAGGAGACCTTGAATTCCACCTTTGGTAGTCATATGAGAACCAATAATAGATTCATCTATACGCAATAGATCAACAATCTCTTGAGAAGAAGGAACTCTCTCCAAGCCACTGAATGGCAACTGGTCTAGGATAGGTATGCCCACAAGATAGGCATACTCCTCAAGCGAGGGCAAAAGCTGGAAATACAAAAAAGTGAAGCAACGGTACAAGGGATCATAGAACTGCACCAACACATTCATTAGACCTTCATCCACTTGAGTAGCCAGAATAGATAGAAGCTTCCTATTACGAGCCTTGAATTCCAAGGGATCTAATACATAGGATGTTAAACTCCTTAACTCTTTCAAGTCGGATTGTCTGAAACTGTACTTCTTCGTATTCGTTCTTTGCTTATCCATGTCTGAAAATTTGCAAATAGACCTCTTAAGTTCCTTGAAAGTTTTCTCATTGTTGATGATATGGATGTGTATGAATGCATGAATGCATGGATGCAACAATCACACTCAAGGATCAACCAAATCACACCATACAAAGGTCATGGGATGGATCAAGTCATCCTTAATATCAATCATCCATTTTGGTGGATTATGGTTTACACCTTATCAACACCCAAGTTCCATTGATATTAAGGATACACAAGAACGGATCAACCACGAATCAAGGGTTTGTTGCGAGTCGCGAGCATGGAGTCTTGGTTAAGAACCACCCAAAGGGAGTGTGCTATGGTTAAACCTGACAATCATGTTCTACAAGAGGTTCCCATAGTCATCATCCCATCTTTCGGATATTATCGGATAAACGACTACTCGTATTCCAAAAATATTCTCAAGAGAGACTCTTATGAGTGTAGTATCGTGTAACAATCGTATCAAATCTTACACTTGAACGATCTTCGCACTACGTCCTAAAAATAGGCCAAGATGGGCGTGGTAAACTAAGGTCCTTGGCTTCTAAGGCATATATTGGAAAGAGTAATGCCTAACCACGACTACTCGTGTGACATTATTGATCCCAACATAACCTCCACCAAGTGAATGGGCTTGCAAGTCAACTTGCTAAGGAATAACTCCACACAAGTCAACAAGACTATGCCATTCTCCTATCCTAAGTGCACTCGAGTTCGGGTATAGAACTCATCTCACGAAGATCACCAAGCATACAAGGAATTAATATTCAAACAATTGAATCATTATATGCAATACAGTAATCCCAAATTGCACAAAAATATGTCTCAAAGCAATATACCATACAATACAACAAATATGGAAAGTAGGCAAAACCCACTAGGCAAATGATATTCCCCAGCAGAGTTGCCACTTTTCTGTAGCGGGGTATTCGTAAACCATACAAGTCGAGTCGCCACTACACTTCTATTTATCCAAAGGAATGGTTAGAAAGCAAACAAAAACCTAAGAGTTTTATCGAATCAAAAACTAGTAAAAATGTCAGAGATCTGGGTAAGGGGGTTGGTTATGCAATGGGAAGGTTTTAAGCACCCAAAACATCCTAGGTACTCCTAGGGAGCCCTTTTCATAAGTGTTGTTCTAGTCTAAAGGGTGTAGGTATACCTAAAGTACTATTTACTAAAAGGAAGGTTAAAAGAAAATGACTCGCACGGATGTCGCATCCACTGCCTACGTATCTCACCTGAATATGAGAATCAGAGTCTTCGTAGCTCGGCTACCTATGGGTTAAAGGGAAGTGTGCTCGCTAAGACATCGTGTCTTTTGCCTACGTATCTCATCTGGAATGAGAATCAGAGCAAAACGTAGTTCGGCTAACTACGGGAACAAGGGTCTCGATTGCAACTAGGGCAAGGGAAAGGGACGGTCTCGATCGCAACGAGGGCGAGAGAAAAGAATCGCAGCAAGGGCGAAAGCAAGCAAGGATTAGTTGTTAATCGTCAGTCAAACTCGGCAAGACATCGCGTCTCGTGCCTATGTATCTCATCTGAACATGAGAATCAAAGTTGTCGTAGTTCGGCTAACTAGGGGTTAAGGGTTGCCATCTGAACATGGACTTACAAAAGGGGACACCAGCTGTGTCAAAGGAAAGTGGGCAATGCGTTCACGTCGTAGCAGTAGGTGTCGCAGCTCGCTGAGTCGAGTCTTAGGCAGTTACCTCTTTGCAATAGAACGGACTGACATGCCACAAGATCGGAGACGCACGAAAGGTCTAAAAGTGGGGAATTGTTATGAATGGGGATTGTTCATGGCAAACAAACAATAAGAATATATGCCTCATACATCATACAAGTAGGCAACAGTTATCAATCAGATCGGATAAATAAACAATATATAATCAAACCAAATAATCAAATAATGGAGCATTTAAACAATGCATGGGAGTATGAACATGTTAAATAATCGAGCAATAGAAAGCATGAATGAGAGAAACAAGTATAAAAGATAACAGATGAATCAAACAGATGAAAATGCACACGAAGGGTCCACTGAATAATTTAATCAGGAAATGAGGTAAGGACCAAATAAAATCAAGGTAAAAGGCCTCTAATACATGGCATATGAGATGAACGAGGGAGGATCAAAAGATCTCTTCAATTGCCATAAGCAATCCCTAAGTCAAACATCGATCATAAAGAAGTCAACTGAAAATTCAAGTCAACTTAAAAAATAACAAATAAATAGCAAATTAATCAAGAAAATTATGAAAAATTAAATTAAATAAGGTGGGGTCAGTACACTCTCATCCCCCAAAAATATTGTAAAAATAATGAAAATTGGCACGTGAATTAATTAAAACAAAACACAGGTCAAACCAAAAGTCAATTAATAAGACTAGGTTAGAAATAAATCAAGAATAAATAGTAAATTAATCAAGAAAATTAGGAAAAAATAAACTAAATAAGGTGGGGTCAGGACATCATCGTCCCCCTAAAAGATTTTAAAAATAATGAAAATTGGTACGTGAATTAATTAAAATAAAACAGAAGTCAAATTAAAAGTCAACCAACCAAACTAGGTCAAAAAGAAATCCAAAATAAATTGAAAATGTGAAATAAAATTCCAAGAAAGGGTCAGTTGACCATGAGATAGTGGTCAACCTTCATCCCAAAAATCAAATTCTAACAATAATTTTAAGTCATAAAAATAAAATCAGTAAAAAAAAGTGTGTTAAAATGGACCATTTAGAATAAATAATTAAAATAAAATATTAATATTAAAAAAATACGAAAATAAAAATTATATAAAATTAAATAAAACGTTAAGAAAAGTGAAAAATATTTTTGGGTAATTTTATGGCTGAAGAAAATATTTTAAATAAGAAAAAGAAATATGAAAATGGAAGGATTAATGGTGATGAACATGGTAAGCAAGCGTAGATATATCAAAACATGGCCATGGAAGAGATGATTACCTAATGGAAAATAGAAGTGGAACGGAATCTTATATGTGATAAAGCTTTGCCTCCTTGCCACAAAATTCCAATGCTCCTTTAGGGTTAGGGTTTCAGCTTCTTAAATAGGGTGGATTAGGTGTTCTCATGGGCTTTTTAATAAGTGATTTATCCATAAGAATAAAAGTGTGAAGTGAGGTGTAAAATGTTGTTATTTTGGGCCAAACTTAAGTGAATGGATGTCCAATGCATGGCCAAAAGAGGTAAAAAAACGTGACTGGTTTGTGCAGCATGCTTAGAAAATCTGATTGGGCCAGCCATGCCCAAAATCTGCCTAGAAAATCAAGTCATGGTGCCCACTTTAAATGAATGTATCTCTCAAACCATGGATCCAAATGAGATGATTCCAAAAGGATGTGAAAGATGACATATCAAGGTACAATTGTTGTGAAGAAAGTATTTTCAAATGATGCCTTGAAGTGCAAGAAAACTGGCCAAGAAGTCTTGACAAATTTTGAAGATTTTGGACTTAGAAATTTTTCTAAGTGTCCTACAAAAATATCTCACTTTGACTAAGCATAACTTTCTCAATTCTAATCCAAATGGAGCAAACTTTATATCTCTAGAAAGCTTGGAACAATAGGAACAACGCTCATGTTGGAGAAATTTTCAAATGGAGCTTTTATCTTGATGAAAAATGGGCTTAAAGTGAGTGCAACGATCATGAAAACTTGCCCCAAACGGAAAGTCAACCATTTCCAAATTAAGTAACTTTTCCAATTCCTGATTAAATGATGAATCCATGATCCAACCTTGATCAAATTTCACATGTAGTATCCCCTAGGCATGGATTTTGAGATTCCACTCTCAAAATTTCAGGAGTTGACTTTTCTGGCCCCAAGGTTGATTTTTCCCAAACTATTTGATTCCCGATTCCATTGATCAATTGAAGCACTTCTAGCTCAAATAAAGAGCTGATTTTTTATATGTAGACCCTTGTGGACATATGGAGGGCCATGGAAAAGAGTTTCACCCAAAGAATCAGAAATAAACTAATTTTATACCAAACCCTAGTTTTAGGGCAAAATGATGAAGAACTGATTGCACTGCTTGCCAATGGATCTTTCTGAGATAATTATGAATCTTCCTAGGCCAAGATGCCTATCTAATCATGACATGGATGAGCTCCTCTACTTCCAACCAAACATTTCCTGTTGCAGGTAGCCATGAAACCCTAATTTCTAATTAAATCCAGATGAACACTCTGATAGCTTTGAATCCTTCACTGATGGACTGAAGACCATAATAAGATACTTGGACCCCCCTGAGACCCTTGAGACTTGTATACTTAGAAAATGAGGTCCAATTCTCAATCTTGCTTTGTGTGGGCTCCTTCTGTTAAGGAG